>NC_134012.1:63865863-65272530 GCF_047716275.1 Strix uralensis
CCAGGCCAAAGAATCTATCTATATACAATCTGTTACCTGAAAGAGAGTCCCCATTTGGAAATGGCTATCCATATGCATTTTTCTAGGGGAGAGAATAAAATGACAGATAATTTACCAATTGAAGAATGATCAATAAGAACAGTGTCACCCTGAGAATAATGATGAGTTGACAGTGGGGTCTCTGGAGGTTTTGTGGGGTTAAATAGTTGGAAAATGAGCTCATTTTGCTGGATATCCAGTGGGTGTTTGTTGGTTATTTAGGCATCAAGTAGCCTGAGGTAAGACTTTGCCCCATTTTCCTGCATATTAATTTTGTCTTAGATCTTGTTTTAAAAGACCTTGCCACCTCTTGACCATGCCATTACTTTGAGGTTTATAGGGCAGTTGGAATACCCAGGTGAATCCATGACATTCACACCATCCTTGGACAGTTTTATTTTTAAAGTGGATGCCATTGTCATATTCATGGTAGAGGGCATAGGAGTATCAGGAAACCATCAATTAAGCCCTGCCACCGTGGCAAGACCATCTGCTCTTCAGCAGCAGAAAGGTTCCCCTAGCCCAATGCAGTTTCAAATCCAGTAAGGAGATAGTGCCACTCTTCGGGTGTTTGAGGTAGATGTCCAATGCAATCAGTTTACCAAGTGGACCAGGGAATTTTACTGCCTCTGAGGTTGGTGAAGGTTTGACCTTCCTTGCAATGTTTTCTGATTTCTGCACATATTTCACAGCTGGAAATCAAGGCACATGCATGTCAAGTGTTTAATTGCCACAACCTGATATGTGCTTAAGTAAATCATCTGTACCAGTATGTCCTAACAAGTCATGCAGCCCGTGGGGTAACCAGTTCTGTTAGTGGAATCAAGGTCTATAACAATATTAATTCAAGCTAGCCAGTCAGCTTTGGCATTGAGTTCACTCGGCTTTCTTAGTGCTAATTTTTGGTGGGTGGATACATGTCCTACTCAAAGGGAACAGGATAAAGCTAATTTTTATAATTTTTCTCCATATGTGCATCCTGAAATTTCTCCTTTCCCTACTTGCCAGTCATGTCTTTGCCACTTTTCCAAGCCACTGCATGTCTCCAACCTATACAGTGTAGGACTCAGTGTAAACTGTGTCAGCTCCAGCTTCATTATTGTCACTGCAAATTATACTAACCTTACTCATCAACATCTGTCATCACTTAGCCACACATGCCAGTAAAAATGAATCTTTTTATCATTCACAACTTATTATTTTAGGATGGAAATCATGTTACTATCTAGCTGCTAATGCTTCCAGAATTGTTTGTTGTTTATTTTGCCTACTGGTTTCTTACACATAACTGTATTAGGTTTGCA
Organism: Strix uralensis; assembly: GCF_047716275.1. Classification (NCBI taxonomy): domain Eukaryota; kingdom Metazoa; phylum Chordata; class Aves; order Strigiformes; family Strigidae; genus Strix; species Strix uralensis. Next base: position 63,867,207 of record NC_134012.1, read on the forward strand.
TGGTAAGGTTTTGGAAGTGGGGTGGCTTCTGTGAGAAGATGCCAGAAGATTCCCCCATGTCAGATGGAGCCAGCTCCAGCCAGCTCCAAGATGGACATGCCGCTGACCAAAACTGAGCCAATCAGCAACAGTGGTAGCACATCTATGATAATATATTTAAGCAGGGGGAAAAGTTGCTGTGTTGGAGAGAGGAGTGAGAATATATGAGAGAAACAACTCTGCAGACACTAATGTCAGTGAAGAAAGAGGGGGAGAAGGTGGCCCAGGAGCTGGAGCAGAGATTCCCCTGCAGCCCATGGTAAAGACCATGGTGAGGCAGTCTATCCTCCTGTAGCCCACGGAGGTCCACGGTGGAACAGATATGCACCTGCAGCCTGTGGAGGACCCCACGCCAGAGCAGGTGGATGCTCCCAAAGGAGGCTGTGACCCTGTGGAAAGCCTGTGCTGGAGCAGGCTCCTGGAAGGACCTGGTACCCCAAGGAGAGAGAAGCCCATGCTGGAGCAGGTTTTCTGGCAGGATTTGTAACTCTGTGGAGGACTCATGCTGAAGCAGTCTGTTCCTGAAGGACTGCACCCTGTGGAAAGGAACCATGCTGGAACTGTTCATGAAGAACTGTAGCCCATGGGAAGAACTCACATTGGAGAAGTTCATGGAGGACTGTCTCCCATGGGAGGGACCCCACGATGGAGCAGGGGAAAAGTGTGAGGAGTCCTCCCCATGAGGAGGAAGAGACAATGTGTGATGAACTGACCACAGCACCCATTCCCCATCCCCCTGCACCGCCAGAGGGGAGGAGGTAGAGAATTCAGTAGTAAAGGTAAGCCCAGGAAGAAAGGAGGGTGGGGGAGAAGGTGTTTTAAGATTTAGTTTTTATTTTCTCATTATCCTACTCTGATTTGATTGGTAACAAGTTAAATTAATTTCCCCAAGCCAAGTCTGTTTTGTCTGTAACAGTAATTGCTGAATGATCTCTCCCTGTCCTTATCATGACCCATGAGCATCCTGTTATATTTTCTCTGCCCTGTCCAGCTGAGGAGAGGGAGTGATAGAGCAGCTTTGGTGAGCACCTTGCATCCAGCCAGGGTCAACTCACCACAGTAACCTGCACAGAAACTGCTGAAAATGACATAAAGAGAAGTTGAGAATCACTATGGATTTCATGAAGCAAGGTTTATTGTGATAAATCAATGCTATGTTGTTGTTCCTGTGCATTGTTAATTTTTCTGAGCTGATACAAGGTCATACTAAAGGGATCTGAAATAAGTCCTACCAAGAATCAATGTTTAAGTTGCTACAGCCAGGATTGTGTCAATGTCATCTCTAACCACTAAATCTGGTAGAGTGAGGTATGAGTTGGGTTTATAATATGCACTACATATCACCTACCTTTCTGTAGTTTGGCAAACTCCTCCAGGAGTATCTCCAAAGTATCTCTTCTGTATGGCTGTTCATGGAATAACAGTACTACATTACCAGATAACCTATTGGTTTTTACAGGTGGTGGGAGTGGGGGAAGATGCAGAATTAGATTGCAAATAGGTCTGGAAAACAATATGAAGGTGAGTCTGCAACACTCATGAAAGATGGAGGAATGTGTGTATGCGTGGGAATTAAGAGCATACTCCAGCACCACATTTTTACCAGCAGCTCCCTTTAATTGTATTAGAAAATCTTTCAAACTTGTTTTCCTTCAAAGTGTGAACCTCTTTTATACATCATACATGTGACAGGATCAGTCACAGAAAAGAGAAAGGGTGAGGCCTTTTGAAGAATCCCATCTAACAGAGTTTCTTTAGCCATAGGAGCACTCAGATCCTCTTGTTTCTTTCCTGTGCATCAAGGGAATACAGTGTGGATCTCTGAGCCTATATCTGCCTGATGATATCAGCATGAACAGGACAGAGAGAAAGTGCATTGTGCTGCAGCAACATAAACCATACTGTTTGTGAGGGAGGCAGGTGAAAGTAATTTACTTTCATCTGAAATGCTATGCTTGCTAGGTCTCAAGACATCAAAATATGTCTCATGTCTTTATCAATTCAGAAGATAATATTTCTCCTTAGATTGCTCTTCAAAACTCTTGAAAACATTTTGGCTGAGATTTTTTGTTTAAACAAAATTCAGTAAGAAAGCTGATGCTTTCTGTGAATTGGTGATTCCTGTCAAAATCCTGTTTGGATGGAGATGTTTTGGCCAGGATACAAAAGGCGTTTACAAACTTATATTTAATAGGAGTGAAGCAAACCAGAGTCATATAGTCACCTATATCTCATGTAAATAATTTCTCATTGATGTTAATGGATTTTGAATGAGTCTCTTACGGTACCTTTAGGGAATGAGGATTATCTTCCATGGAATTCCATGACAGGCTTGACTCATTGTGTGAAGGCACCAAGAGCTCTATATATTTTGTCTCTTCAAAACCAGAACCCCTGTAGCAAGAGACCTGATAACTTCAGAAAGTTAGCCTGTACGGCACCATACTCCACTCTGGCATTAAAATCTGAGATTCTGTGCTGTCATGAATGAACATGTAGTCTATTTGGGGGATTCAGGTCAGGCAGAAACGGTATATTTCTACATCTGTTGGAGAGAACAGAGTGGCAGAGGTTCAGCCTTCTATTGATACAAACTCTGACTTAAGACAATAATACTAGGATTTACATACATTTATAGCAGATATAAGCTATTTCCCTATAGCAGAAGCATTTGCTGGACTGTGTAGCATTTGCTATTCTGGATCATCTCTGGTAGTAAGAGAGGTGAAGTTTTTTAGTTCAGTTTGGTAATGATATTCTTTTCTGTAGGATTTGGAGATCACATTTCCTCCAGGAAATACAGATGGGTAGAATATTTAGACACTTTCTGTGTCATACAGAGTTAGTCACATTCTCCAGAAACCAAGTTGGGAGAATACTCAGCCTAGTCAAATACATCATTGGAACAGGCTAAAAGAAAAACATAACAAAACAAAACAAACAAAACAAACAAAATACTTAACAAAGAAATAAAAAATCACTTTTGGGGCATTTTTCGGCCTCCTGTACTTGAAACGTTATTAAAACTGAAATTTTCCTTTTTAATAAAAATAGCTACTTTACTAGCAATAGATGAAGTTGTTTCCAAACAATGTCAGTGTTTATTTTCACTACTTTTCAGGCCTTTGATTATGACAGTCTCCCAGATTTGGTATTTGGTATTCTCCCAGATTGGTATATATTGATGTATCATTCATTACAAAGATTTTTAGATCAGTACTTAGGACTGTTAAATGTCATTTGGCATTGTCTTTGATCCCTGTTATATTTAGCTATAAAACACAGTGAAAAATATGATGTGCTCTTATTTTGCTCCCAATGTCTATCTGAAGAGTCAAGTTTTGCATTCAATCTTCCCCAAAATTTTAATATCAAGACATGAGCCTGTCATATGATGGTGGAAAAGAATTCACAGAATATCAGATCTTATGGCACTCTGTAAACACCTTATCTGAATCAAACATTTTTAATCTTAATGCCAATTTGTTTTACCATCCGAATTCTTGCTAGCCCTCCTTCTACCATACTTCTGCCTAGCTTTTCACTATAAATTTAAAATACCAATACACATATCCTAACAGACATCAGAATTATACCTGGGAAGATAGCAGACCTTGAATACTTCTCTTGAAGGCTATCAATCAGGACTGTGTAGAAATTATTATAACTTCCATACTTTCAGGAATAATTAAGATCAATAATAATATTTGAAATACTGGGGTTTTTTTTTCTGTGGTTTTCATTAGGATTGAATAAAAATATACAGTTCTAATAAAAAAAAAGCTTATAACCTAACATGCATGTGCTCCGGAGCATGAAAGTTTTGTGGTAAAGTTTCTGTCTTTGATATTTTTCTTGGTTTTTTATTAAAAACTCATAAATGTTTTAATGATTGTTTCTCAAAAAATCTTTGAGTTTGTAAAAGGTAATTACCATTTTTTATAGACTTTATGTGCAGGCTTCTTAGTGAGGCTTCAATGAGCTTAGCTTTATGTTCAAAAGACAGTATTTTAAAGTTGTTAGGACAAAAAGTTGTCTTTGCTCTATTTCTAAGGTCCCAAATGCTAGCCAGGCAAAATAATTTCTTAATTTTAACTCCACAACATATATGTAATCTGTGATCGAGACTGAGACCCGGCAACATTTCTTTAACTAACAGTATCTTCATGAAGTGGTGGAATCTTTTACCATTAAATACAACTAGCTAAAAGGAGTCAGTGAACAAAGTCGCAAGCACACCTTTTCATGGAAAACTGTTCGAGGCCTGTTATTATAGAGTTGGTCCCTTTTTGGATTATACTGGGGGGAGGGCAAAGCAGCAGGGCAGCATGGATGTAACTTTAGAAAATATTTATTCTTAAATAACATAATTTTTATTCCAGAATATAATGTCCAAAAAAAGGGAGTTATCGGGACTAAATAGAGAAGAACACCTGATACAAAAAGCAAGCCTAGCTACTTTTTGCTGGAAGCTCTAAAAGTCCTGGTCTGGAGGACTTGGTCTGCATGATATCCACAGCTGGCCCTATCTGTGTTGTTTTACAAGATACGACTTCCAATTAAGGTTTCTCCGATTGCCTTATTTCCACTGTACTTTTTGTGCCCTACTATAAGCCCTGCATGTGGGAATGTGCTATATCTAATGGGCAACAGTTACATAATTTTTTATGGCACAAAAAGCTAATCATTGGAAGAGAAAAAAACCTCAGGATATAAGTATATATATACCTTATATGTGTCTGGTTCTTATGCTGTCAGGAAACTGATCCTCAGAACTTTCACCTGAGAGGGTTGGGTATGGAAAAGTAGTGCTCTAGATCATTCAGGGTGTTTTAACTGGAGTTTTGAGGATCTTCAATAGATTGTTCTGCCAGTGGTCTGGTTTTCCTAGATCTCTGCATTCAGGATTATTTTATTGCAGTTTTGTTTTGTCCTGAGGACACTGTCATGAATCACAGCCCTGATTGATAGTCGCTATGCTGCTAGTTTACAATATAGGATTATGACATAAGAGAAGCCCCAACTAGCAGATCTTCCTAGCTTAAAGAACCTATCTTTTCAGAGTAAAGTGGGACTAGCACAGAAAACACAAATAACAAGCTTTTCTCTGTCTAGAAATCATTCTCCAGAAAATGCTGATATTGGTAGCTTTATTCCTAACATAGACAAAGCCATATTTATAATGAAATGGACAGCAACCAACTACTCTGCTGGAAACATTCAATTTACTTGGATGAAGTTACACTGACTTATACTAGTCAAAAATCTGTTTTATTATGGACTTAGTAAATAAGAGCACAATTAGTGATCCAAATAGAAAGCAAATTATAGAGAATGCATTACCAGAAACTGAAAATGTTGAAAGGTGTGTGCAAATACTTGCTCTTGATGATGTTAAGAAGCACATACAGCAATCTAAGAAAATTTTATTTCATGTTACATTTCATTTTAATAGCGAAAAAATATCCCAGTCCATGACAAAAGTCAGTGTGGAGTGTCACTGAGCTGCAGTTAAAATCATATATCAAATGGTTTAACAGAAGATGTCTACAATGCACTTAGCCTGCACAGACTTAAAAATGGAAGGCTGTGTGTAGAACACAACATATTTCAGAAAGTCTCAGTGCTGTTTTATCATAATTGTTCCTTGTGCATCAAAATTAATTACAGTTTTAGGAAATGAAATATTTATATTGCTGTAAAACAGAATATGCATTGAACAATGCAAGTATGACATGCAGTCTTCATTGTTTTAGTAAAATATATTTCGTGTACCATAAAATGCATGGTGCAGCTTAAGAAATGTGTTTCTTGTACCTGGCAATTGAGATGAATGCTTATATTTACTATGAAATACAAGTACTGTATTTATGCATTGCTATCACTGTTAACTAGTTCAGTAGGGATTTGCTTACTCTGCTGAATCTCACCTGCCTGAATGCAAGTGCTGTAGTTCTGCTCTATTAATTCTCCAGGGTAGGCTTTTACTCCTACTCCATAAGAAGAGTCCTTTGGACACTGCAAATTCTATCACACCAGGAACAACAAAGTCAGTTGGTAACTGTTTACACTGTTTTCCTGCTGGCACTTCTGAGATGTCTTCTACACTTCCTACAAAACATATATGCAAGGAATCTTCCTCTATGGTAAAAGACTCAGAGCATCAGAGTAAAGTAGAATTCAACTATTTGACTACATTCCTGGGAAAGGACTCAAAGTGACAGGATGTCTGTCCAGAAGCAGGTCTTTTCTGAATCATTTCTGACTGCTCATGCGAAAGGTTCTTCATTGTTAAATTAATGGCTACAATGTCACAAACACTAAGTTGTCCATGTAAATGTGGAAATATGTGCCTGCCTCCAACAGTTTCTATGGTATGGTGGTTGGTGTGCTGGCATCCAACTGTATTGAATATTTAAACTCTGTGAGGAACCGGACTGTGGTTTGTACCTAGACTTCAGGAAAGCAGATAATAAGGAACCTGCAGTGAGAGAAAGTGATACAAAGTGACTTTCTTGTTACTTATTCTAAATGGAGTTTCTTGATGTCTTCAATCTACACCTGTATGATCAATGTTACAGTACTGATCTCACAGTAGTTAGGGTGGGTGCAATAAAACCACTGATGACATTACTCAGATACCTCCACATGCATCCCAGTTAAATTTTTTTTCTGTAGCCTAATATGTGGTCTATATAATGTTGATAGCGAATGCATTGGAAGATTTTTGTCAGAGACATTTGTGAATTTAGGAAGGATCCAGCATAATACTAGAATCCACCTGGAAAACTACAGTATGTCACAAAAGTGTTACAGTTGTAAATAAGGAAAATGTGAAAAAAAATGATTTAATTAAGAATAAATCACATGGCTTCTTCAAAGGAAGTACTGCAAAGATGCAAGACAGAAGTTCAGATTTTTTCCTATTCCCTCTCCCTTTCTCTTACAAATGCATGATGCATCACATATTAACAAAATAAAGTCTTCCCTTACTTACTAATTTGTAAGGAATGGTGCAGTTTTGTTCAGCAGAAAACATTCTCCTAACCTTAGGGGAGAGACTGTTCAGAAAAAAACTAGTATTTGTGTGTCCTTGGTGAGATGAAGTGTTAGCAGCTCAGCATATCTCTCAGCAGGAGCTCGTTTTCATAATTTCAAATAACTGGAGAGCCCACTTTCTCATTGCCTCTCATTCAGTGAGCCATTCACATCCCAGGGTTTGAATATCAATGTCTCTGAATGGTGATGTTTTCATGCCCTCTCTGCAGACGTGCAAGTGAGTTACAGCACATGTGCTCATCAGATTGGCCTTCATGAAGCTGTTATGTACTTTAGCAGGAAGTAATTAATTATCTGAATGTCACGACCTGTGCATAGTTCCCACAAATCTTCCTTTGAGTTTGATTAAATACCTGACCTTTTCAATTCCATCATAACACTGTTGACCAAGCAAGTTAGTTTTTTTCTTGACTGATAGATGTATTTTTGTACAAAGTCATATGTGAGGATCTGTTTAGAGCTGACTAACCTCCACTGCTACTTGCTTTCTTTGGAGGAACACTATTTCTTGAGGTTTAGACTGAACAAAAGTATATCTTCACCTGGACCAGAAATGGAGATCATGTTGTATACACACTAGTTCACCTTTTCACTCTTTTATCAGTGGAAGAGACTTCCGGTTGCTGCTGAAGAAATACCTCGATTTGCCTTAGTTCAGCCCTCAATTCTTCTTAATTTATCAAGAGATTTCTTGAATCTGCCTCTCACCTGAACTGCAGCATAGAGTTCCATGAAGTTTTGTTGAAACATTTATATGAATTGATATGTGAAATTGATGTGAAACCACATGAAGAGCTTTGCTGAATTTCTAGATCTGACAAAACAAGGAAAGCACAGATGAAGACGCTCCTTTCTGAGAGGAATGTAAATATCTCCTATGGTTAGGAGGGTGTTGGACTCAGGTGAAAGAGATAATAGCAAACAAAACCACAATGACAAGCAGCCATTGGCCTACAGGAGGAACTGATAAAGCCAGTAAGGAACTAATTGTGTAGATAATAGAGAGTCTTTAAATATTTACAACATTGCTTCATAACAACCTGGTATAAGGACTCAAATAAACTGCTTTGAAAAGGAAATATATTTCTGAGGGCAGTGTACATTTGTTAATAAAAATGTATTTCTGCAGTATGAAGTAAAAAAGTCAGATTCACACTGTCTTGTAGAGAATTCTATTGATTTACATTATCTGAGGCGTTTCCCTTTTGCATTATGAAGCCATTGAGCAACACAGTGAATTTACTTACATTTCACACAAGTGAAATGTAATGAAAGCCAGTGTAAAACTTTCCCATCCTTGCTTAGGCCTTGCTTATCTCACTTTAATTAGTTAAACTCTGTCAACTGCTATGCAAACTTAGTTCCCTTGGTGAATTCCCTTCTTGCAGTGAAGTATGTATGTACCACCAAGTGATTAAATGACAGCAAAATAAATCACTCTTTTAGTGATGTAGGAGGGGCAGCACAGGAGCTCATTCAGTTTTATTGCATCAGCATAAATACATGTCCCCCTTACATGAGTAGAGCTCTCTGCTGAAAAGAGCTAGACAGGTAAATAATCACAGTTAAGAACACAAAGAATGTTTTGCATAGGTTAAAGAAAATAATTTGAAAATCATGTGCTTAGTTAAATCACCAACATTGTGTGTATAATCATCATAAAAACAGGATGCACCCCAGCAGTATGAATGAAAGGAAATGAAATAGAATCAAAGCCAGGCAGTGGAGAAAGTCTTCTTGTCATCGTAGTGTAAAAGAAGTTCAGACCAGAATTTTCATCAGCTAGAGACAAACATTAGAGTTGAGATCAAACTAGCCCTTCTCAGGTTCAACGCTGCTGTCTTTTATAGTGTAAATAGTGTTCCATGACAGGTTGTTTCTTAACAGTGTCAAAGCTTTGTCAAAGAGCTTGTAACTTCAGTAGTAAAGAACAAACTAGAAGGAGAGTAAAAATTCTATTTTCTTTTACAGACTGCTTTTCTGAGCTTGAGGAAACTTACTTGTAGGGCATCATCTTTAGAAGTGGGCCATGTTTTCACCACAAATTTTTCTTTTGTGACAGGTAGAGAATCTGTGATGCCAGCACATATAGCAAATATTTAAAACTTTCCCCAACACTCTGTTCATGACATTCAATTAATCATGCCATATCTTTCCCCCAGAGACACCATTAAACTCAACAGCAAGAGCTGAAAATGAAGCTAAGCCAGAAGCAAAAGTAAAAAGAAGGGGTTTCAGTTGACTTCAATAGGTTTTGAATCAGGAACTGTTGTTTAGAAATTAGGACATCTGCACTTATGTTGAAAAATATCTGAGAAAATTGTGCAAACAGTGCCAGACAACTCTTTCTTAGACATCTGAAAACTGTAGTTCATTAATTCTAACCAGGCTTCCATATGCATCATAAGAAGGTGAGACCTTAACTCTAGAGTTAAAAGTCCCAAGTATAAAATGGAAAATATAAAAGACAAAGGGAGAGACTAATGGGCTAAGTCTTGTAATTTTGCTGACCTAGACTTAGAGTTTTTCTCGAAGTGCCTGTTCTTGGAGTCTTGAGATGAAAAAAAAAAACCACTTCAGCTGTCATTTAACAGAAATAACGTTCAGAATGTGGTCAAAAGGCTTGAGAGCATCAGCAACAACATCTGACTATCTGACCTGCAAACATCCACCTGCTGTAGTTGTTATTGTTATTTTTGGTTTACCTTATGACTTTAAAGTCTGCCCCACAGTCTGTAGGTGGTACATGACCCATTGATTCCTAAAAGCTTGGGGTTGAAAATATTGCAAAAAGTACCTTTGGATTAGTGTTCTAATATTAATCTCAAGTTTGTACAGTAGCTTTTGGACACTCTGACTGAAAAATCTGTGAGAGTGGGAGCTTCTAGAAAACCTCCAGAACTTCCAGAGTTCAGCATGTCTGAAATCCCACAAACAAGACAGTATACCTTATTTGTCCTTTTGTCTTGCACATTTTTTGAATGAAAAAGGTGAGTTATGTTGCTCAAAGAAGGAAAAAATCCATGAAGCAATATATTCTTTCCTCTTTCATCAAAGAGCTGTTCCTTGATGTTCATATTCTGCTAGAATATTTATTCCAGTTTAAGGTATTGTAATTAGCATGGGGATAAAAGATCAATGAAAATGTTATTTGCAGTTCACAGGAAAGTGTTCGTCTTAGGATTTTCTCTCAAAACCCAACACTAATCGTTAGTTTTTAAAATTGGGAAGGTGGTCTGCATAAAAAATACACATCTAGTGCTAAGCAGGAGGAGTAACTTAAGGAAGGATTGCTACAAGCTCTCCCTGTTTGTCAGAGACATTTGTGAATTTAGGAAGGATCCAGCATAATACTAGAATCCACCTGGAAAACTACATTATGTCACAAAAGTGTACAGCTGTAAATAAGGAAAATGTGAAAAAAATTGATTTAATTAAGAATAAATCACATGACTTCTTCAAAGGAAGTACTTCAATGATGCAAGACAGAAGTTCAGATTTTGTGAGAGCTTCTCAAGATTAGGTGCTTGGAGGAAAATGTCAAAGCTGGGATCTTACAGGACAAGGTACAAAAAAGTTTGAAAATGGCAGTTAAAAATTACATTAGAGGGAAAGTCATGCAGCATAGCCAAAAGACAGTTTTTTTCTTGTGAGATTTTCCTCATGGCAGCATGGTTAATACTCTCCTTTGGAGGGCAATTCCATCCAATCTTTTCCATCTTTAGAATGGCATGCCCAAGCAACTCTGGTGACTAACTCCTTGTGAGTGCATGCATTTCAAATGTGAAAGAGCTCTCTGAATGAAAACCAACAGATGTAAAATAATGTGCAGGAGAAGAACATCAAGGGGGTGTGTATGCACTGCTATACTTTGGACAAAGGCAATGTGATCTCCATGTGGTTAAAAATAATGGAACAAAGAGCATGACAGTTCAGATAACTTGGGTGTGGTATAAATCAGGTCAGTGGGGGTACTGCAGCATTCTGTAGAACTACAAATACTTTCTTCTCTGAGCTCACATCTGCCCCGTTTAACGTCTGTGCAAGTCTGGAGAGCTCATAAAATCAGCTGTGTTCCAATAGACATGGGAACACCTTGTCAAATTTACTTCAGTGTAGTTTCATCAAACTGGAACTGCACAGAGAAGAAGCTGAAGAGAGAGCAGTTGAAGGAGAGAAATAATCCTCTAGCCATTGCATTCAGCTATCCTTTCAGGCCCTGTTGTGACAGAGAAAAGATATGTGGATCTACTGTGCATGCTTTGGAAGGGAAAGTCCATGGCATCTGGGCTTCTCTGCAAGTGACGTGAATATCACTTAGCTGTTTTACCAGGAATCAACTGCCCATGCATAATTATCCCTTCCATAGGGGAAGCAAAGTCTCAGTGCAGGGAACACCACTCCCAATTTTTCATCATTTTTTAGTAAAAAATACCATTGGTAGGGAAGTGCATTCATGCCACTATCAATAGGGGTCAGCCTTTGCTAACTGCATCTGTCCTCATAGCACAGTGCTATGCCTGCCTTTTTGGGAGTGTATTTTCACGCCAACAATGTTCTTGTTGTGTGGGTTTCTCATTTATTTGTTAAGCTGTGGATTTTTGTCGAAGCTGTTCAGGACAGATACCATCTTCTGGACTGAGCTAGACCAGCATGGCCCAGGTAAGCTTCCCAGGCAGTACTGTGATGGGGTTGCTGGCAGTTGAAAGTTACCTGAATAATATGATACATAATTAGGGCTGCTTCAGTCACACATAAGCCACTACACTAATACCAGTAGGAACCAGATCCACTATAGAAGTTCTCATAAACTTTGATTTTCTTCAGTCAGATTAAGCAAATCCCAATTAGGTATAAATCTTCTACCTGATGATCTCACAGGAGTATTTCAGATTACACTTGCAGGTCTAGGCCAGCAGTGAAAACTGGATCTGTTATTAGGCCAGATATCACCTTTAGTCATTCAAGATTCTCTTCGTTCAATTACACATAATTTTCCCCTTTATTTGTTGTTAGAATGCTGACCTCGTATTTCCATAACATGAATTTCAGATTTCAGTAAGAATCCAGTTGCAGGGGGCATAAAAGCTTCATCCAATGACCCTTTTGAAATACATTAAAAAGTTTCTATTGCCTTCAGTTATCTGTGACCAGACTCTAATTTTTTCCAAGGATCTGGTTCATACTTATAAAAATGCAATCTAAAATTCAGCTCCATGAGGTGCAGAGGTCAGCTCCAGCTCACTAGTGATCAGTCTGGGTTCACCAATATTTCTACTGAGATCATATTCTCAGTAAGAGTGGGTCAGAAAAGGATCATGGAACTTTTAATGAATACAAATGGGGAAACATCCCAGCACTATATTTCATCAGGAATCTGTGTCTCTTTGGATTTTTTAACTTAAGGTATGAGGAATGATTTGTCATCAGAAGCAATGAATGTTTAGGCATCTACTATAAAAAGTAATACATGACTTCCACCTTGCCCTCACAGCTCTACAAAGAATGATAAAATTTGTTACCCTTGTACAGCATTCAGACACTCCTACCATTAGAAACATAACACCTTGAGAAACTATTAGAAATTATCTAGCTGGGTAAGAGTGGATTATCTAGTGGATAAGACCTGGACACATCTACAGTTGTGTTCAGCCATAATCTGTAGTCTCAGGTTAGCAATTTATCATTTTATTTCTCCCAAGACACTGCTATTCTTGGAAAAATTTTCAATGTGTCTTCAGTACTTTTCCAACTGGAAATAAGGAATACAGCAGTCATTTCAACTTGCATTAAGAAGTGAGTGACAGACATGCATTATTTTTTGTTTTTAATGACATAAAATGCAATGCAACAATACCTTGGATAGGGCAGGGAAAGCACACAGGCACTTCTTCATTTCTGGACAATAGCTGAGTCTAGTCCACTATGTCTATCTGATGAAAAATAAGTCATGTCAATGCTGGGTTTCAGCATAAGATCTCTCATATAGATTATCTCATTTTTGTTTTCTTTCCTATGTCATATTGTGCAGCCAGTCTAATTGGCTGGAAAACAGGCAGTATGGTGCAAATGCATGCACGCATGTCTTTACTAAGGAAAGAAAAGAAAATATAGGTATTCACATGGATGAGATTCAGAATAATATTAACATTGGGAATAAAATATTCCCAAAACCACTGGAGGCCAAATGGTAGTATTCTACTGAATGTATGAAAGCTGGGAAAGAAATTAACTTCCAGGTAAAATTAGTCATATTATTATATCTGACTCAATAGTTCTATCAACTGTCTTCATTTACATGCCCCTCCACTCTCCTAGAAGCCAGCTTTGAGAGAAGGCTTCAGGAAGCACAAGGCTGACTATTTGCATGAATAGCATTTTCACAGGCCCTCTAGCAATAAAATCTGAATGTCTTGGTCACAGAGTGTTTTCAAAAAGAGCTATTCTCTGAACCTCGCAGGCTATGAACCACAGCAACATTCTTAGGACAGTAAAAGAAGTGGTAGGAACAAAGAGTGAAAACAGAATCACAACCACTGACTCAGCACCTACTTCTACTCAGAATAGCTTCAGTATAGCTTTTGATCTGTCTTCTCCAGCATGGCTTTTGCGCAGATTAAAGCTGAGTCTAGTATGCAGGCTTTGAATATAAACAAAGATTATGCATTTTACAGAACTGGGACACAGATACAAGGTCTGAAGAAGAGTAATTTATTTGACTGATTGCCTTATTTTATGTGTTATTGTTGAGAAATTCCATGCAACTGCTCACATCATATTTCCTGTCACCCAGATAGCAGTGGTGAGAATTTATCCTTTACATTGACTGAAAGGGATCCCATCTGACCTCTGGACAGTTTTGACTGGGTATGTTCTAACATAGAGGTAAATGTTTTTAATCCAAGAATGACTGAGTGGATGCATTTATATGGATATCTAGTAGGAATTGTTATATTCCTGGATTATTTGCTTTTTTGAAGATATTCTTATTTCCTGATTTTTTTCTCAGTATTTCTAAAAGGCTTTTCACTGGATTTTTGGTTTTATAGATTCTGGAGGGATGGATATGCAGATAATTTCTTTAAACCCACTTAGAATATTTCAGAATATTCTGAATATTCTGTTTCATTTTGCCTTGTATCCATGTTACAGTCAAAGGAACCTATGCTTCTAGTTCATTTCCTGCATCCTTCTGGCTCTGTCTGCCTAACAAGGTTCACTAACGGACTGTTACCATGTCTGCAGCATCCATGTGAACCTTCTGTGATGAAATAATTTCAGTTAGCCAGGGGCAACATGTGTAAACCAGGCATGCTGCCTTCCTGATGAGTGAAACAGACAGGGTGTGTAGCTGTCTTGTTCTGTGATTCATTAGGTCAGTAATCTTTTTTTCTAAAATAATAAAAATCTGTTCACTCTCATCCAAATACAAGAAGGTTTTTTTTGCTGAAGACATTTCCAGATTCCTTGTTTATCCTTTTTATTAAGATTTATGGTAACTTAGTTACACCCTGAGAACCTGTATAAAATGTCCATCCACAGATAGGGATTGGAGGATCAATTACAGCTGTCACTCAGGAAAGCACTGTCATCTTTGTCATAGATGATCTTCCCAGTTCTGTATCTTCTCATACAGCTTCTGCTGCAATAATCAGAATATTGGTATGTTTGAAAAGCATTGAATTTCAGTCACTAGGAAGCTTGTCTAAAAATCAAGGAGATATTTGGTGCCTTTCTTCTCCCTTCCTGATAAAGGAATATGTGTCTGCAACCCTAGAAGAATCACAGTGTTTTGTGGTTTTTTTAAGAGTTAGTTGCTCAAAGACCTGCTCCATTAAAGCCTCAGAGATGTGATGGAGAGAAATGCTGACACAGCTAAGAACAACGTCCATCCAGTACAGTGCTGACAGTGTCAAAAAACAGACAATAAAATGTTATGTAAGAAAAGACCTGTAGCCATATTGTTCTGTTCTTTCAGTCTCCAGCAGTTCAGGGATTCTGTATGCCAGAGGTGGTATGTAAGTAACTAGTAGACCTCAAAGAAATTTTGCTCCACAGATTTATCTGGTCATTTTTTTTTAAATCAGTTAAATCCAACAGGGTCAGAGAAACATGTCCTATTGATGTCTCCAGGAAATTTTCTACTCTGTTCATTCTAAACTTGTAAATAGAACAATGACAGTCACTGATATAAAAGTGTTGTGATCAAAAGAAGGAACCTGAAGATAAGGGAGTGAGTTACTCCAACTTTGTATAAACAATGCATGTCTGGTTAATGTTAAAAAGTCATTCTGCCCCAGGAGGCGCCACAAGATGGATGATTGTCTGAGAAGAAAATCATCAGTAACTGGGGAGAAGATAAAGGCGGTGGGGAGTGGGGGCAGGGAGAGACTGTGACCACCACCACCGACTCAATTTAAGATCAAGAAGACATGCCCCCCACCTCTTGAGTTTGCACAGAAGATTTAAAAGACGCCATAACTTTAAATCGGGATGACGCATGTTGTTAAGCAACGAGGGACAAAGTGATAAGAAACTAACCAATGGTCATTACAGTAAACGTGTGTTCATGTGTTCGTATAATCTGAAGTGTATAAATACATTGAAGTTCTTTTGTGCAGTGTGCTAGCTTTGTGGAATTACTACCTAGCACCCCATTCTGTGCAGACATGCAATAAATAAATACCTCTGCTCTGTGTGTATATTGGCGTATTGCACACTGGGTAAACGACCCCACTTGAAGGACAACACTATGGGCAAAATGACAGTGCGTTTGCTCCAAGATCTCTGCAAAGAATCTCTTTCTGCAAAACAAGACCTTTATCTTGTAGGGAAGTGTGTGTAGGATTAGTGTCCAAATCTCCTTCTCATTGGTCAACAGAAAATGCAAAGAAAAAGCATAGGTAGTTCTTGACTCTGGTGGCCCTTCTGGAGCTCCTGGGCCAGGAATTCCAAAGCTGCTGTTGCCTAAATCTTCCTACTTATTACACAAACATGGAGTCACCTGAACTGGTCAGTTATGACAAATTTTATCCCAAGCAGATTTTTCTTCTGTAAGTGGTGTAACCTCTACACCTGTCAGCAAGGCAAATGACATGGTCCGTTTAAGGAATAGGCTGTATTGATCCTGACAGGAAGACCATTGTACGTCGAAGAGTCAGTGATTCACAATACAGCTAACCTCAGTATGCCCAGACCTATGCTGTGCTGCTCTGTGCTGCATATGCAGCCTGGCTCTCAGGTCTCGCAAATCCCTTGGCTGCAGGATAAATTTAGCAAGCTCATTATACCAGAGGAGCCTGCAGGCAGCTCCCTCCTACTTGATACTAACGGTTACATCTCCTGTATGGCCTTGATTTTAACAGTGCAGAAAGAAGTGTCAAGTGAACTATGTTACTGTTTTGACTGCAGAAATGATAGAGCTGTTTCCTTGCAAGAAAAACGTATTACCGATTGAAAGACCAAAAAGGGAAAATGTCTGCAGCAGATGATGTCTGTGTGGCATGCTGCATGTTGGAGACTACCTAAACATGAGAGAAAACAATTTGCAAACTGAGCAGCCACTAAACTTAAAGTTATCTCCTAAATTATGCAACAAATAGAAAGAAATAATGATTAAATTACCTGAAAATTAGAATACTTTAGATTTAATTGGAGCAAAGACATTCATGACATTTAGAGCCCAGTGAAGGATATTTTATCAGCTGGATTCCTCAGAGATGAATTTGTGCTCTCACATTCATTTCCATTTCCTTAGTTTGTTTTGCACATCCACTTAAAAATGACATGTTTTTTTCTTAAGGTCTTTTCTTGACCTGAAGTGATTTAAGCATCGGAAAGACAAGAAGCTTTACTGTTTTCTAAGTTCAAAATTCTTAGCCAGCATATATGCTGGCCAGCCTATAACGTCATGGGACGGAGGTGAAGGGGAAAGCAGTAAAAACTGGATTTTCTACCAACTAACCATCTCACATAACCGAGTTCTTAAAGTACTCAGTGCTTATGATTGAAACTATGTTTTCAGTAGATCTCAACTTATGTTTTCCATGCCCAACTAAAAGACAAATCTTTTTTCAAATGACCTTAAACACTCAGACCTGACCTTAGCACTTTAGACCTGGCCATGAACTCTGCCTCTTATCATTCTAGGGAAATAAAGTACAAGGGAGAGAGTTAGTTTGCAGTGGCTGACACATGGCAAAGTTCCAGTGGATATTATTTTTTTATTCGAATTAGCATTAGAATTTTATGACTTGGGCTGTATCTTCACTAATGTCTGCCAAAATCAGTGAAGATGCAACAGATGCAGAGGTCTGGGCAGGAAAAGCCAAACTACTTCAGGAACACATTGAATAGTGAAACTAGAATTAAGAATACCATGATCTTTTCCTTTTGCAGGCAATAATTTACATGTCTTAAATACAAACTGTGGTCTTTTAGGTCAGATATTTTAACTGCTTTGGAAAGGTTGACATCCCATATATGTTTTCCACTGCTCCTAGATGTTCTGGGGAGAAAATAATATGCTTAAGAGGCTCTTGTCATGGATCAGGTTTGTTGCCAGTGAGAAGATGAATGAAGAAGGTGCTTAAACAGCCTTAAACACTCCTGAACACTCCACACAGTTTTGTTATAGATTGCATTTGATTTTGATTTCCAGCATGGCCAGACAAGGGAAGCGTATTTCACTCCTTATGTTTGTATTGAGAGAGAGAGAGAGAGAGAGAGTGTGTGTGTGTGGGCGGGGGGGGGGGGGGGGGGCGCGGGGCGGGACACACCGCCATAACAATTGTAAATCTGAAAACCACAGGCTAAATGTTAGTCTCTGCAAATCTTCAAGCCATAGGAGAGGGGAGGCAAGCAAAGGGAGGTGAGGGAGCCAGCACTTCAAAATTTAACATGATACCAGCATGCACTTGACTGGAGGAGTTATTGAAGTTATTTATTTAAGGAAAAACAGTTTTTAACAAAAGTGAATTGCATTCTCTTTCCTAAAAAGGCCAGTCAAGGATACAAACTGACTGTTCTTACTACAATATGTCTCAAAATTAACAGAGTTGGAGAAAACTGTGCCTCCAGTATAGTCTTTGCGTGCAGGTCTTAAAGAGGTCTCCCTTGTGAAGGCCCTGATATTTGTGGAGAAATATACTAGTAAGAGTAAGGGATTTGCTATCTTCTGCTACTCTCAGTTCCTGGAGCTGTAGGACAAAAACCAGGCATGCCTAAAATTGCAACAGACAGAATGGGCACTGCATGGCTAACTAATATGTCCACATGAAAAGTATTTAGGAATGTGCACCTTACACCTTCTCTGAACTAGTTTTGCTACAGCACCTCCTCCAAGCTCTAGGGCAGTCCAACCCAATGAGTGGGAAGTCACGCAAAGTTGCCAGGATGCCTGCATGGATGAACAAGGGGCATACAGAGAGTGGAAGCAGGGACAGGCAACCTGGGAGGAATACAGAGACACTGAGCATACAGAGATGCAGTTAGAAAAGCCAAAGCCCATCTGGAATTGAACCTGGCCAGGGATGTCAGAGGAAAATAACTCTGTTCATCATTTCTTCTGTCAACAAAGATGCTGTTCAGAGAAGAACTTCTTGCTGAACTTTTAGATAAAGGAAAGGACATGCTGATGGTGTAATCCTCGTATCAAATGCAAGCTGCCTGCAGGCTCCTCTGTGACAATCAGACAGATAAATTTTACCCTGCAGTCAAGAGATACGCACAGCATAAGGCAGGCCTGAAAGCCAAGACATGCGTTCTGCATAGCGAGGCATAGCACAGGCTAGGATCTACTCAGGATAGCTGTTTTGTGGATCATTAGCTCTGAACAATAATCTGGTCAGGATCACTACAGTGGTCCATGCTATATTTCTAAATGTGCCTTGAATATTCCTAAGCACACAACTGTAGGATAGGATCTGAGCTGTAGAACAGAATCAGGAACGTGAACATAATGAATTAGAAATAATTGACATTTACCACTTCAGTTTTTAATCTAAATTTCTACCTGCTGTTAATCACTTGTTTCTTGGACACTTGTTCAGAGTCCAGAGTGGTGTTGCGCTTCATAAAATTAAAAAAATATAGATATTTAATTCTTGCCTTAATGACCTAATATTCTAGGTCTGGATAACATAGTGGAAAACCTTTCTATGGAACAGGACAATACAGAAGGTGAAAGTTAATATAGCAACAAAATCTTGTGAATATCTGATAAAGCTGAAGTAACTGTTGTTCTTCCTGAAATAATACAAAAACAAGAAAGCAAGTCAAAGAGAGTGAGTTTCCCTGGCAACAAAAAACATGGGGAAATTCTTAGTTCAGCTCCTGCATTGCTGTTACCGAAAATCCAGAATAAAGAACTTATCAACACCAATTTGATGCAGATAAGCAGACACTTCTTTATTGACGGCCGGGCGCGCAGGGGAGTGTTCTCACCAACAACACGCACCAAGCCCTAAAATCACACATCTTATATAGAACTTACTCATATACAATTCCCAAGGACACAGTTTCATACACAAACATAATTCCCAAGGACACGGTTTCCTTGGCAGGTACTTGTAAACTGTTACGGTTGTTTCCCCCAGTTCCTATTAATCCTAAACTTTGACAACTCCTTGTATTCTCCTGGTCCTATCTATATATTATAAATCAACTTACAGATCAGTTTGTATTTGGTTACCTAGGTTCCAAACGTTTCTACTAAATGATTATGACCAATCTCTTCGGCCTTGGTATGGGACTGTATAGGTGATTTTAAAGCAGCAATCGGTTGCTAATACAAACCACAACAAATAAAAATTTTACTAAATATTTCTTATGATTTTGTATTTCTATTAAATCAAACACAATTTCTTCTACTTATTGGTAAATCGATAACATTGCTACTCTCAAGTTTCCATTCATTTCATGGTATTTTGCACCAGCTTTCCTGGGAAAGCCAGAAACTTGACACAACCTTATCAGAAACACTGGAGTCAGTCAAAAGTTGTGTGAGCCAGTCACAGTCTTTGTGCCATGGAGAAGCACAAGAGCAATCTGGTCTGGTTGTGGTAGTGCTTGCCATCTTCCCTTGGTATCAGTCTTTACCTTTACTACAGACATGAATCTGACTTTAGGTAAGGCTGAGAAGCCTGAGTAGGGGTGTAAGGGAAAGAATGTTGTTTTCGCATAATAAGCCTGATGGGAAGGGCAGGAGCATTCACCAAAGCAGTCAACAAGAGCAATTCACAACCATTGAAATCCCTGGCCTAGGGCTAGAAGACAAGTGGTCTTTTTGTCAACTGTGATGACCCAGTACTTGGAACTGGCTTTAGATGGATGCAGATACTGAAAGACTTGGGGAACCTGAATTTCGAACTTTTCCTTCTTAGTACGCTTGCGTGATGAGCTCATGCATATTAACTTCTCCGCCCTGGAAAAAGCCAAAGTTCATTTCCATGAACATGCGATGTATGAACACATACATGAAGGGGCGTATCGGTAGGCAGTTCGGGAAGTCTGTACACCCTGTAGTACTCAGTCAGTGAGGACAGGGGAGGGAACTGGCGGTTGGGAGAAAGGGATATGAACCATTGCACGACGGCTGTTAGGGGCGTCCACCTGATGAGGGGCGCCCTGTCTTGCAAGAACATAATAAAGAGTGCTTCACACCGCGTCCTGTCTGAGCCGTTGATAATTGGCAACTGAGCGTTTCTCACAGGGGCTATGTTACAGAAAAGCACAGGTGAAAGTGCAGTCCAGGGTAGTATCAAAAGAGCAGTTTTCTTGCTCAGTACACCTTGTTTGTGGTGAAATTTTCTTATCACTGCTTGGCTGCTTAATATATAGCAGGCTGAGTAGAGCAAGCAAATTCTCCTGCAGCAGCATGCACTACAGCCTTTCCTGGATCACAAAAGTTTTGTGATTATTTAGTGAATATATTTGTAGGGTCAGAAAATCAGCTCCCAGGCATTCTCACTCATAAATGAGAGTTTCAGTTTTTACAGAACTCAACTCATAGTGCAGGGTTTAATTGGCAACCTGACACCTCCCACTGAGAAAAACGGAGACTGCTCTTCCCTCCCCCACCCTAAAGAGACAAAAATGGGATACAGTAATTGCCATGATTTTTAAGTGTATCTTCAGGTTATGGTTTTATTTTTATTGCAATAGCGAGGAATGGAAGACCTGTAATACCAGGGAATTTATCTTACAGTGATAAACTATTTTATTAATTTTTCCCCTTTTTCGTTATGTTTGTTCCTCATCCATGTTACAAGAAAGATAAAATCAGAGCTTATTCGTATGGGTAAGGTTATTAACCAGTATACCAGATAACCAGTACTACATACACATCCAGGTGAGAAGCAGGATATTTTCAGTTTTGCAGGCTGCTTTCAGATCAGCTAATCTGTAGCTCATTTAAGATCACTCATTTACAAGGACCTTCTTCTAGCAAGTGTGTGCTCCTCTGCTCCAGCTTTCCTCTTCTGCTTCACAGTGGTTTTGCAATTGTGTGCTACTTGCACAGAATAGTACAAAAAGACAAGTAATCAAGAATCAGAGGAAAAAGCACAGATGCCCATAGAGGCACATTTGTATCCTGTGTGCATGGTAGATTTTGCACTGTGTGTGCTTTAAATGATAGATATGCCATTTAGACTCTGCCAGTGTTTCACACTGATGTCTTGTCATGGCTTATCCAACTACAACTTCTAGCAGCCTCCATATGGCTTCATAGCCTTTCATAGGCATTGAGGTAGAGGTGGTTGCTGATTCCCACTTTCAGTGCCCTCTCGATCTGTCTGTGCTGGGATAGAGGTTTCATACAACATATTACATACAACTATGTAATATTAACTCCTCAGAGCTCCTGCATGATAGCACTCTACTCATGAATACTCTGCTGTGATTTAGTGTATGACCTGGTGGCAGAATTATACTATTATCAGTGATTAGACAGAGAGGTGCAGAGACACTCCTGTGTCTACTTTGTACAGAAGCAGTGCACATAGACGTTCACCTCTTTTCTTCCATTGATCTTCCCTCATCCTTCTCTGAGCAGTTGCATTTGAAAACAAAATAATGATGCAGAAGTTACAGAAGCACACTATCTATATAGCAAACTGAGTAACATAGCAGAATTTGGATTTCGGAGGCTCTGTCCAGGAAGGAAAACTGGAATATGCCCTATCTGCTGAGACTGATTCCTTTTCAAGTTTCAAATGCTGTTGAGACCTTCCAGGGCTGCAAACCTGGTCTGTGTAATTATTCTCAGCCCTGGAGCTGCATCCTGCTTTGCCTGTGAAAGCAAAAGATGTGGTATGTCAGATTGGTCAATTTTAAGTTCCTGCTAGTTGAGGCTCTCTTCCCCATCTGTACTTCTACAGCCATCAGATGCATCAGTCAAAAGCTGTGGATATGTATCCCCTGGGGAGTTTTGTTCACTGATACAGACTGTATACTGCATAAGAAGCAAGTATCAGACAGTTATATGGCAGTTTCAACTTAAGGGGTTCCAATCTTGTAATATTCTCTGTCTTGTTCCTACCCCTGTTTTCTTCCCTTTTGTTTCAGATGTACGCACAGTTGATTGTGCAGCTGCATGAAGAACTGAATTTGGGAACTTATGTAGCTGAAGGAAAGAAAAGATGCAAAAGAACAGCTTTTTTTAAATACCAGGTTGGCACAACAGGACAAAGACACAAACAGCTCTACAAGGTCAGCCTGGGAAGTGGTCTGGTGTAGCAGAAGGATAGGAGCTGGCAGCCAGGAAGGGAATGCCTCAGTTTGCATAAGCCCAAACAACTAAGGCAGTTTACTGTTTTTCAAGTTAAGGTGTTGTTCCTTGTAGAATTAAGCACTAGAGACCATCCCTGCTCTGCCCAAGTGATATTGGCATTTTCAAAGAGATGAGAAAGATCTTAGCTGTGACATTTTCCAGAGCACATCATCACCTAGAGATGATTATGTTTGGGTGTTGGGAGGTGTTGGCAAACCTGCGGTCATTACAGGAGAGACACTGTCTGTGACAGCTGTCCCACTCTGCAAGGAAGTTGCTTTCAGTGAGAAGTGTGGTGTGAGATGGAAAATACCAGGGAAGACAAACCCTTGCAGAAAATGAGTCAGGGGAGCCAGTGAATAGCTCAGCTGAGCTCCAGTCACTGGCCCTACATGTTGGCAAGCTGGTTGATCTAGGTTTAACAAGGTGGGAGGTGGTTTTTTTCATTCCTTCTGCCTATTTCAGATGTGGTAAACAAATTCTCTTATTTGTGCTTCACCTTAGGGTGGCTAAATTAATGGGGATTTTTAAGTAACAGGAAGACTTCTGGGTTTGTCTTAGTGGTGAATTAGTGAATTAGTTTGTCTTAGTGGTGAATCTGAACATCAGGGTACTTTGACATGTTCACCTGTACCCAGTCTCCCAAGACTTTACTGTCAGTTTTCACAGGACTACACAGGCCTGATTTGTTTTGCTATGGTTAGAAAAGAAATAGTGTCTTCTATGGGTTACATATAAGGCAGAAAATTCTGGCTTATAATAATGTAGTAGAAATACATCAGAACACCAACGTCCTGAAATAGTCTATGATACCTCACAAGTAGCCCTGCCAGTAACCCTAACTTGCCACAGGTTGCTTGTAGAGAGGTATCCAGTGTTTTGATAGACATCTGAGATCTTTTTAGGAAGTACTGAGTCTCAAACCAGGCATAACCAGCCTAAAATAATCCTGTGAAATCAGGGAGCCCCTGAAGAGGCAGAAGAGGGTAGGCACAATAGATGCTTGGAGAAACTCAGAAAATACATGTCTGAAAAATTAATGGAGAGATTCATGCACTCCTTGTATTTCTGATTGCTTGGCTTTGTTTTGTTTGTTGAGAAAGTAATATACTTTTTTCCACTATTAATAATAAAAAAAAAGAATTAATCACTTTAATGAAACATTTATTCTGAGATTCAGAATAGTTTTCAAATAAGTTGGATTTGGTTGGTTGAGGGGTTTTTCTGGTCTCTTCCTTCTCCTTTCCTACTTACCATTATGCAGGGAAAGGAGCGGAAAGGAAGAGGTAAGTAGAGTTAAAGAAGTCTGTGCAGATGGTACAAGGTTGGAAAGTTCTGACTGCATGTACTGAAACATTTTTTCCTGTGAGGTCAAGTATTGAAACAGGTTGCCCAGAGGTTGTATAGTCTTTATTCTTGCAGAACTGGAAGACACACCTGGATAAAGCCCTGAGCAACCTGAAGTGACTTCATAGCTGAATCTGCTTTGAGCAGGATGCTAGTCCAATGACCTGAAGTCCTTTCCAACCTCAGCTGTAATTTAAAAGAAGCAGTATTCCATGAAAACAATGAGAGCAGCTGTTGGGTAAATACCCATGAAGTCTTGAGATAGGATGTCATTTTGAAGAAGAGGAAAGAGAGCCAAGGGCTGATAGTCAACTAAGAAGGGGAGAGCTGAAAGCGAGAAAGTTTTGCTCCAGGGTGGAAAGTAAAGTCGACAAAAGTGAGGGTGAAATAAGGAAAAGCAAAGTGCTTTGTCAGGCAGGGATGGACGATAAACCAAAGTGGATTAGATGTGGGAAGGGACAGTTGCATCACATTTCAACATCATAATTATTTCTTGGGCACTTCACTGTCTATAAATGCCTTTTTTGGACACAACATTCTGGCAGATTTCAAATCAGAATTACATAGATCCATGATTCATATCTTCACACTGGCTGACTTCAGGCTAAGCTCCAGCTCAGAAGACAATGCCATTAACTGAGTACTGATACTCACTTCCAGACACATCTACTTCACAAATGCAGATTCACACAAAAGTATTGCTCCGGAGAGCAAAAATACTGTAAATAGCCCTACGTTTACAGTGAAAGTTTGAGAATGTCACAAGAAGAAAATTTTTGTTAGTATGTAAGGGATAATTCTAAGTCTATACCTGACCAACAAGTTTTTCTTTTTTTATGTCAAAAGCAAACTGAAATTTTTACAGTCATTACTCAAAGATCTGAGCAATTATTTGTTTTGGATGAAAGCTTTATTTTGTAAAATCTAGTTTCAAGATGACAGTAATTATTTGTGAATTCATGCTGAATTCAGCTAACACTCCTTCCTCCCCTCACCCTGCCAAATAAGAGTTAGGAAAAACAAGACATGGATGCTGTAGTGGTTTAGCCCCTGCCGGGGTCTGAGACCACGCGGCCGCTGCCCCTCCCCCACAAAGAGAGTGAAATACAAAGCCCCAAGACTGAAATAAGGAAAGGTTTAATACAACAGTGCAATAGCAACACAACAAACAACAGCAATAACAATAACAGTAATAGTGATAGCAATGAACAGAGCAAAATAGCTACCAAATACAGCAGTTTGAAGCACGATGTACAAAACCACGAGTGCCCCGCGCTCCGCGCCAGGAAAATGTGACCTGCCAGGATGTGACGTCCGCATGGTATCTGAATAACCCGGCTAGAGCTCCCCCCCACTGCTGGGGAAACTTAACCCTATCCTGGTTAAACCAGGACAGATGCTAATCCTTGTTTGGAGAAAAGAGATTTGTTTTAAATAGTATGCTGGAATTTGAGAGGTTTTTTTCATGAAAGAACAGTTGAAGAGATAGCAGAATGTAGTAATAAAGAAGAAACACAAAATGGATTAACCAAGGATGGGTCATACCTCACCAGGACTTTGACAATCTGAGAAAGAAGAGTAATTGAGTATACTTAACCATTCCAGGGTGGTTATGATTGACCAAGGATATGCAGTTATGGAAGGGACAAAAGAAGAGGTAGAATGTGTATGTTAAAGTATTTGGGAAAGGGGTCAATGGTAATCAGGGCCTCACCTTGCTTCCAGAACTGCTTCCAGTTCTGTTCCTCTCACAATAATGGAGGGTGAATTCATACTGGACCTGATGCAGATAAAGGCTGTGATGGTACCTGGGGAATGAAGAGCCTGCCTTATGAATGAAGGTCAGCAATGAACACTCTAAGAAGCTGCTGGAGAAAGTGTCTTCACACTGCTGTATAAATGTTCTTTTAGAATATTGTGTACAACACTGTGCTCAACCATGAACAGGGAAAAGTTTCAAGGACAAAGAGTGCATGGAGTCCATACACAAAATCTGAAACTGGGAGCCTTCAGCCTAGAAGTAACTGAAAGTCTCCTGGGAATGCAGCAGAAAGCTACAAAGGTAGGATCATCATGGTTACAGGGAAAGGGAAAAGGATATGATACTTCAATGTACCTTTGAATGCAAAAATGTGGCCGCTGAAAGGAACCAGTTTATTGCAAGTTCAAAATGGAGTATATAATAGGGTATATCCTTAGCTGTTTCTTTGTGCCACTCACAGGCACCAAAATATCATGGATGCTAAAATTCACAGACCCCAAAATATTATGCATGCTAAAATTCATAGACCCCGAAGTATCATAGATGCTAAAATATGAGATTTATATTGAGATTATATGAGACAGGCAAATTCAATGAAAGAAAAAGCAATTAAAATATTCAAAGACACAGCATGAGGATCAGAAACCTCAACTCACAGATTACTGGAAGCAGATCTGGTCTTAGACAATTCCTAATACATCCTGTCCTGCCCACTGCAAGAGTCAGGGTTCTGGGCAGAATCATATTTCTTCAGATATGAGACAAAAAGAACCTGTTGTGTCTCCCTGTTAAGAGAAGGTTTGAAGGTATTTGATTACTTTTTGTAAAAACATGAGAGTAGAAAATACCATGATGGGTGAGGAACTTTTTGAGCCAAAGCACAATGTTGGCATAAGAACAAGTGAGCACAGTCTTGCTATGGTTAAGTTTAGGCTAGAAATTAAGGAAGATTTCTAACCACGGGAGCAGGGGGGTTCTAGATGTGCCTGCCCACAGGATTCATAGAAACAGGGTGCTGGTCTGGCTTTAGAGAGAAGCATAGCTGGATTTTGCAGACAGGAGTTTGATGTGTTGCATGAAGCAGAAGGAATGAGGCCTCCTAAGCCTCATGTCTCTTTTGCAAAACTCCTGTCAGAGTAGCTACAGAATTCACAGCATCAATTTGTAAGGAACAACAAAGGGAAGAAACATGACAGGGTTTCTCTGTCTGATGTAAGTCTCAAAGCCAGGTTACTTTCAACTCCCTGGCTAAAAGGACTACGTTGCTTTCAACACTGTGAGTATAACAGTGTTTGTTATGCCTATGTGAGTTATACATCAGATTTTTCAGTATTAAAAAAAAGCACATGGTGCTCATCTGCGTGTGGTTCTCTTCATGAGCACAATAGGTATATCCCATCTCACACTCCCTTTCATGGTACAAGTTTCTCATTATGAACTAAAAGAAAGTTTTCCATGGAATTTTTGCCTTTAAAAACTTTTTCTCACAGGTGATACATGAGCACTGCAGATAGGGATATGTTGGCAAAAAGAGTCTGACAGGAAAATGGTGTCCTTACAGTACCAGTATGAGATGATCCCACTCAGGAAACATATTGTGCTTGGCACCAGATCCTGGGTCCCTAGGTTGTGTCAGTAAGACCATCTATACTATCCAAAGATCTGGTCTTGGAGAAACAGCAGTTTACAAGCTGCTTGGAGAAGTCCCAGGTTTCTCTCAGTCTGACTGCTTGTGGCCTAAACACTTTCATTTCCTCAGGCATTGTGCCCTGCTTGCCAACCCTGGCTGAGTAATCACAGTTATCTTCTGTCATCCCAAAAGACAGAAGGGGACATAAACTAGCTCTCCTTAACCTGTTTTCCTAACAGACCTGTAGTATGTGACAGAGAGTAGGCCTTTAGGGAGGCTCTTCATTATTAGTTTTCACAGTAGCTCTAGACTTGTATAATTCAAATTAGTGTAGGAGTTTAAGCATTAGTTTGTGGGTAAGAGCCACAGAACCCAGCAATCCCATCTCACAGCATACTCAGAACATGAAGCAACATACAAAGAGTTGTCAAGACAGACAAAAATATCTGTTAAGACACTTGCCTTGAAGAAGACTCATGAACTCCTATGAACCTCAAGGGGGTTCGGCAGCCATCTCCTAACAAGCCTGATACTTTCGCTTGTGCTAACAGCAGAACTGCATTACAGTGTCACAGGCTTAGCCTGTTGCTCTCGTGCGACGACCTAGCTCTTTTCTTTGACCCTTGTGGAAATAAGATCTTAAATGCAGGAGGAACCTGAGTGTTACATGAGTTCAAGTGGAGGTAGGGTTTTGAGCAGCCCATATTCTGAGGGTAGCTGGGTATTGGATCCAGCTGATTTGTAATAAATACAGGAAGAAGATAATAAGAAAGTCTCTGGATGAGAATTAGCCATGTGAAACCTTTCTCACATTCATAAAAGGGTTCACATGAACTGGGTTAGCAGAACAGGTGAAGGTAGATTTTTATTCAAGAAATTTCTAAATCAATCTCACACCTACGGGCAAAATCTCCAGCCTGCCAGATCAAAGTGACCACTACCAGAAATTTCCACCCCAGGCAGGAGTAATATAGCTAGAACATGCAGAACAAATGCTGACATTCCACTTTAATTTTTGGGCAGTCCTGAAGCAATCATGGTCTTTCCCACCATCTGGAATGATGGAAAAAAATAAATAATCTAAAAAATCAAATAACAGCTATAGTCCTTAGGTGATCCTTGCAGATCCATGCTAGCTGCCATGGCAGTAATTGATAAAATACCTCTTGACTAGATGAGGTTGTATAAGCAATCACACCCTCATGTATAAGACATGACCTTAGGAATATCAAATCTGAATTGCAGAATTGAATATTCTGTTTGAATATTTGAAGTTAAAACCACTAGCTGATAAAAAAATGATGAAGTACTAATTTCCCTTTCCTAAGGAAAAAAATAGGGGAAAAAATTGAAACATATATTTCACCATTCAGTAGTAACATCTGAGACTAGGATGTTACCTTATTTTCTGAATTTGAAAATGAGGGTTTTGTTACTTAAAAGCAGTGATATTTTCATTCAGAAGATGAAATACAAGTGCTCTGGCTTCTTGCTGCTCCAAGTCATATACAGCAGCAGTATCTGACTGATCATGATTGTAACAAAAAGTTTTTGCAAAAGTAATAGGAAATAATATACTGTTATTAAGATAGAGAAAAATAAATTACCTGGAATGTATGAGCGTTTAATAGTCAGTGCTCTAGAAGGAGAAACAAATATAATTTTCTTAAAACAATCTTCTGTGTCCAGAAGGAATATGTTAAAAGACACTGTGTAAAGTGGTAATAATTTGCAGAAAGCTGGAGTACAGTTGTGTGATACAGGGTGTAATTACTGGATGTTTTGCACTTTGTACAGTCATGTGAAAATATAGCAATATTGCAAAATTGACTTGGTTTATCCTTTTCAGTGGTACTGATGCTAAAATAGGAACTCCACTGCATGTTTTGTGTGATACAGAGAAATGACCACTTTCCTTGCAAATTATTTACTTATAGAAACATATGATGATTTCTGAACGTTGCTTAAGAATCCTGCTTGCCCAGACTGTTCTGTGGATTCAGTGTAGCCTAGTAGACAGTTAGGGGATTAGCTAGTATGATAAGAAGGTAACAGCTAACCTTGACTTACAAAGCACAGAGGTAACATGGACATCTTGGAGACTCAGTTATCTTTGGGAGAGCAACTATCTGGTGGAGACTGGCACTGTGAGTTGGGGCCCTGCCAGCTCGGCATTCCATTCAAAAGGTGAAAATTACATGACGGGGAAGACTGCGGGCCTTCCTCCAGAAGACCCCTGAAGACAACCACCAAGAGGCAATGCGCAGGCTCAAAGATAACATAAACTGCTGACACCAGCCTTTTGAACTAACCCCACCCGACTTATGCATAAGCATGTTTGTATTGTGTAACCCTATGAATATGTATGTTTTAGTGTAATAAATATCTGGCTACTTACCGAGACAGTGTGCAAGGTTTGTGGAGAAATCCCCTTGCACCCCAGCTGGAATAAACATACCTGCTTTATAACTCTCTTTGAGTTGTAGAGTTTGTTTCCGCACGCGTCATGTGCCAGAGTACAGGTGGTTTAAACAACATATATCTATCTTTCATTCCTAACTGACTCATAGTATTTCCCGTTTTCCCGTAAAAGACTGTGCAGCTTGCATGTCTGTCCTCAGTATCAGTATGAACAATCATGGATGTTGTGTCACATGCTGTCCAGCTTTTTCCTTGTAACAAGAGAGGAACTCTAAATATTTATTCAAAGTAGGAACAGGAGCATCTGAGCACAAAAGGAAATCCAGCACCACAATCAGGCAAACAACTACCAAAGCTCATTCAAATTCTATGTCCCTTCTTTAATTCTTCTGTCATTCTCCTGTTCATTGCCAGAAGGTGGTATCTGTGTGCAAACAGCTGTTTCTAATCAGCCTCATTCAGTCAACTTTGCTACCTGCAGTCTAGATTCTGTAATATCACACTCATTTCCATGCAAGTGTAACTCACAAAACAAGATTCCTGAATAACTGCCAGGATATCTTCTTCTCCTTTTGTATTTTGGAGAAAAGTGCTGATGGCCCTCACTCAAGCTAGATAGCCCCCTTCCTCTGTGAGTGGTGAGCAGACACAATCAGATTTATTCAGAGCAAGAGAAAACACAATCTTCCCGCGTAGGCAAGTTAGCTATCAGTACTGTGTTTTACTGCAATTAGATAACCAGATCTGACTAGAAAATGGAATAGTTTCTATGTTAATTCGTGCAAAAATGAAAAGGAGATGTTTTTGCCATAGTCTGAATTTTGGGAAAGATCTCTGTGTTGCTCCTTGGAGTGATAGTTCTAGTGCATGATCTTCCTGGAGCCTCAACAAGTAAAGCTTCTTATTTGTACTATATGTTTCATTATGCATTGCACTTTCTTTGTTAGTTACCATGGTACAGCAGGAGGGTCTCTGCCTGACTTGTACTCAAGGAGAAGAAGCCCAGGTGCAAAAACAGTCTGTAGAGGAAAACTGAGTGACACAAAAAGAAGAAAATATTAGGTCAACTTTTTTGGTCGACATACTGAAATGATGCCCTAATTGAAATGCAGTTTTACCTCAACTTTTTCAACAAGACTTAGTGATGAAAAAGAGGTATCAACTGTTGTGCTGAAGTGATTTCAAAAACATTTTGTACAGGCAGCAAGTTACTGATCCATTCTTGTCATGCTGGAAGGAAAACTAAGGATAATAGAGCTTTATCATATAATCATAGAATCATAGAATGGTTTGGGTTGGAAGGGATCTTTAAAGGTCATCTAGTCCAACCCCTCTGCAATGAGCAGGGACATCTTCCCCTAGATCAGGTTGCTCAGAGCCCCGTCCAACCTGACCTTGAATGTTTCCAGGGATGGGGCATCATCTACCACCTCTCTGGGCAACCCGTTCCAGTGTTTCACCATAAAAAATTTCTTCTTTGTAAATCTACCCTTGTAAATCCTAATCTACCCTCCTTTAGTTTAAAACCATTACCCTTTGTTCTATCACTGCAGGCCCTATTAAAAAGTCTGCCCCCATCTTTCTTATAAACCCCTTTACTTAAAGTATTGAAAGGCCACAATAAGGTCTCCCCAGAACCTTCTCTTCTCCAGACTAAACAGCCCCACCTCTCTCAGCCTTTCCTGATAGGAGATCAGATCCCTCTGATCCTCTGGTCATTTTCATGGCCGCCTTCTGGACCCTCTCTAACAAGACTATGTCTTCCCTGTGCTGAGGACTCTAGAGCTGGATGCAGTACTCCAGGTGGGGTCTCACCAGATTGGAGTAGAGAGCCTGAATCACCTCCCTTGACCTACTGGCAATATTTCTTTTGATGCAGCCCAGGATACAGTTGGCTTTCTGGGCTGCAAGTGCACATTGCCAGCTCATGTCCAGCTTTTCATCCACTACTACCCCTGAGTTCTTCTCCACAGGGCTGCTGTCAATCTCTTCATCCCCCAACCTGTATTGATACTGGGAGTTGCCCCAACCCAGGTGCAGGACCTTCTACGTGATGTTGTTGAACTTCATGAGGTTAACCTATCCCTGCAAGGAGTTCCAAGGAATTCAGAGGAGTACAAATCTTGGCCTAAAATTATAGTTGTGTATTATCTTATAGTTACGTAGTTATTGCCTCTCTTTCTCTCAACAGCCTTCCAGGTTGAGACAATCTGTATTTAACCATTCCATGTAGGTACAGGCTAGCAGCCCATTCAGACTGCAAGCTGAACTGCTCATATAATTAATCCATAACTTCTTGCCGTACAGGTAAGTATCCTAGGAAGAGATCAGGTTGTTAAACCCTCTGGCAGGGGTAATGGTGAACAATGATGAATAGTCTGCATTCGGCTAGATGATGCTATGTATCTATTGCCAAATAACAGGTTTTACGCAAGACCTTAAAGATCTGAGGTCTGAAACATCAAGTAGGAGATCCTCAAACCAGTAAAGAGCCATAGACTGTTTAAACTGTGCTAGACTACGGATATTTGGATATGCATATTGATTAGTAACTTCTACTTCAAATAGTTCTAGTGACTCCAGAGGAGCTATTTGTTGAATTATATCCAACTTGTTATGGCAGAATGTGGCAGAATAAAACCTCGGATAAATGAAGGTCTATGGCTGTTACTTTTTTCTGTGAACAATTTTGCCATCTCTCTCTGTGATAAGTTCACATTCAGAAACACAGAAATTTTGGACAGGATTTTAGTGAGCAACCAGTTGGGTAGAAGGGGGCCCAATGCAACCACATGTAACAAAGTTAAACAATGTTATTTAAACAGGAGGACAGAACAGGTCCTTCAACCCATGGCTTACTGAGGGGAGTTCTCTGTCCTGGGCTGTATAGGAGACCAGAATAAATGATCAAAGTATTTCCTTCAGTTTTTAAAAGCCTATGGAAAGTTTCCACAGAAAAAATGTGCATATCTTAGCAAAAAAAAAAAAAAATTACAAAGTAGGCTTATATAGGGATATGTCATTAACATAAAAAAATAGCACATATTTTTGAATAGTTTGGAACAGGATTACAGATACCTCTGACTTCTTTTGCAGCAGTGAGTTATTTATGTCTGTCTGTTTTATTTCCCGTCTAGTATATATAATTTTCCTTTTATTTTGTTTTTAAAACACATATCCTGGAATGAGACCAGCCTGAAGAATCTATCAAAAGGACTATCTTGTTGATGAAAGTTCCGATAGTGGTGTACAATAACCCAGGAAAGACAAAATTAAACAAGAAATACCATGATGCCTATCAATTGTCATGACTCTCTGAAGACAGCCTTCTCTTGCACACCAAAAAAACCCCACAAGAATATCAACATCTAAAAGTCTCCATATGTCTTAAAACTGAGTTCAAAATGTCAGATTTCTTGAACATCTAAACCATACTCTTCCAAAAACTCTAATACACAATGTGAGAAACGCTCAGTTGCCAATTATCAACGGCTCAGACAGGATGCGGTGTGAAGCACTCTTTATTACGTTCTTGCAAGACCAGGCGCCCCCATCAAGTGGACGCGCCTACCAGCCATCATGCAATGGTTTATATCCCTTTCTCCCAACCGCCAGTTCCCTCCCCTGATTCCTCATTGGCTGAGTACTACAGGGTGTACAGACTTCCTGAACCGCCTACTGATACGCCCCTTCATGTATGTGTTCATACGTCGCATGTTCATGGAAATGAACCTTGGCTTTCTCCAGGGTGGAGAAGTTAATATGCATGAGCTCATCACGCAAGCGTACCAAGATGGAAAAGTTCGAAATTCAGGTTCCCCAAGTCTTTTGGTATCTGCATCCATCTAAAGCCAGTTCCAAGTACTGGGTCATCACAGTTGACAAAAAGACCACTTGCCTTCTAGCCCTAGGCCAGGGATTTCAATGGTTGTGAATTGCTCTTGTTGATTGCTTTGGTGAATCGCTCCTGCCCTTCCCATCAGGCTTATTATGCGAAAACAACATTCTTTCCCTTACAATTCCCCCCTGTTTTTATTTATACTCTTGTTGCTTTTCACATATTCTCAGAGTATTGTTCTATGAACATTTTTCGAGTGTTGACAACATGATTTTACATCTTTTCTCTGATGACAAGTCATCTCTTGCATCTTCATCTCCCTCTTCCTCTAGTAACAGCATCTTGCCAAGATAGGGGGGGTGGTTCCAGAGGCATCTGTTTTGACAAGGCGGTTTCAATGAAACGCTGGACCAATCCTCAGACGTAAGGGGTTATGTAGCATCCTACGGAGACAGTGGAGAGAGTAGGTGGTATCTTGACATCCTTGTTCTTCCCCAGTCCGCACATGCGCAGTAGAGTCTCTCGAACTTTCCCGGGCTTTCTGGTGTTGCTAGGGGCTTCTGACAGGGGTCCCTCCAGTACTTTTCCATTGCACAATAGCAGTCCATAGGAGTACACAGGGTTCATGTAGACGATTCAGGATCTCACTACTATTGGTGTCACTCAGTCTGTTTTCATAAGTCCAGTCTTATTTCAGCTCCATTGTATTCGAAGCTTCAGATCTCCAGGTGCTGACTCAATCTTCTAATTGGGTTCACCTGTAACTGGTCCTTTTACCCTGGAAATATGAGTCCATCCTCTTTCAGCAGTTCTTATAGCTGTCTCCGTAGTCAATAATACAAGGAATGGTCCTTCCCATCTAGGAAATAAGCTTTCCTCCTTCCAAGTTTTGATCATTACTTTATCTCCAGGTTGTATTTTGTGTACTGCAAATCCTAAAGGAGTTGTCTGGGCTAACATTCTTTTTATTGAAGTGAGAAACCTTAACAAAATAGATACAGGCCTCTCAGCAGGGTGGGCTCTCAGCAGGATGGGCTCTTGAGATAAGGGAGGAGCTGCAACTACTGAGTCCCAAGATAAGGAAGGGGAATTCAAAGAATGTTAAATTGACATGCTGAAGAGACCTAATTGGGTGAAAAGTCATAAGAGGAAGAAGAGAAATCTTCAATCTTCATCCTGAAGACCCCTGCCCAAGACCATCAGGAGACACTGCGCAGGCGCAACGGGGAGGGACTTGGGGCGGGATTTATGATAATGATTTCTCAAAACTAATTGTAATATCTCTCCCTATTCTCGGGATTATCATGAATATGTAAACACTTACGCTATAGAAAGGAGCTGCTTTTCGCTCCAAAATGTGCACGTTTGTGGAGGAGCGATCCCCCGTGCACCCAGCGCTGAATAAACATACCTTCTGTATAACCTTACTGGTTGTAAAGTCGTGACTCCGCACGTCATTTTGGCGACCCAGATGGGACTCTCTCTGCTCGGCTGCCGGAACAACTGAGGAACGGACGTCCTAGCCACAGCCCGGGAATTCTCGGAGGAACTCCGCTCTCAGCCATTCACTGCGGGGGCAGACAAGAGCCATCTAAACTACGGACAAAGGTATGTTTAAAGGGTAACGGGAGGCTGGTAAGGCGCGCAGAGACGTCTGGTGCACAACATAGTCCCATGCGCTGCTGGTAAGGCGTGCAGAGACGTCTGGCGCACAGCATAAGTAGCGCGGTCCCACGGGCGACTGGTAAGGCGCGCAGAGACGTCTGGTGCACAGCGTGGTCCCACGGGTGGCTGCTAAGGCGCGCAGAGACGTCTGGCGCACAGCCTAGAGGGGTACCCAGTCTGGTTAAGGCGCCTCGGAAAGAGCTCTGTTTAGGGTGTTAAACGGGATAGCTATCATTCATATCATCTGTTGTAACCCATGGGAAATTGAAATATTGAAATTATATGTGTTACATTTAAGTTAACTGGCTTTATACCTGTGATAAACGATGAATGGTTTACGACTTATGTGATATGCGAATTTGGCTCTTATCTTAATTGGTACATTTTGTAGCATGAGTGTGAGTAAAAAGCAAGACGGGCCCTTTAAGTAACTGTGTGACTGAGTGCTTGCAGAGTGTGAGTGAGACGCAGCACAGCTGCGAAGCGAGTGTGGAGTTCTAATCCGAGTTTCCGTATTCTCTGCGAGGAGAACGGCCGGAGACGAATGAAGCGAATTCAGCTGCCAGGCGAGCAAAGTGGTTGTAGGGGGATATCCAACTTAACATATTAAGAGTGTATGAGGCTGGTATGATGAGTTGTATGTCCCTGACGACAGTTGGTGGGATAATAGCTGGAATAATAATCGTTGTAATCCTTTGTTGTTTGTTGCCATATTCTGTGGTAACACACTGACTCTGTGTATGGTGTAAAAGCCGCTGGGTTCGGCTTGTTTTAATTGAAGTAATTGCCTGTACCAATATTACGGTTGTCGCAGTTGAGATAGGTTGTACTTCGGAATAAAATTGGGAAATTACAAGCGTAAAGAGAAAGTATAGGAGTGTTCCCCATTTGTTCCCACTTTAATCTGAAACAAACTCTTTAGGATAGAGGTGGGAGCAGGATGGGAAATACCCACAGTAAAAAAGTCCTAAAAAGAGGCCCCTTAGGATGTATACTAATGCATTGGAAAGATATCATTAAGTCTGGGGGTACAGAAAATAAAAAGACTCTCATAAAATATTGCAATCAGTGGTGGCCACTTTATAAACTGGAAAATGGGGCACAATGGCCACTAAATGGAACTTTGGACTATAATACCCTCCTACAATTAATGTTGTTCTTAAGAAGGGAGGGGAAGTGGGATGAAGTATCATATGCAGACATGTTTTTCACTATCCGTAATCATCCAGATTGGCAAAAAGATTGTGGTCTAATCATATCACAAGATCCCTTGGTGCTCGCTTTGGAGTGAGAAAACAATAAAGGATTAAAAGGAAAACTGAGACAATGCTCAGCATGTAGTTTTGGCCAGAGATGTACAAAAATTGGAAAGGTGCACCAAGGATCAGACCCCGACCTGACAGACTTATTTAAGCCTCCCCCACAAAAGCAGTCTCCTCCACCGCCACAAAAACAAGAACAAGACTCAGATTCAGACCCTACTCCTACCCCCTCTCCCCCAGGTAGCCCGGTATCTTCCCGCACACGGGGAAAATCTGCTCAAACAATTCTTCAGGCACCCCTCAGGGAGGCAGTCCGTCCTGATGGGGGAGCCATGCTAATACAAATACGCTTTTCCACCACAGATTTAGAAAATTGGAAAAGAGCTGTAAAGGAGTTCCGAAGTGACCCAATAAGCGTGACCAGACAATTTCAGTTTATACTGAAACAACATAATCCTGATTGGAATGATATACAGCTACTACTGGATTACCTAACAGAGACCGAGAAACAATTGGTTCTGAAAGCAGCAGGTGATTTGGCCTCAGACTGTTGCAGAACCACGGGGAACGAGGTTAAGGATTTCTTTCCCCTTCAGGACCCAAGGTGGAATCCAAACAGTTCTGCTCAAATGGACAGGTTAAAAGGATACCAGGATTTAATCTTAAAAGGATTGGAAAGGGCCATGCCCAAAAATATAAATTGGTCAGCATTATATGCAATTAAGCAGGGTCCTTCGGAATCACCTTCTGAATTCCTGGATCGGCTAAGGGAAGTGATGCGCCGAAATACGCCACTAGACCCAGGATCCGAAGCAGGAATACAACAGCTGGTATCATTATTTTTGGGGCAATCCACAGGGGATATCAGGCGTAAGTTACAGAAACTACGCACCACGGAAAGCAGGAACCTAGAAGTATTACTGAATGAAGCATGGAGGGTGTTTAGCAATAGGGAAGACGAATATAGGAAGGGGCAACGAAGAGTGGTGGCAGTAATAGATGAACTAAAGGGGAGAAAATTTAAGAAGGGGTTTCTGGATAAAGACCAGTGTGCATTTTGTAAAGAAAGAGGACACTGGAAGGCTGCCTGTCTGAAACAAAAGCGGAAAAGGAAAGTACTTGCATCAATAGATACAGATTGACAGGGACCGGAGGAGTCCACCCTAGCGGATCCACTGGTTACAATAAAGCTAGGGAAAGAACAAAAAGAAATAGAATTTTTAGTAGATACCGGAGCAACTTATTCAGTACTTAATCAAGCTCTGATGCCCCTAGGAGAAGAATATGTGATGGTAAAAGGAGCTACTGGACAAACTGAAAAAGCTTATTTTTGTAAGCCATTAAAATATAAATTGGGAAAGCAAATGGGTATACATAAATTCTTGTATCTACCAAATTCACCTAAAGCTCTTCTGGGAAGAGATCTTTTGGAACAATTGAAAGCTACAATTACATTCAAAAAAGGGGAAGTTACTCTGAAGGTAAATAATCAACAATATATACAAATGATAAACTTACTTTTAACAGATCTTCCAATAAAAGAAGAAGTAATTAGTAAAGACATTATGGACCAGGTATACCCCGGAGTATGGGCAACAGATATACCAGGGCAGGCTAAAAATGCTATGCTAGTTATAGTAAAATTAAAAGAAGGGCAAAAACCAGTAAGGATAAAACAATATCCTCTAAAAAGGGAGGATTGGGAAGGCATTCAGCCCATCATTGAGAGATTTTTAGATCAGGGATTGCTGAAGGAATGTGAATCCGATTTCAATTCCCCTATCCTTCCAGTAAAGAAACCAGATGGGTCCTACCGGGTGGTGCAGGATCTAAGAGCAATTAATAAAATAACCGAAGATTTATATCCTGTAGTGGCTAACCCTTATACCTTGCTCACCACCTTAACCCAGGAACTAGCCTGGTTTACCGTTCTAGATTTAAAAGATGCCTTCTTTTGCCTCTCTCTCCACGAGTCTAGCCAGAAATTATTTGCTTTTGAATGGGAAAATCACAAAACAGGTCGCAAAACTCAACTAACTTGGACGGTGCTGCCTCAAGGATTTAAGAACAGCCCCACGATATTTGGCAATCAATTAGCTAAAGATCTTGAAAGCTGGGACCAGCCACCTGACAAAGGCAAGATTCTCCAATACGTGGATGACCTGCTTGTCGCTACGGAAACCAGAGAAGGATGTATCGCCTGGACGGTGAGCCTCCTAAACTTTTTGGGTCTACAGGGGTATAGAGTCTCCCAGAAGAAGGCACAAGTGGTACAACAACAGGTTGTCTATATGGGCTATGAAATAAGTGCGGGAGTCCGTACCCTGGGGCAATCCCGAAAAGAGGCAATTTGCCAAACACCACAACCCAGAACTGTGAAAGAACTGCGCACCTTTTTAGGCATGACTGGGTGGTGTAGGCTTTGGATATACAACTATGGGCTCCTGGTCAAACCTCTGTATGACCTTATTAAGGCAGGCACAGGCAGAAACAGATTAGAATGGACCCCAGATGCTGACAGGGCCTATAAGGACTTGAAAAAGGCCCTGATGTCAGCACCTGCACTTGGACTCCCAGATGTGAGTAAACCTTTCTCTCTATTCTCGCACGAAAAACAGGGAATAGCTTTGGGAATCCTAACCCAAGATCTTGGGCCCTATCGAAGGGCTGTGGCCTATTTCTCCAAGCAATTAGACAAGGCTGCGAAAGGATGGCCAGGATGTCTCAGAGCAGTGGCAGCCATAATCTTGAATATCCAGGAAGCTCGTAAATTTACCCTGGGTCAGAAAATGACTGTGTTTGTCTCCCACACTGTATCAGCAGTCTTAGAAGCTAAAGGTGGTCACTGGTTGTCACCACAGAGATACCTGAGGTACCAGGCTATCATGGCAGAGCTAGATGATGTAGAAATAGTGGTGACTAACATTGTCAACCCAGCTTCTTTCCTAGATGGCAGGAACGGGGAACTTTTAGAACATGACTGCCTAGAAACTATTGAAGCCGTGTACTCCAGCCGACCAGATCTGAAAGACACTCCGTTGGAGGGAGCCAATGATTGGTTTACCGATGGAAGCAGTTATATGGTAAGCGGTACCCGATACTCAGGGTATGCAGTCACAACAACCAGCAAAGTCCTGGATTCTGGGCCACTACCTGCTTCAACTTCAGCCCAGAAAGCCGAAATAATTGCCTTAACAAAGGCCCTTGAGAGAGCTAAAGGGCTAGAAATCAACATATGGACTGATTCGAAATATGCATTTGGAGTGGTGCATGCTCATGGGGCCGTCTGGAAGGAAAGAGGACTTTTGAACTCTCAAGGAAAAACCATCAAACATGCCACAGAGATTCTGAAACTCTTAGAAGCCATTCAATTACCAGAAAGGGTGGCTATTATGCATATAAAGGCGCACCAGAAAGTACAATCGAATATAAAAAGAGGCAATGAGCTCGCGGACAGAGAGGCAAAACGAGTGGCACGGATGGAACAGGTAACCGAGGGAGCACTAATCCCAAATGGTAAGGTCACACTAGGGGAAAAAACCCCACTACAATAAGGAAGACCTTAAACTTATAGAGGATTTAGATGGAAAATATAATCAGGATGGATGGGCTATTACCTCACAGAAGAAAATCATAGTCCCTTCACACATGATATGGGCGGTAGTTTGGGAAGAACATAGGAAGCGTCATTGGGGGACGGAAGCATTATATAAATACTTAATTGGGAAGATTGTTGCAAGAAATCTGTATACGACAGTGAGGCAAGTAACTCAACAGTGTGATCTTTGCCTTCAGACTAACCCCAAAGGAGGCCCAAAATTCGAAGTAGGACAGATAGGCAGAGGTAACCTGCCTGGGCAACAGTGGCAAATTCATTTTTCGGAACTCCCAAGGAAAGGGGGGTACCGGTATTTGTTAGTATTAACAGATACTTTTTCAGGATGGCCAGAAGCATTTACCTGTAGAACGGCAAAAGCCCGAGAGGTCACCAAAGTCTTGCTACAAGAAATCATTCCAAGGTTTGGTGTACCATCAGCAATGTCCTCAGATAGAGGATCACACTTTATATCAAAAATAGTTCAACAAGTGAGTTTGCTGTTAGGAATTGATTGGCAGCTGCATACACCTTATCGACCACAATCGAGTGGCCAGGTAGAGAAAATGAATCACTTGATTAAACAACAGATTGTGAAATTGGGACAAGAAGCAAATTTGGCTTGGCCACAGTCTTTGCCTCTGGCACTCTTACGAATCAGGACAAGGCCCAGAGCCAAGGAAGGGATAAGTTCTTTTGAAATTCTATATGGAAGACCGTATTCTGTAAAGATGGGGATATCATCACAAGTAGGGGAGGAAATAATGAATGGGTACCTCATAGAGTTGAGCAAACAACTCAGAAAGATTGAGAAACATGTATACAGTACAAGAGGCAGGGGGCTTGATGGACCCGTACATAAGATATCACCTGGCGATTTTGTATATGTAAAGTCTTTTGCAGATAAGACCCTGGAACCACAGTGGGAAGGACCGTTTCAAGTACTGCTGACCTCTTACACGGCTATCAAAATCAAGGAACAGAACGCCTGGATTCATCACTCACGAGTGAAGAAGGCACCTAAGTCCCAATGGAAAATCACGCAAGTCCAACCAGGGAAATTATTCTTATCTCGGTCATAATATTGAGTCAAGATATGACAGTGGGAAGCAGTTCTTCTTTGTCATCACTGCATATGTTTCGACCAAATAAGCAAAAACCACATCTAGCAGTAGTAGCAATACAAGCGACTCCATTTTTGAATGACTCATGGGTCTGGGATGAGGAAACAGGAAAGTATGAGATCATGGCAAAAAAAGGAGGAATGTTAGTAGGTTGTGCAAGGAACGGTTTTGAACCAGCAAGTATTATAAGTGTTGTAACTCCACCCCCTAGTCGGAAACAAATCTCAAGGTTTTCTAAACGATTGTTCGATTTATGGAAATGCTGTGAACTGGGATGCTGTAGCACCCCGGGTGTTAGCAATGACAAGTGGCCATGGTCACAAGCTCATTTGGCATACACAGAGACAATAGGAAAAAAATCAGAAATACGAGGGCTAACTTTAGCTACTGTGGTCATGTACAAAGAGGGTTCTGGAGGTTATGTATATAAAAAGGGAATATGGAATGAAGGTGAAGGAATCCCTCAGATATGGGGGATATCCGGGGAAGAAATTAGCATAGGATGTCGAATGGTGGATGGAACCAAATATAGTGGGTCCACCCAGATCTCAATTTCAACCTCACAGGGTAAAATTGTTACAGACTGTGGTAATAGTAAGCTTGAGTGTTGGCACGACCACATTTTAGAACAAAATGTTACAGTGGAATGCCTATGGAAATGACAGGGAAATGGGTTAAAATTTAAATTTCGGATCCAAGTCCAAGCTGAACCAACTTGGCTGAGTTTTTCATTAACTGAGACAGTAGAAGTCAGCTGTATATGGAAACGTCCGGATGAAAACATAATTTTTAGAATTAAAAATGGAACAAGGCCAATAAAGCCAACAACGACGACGGTTAAACCAACAATAACAACAATGGTAAAGCCAATAGCTCCCCCATACCCTGGATACCATATTTATGAAACAGGCCCACACATAATTCGGAAAACAGGACAGCAGATTGTATTGTACAATCCTAAATGGTCACTGAAGCAAACAGAATTACATTTGCAACTAGATATGTCAGGTGTCCACCAAAAATGCCTCCCATTTATAAAAGCAACACAGGAGAGATGGAGAGAGTGGTTAAAATCTCGCACTATGAGGTCAAAAAGGGATGTGACAGGGGTCCTAGGAACAAGACTAGGAATACTAAACAGCATAGACTCAGAAGTAATAATGAACAAACTAGCATCCGCAACCGGAGAACTGGTCAAACTAAAACAACCTTTGATATCATCCTTGTTAGCCTTAGGGAATCACGAATGGCTGACGTCTAAACTACTCCCTGATTGGGAAAAAACCAATATTAAGGACCATTTGATGATAGTAGAAAGATTGAAAATGATACCAAAAGACATATCCTGGGCCCTTAGTTGCATCCAGGCACAAATGTGGATGCAAATTGTCATTTCCGATATCTTAAGAGAAGGCGAAGAAGGAATCTTCCCAACAGAGATTAGAAAGATAATTTGGGATAAGGCAAAACCTCAAGAGAGGGAGTTGCAGTCCTGGTGGAAACTGGTGAATTTTACATATAAAAGACAGAATGACAAAATAATTGCGTTTGTATTAACAGTTGTAGAAGCTGCCCAGCATAGCATATACCCTATTACCTCTATAGGGCTAAACCATGGGGAAATGATAATCAGTCCAGTAGGGCATGGGAGATGGGCATGGAAGCAAGGGGATAAATGGCAAACCGTCAACACAGAACTATGCATTAATATGGGCCAGCAGGGATACGTTTGTGAAGGGAACGGCATACAGGCCGAAGACATGTGCTTAGACACACATCAGAAAGAGTGTCATTTTGAAATACAGTCATCCATAAACAGTGATACAGTCATGATATATATAGGAGAAGGGTGCATATGTCTTCGTACCCTTTGCACAAGTGTGCTCATAGATGGCTATTTTAAGGTAAAGATAGGAAACTATTCCAATCATTGTGTATGTAATTTCACAAAAATTGAAGGGTGTGATTTTACCTATACTATCCCAGTACTAACCTCTCAGGTAATAAAATCAGATTATACCTTGATTAGAAAAATAGATCCTGTCTCTATAGGAATGAATTTGGATAGGATTAAAGAAATGTTGCAACATAAAGACTTAATCTCCATCCTAGAAGATGTAAAAAGGAAAGGAAAAGAAATGTTAGTTGTAGTAAAACATGATACAGAACAAATTCATGAGATTCTAACACAAGTACAGAAAACCACTGATCACCACTGGTGGGATACTCTCCTTGGGTGGTCACCTACAGCTACTGGAATACTTACTATAGCTCTCCACCCAATTATAGCATTGCTAATAGCAGTAGCAATCCTATTAATTCTCACTATAGCCATATATGTCTGGAATTGGAGACTTACCAAACGCATACAGGCTATATACGAGGCTCTTCACTTTACTCCGATACCAAAAAACAGTAAGGCCCTGAAAACTAGATTTAAACTATAAGATAAGTATTAGAGTTAGGAATAATTTCAGTAGTTAGTATAAAGATTATGAGTGAATTTTAGCTAACGAAAGAAGTAAAAGAATTTACTACTAGGAAAAGAAAGGGGGGAATTGAAGTGAGAAACCTTAACAAAATAGATACAGGCCTCTCAGCAGGGTGGGCTCTCAGCAGGATGGGCTCTTGAGATAAGGGAGGAGCTGCAACTACTGAGTCCCAAGATAAGGAAGGGGAATTCAAAGAATGTTAAATTGACATGCTGAAGAGACCTAATTGGGTGAAAAGTCATAAGAGGAAGAAGAGAAATCTTCAATCTTCATCCTGAAGACCCCTGCCCAAGACCATCAGGAGACATTGCGCAGGCGCAACGGGGAGGGACTTGGGGCGGGATTTATGATAATGATTTCTCAAAACTAATTGTAATATCTCTCCCTATTCTCGGGATTATCATGAATATGTAAACACTTACGCTATAGAAAGGAGCTGCTTTTCGCTCCAAAATGTGCACATTTGTGGAGGAGCGATCCCCCGTGCACCCAGCGCTGAATAAACATACCTTCTGTATAACCTTACTGGTTGTAAAGTCATGACTCCGCACGTCATTATTCTTAATTCTTTTAGGTTTTTCTCAATAGTTTTAATATATTGTTGAATCCTCATGTCTTCTATTAATGGATGCCCTAGAGGCATACCTTGGGAATATGGCATCCCATATAACATCTCAAAAGGTGAGAGGCCTCTCTCTGAATTCGGCATAGTCCTAATATGAAGTAAGGCTAAGGGTGAGCATTTAATCCATGAGAATTTGGTTTCTATCATTAAT
Source organism: Strix uralensis (assembly GCF_047716275.1). Taxonomy (NCBI): domain Eukaryota; kingdom Metazoa; phylum Chordata; class Aves; order Strigiformes; family Strigidae; genus Strix; species Strix uralensis. The sequence continues at coordinate 63,911,989 of NC_134012.1, forward strand.
TTAGGTAACTGTTGTTTCAAGGTTTGATTCATTCGCTCTACCCATCTATGACTTTGTGGATGCCATGGAGTGTGATATTCCCAAGTGATGCCCAGAGCTTCTGTAATTAACTTTATAATTTTTGATGTAAAATGAGTACCCTGCTCCGAATCAAATACTTTTACAATTCCAAATCATGGTATAATTTGTTCCAGTAATATTTTAGCTACTGACTGGGCAGTCGCTCTGGTGGTAGGAAAAGCTTCTACCCAGTGAGTTAATTGATCTACTATTACCAGTAAATATTTGCATCTCCTAACTTTCGGTAGTTCTGTGAAATCTATTTGGATCCTTTCATTCATTGCAGAAATTGTTTTGCTGGTAGAAATACATGACATACATTCAGTTTTCTCAAACATATTGATTTTAGGGTCATATTCATTAACATTTGTGTCACCAGGTAAAAGATCAGAGTGCCTGCTTTTTATCCATGATGTGCCATTAATGGTACGCACTGAACAGCTATCAAGATCTTTCTTATTGTTTGTGGCTCGAATACTTAACTGGTTTTCATTAATCTCTTTTACACTGTACCTATCACCCAAAAGTTTTGTTTTAGTTCTGGTCTGGTTTGCAGAGTCCTCTGCAATTCTCCTTGTATCCCTATTGTCTAGAAGGATCCACTTCCCATTCACCACAGTGGTCCCCAATTTTTGAGTCTTGGTTAACTCCTGAGGGTTATATATCTTTTTCCTATAATCTACTTCTTGTTCCATTACATATAAACAACCTTTGAATTTGATTCAGTTTGTTCTAGATCAGGGCTTATCGTTCTTTGTAATTCTATTGCTTCAATGCAATTGTGACTTAATTCACCCCTAGGATCTCCATATAAAAATTGAGTAGGGTTTTGAGCACCGCTTACTCTCAGTTCTAATTCTGGTGCTCTCATTAATATAGTCTCATATTTCAATAGTCGACTATCAGTGAGCCATTTCTCAGCCTTTTGCTGCAGTACCCCACGCACATTATGAGGGGAAAACTGTGAGGGGAAAACTGTGATAATAGCTCCAAAAGTCACCTTTTGTGCCCTTTCAATCAGTAAGGCTGCTGCCACTAAAGATTGTAAGTATGTTGGCCAGCCCCTGCTTAAGGGATCTAATAATTTTGAAAAATATCCAATTGGTTTCTTACTTCCAGCCCAATCTTGGGGCAGAACCCCATAAGCAGTTTGATTTGAGGTAGTTATAAATAATTGAAAAGGCTTTTTAACATCCAACAAACTTAACACTGGAGGCTCAGCCAGTGTTTCTTTTAGTTTCTGAAACTTATTCTCATCTCTTCTAACACGCACCTCCTGCGCTTCTCTTAAGAATTCCTGTAGACCCCGCTCTTGCCAATCATCGAATTTTTCTAACTTCTTTCTAATATCTCTCCATAATTTGGTCACGAATTAAGTTTTTAATAAAGCCTCCCCCACCGGGGATGCATGCAGGGTCTACTCCCGAATACATTTGTAATTTTTTTTTTATTATTATTATTTTTTTTTTTCCTTTTCTCGCTGGCCGCTTTATTCCCCGGCCGGGCTCCTCCAGCAGCGCGCTCAGACCGCAGCGCTCGGCGCAGCCCCCGCGGGGGTGCAGCCGCGGCCGGGCCCCCTCCCTGCGGCACCGCGGGGGGCCGCGTCCTGGCGTGGGGTCGTGCCGCGGTCCTAGGGGCCGCCCGCCGCCGCCAACGCCTTCCCAAACCTCTGCCCCACTATTTTCTAATTGTTTCTGCTTTTCTTGATTACGGGTTCGGCTGCTGGTGGAGGGGAAGGAGCGCTAGGTTTTGGTTCCTCATCCAGGAGTTTAAGATACAACCCCTTTGTTTTCTGTGCATAGGCCTCAATCCATAGGAGACAATACCCAGTCAATCCCAAAAACTTTCTTAATTCTTTCTTAGTTCTGGGGAGCGGTAGATTAATTATCCCTTGAATCCCTTCGGGATTTATTTTTCGTCTCCCTTCTGTAATTAAATGGCCCAAATACTTAACTTCATTTTCTATATATTGGAGTTTGGCCTTTGAGACCCTTAACCCTTGTTTTCCCAGAAAATTAAGGAGTCCATCAGTGGCTATTTTCACCTCAGACTGCCCCTCCCCGGAGAGTAAAATGTCATCCACATACTGTAGTAACATGTCCCCTTAAGGTCGCTTAAATTGTTCCACAGTTTGTTCCAATATCTGCCCAAATAAGTTAGAGGATTCTGTAAATCCTTGAGGTAGAACAGTCCACCTCAACTGTTGTTTACGCCCTGTCTGGGGGTCTTCCCATTCAAAGGCAAATAAATCCTACTTTCTGGATCTAATGGGCAAGCCCAAAAAGCATCCTTTAAGTCTATAACACTGAACCATCTGTGTCCATGTGGTATTTTACTCATCAGAGTATACGGGTTTGGTACTACAGGATATCTCTTTTTGACTATTTCATTTACCTTTTTTTAAGTCTTGTACCAATCGATAAGAACCATCTATTTTTCAAATTGGCAAAATGGGGGTGTTGAAAGGGGACACGCAGGGTTCCAGCAGTCCATCCTTAAGCAACCCCTCAATTATTGGTTAAAGACCTTTCCGCCCCTGTGCCAAAATTGGATATTGTTTCTGTCGTACTAAGTCATGTCCATCTAATAAGGTAATTTTTTAAGGGGGGGGATTTTTAGTCCTCCCCTATTACCCTCTTTGACTCACACGATGGGGTTTATATCTACCTCATCTTTCTCTGTCAGAGTATTCATAGTAATAGTCATACACATTCCTTATAAGTGTGGATTTGTAATCCTAGTCGTATCACCAAATCCCAGCCCAGCAGATTACTGCCTGCCTTTGGGACATATAACAGTTGTCCCACAACTGTCCTGTTTTGGTTTTTTTTTTAAATACAGAAGCCGTAAACCCTTCCCCTTTTATGCTGGCCACCGACACCCATTGGTCTTGTAATAAAACATATATGGTATTGTTATTCAAATCTCAAGGGGAAAAAGAAGTTGTAGTCAGGATGTTGTGGCCGAACAGTTTTGTAATTCTCTTATGTAAATAAGAAATAAGATATATGTATATAGTTTCTATTGTTAAAATCATTTGTTAGAAGGGAGCTAAAATGGCCCCCATCTTCAAGCCACTACAAAAACACTTGTGCTGAGTCATCCCCCCTTCTGTGACGGAAACCTGAGAAAAGCCCTCGAAAACAGGAGAAAAGCCCGGGAAACTTGTTTACACCTTTGCAGACCCCTCAGGGTACGCCCATCATGAATATGGATGAAGCCTGCACTATAAACGGACTCAGTTCTGTCCTGTAAGGTGTGTGTCTTGGTAGAGCAGAGACTCCCGGCACACCCAGCGCTGTTTTGCTCACTTGCGGCTTGCTAATAAAATTTTATTCATCACTAAAAATTGAGAAGTGGTTATTTCCCACTAAATTACAATTAATCAATAACAGTCTGATAGTTCCAACCCCAAGGGAATATAATTTAAAGAAGTCTTGCTTGCCCCGGTATCACTCCCGGGGTCCCACCCTCCAATTTATCAAGGGCTCTTGGTGGGATTTATAGCTAAAGAACCCCTGACTCCTCTATTCTATGTCTTCAAAGTTCATGATTGGAATTACTTTAACTCTGGGCATTCTCTCTCAAAATGCCCCAGCCTCCCACAACGATAGCTTCTGGAGGCTTTTCATCCCCAGTTTCTTCCCGTTCCTCCTGTTCCACCTTTAAGGTAAAAAGGTGTTCAGTCCTTTGTTGGACCCAACAGGAGGTGTAGTCAGACTCCTCTTGTGAAAAAGGAGTCTTTGAACTCACATAGAAGTTTAAGTCTTGACATAACCAGTTCTCAGTTGACCCATATTTTGGCCAAAAAGCCTTACGTCCCAAAATGGGCTCCTTTGTCCACACAAAAACACAATAATGTGTCATTTTCTTTTTGTCCTTCCCCTTGTATTTGGAACATTCCTCCATCGTAACAACATTCTCCCCAATGGACTGTACGGGGGAATGTTTTCAGGGATTCCTTGAATTCCCACTAAGCTTAGTCTTTTTGTTCCCCATTTTTTTTTCCCCGAGACTTCTGGTCGTTTTCCTCACGGCACAGCAGAGCCGCCACTGCGGACTCCGCCCTCAGCCCGTACTGACGTACGGCTCACTCGCTCCCACCCACCAGAATCTCCCAGACCACCAAGGCAGTACTTAACAGTCCAATTTTCTTACCTTGGTCCGTGCACACAGTTGCCTGGTCTAACAGCGCTTTCCAAAGTTCCTCGCAGTTCCTCCCTTCTTTTTTTTTTTTTTTTCCTTTTTCCCCCAGTGCTTCACAAGGCCCGTCTATATTATCAGTCTCAGGGTCTCAGTCTGTCCCCCTGGAGTCACCGTCTATGATTCGCGAGACCGTTGAAATCAACAGGGTGCGCCTCCTCGCCCTCAACGGCGGAGACTCCCAGGTGACGACTTCGATCCCGGACGAGCCCCCAAATTGTGAGAAAGGCTCAGTTGCCAATTATCAACGGCTCAGACAGGATGCGGTGTGAAGCACTCTTTATTACGTTCTTGCAAGACCGGGCGCCCCCATCAAGTGAACGCCCCTAACAGCCGTCGTGCAATGGTTCATATCCCTTTCTCCCAACCGCCAGTTCCCTCCCCTGATTCCTCACTGACTGAGTACTACGGGGTGTACAGACTTCCCGAACCACCTACCGATACGCCCCTTCATGTATGTGTTCATACATCGCATGTTCATGGAAATGAACCTTGGCTTTCTCCAGGGCAGAGAAGTTAATATGCATGAGCTCATCACCCAAGCGTACTAAGAAGGAAAAGATCGAACTTGAGGTTCCCCAAGTCTTTCGGTATCTGCATCCATCTAAAGCCAGTTCCAAGTACTGGGTCATCACAGTTGACAAAAAGACCACTTGCCTTCTAGCCCTAGGCCAGGGATTTCAATGGTTGTGAATTGCTCTTGTTGATTGCTTTGGTGAATCGCTCCTGCCCTTCCCATCAGGCTTATTATACGAAAACAACATTCTTTCCCTTACACACAAGAAAAAATTCAAACCAGCATTACAGTCCTAAACAGGAGTCTCTTTTTTTCAGGATTTCTTCCTGACAAGGAACAAGCGTTAAAATAGGTGCTGACTTAAATTCTGTTTAACAGACAGATGATGAAAGTACTTGCAAAGAGTACCATCTCTTTTCTACTTGCAAGCTCAGGCTTTACACCAGTAGTGGGTGAAAATGCTTCCAAACAGCTCAGTTCCCTAACAAGTAAATCCGGGGTCTGAAACTGCATCTTCTCTAACAGCTTGTTATTTCCAAAGAGATGTATCTGATCTCCTTTACTTTTCTTGCTGAAAGGATAGCCCTCTTAGTGATGTTGGCTAGAGAGAAGGTGGAGTGAATCATGAATCCCTTGCAGTTTGGACAGATTTAGTGCATAGCAAGATGCAGTTTAGTCATGTATGCATGCTTTTTTATAACATTGCTCAAACTCAGTCTCTTAAAGGAGCACTGTCATAGTTTAATATTTAAAGCACTCCGATTTTTCTCAGTTGCAATACTCACTCCCTGTTAGCTGCAAGGATTTATATGTTGGAATATTAGACCCAGAATTTCCAGTTTACCAGTTTACCAGTGTAAGGGAAAGAATGTTGTTTTCGCATAATAAGCCTGATGGGAAGGGCAGGAGCGATTCACCAAAGCAGTCAACAAGAGCAATTCACAACCATTGAAATCCCTGGCCTAGGGCTAGAAGGCAAGTGATCTTTTTGTCAACTGTGATGACCCAGTACTTGGAACTGGCTTTAGATGGATGCAGATACCGAAAGACTTGGGGCGAACGTTTCCATCTTAGTACGCTTGCGTGATGAGCTCATGCATATTAACTTCTCTACCCTGGAGAAAGCCAAGGTTCATTTCCATGAACATGCGACGTATGAACACATACATGAAGGGGCGTATCGGTAGGCGGTTTGGGAAGTCTGTACACCCTGTAGTACTCAGTCAGTGAGGAATCAGGGGAGGGAACTGGCGGTTGGGAGAAAGGGATATAAACCATTGCATGATGGCTGGTAGGCGCGTCCACTTGATGGGGGCGCCCGGTCTTGCAAGAACGTAATAAAGAGTGCTTCACACCGCATCCTGTCTGAGCTATGGATAATTGGCAACTGAGCCTTTCTCACAATTTGGGGGCTCGTCTGGGATCGAAGTCGTCGCCTGGGAGTCTCCGCCGTTGAGGGCGAGGAGGCGCGCCCTGTTGATTTCAACGGTCTCGCGAATCATCGACGGTGACTCCAGGGGGACAGACTGAGACCCTGAGACTGATAATATAGACGGGCCTTGTGAACCACTGGGGGCAAAAGGATTAAAAAAAAAAAAAAAAAAAAAAGAGGAACTTTGGAAAGCGCTGTTAGACCAGGCAACTGTGTGCACGGACCAAGGTAAGAAAATTGGACTGTTAAGTACTGCCTTGGTGGTCTGGGAGATTCTGGTGGGTGGGAGCGAGTGAGCCGTACGTCAGTACGGGCTGAGGGCGGAGTCCGCAGTGGCGGCTCTGCTGTGCCGTGAGGAAAACGACCAGAAGTCTCGGGGAAAAAAAAATGGGGAACAAAAAGACTAAGCTTAGTGGGAATTCAGGGAAGGTCCCTGAAAACATTCCCCCGTACAGTCCATTGGGGAGAATGTTGTTACGATGGAGGAATGTTCCAAATACAAGGGGAAGGACAAAAAGAAAATGACACATTATTGTGTTTTTGTGTGGACAAAGGAGCCCATTCTGGGACGTAAGGCTTTTTGGCCAAAATATGGGTCAACTAAGAACTGGTTATGTCAAGAGTTCAAAGACCCCTTTTTCACAAGAGGAGTCTGACTACACCTCCTGTTGGGTCCAACAAAGGACTGAACACCTTTTTACCTTAAAGGTGGACCAGGAGGAGTGGGAAGAAACTGGGGATGAAAAGCCTCCAGAAGCTATCGTTGTGGGAGGCTGGGGCATTTTGAGAGAGAATGCCCAGAGTTAAAGTAATTCCAATCATGAACTTTGAAGACAGAATAGAGCAGTCAGGGGTTCTTTAGCTATAAATCCCACCAAGAGCCCTTGATATATTGGAGGGTGGGACCCCGGGAGTGATACCGGGGCAAGCAAGACTTCTTTAATTATATTCCCTTGGGGTTGGAGCTATCGGACCAATGGGCGTCGGTGGCCGGGTTTACGGCTTCCGTATTTAAAAAAAAAAAAAAAAAAAAAAAAAAAGGGACAGTTGTGGGACAACTGTTATATGTCCCAAAGGCAGGCAGTAATCTGCTGGGCTGGGATTTGGTGATACGACTAGATTACAAATCCACACTTATAAGGAATGTGTATGACTATTACTATGAATACTCTTACAGAGAAAGATGAGGTAGATATAAACCCCATCGTGTGAGTCAAAGAGGGTAATAGGGGAGGACTAAACCCCCCCCCTTAAAAAAAAAAAAAAAAAAGAAAAAAAAAAATTATTTATTTGCCTTTGAATGGGAAGACGCCCAGACAGGGCGCAAACAACAGTTGAGGTGGACTGTTCTACCTCAAGGATTTACAGAATCCCCTAATTTATTTGGGCAGATATTGGAACAAACTGGAACAATTTAAGCGACCTTAAGGGGACATGTTACTACAGTATGTGGATGACATTTTACTCTCCGGGGAGGGGCAGTCTGAGGTGAAAATAGCCACTGATGGACTCCTTAATTTTCTGGGAAAACAAGGGTTAAGGGTCTCAAAGGCCAAACTCCAATATATAGAAAATGAAGTTAAGTATTTGGGCCATTTAATTACAGAAGGGAGACGAAAAATAAATCCCGAAGGGATTCAAGGGATAATTACCCCTCCCTGGAACTAAGAAAGAATTAAAGTTTTTGGGATTGACTGGGTATTGTCTCCTATGGATTGAGGCCTATGCACAGAAAACAAAGGGGTTGTATCTTAAACTCCTGGATGAGGAACCAAAACCTAGCGCTCCTTCCCCTCCACCAGCAGCCGAACCCGTAATCAAGAAAAGCAGAAACAATTAGAAAATAGTGGGGCAGAGGTTTGGGAAGGCGTTGGCGGCGGCGGGCGGCCCCTAGGACCGCGGCACGACCCCACGCCAGGACGCGGCCCCCCGCGGTGCCGCAGGGAGGGGGCCCGGCCGCGGCTGCACCCCCGCGGGGGCTGCGCCGAGCGCTGCGGTCTGAGCGCGCTGCTGGAGGAGCCCGGCCGGGGAATAAAGCGGCCAGCGAGAAAAGGAAAAAAAAAAATAATAATAATAAAAAAAAAATTACAAATGTATTCGGGAGTAGACCCTGCATGCATCCCCGGTGGGGGAGGCTTTATTAAAAACTTAATTCGTGACCAAATTATGGGGAGATATTAGAAAGAAGTTAGAAAAATTCGATGATTGGCAAGAGCGGGGTCTACAGGAATTCTTAAGAGAAGCGCAGGAGGTGCATGTTAGAAGAGATGAAAATAAGTTTCAGAAACTAAAAGAAACACTGGCTGAGCCTCCAGTGTTAAGTTTGTCGGATGATAAAAAGCCTTTTCAATTATTTATAACTACCTCAAATCAAACTGCTTATGGGGTTCTGCCCCAAGATTGGGCTGGAAGTAAGAAACCAATTGGATATTTTTCAAAATTATTAGATCCCTTAAGCAGGGGCTGGCCAACATACTTACAATCTTTAGTGGCAGCAGCCTTACTGATTGAAAGGGCACAAAAGGTGACTTTTGGAGCTATTATCACAGTTTTCCCCTCACAGTTTTCCCCTCATAATGTGCGTGGGGTACTGCAGCAAAAGGCTGAGAAATGGCTCACTGATAGTCGACTATTGAAATATGAGACTATATTAATGAGAGCACCAGAATTAGAACTGAGAGTAAGCGGTGCTCAAAACCCTACTCAATTTTTATATGGAGATCCTAGGGGTGAATTAAGTCACAATTGCATTGAAGCAATAGAATTACAAAGAACGATAAGCCCTGATCTAGAACAAACTGAATCAAATTCAAAGGTTGTTTATATGTAATGGAACAAGAAGTAGATTATAGGAAAAAGATATATAACCCTCAGGAGTTAACCAAGACTCAAAAATTGGGGACCACTGTGGTGAATGGGAAGTGGATCCTTCTAGACAATAGGGATACAAGGAGAATTGCAGAGGACTCTGCAAACCAGACCAGAACTAAAACAAAGCTTTTGGGTGATAGGTACAGTGTAAAAGAGATTAATGAAAACCAGTTAAGTATTCGAGCCACAAACAATAAGAAAGATCTTGATAGCTGTTCAGTGCGTACCATTAATGGCACATCATGGATAAAAAGCAGGCACTCTGATCTTTTACCTGGTGACACAAATGTTAATGAATATGACCCTAAAATCAATATGTTTGAGAAAACTGAATGTATGTCATGTATTTCTACCAGCAAAACAATTTCTGCAATGAATGAAAGGATCCAAATAGATTTCACAGAACTACCGAAAGTTAGGAGATGCAAATATTTACTGGTAATAGTAGATCAATTAACTCACTGGGTAGAAGCTTTTCCTACCACCAGAGCGACTGCCCAGTCAGTAGCTAAAATATTACTGGAACAAATTATACCATGATTTGGAATTGTAAAAGTATTTGATTCGGAGCAGGGTACTCATTTTACATCAAAAATTATAAAGTTAATTACAGAAGCTCTGGGCATCACTTGGGAATATCACACTCCATGGCATCCACAAAGTCATAGATGGGTAGAGCGAATGAATCAAACCTTGAAACAACAGTTACCTAAATTAATGATAGAAACCAAATTCTCATGGATTAAATGCTCACCCTTAGCCTTACTTCATATTAGGACTATGCCGAATTCAGAGAGAGGCCTCTCACCTTTTGAGATGTTATATGGGATGCCATATTCCCAAGGTATGCCTCTAGGGCATCCATTAATAGAAGACATGAGGATTCAACAATATATTAAAACTATTGAGAAAAACCTAAAAAAAATAAGAATAAAAAGAATGTTAGCCCAGACAACTCCTTTAGGATTTGCAGTACACAAAATACAACCTGGAGATAAAGTAATGATCAAAACTTGGAAGGAGGAAAGCTTATCTCCTAGATGGGAAGGACTATTCCTGGTATTATTGACTACGGAGACAGCTGTAAGAACTGCTGAAAGAGGATGGACTCATATTTCCAGGGTAAAAGGACCAGTTACAGGTGAACCCAATTAGAAGATCGAGTCAGCACCTGGAGATCTGAAGCTTCGAATATGATGGAGCTAAAATAAGACTGGACTTATTAAAACAGACCGAGTGACACCAATAGTAGTGAGATCCTGAATCATCTACATGAACCCTGTGTGTATGTACATATGTTAAAAAGTTGTAATACCTATGATTTTTGGTTTTAGACTGTTTTGCATAAAAACATAAATCAGTTGAACAAAGGAATTAGGAAAAAAAAAAGTAAAAGTGAGTGAGGGAAAAGCTGAGGATAAGTCCAAGTGAGGGCAAGACCGGGTTGGCCTCCATTTTTGCTGTTAAGAAGACACGAACCCGACCATTGGCAGCAACCCAATGGGTCCAGGGGTAAACAGAAATATGTGCCATACCGGACCTCACTATGGTAGCTGGCTTTTTCTCCTCAATGTGTATGTTAGCCTCATAATAGCTAAAAGGAGTCAAAATGCTACCAACTCATATGACCCCTTTGAAAATAATGAGTTTGTTTTATTAACAAAGACTATAAGTAAAACCTTCAATTTAAGTCACTGCTGGGTTTGTGGGGGACCTTTGGGATATCAAGCTGGCCGTGGGTCTCTATACCGCCTCCCCATCACAGATAGCAAACATGGAATGGCTGGAATGGCAATTTATGGTCCTGGTTACCTGGAACACCGTGGGTAAAACAGCTTTTATTTTATCTGTTGTGTACATTTGCTACTCTAATGTTTATACCATGTATGATTCCATGTTTTATTAAATTGATTCATTTAGTCATTCAAGGGATAAACGCAAACACGAATCAATTTAATAAAATGCGAGGGATTGTGAAGAATGTGGTGATTCGTGTTAAAAATATAGTGACTTTAATGTGAGGAGCAGGTATGCTGCTGGTATTTTGCCATGTACATAAGTTAAAGGAGATTTACTGTGGTTTTGTTTTTAAAATGGTTCGGAGTTCTTTTTCTGTAAACACAGACTCCTATGGACTGCTATTGCGCAATGGAAAAGTACTGGAGGGACCCCTGTCAGAAGCCCCTAGCAACACCAGAAAGCCCAGGAAAGTCGAGAGACTCTACTGCGCATGTGCGGACTGGGGAAGGACAAGGATGTCAAGATACCACCTACTCTCTCCACTGTCTCCGTAGGATGCTACATAATCCCTTGCGTCCGAGGATTGGTCCAGTGAAACCGCCTTGTCAAACAGATGCCTCCGGAACCACCCCCCCTATCTTGGCAAGATGCTGTTACTAGAGGAAGAGGGAGATGAAGATGCAAGAGATGACTTGTCATCAGAGAAAAGATGTAAAATCATGTTGTCAACACTCAAAATGTTCATAGAACAATACTCTTAAGAATATGCGAAAAGCAACAAGAGTATAAATAAAAACGGGGGGGGAATTGTAAGGGAAAGAATGTTGTTTTCGCATAATAAGCCTGATGGGAAGGGCAGGAGCGATTCACCAAAGCAATCAACAAGAGCAATTCACAACCATTGAAATCCCTGGCCTAGGGCTAGAAGGCAAGTGGTCTTTTTGTCAACTGTGATGACCCAGTACTTGGAACTGTCTTTAGATGGATGCAGATACCGAAAGACTTGGGGCAAACTTTTCCATCTTAGTACGCTTGCGTGATGAGCTCATGCATATCAACTTCTCCGCCCTGGAGAAAGCCAAGGTTCATTTCCATGAACATGCGACGTATGAACACATACACGAAGGGGCGTATCGGTAGGCGGTTTGGGAAGTCTGTACACCCTGTAGTACTCAGTCAGTGAGGAATCAGGGGAGGGAACTGGCGGTTGGGAGAAAGGGATATAAACCATTGCATGATGGCTGGTAGGCGCGTCCACTTGATGGGGGCGCCCGGTCTTGCAAGAACGTAATAAAGAGTGCTTCACACCGCATCCTGTCTGAGCTATGGATAATTGGCAACTGAGCCTTTCTCACACCAGGAATGGCACTCCCTTGTTTTTGAGTCTGTCCCAAATGAATCACAGTAAAGGCTTGAATTTCAGCCTGCCTGCATTCCTAGGAAAGCATCTTACAGTTAAACTATTCATTCTGTCAGGCTTCTAAGTCTGGGGAAAGGTACAACCTAGAAATAACCAAAACTTTTGTTCCCTTTGACTGTGCTTGAGATCAGAGCATGCTGCTGAGATGAAGATGCTTCCTCTTGGAATCCTATTCTGAAACTATGCTTGAGGATGGAGTCTCAGCAGCTCATTAGCAGTAAAATGGTATACAGTTAAGCAGCTGCCTAGCAGTGAAAACAAACATCTACAAGGTTAGGTAGAAGCTGAGCAGCAAGTTTAAGGATGTACTACAATGCAGTACTACAATGGTGAACTTAGATTGCATAGAGGAGTGCTTAAGCCATTAAAAGAACTGCAACTAGGAGTCATCAATTGTTACATATGCCACAAAGGAAAGTAAAGAGCCATGATGCCCTACTTGGAATTTGGTGGTCAAAGTTTCCTGAAATTATTTTCTCCTTTTAAATGTACATGCTTTCCTGGCTTTGCATGAAGAAACAAGGATGTGTAGTTTTCTACCTTGTGATGATGAAATGAAATCTCTACCTAGTGTGCTACCATAGTAGAAAGAATTGTAAAAGAGATTTTTTTTTCCTCTTGCTCTAAGTTTCCCATTATATTGAAGCTGTCTTCAGCTCTCTCTGCTGCTTTTTAGGTCCTGATATTGGAGTGATTGTTTTCTTAGGAATGCAAGTCCTGGGTGCTGGTGTTTCATAAAGAAGAGCTGATTGGAAGCATTTCTTGTTTGGCCATGTGCTGAATGCAGTGTGATGCAATGTGTAATACATAATAATGTAATATTATGAGCTACACTGAAGAAATGTGAAGGATGTGTTTTAGTGGTGCACTAGAAGCTGATGATACAAGGTGGAACCAACCAGGTTCTTGACTGTTTGTTATGCAAGCAACACTCAAAACATGCTTGGAAAGCATGCTTTCTAGCACCCTCTCTACCTGCCTGCTTATGAGCAGATTGTGGTTGCTGCAGGGAGGCATAGCAAATGTACTTCCTTACTTCCAGGGAAGACGTGAGAAGGTACAGGGCTGCAGGTGCAAGGAACTAGCCCTTTATTCTAGTCTGCCAAGGTACCTGACTCAGAATGGCCAGGTCAGATGTGTTGCTATGGGCATTAGATCACATTTGACATTCTGAGAACCACTTTGCTCTTCTGAGACAAAGCGTCTCTGCTTGAGGCTCCTTGCTTGAGGCAGGTTATTATATTATAGTCAAGCTCACAGTAAACCTGTGCATCAGCTGATTTCTTCTTTTTCAAAACACCAGAAAGGTATGGTGCTCTGGATGTACAGAAATAGCACTACTGCATCTAAGGTGAACTAGAATAGAGTGCCAGTTTAAATGGATAAATATTATCTAAACTGTTCTCAAATCAGAGACTAAGTCTGATGACTTGATAGTGCTAAAATAACAGTTAAAAAAAGTTTCCCAGCTGACTTCCTGAGAGATCGTAGGCTTGCTAAGCTGGCGAAGAGGGCTTTAAATGAAAGTTTCCCAAGGAGGGGAACCTCAATCCATCCCACTCCTACCAGCTTGATACTAGTGCCAGCAATAGATGCCCAGAGCCTGGAGAGGGATCACAGGCCAGCAGGACAGCACCTGAAGAGCAGCACAAAGGAATTCCAGCCAATAAGTCAACTTAATCCTTAAATGCCTTTATGCAAACACACATAACATGGGGAATAAGCAAGAGGAGCTAGAGACATGTGCATGCTTGCAGGGTGATGATCTTACTGGCATCACAGAGATGTGGTGGAATGACTCCTATGACTGGAATGTTGGAATGGAAGGATACAGGTTCTTTAGGAAGAACAGACAGGGGAGATGAGGAGGGGGTGTCACCCTCTATGTCACTGACCAGCTGGAGTGCATGGAGCTCTGCCTGGGGATGGATGAGGAGCCGACCAAGAGTTTATGAGTCAGGATTAAAGGGAAAGCAGGGACAGGAGATGTTACAGTGGGGGTCTGCTACAGGCCACCCAATCAGGAAGACCAAGTTGATGAATCCCTCTATAGACAGATAGGAGCAGCCTCACGTTCACAAGCCCTGGTCCTCCTGGGGGATTTCAACCATTCCAATATCTGTTGGAGGGACAACGCAGCGGGGCATAAGAAATCCAGAAGGTTCCTGGAATGCATTGATGATAACTTCCTTCTCCAAGAGATAGAGGAGCCAACAAGGACAGGTGATATGCTGGATCTTGTTCTCACCAACAAGGAGGGGCTGGTGGGAAGTGTGAAGCTCAAGGGCAGCCTTGGCTACAGTGACCATGAAATGGTGGAGTTCGAGATCCTTAGAGCAGCAAGGAGTGTGCACAGCAAGATTGCTACCCTGGACTTCATGAGAACAGATGTAGGCCTCTTCAGAGATCTCCTTGGCAGAGTAACATGGGATAAAGCCCTGGAGGGAAGAGGGGTCCAAGAAAACTGGTTAATACTGAAGGATCACCTCCTCCAAGCTCAGGAGCGATGCATCCTGACAAAGAGGAAGTCACATAAGAAAACTAGGAGGCCTGCATGGATGAAAACAAGCTCCTGGACAAGCTCAGACACAAAAAGGAAGCCTACGGAGGGTGATAGCAAGGACAAATAGCCTGGGAGGAATACAGAGAAACTGTCCCGAGCAACCAGGGATCAGGTGAGGAAGGCCAAAGCCCTGATGGAATTAAATCTGGCCAGGAACATCAAGGGCAACAAGGAAAGCTTCTATAGGTATGTCGGCACTAAAAGGAAGGCTAGGGAAAATGTGGTCCCTCTCTGAAGGAAATAGGAGAACTGGTTACCTGGGATATGGAGAAGGCTGAGGTATTCAGTGACTTTTTTGCCTCAGTCTTCATTGGCAAGTGCTCCAGTAACACTGCCCAAGATGCAGAAGCCAAAGACGGAGTCTGGGAGAATGAAGAACTGCCACTGTAGGAGGAGATCAGGTTTGAGACCATCTAAGGAACCTGAAGGTGCACAAGTCGATGGGACCTGATAAGATGCATCCACAGGTCCTGAGGGAACTGGTGGATGAACTGGCTAAGCCACTATCCATCGTATTTGAGAAGTTGTGTCAGTCCCGGTGAAGTTCCCGCTAACTGGAAATGGGGAAACATAACCCCCATTTTTCAAAAGGGAAAAAAGGAAGACCCAGGGAACCAAAGGCCAGTCAGTCTTACCTCTGTTCCCAGTAAGATCATGGAGCAGATCCTCCTGGAAACTATGCTGGGTAACATGGAAAATAAGGAGGTCATTGGTGACAGCCAGCATCGTGCCTGACAAATTTGGTGGCCTTCTACAATGGGGTTACAACATTGGTGGATAAGGGAAGAGCAACTGACACCATCTAGCTGGAATTGTGCAAAGCTTTTGGCACTATCCTTCATGACATACTTGTTTCTAAATTTGAGACAGATTTAGCGGATGGACCACTTGGTGGATAAGGAATTGGCTGGGTGGTCCTCATTCAAAGAATTGTGGTCAACAGCTCAATGTCCAAGTTGAGAACAGTGACAAGTGGCATTCCTCAGGGGTCAGTATTGGGACCAGTGCTGTTTAACATCTTTGTGGGAGACACAGACAGTGCACCCTCAGCAAGTTTGCCAATGACATAAAGCTGCGTGATGCGGTCGACACACTGGAGGGGATTAGATGATCTTTAAGGTCCCTTCCAACCCAAACCATTCTATGATTCTATGATTCTATGATCTATGATTCTGTGATCTGACTATGGATTCATTCTGAGCTCAGAAGCATGAATTTGAATCCATAGTCAGAAGGACATAGGTCAGTTTAGCTAGCAGACAAACTGCCAGACTACCCTTAGACTCTTATTAACTTTTCAAATTGTCAAATAAAAAAAAAATGATTTTGAAAATGTTTCTTTTTGTCTGATGTCCAACGTGTTGAAAGGAGATTTGCAATACCAGGTTGTAATACCTGGTGTGTTCACAACAGATGGTCTTCTAGTTTCATTTTATAGCACCTTTTTGCATCCAGCTGGTCTTTTTCCTTCCAAACATATGTAGGAACACCATCCTGAATTTCTAAATTATTGTTACATCACACTTCTAGATGTACTGCAGTAGCTCTGCTCTGTTCACACTGTTCACAGATCTCTAGTGAAGTAGTTGCATGAGGTTATTTGAAGTTCACAGGCCACATGGCATAGGAAGAAAATAAGGCCAAACCACAGAGAACAGATTTTTGGATGTAATCATGTTCTTTGCCCCATCTCCACTTTAAGTTTCTTTGAGAACAGGTGTGACCCATGACACTAGTCCCTTTTTAAAATCAACAACACAATACTGTTTCCTTGCAGATTAACTGAGTGACTATGGACCTCACCCTATCCTTCTTCCCTTCCCATCAAAAAAACCCCAAACTTTTTCAATGAAAGTTTACACATATTACATAACAGCCTATTCCTCCCCTAGGACTCGTCTGGAGGATATGCTGGGGGCCAAAGTGGGTTAATTGCAGTCACAGCAATAGACTTCAAAGACAATCACTGGCAAAGCTGATCTTGACAAGTCCCACAGGAACAGCACTAACAATACCAACGGGAACAGCAATGAAAAATTTACAAAGGGGCAACCCAACCCTGCCAAACAAAAGGAAGAGCCAACTGAACACAGCTCAGTCTCCTGGGGGATGTTTCTGTTGTAAGAAGTTCATTTGAAATTTATGGGTTTTATGCAAAATTAGCCCCTGTCAACAAAGCCAAAATGTGCAATTATCAAATTGTATACCAAACCCAGGAGTATAAGCCTCAGACACAAAGAAGAAAGCACAGTATCTTATCTTGAAGAGAGAAGCTTTAGAGAGGGAGGAATGTCCTAGAGGTGTTGTCTAAACACAGGGAGTCCATTGTATAGCCTTTGCAAGTAACGGTAGAGCTGGACATTACTAACAGAAGTAGTCTTGACTATCGTGTTGAACAAGTAACCCCTGAACATTACAAAACAAGCTCAGTGGGTGCAGGAAGGAAGCTGTGTGTCTACCCCCAGATATGTCACCTCATTCACATGCTGGCTTGTGTACATAAGCTTGTAAAGTTTAACAGCCAAAGGCAGTTAAACTTTATGTATGCAGCCATACAGCTGTCCAAGAGTTCATGGACAAAGCCGATGGCAAATCCTGGCTGCATTGTGCAATTCTGACCATTTTCACTTTACAATGTAAGGTGGTCTATAAAGCAAAATATTAGCAGACACTTTCAATGTTATGCTGGAGCCAGAACATCCAGGAGAGGGCATTTTATTTGTGGAACAACCACAGTGCATAAATGCTTTCTAAGGAAAGAAATGGCTTAATGAAGATCCCACCTCTGTGTGTCCTACCAGCACACACTGCAGTCAGTGTAGAGGAGAGAGCTCCATCTCTGCAGGGTCTTGAGGAAAACCGCACTGATTGCAGATTGCAAAATTCTCATCATGGGACAGGGGGGAATGCAGTCAGGTCCTTCCTCGGAAAGGCAAGTGAAAACCTTCTCGGCCCCCCTCACCTTCCCAGTTGTCATTATACAACAGGTATGAGGCTTTGGAACTAGACGGCCAGCCAAATGAAGATGGAAACGAGGATCCATCTGGTGAGTCATCCACAGCTTCTCCCTCAGCCCCACGACTTATGACTTCTTCAATTAAGAAGGAAAAGCGGGTAATTGTAGTAGGTGACTCTGTTCTGAGGGGTACAGAGGGCCCCATATGTCGACCAGACCCATACCATAGGGAGGTCTGCTGCCTCCCTGGGGCTCGGGTTAGAGATATTAAAAGGAAGATCACTGCTCTGGTGCAGCCCTCTGATTACCACCATTTGTTGGTTATCCAGGCAGGTAACGATGAGGTGGTAGAGAGAAGTCTAAAGTCACTAAAAAAGGACTTCAAGGCACTGGGGTGGCTCACTGAAGGCTTGGGAGCTCAGGTTGTGTTTTCATCAATCCCTCAAGTGGAAGGGAAAACCACTGAAAGAGGGTGGAAAACATATCTGATTAACACGTGGCTCAGAGACTGGTGCCACTGCTGGAATTTTGGGTTCTTTGATCATGGTGAAGTTTATAAGGCACCTGGTCTGCTGGTGACAAATGAGACAGGTGGGATGCAGCTGTCCGAGAGGGGAAAAGGATTCTGGGGCAGGAGTTAGCAGGGCTTATTGACAGGGCTTTAAACTAGATATGAGGGGGGAGGGGGTGATAACTGGGCCTGTTAGGAATAGGCTCAAGGGAAGCATGCCAAAGCTTGAAGGATGGTGGACTGGTGAGGGCTCTTCCTCTGCCATTTGAGAGAAGATGTTTAGAAACTGTGGAAGCACCTGAGAAGAGTCTGGTAGGAAATGGGGCCCACACTGACAAAAAGGTGTTGGATTCATTAGCTCATCTCAAGTGCATCTATACCAATGCACGCAGTATGAGCAACAAACAGGGGGAGCTTGAAGCCATGATGCAGCACGAGAACTATGACATAGTAGCTATAACAGAAACGTGGTGGGATGCCTCACACTACTGAAGTGCCAGAATCGATGGCTACAAGCTCTTCAGGAGGGATAGAGAGGGAAGGAGAGGCGGTGGAGTGGCCCTGTATGTTAGAGAATGCTATGACAGCTCAGAAATCAAGTATAGTGATAATGTGGTTGAGAGTGTGTGGATCAGGTTAAGGGCCAATAAAGCAGATCTTGCTGTGGGAGTCTGCTATAGACCTCCCAACCAAAGCAGTGAGGTGGATGAAGCCTTATATAAACAGTTGGGAGAAATCTCATGGTCACTTGCTGTTGTTCTTGTGGGGGACTTAAACCTCCCAGGTATCTGCTGAGATAACAACACAGCAGAGAGGGAACAATCCAGGAGGTTCCTGGAATGTGTGGAGGATAACTTCCTCACATAGCTGGTGAGTGAGCCGACCAGGGAAGGTGCCCTCCTGGACCTGCTTCTTGTGAACAGGGAAGAGCTTGTGTGGGAGGTAAAGGTTGGAGGCTGTCTAGGGTGCAGTGATCATGAGATGATTCAATGATCGATCCTTGGAGAAACAAAGAGAGGGGTTAGTGAAACTGCCACCTTAGACATCCGGAGGGCAAACTTTGACGTGTTCAAGAGACTGATTAACAAAATCCCTTGGGAGGCTGCCCTGAAGGATATGGGAGTCCAGACAGGCTGGACATACTTCAAGAGAAAAGTCTTAAAGGCACAGGAGCAGGCTGTTCCCGCATGCCGAAAAACAAGCAGGCGGGGAAGGAGACTGGCCTGGCTAAACAGGGACCTTTGGCTGGATCTCAAGAACAAAAGGACCTTTGGAAGAGGGGGCAGGTCTCTCATGAAAACTATAAAGATGATGCAGGGAGAACATTAGGAGAGCCAAAGCACAGCTAGAGCTCAACCTGGCTACAGCTCTTAAAGATAGTAAAAAATGGTTCTATAAATTCATTAACAACAAAAGGATGATTAGGGAAAATCTCCCTCATTTATTGGATGCAGAGGGAAACATAGTAACAAAGGATGAGTTGCTCAATGCCTACTTTGCCTCAGTCTTTAGCAGTGGAACTGGCTGTTCCCTGGACACCCAGCCTCATGAGCTGGGAGATGGGGAGGGGAAGCAGAATGAGGTCATCACAATGAAAGAGGAAGTGGTCAGAGACCTGCTACACCACTTGGATGCACACAAGTCTGTGGGACTGGACAGGTTACACCCAAGGGTGCTGAAAGAGTTGGCAGATGTGCTCGCCAAGCCGCTTTCCATGATTTACCTGAAGTCATGGCTAACTGGGGAGGTCCCATTGGACTGGAGGGTGGCAAATGTGACACCCACCTACAAGAGAGGCAGAAAGGAGAATCCAGGAAATTATAGACCGGTCAGTCTGACCTCAGTACCAGGGAAGGTCATGGAACAGATCATCTTGAGTGCCATTACAAGTCATATAATGGGCAACCAGGGGATCAGGCCTAGTCAGCATGGGTTTATGAAAGGCAGGTCCTGCCTGACAAACCTGATCTCCTTCTATGACAAGATGACCTGACTATTGGACAAGGGAAAAGCTGTGGATATTGTCTACCTGGATTTTCAAAAAGCATTCGACAGTTCCCCATAGAAATCTTATAAAAAAACTGGCTGCTCATGGCCCGGATGAGCGCACGGTCTGCTGGATCCAAGCACTGGCTGGATGGACAGTGCCAGACAGTGGTGGTCAATGGAGTTAAATCCAGCTGGCGGCCAGTCACAAGTGGTGTTCCTCAGGGCTCGGTGTTGGGACCATTTCTGTTCAACATCTTTATTGATGATCTTGATAAGGACATAGAGTGTATCATCAGTAAGTTTTCAGATGACAGAAGTTAAGTGGGAGTGTTGATCTGCATGAAGATAGGAAGGCTCTACAGAGAGACTTGGATAGATTGGATCGGTGGGCCAACGTTAATGGGATGAGCTTCAACAAGGCCAAGTACCAGGTCCTGCACTTGGGCCACAACAACCCCATGCATCGCTTCAGGCTTGCAGAAGTGTGGCTGGAGGGGTGTCTGGAAGAAAAGGGTCTGGATGTTCTAATTGACAAGCAGCTGAACATGAGCCAGCAGTGTGCCCAGGTGGTCAAGAAAGCCAATGGCATCCTGGCTTGTATTAGAAATAGTGTGACCAGCAGAAGTAGGGAGGTGATAGTCCCCCTGTACTCTGCACTGGCGAGGCCACACCTGGAGTATTGTGTCCAGTTTTGGGCACCTCAATATGAGAGAGATATCAAGGTGGTGGAGTGAGTGCAGAGAAGGGCAACAAAGCTGGTAAAGGGCCTGGAGAACAGATCTTATGAGGAGCGATTGAAGGAGCTGGGACTGTTTAGTTTGAGGAAGAGAAGGCTGAGGGGAGACCTCACCACTCTCTACAACTACCTGAAAGGACATTGTAGAGAGGTTGGTGCTGGTCTCTTCTCACGGGTGATTAGTGACAGAACAAGAGGGAATGGCTTTAAACTGCAACAGAGGAGGTTTAGACTGGACATTAGAAAAAAATTTTTCACAGAAAGATTGGTCAGACAGTGGAATAGGCTGCCCAGGGAGGTGGTGGAGTCACCATCCCTGGATGTGTTTAAGGGTCATTTGGATGAGATGTTGGGGGATATGGTGTAGGGGAAAACTTTGTGGAGTACGGCTGATGGTGGGACTCAATGATCCCAAGGGTCTTTTCCAACCTGAATGATTCTATGATTCTATGAAAAGGAGGATGAGAATGAGTCTTTTGAGGGCATATACTAGTCTGTGCCACTTGAAATCTTTGTCTTAGTGGTAGGTGTGGTAGCCATTCATGAGGAATTACTTGAAAGAAGCAGAAGAAAATGTGAGGTACCCAAGGAGCCCCCATGTTAGTACTGACCATCAGGAATGACCTATGATTTTACAGGTTCAGCAGATTTTTACGCCAGTGCGGATGCACTCTGAAATACTCTGAAATGATCATAGAAATGCAAGCCACACTCAGAGCTCTCCACAACCTCCAGGACCCGCACCTCAGGCAAATCCTTCCCCTAGACCTATCCACTCATTGTTTTAGTCACAATCCTGACCATGTGTGGTGGTTTGACCTTGGCTAAATGCCAGGTACCCACCAAGTCGCTCTACCACTTCCCCCCCCTTCCCCTTTTTTTTTCTCAACAGGGCAAAGAGGGGAAAGAAAATAAGATAGGAAAAAAACCCCAACCCTTGTGGGTAAAACAAAAGCAGTTTTAACATAAGCAAAGCGAAGCAAAGGTCCGTGCTCAGAAGCAAAAAGAAGAAAACAGATTTATTCTCTACTTCCCATTAATAAGCGATGTTGGGCCTTCTCAGGAAGCAGGGCTCCAGTACGTGTAGTGGTTGCCTCGGAGGACCAAGGGTGACCCCACCCCCTTCCTCCTTTTTCCCAGCTTTATACTCAAGCAGATGTCATATGGTATGGAATACCCCTTTTGTCAGTTCGAGTCAGCTGTCCTGGTTGTATCCCCTCCCAAGATCTTGCCCACCCCGTCCCACTGTGGGGGGAAAATGTCGGAAAGAGCCTTGGTGGTGTGTAAGCACTACTCAGCAGTAGCCACAACACCAGTGTGCTATCAACACCCTGCCAGGTCCCAACATAAAACACAGCACCATGAGGGCTGTTATAGGGGAAAACCAATTCCAGCTCAGCCAGACCCAGTACACCATGGAATACAGACAAATCTGAATATGTGCAGTTGTGTTGCCACTATGTCTGTGCCTGGCTTCATACCTCCCTGATCCTGATCTGGACCCTGAACTACTGATTTGGTTTCCTGGGTTGATCTCAGACCTGCCTCATCATGCTGGCTTGCTAATCATCACTGAAGTGTTAGGGCCTCCAGATCTGATCCTCATTTGCTGATTTGACCTTCTGACTCCTTGTCAGTGAGGACACTGTCCCTCATCTGCCTTGCTGTCACCTTCAGCTCCAGGCTTCCTTGACTTTTGGGTAGGTCTCATTCTTGTTGCTACATGACAGCACGGAGTGGCCAGAATCCAGTATTCTGAGTGCACAGCTTCCCAGATCCAGCCATCAAGACATGCCAAGAATGACTGTTGCTTAGATCTTTGTCTTCTCTGGGGCTAAGACAACTTGTCAAACTTGTTGAAGGTGAGAGGGAGAAGTGTAGAGAGGTTCCATTGTGCACTTGCAATCAGGACCAGATCTCCTCTGGAGGCAGACCTACATGACTAGTCTTTCAGAAGCGGATTTTATTTCAGATGTGGAGGAAAGAGGAAACTTCCTGTCCTTCCTTTGGCCCAGTAACAAGTGTCCAGGGCAATCACCTAAGACATGCTGGACCATGAGTCCACAGTGCCAGCCTCGAAGCAGCACAACCTGATATTTGAGCTGCCTCTATGGGAGGCCTCCGTCCACTGCCCTGCTGAAGGAGGCATCACTCTAACAGAAAGCCTCATCAATTACACAGACTTCTTTTAGTCAGCGGTGCAGTAGTGTTATTACAGCATACTAGTTATGCTATGGGATGGAGAGTTTCTGTACTGTGGACACTAGGTGTCCCTCTGTCAGTTGTGAAACAGCTACCTGAAGAAGCAGCAAGTACTACCACTTGTTCTCTGTAACATGTTGTTGCTCTGGTTATGCTGTACAGTCCTCTTCCAGCAGAACAGGTACATGTCAATCTTAATATTTGGGAGCAAGAAATCTTGTACAGTGCACTGTAGGAAGAACTTGCTCTTGATTTAAAGAGGTTAAAACGAAAAATCAGGACTAGTGGTTTTCTGTTTGTTTGTTTAAAAAAAGTCTTTTAATGTGAATTCAAGTTCAGACAGTAGACAGCTGTTCAGACACTAGGAACTGTCACCCTGTATGTCTACATCTGCTTCTCAAAGATACTTGTCTATCTTTGCTTCTCCTGTCTCAGATTAGAAATGTTCATCCCTTTCTTCCACATGTCATTTTGATAAATCAGTACCTTAGATAGGGTGTGCCATTCGGTTATGTCTGAACATCTGACACTGATCTTTTTGCTTGCACTGACCTCATAGTTAAGATTCACTCGAAGGTCAAGCCTTAAGTAAATTTGCTCTAAAGAGTTTAAGGGATCAGCACTTCCTGTGGCCCGTTCAAACTGCAGAAAGCTGATGCTGCAGTAGTGGCAGCAGCTGCAGTAGTAGGTGTTGCCATGTGCTGAGAAGAGTGCAAGGCTTGTGAGGTCTCAAAGGATCCAAGGGGGTTTCTGGGATCCTGACACCCCTGGACTGTGGGTGGAGGGACTGGCTGGCAGGTGACCAGTCTTGCAAGAGGGGCGGGCAAGAGTGGGGTGGTGCCAGTGGTCTTTGTGGTCAGTTCAAACAGCAGGAAGCAGCATATAAGCAGCCCTGAGAGAATACATTCTACCTGCAACCAGGAATGTTGCGAACAGGGTGTGCAAACTGGGAGCTTCTGGTCAGGGAACCTGCTGTACAAATGGAGGCCTGCAAAATCTGTGCCCCATAATCCTAAGTGGAGGAGGGTGGAAGCTCCACCTGCACAAGGTGTGCTTTGGTGGAGTCACTCAGGCAGCAGGTGCGGGAGCTGCAGGAGGAAGCCAGCTGATTATGCTCTACTAGTGAGGGGAAACAAGAAATAGAGTATTATTCACAGTGTTTCAAGAAGAAGTATTAGGCCCATATGGCAGTGACCTCCAAGGACTATCAGACAAAGGGTATCAACACATAGCACCTTGGAAAATGGGGGCCATGCTCTCAGGTAACTCGTGGCAACAGGATATCACTTTCCCCCATTTCCTCATATGTACCAACCAGCAACAGATACAAAGTCTTGGCAGTGGATGAGTCAACAAGCAAGACTCACAGGGAGAAACTGCACCAGCTGCACACACTAAAATCTGCAATATGAAGTGGCAAGTGCTACTAGTGGGTGACTCTCTGCTAAGAGACACTGAGGCACCCATCTGCTAGCCTGATACACAGACAAGAGAAGTTTACTGCTTGCCAGAAGCCAAGATCTGGGATGTCACAGAGACACTGCCACAATTGGTAAAAAGCAGACTACTATCTCCTACTTCTCTTCCATGTGGGCACCAAGGACACAGTAAAGTATAACCTGGGCAAGGTCAAGTAGGGCTTCAGAGCCCTGGAGGCACAAGTGAAAGAGACAGATGCCCAAGAGACAGGGCAGGGGTGCCGACATGACCCTGCAGAAGTCAATGCCTCATGCAGATCAACTCCTGGCTTTGTGGCTGGTATCACTGGCAGGGCTTCAGCTTCTATGATCACAGGACATTCTTTGACAAATACAAGTTATTGGGGAGAGATGGGATCCACCTACTTAGAAGAGGAAGGAAAATCTTTGCTAACAGATTGACTGACCTACTGAATGGTGCTTTAAACTAGAGAACTTGAGGGGAGGGATCCAAAACTGACACTTGTGTACTCACAAATAAGTGTGGATGAGTGCATCTACCAGAGTACCAATACACGCAGCATAAATCCTGTGTGCATTGGTGCATCCTGATACATCCTCTTGGTGAATCCATGTTGACTCCTTGCAGTCACCTTGTCCTTTACATGCTTTTAAATGGATTCCAGGATTAACTGTTCCATCACTTCCTCAGGTGTGTTTTGCATGTGTAGCTTCCATGCAGTAGAAACACTGGATATTGAATTCACATCCACTTGCTTCAGTACTTTATGCCTCAGTGGTTCCTGTAACCCTGAGTCCTGAACCTAATTCTCATTTCCTCTGCAGTATGAATAAGCTTTTCTGCCAATACACTGCTGATGATTTCCTGATGGCACTAAGAAACCATGGAGCTTCTGTCAGCCTTGGAGTGCTGAATATTCAAGTGTGTTTCTTGGCAGAGATAAGTCTGTGGAACATCTGTGGCCTCTTCTAGATGGCAGAGAGAATGGGTATTCTATGATGCAGATGAGGGCTGATCTTCACTGGATTAGAGAAGTCTACAATTCTGTCCCTGCACAAAGATGTTTCCCATATGCAAAAGTCAAATTGGTGGAACAAGACCTGGAGAAGACTTCACTCAACTTCCAACACAAGCAGCATAAATAAGCTTTTATGACAGACTCTAAGACTAAGTGAAAGAGGAAAAGAAATGTGTAATGCTACTCTCCCAAGCACCGTGTACTCTCCCACATGCTCATAGAATCATACAATCATAGAATGGTTTGGATTGAAAGAGACCTTTAAAGATCATCTAGTTCCAACCACACTGCTGTGGGCAGGGACATCATCCACTAGATTAGATTGCTCAAAGACCCATCCAACCCAACCTTGAACTGTTCCAGTGATGAAGCATCCACATTTTCTCTGGGCAACTTGTTCCAGTATCTCTTCACCCTCATCATAAAGAATTTTTCCTAATATTCAATCTAAATATACCCTCTTATAGTTTAAAACCATTGTCCCTTGTCTTATCACTACAGACCCTGGTAAAAAGTCTCTCTCTTTCTTTCTTACAAGTTCGCTCTAGGGCGGGAGAAGACTTTGTTATGGTAACCCAGGATAGTTCATCTCCCCCATCTGAGTATATAGAGTCCCAAGAATGTTTTATCTTGTTGTCATGGTAACCCAGGATGGTTCATTTCCCCCTTCATCTGCACCCACTTTTGCACAGGTGCAACCTGATGACCAGCTGTGGATCTCAGAATTCAGACAACAGCACCTGCACTACATCAGCAAGTTCACTAATAAGTAAACCAGGACATTGCATATGTATGATACATTAATCAACACAAATTTTATTATCCACCCCTGTGGTGCTTTACTTTGGGCTTCACTCCTGAGCAGCACTTCACTGCATCAGGTCCCCATTTGATTAGTGTTGGTGTCCTGGGACTCCCACTGTGGTAATACTTTCATTAAAGCCAAAGCTTTCACTTGCTGAGTGTTGTGCCTCATCCCTGAGGGATCCACACCTGCTTTTAGCTTGTAATACTCCCTTTATGTATTGAAAGGACACAATTAGGTCTTCCTAGAGCCTTCTCTTCTCTAGGCTGAAAAATCACAGCACTCTCAGCCTTTCTTCATAGAAGAGGTCTTCCATACCTCTGATCATTTTCATGTCCCTCTTCTAGACCACTCTAACAGGTCCATGTCTTTCCTATGCTGACTCCAGAGCTGGATGCAGTACTCCAGGTGGGGTCTCACTAGAGCGCAGTAGAGTTGGAGAATCACCTCCCTTGACTTGTCTGCCATGCTTCTTTTTATGTATCCCAGGATATGATTTGCCTTCTGGGTCATATCTAATTTTTCATCCACTGGTATTCCCAAGTCCTTCTTTGCAGGGCTGCTCTCAATCCCTTCATCCCCAGACTATACTTATACTGGTGATTGCTCTGATGCAGGTGCAGGACTTGCACTTGGCCTTGCTGAATTTCAGGAGGTTCACGTGGCCCTCAAGCCTGTCAGTGTCCCTCTGGATGGCATCCCTTCCAACAAAGTGGCGCCTATCAACCGCACCACTCAACTTGATGTCATCCGCAAACTTGCAGAGGTGGCATTTAACCCCATTGTCTATGTCATTAATAAAAATATTGAACAGTACTGGTCCCAGCATAGACCCCTGAGGGACATTACTTGATCGCGATCTCTATTTGGACATAGAGCATTGAGCCATTGACTGCAACTCTTGGGATGTGGCCATTCAACCAAGTCCATCCATCAAACTCATATCTCTCCAATTTAGAGGCAACGATGTTGTGTGGGACCATGTCAAAGGCCCTGCATAAGTCAAGGTAGATAACATCAATTGCTCTTCCCTTATCCACCAATGAAGTCCATTGTAGAAGGCCACCAGAGTAGTCAGGTATGATTTGTCTTTGGTGAAGCCATGCTGGCTGTCTCTAATCACCTCCCTGTCTTTCATATGTTTTCAACATATCTTCCTGAAGGATCTGTTCCATGATTCTACCAGGCATGGAGGTGATGCTGACTGGGCAGTAATTCCCAGGGCCCTCCTTTTTACCCTTTTTAAAAGTGGGTGTGATTTTTCCCTTTTTCCCCTCTAGTGGAGACTTCACCTGACTGCCATGAGTTTTCAAGTATGATGGACAGTGGCTTAGCAACTAACATCTGCAGTTCTGTCAGGACCCTGGGATGCATCTCATCATGTCTCATGGTACAAAGTACATCACTGATGAATCAGAGGATGTATCAGACCAACCTAATAACCTTCAACAACTAAATGACTGGCTTGGTAAATGCAGGGGATATTGTCTACATTGTCTTCAGTAAGGATTTTGACACTGTCTCGCAACAGGTCCTCAACTGAAGCTGATGAAGTATTGGCTAGATGAGCAGTGAGGTGGACTGAAAACTTATCAGACACAGAGGGTGCTGATCACTGGCACCAAATACAGTTGCGACCAGTAACCAGAGGTGTTGTAGTCCTGGGACCAGTACTGGGTCCAGAATCATTGCTATTGTGGTCAACATCTTCATTAATGATTTGAATGATGAGGCAGAGTGTACCCTCAACAAATTTGCAGATAATACAAATCCAGGAGGAGTGGCTGATAGGCCAAAGCATTGTGCTGCCATCCAGAGTGACCTCAACAGGCTGGAGAAATGAGCTGACAGGAACCTCGTAAAGTTCAACAAATGGAAGCAAAAAGACCTGGGGAGGAACAATCCCATGCATCAGTACATGCTGGGGCTGATGAGCACAAAATCAGCTTTGCAGAAAAGGAGCTGGAGTCCTGGTGAACACCAAGTTGAGCCAGCAATGAGCCAGCATTTTTTCCTTGCAGCAAAGAACGTATCCTGGGCTGTATTAGGAGGATTTTTGCCAGCAGGTCAAGGGAGGTGATCTTTCCTCTCTACTCAGCACTGGTGAGGCCACATCTGGAGTGCTGGCTTCAGTCTGGGCTCTCCAGTACAAGAAGGAGATAGTGGACAGAGTCCAGAAAAACATATCTAAGATGATTAAGGGACTGCAGCATCTCTCCTATGAGGAAAGTCTGTGAGAGCTAGGACTGTTCAGCCTGGAGAAGTGAAGGCACTGGGGGGATTTTATTAATGTGTACAAATATTTGGAGGGAGGGTGTGAAGAAGGGGGAGCAAGCTGCTTTTCAGTGGTTGCCAGTGACAGGACAAGAGGTAATGGGCACATATTGAAACACAGGAGTTTCCACCTGAACCAGGAAATGCTTTTTTACTGGGAGGGTGACAGAGCGCTGGCACAAGTTGCCCAGAGAGGTAGTGGAGTCTCCCTCCTTGGATACGGGAGCTGTTTTCAAAAGTCATCTGGACATGGTGCTGGGCACCCAGCTCTAGGTGGCCCTGCTTGAGCAGGGGAGTTGGACTAGGTGACCTCTGGAAGTCTCTTCCAACCTCAGCCAGTCTGGGATTCCTCACCCAAGGCTCATGTTATAATTTAACCCTCTCTGTTCCTGGTATTCATCCCTGCTTGGCAAGTCTCTCCTTCCCTGCATGTGTTGCACTATTTAAAACCATTTCAGCATCCTCTTTCCTCTGATTCTTTCATCACTAACTGTGGCATTCAGCCTCAGATTATTATTCCTGCCTCATATTAGGAATAGGCTCCATACTTCTGTTGCAGAGTCTCTCAAGATAAACAAATAATAATTAAAATAAAATTTCTTTTTAATACAACCAATTAACACTCCAGCAAACATACAAGCAGCAGATTCAAATGTCTGTGAGAGAACAAAAACTATTACTACACATACTCCTAGGATTTAACAGCAATACAAAATGCTTGGTCACTCACCTAAAAAGTGAGGGCTCTCAACTTTGAGAAATTTCTTTGGGCAGCATCCCAACCCAAGGGGAGAGTCCTTAACTGCAGTGTGCTGCTCCAGGAGGGACTAGCTCAAAATGGCTCCTCCAGGGGACTCCATTTATACCCGAGCCAAATCTGATCTGTGGTCAATATCAGCTCTTATTGGCTGAGGGCCCCAATTATAGTAAAGCGCTGAGAACAAGGGCACGAAAAAAATAAATCAATGGCCACTACATTTCAACAGCCAGGAAGCCCCATTTTTATTGGGTGAGTGCACCTGCCACAACTTCTCCTTGTTACTTGATTGTGTGAAGAAATTCAATAAAGTTGTCAGAAAGAAAAAACTTTATAACTGTCACAAAACCAATAAGTAATCTGAAAGATAGCTAACACCTTTTAAATTCCACATTTAAAGCCACGTCACTTTATTACTGGGCACTTCCAATTATCTGTCTGCATTGTCTGTCATCCTGACTGTCTCTGAGGACTTAGAAATTCTTTTTCATTAGGAGCAGAAGTTAACAGGTGAACCAGGTCTATTCACTGCAGTCCTAATGATTACAGATCGTGAGAATAAAAGCTTTTTGTCACAAGATTAACGTGCTGCCTCAGGGAGGGTTTTCTCTTTGCAGACACCATCAACCAGTTCTGTTCCTGAAAGTGCACAGCATTTCTGCACAGTGTTGCTTCTGTTCCTGTTTTCTCTCCTCCCATCTGTGCAGTTTACTAGCCAATCATTGCCCCAGTCACTGAATTTGAAATCAAGGCAACACACTGATGCACTACTGTGTGTTTGATCAAGCCTCACCAAAGACCCATCATCTTTGATGTTGGTCTATTCTGGCTTTGATTATGTTCTCAGGTAAAGGGCTTTATGTCTTCTATTTAGAATTTTATGTCTCCTGATTAGAAGGGCTCAGATTTAAACAAGTCTGCATTTGTTGACAGATCCACTGATGAATATTATACTACACTGCTACAGTTGTAAGCTCTTTGAAGGACTCTCTCTACATTTGTACAGCACCTAACACAGCACACCTATCAGTGGAGTCTATTACTGTAATTAAAGAATCATTAAAGTAATTAATGATCACACAGCTTTTAAGAAAAACAGTTTTTCTCCCAGAGACCCTGTCAATAAATGTGATGAACAATGTATGAGACAATGGTTTGGGGTGGAACAGTGGGAAGATGTGCCTGGGGAGAAAACTGTTGCGTGAAGATAAAGTGTGAAGTAAGCATAGAGAGGGTTGAGTAAAAACAATATTGTCCAAAATAACAAGTTCTTTCCTTGACAAGAGAGAAGAGATGAAGAGATGGATCATTTTGCCAATTCCAGATGTTCAAAATCGTGAGTCCTGGGCTACTTTCATGAAGTTGGAAGGTTTTTCAGACCAATGGACACGGTAGATCTCTCACCATTCAGATGTTTTATGCTGAACAACCAGCACATTTGCAGCTCTTCCTTCTTTCTGTCCATTAAAGCTGTGACTCTCATCCAGCACCTGCATGTTAAAAATTGAGTTCTTAAGACTGTAAAAACCTAGGGATCTGTGAATTTTAGAGGATCTGTTAGAACTTGACATCATTATCTCATGAACTTTTTCTTTTTTCTGTATGTGCAGATACATAAATCCACCACATACACCTCTTGATATGAGGTATGTCTCCTTGGAGATTCAGGAGGAATATGGGGACAGACATCTGCAGTTTTGGGGAGGTACATGTAATGTAAAGTCAGGGTTTAGTCCATCTCTTGTAGACAGGTGAAAGGTTTTGGTTTGTTGGTTATGTATTTGTCTCCAAGAGTGAAAGCTAGGTTCTCTCCATTGCATTATCACCTAGTCTGCTGTGCTGGGCAGCAGGAAAATGTCACTACAAAGTCTTGTACAGGCTTTGTCAGGGTGACTAAGTATGATAATTAGGAGAAGAAGCTCTGACCTGAAACTCCTGCTTCCGAAGCACCTCATAGTTCCCATATGAAGTGCCAGTGACTATTTGAGGAGCTCCATTCTCAGATGTTTCTGATAATGAGACCTCAGGAATTTCCTGATGCTTATAAATCCAGCTGCTCTGGGCAGGCTTGATTCCACAATTTGTATTGCTTCTGCAGTAATCTGTAATGTCTAAAAACCCTGCACTGTGGCAAAAAATAAGAAGACATGTCTGAGAAGGGAGGTGATTCAGCTGAAAATATACACATTTTCAGCACAAGGACTTGCTGCTGCAGTCAGAGACAGCACTGAAAGACTTCATTACCAAGGCTCCTGCTTTCAGCACAATTCCTTCTTAAAGGGCAGTATGCAATCCTCGCAAGCTCTTATCTGTCAGGGAAGGAAAAAGATTCTTCACAGTCCTCCAGCTCATGTTGTTACTCAGTTTTAGGTAAAAGTGAAGTATGTGACACTGTACCCTATCACGCAGGATTAGAGTAGTGGTAAAGCAGGCTCTGTTTATTGTCTGCAGAGAAGGCCAAAAATCTGTAGAGTCAACAATGTTGACTTGCTGTTGACATGACACACTAACTGTCCCATGAAAACAGTTGTCACAACTTTGCTAATATGTCATATATTGAAGAAGTTTCATGCAGGTATAATTCACTATCCTTTCACATGCATAATTTATATTCCGAGGAGAAGCTGTGTTAGCATGAAGGTTGCTTTATTCTGCTAGCAAAGTGTATTTTGCTATAAACAGAAGGCTCATAAAAAGTGTTGCAACAATCTGCATGTGACCAGCCCAGCATGCTAGAGGATTTCCTGTTCAAAACTGTGACTGGGCCACTCTAACAATAGGCCTTATTTTGGTGCTTTCTGTTTTCGAAGTTCAGGGTTCTTCAAATATTAGACCCTGGATTTTGGAGGGCAGAAGGTGAGCTGTTGGTAATTAAGCAGGTAATTCTTTTCTGTTTTCTAGTCTGTAGAAACCAGAAGATTGGACACTAGGAAAAGGCTCCTTTAACAATCAGCACTGGATTGTTACTCTCTCTCTCCCATGCAGACACGATATTCATGTATTTCTTAGGCATATAAGGGCAGAGTTGTTCTGTAATCCAGGGCAAAAAGACCAATAAAGAGCTGCAACTTTTTGAACTGTTCGTGCTAACAACACACAGATGTTCTGAGCCATATGGACTTTATCACCTGCACATTGTTGAAACACTGTTGCAGATCCAAGCTGAGCCAAAACAACTTAAAATTATCAAGACTATTGGAAGTAGGGATGCACACCCACTACTGTGAATGATAAACCTTGCACTAAGGGTATACTGTGCCTTGAGAGATGACCTAATGACAGTACGACGCCATCAGCTTTAGCAGACAGCTACAAACAAAGCACCCAGAACATGCAAACAAACCTCTACCATTTGTTCAGCAATGTTTCAAGTCATGCTATACTCTATCCACAACATTTACAAAATGTCACTAACCCATGATAAATCTCTAGCAGCCTCTTTTCAGGTTTGATACTTACTAGTGAGCGACAAAAACCAGGTACCATCGTGGAAACCCTTGTTCTTCCTGCTGTTGTTAAAAATGGCTGAAGTAATGCAGGGAAACAATCTAAAGTACATTCCTCTGCTGACAATAAATGCTAGAAAACATTGATGAAGACTGAAAAGAACAAATACAAGAACAAGTGACACCATCTGACAGGTTGTCTATAGAGCTGGGTGAAAGTACAAATGTTTCTAACATGCTCGTGTGTGGCAGGTGCATCCGCCCAGTGAAAACAGAGCTTCCTGGCTGCTGAAACGTGGCAGGTTTTGGCTGTCTTTGTTTTCAAGGTCTCACGGTAGCTGAGACCTTTGACCAATGGGAGCCGCTATTGACTACAGGTCAGATTCGGTCTGGGTATAAACGGAATCGCCTGGGGGAGCCATTTTGAGCTCGTCCCCTGGAGCTGCACGCCGCGGTCAGGACTCTCCCCTTGGGTCAGGACGCTGCCCAAGGAAACTCCTCGAGGTACTTTGGGTTGGGACGCTGCCCTGAGCAGGTCCTCGAGGTTGAGAGCCCTCACTTTCTAGGTGAGTGATAGAGCGTTTTGGGTTGTCGTTAAACCCTAGGTAGTGAAGCTTTGTTTACATTTGGGGTTGTCGTTAAACCCTAGGTAGTGAAGCTGTGTTTATGTTTGGGGTTGTCATTAAACCCCTGGGGTGTGAGGCTTTGTTTTATGTTTCGGGTTCCCTTAAACCCCAGGAAGTGAAGTTTGCATTTGGGGTTGTCATTAAACCCCTGGGGAGTGAAGCTTTGTGAACTATTTCCGGTTATTGTTAAACCCCAGAAAGTTATTCTGTTCTTCTCTTGCAGACATCCGGATCTGTAATCTACGGAGAGCTGACTGGTGGTTTTATGAAAAAAATAAATCTATTTATTTTTTTAAATTGGTGGTGGGTTGCTTATTTGGAAGCCTCCGTAACAGTGGTATTTCCCAGATTCTGCTTCAATAAGGAAATACACAGAGAATGACTTTCTTGGAAGCCACCACAGGAAAGATGTACCAGAGAAGACATATTCTCTGAGACCATGACCAAAGCCTTCACAGAATCACAGAATCATCTAGGTTGGAAAAGACCTTGAAGATCACCTAGTCCAACCATTAATCTAACACTGATAGTTCCCAACTACACCATATCCCTAAGCGCTATCTTGACCCTACTCTTAAACACCTCCAGGGATGGGGACTCCACCACTTGCCTGGGCAGCCCATTCCAACGCCAAACAACCCATTCTGTAAGGATTCTGCTTCCTAATATCCAGTCTAAACCTTCCCTGGCACAACTTGAGGCCATTACCTCTTGTCCTATTGCTTGTTCCTTCTTTAAAGAGACTCATCCCCAGCTCTCTGCAACCTCCTTTCAGGTAGTTGTAGAGGGCGATGAGGTCTCGCCTCAGCCTCCTCTTCTCCAAACTAGACAACCCCAGTTCCCTCAGCTGCTCCTCGTATGACATGTGCTCCAGACCCTTCACCAGCTTCGTTGCCCTTCTCTGGACATGCTCGAGTAATTCAACGTCCTTTTTGTAGTGAGGGGCCCAAAACTGAACAGAGTAATCGAGGTGCGGCCTCACCAGTGCTGAGTACAGGGGTAAGATCACTTCCCTGTCCCTGCTGGCCACGCTATTTCTGATGCAAGCCAGGATACCACTGGCCTTCTTGGCCACCTGGGCACACTGCTGGCTCATGTTCAGCCAGCTGTCAATCAACACCCCCAGGTCCCTCTCTGACTGGCAGCTCTCCAGCCACTCTCCCCAAGCCTGTAGCACTGCTGGGTGTTGTTGTGGCCCAAGTGCAGCACCCGGCATTTGGCCTTATTGAAACTCATCCAGTTGGCCTTAGCCCATCACTCCAGACTGTCCAGATCCCTCTGCAGAGCCTCCCTACCCTTGAGCCGATCAGCACTCCCACCCAACTTGGTGTCGTCTGCAAACTTACTGAGGGTGCACTCTATACCCTCGTCTAGGTCATCAATAAAGATGTTAAATAGGAGTGGCCCCAAAACTGAGCCCTGAGGAACACCACTCGTGACCGGCTGCCAACCGGATTTAACTCCGTTCACCACAACTCTTTGGGCCCGGCCATCCAGACAGTTTTTTACCCAGCAAAGCGTGTGCCCATCCAAGATGCGAGCAGTCAGTTTTGGCAGGAGAATGCTGTGAGAAACAGTGTCAAAGGCCTTGCTAAAGTCAAGGTAGACAACATCCACAGCCTTTCCCTCATCCAATAAGCAGGTCACCCTGTCGTAGAAGGAGATCAGGTTTGTCAAGCAGGACCTGCCTTTCATAAACCCATGCTGACTGGGCCTGATCATCTGGTTGTCCCACATGTGTTGTGGGATGGTACTCAGGATGAGATGCTCCATCAGCTTCCCGGGCACCGAAGTCAAGCTGACAGGCCTGTAATTTCCTGGATGATCCTTCTGACCCTTCTTATTTATGGGCGTCACATTGGCCAATTTCCAATCTGTCGGGACCTCCCCAGTCAGCCAGGACTGCTGGTAAATGATGGAAAGCGGCTTGGTGAGCACCCCAGCCAGCTCCTTCAGCACCCTCGGGTGTATCCCATCTGGTCCCATAGACTTGTGTATGTCTACGTGATGCAGCGGTTCACTGACTATCTCTTCCTGGATTGCGGGGGTGTTGGTCTCCAAGTCTCTGTCTTCTGGCTGAGGAGGCTGGATTCCCTCAGTACAAATAGTATTGTTTTTAAAGACTGAGGCAAAGAAGGCATTAAGCACCTCAGCCTTTTCCTTGTTGCTAGTTACGATGTTTCCTCCTGTGTCTAGCAGGGGATGGAGGCTCTCCTTGGTCTTTCTTTTGCTGCTCACATACTTATAGAAACATTTCTTGTTGTCCTTGACTGCTGAAGCCAGATTAATTTCTAGGTGGGCTTTAGCTCTCCTGATTTCCACCCAGCATAGCCTCACAGCATCTTTGTAATCATTGTGAGTGCCTAGCCCCTTCTTCCAAAAGCTGTAAACTCTCCTTTTCTCCCTGAGTTGCAGCCAAAGTTCCCTGTTTAGCCAGGGTGGTCTTCTCTGTCACCGACTTCTCTTACAGCACCTGGGGACAGTCTGCTCCTGTGTCATGAAGACTTTCTTCTTAAAGAGTGCCCAGCCTTCCTGCTCAGCCTTCTTCCTCAGTACTGCTTCTGGTCAGTCACATTTGCACAACGTACTTCAGTACTAAAGACAATGCGCCAGGTAAGTACTATTTCTTGACAGTAGCTATTATTTTTATACAGTTCCTGTATTAGTTATTGTTGCAGTAGCTTGTACAAGTCTGTCTCTGGCTGTCTCTTCTTGGTTTGGCCACCCATGCTTTATCAGCCGACATATGCAGTCCATTTTCTCCAGATTACTGAGTTGAACAGTACTCCAGGGTAACAGCAAAGTCCAACTGATTCATTCCTTATGTCTGCCTGTGCCAGCCCTTCCAGGATTCTTCAACAGATGGAGGAGACTCTACTTGTTCTGCCCAAACTCTCATCACTTAGCTCTGTCCAGAGGGTCCAAAGGCTTATTGTCCTCATCTTTATTGTTCTAATACTTAGGCCAGGGTTTTGTAAACCTCCCAGGACCTGATCCAAATGTTGAACGGAACAGAATCACTGATTCCCACCAGCTCTACGTCAAAACTTTCCTTTACAGAAAAAACACTTGATCCAGTAGATAGTGTGTTGACCTAGAATTATTGCTTTTGTTTGTTTCCTAAATTTTAAATATCAAATAAAAGCACAGGAACCTATTCAGTGAATGGGGAGTGTGGGCGTGTGGTGCATATCCCCCCTTTCTATCGTTTGCGAAATGTACTTAGTGTTTTACTTTCAGTTGGTCTTGCAGATCAGCCACTGAGAGACTGCTGAAATCTGACACCTGGCTACAGGGACTGTCCAGTACAGAAGGAATGCTACTGAGATCACAGAGCCCTTGTTAATCTAGAGAAAAAATGGGGAGGAACTGGGGAGACATTTTTATGTCCTTTGACTCACAGTGCTTGGGAAATGAATTTCCTCACACAGCTGGAGAACACGGAATGAAATACAGGAGGCCAGAGGCAGCTATTCAGGGCGTGACAATGGTGAAGGTGAAGTAATGACCAGAGGAGAAACTCCACAAACCCAGCTGTCCAGGCACTGACTGTTCCCTCAACCTTACCCATTACAACTCTTTGCCAAGCTTCTCAAGAAGAAGCTCAGAAACCATCAGAAGAGTAAAGAGGGCAAGGGCATATCTGCATGTGGAAGAGGTTCCCAACTGAATAATGTGAGGAATGGGGCACTTTGATGCCTAATGTTGCAGTTGTCATAGTGAACAAGCTAGTTGCAGACTGTGAATTTAAGAAAGGATAAGTTTGAAACCCGCTAACATACATGTCCCATTTGAAATATGAATTTCTCTTCTGTGAATATTGTGGCCCAAGGCTGCAACCTTCCCTCTTCCTCCCTGGTCACCAGTTCCTATAGGCAACTCGACACCGCACTGCCCTGTCATTGCCTATAATATTCCAATACAGCTGGATTTACTGCTTGTCTCTAGAGTCCAAACAGCTGCAGCTCTGGAAATTACAAGCAAGAAGTGCTATTCAACAGCTTGTTCTGTAATTGCTCCATTGTGCCAGGACACTGGTGCCATACTA
The DNA here is from genome assembly GCF_047716275.1 of Strix uralensis. NCBI lineage: Eukaryota > Metazoa > Chordata > Aves > Strigiformes > Strigidae > Strix > Strix uralensis. The sequence continues at coordinate 63,949,603 of NC_134012.1, forward strand.
CAATGTCACGACACACAGAGCACAGTGACATTTGAGAATTTTCCGTACGAACCTGCAGCCCACTGGCAGAGTTTGTTGGTGCTTGCTGTCTGGCAGGACCAAGCCCAGCTGCTCAGGGAAATGGCTACTGCTGGTCACTCCTTTTGTTGAACCCAAACAAGAGTTTCAAAGGAAGTAATCTCCAGCAGAAATGTCATCTACTTCTGCTCTAGATGAGCTGGCTGAGTCCACAGACTCAACTTCTGTCCCTCCAGGATGGCATAAAAGAACAGCTTGTGATGCTGCTTTAGCATCTATAAAGGAAGAAAAGGATTTCCAAGCATGAAGCAATGACTACAGGACTAAAAGCATCCCTTGCATTTCTTCTGAGGAGAGCTCTGGTGAAGCTAATGACTTTTTGTCCCTTGGATTTTCAAAGAAGCTCTGGAAAATTGTTGAAGGCTCCCAGCTTAAGTCCATTTGGTGGGTTGATGATGGAATTTGTGTTGCAGTTGATGAAGAAAGAAGTGCTGGTGAGGAGGGGACCTTGAAGAGTTTTTGAAACTGAGTGCATGAAAAGTTTCATTCATTGGCTCAATCTCTGTGGATTCAGCAAAGTGCAGTGTGACTCTGAAACATCTTATTTGCTTGATGAATTTCAGGCAGAAGAAGCAGCAGCTTCTGCTTAGAGCAATGTACATAAGCTCTCCTGCAAACAAACTGACTCTCAGAATATTCTGGAAGGAGAGCTTGGTGTTCAAATAAACTAAGCCCTGGCAATGGAAGAGATGATGATCTGTGCTGGTTTTGGCTGAGATAGCGTTAATTTTCTTTATAGTAGGTAGTATAGGGCTATGTTTTGGATTTGTGCTGAAAACTGGGTTGATAATTCAGAGATATTTTCATTACTGCGGAACAGTTCTTACACAGAGTCAAGGCCTTTTCTGCTTCTCACATTAACCCTGTCAATGAATAGGCTGGGGGTGCACAAGAGGTTGGGAGGGGACACAGCCAAGACAGCTGACCCCAACTGACCAAAGGGATATTCCATATCATGTGGCACCATGCTCAACAATAGAAAGCTGGAGAAAGAAGAAGGAAGAGGGGATGTTTGGAGTTATGGCACCTGTTATATGTGAGGGGAAGTAGTGAATGAATTCTTTCTTTTGCTTTGCTTGCACGTGTGGCTTTTGCTTTACTTATTAAACTGTCTTTACTTCAACGCATGAGTTTTCTCACTTCTACTCTTCTGATTCTCTCCCACATCCCGCTTCAGGGGAAGGAGTGAGAGGCTGTGTGGTACTTAGTTGCCAGCTGGGGTTAAACCATGACAGTTCTTTTTGGTGCCCAATGTGGGGCACAAAGAGTTTCAGATAACAACACATTTGATTGGAATGTGCTAGATCAAATTTATAGCTGTTATTGCTGTTTAGCTATTAACTGGCAGGCTCCTGTGCTTGCCATGGGGCTTGCTTGCCTTACTGTGTATTAGAGTCTAGTGCTTGTTAGTCGGTGCTTTTTGCTTTCACTGCTTGTTGTACTACTGTACTGCTTATTAACTTCATTTACTGTACCTGGGAACATTTTTATAACAGCAATGACAATGCACCTGGGCTGGCAGATAATAATATCATAGAATCATGGAATGGTTTGGGTTGAAAGGGACCTTAAAGATCATCTAGTTCCAACCCCCCTGCACGGACAGGGACACCTTCCACTAGATCAGGTTGCTCAACACCCCAACCTGGCCTTGAACACTTCCGGGGAGGAAGCATCCACGAGTTCTCTGGCAACCTGTTCCAGTGTCTCACCACCCTCACAGTAAAGAATTTCTTCCTTATATCTAATCTAAATCTACCCTCTTTCAGTTTAAAACTGTTACCCCTCATCCTATCACAGTAATTCCAGATAAAGAGTCCTTCCCCATCTTTCCTGTAGGTCCCCTTTAAGTACTGGAAGGCCACTATAAGGTCTCCCCAGAGCCTTCTCTTCTCCAGGCTGAACAACCCCAACTTTCTCAGCCTGTCCCCATACGGAATGTTCTCCAGCCCTCGATCATCTTCGTGGCCCTTCTCTGGACCCACTCCAATGGGTGGGTCCAATGGGATGGCCAGGGCATCACTGCTGTTCTGTGCTGCTGTACTGGACAGGCTGGAACTCCAGTGTGAACCCAAGTCAAAGAGACTGTGACCTGTGGATGAGTCCACAGAGGAGCAGGACAGCCCGAAACATCTGTGGCCCTGGATAAGTCCACACCAGAGCAGGTACCTCTTGAAGTGTTTGTGCGGTGGTTATGTCTGTGCCACAGCAGGTATACCTCTGAAGGGTTGTAACCCAAGGGTAAGTCCACACTGGAGGAGGTACACCTTGAAGCATCTGTGCTGTGGATAATCCATGCTGCAGCAGGTACACCGTGAAACATCAGTAGCTGTGCATGAGGTCATTCTGGAGCAACTCAAAGTGTGTGGCCATGGATAAACCCACAAAAGAGCTGGTACACCATTGGAGGGGCTGCAGCCATGGGTAAGGTCATGTTGGAGCAGGATTACTTCTGAAGGGACTGTGGCTGTGGGTAAGGCCACGCTGGAGCAGGTGTATCTCTGAAGGCTTTATGGGCCATGGATAAGGCCATGCTGGTACAGGTCCACCTCAAAGTGACTGTGGCTGTGGATAAGTCTATGCCACAGCAGGTATACCCCTGAAAAGACTGTGTCTCATAGATAAGGCTCCACTTGAAGCAGGTTCACCCCTAAAGGACTGCCGCAAGAGGAGACTAACAGTTGCATTTTCACAGGACCCAGATTTGAAGGAAAACCACTCCAGAAAAAGCCCATATGTGCAGCCTGGGTGGGCAATCACTGCTGGGAAGTAGGATGACCTATTCACAGCAGTTCCACAGGAGGACATGCAGACAGCTGCACCCAGCAAGTTGACACCTAACAAACAATGTGCTCAAGCAATTCCCTGCATCACCACTACCTGTCCATCTCTGCAGGCAGATGCTCTGATGCTTTCAGACCCTGCTGCATCAGCAGGCAGGAAGAAAGTCAATCCTCCCTTTTACAATGACACTGCAGTCAGGCCCCAACTGGCCTCCAAGATGCTGCAGGGCATGCCTTCCATACCAAATTTGACACTTTGCATACCAGGGCTGGGGCTTCCTGGCTTTCCACTCCTGCAACCAGGTGCAGCAGCTCTGCAGGCCTTCTTGGTTGCCCTACGTCCCTTCTAGCACCCATGGTTTCTAATGGTTATGCTGGCAGCGGCCTCTGCTCTAGCCATGCCAAGGCCACTGCATGGCCAAATCCCAGCAGCCCCTCATTGCCTGACTTGCGCTACTGCAGGTGATGGTCTGGGACTCCACTGTGGGAGAGGCTAGATAAAGTAGACACACTAGGTACCTGGTGAGTAGAGTATCAGACATCTGGAAATAAACTGTCTCAATAAGAAACCCTTTCCAGTTGTCCTGTCTTGTTTTTTCAGCCAAATCCCAGACCGAGTTTTATTTCACCAGTCAAAGCAGGAGTAACTGATCCACAAGCATTTGCATGATATCTCATAATAATCAAGCTTAGATTCTGAGAAATCTGAGATCTTTCATCTAATTGGAGAGTTTTCCAAGTTTGCATAAAGTCATATAGAAGCAAACCAAGGTGGAAACACTGGTTCTAGTAAGGTTCACCAGTGGAAACACATTTCCCACCAAAATGAACTCCAGGGATGTGCAAGAATATCCCCTGGGATGTGGAAAGGAAGAACTTCTATTTATATTTATTTTATATTGAAAAAGAGAGCAATAAAGAAATTAAACTTTAGTGACATTTAACATACAAGTTGATGACGGTGTCCCCACTTGCTCCATAAAGCAGAGCATGTTGTGTCACACATGGTATCAAGGGCTCCTGGGGGAAGAGAGGGTGTCCACAGCACAGAGGGGTTCACAGGGGTGCACTTTCAGCATATTTCCACTGTGATCAACAAACCCCTACCATGGAAAAAGGCTCAGAGGAGATGAGCCAGGACAATGTGCCTGTGAAGCTTGGGGAATATCTAAAGTAACCTGGTCAGAGAGTACCGGACTCTTGTAGTAATTGGTGTCATGGACAGGATATTCCTGAGGGTGAACATTATCTATTGTATTGATAACATTTTGGCAATATTGCAGTTTCTGAGTTAAGGTTCTAGTTACAAAGAAGAGCCTAACTTGCGTTCTTTGGGACAGTACTGATAAGACCAGCTGCAGATGGCACCACTGCCATTAAAGAGGCTACCAATCATGAATAGTAACAAAGGCTGGAAAAAGCTAGGTGATAAACTTGAAAAAGAAGGATGGAAAAAATTCTATCTGGAATTTTTTGTGGGTAGAAAAACATTGCACTAAGCCCACTGATATTTGAGATGAACTTGAAAAATTGAAAGGTTCTAAAAAGTTGAAGAAAGGAAAGGAAAAAGCAGGCTTGTGCTGGCTGTTAGGAAGTTGCTTGTGAGAAGTAGTGGAGAATGTAGAAGGAGACATGTAAGAAGAAAGACTCTAAGGTAAAAATTACAACCACACGGACAGTAACCTAGCCACAATACCACTCACCCTTGGTTCCAATCAGGAAATACTAACAGCAAAATTTCTACAGGCAGTGAGTCTGAGGAACATAGTCATGTTTGGCAAAAATGCTTAGATAAAGGGCTAAGGAGGCAGCATCTGCATGGTTTTCCAGTGCTAAAACAATTAGCAGGAGAAACTCAGGAACAGCTATCATGACCCATACCAGCTCCCAGCATATATCCAAAGTTAGAGAATATCACTCAGCACTTTGGACAAAGCAACTGACATCAAAAGAGGAGCTCTGCTGCATGGGTTGCAGATGCCAGGGCAGAAACATGAAACCAAAGTCTGGAAATGTTGGTGACTGTAAATGATAGGTAGACAACGATGTTTTTGACTGATATGGCAAATCAGTGATTGATACAGACTGATCAATGTACCTGTTAAGGTAGAGCTCCTTTAAAGAAAGAAGCAGTTTCTGTAATAGATGTTAATAGTTCCTATGGCATCATAGGAGATTCCAAGTTCCGATCCTTCGTTAAACTGAAACAACATATTTTTATAAAACCTTAGGTGAAACAAGCCCCAAATTATCTCTTCAGGGGGTAAAATTTTGATTCATTTGGTACATATGTTATGTAATTCAATTACAGACATCTTTTTTTTCCCCCTTTGGAAAGCAAAGATTTCCTTTTCCAGAGAGTTTCTGTGACATGACTTACATATAAGTGATTAATTCATTATGAAAGACACGAGAGCTATGAAAGGGTCTTTCTCATAGTTAAGTGGTCTAACTCAGAGAAATTATTGTAAATGGAATTTTTCAAGTCAGACTTCAGATACAGGGATCAGTGACAAGCTTGTAGGAAGGAAAATAATTTGTTTCGGTCACAATATTCACTGAAAGAGAAATTAATATTTCAGATGGGAGGTGGATGTTAGCTGGTTTCAAACTTATCTTTTTTCAAGTTCATAGTCTGCAACTGGCTTGTTCACTGTGACAACATTCTGTCACAGTCAAGGAAGGCATTTTGCCAAGAATGGCACCCTAGCAATACTTAGCAATGAGTTGTTTGTATGTGTTTGTTGGTTTTAGCTTTCTACATTTCCCTATTTTGAAATACAATTCCATGGAAAAATGGATCTGCTAGATCTGATTTCTGTTCCTTGAACATGTAATAAAGTTTAGTCAGAAGCATAAAACCAATTTAGATATCAGTGTCTTCCAACGCAGACATTCTTGGTTTTTTTAAGAATCATGCTAATTTTAGAAAAGAAGATGTCTTCAAAAACATTGTGTCTATCTTCATAGTGGTCACATATTTAAACTTTCCCTTTTTTTCAGTCAAGAAAACCAAAAAGTTACTCTTAAAAAACTTGAATCTAGTCACATGATTTCAGGAGTCAGAGAGTTATACCAGACACAGTGATACCATGATAAAGTTATGGCAGCTGGCAATAAGAAAACTATTCCAGTTTTGATATTTTACATAAAATCATCCAGCTACTTTTTAATTATAGGAGTTCAGTAATGTGATACTCAGCCCTTACCCTTGGTTTGTGCTCCCAGTTTCTGGCTAAAACTAAAGGGATTTTCCAAAACATTTCTGTGTAAGCCATCCAAGTCTTATTTATGAGGATTGCAGTGGAAGAAGGAGAAGAGATGAGTATCTTTATACAATTTAATAATCCTTGAGCAAAATCAACTGTTTCCTTGCTACCTCTTATTATTAGCACTATCAGACTATTTCTGCAAGTTCCTTATTGTCTTTTTTTAAGGGATCAAATTAAATTCAAACAGTCTTTTTGTGTTGGAGTAAGGTTGTTGACACAGAAATTGACACTATTATAAGTATGTTAGTGTAACTGTTAAAATTCCCTGCAAGGGTTGATTGTTTCCATTATAAGGCAGGACTAGTTTTGGAATGCTCATCTTTTGTTCCTGCCTTATTATGATTGGTAGCTTTCTGATCTGTAGGTCTCATAGCTTACTAATGGGGAAATTTGAGTTTTCTGTTCCAGCCTTCCCAAAGAGTAGTCATTTTCACATCTCAGTTCTCAAATCAGTTTCACCTTTGCAATAGCAATCAGCATAAACCTTCAATGTATGGGCATTGCATGAAGTCCAGCAGGGTTGATACGAAAGACAGCTCCTCATACCCCAAGCACTCTTGTTCATGCTGAAAATACGTCAATGGGAATTGCTCCGCTAACAACCCCATCAATTGCTCTGCCTTTGGAATGACTTGACCTTGAAACTGAATCATGTCTCCGTGTAGGAGGGTATATTACAAGACAGGACTAGTTCAAAAACAGAGAATCTTTCTGGCTCTGGTTAAAGGACCTGTAGCCTGCTGATTTCCTACTTCAAGCAAAACAATGTAGTAATAGAGGCAACTTGCATATATAGTGCAGGTGTTAGCACACAAGAGAAAAATACTAACAGGCTCTTTTACAGTTTAGTCTTGTGAAAACAGGAAAATGTAGGTAGTAATGTGATTATAGAAACTCAGGTTAGGACTACCTATCCTAGAGCCTAGCATCAGGAAATACTGAGATTCCAGGGCCTGCTGAAGACAAGCAGGTCCTGGCCAGCGCATCTTTGAGAAACAGGACATCCAACTCCCATGGGGTCCATGGGCTGACACAGAAGCTGGGAAACTCTCCGCCATGCAGGGTCAGTATCACTCCAGTGCTCAGAGCAGTCTGCAAGCTTTCCTGCAAAGTCACAAAGTCTCTACTCCCTGCTGTGAGCAGATCCCAGTGCTGCCTGTGGCATTGTGTCTGCTCAGATGTGTTTATGATGCATGTTGTGCTTATGCCTGGTTTTAAACCCATGGTTTCCATGCCTTTGCTGCCTCCTATTTATGGAGTACAGTGCAATTGCTGACAGAAGAAATTGTTTTGCATCTCCTCCCCATACAGCAAGATAAGAATGTGGTCTAGCAAGGTGTTTAGCCCCTAATTTGGGAGCCAAAAATATCAAAACATAATTCTGTCGAAGCAAACACTAGTCATAGCAAACCATTAAAACTGCTAACTTCCAAGTTACTACAGACAGCAGATGGCTTACCCAGGTCTATAATGTCAGTGTGGATACTGTAGCATTCATATCTTTTTAAAGAGACCAGATCTTCAGCCACGTCTGGCTGACTGCTGTGTGCATGTCTATTGTTAATCAATGTCATGGCAGTGGAAATACGAGAACAGTCGGAATCAGTTCATAAAGACAACTACCAGTTTTAGTTTCATTTTGCACCAAGAATCTCAGGAGACAGAATCATACTGTGCTGGACTTGCATTTTAAATGAGCTAGAAGTGCTGCTGCATGCCTAATTTGTGCATGCATTTGCCATGTGTCTTAATTTCTGTGAAAATACTACCATATAGCTCTTAACAGAGTAATGCTTTAATATGCTACTGAAGTTAATCAAGTGTTCAATATCTGAGCCAGAATATCCCAATTTTTAACTGAATGCTGTTAATAGAATAAATGTAATGATTAATGAAATTAAGAAGCATTCCAGGATGCTATCTTGTGGTTGATGTTAGGCTCAGGTAGAATACTGCTTCCAAGTTAGTTTCTCTCCTCTCATTGAGCCTGCTGTTGCATTCTGTGGTATTACATCCAATACACAGACCAGTTTGGGCAACACATCTTCTAAGAACTGATCTCTTGTATAACACCGGCAATTCACAACTCTTTGTTGCTCCAGGCGAACTTTCAGATTAGCAAGCACACCGTGTAGACAAGTTTGTGGTTTATTCTAGCCTTTGATTTGCTGATTGGTTGCATTTATCATAAACCACAAGTGGTTGTGAACCGCCATGCACCAAGGATCTCAATTTCTGTTACTACAGCACACAGACAAATAATGGTGTGGCTTCAAAAGCCTCCTGTAAGGTATAATGCTCAAGCTAAGGTATTTCTGTTCTATTGATGAAGAAAATGTAGCCATAAAGGCTTAATGGATTTAGGTAAAATCTGACCACAAGTAGAGGAAAGTATATGATGGCTTTACATACTCCTATCTATAGGTGTGTTCATGATTGATAATATTTCTGATTCAGCCTCCCATTTAGCAACATTTAATTAACTGAATTCTAGACTCCCAAGTGAGGAGATGCACAACTTCACCAAAGGCATCCACAAGAGTTTTTTATATGCTAAGGGGAAGGGGAAGCCCCCACAATGTCCTTCCATAATCACCACCAGGTATTTAAAACATGGCAGAAGCCAGAAACAGATACAAATAGGGACTGGGATGTATGTAGTACCAATGATTACCAAGTATGTGTAATCAAAGCTGATACTTAGTAAGGAGCGTGTAGGTGATGGAGAGGGAATGCAGAATGTTTTGCACAGATTCCTGAGCCAGCTACATAAGAATGTCACTATGTTTTCCTGCCACAAATATATCTTGTGTTCACTGAAACTATAAAAGTATCTCTGCTGATTTAGAAGAGGCAAATATTTTGCACCACGTAGTTAATATTTTTAACAAGAGAAGTGAGGCTTTATGTAACTGTGATCAAAACTGACAAACGTGCTCTCATAAGCCTTTTTAGAAAAGGGCAGGGGGGTGGGGAATCCATTTTTCACACCCAGAGCAGGTCCATTACATAAGATGAATAAGGTAAATGGTCTATAGGAAAAAAGCTCATCTGCAATCTCATGAGGACAGACAGTGCTGCAATGCACTTCTGTACAGGACCAAAGGAAAGGTCAGTGGTGAGCAGACTGCCTTTCTAATGACAGTGCTAAAACTGGCAAAGACCATTTCGCAAAGTTTAGCACCGTTCATTTTGCAGGCTTTTGTTATTAATTGTTTAATCATGCCTTGTATTTTCAATCTGGTTAAAAACATTAAATGTGATAATTAACATTATTAATTTAATTTGTTAGAGCTCATTAAAGCATGATTTCTAGAGCTGGTAAACATTTTACTGTATTTCTGCTGAAATGTGTGTTCTATACAGATTTTAAAATACTGAAAACATAGATAATGGTGGAAAATAGTTTCAGTTTGAAAATGCCATTTTCAAAAAGTCCTGTGGGGTCCCTGAAGGCCAGAATTTTAATGCTGTGCAGTCATCTTTTGAAATCCTAGCCAGTATGCCTAACTCCTGCTCCAATCTATAGGAGCACATGCCTGCCTTTGAAGATCTGGGCCTTAATATCTCTGGAACAGGACTTTGTCCCTTGAGTCATGAAGGTATCTAAACATTTCCAGCTAAATCTTTTACTTATGAACAAAGGTAATGACAGTTAGGCAGGCAGGCCTATAAAGCCCCCTCTTAGTCAGTCTTGAATAGGCAGTCCCATTAGGTGTATGAGGCTACATGTGGAATTATTTCTTTAATACTCATACTGAGCCTCAAGGTTCAGCAGGTCATTGTCCTACACATGCTAATTTCAGGGTACCCTGCAGAGGCTAAGGAACTGAACTAATAAGACTGAATGAAGAAGGTGTGAACAGTGTGTGCCACTTTCCACCAGGAGAAGCAACAGAAGATACTGCGTTGGAGTCTGGACTTGTGTTTTTACCCAGGAAAACACCTTTGAAGTTGCCTGAAGAGCCAGGGACCGGTGGTTTGCCAGATTGTAACTGTAGTACCACAACCGGCTGCAGAGATCAGTCACACTATCTGCTCAGAAATCACAGGGCTGACTTAAAAGTTAAAATTAGCAACATCAGGAAAAAAGCACATGTCCATGTCTTAAGGCTTTTAACTTCTCTTTTGTTTGAAAGCTCCCCAACTCAAATACAATGGCCAGAGCTTACTGTTGGGTGTCATTGATTAACTCCAGTAGGCAATTAAACCCCACACAGCCACTCGCTCACTCCTGCTCAGCAGGATCAGGAAGGGTTAAAGTGAGAAAACTCGTGGGTTGAGATAAAGACAGTTTAATAGGTAAAGCAAAAGCCACGCATGCAAGCAAAGCGAAACAAGGAATTCACTCACTACTTCACATTGGCAGGCAGGTGTTCATCCATCTCTAGGAAAGCAGGGCTCCATCACGCGTAGTGGTTAGTTGAGAAGACAAACACCATAACTCTAGATGTCCCCCCTTCTTTCTTCTTCCCCTACCTTTTTATTGTTGAGTATATGGTATGGAATATCCCTTTGGTCAGTTGGGGTCAGCTGTCCTGACTGTGACCCCTCCCAACCTCTTGTGCACCACCTGTCTGCTCACTGAAGGACAAGTATGAAAAGCAGAAAAGGCCTTGACACTGTGGAAGCACTGCTCAGCAATAACTAAATCACCCCTGAATTACCAACACTTTTGGTCACAAATACAAAGCTTAGCACCATATGAGCTGTTATGAGGAAAATTAACTCCATCCCAGCCAAAGTACACAAGAAAAAAGAATTGTCAAGAGTGGGTGAGGTATAAGGAGGGGGTAATAGAGATATCTCCCTGTGCAGCTCATTCATTGTCACATGCTCTGAAATGAAAGAGAGGAAGGCCAGGGACCAGCCACAGAGAGATCTGTGTCTGTCACTGGCTGCCAGGGAGCATTTCACCTGTTAGACTCTCCTTCTTGCTAGTGGAAGAGTAAAGTACAATCTGCTGCAGAGTTCATTCATTCATGCTTGTCAGTCCAAGGGATCAGTGCTCCAAAGTGCTGAGCACCCTTGTCTCTGAGACAAGGACACATTCAGCTGCTTGTGGGATCAAGAACTTGGAAAATAAATCCAGATCACAATGGAGGTAGTGCAGTCTATACCAGCAGAGCATATGGCCCGAGATCATGATGGCTGAGCCTGTAGCTGAATCTGTGTTTCCCAGGACTAGTATACCCAAGCTGACTACAGAAATAATGACCAGCTGTAAAATTTTGAGTCAGGCCCAGATATTGATCCCTAAAATTGCACTTCTAGTGTCTGAACAGGAGGATTTGGGTCTGCTATAATTTCTAGTTAATAGAGTTCCTCACATTATTTGACTAGAGGTGTTTGACTCTCTGATGTGACAAACTAACAGACTCACTTGTGCAGAGCAATATTTTCAGTCATTTAATGTAAATATACACATCATGAACTGAATTTAACAGCATGTTGTCATGGGCCAGGATGAAAAGACACTAGAGGGGGGTTTATACAGCTAACCTGAATTGCAGTAGGACGTAGAGGTTGGGAGTCTGTGCCATGTGCTCTTCTGGCAGGATGCCTTTCCTGCTTAAACAAATGCATCAGAGCAAGGAGTAGTGAATTGTTTCTCCCAATTCCAACTAAGCTGAGGATAGCCAATAAATTCCCACCAGGGAAGCCCTCAACATTCATCTGTTAGCTCAGGGACAGTGTCACTGTTTGGCAAACCTGATGATTACAGCCTTGGCTCTGCATGTGACTTCTTGACACTAGTGTCTGGCCACTCCTACAGTCTAGGATGCAGAGGTTGTGTGACATGAGAGAGGATGTGCACATGGTTCCTTTTTGGCCTCTTTTTGGCAGATGGAAGCCTATCTTTGCTGTGCCCAGGAAATGTGGGAGACAATGCCCAGGGCACTACAAAAGATGAAGCAGAACAAAGACACATAACCCTAAAGAAATCAGTTGTATTTTCTCAGTTTCACATCCTCTTTTTGTAGGGCTTGGTCCACGGCTGTTGTGTTCCAGAAAGATGGTGATTAGCTGATGATTTCTGTCTCAGGAGTCACCATAGTGTCAAGTGTCCCCTTGCCATCACCAGAAGTTGACTGGTGAAGAACTGGTCACCTTTGAAAACAGATTATATCATGCTGCTAACATAAAAGCATAGGTTAGCTATGGTCTCCAGTACTGATGACTGAGGAGAGTTGGGTATCTTACATTGGCAATTGCTGGAAATTAGCATGTTTGCCTATTTATTTAGTTCATCCTTCAACAAGTACAAAACAGAGTGGTCTTCTGTTTTGCCAATTGACAGGGTCAACAGAAAGGACACAAGACACCAGGTTAAAAAGATAAGCTTGTTTTACTTTAGTCTAAAGCAGCAGAAAGAATAAACAAGGTAATGCACCTGATCATTACTACATAAAGTTAGCTATAGTGATTAAGAAAGATACATCAACAATTGTCCTAATACTTTACCATCATACAGATCTGTGCTTCAGCTGGCGAGCCCTGTCACAGCAAAGGATTAGAGAACTGCTCCTAGCAATTGGGAAGTCCTATGCAGTGCGTCCACTCGTAGGTGAGGTCTCCATCTTCACTGTGAGAGGGTCCTGCTTTTGTACAGTTTAACAAACAAATCATGTAAAAAAGGGGAACGAAATCATCTGGTAGATTGGCTCCACTTCACTTGGGTGTATCCCACATCTGGCCAGGATCCCAGGCATATCCAAGGAGTTCCTGTCTTCTAGGAAACAACTGGCTTAGGGTCCAAAAATACATATTTTTTTAATCTGTAGTTTTCAGAGGATATTACCATGGTCATATTTTGTGCCGATACGATGCTGGTTGGGAGGTTCACTCAGAAGTCAACTCCTAGGTTCACTCAGAAGTCAACTCTGGTTTGAGGCCTGTGGTTCAGACTTTGTTTTGAAGTCTATGGTTTAGGCCTTTTTATGTCATCTCCCCAGTTGAATGGCAATATCCCAGAATTCAGAGGAGAGAAAACTCCAAGAATGGGTCTTCAGAGGAAGCAAAATAATACAGACCTGCAGGATAATTAGAGAAGTATTTCCATGGCTGTTGAGCTGTTTGATCAGGGTAAGATTGCCAGGGACCTGGCCTGATCCCAGACAGCAATTTCCCAGAGGTAAATAACAGGAACATGTTGTGGGATCAGTCTGTCATCATTTTATAGCACTGCATCCTGTCTAGAAATAACATTGTGAATAGGCTTGAGACCTGGGAGATTAGGACTGCTGTATTACAAGGCAGCTGTATTACACAACCCGATATTTTTTCCTCCACTTGTAGTAGGGTCCTCATGTCTACGTTTCTGATTTCAGAGTTGGCAAGATAATTAGAATTATTCTTTCTCGCCTTGTTGCCTAAGTGATCTGGGAAAAATAGGAAAGCAGATTTCTTGCCTTCTTCCCCTCCCATGTTCTCTTCTTGAAGACATCCTAATCTTGAGAAGACTCTGGATTTCAAGAAGAGTAACTTAAACTGATCAATCTCTAGCAGCTATGCAAAACCTATTCAGTTGTCAGATACCTAAATATTATAGAGGTCAAACATTTCAAGCCACCGAGCAAATGATCTGGCTTGGCAGATCATCCTGTCAATGTAACAACTTACAGAAACTACACACCATTAATCAGGTCTCATTAGAAAGTTAACATTGCAATCTCATGCTCTTCTCATGATTCCCAGCCTGGCTCAAAATGCTTCAAATCTGAAGTTAAAGTCATAGCACTAGTTTTCTGTACTACCCTTCTTATCTTTTTTGCATTGTATAATATTTTTGCAGTTACTTATTTTTAAAATATCTGAGAAAACTGGGCTCCAGTCTGTGCTGGTTATGTGCCCTGAGTCCCCAGTGTGCACATGAAGGGTTCCAGCAGCAGGAATTCCAGAGGAATAGGGAGTATCATCAGATATAGTGTATCCACATAGCACCTTCCAGTCAGACAGGACAGGCTGCTGGTGATTTGTGATTTTCATAATCCTACTATCAATTGCAAAGCACATGAAGGGCTGAAAATCAATTTAACTGCTGTGCCCATATTCAAAACATGAGAACTATATAATGAGATATATTCTGGTGCTCATGCCCATGCTGGAGACCATCCTCATCTGCCTTCCCACTGAGGTACACCCAGTGTAAGTGCTATGAGCAGGCACTTCAGATTTGGGCTCATCAATATTTACAGGAAACAGCAATGTCCATGCATAAAGCTCAGCTATCTTCCTAATTTACCCCTTTTTCTCTATAGCATGATTTAGTTTCTTCTTCATTAATTTTGATGACATGGGGAAGAACTAGCATGCAGTAATCCTTTGGCCTGCTTAATTTAACTCATGCATTTCATTTTCAATTAAGACTTCTACTTGCATATGCTTGCAATTTTATTCTTTTATTCTTTTTGCTGTCAAATTTGAAGGTAATCTTTGTCTAGATGATTGTTCCATTGCAGGGCAAATTTTGGCCAACCTCGTGACTCAACAAATTAGCAAGATCTGATTTGTGTTCTCAGATATACTTTAAGCCCTGTTTATGCCCCAACAAGTAAAAAGAATATTTACCATATTCTCTGCATATCATTTAAAACTGTTGCTACTTCTGTTCTACACCATATCTGTTTATCCATATTAAATTTTACTGCATTTTTCTGGAATAAGCACAAATTTTGATTACTGTCTGTCCTGTGGCGTATTACTTTAGCTGTAGCTACGATGACTTTACAAGTGGAACCCTGTTTACTAAGCAGGGTTCCTGATCTCTGTCAACCTTTCTGGTAAGGAACAAGTCAAAACAGAATAAACCACATGAGGTAATTTTATATTGTTTTAAATATATATCTACTATTGACTTTCCCCCTTTCACTTATTTAAGGCGGATTTTTTTTTTATATATAGCCTATTAAGCAGTCTTTGTCTATAATTTCACTTCTAGAAGTTGAGCTCTTGTACTTAATGCTTAAACCAAGTTTCCATCTTAATAAGTGATACTCCGCCTGTGCAATTTTTTCCCCTCCATGGAATACAATTCAACTGACAACAAAAATTCTGAACTAGACCCCTACATAACAGATCAATGTAAATCACTATGATGCTGTTGATGTAATTCCTAAAATTTGTGCTGTGAGAATGTGTCTAAGCTTAATTCAACAAGCATATGCAGCCCACCATCCACTGCACAGAAGCTCACAGAAAGGTTTTAGATATGAAATGGGGGTGGTTTAAAGCATTAGTAATTTACTCACTGTAAATCATGTTCTAAATACTTTCATTTGAAAATATTATTTTCTTGCAATTATTTGTGACTTCTCAATTTCAATTCTAAGTGCACTCATACTTACCTATGGTCACACACATGAGTTCCTACTGCTCTCAGTAAGGCTAGGTGAGGCTGCGATTTTAATATTTTAATCAGGCTGGGGTTTTAATTGTGCTATCTGTATGTCTTATAGAACAAGTGTTAATGCATGCAAGACTTACTGTAAAATTTTGCTGGGTGTTAAGTGATAATGATTTGCCATTAAAGAA
Organism: Strix uralensis; assembly: GCF_047716275.1. Classification (NCBI taxonomy): domain Eukaryota; kingdom Metazoa; phylum Chordata; class Aves; order Strigiformes; family Strigidae; genus Strix; species Strix uralensis. The sequence continues at coordinate 63,965,270 of NC_134012.1, forward strand.
ATTTAACCTAAATTAAACACAAAGCATTAAGCAATGTATTGTTGTCATCTTTCATCTATCATAATTAGAGATGTACAAAACATAAATTCATAAATCTTTTCCTGTTATCTGTACTTCTTTACTTCTCTAATGTCCCAACAGCTAAAATGCAGTCCTGCTTCTGACACTTGTAAGACTTACATCATGTGAGGACTGTTGTTCAATGATTTCCAGTTTCTCATTTGTAAATCAGAATCTGATGTTACTCTCCTCCTGAATGGAGGAGAGGAGAAGGAGGGGGAATAAGCAGCCTTCACTGCATTAATCAGACCATATCTTCAAAATGAAACCTGTAACAGTAGTCACTCACATGATGGATGTTTTTCACGATTGATGTGCTGAAAGGATGAAAAAAAAATTAGGGTTCTTAGGATTAAGATAGCCACCAGTGCAGATTTGGAATTTGCATTTTGCAGGGAGCAGCACTAGGCCACTCAGGCCATCTTTAATGAGGAGCTAGGAAGCAGCAATAAGTAGAGTGGGATTTGTGTCCCAACTAGCAAAGAACATGGCTGCTCATAGGCAAAACCTGTTTTTAAGAAAAAAAGGACTGTCATCTTATTTACAGAGATTTCAGAGTTTATGCAGTTTCTATATATCCAGAATCTGTTTTGTCCAAATATGCCTCTGTGCATATTTGTGTGTGTATACATGTATGTGCATGTGCATATGTATATATACATGTATACACATAGTGAGAGTATATCCTATTATTGTTAGGCTTGCTGTGCCGTTCTTCCAAGGGCCACAACTGCATATGGTCATATGCATAACTCTAGAAATCTCTTCAGGTTTGATCAGAGGAGCAGATATAGAGGAGCAAGTGGTTCTGACTGCCCCCCAGCTGCTGCTTGTCAACACAATACATTAACCTCTAGTATTCAGTGAAGACATATTGAAGATTCACAAACCAGAGGGGATCACTTTAGACCTCAGTTCTGGCCTCCTGCTTGGTTTCCACATATGTCAATATTGGGCCCTTAGACTGGCACCCGACTTACAGTTTTCTCAGAAGAACCATCTGATCTGATTTCAGAGGCTTCAAAAGAAACCACCAGATCTTTTGGAAACTAGTTCAACAACTGAACATTGCCTGTTAAAAATGTGGCAGATCATTCTGTGTCATCTAGCCTTGACATCTCTTGGCTCTTCTTCAGTTTTTCTGCTGAAAATCAAATAATTCCCCAGTACTTTCACCAATCCAGAGAAAGAACTTGTACATTTATAAGTCATTTCAGAGAGTTCCTTTTAGTAAAGCTTCACAGCTCCTGAAGTCTCTCACTGGGAACAAGGTCTTCACATAGCACCAGAAAGAGAGCAGAGACAAAAAATACACCTTGGTATAATTTAATTGGATTGCTGGGGTCATATAGGAGAGAGATTTGATTTATGCAAGAATGTTTGTCAAGTATCACAGTACCACAGGCTCCATACTCCTCCATGTCATAATCATTCTGAATGGTAGAAGTAAGGAACTGGGGTGGAGGATGCGGGTGCAGATTGTGACTGGAAACTTCTGTGAATCCCACACAAAATATCATATTTACTTGGCCTGCAGGAGACATGGCCAACACAGCAGCAGCTCTAGACTGTGGCTTATACAATCCAACTGCAGAGGGCTTCCTAAAATTTCCCTTCTTGCAGCACTGACTGTCTGGATTAATTCTGGATCTTGTCCCAGTATCAAGCTCATGGCTTATAGAATGGAAGATGCTATCAAATATACACTAGACTGGACTTAGGAAACTTGGCTCTACCTCCTACCTTGGCCACAGACTTATGTCATCTTGGACACATCACCCTGACCTTGCACATACCTATGGTCAGAGGGAGTTTCAGTCCTTGCCCTTCCCTCGTGCTTGCTCATGCCTTAGTTCAATGCAAAACACCATGTGGGTGCATGCACCTGATGGGTCCCACAGTGCTCTCCATAAAGTGCCTAGTACAAATGAATGAGGTTCTTTGTTCACAGCTCAGTAAGGTCTGATTCAAAGGCAGGCCTATCCTTTGGCTATACTGTGGAAATAAATAAAATGACCATGGATATAAATAAAATTACTAGAATCAGACATGTGGGTGACCTCATCCCTTCTCTCACATGCCCCCACTGCACACTGGGATGATTTGTCTCTGCCCTGTCTATTGCTCTGCATATGCTCATGGCCCTGCTCACTATAGATAGCTGCTGTCAGGCCTGCTAGGCTTTGAAGTGGGGTGATTTGCACTAATGCATTGTGATGACTTGGCCAGGCAGCTGTTTCATGGCATGAGCACTTTTCTGCAGGAATTTTAACTGATCCAAGCACCAACTCTTTCCCAACACAGTTAATTCAGGACCACATCACTTGCCTTTTCTTTTCTCTTTCCTGGACGGCATGTCAGGAGAGGCAGCCGCTGTGGTAGACATTGTGAGTGAGTTTGATATCTTTCCTGGCATGACAAAGGTGAAACACCAAGTTCTCCTCTGATCCTCTTCGATTTCAGCAAGGCTCTTTCATCTTTGTGAAGAATCTTCTGCCCGTTGCAGTCATTCCAGACTCTCTTTTGACATCTTATGCATCACTGGAACAGGCAATCTGTGTTCAGAGTCCCTGAAGATGTGTATGCTTATTGATCTACAAGTGAAAATTGATGGTTGGGAGTATTTGTTCCTCACTGTCTGGATATACTCTGTGTTCAGTCACAAAAACCCTCTCACAAGCATACATCCCCAGTTCTGTTACATGCAGACCTGTAGTCATAAAGTTATAACAATACCTTGCCCTTCATTATCACTCACTGAAGGCTGGTGCAAATCAAGACTTCTAACAAACATCTGAGGGGTGGGAACTGTTTAATCTCTTCCACTATCAGCCAGTATCAAATTAGATTGCTCATAAGAAGTGCTGATAAAGTCACAAATGAAATTTTGCTTTAGTTACTAGCTGATGAGTTGGAGTCCTCCAACATGTCTCTTCATCTGGCCAGCTGAGTGGCTTTGAAAGGGCTCAGTGGAAAAGCTGACCAATGACTTAGTCAACATGTTGACAATAATTCCAGCTGCCTCAGGCAAAGAGGCTTTGACCACATCCATACAGAAAATCTATTCTGAGAGAGATATGGCAGGGCTGTACTGGCCAGGAGGTAAAGTGACATCAGTCAAAGAGAAATTACAATATAAATTATATCTGAAACATGGTAGCCAGTGAGGGAGTCTTTTTTTAGAGTCCTGTCCTACTTCCTTTAATCAAGCTATAAAAAGTGTCTTGCTTTGGAGATGATTTTACAAAAGGGATAGGGCTGTTCACAGAGAGCTGTTAAGAAGTTGGGTAAGGCACAGGACAGTTCAACTATTGCACGCTTGGCTGCATAATTGTCTCCACATGTTGACTGAATACAGATGAGGGGGGGTTATGTCTAATACACCTGAAAGTCATAGCAGACAACTGTGGGAGAGAGGCAAGTTGACATTGGCCTGTCAGCCCTGCACAGCCTCTGAGAAGCAGCAAGGCTTTGATGAGAGACAGACCTTGGGAGAAAGATAAGAAACTGTCAAGTTGTGCTAAGGTGGCAAGGAAAAACAACGGACGGCTGCAACACTCAACTGTGGAAAAGTATTGAACTGTGAGAAGTTACCGCCGTGTGAACAGCGCGTGAACAAGAAGTTGGTTGGTCTGCACAGCGCGTGTTAGAGTGGTCTTGTGCTGATAGGAGAAAAGGTAGATAGCTGTCTAATTGCTGATTTGCTAATTATGAAGGAAGAGCTTTGGCGAGAGTATAAGTATGTACTATTGTAAGTAAAAAAAGAGAATAAAGAAAGAAAACAGCCCCTGCCCTGCAGAAAGAAAAAAGAACACTCTGACTCATTATTTTGGCCACTACAGGCAATATATTCTACCACCCCACAGAACTATGTTCTTACCCCATGGTTGCATATCTACAACATTTCCATTCAAAAACAAAGCCATCCAGGATGATCTTTCCTGTGCACCACAACCCAAAATAATTTAACAGACATTATAAAGCCTGCAGGTACTAATTGTTCCTGTCTGTCCTGGGGACACTTTCAAGACCATGGTTGCTCAATGTCCAAACATGCAGAACTGCCATAAAGGACTCTTGCCACAACCTAGTCTGGTGCAGTGCAGAAACCCAGATGTTGGAAATGCTGTACATGTGGATGGTACAGCCCAGACAGAGGATGCTAATAGAGCACTTGGGATTTGCTGAGGAATGAGTAAACAGAGATCAGAATTGCAAGACTCCTATTACAGCATCACTGACTGGACTGCTGATTAATGGTCCAAGCTTTCATGGCCTTCGTATAATTTCTTATTTAGAAATTGGCCTTGACATGGAAGGATACATTTGACATTGTTCTGTTGAGATCATCTGCCTTAGCTGTGGGAGATCTGAGGGGAAGAAAAAGATATGGGAGCTACCCAGCTGAGTCAGACTTACCCTGTCCAATTACCAGTTTCTAACTGCAGGAAACTAGGGAAAGAGTATGGGTCCTCTGTAACTTTAATCTAATTTACTAACATAACAGACACACTGAATCAGTCTAACATAAAACTCAATTAATCACACTAATGTAATCAGTCACATTTTCTACTCAAACTGCTTGGATTCACACTGGTAAAGCAAGTTGATCTTGAAGTTTCAAGTAAATCTTGAAGTTTGATATTCTCAAGTTCAGGTTCTAAAGCAGAGAAGTGTCAAAGTGCTACTGGTTTCAGTGCATGATGTGGTACAAGCTATTTTTTCCTGGCAAGGCTGCAAAGACAGTGCATAAAGCCACACAAGGCTCAAACTGGGCTACTATTGCTGTGCTAGCACTTTTCCAGCACTGCATTCCAACTCCCAGAAAGGCAGCAGAGTGGCTAGAGCACAGCTTGCTCTGTCAGTGTCAGTGGAGGAACATTCCCATAACTCTGCCTCACCGATGTTACAAAAAAAGAGTATGTGCATGAGTTGACTATTTCAGCTAGAGGTCTCTCGTGGCTTAACCCTAGTAGGCAACTAAGCACCACACAGCCACTCACTCACTCCCCTGCAGCAGGATGGGGGAGAGAATTGGAAGAGTAAAAGTGAGAAAACTCATGGGTTGAGATAGACAGTTTAATAGGTGCAGAAGCTGTGCACACAAGCAAAGCAAAAGAAGGAATTCATTCACTACTTACCATTGGCAGGCAGGTGTCCAGCCATCTCCAGAAGATCAGGGCTCCATCATGTGTAACAGTTACTTGGGAAGACAAGCTCTGTACTTCCCCCCTTCCTTCTTTTCCCCCAGCTTTATATAGCTGAGCATGATGTCATATGGTTGTGGTCAGCTGTCCCTGCTGTGTCCCCTCCCAACCCCTTGTGTACTCCCAGACTACTTGTTGATGGGGTGGTGTGAGAAGCAGAAGAGACCTTGACTCTGTGTAAGCACTGCTCAGCAGTATCAAAAACATCCCTGTATTATCAACATAGATTTCAGCACAAATCCAAAACATAGCCCCATACTAGCTACTATGAAGAAAATTAACTCCATCCCAGCCCAAACCAGTACAATGTCCCTGGGTCTGACAGTGACTATCTAGCAATAATGCTTTTAAGGAAATTCAGCTGTTTCATAGTACAGACATTGCCATCCCCTGAGGCCAGAGATATGAATTACATGACCTCTTTGGCTTGGAGCCTCTCTACTTATTCACATCATGGCTGGGATGGAGAGGACACTGTATGCAAGGCAAATACATGGGTCCTACATGCATAAAACAGTAGCATTCAGCTCAAACTGGAGTCTGGACAGCTCATGGGGCTGATATGAGCAGAAAGCCTTTCAGTTTCTGGTCAGTCTACGAATTGACAGCCATTCAGTGACCTGACTGAAGTTAACATGTGGTCTTACGCTCTGATTCCACACCCCTAGAGTCAATATAACTCCACTGTGAGAAGGCACTGAGATCCAGCTCTTGGTCCACAGGCAGGCACAAACATGCATAATCTCTGCACTGGTGATAATCATGTAGGAAAGCTCCCCATCACCAGTGCAAGCTGATATCAGTCCTCATCAGACATCTTTCAGGACCTGGAATCCTCTCATATAAAAACCTTCATAACACCTTATGAAACATATCAACAAAGTAAAGAAAATCCTGTTTAATTTAAGACATACTTCTCACCCTCATTAAACTCCTTAACAGATTACAGGCCAAATGTTTCAAATCAAACATACACTATAATAACATTATCTCAGTACTCCTATAGAGTGATAATGTACTGCTAAATGTCACTGCCTTTCAACAGAATGGATCTTCACAAATTGGAATTACTTTCACCTTACTTATTAACCACTGTAACAGTATGATACCTCCATAAAACTAGGTTAATTTTTCAACTAGTACTGGTAACCATGCCAAACTGGAGATGGGGTCTCATGCTCTGAAGATATTCTTCCTGGTTGAAGAGGACACTTTTATACTCACATAAATGTTACTGTATTGAGGTATGAATGTTAATAAAAAAATAACAAACTATCCCCATATTTTAAACAGTGTAAAGTGTCTTTCTACTCATTCTCATTCCCTTTTTCTATAAAAACAGGTTCTTTCTACCTGGCTGCTATGTTAGTTAATATAATGAATTATGTTATCAGGGAAGATATATTGAACTTTATGTTCTGGGGCACAGTTTCTGTCCTTTAGACATTATCATCATACCTGGTGGGATGATTTTTACCCTTGCCACGGTTGGTGCTGAGTAGTGTCAAAAAAAGGACTCTGGACTAATGGGTATCCAGCTGACCAATTCCTGCAGCCTTCACAAGGAACATAGGCTATTCCTGACCAGGTAAAGCATTAGTAACTGCTACTCCACATACTCCTGTAGAGTGAAGTCCCCCACCTGGCGGAAAACTTGGTGGATCTGACTTCATCTTCATGAGTGGTAGCCTGAAATCATGGGGCCATGACATAAATAATATTTACTTCTATCTTGCTTACTCCAGATGGCCACTTACAATGAAGTATGCTGAACATTTTCCTGGTGATAAATTCTTCCACAAGGGAGAAAAACTGCACCTCTGAACAGAATGCCAGTAAGAGAGAGGGAAAGACAGGTAGGATGGCTGGAATAGTGTAGCCTGTAGAACAAGATAGAGAACTACAGATTAAGTAGTGGCTATATCTGAATACATTTGATGTCCATACAAGCCTCAAAACAGCAAAGTCGAAGGATGTTGGTGGACACTAGGTAGCAGACTTTCATCATTCCCTCTAGGACTGACCCCAGCATGGTATTGTTGTATTTATTGAGGTTTGTGGTCAGTACCTGGTCAGTCACTATTTTAAGTAAATGTCTCATTAATGCCTGGAGACCAAGGTGTCCAGTGTCATGGTCCATTTGGATCTCTCAGATTTACAGGACAATGTACTCTGTAAATTAAACTTTATTTTATGAGCTCATTAGGAGACAAAACAAGCAAACATGACAAACAAGGGCTCAACCCCCTTTGTACAGACTAGTCTAACACATGAATTCACTAATTCATCACTTAAGTAATGAGCTTTCTAACTCAAGTTCTCTAATTCATAACTCACAACTTGTAATTTGTAACTCATGCACTTACGAACAAAACAGTTACCTATTCAACAGTGAGAGTGCTCATCCTTCCTCCACCATCATGGAGCTGGTGTCCCCTGTATCACACAGGGAAGCACAAAAGCCTCAGCAGTCCAGCAGCTGATGGATCTGCTTCAAAATCTTTTTGGGTAAACTGACATATTTATACCTTCCAGCTTGGAAGTTTGGTCTATGCCACTTCCATGAGTTAGCAGATTCTGAAGAAACTGCCAGACAACCAATATGCAAAGATTATGCCTGCAAGAGACAGCAAGTTGCAGGTGTGTCCTGGTTTAACCAGGATAGGGTTAAGTTTCCCCAGCAGTGGGGGGGAGCTCTAGCCCGGTTATTCAGATACCATGCGGACGTCACATCCTGGCAGGTCACATTTCCTGGCTCGGAGCGCGGTGCACTCGTGGTTTTGTACATCGTGCTTCAAACTGCTGTATTTGGTAGCTATTTTGCTCTGTTCACTGCTATCACTATTACTGTTATTGTTATTGTTGTTGTTGGTTGTGTTGCTATTGCATTGTTGTATTAAACCTTTCCTTATTTCAGTCTTGGGGCTTTGTATTTCACTCCCTTTGTGGGGGAGGGGCAGCGGCCGCGTGGTCTCAGACCCCGGCAGGGGCTAAACCACCACACAGGTGAGATGGCTGCATAATGACATTTAGCCCTTTCTGGCCATCATGTCTTGCCTGTATGTGTTGCCCTCACTTTGACCTAATGGTGCTTCTCCCAGCATACATCAGGCCTTAGCATGAGGTGTGTGTTATTCAAACTTGGAGCAGAGTTGAGTGAACAGCCATATTTCACCCCACTACCCCAGTGAGTGGAGGTACTGTTACTCCTCTTGTCTCACTGGGGTGGGTGTAGGCGAAAATTTTGAGCACTTTCACTGAAGTCTGTCTTCAGCTAACAATTTATGTTATGTGTTTTCAACATGGTGAGATAAGCAATAAACAGATCTACAAGCATAAAAATAAAAATATCTAGTAAACCAGAACACAATGATACAATGATCATAGGATATAACATAAGATGTGATATGCCACTTACAGATGGTGCATATCCCATAAAAATGTCACACCAATGATGTCCAGCAGTTTGTTCAATTTCTGTTGCGATTCTGACAATCCAGCCAGTATCATGTTTGACAGCAATAGTCACTTGTTTATGGTATGTAATAGGTTTTTCATGTCTGGTTATTAAGGTTTCCGGCTCCTCAATTTGAGACTCCTAAGGCTACGAACCAAGTTGTAGGCTAGAATTCCAGCAGTACTGATGTGAGATTTTGGATATGTTGGACCTCACTGTCCATGTTACAGCAGAAGTTACCAGCTTCTGTGGGTTTGCTTGATTGTTTATGTGGTAGAATGCCAGATTTCCCAATGAAAGGGTTAGTATTGTCTGATACATGAAGCTTCCCGCCTTTTTAGATGTTGTCAACATTGTCTCCAGTGATAACACCTCACCATATAGAGTATTAACAAAGTTCCAGGTAATATTTAGTATACTTTCTAGATGGATACTTTCCATAGTATGCAGGTTGAATGACAGCTTTCATTTATTCATTTAATGGTTCCTAGGGAGGGAGAAAGAAGACTTAGGTCTTGGATCATATCCAAGCCTCATTTAATGATTCATTTAATTCCTACAGTATCCACAGTTTCCTTTATTCCTTCCTCTTGAAAGTGCTGCAAAGTGACCCAGTTTTTTCTGAGTGATAGGTGTTGAATTCTCACCTGATCTCCTGGATACCACACCAAGGTGTTCAAAGCATCTTGCTGGTGTTGTTTCATTAAGAGTATTAACTATACACTTTTACTGGGAACAGCTGCAGTAAGTGGTTCAGTGGATCCGTAATCTAGGGTTAGTCGCCACTTGCCATTAGGTTTCTTTACTGGCCACACAGGAGAACTGTAGGGAGAATGAGATTTGATAATCATTCCCCATTCTTTCAGCTCTTTTTATCAATTCAGTAACAGGACAAATATCATCAGAAGGTAACTTGAATTGTGGAATATTAATTAGCTTGCTATGGGGTACCTGAGCAACTGTTTGCAACAGACTGACAGTCAGGGATGCATTCATACAAGGTGAACTGTGGGACAAATGGTGTGGGGTCCCTACTTCCCATTTTCCCCCTGAGACAACCCATGGCTGCCCCCTCAATGCATTTTAGCCAAAATCTGAGCAGGAATTGAATGAACAGTCACAGTCCAGGAGTCTAAGTGCCTAAAGCTTAGCTTTTAAATCTGCATTTCAACACTGCAACAACAGGCTTACTTTTCTTCAGTGTGGTGTTCCAGTCAGTCTGACTGCACTCTGCCACCATTGCTCAGTAGCTATGACAATCATACAGATTCATACGGGGTTTAAATATTGACCATCATGTCTAATTGTCATTTGAAAAAGCTGGTCCATATTTCTGCTACTACTTGTTCAGAAGCAGTGGGACACATGCACTGTGTTTTACAATGTGGGATAAAGCGGTATTACCTACTCCAAACAGTGTCACATTCTCCATCATAACTTATAAGAGCTTCACAACATCCCTCTTCAGTGTGAGTTTTAATATATCTAAAGACTAGAGTATAAGAAATGTAGAATGACTGAAGTTGTTTTATCTGGGTTTCTTGTGGGAAGCCTGTGTCACCACAGGGCAAAAAACTTGTAATAGAGCCTGGTTCTATCAGGCTTATTCCAGAGCAGCATATATATGGAGGAGAAACATCCTCACAGTGAAAAAGTAAAATGCATGATGAAACTGCCTGTCCTTCGGCCCTCACTGTCCCTCCCCCTTTGTGTTTCACATACTCATTGGAACTGCATATTTTTTCTGTACAAATCTATTTTTATTGCAGAAGAGTTACTTTACCTGGTAAAGTACATGTTTCAGCTTGGTAGTTCAGGTACTAAATGTTTAGTAAATGTGACAGAGGACCCTGTCAGAGCAGCTATATACCAGGCATATATATACTTGTCACAGCCTTGCAAATCAGTTACAGCATGCAGATGTGATAGTATAACACAAGCCTCTTCAACGTCGTTAGTTGCATTAAGGTAACTGGAGCTGAAGAAAGAGAGAATGGGAAGATCCCTCTGCCACCCCGAATCATGGTGATGGAAGAGGTTGCCCATTTCAGGGGTGGGAGAGAGCAAGCAGGCCGGAGAGCACAGCCCTACTTGCCTGCTGCTGCTCATGTGGAACACAAGGGAAAGTGGACAAGGCCAGGGTCTTTTGTCTCCCCATGTAGTAAGGTAGCACAGACCTTGAGCAAATTATAAATCTCCCTTCAGCCTCCACCTTCCTTCCTTCCCTTTCTACCAGAAACTGCATAGCTGTGTGTGCAGCTGTTGTAGCAAAGACAAATCTAGGCTTTTAGTGTTTAGCTAGATCTAACCACTGTTTGATCTGTCCTGTGTGCTATCTATAGAGAGCGAATACCGATAGACCTGCCAGCGGAAGAAGAGGAGAACGCCTAGCAGATGTGGACTCATCTGTCTCCAGGACAAGCTTAACTACAAGAGAATGACCTCAGCCCCAAAGCAGGAAACATAATACCTACAAAAATGCAGCTGAAGTATTCTCTTGTGCAGTCCCTCTGGATTTGCACCTGGTGCTAACAATATAGTGATCATGCATGTGCTGTGAACTAGAGAAACCTGGTAGTGTCAGTTCAGACATTGATAGCTCTTGTCTATACCTGCTTTAACAATAAATTTCATTTTTGCTTTTTTAGGTAAAGATGAAAATGTAACAAACACAGGTACTTTCTCCAGTGTGGTAATGAAGAGGAGAAAGGGGAATGACATGCCCTGCAACTTAATTTTAACATTAATTCTTTGATTCTTATGAATTCTGTAATTCATAAAATATTGTGTTTCCTGGGGTGTGAAGGTAAGAAGCAGTCGCAGCCCTGCTTCTTGAGAGAAGTGGAAGGTAAATTGCTTGCACCACCCAAAAATACCATTCAGAGGGCAAAAAACATATGAGAAAAGAGGTGGCTCTTATGCAGTTACCATTTCCTTGGAGAGCTCTCTGAGAAGCCAGATACTACAGAGCTTGCAGGACAGAAAAAGGATCAATAGGAAAAAACGTAAGCACAAAAAGGTCCTGCTATGGATATCTTCAGACAAGTATGTGGTTCCAAGTACGTGATTGCTCTTCCATGCAAAGGTTCTGTGTTGAGATTCTGTAATATTTCATGTACAGAAAGGAGGAGTGATTCAGGATTGAGCCTCACACTCTGTTCTCCAGAATCAACAGCTTTGAGAACAACAGTAGTGTTGCTGTCACATTTAGTTCACACCTTTGCTATGCAGGCTGGAGGGTGAAAAGGGGAACTTACAGGTGTAGACAACAGGGTCATTAAGGGGCACCCCAGCTCTCCAGCAGAGAAGTACTAGGCTAGTGAGTTTAAAGGAAGGCAAAGGAATTCCCTGGATAAAATGTGTTGCCTACCTACGTTGCTTGCTCAGAGTCATGCCACAAATCACGAGGAGCATTAAAAAGAGTGACATAAATGGTGCCACAGGTCTAGGAAGTAATTATTAGAAATCAAATGGATGAGCTACCAAGACCAGGCATGTGCTGCAATTTATCAGTCAGCTGAGCTTCCTGTTCAGGACTCATTTTCTAACAACTGCTTTTAACTCATGAGCATTGAGAAGTTAATATTACCTCCATCTCATGTCTTTCCTTCCTGCTTTCACAGTCCCATGCAACAGCTGGCTTGAATCACCCATTAAGCTGTGAAGCATGAGAAATTGTAGTTGGCATTTTAGGAATGTGACTTTTCCTCTGCTGATCCCCAGAACTGACATTCTGTCCTTAAAAGAGAAACAGGTGAACAAGCCATCTTGTAATTATCAGATTTTATTTTAAACCCAACAAATAATTTGGGAGTCCAGGCTCTCTTCTGGGCTACTGTGCAAGTGCACACAATGCACACAACAGAATGAGGGTAACAGAGGTTATCTTGACAACTTTCTGCCCTGTAGGCAACATTGGGTCTCTGGTGAAACGTGCAACAACCAAGGGGCTGATCTCAGTCCTACTAGCTTGGAGATTTTGGACCTTTCAATCAGCCTCACAGAGGCAGGTAGTGAGACATTATATTCAAGGTTTATCTCTGCAGTGGGGCAGTCTTGCAGTGCTCAGGCAATGGACAACAAAAAAAAATTGGTATTACTGACATGGTATAGATTTAGGGTAGCTAAAAGAAGAGCTCTCTATTAATGAAAAGTTAATTATTTGCTCTGCTCATGACAGAAGTCCTGTTTGGCTGTCTCAATAACATCAGTAAAGTAGAAGCCAATCTGTTTCCACAGAGAGCAGCAGGTCACTTCAGCCAAACAGACTATGAAAGTCTATGCAGTCAGTCCTCCACTCCTGTGGTGGCATTCTCAAGGGACAATATTAGTTACTTTCAAGGCCTAGCATGTCCTGTGATAACAGGATGTTGTGGTTTGAACTCAGCCAGTAGCAAATCACCACGTGGTCAGTTGTTTACTCCCCCCACCCCATGTGAAATAGGGGAGGGACAAAAGAAGAAATTTGTAGGTAAAATAAAAAAAAAAAAATACTAGCAAAACCAATAGTAATAATAGTAGTCCAAAACAGGTAAAATGAAATAGTGGCTCACCGAGTGGTAACGACTACAGAGCCCATCCCCAGCAGTGATCCAACTGCACCAGAGAAACCCTCCCAGCCAGTCCAGAAACCCAAAACAAAACAAACAACACCCATGAGAGAGCACGTACCTGCCTATATGCTGAGCTTTGACGTCACATGACATGGAATGCTCCAATGATCAATCAGGGCCCAGCTCTTCATCTGTGCTCCCTCTCAGCCCAAGGAAATTTAACTCTATCCTGGCCAAAACCAGGACACAGGATCTCAAAAAATTCATCTGAAGCTCAAAAAAAAAGTCCATTGTCCATTATTTGAAACTCTCTGCTAGAGACAGAGACAAAATTAATTTGTCAGAGGTTCTCTACAGATGAGTGAAAGCACTGGAAGTCTTTTCCCTGAAATGAATAGAATAGAATAGAATAGAATAGAATAGAATAGAATAGAATAGAATAGAATAGAATAGGTCAATTAGAAGGGATCTACAATGATCATCTTGTTCAACTGCCTGACCACCTCTGGGCTGACCAAACGTTGAAGGATATTATTAACAGCATTGTCCAAATGCCTCTTAAACACTGACAGGCATGGGGCATCAACCACCTTTCTAGGAAGCCTGTTCCAGTGTTTGACGACCCTCTCCATAAAGAAATGTTTCATAATGTCAAGTCTGAAGCTCCTCTGACGCAGCTTTGAACCATTCCCATGCATCCTGACACTTGATACCAGGGAGAGGAGATTAGCACTTCCCTCTCCACTTCCCCCTTTATATACTGAAAGGTCACAATAATGTCTCCCCAGAGCCATCTCTTCTCTAGGATTAACAACCCCAACACTCTCAGCCTTTCTTCATAGAAGAAGTCTTCCAGTCCTCTGATCATTTTTACGGCTGTCCTCTGGACCCACTCTTAACAGGTCCATGTCTTTCTTGTACTGAGGACCCCAGAGCTGGATGCAATACTGCAGGTGGGGTCTCACTAGAGCAGAGTAGAGGGGGATAATCACCTCCCTTGACCTGATGGCCATGCTTCTTTTTATGCAGCCTAGGATATGATTTGCTTTCTGGGCTGCAAGCACACATTGCTGCCTCATACACAAGTTTTCATCCGCCAGTATCCCCAGGTTCTTCTTCGCAGGGCTGCTCTCAATCCATTTATCCACAATCTGTATTAATACTGGGGATTGCCCCCACTCAGGTGCAGGACCTTCTACTTGTTCCTGTTAAACTTCATGACATTCACATGGGCCCATTTCTCAAGTCTGTCAAGGTCCCTCTGAATGGCACCCCTTCCATCAAGTGTATCAACTGCACCACACAACTAGCTGTCATCCACAAACTTGCTGAGGTTTCACTCAATCCCACTGTCTATGTCAGTGATTAAGATATCAAATAGTGCTGGTCCCAGCACAGACCCTTCAGGGACAGTATTCATTACTATGGACATTGGGCCATTGACTGTAACTCTTTGGACATGGCAAACCAGCCAATTCCTTATCCATGTAACAGGCCATCCATCAAATCTGTAACTCTCCAATTTAGAGGCATGGATGTTGTGTGGGACCATAGCAAAAGCTTTATAGAAGTCCAGGTAGATGGTCTCTGTAACTCTTCCTTTGTCCACTGACGCAGTCACTCCATTGTAGAAGGCCATCAGATTAGTCAGGCACGATTTGCCCTTGGTGAAGACATTAGCTGTCTCTAATCACCTCCCTGTCTTCCATATTTTTTGACTTAGCTTCCAGGAGGATCTGTTCTATGATCTTACCAGGCATGGAGGTGAGGCTGACTGGTCAGTAGTTCCCAGGTTCCTTCTTTTTACCCTTTTAAAAATGAGTGGGATGTTTTCCTTTTTCCATTCACTGCGGACTTCCTCTGACTGCCATGACTGATGGACAGTGAGTGGCTTGGCAACTACATCAGCCAATTCCCTGAGGACTCTGAGATGCATCTTGTCAAGTCTCATGGACTTGTGTGTGTTCAGGTTCCTCAGGTGGTCTCCAAACTGATCTTGTCATATGATGTGAGGGACTTTATTCCCCCAGTCCCTGCCTTGAAATTCAGGGACTTGAGAGATGTGGGAAGAGAGTTTACCATTGAAAACTGAGGCAAAAAAATTGTTGAGTACCTCAGCCTTTTCTGTGTCAGTTGTTACCAGTTCTCCTGTCTTATTTATCAGGGACTTACAATTTCTTTTGTCTTCCTTTTCTAGCCAACGTATCTGCAGAAGTCCTTCTTAGTATTCTGGTAATGCTTCTCCTCTCATTGGGCTATCTATCCCCTGGATTAAGGAATTATCTTCAATGCAATCTAAGAGTCTCCTGGACTGCTTACAGCTTGCTGTGCTGCTTTTCCAGCAGATGTCAGGGTAGTTGCAGTCCCCCAGCAGGATCAGAGCCCACAAGTGTGATGCTTCCCATAGCTGATGTAAGAATGTTTTCTCAACAGGCTTCCCTTGGTTAGGAGGCCTATAGTAAACATCAACCATGAAGCTTCCTTTGTTGGCTTGGTCTCCAATTTTTACCCATAAACTCTCAAGCTGTTCATTGCTCTTTTACAATGCTCTATGCAATCAATCAATTTTTTTTACATAGACAGCAAACCCCTGCCCCTCCTTCCTTGCCTGTCCCTTCTGAACAGTTTATAAACACTGATTGCAGTGCTCCGGTCATGCAGTTCATCTCTTCACATTTCAGTGAGATTAGACCACAACATTCTAGCTGCACAGTGGCTTCCAGCTCTTCCTGTTTGTTACCCATGCTGCCTGCATTTGTACAGAGGCACTTCACCTGGGCTATCAACCATTTTACCTTTTTAGATGAACACATCCTAATTCCTTTGAGGCATTTCACAGGTGTTTCTCTGTTGGTTCCTAACACATCAGCAGCCCTGGCTCTTCTCTGTTACTCAAAATTCCATCCCCTTCCCTGCTAAACCTAGTTGAAAAATTTATAAGTTTGGCCAGCTTGTTGGTGAAGACACTCTTGCCCCATTTGGTCAGGTGAATCCCATCAGCTCACAACAGACCCAGCTTCCCAAAGGTAGATCCATGATCACAGAAGCCAAAATCTTCAGTACAGCACCAGCTATGCAGCCAGGCATTCAGTTTGTCTCCTCCTTCCTAAACCCTGTAGAACTCTAACTGGGAGGATAGAGGAGAACACAACCTGTGCTCCAGGTCCTTTAACATTGCTGTGAGGGACTCTCCTGGTTTCAGATGGGATAGAGTTAATTTTCTTCCTAGCAGCTAGTATAGCGTTGCATTTTGGATTTAGTGTGAGAATAATGTTGATAACACACTGATGGTTTTAGTTGTTGTTAAATAGTGTTTAAACTAAGTCAAGGACTTTTCAGTTTCTCATGCCTTGCCAACAAGAAGGCTGGAAGGGCACAAGAAGTAGGCATGGGACACAGCCAGGACAGCTGACCCAAACTGGCTAAAGGAATATTCCATACCATATGATGTCATGCCCAGTATATAAACAGGGGGGAAAGCTGGCTGGGGGCTGCTGCTCAGGAACTGACTGGACATTGGTCGGTGAGTGGTAAGAAATTGCATTGTGCATCACTTGTTTTGGATGTTATAATGCTTTTATTGTTGCCGTGGTTTGAGCCCAGAGGGCAACTTAGTACCATGCAGTCATTCACGCACCCCTTCCCTCCAGCTCTGGGAAGAAGAAAAATGAATAAAAAGGCTCAGAAATTGAGATAAGGACAGGGAGGGGTTGCTCACCCATTAACAGTCACATGTAAAAGGCTCCTTATGGGAAGAAAAAAATAAAGGATGTTACTTTAATTCAAAACACTAATGCTAACAACACCTAACAAACGTAATGGGACAGTGAGAAGCATTGCCATATATTAAAAACACCTCCCCCCACTCCTCCCTTCTTTCTGGGCTCAGTTTTGTTCCTGATATTTCTACCTCCTCACCCAGTGGCACAGGGGCAGGGAATGGGGGTTGCAGTCAGTCTGCAGCTTCTTCCTCCAAGGTGTGTGTGGGGGAAGCACTCTTCTGCATTATTCCCCCTGCTCCATGTGGTGTCCTTCTCATGGTAGACAGTCCTCCACAAACTTTCTCCAGTGTGACTCCTCCCCATGGGATACCTTCTTCTCAAGATGCTTTGGCATGGGTCACCTCCACGTGTTGCAGTCCTACCAGCGCTGAACTACAATGGTGGGGGCTTCTTCTTTTCGTAGAGTCCCAGGGGTCCTCCACAGGCAAATCTCTGCTCCTCTGGTGACCTCCATGGGTTACAGGGAGTGTGGCCTTGCTATCTTGCCACGAGATATAGGGGTCTCTCTCTGCTCTAGTGCACTTCCCCCCCCTTCCTCCTCCTTCCTTACAAGGTTGGTAACTTGTCCTCAAAGTTCCTTAGTTGCTTCTCATGTTTCCCTTAAGTACATTAACACAGAGGTGTTACGAGCTAATTGACTCGGCCTTGGTCAGAGGCAGGTCTGACTTGGAGCCGGGGGGAGCTTTCAAGAAGCTTCTCACAAGGGGCCACTGCTGTAGCCCCCTCCCCCACTGCCAAAAACCCCGCCACACAAACCAAGCACAATTATTATTACCATTATTATTATTTATTTTCTGTCTTGTTAAACTGTCTTTATCTCAACCCATGAGTTTAACTTTGTTTTCTGATTCTTTCCCCCATCCCAATGAGTGTGGGCATTTTCCCTCAAACAGGGCTCATTACTGCTGTCCCTTAAAGAGGGTTCATTACCCGGTGTGCAAAAGTCAATCTCACACACAGAGCCGAGATATCTGTTTTATTCCATAGTTGCACAAAGATGGGTGCTAGGGGGTAATCCCACAAAGCTAACATGCTACACAAAGGAACTACAGCCTATTTATTCCATTACATGATTAGTAAAAACCTATCTAAGTTTACACTCATTGGTCCATAATTACCATTCCACTTGCTATTGGTTTTATTTAAATCAGCCTCACTTGCTGTGTAAATTAGCATGCATGTTCCTTGCAGGTGTGGGGGTGGCAAGTTTTTTCGGTCTTGAATGGAGTCAGTGGTCTGCTGCCTCTACTTCTCCCCCAGTTTCCACAGATTTTTGCTGACCATGCTGCTTGGGCAATCACCCAGTTTCTGGAACCAGCTGCTCACCTCTTATCACTTCACCATAAAGAGGTCATTAGCAAGGCCTGGATCCTATCAGGCTTACACAATTAGAGTCACAAAGTATCAGGCTTACACAATGGAGCCAGTGATTAATGGTTCTTGTGCTTGATGAGAAACATTGGTACAGGTTACAAGGCTACAGGAGGAGTGAGCAAGCAGCTGTGTGATACTTAGTTGCTGGCTGGGGTTAAACCACAACAGGGACATATAGTCCCCCCCCTACTTTTAAATGATCAACTGCCTTGTCGCGGTATCATTAGACTCTGTGTGGAATAGTAGGAGCTGATGACAATCTGCAGAGTTCACCAGGCTCAGCAGCTTCTCAGTGACATTCTTACCTGCCTCATGGGTGTCCAACCCTCCAGCTGGGTGCTCACTGCAGAAACACAGCACTCACACTCATCCCACAGGCATCCCACACTCTCAGGTCCCCCCAGATACCAGCACAGACTCTCTCCCCACCTGATACCCCAGCCCATACCCGAGGTTCCCCTGCTGTCCAGCTGGTCCAGTCTAAAGATTGCCAGTGAATACACCACCCCAGTATCCCCCCATGCACAGCAGGCTTGGGGAAGATACAGACACTCACCCCTCCAGCAGTCAGCACCAGGCACACACGCTGTGACCCATGGTCCTGCTTCAGCCACCAGTGCTGAGCACCTCACTCACACCGATCCCCCCAGAGCTGGTTTTCAGGATACAAACTCTTCCCACCCAGATGGCTGGAGGTTAAAGACCCCTCTGGCTTCAGTCACTAGCACTAAGACCCTCCACTCACTCCAGTAGCCAACACCACAGGTCAGGGGCACCTATACCCCCTGTAATAAAACATATATGGTATTGTTATTCAAATCTCAAGGGGAAAAAGAAGTTGTAGTCAGGATGTTGTGGCCGAACAGTTTTGTAATTCTCTTATGTAAATAAGAAATAAGATATATGTATATAGTTTCTATTGTTAAAATCAGTTGTTAGAAGGGAGCTAAAATGGCCCGCATCTTCAAGCCACTACAAAAACACCTGTGCTGAGTCATCCCCCCTTCTGTGACGGAAACCTGAGACAAGCCCGCGAAAACCTGAGAAAAGCCCGGGAAAACTTGTTTACAACTTTGCAGACCCCTCAGGGTACGCCCATCATGAATATGGATGAAGCCTGCACTATAAAGGGACTCGGTTCTGCCGGGTCAGGTGTGTGTCCTGGTAGAGCAGAGACTCCCGGCACACCCAGCGCTGTTTTGCTCACTCGCCGCTTGCTAATAAATTTATTATTGATCACTAAAAATTGAGAAGTGGTTATTTCCCGCTAAATTACTTTTAATCTATAACACCCCCCAGTCTCACTCCTGCAACTGGCACCCACTCCTCTCACACCAGTCCCCCAGCAGCTGGCACTGAGTCCCTGCAGCACTCACACACATGGGATAGAGAGTGAGAGTACACAGAGGTAGTTAAGAACAGACAGGACAAACTGCGGTGATCAGCACAGGGCTCAGCCAGACAAGTGTACTGACTGGCCACAGTTTACAGGCAACTGGTCCCTTTTGTACTCTTGTCCATCTACCCCACTTTTTTGTTCCTCCCTGCTCCCTCTTCCCCTGCACATTGCCTCCTCAGCTGCCATAGTCCCACTCACACCCTTCAACATCCTGGACTTTCTGGTTTGCATCCTTATCCATTGCAAAGTTTCAAGTTTGCCTGCAGTTTCTTGATAACCCATCAGCTGGTGTGACTAACCAGGTTTATTTCTGCTTATTGTCTTGAATAATGGTAACTGCTCAGACTTTAAGACTCTCTGTTTTTCTCCCTCCTTTTCTTTATCATGCCAATTTTGCAAGGTCCTTAATCAGATAATCTTATGGTTAAAAAAACAAACATTCCTACACTCCACATATACATACCAATTAGAGTGACTGACCATGTTTGTTCTCACCACTGCTTTTCCTATCATTTGTCAATCAGATTTTTTTCTCCATATGTTCTGATTTATGGCTTCTTTGACAACATACCCTTAAAGGAATGGACACACTCCTTCCACAGCCCTCAGTGTTCTTCCTATATATTTCACTTTCCATATTTGCCCCATATATTTTTCAATGCAAGCAGAAAAGCAGTGTGATTCAAAGTTCATTTTTCTGAAGAGCAGCAGATAGAATTACTCCATATAAAATGGGATTAGATGAATAACAATGTACTGTCCTGTTATCTACAGTAAAATCATGCCTGCAAATGAGATAATTTTGTCTTATCAGAAAGGCCTACTAGCTTTCTTCTTGTGATTTCTTGTCGGGGGAGGCAGCGGGTCTGCCACCAGCCTGATTCTTCTGAAGAAGAATTTGGCCTTGACAAGATTCCAGTGTACCCTTGAAAAGGGAAACGTTTGCTGAAGTAAACAAGATAAGAGGAACTGTGGGCAAGGGCGTAGGATGGAGGGGCTACAATTCTGCATGTACTAAGGAGCAGAGAAGAAGAGTAAAAGCCAACCAATAGCAATGTTGAAAAACAACTGTGTAACCAATCAAATGAGCACATGGCTTTGTAAAGCATATATAAAAAGAAGAGCGTAAATAATAAAGTGGGGACATTTTGTCTGCATCAATCGCTTGTCGTGTCCATCTCTACCGCAACAAATGGTGACCCCAACGTGATAAGCCGACATGATAAGCCGACGTGATTCTGACAAAGAAGCAAGAAGGCGATTTTGAGACAGAGAGACTCTGTGTGGGCTGCAGGACGACGTGCAGCGGAGACGGAGCCCGGTGAAGCTGAGAGCAGTGGGAATCTGCCTGGTCCGGACCTGAACTTCGACACCTGATAAGGTGAGCCAACTTAGTTATGGGCCAACAAATGACAAAAGAAGAAGAAACAATATTGTCCACATGGAAGGCCCTATTAAAAAGGGGTAAAACCACAGACCAAGGTTTAAAGAGAATGCTTATGTGGAGTAAGATGCAAGGATTTGAAGCTACTGCAGCCACTGCATTCAGTGTGTCTGCCTGGCAGGAAGTAGGGCAAAAACTATGGGATGCAATTTCAAAAGGACAGAAAGACACCGTCAAGTTAGCTACTATGTGGCGGCTGTTAAGTGAGACTCTGAAAGAATGGAAAACAGAATGTGAGGAGAAAGAGAAATCATTACTGAAGGGGAAAGAAATCAACAGTGACAAAGGACAGAAAGGGAGCTGTTCTGCTCTGTCTGCGGTTGCGGGGAGAAAGCTGCATACTGGGAAGATTAGATCCCATCCTCACACCCAACCTCCTGCTCCACCTGTTCCTAGTAGACATCAAACCCCTTTTGAGCATGTACAATTAACCAAGTCCAAACAGAATAGTATTGAACTTACACCCTCGGCACCTCCCTTAGAGGAACAAGACTCGGTCTCCCCTGAAGGAGGTGATGGAGAGAGTAGGGGGGATAGTGACAGTGACAGTGAAGAGGGTGAAGAACAACAAGAATTGAATGCAGCTATGCAATCATTACAACTTTCTGGCTCAAAAAATCATACCCGGTGTGCCCAGCCATGGACTTTACCTCCTGCCACTATAACTGTTAACATCACGATCTGATCGATTCTGGGAGGAAGTTAGAAAGCAAGCTGCTGAAGTGGGAAATTGGGACCTAGTCGAAAGATTTGGCCCACCGTATTCTGCACCACCCCCCAAAACTGATAAACATAGTGCCTTCCCTGTATTCAAGGCTGTAGCAGCCACTCAGCAGCATGATAAACACAGCCGAAACTGTCGGGTCAGCAGGATTGGATGTATCCACTGCCGACACAGTAACACTTTTAACAAAAGACATTGTTAAAGTGCTGCTCGATGCAAAAGGACCTATAGGATGGGGGTTGAGTGCCCTATTAATCGGAAGATCTAGCAGCACTTTGAACGGATTAATTGTGCATGTGGGAATTATTGATGCCGATTTTACTGGACAAATTTGTGCTATGATTTCTACTCCTTACCCACCAGCAACCATTCCAAAAGGCACTTGCATTGCTCAACTTATACCCTTTCTGAGTTGTGTCCCAAAAGCAGAGCAGCGCCTCCATGGGGATGGCAACTTTGGATTGACCGGATCACCGATTGCCTTGTGGTCACAACCCATAGAGATGCATCATCCATCCATGAAATGCACCATCTACAACCGAGACAGTCATCCTCCCTCTGCTGAAGTTCATGGACTTCTGGACACTGGAGCAGACGTAACTACTGTCTGTCACACCGACTGGCCACTTAACTGGCCCACAGTGATAGCAGACACAGGAATTGTGGGGTTGGGAGGAGTGTCTCATTGTGAGCTCTCTGCTCTTCCAGTCATGATTATAAATCCTGAGGGGCAGAGAGCCACCGTTCAACCTTATGTTACAGTAACACCTTTAACTTTGTGGGGACGTGACTGTTTATCCCAGTGGGGCGTAAAAATCACTACGGATTTTTGACGGGGGCCACTGTGTTGCAGGGTGTTGTACAACCCACATTTGCATTAACCTGGTTAACAAATAACCCTGTGTGGGTGGATCAGTGGCCCCTGCCAATTGAGAAATTAAAAGCCTTGCAGGAATTGGTGGCAGAACAGCTAGCTGCTGGATATACTGAACCTTCTCATAGCCCATGGAATACCCCAGTGTTTGTAATCAAAAAGAAATCAGGAAAATGGTGATTTTTTACATGACCTACAGCAAATTAATGTTGTCATGGCTACAATGGGGGTCCTACAACCGGGCCTACCCTCATCTGCCATGATTCCTATGGATTGGGAAATTGTTGTGATGGATTTAAAAGACTGTTTCTTTACTATTCCATTGGCCTCCCAAGACAAAGAGAAATTTTCATTTTCTGTGCCTTCTGTAAATCATGCGGAACCTTCAAACAGGTATCAATGGAAGGTTTTGCCACAAGGCATGAAAAGTTCACCAATAATTTGTCAATGGTTTGTAGTGCAAGCTTTATGATCTGTAAGGGAAAAATTTCCTGCTAGTTATTGTTACCATTACATGGATGACATCCTGTTAGCATCAAACAGCAAAGAGCAGTTGAACCAAATGGAGAATTTGGCCAGAAATTCGTTACAACAATATGGATTGGTTGTTGACCCTGAAAAGGTACAAAAGGTAGAACCCTGGAAATATCTAGGAATGATAGTTACAGGTAAACAGGTAATGCCTCAACCTGTGAAACTTAACCTTGAAGTTAAAACCCTTAATGATGTATAGAAATTAATGGGATCCTTGAATTGGATCAGGCCCTATCTCAGACTGACCAATTCGCAATTGCAACCATTATTGGAATTATTAAAAAATTCCAATGATCCAACAGAACCCAGAATATTAAATAAGGAAGCGTTAAATGTAATTCACATGGTGGAACAATCTATACACGAGAAATTTGTTCCTCAAATAGATCTGTCTCAATTGGTACAACTCTTTGTACTACTTGACAAAACTGTGCCATTTGGTGCTTTAGTGCAGTGGAATCCTGAGTGGGATGACCCATTACATATTTTGGAATGGATGTTTTTATCATTCTGGCCACGAAAAACTGCTCCTGGACTGTTCGAGCTCATTGCTGATGCAATCATAAAAGCCAAAAAACGATGTTTAGAACTAACAGGGTGTGACCCAGCTACGATTGTTTTACCTGTTCAAAATTGGTATTTTGAATGGTGTCTGGCGAATAATTATGAGCTGCAAGCAGCCATGGCGGGCTTTCAGCGACAGATATCATATCACCTGCCATCACACCCGCTGCTGAAATTTGCTCGAGAAGTCCCATTTGGTCAGAAAAGTTTAAGCCAACCAGAACCAGTGGACGGCCTTACTGTTTTTACAGATGGTTCAGGAAAAACAGGTAAAGCAGCAGTAGTATGGAATGAAAACCATGACTGGCAGAACAAGGTGGTATATCAAAAGGGCTCTCCACAGGTAGTAGAGCTACGTGCTGTGGCTGTTGTTTTTTCTAGTTTCACTTCTCCTGTAAATATTGTAACTGATTCAGCATATGTAGCCAACTTGGTTGCTCAACTAGACAAAGTAGTTTTAACTATGTCAGACAATTGATTGCTATTTGAAGTACTCCTGGAACTCTGGAAGAGTATTCACCAACGAAAAGAACCCTACTTTGTCATGCATATTCGTAGTCATACTACTTTACCAGGGTTTTATACAGAGGGTAATGTCAGAGCGGACGCTCTTGTTTCTGCTATGGCTCTGAGTACTGTTCCTAACATAAAGCAACAAGCTGTATTATCACATCAATTTTTTCACCAAGGATTTCAAGCTTTACAACAGCAGTTCGGCTTGTCTCATACTGAAGCTCGTTCCATTGTGGCTGCCTGCCCTGATTACCAAGGAACTCACACACCAGTGTATTTTGGTACTAATCCCAGAGGTATGCGAGCCTTACAGATTTGGCAAACTGATGTTACTCATGCGCATGAGTTTGGCCGACAGAAATATGTTCATGTTTCTATTGATACTTATTCTCATGCCTTAGTAGCAACAGCACGTAATGGAGAAACAGGAAAAGATGTAATTTGACATTTCCAAAAGGCTTTTTCTATGCTTGGAGTACCACGTCAAATCAAAACAGATAATGGCCCTGCATACGTTTTGAAGAAAGTTCAGACATTTTTTGATATGTGGGGTGTTACTCACATTACAGTCATTCCACATTCCCCCACAGGGCAAGCAATTGTTGAACGTGCGCATGGCACGCTGAAGCAGCAGCTTCAAAAACAAAAAGGTGGAATGATTGGGGAACCCCGCCAGGCACGTATAGATAAAGCAGTTTATGTTCTCAACTTTCTCCATTATGGGGATAATTCTTCTCTGCCTCCTCTTTTTCAACATTTCTCTTTTTTCAAAACAGGACTTGCAAAACGGCGTCAAACTGCATGTTAAAGATCTAGTTACTGGCCAGTGGAGTGGACCGTGTGAGCTATTAACCTGGGGCAGGGGTTATGCTTGTGTCTCTGCAGATGCTGGCCCTCGCTGGGTTCCAGCTCGGTGTGTTCGGCCTGTGCTGGAACCTGCATCAGGGTGAAGGATGGGTAGTTCCACAACCCAAGCAGAATGTCTGGGTAACTTTGGCAAACATGACACATCAAGAAGCTTTGTGCCTCTCTACTGTGAGCCCTGAAAAATCCATTCTCCATGTGTTTGGTGGGATTGCCAGTAGACACATGGCCAAACCCACAAACCCTTCAGCCTTTCTCTCTTTGCAGCTCTCTGAAAAAGTGTACAGATAATTGGGATGGTATATATAGTCACTCTCCCAGGTTACGCAAGAACCCCAAGAACTAGAGTTGCTAGGCTCTGTCATAATGGATGCTTGTGTGTTTTTTAATTATTCTTATAATACTTCCACGCGAAGAGGGCAAAATGTTAATGCAACTAATGCTGCTTATCATAACTCAACCGCTTGGTGCAATTATACCTCAACTAACGTCTCACGGTCTTCTGCTGTTCCTCTTGCACTACCTCCTTGTGTCTTTTTAATTTGTAGAGATCGAGCATGGGGAGGTATTCACTCCAAATTAAATGGAGGTCCATGCAGCCTCGGCCGTCTCACCCTTTTGACACCAAATGTCACAATGTAGCTAGGCATCGGAAATGAAGCTGGAGGACTGTTCATCAATTTACCTCTGAATGTAATGACCAAATAACATCCTGGAACTCAGGCGAAATTATTGCATCCTCCATTCTTGCACCAGGAGTTGATGTTGCAAATGCTTTAGCAAATTTAAAGAAGTCAGGGTGTTGGTTTAGCAAACAAACTAATGCTACATTAGCCTTTAGTGGCCTTTTAATTGATGTTGATAGTGTTAGACATGCTACTTTACAGAATAGAGCTGCCATTGACTCTTTGCTTTTAGCACAAGGACATGGGTGTGAAGATTTTGATGGAATGTGTTGCATGAATTTGTCTGACCACTCATAATCTATTTTTAAAAGCATACAGCAGCTAAAAGATGGTGTCAAGCGTTTAACAGATGATGGCTTAGATTGGCTAACAAGGATGTTTAAAGGTTGGGGACTGTCTGGATGGTTGATATCTCTGGTCAAAACTGTGGGGGTAGTGATCTTGGTAATTGTATGCTTTTAATGTTGCCCTGTCTTGTCAGTCTTCTGCAAAGGGCCCTGAAGAGGACTGCTCACACAATATTTCTAGCACAAATACAAAAAGGGGGAATTGTCGGGGGAGGCAGCGGGTCTGACACCAGCCTGATTCTTCTGAAGAAGAATTTGGCCTTGACAAGATTCCAGTGTACCCTTGAAAAGGGAAACGTTTGCTGAAGTAAACAAGATAAGAGGAACTGTGGGCAAGGGCGTAGGATGGAGGGGCTGCAATTCTGTACGTACTAAGGAGCAGAGAAGAAGAGTAAAAGCCAACCAATAGCAATGTTGAAAAACAACTGTGTAACCAATCAAATGAGCACATGGCTTTGTAAAGCATATACAAAAAGAAGAGCATAAATAATAAAGTGGGGACATTTTGTCTGCATCAATCGCTTGTCATGTCCGTCTCTACCACAACAATTTCTTGAAGAAATGTTCAAAAACATAGATTTCCCTTGTTTTTCCTACTAGTAATTCAGGTTGTATGTAGTTTCAAAATGCTATGATCTTTTCTGGACTTGACAAATTTGTCATACTATTATGCAGATGTGTGGCCTGAACATCACAGTGGCAGTCTGGCTGATTTCATGTGCTGTAACTACACCTTATTTAAAAAACCAAAACAAAGATCCTGTTTAAGGTCAACATGAAAAAAGAGGAAAAAACCCCCACAAATCTATTAATTATGTGTATATTCCATTCATGACAACTTTAAAATACTTGTCTGCAAGTAAAAGTGGTAATATTTCCCAAGAAGTCCTCAGACCACTTTAACACACATGCACAAGGCTGTTACAAAGGATGATATCCCTTATACACTACTGTGAGCTGAATTATGTTTTAATCCTCAAACCCAAGCTAAGACTGTTCTAGGTCTGCTCAATATTTAGGATGTAAGAAGTGGAAGAGAATGTGTCAACTACATAGCAATTGCATCTCACTGTGCTTCATCCTTTGAGAGGAAGTAGGTTCAACTTCCACTTCCAAAACAACTCTGGTGACTAGAAAGGCAGGCAACAGTCCATGCAGAGCGGCCAGCTTTTAGACAGTGGGTAGAAAAGCAAGAGGAAAGTACCCACTGTGATAGCATGTGGGATTAAGACTGTATGTTGCTTTGATGTATTTATTTGAGGGGCAAGCCATGCTTTAGAAAGGGTTTGCAAGAAAGCATGGACAGCTCTAGTCTGGTTGCTTTCCCAGCCTCCCAGCTCTCTTGGCACTGTTGCCAAACCCTGTGCTCCCACTGTACTTGTGCATGAAGCCTACTGGTCAAGACAGCTTGTGTGAGGCAGTTTCTCTGCTTCTCTCTTGAGGTAGAAACCACTTTTATCGTGCTTTGAGGCTGCTAATATGAAGAGCTTTGAACCTTGACTTCGGCATGGTCTTCCCACTGGTTTAAGCTGCCTTGTAGGCAACTGACTCCTGTTTTAGCCCCTGTAGGTCAACAGAGAGTGGCAGCAGAGTGTGCACTCTGCTGCACCAGGGTGTGGGTGTCTGTATTATGCCAGGGCAGTGAATTCACTCCAGCCCTTAACTTAGGTCACACTGGTCACTGAGTTTCCTCTGCTAATCAGTATAGTTCCTTCAGGAAGGTGAAGTCCGACAGGAAGGATGGCTCAGCCCTCTGAGACCCTTTTATCTGAAGCAGAGACAGTGACGAATGGGAAGATCTGTAAAATTTTCTCAAAAGGGTTTTGACTTTGAATGTGCATCATAGAATCATCACAGCCACGTCAGTCATTTTGCCTTTATGAGTGGTGATCTGCTTTATCACTTCATGGTTATTGGTGAACGGTCATTAGTTCAGCACTTCTGATGTTCCCAGGCACTGTCAGGGAGGGCAGTGTTCCAAGGTCATTCTCCATCCTGAGGTGAAGTTTAAACAGAGGGAGATGATGTGTATTCAGGCAGCATCAAACTTGAGACATGGGATATGAGGTCTGCCACCAAGATGCCATGTCTCTAAGGGCAAATCATTGCACTTTTCCATGCCTTTGCTTCCCTTCTTCCTCTTTCTTCTGCATATTTAGACTGAAAGATTTTCAGGGATATGGACATGTTTGTACAGCACCTAACATAATGGGGTCTTGCAGTCGACTGAATTTTCTTTAGGCTGTCACACTGCAAATGCAAAGGAAGAGAACCCAGAGCATCTGACATACCTTTGTCTCTGAGGTCTACCATTTAGGGTATTTCCCTATTGCACCATTTCATTTGCACCATCAGAGTCACTCTGAATGCTAAAGTGTTTCTGCTCTCTCTGTGTTCAGTTATTGGTAAAGTTCATGAAGGGTGACACACTGGTAGTGGTGATAAGACAGAAGGTAACAAGTATGTCATGCAAGAACTGTCAACAATACAGCCAGTTCTTGGCATGCACAAAGCCCTTCTCATTTCACATACATTCCTTGTGCCTGTTGATGTACAAATAAGCAATTGTGCATGTTCTTCAGCTATGATGTGTGCTTAGCTTCATGATTTTTCTTCTCTGCTCACTGAGCTTTGCCTAGGGTGAGGTATTTGCAACTCAAATGGAAGCTACAGCAGAGTATAGCAATGACTACTTGAGAACTGGGAGCCCACCAACAGTGCAACTTCAAAGTAAATAAATGCTGGGATGGAGTATGAAGAAGGAAATCAGAAGACCCATCTTAAAGCTCCAAGATTTCTGTGTGCAGTCTGAGGAAAATGTTATTTTATTGCAGGAATAGAGGACATGAATATATTTTCATGCATGTCCTGGTTTAACCAGGATAGGGTTAAGTTTCCCCAGCAGTGGGGGAGGGAGCTCTAGCCGGGTTATTCAGATACCATGCCGATGTCACATCTCCTGGCGCAGGAGCGCGGTGCACACGTGGTTTTGTACATCTGCTCCTCTCACTGCTGTATTTGGTAGCTATTTTGCTCTGTTCATTGCTATCACTATTACTGTTATTGTTATTGCTGTTGTTTGTTGTGTTGCTATTGCATTGTTGTATTAAACCTTTCCTTATTTCAGTCTTGGGGCTTTGTATTTCACTCCCTTTGTGGGGGAGGGGCAGCGGCCCGTGGTCTCAGACCCCGGCAGGGGCTAAACCACCACAACGCATTACAAATGCTAATGTTTGTTTCCTGAGAGATGTGTCCTACCTTCTGCCTTTTGCATTTCCCATTCTTCAGTGAGGTCGGCAATGTCCCAGTAGTGGCTTCAACAGACTTGCTCTAGTCCCTGTAGATCCAGTACTTAGCCAGATGCTAAACCAGTGATTCCTGGAGGAGTCCTGTGTCCAGTGACTCCTACAGGACAAACATAGCATCTGGCAGGACTGGCCTCCAACTTAAAAATGGCAATTTAGGCTACCCCTGCAGTAGGCAGCAGGCAGTTGCAGATGTGGAAAATGCAGCAGTCATGAAGTTGGTGTCAGTGGAAATATCTTGTACACCACCTGTAGTGTTGCACTCAACAATGAGAGTTTTAAGTCCTGTTGATTTCATGTCTTTCTCAACTACTTAAAAGACAAATTAATGTCTGGAGGAAGCTGGATATGCATTTTCTCCACAAGAAATCTGCAGGTGAACATGTTTATTTGCCTGTGGAGTAAAGAAAACATTTTTAAAATATGCATATCAGCTTTTTGTTGAGAAAGGTATCCTTTTAAAAAATCTGACACAACTCCCTGCTGAATTAGTTCTTTCAACTCACTACCATCTTGTCAATCTTACTTGCAGTAGATTTTTTCTGTGTGTCCCTCTTATAATCAGGCATTTCAGCAGCACTGAGTGGGGCAAAACAGAGATAGTGAAAGATTCAGGGTAAAAATCATCTGATTGCAGAGTCTGGTTTACACAAAGCCTTAAACACCACTTCAAATGTTACCAGCTTTTAAGAGATGCCTTGGGCACAGGGGAGGTTTAACTTGTTCATTTTTTTAATGAAACAATATATCTGTATCTATCTCTTGTAATGATATTATTTTGGAAGGGCTTGATTTAAATTTAGAACCAACAGGAAAATGGAACTCCTCAGCTCCAGAAGTAAATGAAGTACAATGCACTGGAACTGTCAGTTCAATGGACTGGACACTGTTATGTGTCTTTAAGACTGCTGACCCATATTGCACAGAAAAAGCCTTCCTGAACTTCCAGATAGACTGTAGTCTGCAGTGCATGCTAGATGAATAGATGAAGTAGCTTCATACTCCAAAAATATCTTTTGTTTGCTTATTTCTGGAAGACAATCTAGGTGCAAAAAAGTTAGAAAGATTGTCTTAGTTGAAGGACTGATGCTATTTTCACACCTTTCCCTGTAGTATAAAATCCTTCAGTATTCAGATCTGCAGTTTTGGAGGGTTCACAAAAAAGGAATACTGTGCCACAATGCAGTCTTATGCAATATCTTCAGTATGGGAGTAGTTTTAAAGCAACTTCCCCACAGGAAGTGAGTGAAAAATGAATCATCATAAAGCAATAGTGGCTCTGTTCATCTTTTTCTGCTATCTGCGTATTGCCTGGAGCTTCATGCAGTCTGCATGTGCTTGTCCTACAGCAGCAATCTGAAAGAAGTGTAGACACCTTGGAAAGGCAAAGCAGAACACGTGATGAGAAAGTACTTCAGACCCTTGTGCTCCACAGGACCACAAGATAGGAGCTGGTGAAGTTGTTTCCTGATTCGGGGATGGAGACATCAGGGGTCAGCTCTGTGAAGTTTAAGCAAACAAATCAAGAAAGGCTTTGAATGGCCTTATGTAACAGCTGGGACACATGGATCATGGCAGCAGCAGGCTACATCTCCCAGAGGTTCTAGCTTTCTGGGGAGTCATGGTCACATTTTCCCACACTAGGTGAAAATCTCAATCACATGACATGAAGGAGTGAGGGAAAAGAGTGGCACAGTGGAGTAATGCTGGCAAAGGCATGATTTGCGGAAACCTTTCCCACTCACAGCACTGCACAGGAGAAGATGTAAATTTCGCTAAGTAGTGATTTTTCATTGGTTATGTATGTATCAATTTTCCCATTACTTTACTCTGTCTGAAAACCAAACCCAGCTGGATTGGCTCAGCAAACACAGCTGTTTACTTCAACCCAGAGGTGCATGCACACGTGCACAGAGACACATTCATCACTTTAAGAGAAACCCTTAGTTGCATTCCTGGTATCTTCTCACACAAAGGGATTAAATCATGCAAACTGAATAATGCTTATCTGACAACAAAGCAATAAACTGTTATTCCTGTGACAAATTAAGCTTACTGACATCTCTGGGTTTTTTGCATAAACCGGCAGTTTGCCCCTGCACCGTGAGCGGCCTGTATCAACCGCGCCCCGCTGACGCCTTCCAAGCTGACGGCAGCGTGAGGCAGTCGCTGATCCCCACACGTGCCTGTACGGGACGGCTCCGCCTGGGCACCCCTCATCGCCCGGCATCAGCGCAGAAAGCTTCTCTCTGTGCGAGTAGCAGTCCCGCCCCGCCCGAAGCAGTCCTCTCCTGGGCCGCCGCTGCGCAGCGTGCACGCGCCACCGGTGCCGAGCGCAGCCCCTGCAATCGCCCGGCCGGCCAATCGATCGCAGCCTTTCCCCCCCCCGCCCCCACCGTGCGGTCGCCGCCACCGGAGTACCGTGCCGCTTCGCTGGGCATGGGGAGGGGGACGCGAAGCAGAGGGCGGGCGTCTCGCCCGCCGCGGGAGTGACGAGGTTCCTGAAGACCAGAAAGGGAAAGGGCCCGCGGCGGCGCCCGTGCCCAGAGGCCCGCAGAGACGGAACACGACACAGGGCGAGGATGATTCCAGGCTCTGCGCGCAGGGTCTACTCGGGGCGGGCTGAGGCTCGCTGGGCCCCGGCGATCGCGGCGCGGGCCCCATTCCCCCTCCCCCGCCCGGCCGAAGGGACGGCGGGGACATCACCACAATAAAAGGGCGGCAGGCTGCCGCGCCTGTGTGCTCTCCGCGGGTCGTCGCATCTTGCGGCAGCGCTGTTGCGATCGACCTCGGGGAGGCGCCGGACCGCCGGCGGCGAGCTGAACGCTCCCGCCCGCCGGGCTGGCACAGGGCGGACGGAGGGAGGAAGCAGGCGGGGAGACTTCCTCCTCCTCGGCAGCCGGGCGGCTGCGGCGGTAGCTTCTCCCCGGGAGCAGCCGACACGGCTCGACATCGGCCTCCGCTGCCCGGTTAAGGGCTGCGCCCCAGCTGGAGGCTCCCCACGTCGCCCATGCCGTCTGCGTGCCCCCATTGGCGGTCCTGACCGCTCCTCCGTCCCCGTAGCGGGGCTGCTCTCGCGAAGGCGGGCGCCGCTGATTGGCCGGGGCGCGGAGCGATGCCGGTCGCCGCTCGCTCAGCGCCCCGCGGGGCGCAGTCCGACACCTGCTTCCTCGGCCCCACCCGCCGGCGGGACCGCGGCGCCGCTCGGTGCGGCGAGGAGAGCGGCGGCGAGCGACCACAGCTCCTCCGCCAGGCCAGCGAGGCGGTCCGGCCCGGCAGATGGGTGGCTTCTTCCGCCGCCCCCTTCCTGCCTTCCCTCTCCTCCTCCCCTCCGCCGCCCCCCGCCTCCTCTGCTGCCTCCTCCCCCGCTGCTGAGGCCGCAGCCGCCGCCTCCACCTCCCCTTCGGCTGCCTGCCTCCTCCCGGCACCCCCAAGGACCCGCGCTCGCTCTCGCTCCGGCTTCCCCGGACTCGCCATGAGCGGCGGTGCCGCTCGCTTACCGCCGCCCCCCACCCTCTGCCCGCTGCCACCGCCCCTCCACGGGCCGAGCCTGCCGGAGTCGGCAGTGCGAAGCCAGGGCCGGGCTAGCCCTGCCGGTCACGGCGCACCCCGCGCCGTCCTGGGCGCCAGAGGCCCGCCACCAGGTGAGCGGGAAAGGGGCCCCGGGGGAGGGGGAGTAGTTCCGGGCGTCCCACTCCCGCTCGGCAACGCAGCCGGACCGGAGGGCCGCGAAGTTGTCCTCCGCAACGCCCGGAGTGGCGGCCGTCCCGGGGGGCTCGTCCCCAGGTGGGTGGCGGGCAGCGGGATGAGACAGAGAAGAAACTCCCGCCGGTCACAGCACAGTGTGAGGCAAGTCGCGGCGGCTGCTGACAGGCCATGTGTCCCCGGCCAGCCACGGGGTGCTTGGGGCCCCCTGCCCATCGGTGTCGGGCTCGGCGATGGCTTTTTCCTCACCGTTTGGGATGCGGTGTTGTGAAGCGCAGGCGGCCCGCGGTACTGGCACTGGCGGTCCTACCGCTGCTAGCGCTTCCCTGCCCTGCACCCCCGTCTGTCGGCCACCGGTGCAGTCGGAGGGGTTGCGTTGCGCTGGGCGTTGGTGCTTGCTCACCCTCGCGGCGGTGGTGGCCGTGTGTTATGCGAGGTGCCCTCGGCAGCGCCGGGGCCTGGCCGGCCCAGCCCGCCCTCCCTTCTCCCTGCAGCGGCCGCCGGGGCTGCAGGGGCGCCCGCTGTGCCGCTCTCCTGAAAGGTTTGGGGGCTGTGTGTCCGTGTGCGCGCCCGTGTCCGAATCAGGAGCTGCCCCTCGCAGCGGGCTGCCGCTATCTGTGGGAATCCACGGTTTACAGTGGCAGGTTATCTTACGTTCCTGCGTGTAGTTCCAAAATGCTTTGAAAGTCAGACTGCCTCTGTGGGATCCCCGGCTGAGTGCCTCTGGGGCCCTCAACAGCTGCTCCTTAAACATGTTCTCCTTCAGTTTTCTGTTAGAAACATCCAACAGCAGGGTCTCTCTGAGGAGCTGGTTTTGGGCATGTGGTTCACTCAACCTGGAGCTATGGTGTTTTCAGGACTGAGGTCCCAACATCTGGGTCGATGTGCTTATCGTCAAACGCCAGAGCTGCTTCCAAGACTACACTGGAGTTTCCCATATGGTTAAATTTAAACGAATGTCTATGTGGTTTCAGCACTGGGACCTTAGATGTTTTCCTAAGCTGTTGTTTGTGAACGGCAGCAAGAATGGAACTGTTTATGTATATATGAAGTTAGTAATTAGAAAGTGGTGTGGGAGAATGACAGAAAACCGGACATCATTCTTTGGGTCTGGAAGGTGAAGAAATGAGGTATCTAATTAGTCTTTTCCTAGAATGTATTTTTAGAGGTGCTCCTATCTCCGGGACTTGGGTGATTTACAAGTGTATTCAGTATGGGTGTTTTACACTGACAGAAATCTTGCTCTGAAATGAAGTAGGTTTTATAGACAAGTTCCTCTTGAAATTTGTGGTTGACAGCATATTAAAGGATTCCCATGTGGAAAGTTGAGGAAGAACTCGAATTTTTACCTTTGAATTCTATTACATTATAATACATTTTAATATATACATTATAATACCGAATAGATTTTCCTTTGTGCTGAGGCCACAAAGCACATGGGGAAGATCAGTCACTCCTGTCTAGCTATTTGGGCCTTCCAAATAAAATACATAGGAGAAAAATATTCTTCCAATATAGGTGATCTGGACATGGACATTTCACCTGATGAAACTGTATTTCAACTTTTTGTTTTAAAATTGCTTGGACATTCTTGGTGTAGATGGTAAGGTTATCTTAAAGCCTGATCTCAAAACCTCTCCTAACCTTCCTATGGTCTTAATAATCTGATAGATGAATTGACTTATTATGCTGCTATTGGGAGATGAACCCTTAATTTGGAAAATCTTGGTGGAGAAAAGAACTTAAACCCTTATCATATAATGAATTCATCGCAGGCCTAGTGTACAAAGACCTTACTGTTGGATGCTGAGCTTTTTTTTCTCTGAAAAGGGACAGGGCTTTTTTGGTTTGTCCTGAAGTTTTGATATTCACTAGCACAGATCCTGTGCCTAGAAGTCCTGTGCTGAAATAGTCAGAACCAGCTTGTTCAAAAGAGCTCTTGCAGATTTCCAAGTTAAATGATTAAGTTTTACAATATACTTAAGTCACGGTATCAAGTGAATGTTTGTTGTTAGTCGTGATCTCAAAAATACATAAAATGTTTTCATGTTGTATGATCTCTGATTCATCTTCTAATTTTGAGATAACGTGTCATAATTTACAGACAAATCCAGGATATTTCTGGATTGGGGATGAGAATTTGTTTTTTTTTTTTCTCCAAAGGGAAAGGCTCTTCTGACTTTATCTAAGTCTACCAGTTTCATTCAAATATTTGCCACCAGAGGAAAAAATTAAGCATCAAACTGGCATCAGGGCTCAACTTGGATTATTTTGCTGAGCATCCTCTTGGTCATGCTCTTGAAAGGGTCTTCTCCTGGTGGTCCTAATACATTAACTTTTGATAAAAAACTCTACCATGATTTGGTCTTCAAACATTAGGGGTTAGTGAAATTCCTGTAGTTTACAAGCAGAGTTGAGAGAATGTTTACTATTTCCCCCAGTAGAAAAACATTTAGTGAAGGCTGCTGCTTCTTTTTGTTGTTGTTGTTTCTTCTGTATTCTTCTCCCAAACAGCATGTGTCAACAGAAGGGAAAGTCTCCTTTCATGGCTGTCAGATTAGTGAAAGAATATTGGCCTAGAAAATACTGCACTGAAGAGCTGATTCTTTGATTCATTCAGGAAATTGGTCCTGATCTTAAGAGGCATTTCACCTTCCATACAGCTTTGCTGCCGCTGGTGTACGTGCCACTCCTCAGTGAAAAAGAGAAACCCACCTAGAGGCAAAGTTATCAGCTAGGAAAAGAAAAGTGTGTCCGTAGTGGAAATTCTTAGACCTTTTCAGCTTCACTTTTTTTGTAAGGTCTATATTAACATTCTCAGGTTTTGCAGCACTTGGAAAGATGGTTTTGAAAGTTGCAGTGTACTTAAGATACTGCTGTGATGTCAATAGCAGCTTTTCTCTTGAACATCTTTGTTATGCATATCAGCTTTTTGTATGTCGTCTGGTAAACTTTGCTAAATTTAATTAATATTGCTTGTTCTCCTTATGTTGCAAAGTCTTCAGTTAGAATAGCTTTAAAACTAAAATTATTAAGATGCACATGAGGCTAAGTCCTATCAGAAAATACTGTTAAGAGGAGTAATGGGAGGTGCTTATTTAGGCAGATAACTAGGCACCTGCTAAGTCTTTCAGTTTGGAGAAGCTGAAACTGCTGATGAGAGCATCAGTGCCAGTTTTCAAACATGCATAACTGCAGTGTGGAGAGGATGGACTTGCTTGTAAAGACAGTACTAATGTGTTGATTAAGTGCAGTAGAAAACTGAATTTATAGTGATTCTGCCTAATGCTATATATGCTAAGCGATTGTAATAAAAGTACTAAAACTCCTTGTTATGTTCATATAGACACATGTAATTTTTTGTGCCGTTAGCAGTTGTGCATAGTTAAGCCATCTATGTGTGGTTTTGTTAAACTGGAAAGCAGTTACTGTGGCTTTGCAGTGAGTGTCATACTTAATTCTGGCATGCCTGGAGATAGATGTGAATTTTCTGATTTATGTCACTGTGATGCCTTCACAGTTTTATATGTAAAATAAAGCAAGATAGATAACTTCTTAGTAAGAACAAGTGAAGCACATTCAGTATGTAGATGATTTTCAGGAGTTGTGATTGATATTGATAGATTAAAAAGAAACAAAAAAACTGCAAACTAGTATTGCCACACCTTTATTTGAATTTGGTTGAAGTGTGATGTTCGTAAGTAAAGAAGTGGCTTGGTGGTGGTACTTGGTTAGAATTACCACAGTATTGTAAACCTGTTACTGTGCATGTTTGCTGGGTAGAGCTAATCTGTCTTGGACACTAGATTGTAATTACTTTTAGTATTATAGAATTATTTATTATAGTGTTGGTGTATTGGTTTTGGTAGTTTTGAATTATAAAGAAGATACAAGGCTTTTTTACCTAAGTAGTTGTGCTCTGAAAAGATTCTAGTAATCATGGAATGAATGTTAGCAGACATACATTGAATAAATTTATTTCAAGAAGTTAGTTATAACAGAAATGAGTTGCATAATTATGGGATTAATTTGGGAAATAAATGCAAATGTACTTAACAATTGTCTTCAGATACTGTACATTTGTTTTAAGTCATTCTCTGTGACTATCACTTTACTTTTTATTTCACTTTGACTTTCTTTGCTAAATTAATATGTAGTGCTTACATGAACTGGAAATGATAATGGCCTGAAATTGTTCTATGCCATAACTGTTTGAAGTTATTTTGGAGGTATGCTTTTTAGGTGACAGCACCAACCAGCTCAAGTGAATGCTAGCAAATATTGATATTTTCCCCCCGATGTAAGTATTTAAAGACGGTGCAAGACTGAGGTAAATGTATTTTAAGGAAAATTAATAAAATAAAGCAAATATGCAGATCTTTTAATTGTAGTTCTTGTAGTATGAACATCTTCATACTTGCATGTTTCAAATGTAAAATATGCAGGAGCACATTTGAAAAATGAAAAATTCCAAATTGTCTCTGCTAATTTCAGTTTAATAATAACAAAAAGACCAGAGCTAAGCATTTAATTTTGAAATGCACACTCTGCTTTGCAACATCTGCTTATGAAATAATCTGAATTATCCTTTTGGTCTAATCCATCAAGGTACTTACTGATTGTTGTCAATCTCAGTTGGTTCAAACTGGATGATCTACTGGAACTGATGCTTCAGCAGTTAGAAGGACTGTGACTTTGGGCTGCTACACAGAAAGACATCATACAGAGCTGCAGTGTAGCTGGCAACTGATTTGGTCTGTAAACTCACTGGTCTTTTGTTAGCTACAAAACTTGTAGCCTTGGGTAAAAGTTCTTAACTGCCTGGAAAATGGGGGAAAGATTAATTTTCATTAAGAGAGAAAGTGTTAGATGTGTTGATTTTTCTACTGGTGTCACTCCACAGGCATTAGTGAAGATGGCATAGATTTTCAGCTGAAAAGCAATTTATGTCTGACATCTTGCACAGTTTTTCGTTAGAGTTTGTCTGGTTTTGAAACTGATGGTCTCATCTCAGTTAAAGTAACTAATAAGAGATAATTGATGATGCAGTGTGCAGTACAGTCTCAGTTCAAAGAAAAAAAATGTCACAAAAAATTACAGGTATACATATATATATGTGTGTGTGTGTATTAGCTTTGTTCATGTCCTAACAGTTACATGTGCTATTTGAGCCTTGAGCTATTTCTTCCCAAGATGAAATTTCTACAGAAAAAATGTTAGGCAGCAGAGCAGATTTTGTGCTCTCACTGCTTCATACTTTCACAGCTTCACCTGTTCTTTCAGATGGAAGTAAAGACTGAAAAGTCGACGCTCTTCTCAACATAGTTTGAGAAGTTTGTTTGCCTTATCACAAAAAGGTTAAAATGAGAAATTGCCTTAAATAATATTAATAAACATGATAGTGAACATTGTAAAATCTTGGAAAAGCTGTGCTCAATTGAAAAATAAAGTGGGGTTTTTTTCTTGACTTTTTATATTTCGTTTTGCTGCTTTTTTTCACCCACAATTTATCTTGGCAAAATGAAATCCACACATGCACAGAATCTTTTTGACCTGTGGTTTTTTTCCTGAAAAAAATAGGCTTTAATTCTTTTTCGACCAATAGCATTGCAGCTTTTTTCTTGGATCTTGGACCTGAGGTATTTTAACTGGTCTGTCATATGGTATCTGCTTCATATCAGAAGTTCAGATGGATATGAGTCATCTAAACATAAGAGTTGTCAGTGTTAATGTGATGCAAGATGTGGGTGGAATAACAAGAAGGTAGAGTACCAAAATGTCAGAGATCATCTTAGGAAGATTGCAGTGGGAGCTCCCTTTGCAAGAATATTCTAATGTGATAGTGCCGCTTTCTCCCACCTTGTTTTTCTGTGTTTTGTTTGGTTTGTCTGGGGTTTTTTGGTGCTTTTTTTTTTTTTTTTTTAACACCTTCTGGTTGCATTCTTCTATGCTTGTTCTGAACTATTTTTTTCTTCTTTCTGTATGTGAAGTATAGTAAATGCTTGTTTGTTAGAATTCCCTGAATGAGGAAGAGAATCTCCATTCTTGAGGGGAAAAATACTGTTGTTCTTGCACTCTGTCAGTGACTTGAAATAGTTTCCTTCTGGACATTACTTGATGTGTAATGTAGAGTAAAGAATGCATACCTCGCTTTATTTAGGGAAAGATGCAGGAAGTGCTTTTTGAAATGGTAAGCTATAGGTATTTTCAGAATACACATTGTATAGCGTTTTTGTCTTCTGAGCTTCTCAAATGCACACGCGTGCTCCAAATGTTCATTCTTAAAAACAGTCTTCCCTAGATCTTGCTCTGGTCAGAGCCTGTCATCCCAGCTCTAAGCTCCTGGGTTGCTGTTGCCATTATCACTGGCATCATGCTTAGGTTGAACCTCTGCATCCTCCTTCTCATGCAAGTCCTTTGCAGCTATGATGTATGAAAAAGTAACATCTGTGATCAGTCTCTTGGTGGTAAAGTGTCAAGATGTTTATCTGATTTCCTTTGTATTGACTGGGGTTCTTCATCTGCACACATTATCTGTGTTGCTTGCTGCATTGTCCAGAAGCTGTTGTGGTTTCCTTGGACATGGGCTGTCATAATAACCAGCTTTCAGTAAAACATTGTAGAATTTCAGAGCTTACAATTCTAAGCATTTGGTCAACAGCTTCTGGAACAATCCCAAATGGGAAACAATAATCTTGAAGAAGACATACTCTATCACTTCAATTAAAAAAAAATCAGAAAAGCTTACTTAAGACTTTTATTGAATTTTGGTTCTTTTGTGTAATGTACACAACTGTGTTGCACAAGGGTATGCAGCCAGTATCATAAAGAATATTACACTGTTAAAGGGTGTTTATGATTGTTTTCGATATCCCTTATGAATAAGGGAATTGTACTTTTTCCTGTAATACTACTGATTTGTGCTCCAGGGCACACTTTTTTTGGAAGGAGGACAGGAGAAAGGTTGTTATTTATGTCATTTTCTGCCAGCCTGTATATTGAGGAGTAAAGTAGGAATTTTGTGAATCTTTTTAAAATACTTCATAATCTGCATACCTGGAAAATGGCCTGTTAGGAGGACTCCCCTTAATTGCGAAAAGCCATATGCAGTATTTGTTTGCATGACTTCTGTTTGTATGAGAGCCTGAGGAGTGGCTATTAAACCACAGAGTATGGCCAGTTATGTTAACTGTGATATAGAACATTTGGGTCTGTTGAAGAATACATGAACAGCACCAGTGCTGTATGACTGAACCTGCACCAAGGAACTGCAACATACAGTTTGAAAACATTTGCTGCATGTTTTTTCAGCCCAGCTGAAAGTTGTACTCTCTTTATCTTTTGCTGCTTTGCACCTGGCATACATTCAGGTTCCAGAGTGAAAGCATTAGCGATTTACATTTATTCTCTGCTTGGATTCTTGCTCTGCAAAGATTTGTTGTTTTAGGCCCATGGATACTTCTGCTTTCATTAAGAGCATGGGCAAAAGTTTGCAGGATCTGAATTATGATGTTTTTTTTTTTTCCTCAGGTACAGTTGACATTTTATTTTTTTATTCCCCTTAAAAACATCTTTATTTGCCTGTTTTTAGTGTGTGCTGGCTTTCTGTATAGATCTTCTGCAAGGCATCACATTTTTCCTGTTTGTAAGTTGATATGGCAGCAAGCCAAGGAGGAGTAAGCAGTAGCTTTTGGAAATAATTTTTGTGCAGATTTAGTGGTAGGTTATTGAGCCTTTTGGCCGAGAAACCCCAGGGAGTCTGTGATCCTTGTGGTTTGTGTGTGTTTTTAAGCAAGATTACATAAAGTGTTTATAATTTGATTTGAAAATTGCTTTTGCAGGTGATTTTGGAGGTTGGATACAGGTTAGAATTTAGAGCAGTTTCAGAAATTCCTTTATGATTTTTGTCAGCTTGGGAGTGAAGGCTTTTAGCCGCTGATGTGAGAAAGGTGTTCAAAATTAAGAAGTCTGTGACTGTGCTTGTAAAGAAGTAAAGCGGTGAACTGTGGTACATGCTTCAGTGGCATATTCCAAGGAAGTGGGAAGTCAAGATTCTTCATAAGTTGTTGAGTTGGACTGAAAAAGTGAGGGAGACACACCCAAAAAATATTCCTTTCTTCATTAAAACTTAATTTCGTGTAGTAGTCTCTTGTGCCCGTAGGATCTTCCACTTGCTGACTCTGTAATATATTGATTCGTCATCCCTGATGCTAAACCACAGAAGTGTGTATATTAATCCCGGTTTAAACCAGTAATCTGCAGCAGTTTTGGATTAATGAAGTGTTAAATGGATTTATTTTTCTCTTCCTAATTTTAAATTGGTCTAAGGGTGGGAAAATTTGTTCATCCTGAATGACCCTGAGTTTGGTGGTTGGGTCAGTTGCATTCTGAAACCTGCACTGGAGTTCTCAGGAGAAAATGTTTAGCCAGTCTGTAAATTCATAATATGCTGGTTAGCTTCTAGTCTGGAAAAATAGGTATTTTCTCTTTTCTTTTTTTTTGGGGTGGGGGGGGGTGGGGTAGGGGAAGGGGAGGAGGGAGTGGGTCTTAAATCTTACTGATCCTGCTTTTATGCAGTGAGGTACAAAAAATACCAATAATGAAGAATTTGAACATTGAGGAAAAATAAAGGATTTGTTGCATTTTGGCTGCTTTTTTAAAAAGGGGATAGTGAACATGGGAAATTAGGGAAGAACTATG
Organism: Strix uralensis; assembly: GCF_047716275.1. Lineage (NCBI taxonomy): Eukaryota > Metazoa > Chordata > Aves > Strigiformes > Strigidae > Strix > Strix uralensis. Next base: position 64,007,362 of record NC_134012.1, read on the forward strand.
AAAGTGGTCAATATGGTAAAAATGCTATGATGGTGTCACCTTACAAACTTGAAAAAAAACATACTATTACTGAACAACATATCTCTAGTGGAATAGTGGTCCTCCAGCTATTTCACAGATTATGCCGTACTGTGGGGACTAGCCAGTGTGCTGGAGGGCAGGTGTGCTCTTCAGAGGAACTTTGACAGCTTGGAGAACTGGGGACCTCATAGCATTCAGCAAAGGCAAATGCAGAGTCTTGCCCTGAGGCAGAATAACTGTGTGCAGATAGTCAGGCTGGGGGCTGAATGGGTGGGTAGCAGCTTTGCTGAAAAGGCAGATACTGACTTAGTGGAGTGAGCTCTCTTGAGGATACCAGGATGCTGTAGAGGCTGGAGCATGTGACCTATGAGGAGAGGTGGAGGGCACAGCCTGGTGAAGAGATGTCTCAGGGGAGATGTCAGTGCCCTCTACCCTTCTCTCATGGGAGGAGGCAGGAAAAATAGAGCCAAACTCTTGTATACTGGTAGGGCAAGAGGCTGGGAATAGGTCTCAGGCTGGAACACATGAATTTCTGTTCAGATATTAGGAAGAATTTTTTTCATCCTGGAGGTGGTCAAGTACTGGAGCAGAGAACTGGAGACATTATGGAATTTACAACTTTGGAGATATTAAAAACTTAGCCAGACAAGGCACTGGATAGCCTGCTCTAATTGGCCTGGTCTGAGCAGGGGGATTGGATTAAGTGACCTCCAGCAGTCTTTCTCAACCTGAATAACTGTGTGATGCTGTAGTGGGCATGTTACCTGTGTCTCGGGGATGCCTGCTTCAGTCACTGTAAATAGAGAAGTAACAGTAATTTGGGAGTGTAAAGTTGGCAGATGGTCAGAAGTGATGGTGAAAACTCAATTTGCTTAGGCATACGAGTGTCACCTGTCTTGTGAGATTTTTTTTTTCCCTCAACTTTGATATTTTCACCATGATAACCTTAACATGCTTCCTCCCCACACACCCCAAACTACCTTTTGCGATGGATATTTTGTGTATAAATGCTTTTGGGTAAAACATCAATAGCTGTTTGTATTTAAAGGGATGCTGAAAGCAGAACTAAGTTTCTGCCTCTCAGTCCTTCCTCCTAACTTACTTGCTGGTTTATATACAAGCAGTCTGTTTTCTTCTGGAAGACAAAAGAGTGCACGTAAAATTTTTTTTTCTTTTTCAGTCTTAAGAGGTGTGGGAGATGTTGAGTCTTGTCTTTGCTGTCATACTTGGTACACTTTCACAGAAGGTGCCAGATAAATAAATTGAGAGATGTGTTGTCCAGTAACGGGAGAGTTTTTTCCAAGCTTGTAGGGTATGTGAGTAAAATATGTACAAAGAGACAAAAAATATAAAAGATATTCACTGCTGTATTTTTGTCTTTTTCTGTTGGTCTTTACCTAACCAATATTTATGATGTGAGCATATCTACTAGAGCATAAATCTTCTACAGTATTTTTAAGGAAAAAGGGTAGAAACAAGAATTCAGTCTATAACATAAAATACAAGTATAGCAGAAAGTAGGCAAAGAGAGAAAAACTGTGGTATATGACCTCCTCAGATTGCCTACCAGTGTAAATGTGAAGTTGGCGTTCTATGTAAAGCTGTCATGCTTGTTCTTTTAGTCCTGTTTCTGTGTAAATAGCTTCTGAGTTGAGGGAGGCTTTTTCATTTCTTAAAAATAATTGTAAGAAATCAGTGGTTAAGCAGCAGGTAAATCAGTCTGCCCTCTGAAGAAAACACTATGAAGGGAGCTGATGCTGTTCTGTTTGGCTTACTGACCCATGGAGTTAGGTAGTTGCTGGGCCCTTAAGCAGTGATTTGCTTCCAAACAGATGCAGTGTATGGTCTCTCTTACAGGGACACAAGAAAGAATGGAGGGCGTCAAGGACTAGAGAAGCCAAAGGAGTTGCAGGGAATGCGAATTGTAAGGATTTGGAGGGGAACTGGGGTATTGCAGGGAAGGAACATAAAAATGCAGAACAAAAATCCATGAAAACCAGTTTTCATTAATTCTGCTACTCATGTAACTACTGATATCTTTTGAGGATCACTCTTAAAACATCTATATCATAAAAGAGAATATGCTAAGTAAACAAGTTTCCAAATTGTTATGGACTTGTTTAATGTGAATTAACCAAAGTATCATCTCTATCTCTTGGTAACCAGCTACACAGAAGCTGTGTGGCAAGGCAGGTAGTGAGGCCAAAAGAGGATACCAGAATTTTCTGGAGTTCCTGAGTCGCCAGTTAAGTTGTGGCAAAAGTGGCCTTAAAGCATTTTATAGTAAAGACTTGTGCCATTTATTTCATTTATTATTCTTTAACATTATGTTTCTGTGTTAGGTCAAGTGTTTGTTTCCTATCATTTTCTGGATGCTGCATTTTCTGTTTGGGACTGATGTCCCAGAGAGACAAATAGTAGCTTAGTTTTCCCTTACCTTTTGTGTTCCTCCCTTTTTTGCCACTTTACCCTTTTGGTTTTTTTCCTCAAGTTTAATAGTGAGAAAAAGAGAAGTGGCAGAGAAGTCTTAATAGTCTGCATCAGAAGGGAAAACATAGGAAATCATTCTATCATTTTACAAGGCCATAGGAGAGCTTTGTTTTCAAGGAACCATGTCTAGTTTTGGAGGTCTTCTAAGTGTCTAGGGATTTTCAGATTAAGGCAGGTTGTCCAGCAAAGAGATACCAAAATGATTGCCTATGGACTATTTTTAATTTTGATCTTCTAAAGATCTTGAATTTATACAGTTTGGAGAAGAAATGCTGGCTATGGTTTATTGCATCTCTGTAGAGGGTGGGCCTAGAATAACCACTGTAGACAGCAAGAGGTGAAAACACTTAAATACTGCTTAGGACAGTTGGGATGAGTGTTGTTGAATGTGTGCTGACATGCTTTGGTATTTATTATCTAGCATCTTTGGAGTTACTGGTTAGGATTTGTCTGTGCTAGAAAGTTATGCTGTGCTAACTTAATCAGCTAAAGTGGCAAAGATGGTCTAGTGACTTTGAATTCCTCATTCTGGGAGAATTTTTGTTGTTTTGAGAAACAAGGGTAAGTCATCAATAAGAGCATTTTCGTCTGATAATCTATTGTTCTTAGGTTATAAACACAGTGCATCTGGAGAATCGCTGCTTACCAATACACTTGCCTGTTCTCTTAGGTAGACCACCAGCTCACAAATGCTTGAAATTCAAAGTTTCTAACAGTTATGTTGTTACTGAAAAAAAATTTCCAGTCATGTTGGGGGCTCATGTGGTGCTGTTTTGGAGTGCTTCAGCCTCCTTGTCCTGGCCGTCCATTTGATAAAGTTGACATGATTTCCTACAAAACATCTGTGTTTTATGCCTTTATCTTGCTTCTTCTAACTTTTGCTGTTTTGATTTTGTTGTTCCTTGTGTTCAAAATTGTGCCCTCTCTCAGCTCATTTGACAAGTCATGCTGGAGCTGCTTAGATTGACCTCATGGCTTTCCAGGCTTTTTCCTTGCTTTTGCTACCTCTCAACCCAATTAAGCTTGGTTGTTGTTGAAGGAAGAAATTTCAAAGTGTAATAAAAATACTTTGGTGGGCTGAGTGTCTTGCAGATTGTTATGTTCATCATTCTTTTGGCCACTGGAACTGTTTATGTTATCACAGAAGCAGTGGCATCAAAATGGGTGAGCTATCACGTAGCCTTAGGAGAGGGGAAACCAGGACCTGTAGGTATCTGTTCTCCAGGGCTGTCCAGAGGTCTTGATGAAAAATCGAGGTTGTGACTTGTCAGATACCCATCTTCATTTCAGTGAGGTTGAAGAAACACTTCTGGGAGACACATTTCTGGGATGTGAAAGTGATTCTGAGCTCTGGTAAACAAAACACTATGTTGTTCCAACTGCCTGGATTTCCTCTGAGGAATTTGTATGAACACTGACAAAACTGGGCTTAGAACTTTTTTTTATGGTGTTAACAAGGAAACTTTTGCATGTGAAGCAAACTGCTATTGTTAAGAATTTATGACTCTCAAGAAGGGGAAGTGGATCTTGATTGGTCTATATATAAAAAAGAAATGTGGCAGTCTGATCTCTGGTTATGTCTGAACTCCTGGAGTTTTGCTTTGGATATGGCATATTTTGTGTTGCAAAAACTTGGGTAGTGAGAGCTTAAATTCTAAGTTTACTTACCCAGGCAATGCAGCTGTTACTTTCCAGAAAACACTGTGAAACAGAGCAGATGCAAGCAGGTTTTCAGGAGCAGATTTGGTCTACTGTTTCCAGAACTGTAGGCATAATTCTCATCATCAACCACTAATACTCATGCTTCGACTTTGCAAATCAAGTATCATGAAAACAGAATTGATCTGTAATCTATTGGTCTGTGTTTGTTGATTTCACTGTTTATGCCTATATTAAAGGAGGCATATGTGCTCTTGTACTGTGAGGTCTGTATTTGGAAAGGGGTAGGCAAGAGACATTATTTCTGTTGGCTTCCATTACTATAGAGAGGCTACTAGAAGGCTTCATTTCACCTTTGGGGATGACCCAGAGGCTGTTGAAGTAGGAGCAGCCCTGAGAAAAGGGTAGTTTGCTGAAACAGAGATGGATACCTTAAAAGTCACAAGGTTGTTGTTCATTAAAGGTCTCCTTTAATTTACATTTGTGTTGAATATTCTCTATTTTCCCACTTGCTGTTATTACTGTTATTAGCATACTGATGCTCTTAAAGAAGAGTTGGGAGTTCAAAACATGCACAACTGGTGATAAATCCAGTGTCTTGGGTTCTAACTCTTTTTTGCCTTGCATATTCTCAGTTGTTCATTTGCTGCTAGAGACCCCATGCATGTGGAAATGGTCACAGGCAGTCTCCTGAACTTACATACCTCAATATCTGAAACAGGTACCTCTGTGTCTCTTAAAAAGATCTACAGTTTAATAGCGGTCACATTCATTGACTTCTGATCGCCTCTGTGTATTATTTAAGGTATAAAAAGAGGTACTGCTGAGGAGGAAACTGGCTCCACAGCATCCTAGATTTATGTGTTGAATGCATTGTAAACTTTATGGGGTTCTTCTGTGAAACTTGTCTACAATATATAACTCTACTAGCTAATGACTTGCTATTGGGGCTGGCTGACCTGGCTACTTAGATACTTCTCTTCCAGGTCTACACGCTGCTTCATGAGATCTTCAACTGAAATATGCCTAAAAGTAAACTAAACTATACATATGTTTTTCAACCTGTATATATACACTGTGTGTAAATCTGAGAGCCCTCTGTTCTGGACTGGATAGAGGTATGCCTTCATTAAAAGCAAAAGCTAACACATTCAGTTGTATGAAGATACTGGTAATAGCAGTCCCCATCAGAAGGAGTTGGTCACTTAAAATGACTGTATAGGCTGGGTATAATTGCAGTAAGTTGTCCTCTTCATCAAAGTTGTCATGTATCTAATAGAATTTGAACTCAGATGGGCATTTTTGCTGTTAAGTTGTTAGATGAACAACTGGAAACTGCTGAGCTAGGTGAATATGTCACAGGTACTGGCTGACGTGCATCTGTGTTGCTGCTTTTGCTTTCAGATGTTACCATGAGTATCAGTTGGAGCACAAGGAGCTATGGTAATAGGAATGTTTGGGAGAGCTGGGTCTTGTTTACTTGAGAAAGGTAAGAGTGTGATGGGATTGTGAGAACTCCTGATGGAACAGAGTGAAAGTGGGTGATAACTAGCCAGGAAAGACCACCAGGAAATAAGATACCTTACAAAGTTCAAAGAAAAGAATATTGGAAGTTGAAAATTGGCAACTACAGAGAAGGAAACACTAGGAAATCCATTAGAAAGAAAAGTGAGCTGATTACTTCTGTATCCTGTTACTGAATTAGACATGAAGAAAATTCCAGAGTGCAGTTTGTGCAGAACATATAAAATTAGAAACAGTGGAAACTAAAATGACATCTTGTGGAGAAAGAAGGTTATCATGTTGTGGTGAAATAACTTTGGCTGGACTCCAGGTGCCCACCAAGCTGTTCTATCACTCTCCTTCCTCAAATGGACAGGAGAGAGAAAATACGACAAAAAACTTGATGGTCAAGTTAAGAACAGGCACATCACTCGGTGTGTACGGTCACAAGAAAAACAGACTCGGCTTGGGGAAATTAATTTAATTCATTGCCAATCAAAAGAGTAGAATAGTGAGAAATACAAACAAATCTTAAAACACCTTCCTGTCATCCTTTTTCTCAGGCTTAACTTCACTACAGACTTCTCTATTTCCTCCTCCCAAATGGTGCAGGGGGATGGGGAACAGGGGATGTGGTCGATTCTTTACATGTTGTCTCTGCCGCTCCTTCCTCCTCACGCTCTTCCCCTGCTTCAGCATGGGGTTCCTCCCATGGGAGACAGTCCTCCATGAACTTCTCCAACTTGAGTCCTTCCCATGGGCTGGAGTTCTTCACAAACTGCTCCATGGGACTTTTCCACAGGGTACAGTCCTTCAGGAATGGACTGCTACGGTGTGGATCCCCTGTGAGGCCACAGGTCCTGCCAGAAGACCTGCAGCAGTGTGGGCTCCTCTCCATGGGGCCACAGGCCCTGCCAGGAACCTGCTCCAGCACAGGCACTCCATGGAGTGACAGCCTCCTCCCATCTACCTGCTGTGGCATGGGGTCCTCCACAGGCTGCAGGGTAGATATTTGCTCCACTGTGGACCTCCATGGGCTGCAGGGGGACAACCTGCTTCATCATGATCTTCACTGTGGTCTACAGCTCTGCTCTGATGCCTGGACCACCTCCTCCCCCTCCTTCTTCACTGACCTTGGTGGCTGCAGAGTTGCTTCTCTCACTTTTCTCTCTTGGCTGCTGTTGTGCAACAGTTTTTCCTCCCTTCTTAAATATGTTATCACAGTGGCACTACCACCGTCACTGATGGACTTAGCTTTGACCAGCATCAGGTCTGTCTTGGAGCCAGCTGGCACTGGCTCTGTTGGGCATAGGATAGGCTCGTGTCTTCTCACAGAAGCCCCCAGCTTCAAAAACTTTGCCATGTAAACCCAGTACAGGATGGTGTGGAGCAAAGAGATCTGGAATTATTTGCATAGATAACCAGTTCAGACAAATGTTGCCTATCTGTATGTGCTTATCTCTCCTTTGACTACACAAGGAATTTGAGCTTGTAATTTTGTGACAACTGCAAGACAGGTGCTTGAAGAAGGAGACATAACTACTTTCCATAGGGTGTCCTGTGGCAAGATGAGGTGTATGAAGAGCCAGGTGAAAAAGCCAATGTAGGAGAGTAGAGTCAATTCAGCACCTTTTGTTATTTTGTGTGTGATTACTTGTGGCTTAAGTAGTTTGCTGCCTAGAAAAGTTCTACAGCTGAAAAGGGTAATGTAGTTGACCCCAAAGACAGGTTTTTCTGGTTTCCTCATCTATGGCTTGCATCTAAAATTGAAAACAAGATGCACAGCAGCCATTATTTTGAATAAAGAAATGTGTATATACAGAAGGATCTAGATAAAGGCTAGATAAATCCTACTGATGTTCTCTAGATTACTTGCTGGTCAGAACTCTTAGAATGGGGGAAAGTCTGGAATTGTAAAGAAAATAAAATTACCAAAGTCAAAATGAAATGCTAAACCTTTTGATGTGGAGAGAGATTGGTATATTGTGTCTTTTGCTTGGCTTTTGGGGGATTTCAGATTTTTAACTTTAGCCAGAAGGCTTCCAGAAAGTTGTGGTGTTTTTGTGGTGGTGTTGCTTTTTTTAATTTTTTTTTTTTTCCACACAGCAGAGAGAAAGCAACTGCAAGACTAACAATGATGCAGAAATAATCCAGCTATATAAATGGAATGTAAACAATAGTGTTCAGACTGATCTGTGATTTGCAGTAAAATTACTTATGAGTGACTTGTTGCTCTGTCATTTGATAAAATTGCTGTACTTTGTTTTTTTGTAAATGCAGTACCTACATTTTTGTGTGTATTTTTGCAAGAATCTTTTAAATGGATTACATCTGCCTAATACCTATCTTGTGGTCAATGGCAGCGATGTTCAGAGTAAACTTCAGAAAGCAGTCACATCCATCACAAGGACAGAGGAAGCTTTGTTATGTATTTTCATATAAGGACAGAGGTCAGCAAGGTTGTTGGCAGAAATAAAGAGTAATAAACTTGAGTTCTAATCAGTGAAACCATGTCTCTGGAAGAATGCATGGGGTTTATGAGTAAGGAGGAAAGGAAAATGGCTTCTGTCTTATAAGGACTTATAAGGAAGTGCTCCTTTCTGAGTAGATTTGGTTTGCATATCAAGAAGAAATGATTAGGCACCCTTGTATTTGTATGGATCAGTTGATGTTGCTCTAGGTGACCCATTTTGTATTTTGTACTATGGTGAAAATTGGCCCATTTTAAGCCTTTTCAAAGTGCTGTGACTTATCCAAGGCATCAGTATTGTTTGAAGAAAATTTTACAACATATGTCTGAAGGGATCAATTTTTCACTGGAATGAGTGCTTGTGTGACCTTTTCTTGAACTCTTAGGTAGGTGGTCCCTCCAGGAAGCTATTACCATGATGACACACAGTCTTTTCAGTGTAAAGAACACCATCTGCATCCACTGCTAGGAGTGTTTCAGTATGGGGCAGTCTCTTTCTGTGTATTGACTGTGAGGCTGTGGGACCTTTGTGGCAAAACAGGGGAGGAAGGTGAAATCAGGACATGCTGCAAGAGCTGATTTGGTTTGTGGGGTTTTTTTTTTGAGTGTTTGGCATTGGTTGCATAAAGGCAGATAAGGACAACTTTGGTCTTTTCAGAGTTCATAAAGCATTTGGTTTGTGTGTGTGTCTGTGTTTTCTCTAGTTCATGTCATGAAGCTCTGAATCGGACATCCATTTGATAGCTTTATTATCTATCTAGAAACAGTATAAAGAATGTCCTAAACACTAACTGTATTTCTAAGGTCATAACTTCATGCATGCTTAAGCTTCAGCTAGAGTAGCAGAAAAAGCTGCCTATTATCACCTGGCTTCTGACCACCTTTCTCCTAAGTTGTATAAATGAACTGCTGCAATTTAACACTAGCATTAGGTGTTAACTGAGGTAAATCCCTTGTCCAGGTTCACTGTGCGTTTTTACAGATACATACCTAGAGTATGTGGGAGCTGGAAGTGTTTCCCTCAGTGACAGTGCTGTACTAATGGGATCAAGAAATGAAAGCAAAGAGGTTGCAACCATTTCTTTTCAATATGCAGAGTAACTTCTAGGTGATGTTTGTTTCACCCTCTCTTCATCCATTGTACCTGTTTGGTAGATTGCTAGGAGCACTGAGTAACAGGGAGGGCTGCTAGCTACTACAATGTTGAATGTAGAGATCTTTTTATTTTTTCAATAATCTGAAAGATTATTTGCTGTAACTAGTAATTTATTTTGATAGTCTTTAGGGGCCTGTTAGGACATACAGATTAAATTTTGGGCAGACCCACACAGTAAACAAATGCTTTGTAAAAGTAAATAGTGATGGCATTGATTTATTTATATTTTTGGCTGTTAAAAAAATTCCCCATGTGGAGATAATGATAGAGATAGCATCAATGATGAAGGAATATATACTTGGGAACTTGGGAAGAGGAAGAAAGAGAATAACTTTGTATTTCAGGAAGAAAAGGTTTTATTTTGTGTTGCGGGCAGATCTACAGTAATGCTAAGTGAACGAAAAATTTCACAGATGCAGTGGCCTTGATGTGCAGCTATTTCTTTGAACTTTACCTTCATTTATGTGATTCAGTTTGTTCACGAATCAAAAAGAATAGCTTGGTTTCCACTCTGTACCTGCAATTTTGAGTAATCCTCACTATTCAAGAGACTGAAGCTAGAGGCCACTCATTTTGGGTAGTGATCCTTCCCACCTAACTCTCAATACTATTGCAAAGCATAAACCTGCAGGCTGGTGAATGCCAATCTCAGATGCTGAATGTAATTTTTACCAGGCTCTGTTGTACAGTTTGCTCATGTAGCCCCAGTGCTTTCCTCCTGTACTTACAGTACTAGTACACGCGTACTTTTGTGCTTTTTGCCTCATGTTTGATGTGCGCTGACAAATATAATGTAAACTGTGTTCGAGGCATATGATGAATATTAGATAGCTGTTCTTTCTTAACAAGTAAAAAAGGGAAAACCTGAATCACCCTTACCACCCAAAAGTATGTTACCGTTTCACAGAAGTGTACTAACCCTGTCATACAGAACTAAAACATCTGACTACACTTTTCCAGCTGAACTGTTCATTAGAAACATTTTAGCATCACAGTTATTTTGAACTTAAGAGTTCATTCTCATAAGCTTTGTAGTATGGTTGCCAGTATTGGAGAGAAACAGTTTCCTATAAAAACTGGGAGTTTCCCATCGTACGATGAGCGTTCTGTTATGAAAATAGTGTGGAAGACATTGGCAGTTAGACAAGTGAGTATCTGTGTCTAGAAATCCAGAGCATAGGTTAGTCATTTGAGTCTAGGAGGACTAACATTAAATGGCTTACTGAAACAGGCTGCTGATAGTACTTGAGTTACAAGATCTGGATTGTGGTTTACTCTCTCAAAGTAGCTCTTGAAATGACATCATCATAATTTAAGCCCAGAGGGCAGCTGAACACCACACAGCCGCTCACTCACTCACTCCTTCCCCCTCAGCAATGGTGAGGAGAATGTACAACAAAAGGGTCAGGAATCAAGATAAGGACAGAGAGGAATGACTCACCCATTATGGTCACAGGCAAAAGATAGACTCCTTAGGTGTAGAAAAAGAACATCAATATAATTTAACCATCACCACCACCACCATTTAATTTTCCAGTCAAACAGAGTAGGACAGTGAGAAATATAACCACATCTTAAAAACACCTTCCCCTCACCCCTCCCTTCTTTCTGGACTCAGCCTTGGTCGTGATTTCTCTACCTCCTCCCCTCCTACAGTGCAGGGAGGCAGGGAATGGGGTCTGTGGTCAGTTCATCACCTGTTGTCTCTGTCGCTCCTTCCTCCTCAAGAAGTAGGACTCCTCATGCTCTTCCCTGCTCCAGTGTGGGGTCCCTCTCATGGGAGACAGTCCTCCATGAACTTTCTCAGACATGAGTCCTTCCCACGGTCTGCAGTTCTTCGTGGGCTGCTTCAGCATGAGTCCCTTCCATGGGCTGCAGTCCTCCCAGCAACAGTCTGCTCCAGCACAAGCTTCCCTCAGAGTCCTGGCCTTCCTCAGGTGCAGCCACCTGCTCCATTGTGGGGTCCTCCATGGGCTGCAGGTGGGCATCTGCTCCACCATGGACCTCCTACATGAATTGCAGGGGGACAGCCTACCCTTTCACCACAGGCTGCAGGGGAGTTTCCCCTCTAGTGCACCTCCCTACCTTTCTTCAGCTGACTTCAGTGTTTGCATAGGTATTTCCTTCACCATTCCTCCTCCTCTCAGGTTTCTCTTCCTAAATATGTTATCACAGAGGCGCAGCCATGTTGTAGTTTGAACTCAGCTGGCAGCCAATTGCCACATGGCCAGCCGTTCAACTTCCACCCCGCCGCGCCCCCCCCCCCCCCCCCCCCCCCCCCGCTCCAGTGAAATAGGGAAGGGACAAAAAGAAGAAATTTGTAGATTGAATTAAAAAAAAGAGTTTACTAATAGTAACAAGAAAACAACAGTAACAATAGTGAGTCCAAAACGGGTAAAATGCAGCAGTGGCTTATCAAGTGTGGCGACAGGTACACAGCCCCTCCCCCACCTCACAGCAGCAATCCAGCTGCACCAGAAAATCCCGCCATGCCATCCTGGAAAAACCGAACACGGCGCACCCAAGCGTCTGCCTGTATACACTGAGCATGACGTCACATGATATGAAATACTCCCATGATCGATCAGGACATGGCCCTCTAGCTGTGCTCCCTCTCAGCCCAAGGAAAGTTAACTCTATCCTGGCTGAAACCAGGACAATCTCCACCCCTTATTCCATACCATTTACTCATGCTCAGGTTCCAAATACATTCTAAGGAATCACCACCCCTTTTCCTGGATCTCACATTCCCTTAGTCTATGGACCATCCTTCCAAAATGTCTGCTGAGTTCATTTAGTCCATAACTTTGGGTTCCATCTGTCATGACAGTCTTTAAGGCTGGAGGAATGAGGTGGAGTTGGCTCAGTTGGTGAGCAGGAGGCTTTGGATGTGGCAGGAGGATGTTGCGGGGCACCAGTTGCGATAACAGGGTTATTTGACAGTTCGGTTCATTACCTGTTCTCATCTAAAATCAAATCTCCTTGAGGCATGCATCGGACCTCTCCGTCTTGCATTATCCACCAAGTGCCTCCAGGTCCTTGGGCAAAAGCAATTCCACGCTTGGGTTTACCTTTACCCAGTGCAGGAATAACCCAGACAGTCTTCCCCAGCATATTCCTAATGCGCACTATGGGGTCTTTATCCCCATCCACAGTATGCAGGAGGTTTGATTGAACAGGGCCAGCTTGCTTGGTAAATCCTCTGGTATTGACTAACCAGGTGGCTTTTGCTAAATGCACGTCCCAGTGTTTGAAAGTTCCACCACCCATTGCTCTCAGTGTAGTTTTTAGCAATCCATTGTATCGCTCAATTTTCCCAGAGGCTGGTGCATGGTAGGAAATGTGATATATCCACTCAATACCATGTTCTTTGGCCCAAGTGTCTATGAGGCTGTTTCTGAAGTGTGTCCCATTGTCTGACTCAATCCCTTCTGGCATGCCATGTTGCCATAAGACTTTCTCCTCAAGGCCTAAAATGGTGTTCCGGGCGGTGGCATGGGGCATGGCATAAGTTTCCAACCAACCAGTGGCTGCTTCCACCATTATAAACACATAGTGTTTGCCATGCCGAGTTTGTGGGAGCGTGATATATCAATCTGCCAGGCCTCCCCATGTTTATATTTTGACCATCGTCCTCCATACCAAATGGGCTTTAACTGTTTGGCTTGATTGATCGTAGCACATGTCTCACATTCATGGATTACCTGTGTAATAGCATCCATGGTTAAGTCTGCCCCTTGGTCAAAACCCAACTATATGTTGCATCTCTTCCCTGATGGCCTGAGGAGTCATGGGCCCAGTGAGCCATAAATTGTTCACCCTTATGTTGCCAGTCCAGATCTACTTGAGACAACTTAATCTTAGCAGCTTAATCTGCCTGTTGGTTGTTCTGATGTTCTTCAGTGGCCTGGCTCTTGGGTACATGAGCATCTACATGGTGTCTTTCACAACCAGATTCTCTACCCAAGCAGCAATACTTTGCCATAATTCAGTAGCCCAGATGAGTTTGCCTCTGCACTGCCAGTTGCTCTGTTTCCACTGCTGTAACCACCCCCACAGTGCATCTGCCACCATCCATAAGTCAGTATAGAGGTAGAGCACTGGCCACTTTTCCTGCTCAGCGATATCCAAGGCCAGCTGGATGGCTTTCACCTCTGTGAAATGACTCGATTCACCTTGTCCTTCAGCAGCTTCAGTGACCCATCACGTGGGGCTCCATACAGCTGCTTTCCACCCTTGATGTTTCCCCACAATGCAACAGGACCCATTGGTAAACAGGGCATATCGCTTCTCATTATCCAGTAGTTTATTATATGGTGGGGCATCTTCAGCACGTGTTACCTCTTCCTCTGGTGCCATTGCAAAATCTTTGCTTTCTGACCAATTTGTAACCACTTCCAGTATTCCTGGATGGCTGGGGCTCCCTATTCGAGCCCGTTGTGTGATTAATGCGACCCATTTACTCCACGTGACATCAGCTGCATGGTGTGTAGAGGGGACACTCCCTTTGAACATCCAGCCCAGCACTGGCAGTTGGGGAGCCAGGAGGACCTGTGCTTTAGTCCCAGTCACCTCTGAAGCAGCTCGGACCCCTTTGTATGCTGCCAATATCTCCTTTTTGGTTGGAGTGTAACGGTCCTCTGATCCTCTGTATCCCCAACTCCAAAACCCCAGGGTCAACCCCGAGTCTCCCCTGGTGCTCTCTGCTGGAGACTCCAGGTAGGGCCATTCTTCCCGGCTGCAGTGTAGAGCACATTTTTAACCATCTTGCCCTGTACAAACTGGCCCAAGGGCTAGTGCATGAACTATTTCCTGTTTAATTTGTTCAAAAGCTTGTCGTTGCTCAGGATCCCATATAAAATCGTTATTTTTCTGGGTCACTTGATAGAGAGGGCTTACAGTCTGATTGTAATGTGGAATATGCATTCTCTGGAAACCCACAACACCCAAGAAAGCTTGTATTTCCTTTCTGTTAGTCAGTGGGGACATAGCTGTTATTTTATTAATCACCTCCATTGGAATCTGACAACGTCCATCTTGCCGTTTTACTCCTAAAAACTGGATCTCTGTGCAGGTGTCTTGACTTTACCACGCTTTATGGCAAAACCAGCTCTCAGAAGGATTTGGATTATTTTCTCCCCTTTCTCAAAAACTTCTTCTGCTATATTACCCCATATAATGATGTCATCAATGTATTGTAAGTATTCTGGGGCTTCACCCTGTTCCAGTGCAGTCTGGATCAGTCCGTGGCAAATGATGGGGCTGTTTCCACCCCTGGAGCAGTCGATTCCAGGTGTATTGGACACCCCTCCAGGTAAAAGCAAACTGTGGCCTGCATTCTGCTGCCAGAGAGAAGGATGGAGAAAAATGCGTTGGCAATATCAATCATGGCGTACCACTTGGCCACCTTCGACTCTAGTTCATACGGAAGTTCTAACATGTCTGGCACAGCAGCACTCAGTGGTGGTGTGACTTCATTCAGGCCACGATAGTCTACTGTCAATCTCTATTCTTGGTTAGACTTTTGCACTGACCATATGGGGCTGTAAAAAGGGTGAGTGAGTCTTGCTGATGACTCCTTGGTTCTCTACTTGACGAATCAGTTTATGGATAGGGATTACAGAGTCTCGATTGGTGCAATATTGTCGTTGGTGCACGGTTGTAGTGGCAGTTGGCACCCGTTGTTCTTCGACCCTCAGAGATCCCACAACAGAAGGATCCTCTGAGAGACCAGGTAACACAGACAGCTGTTTAATTCTGTTTCCAAGGCAGCTATACCAAAAGCCCACCGATACCCTTTTGGGTCCTTAAAATACCCTCTTCTGAGATAATCTATACCAAGAATACATGGAACGTCTGGGCCAGTCACAATGGGATGTTTTTCCCACTCTTTTCCACTTAGGCTCACCTCGGCTTCCAATACAGTCAACTGTTGAGACCCTCCTGTCACTCCTGAAATACAAATGGGTTCTGCCCCTTTAAAATTTGATGGCATTAGGGTGCACTGAGCACCAGTATCCACTAGAGCGTTATACTGCTGGGGGTCAGATGTCCCAGGCCATCAAATCCACACGGTCCAGTAAACTCGATTGTCCCTGTCTGCCGCCTGGCTGGAGGCAGGGCCCCTCTAATGTTGGTCATAGTATCCGCTAATGACAAATGGGTTAGTGTGCTGTGTACGGGTCTGAGTCTCATCCTGGTTACTTGCTTTTTGTGAATACAAATCAGAAGGTCTTCTCATAGGAACAGGAGCAAAGTCGACCTTTCTGCTCTGTTTGGGCACTTGATTACTGGAAATTGGAGCAGCATTTCTCCTGAAAGGACCCCAATTTGTAGGTGTTCTTCCTTCCAACTCACGTACCCACTCTTCTCGGAGGTAGGTTGGTTTTCCATCCCATTTCTTCATGTCTTCTCCATAGTCACGCAGGCAATGCCACAGCTTCCCCCGTGGTGTGTACCGGTTTTCTCGATAGAGAAACGACTGCTCCTAATAGCCGAGATTCCAGTCCGTGCAGGTGGGGAGTAGGACATGTCCTCTTTAAATTGCTGGAAATCTTGAGATAATTTCTTCATAGCCACGGTGAGGGAGGAAGAGAGACTTTCTTCATATCATCGTAGTCGGCGAGCCAGTTTGGATGATTGTTAGTCACTCTTTGTCTCTCCAGTCCATTACTGCTAATGCATTGGCGTGTGATGATGGTGTGCTCCGTACAAACTTCCGACACATGGGCCAGGTGCATTGGACCTAATCTGGATCTGTGGGTAGTTGTGCATTATCTGGGTCATAGTAAACTCTCTCCCGCACGGCTAGTTCCCTCAAGTATTGAATGCCTCTCTCTATAGTGGCCCACTTACTTGGATGACATACAGCATCTTCCTTGAAGGGATACCTCTCCCTCACACTTGACAGAAGTTGCCTCCAGAGACTGAGATTTTGCATCTCCTTTCTAATGTCTTTGTCAATGCCCCCTTCCTTAGACAGGGATCCCATCTGCCTCACCTCCCTGCCCTCTAGTTCCATGCAACTGGCCCAGCTATCCCAGCACTGGAGCAGCCAGGTAGCAAGTTGCTCACCTGGATGGCAGCTGAAATCTTTTCACATGTCTCTCAGCTCACTCTTGGATAAGGACCAGGTGACTATCACTGGCTCTGCCTCCTTCTCCTGTTCTCATGATGAGCCTGGTTCATCATCACCCTGTACACTGCGAGGGGATTTTTTTGTGTATTTCTTCTTCTGTATGGGAGCAACTGACACCGTCATGGGTTGGTTCTCTGGTTCAGCTGCAGCGCCTGTCCTCAGAGTTGCAGTGGCTGCAGTTTCTGTTACTTGGTTACCAGATCCAGAGCCCTTCTCTTCCTCTTGAGGGTGCTGAACAGTGTTTAATAGTACTCGGTAAGCATGGGCTATGCCCCAGCATGTTGCAGTGAGCTGTGCCTCTCTGGAATTACCCAGGTGACAACATACTTTTTCCAAATATTTCACTGGTTCTTCAAATTTCTGCACCTGTGCAGGAGTGAAGTTCCAATACACCAGAGGTGCCCACTGTTCTAGGTACTTGCCCATGCTTCTCCACACCCCCAGCCACTCATAATTTTCCAACCTTGGGGTAGGTTTCCAAGTGATGCTCTTAAATAGTTGCTTAACCCTGAACAAAACCTGAACCACATGCAGGAACACACTAGCTCCTGGCAGCAAGGCGACCATGTTAATATCAACATTCCAAGGATATATGAACTCCCCAAATTTCTCAAACACAATTGTAAATAGCCCCAGGGCTGATGGCTGCACCCTATCATAGATGAGCATCACATGGTATAGCAAGAATAAAATCTTGACCCAACTCTCATGGACTGTGAGCAACAGCATGGGAAATACATATTGCAGATGAGGTGATAAGATCTTAAGGAGCCAAGCAATCAACATTATTACCCATTTGGTTGTTATCTCAAAAACCTGAGGCCCCATGCTGGGCACCAAAAACTGTTGTGGTTTGAACTCAGCCGGCAGCCAATCGTCACATGGCCAGCCGTTCACCTCCCCCCTCCCTGGTGAATTAGGGGAAGGACAAAAAGAAGAAATTAGTAGGTTGAATAAAAAAACCCAATTTACTAATAGTAACAAGAAAACAACAGTAACAGTAGTGAGTCCAAAATGGGTAAAATGCAGCAGTGGCTTACTGAGTGTGGCGACAGGCATGCAGCCTGTCCCATTCCCGCCCCCGCCCCCCCCCCCCCCCCCCGCCCCAGCAGTGATCCGACCACACGAGAAAATTCCGCTACGCCGCCCTGGAAACACTGAAAATGGCGCATGTGAGAGAGAGCCTGCGTTTGCCTGTATACACTGAGTGTGACATGACATGATATCAAATACGCCAATGATCGACTGGGACATGGCCCTCTAGCTGTCTTCCCTCTCAGCCCAGGGAAAGTTAACTTTAATCTGGCCGAAACCAGGACAAGCCACCATTGCTAATTGGGTTGACCTTGGCCAGAGTTGGGTCCGACTTGGAGCCGGGGGAGCTTCAAGAAGCTTCTCACAGGGGCCATTGCTGTAGACTCTCCCCCATTACCAAGACTCCACAGACCCGACACAAAGGCTGTAGCAGTCGAACTGTGTGATGATTTTGGTGGATCATGCCCTTTGCTTTCTCTGAACTAGGCATGGTTTTGGATTGTAAACTTGAGAGCCTAAGTACAAAATACATTGTGAGCCTTCATGAAACAGTGAGGCGTTTTACATTCTCTTTTCCTTCTGTGAGATCTCAAACGGTGATTTTAGTGAGTCTGCAAAGTGCTTCAGGGAATGAAGTTTCAAACAAATCATTCTGAGTGTTGTGTATTGAAATGTGTTACTGGAGTCTGGACAACAGGGCCAGAACTTGCCTTATAATGAGATGCAGCTTTGCAGAAGGTGCTGTCATGATAAAAGCATTTGTTCTGTGTGGTGACTACCACTGCTGAAGAAACCCCGAGGAATTAAGGAACAGCTTTTTGGTGGAAAATTCAGAAAAAGACTGTAAGAACAGAAACAAGGAAGTTCAAAGACAAGTTGAAAGAAGAATGGTGAAAAGAAGGGCTAAAACGGTCCCTTTGAAATTTTGCATTCCAAAACATGTTTCTTTCTTCTCAGTTAAGGATCATTAGTCAATTTCAGGGGTGTAGTTAAGCTCCTGTTATACATTCAAAAATGAACTGGAAGTAGTTTTATTTTAGATTTCATGATTACAACTTAAAGAAGTATCCAAATGCTTTGTTAATTATGCTTTTCCCTAAACAATGACTGTTTTTCCTAAATAGTGCATACTAGTAGGTCTTACATGCCTGCTTTTCTGCGAATGTTACTTAAAAATGTATTTACCTTTTAATTATTTAATTTTAGTGTTAATTTATTCACCATTGAAGGAAAATTGTATCAACTGCAGCTGTCTGGGTAGTCAGTATTTCTTGAACAGAATGCTTTGGGGAACTGTTCTTGTGACTTTTCCCTTGAGGTCGTAAAACAGTCATCAGTTAAGGCAGAGACTATAACACATGATGGTGCCTAACCTTTGAAGTGCTTTAAGATACCAAGATGCAGAGTATCTGAGTTCTTGACATATAAAGCTCTTGACTACAATGTTATATAGTGGATCCTCTGCATATAGTCTGCAGTTGCTGCACTAAGACTAATATTTTTTATGATTTACAAAAGTTATACTTTATCTTAAGATTTATGTCAAATTTGACTATAATATTGCAGATATTTTTTTTTCTGATAGCATTCTAAAAATGTTTTGGAGCTAAAAGCTTCATTTCTGGTCTTTCATGCAAAGCAGAAGACTGCTTGTCTTTCATTCTTCTGTGGTACATCATCTTTTCTGTCCAGTCTCTGTACTTGTACAGTAACTCGTGAGAGAGTTACTTACAGAGTTTGAAAGTAGAGAGTCACCTCCTGATTATTTTGAAAACTTTCAGACTCCAGGAACATTTTGTGGACATTTTGTGTTTCTTAGAACTGTTTCATTAAGAATCTGTAGTGTCTCACCTGTTGAAACTGGTAGTGGATGGGAAGGTTAGTATGAGAATTTTTACCTTCCAAATGAAAGTTTGATCAGTTATGAGTATGCTTGCATATGCCCATACAGACTCTACTGCTGACTTGCCTGCTGGCCACAGGGCACACAGTCTGTATAGCTTGTAAGTTTGACTGCATAAGAACTACTGAAGCAACATTAATTTTTAAATTTCCTGAGCTGAAGGGGCTCTTTTAGTCATACCACCTGGTCCTGCAGAGGGTTATGGTCTGAAAGATGGAGAAGTTTTGACAGAAGGACAAGACCTTACCATAAGGTAGATTCTCTTTGGTAAGATTCTCTTTCCAAAGTTGGATTTAGGAACACAGCTGCCTAGTAGGTACTTACGAAGGTTTTACTCTCTTTTATTCTTCTGTTCTGTTCACTGGTCATTGTGGATCCCAGCTGCTTCTGGATGTTCAATTGCTAACTGCAGCTGAGATCAGTGAAAACAGTACAAAGTTGGGAGGCAAACAGCTTGCACTGAGTGCAACATCAACTTGTGCTTTGAAACGTGAGGCAAAAATAAAATGGTGAATGAGCCTTCTCTGTGCTGAGTGTCCTGTGTAACTGAGTTAGGAGTGCAGGAGAAAATGTGACTGTTTTCACACTGTCATAATATACAGAGAAGTTGAAATTAATGTTGTGCAAGCTATAGTAATTCAACCATTTCCTGAAGTTCACTTTTTATTTGCAATGTGATTCTGTTTTAGAGCATTTTAAAAGATTCAGCTGGAATTTCAAAACATTTACAGTCTTCAAAAACTTCTGCTTACTCTTAGATGAGGTGCTTTTTTTTTTTCTCTGTAAAAGGCGAAACCAGTGAGTTAATACTTTAGACAACTGTTTAAAGGGTATTGCTGAGTTCAGCTGGACATAAAATTGTTCATATTTGATTTTTCTTATTGTGTCCATGCCCTCACCCCCCTGTTGTTTTTGTCAAATAAGGAGAGGTTCTGTTCTGAAAGATTTGTTGTGTTTAGTGAGAATGTTAATATCAGGTTGAACGGGATCCTTTTTTTTCTTTTCCCTTCTGTTTTACCAATTTTCTGTCCCTCTCTTGCTGACAGACCTCCTGAGCTGGGACTATGTATATTTGAAGATGACCTCTGAATGAAGTTAAGCACTAGAAGCTTTCAGTTATTTTTAAAAAAGTCATGTATCTAACATTGTATCCCTTTGGGAACGAACAAACCAGAAAATCTCTTAAGAACCTTGCTAGACAGTATACAGGTTGGTGTGTTACTCTCCTGTACACACACCTATGCTTCAATATACATGCGCTTGCTTCCTTCCCCCCACCACCCCCATGGAGGAATAAATGGGGGACAGGTTTGTCATTTGGCCTCAACTTGCTTGGCAGCTGATCAGCTTTTAAATTAGCAGGTGTGAAAAATGTTTAGAAAACACAGAATTTCCCATGTGCCTTAGGAGTGCATATAAAATGTCCAGAGTGTAGAGGAATGTAGGCTGTCCAGTTGCAAACAGTTCCTCACAGCTACAGAGCAGAACTGCTATGGAAGTGTAACATACTGCACACTCTGCTTTGTTCACTGGAGTCCAGACAGAGCATCCAGCTTTGCCATGAACAGAAACATCTTAGAATGATCTTTAAAAGAAACATGAGAAGACATAAAATCCATAATTCTGTTTCGTCTATTTCCAAAACAAGACAGTCCAGATACTTCAGCCTTCTGCTTAAAGCTGATTTAATGGCTAAGCATCTGAATACTTATGCTGTAACAAACAAGCAGGAACAGAGAAAATCAGATGCATCTGATCTCATTTCTTAGTCTTCGCTCTGGCAAACAGATAAAAATGGAACACTAACTTGTGAATGACTCCGAATTTCCAGTGTTAACAGAACTGTTCTGGGGTTTGCACCCTGTAGAGTTAATATTTTGAGTAAACCAGGTTGAGCCAATGGTTGGAGAAGAGTACAGGCTGCAGCCCCTACTTGATGAAAGTTGAGGGTTTGTGCACAAGGAGACACTAGTTTGCTGTTCTATTGGAAAGCTATCTCCAGGCCAGGAACGCATCTTTATAGACTGGTCTGGTTCTCCTCCATGTCTTTTTAAAGGTATTTTATGGTTTCTTCTGGTAGCCATAAAAGATAATGAAAAAAATGTGTCACCTTACAGCATCTGGTGAGTAAGTTTGGCAGGGCACTTTCTGCAGGCCTTACTAAAATGCATTAGGTGTATTCTCACTTACTAGTTTGGTCTAGGTCATTGTTTCACCTGTAAGGAAGCAAGAACAGCAGGTTCTGCATTTTGATAAATGGGCTGAAGGCTATCTCAGTTGTCTGTACCATCTGTAAGTTGTTGTTAGTCCTTATATTGGATAACCATACTGAATTATACCTTTTTCAGACCAGAACATAGATAGTAAGCAGTGTTGTAATGAATTTCCTTAATATAAATAAATTCTGCCACTGTCTTTATGACTGCAGGAATATGTAAATTCCTTGTTTACATTGGTTACATCTTTGGCATTACATCTCAATTTATTTTGCAGTCAACTATGTAGCGTCCTTCACATGGTAACTGGTGCTCTTACTTAAAACTTAACGGAAATCAGCAACCTGAAAAAAATGGAACATTTTGTGGAAGGCCTTTACAAGGTTTCCAAGTTCTAATGAACAATGGTTGTTCAAGCTTGTAGCTCCTTCTATTTCTGCCACATACACGCCAAAATTAATAGATTCTGCATGCTTAAAATTGTGGATTCAGAACTTTTACTGCAACATAGATCAGCAAGTTTTGCCCAAATTATGCTTTTTTTAGAAGGAAAAAAGGATTAAGGCATAGTTATTACTAGTTCTTGTGTGGAACTTTGCTAAGGATAAATTGAGCAGAAATTAGAAACATGTTTTGCAAATTCACGGCTTTTGTTTGTCAGAATGGGGAACTGTTCTTTGACTATACATATATTTTCCTCTGGTATACTTACCTCCTCCTGGAGATAAAAACGTTTTTTTATATTTTGATGTCACTGTATACTGGGAGCGTTGCAAATGAACATTGAAAGAACTGCTGGATTTTATTCCTTACTCTCCAAATAGGCACTGTGGTTTTGAAATAGTTCTGTTTTCTGCTGCCTCAGTATGTTCTCAACATAAAGCAAGTGGACAGCATATTATGTTCTTACATCTTTATTTGAGGGTTACATGCTATCTTGAGAAGTGGCCAAGCCAGCTGAAATTTGGAGGAAAATGCCATCAATTTTGCCATCAGTTTAGACAACTCTGGCTGTGGGACTGAGGATGAGAGGCAGTGAACACAATCTGAAACACAGAAGGTTCCCTCTGAACATCAGGAGACGGGGAGACTGACTGAGCTTTGACACAGGTTACCCAGGGAGATTGTGGAGTCTCCCACCTTGGAGATACTCACAAGCCATCTCGACATTGTCCTAGGTGACCTGCTTGAGGTGGTCCTGCTTGAGCAGGGTGTTTGACCAGATGACCTCCAGAGATCCCTTCCCCTTCCAACCTCAACTATTTTGTGATTCTGTGATTCTTCAGTCTTTTTCACAGCAAAAACTTGTTTCCATAGTAATCAGCAATCGTAAGGGATCCACATTAAAAGGACTTGCAACATTTTGCTCTGAAGCATGAAATGGGAAGTTGCTACCTCCAAAAATGTTCTCTTTCTTCCAGAAGTGCTTTCTCTTCTAATACTTGGAGATGATTTTTAAGGCATTTCAAAGAAAAACACTTGACCAGGAATTGATTAAAACTAACTTCAGAAGTTGAAAATCAAATATTGTTTAGCTGCAGTTTGAATGCTGTAAATGAAGAACAGTTTAGGTAGAACACCTTCTGCTGCCTCTAACTATATGACTGATAGTAATAGCACATGTGGATGGCATCTTCCCATAATAAACTCTTTGAAGGTGAGGGAGCAGTGAAGTAAGTACATATTTCTGTTAAAGTATTTGTATGTTGGTAATATATAAAAGTAAAAATGAAAAAGCTTTTCACAGACCAGAAATACTGTTTTCTGACTGTCTCGTGTAGCGTATCAGATGAATTTTATAAAGGAAGGTGAGACGTATGCTTTCAATTTGAATGGCTGGGTTTGTCATCCTTGTTAATTTTTCTGTTACTGAAAAGCGTAATCCCTCTAAAGCTTTGTCAGTAGGTAAGTGTAGCATAACTTTCAACCCTCTGGGAAAACTCCCGCTCCATGGAAAGAAAAGGGAGTGGCACAAGATTTCCTCCAGTGAGAGTGAGAACTCCTCCTTTGGGAACAACAGAAACCTAAGCTTTTAGCTGGCTCAGAAACCAGCTGGCTTTATTGCAGAAGCGTCTTGTTTTGTTATGACAGTCTTTTTGGAGGCAAGGTGATATGCTTGCTTTCCCATTTTCGGTTGTCAAGAACAAAGTGGCATCTGGGTCTGAAGTTTTGCAAGTTGAGATTATGAAGTTTTAAAGCTCTTTAGTTTTACAGGTGGAAAGTAGCTTTTAGGAAAGAAGAAAAAAGTTCTTTGAAAAAGGAGGTATTTCTCATGAATCTATAAATTGAAAATGCATATTCTGCCTCTGGAGTGGCAAATAGATGAGATGGTCTAACCAAGGCACACATTCAGATGTGTCAGCAGTGTAAGTTGTTGATAACTGAGGAAAATCTGTTCATTTGTTCTTTAATTCAGTGCTAAGGTAGCACTTTACCTTGCAAGAACTTTCTCCTTTCAGTATGAAAGAAGAGCTGCTAGAAAAAGTGTGCCATTCCAGAGAAATGTAGAAGACAAAAAGATCTGTTGTGCCAGTTTTTAATTACTATCACTTCTCCACATAGATTTTGTGAAATACCATATATAAGAGTTTTAGGTTTTACAGTGAAAACAATTGAGGGTGGGGTGAGGGCGTGGGGGGTGTGAAGTAGTTTGCTCTCTGGAGATGGCATGGACAGCCTGTTCACCAGAGCTTCATAAGGAAATGAACTTTGGACGTTCTGTAGAGCTAGCCTGGGGCACTGGCAGAGTACCTACGCAGAAGCAGAGTTCTTCAGAAAAATAAACCACATCAGACCTTGCAACAGCTACAAGGTCTTCTGTCACAGAGATCATAACAAATTCACCTTGGTTAGTGAAGATTGTGTTACTGGATAAGGTGAACACCTTTTATGTGCCATGGATATCCACTTGGGACACTTCAGGCCTGGGTGTTTTGTCCACTGCTGCCAACAAAAGTATTTGCTGGAGTCCCTCTGTTTGGTAACTGGCCGTTTCAGCTACTCTGACTCTGAAAGTTGTTCAGAAGATAGGCAAAGAGTTTGCGTGTGTGTGGTTGTTGGACTTTAGCTTACTTTGTGATGTGCCTCTAACTTCTTAATATTGTTTGGTTTATGTAATCAAATGTTGGGAAAGTTGGTGAGGGTAGAGTTTGTGTTAGAAGTTATCTAAAGCATTTTATTCTTTTTAGAAACCAAATGTTCATGTTTTGCAAGAGCCTTGATGGTTTATATCAAACTGCTCACATCCTACAGTAGAATCTGTGCTGTGATTTTGAAGTCAAGCAAACTGAAATGGTTCATAATTCTGTTGTACTGGTATTTTCTTTGAGCTCTCACTCTAACAACATGCTATCATAATTCTGCACCAACAGTTTAGCAGTATTAATTGCCTTTTGGCTAAATTGGAGCTCCACCTGACCAGGAGTGTGGTGCCAGAGGCTTAACTGAGTTCTCTCAAAGGCCGCTCTCTGAGGTTTACCTGCCCATCAGCATGTCACATACATGGTTATTTAATTTGCTTGTAGCAATTAATGTTTTTAATGGCCAGTGCCCTCCTTTGCATGATAGATCCACTAACAGGTTTATCAAGCCATGGAATTTCCAGCAGCCTACTGCAGGCTTGTGTACTGTAGCTGCTGTGCAGTGACTCACTAATGCAATAGTATAGCAGCTTTAAAAAGACAGTGCTGCAGATGGAGTGCTGTGTGTGTCCTATTATATTTTTGTGCAGTGTTTATTGCTTCTTACCAAAACAGCCTTCATCTCTTCTGATGACAGAGTCTTGTATAGGAAAATGTTACTCTAATATCTGAAGCGCTCAGGAGACGTGTTAGTGAATGTGTAAAACACCAGTCTGGGTCCTGTTACTTAAGAGGTATTTCTTATACAGTTCTGTGTTAGGGAAAAGCATTTCTAATGCTCTAAATCTTTGCTGGAGTGAAAGGGACTCTGTCCATACAACCTAGGGGGATGCCAGTCTAGCTTTAGGAATTGAGCACAGAAATTCTTAGTGTTTCCCCAAAGGTAAAATGTACTTCTACTGTTGAAATGTTTCTGTGAACTTTCTATATTGCATGGGATCCTTTTTCTTAAGGGGGAAAAGTAGCTAAGAGTAGGAGTTAAAAGTGCATTACCCTCCATAAAAAACCATTCACCCTCCCGTTACAAAACAAACTTGTCTTTTTCAAAAATCAATCAGAAACTTTTCCTTTGACCGACCCTATTGTTCCCAGACGTCCTCACCTCTAACTGGTCAGATGGTATTCCTAACAGGTATCTCATCAGAGTTTCCCTTTTACTTTCTATGTATCTGTATTACCACACCTTGGAATTTTATCTATGCTTTTTTTTCCCCATTCCCTGTTGCTGTTAGTTCTGAGGCATGCAGAGGCAGGAGTGAGAATAGGGGCAGACTTAAATGGTAGCTACTGTGTCCATTTGCTCCCTAATGAGGGCTCTGGATGTGGTGGGGATGGAGAGGTTGGGGTTTTATGGTCGATTTGATTACTGTGGTAGTTTGTGAATAGGTGGGAGCCTCAGGGCAGTCCTGCAGGTGGCCCCAGAGGCACAGCTTGGGAGTATTGTGGTCCAGACTCCTGGAGAACCTGGCTGGCAGTCCACCAACGAGCAGGGGATTTCTGTGGTGGGAGACCAAGGAAAGTCACTGAAGCATTGTCTGAACCAAACAATTTTGAGTAATCGACGGATTCGAATTTAAATAATGTTGAATGAGAATTTTTCATCTCCTTCTGACCCTTGAGTCATACTTTGTGTTTCCTTGCTTTAGTACTCTTCTGCTTTCTATCTGATGGCTGATGTCGGTAACTGACTTCAAGTGTCTCTCTGATAACATATGGGGGCTTGATAACATATGGGGGCTTGCTTTCTATGTCAGCTGCAGTATTTAGCAACTCTTAAAGTCTTTCCATTTTTTGTTGAAGTCCTCTTTTTATGTTTTTTAATTTTTTTAAGCTTAGTGTTCTCTCTCTATCAGAGATCAGGAAAAATACTTTTAATTGTTGCTCAGATCTTAGCTGAGTGAGCTCTCCCGAGGCTGATAACCATCCCATGGCTTTAAATGTTAGAGTACTGGGGTGGCTCAGGGTTATATGTTGTTCTCATTAATTAGAAGTCTTGCTTTGTATTAACAGGTTGCTCTGTGGGGAAAACCACATTTAAAAGAAAAATCCATGGAATTCAAATCGAGCTCCAAAGACTTTTTCAAAACTGTCTAAAAGTTAAACATGCTTGAAAGTAGTAGTTGTGTAGTTCAAACTACTGTTCATTTTTCTTTGGAGACCATGCAAACTGCAAACCAAGAGAGGTCAAGTGGGTGTTTATTGTAGCAATCTTTGCTTGTACAGGGAGTTCTCACTCATTACACAGCAGTTAAGTGAGCAACCTTCCCAAGGGGCTGCTGAGCAGGTTGTAGGACTGGTGGTAAACTTGTGATACCTTTATTAGAAGGTTTTCGATACTACCAGAGTGCCAGTAAAGCAACTTCTGTTACTTTAGGCGTATAGTGTAGATGTATATGTACAGTGCAGGAGAAGGTTGAATAACTCACCCCTGTTGTCCAGAGTTAGTTAAAGCAGTGAGTGAATTCCTTCACTCACAATGGCTGCTGGCCAAAAGCAGGCATTCACTCCTCTAAATGCAGATTGAACACTAAGGTACAGCAAGGTCATGTTAAAGCTCTGCATAATGCACCAAGAAAAGTTACAAACCTAGCAATACCAACAAATGCAGATTCTGTGAAATTGTGGGAGGCATTGACTTAGAAGTTATAATGCACTGCTGGGGAGTCTCCTTAGCAATTTTTTTTTTTAAATTTAAATTATTTATGCATGACAAGTTTACTTCTGTGATCATGCAAGTCTCATAAAACATTTATAGCATCCCTCTCACTGGGATGGAGAATTAATGTCTTTTCTCCCTGTGAGCTGGATCTTTAATGAGCTGTGAAAAGAAACAGAACAGCATAATATTCCTCATTTTTGAAAGAAGTAGACTACATTGATCTGAGTGGAATAAATCCTCTTGGAAGCCATTTCTGGATACATGAAGGAGGAAAGGAATAAATCAAGATTCACCAACCTGATTGTCTTCTGTGATGAAATGACTAGATCTAAGGATGATGAGAGAGTAGAAGCTGTCATCTGCCTTGATTCTTAGCAAGGCTATTGCTGTGGTCTCCCCATGACATCCTTTCATCCACATTGGGATGGTGTCACCAAAACGGGATAAAAGAACTTATTGACACCAATTTGACACTCCTTTATTAATGGCTGGGTGCGCAGGGGTGTTGTCTCACGAACAACACACACCTAACTTGTGTAGCATGCTGATTATATTGGATACAGTAATACATATTAATCAAGTTCTTATACATAAACATGGTAAGTCCTGTAACTCATTTTCTTATTCCCACCTCTTTCCGGTCATGTGCACTTGAGTCCTGAAATGAGTCGGGGGGCTGCTTTTGCGACCACCATGGACTACTGACCTAAGAAAGACCTTCCAATGCCCTTGACTCAAGGACTTTGACTCACATTGCAATTTTAACATGCTTCGAGGCCCTTCACAACTTTTACAGTACCTGGTCAGTAGGGCCATAAATCGTCCTTACCAAACAGTCTAACAATGATACCTCATCATGGGTCTTATTATTGGTATAGAAATCTAGTTAATGATTATCAGTAGTCTAAATGGCCCCAGCCTGGGACTTTAAAAAGAACTTTGTAGCAGCATAACTGGTTATATAGTTACTCTAAATCATTCCTTATTTAAATGCAAATCATCAAAAATCATTAAAATCAACTCAAATTAATAACAAATCAGTAACAATGGTAAGGTCTGGATGCATGAAAAACTACTAGATGAGTAAAAAATGGGCCAGATGTTTGAGCTCAGAAAGTAGTGGTTAGTACGTAATACTCATTACTGGCCTGCAGATAATAATATCACAGTGGTCTGTCCTGGGATCTGTTTAATGTCTTCACATCTCCTTTTCCAACTGTTGCTAATGCACCTTATCAAGTCTGTGAATGACTCCAGTCTGGGTTTGCAGTTTATTCACTTGAGGTAAGGACTGCCATCCAGAGCAATCTAGACAGGCTAGAAGAGTGGACCAACAGGCATGTTGTAAAATTCAACAGACAAATGCAACAGGATATGCGATTTCCCTGCAACAATACAGACTGAGGCTCTGCTGAAAAGCTCTTTGAGATCCTTGGTGACAATAGGCTACACATAAACAGGGAACACTCTGGAAGTTGTCCTGAATTTGAGTGAGTAGTGGGGGGTTTTGGTAGTGGGGGAGGGGGCTGCAGCAGTGGCCCCCTGTGAGAGGCTTCTTGAAGCTCTCCCAACTGAAAGTTGGACCCACCTTTGCACCAAGGCTGAGCCAATTGTTGATGGTGGCTGCACCTCTGTGATAACGTATTTAAGAAGGGGAACCTGGGAGGAGGAATTGGAGTTGTGAGGAGGAGTTATGAGGAGACCATCTGTGCAAACACTGAGGTCAGTGGAAAGAGGAGAAGCAGGGGGGAGATGCACAGGTGCAGAGCCCCCCTGCAGCCCATGTTGACCTGTGGAGGTCTGTGGTGGAGCAGATGTTGACACACAGCCTGTGGAGGACACCACACTGGAGCAGGTGACTGCACCTGAAGGAGACTGGGACTCTTTGGGGAGAAGAAGTTGCTGCTGTTGTTGTTCAGTGCTGGGAAGATTGCAACACATAGGGGTGACCCACACCGGAGCAGCTAGGGAAATGCTGCAGCCTGTGGGAAGGACTCATGTCAAAGAAAGCTTGTGGAGGACTGTCTCCCATGAGAGGGGAACCATCCTAGAGCAGGGAAGAATGCCAAAAGTTCCCCCCTCCCAAGGTGGGAGAAGCAGCAGGACTGACTGCACCCCCAGTTCCCTGCCCCCCTGCACCACTGCAGGGGATGAGGTAGAGATACTGGGAGCAAAGCTAAACCCAGGAAGAAGGGAGGAGTGGGAGAAGGTGTTTTCAAGCTGTGGTAATGCTTCTCACTGTTCTACTCTGTTAAGTGTTGTTGTTGTCAGTGTCTGTGTTAAAATTATGTTCTTTTTTTCTTCCTCTAATAAGTCTTTCTTTTGCCTGTGACCATAATGTGTAAGGCAACCCTCCCTGTCCTTATGTCAATTCCTGAGCCTTTTGCTTTACTTTGTCCTTCCCAGCACTAGGGGGAGAATGGGGAGTGAGCAGCTGTGTGGTGCTCAGTTGCCCTCCGAGCTCAAACCACAACAGAATTGATGAAGGCTAACATCATCCCTGGGCTGTATTGTCAGGAACATAGCAAGCTGATCAGGTGAAGTGATTTCTCTTTAGTTGGCACTCTTTAGATTGAATGTGGTATACTGCATTCACTTTTGAGCCCCAGTATGAGGAAGAATGCTGAAAAACTACCGAGCTCAGCAGAGGACCGTGAAGCACCTGGAGTACTTGCTTGCCCTCTGAGGAGAGGCTGAAGGACTGGGTCTTATGTGGTATGGACAAAAGGCAACTATGGAGCAGGGGTATGTAGTAGCAGTCTACCTATATCTGTAAAGGAGTTACCTAAAAGACGGATACCAGCTCTTTACTTGGATGTTGTCATGACCTGTACAGGGAGCCCAGGGAGTCGTAAACATTGTGTTCCTCTTGGGTTAAATGAAGGTGAAACACAAACGACTGGCTAAAATACTCTACTTGTGGTAGAAAGGGCTTAAACTTGGAAAAGGATAATAAGCAATGTGGTCTCTCACAAATCTGTAAGAAAGAAAAGAAAGGAAAGGAAACAAAAAGAAAGGAGAGAAAGAGAGTCAAAGAAATGTAGCCACCACCCCTGGATCCAGCCTTGTCTCAGATCCGGTAATCTTGATTGGTGGGTCCACTCACAGCAAAGTTTTCTGTTGCCTTTGAAGTTCATCTTATCAGCTGATTAGCATACTAGTCCAAGAGAGGCAGGTATTCCACAAACTCATTTCCATGAGAGACGAGGAGAAAGGTGGAGTATGGCTTCTGCTCATTCATTGAGGGGGAATGGGGTGCACCAACCCCCTTGTCCAATTAAGTCGGTGGTCATGCTTGCTCTGCCCACCTTTATTTTTTTCTCGGTTCCCACAGATTTTCTGCTGACTTCATGCTTCTTGAGCAATCATCTAGTTTCTGGAGCAGGAATGCTCACGTCTTATCAGATCTTATCACCTCTTCAGTGGTGAAGTTGGGGAGTCGTTAGCAAGGCCTGCATGGTGTCTGGTTTACACAACAGAGCCACAAAATATTACGTTTTCGCTTATCTAAGGAGTTTGACAATGCAGGTGTCAGTGGGGAATGCATCCTTTCATACATTACAGGCTTCCTTTGGTGACGTTCCTTAGACTAATCACAAAAGCCACAGTTTGTCCTTGAGGTTTTCTGTGTGGATGAATGTTTGAGGCATTACTTCCTTCAGTTCCTTACAGGTGTACAGCAGGAGAATGAGAGGCAGCGATCATGAATTGTATCAGGTCATAAATTGAATAGTTTATTTTCAATAATAGCTTTTCATGCTATTTTTAAATATGTTTTTTTAATAATGGCTTTTCATGTGCGGTTGCCCATAAAGGGATATGACAGGGTTTAAGATACCACATGATGTTTGCTTGGTATCATGTAACTTGTCCTGGAGGAGGTGGCTTCTTTAATTAGCCAAGAGTAATCTCTGTCAGTGTATACAGATCATAGAATGGTTGAGGCTGGAAGGCATCTTTTGAGATCATCTAGTGCAACCTCCTTGCTTAAGTAGGGTCATCTAGAGCAGGTTGCTCAGGACAGTGTCCAGTTGGATTTTGAGTATCTCCAGATCCTGAAACTGATTTCTGGGTAGCTACTGCTACAAATTTTGTTACAGAGACAGGGTCTCTCTATAATGGCAAAATTCTTGTGGAAAATTGCTGAATTAAGCATTAGAGAGTGAAATAGAACATAACTTTAACAAACTGGGTTGGACCCATTTTGATTTTTCATTTGTGTTAGACTTTCAGTGATTAACCCTGTTTTTCCACAGCCTGTAATTCTAACGTGTGCATTTGACTAACACTGAGTTCTATGAAGGCAGAAAGGGAGATTAGTTGATCTTTCTCCCTTAGTATACGAACAAAATACATTTTCTGGAGAAAGGTCCTCATTGATCCTTGTGGAATGATGTGGGCAAGTGAATTTTTCAAGATCAGGCAGTCCTTCCATTACTGAACTATTCTGTATTGATCAGAGAGATTTTTCTTAGCTTCCTTTTTCTTCCCAATGGAAGAAGCATGTAATCCTCAACAGTTAAATGCTGTCAGTTTTGCACAGCAAAAAGTTTGTGGAGTATACTGTACATTCTAAATTCAAATATTTTGAAGTATCTATACCCATAGTTATAAACTATAGTGAGCAATTTTGAGGTGATTATAGCCCTTGCCTGTAAGGTAGAATTAATAAATAAGATAGCAATTTTGGTATACTGTAGCACTAGAACTACTTAAGAGTCTAGTCCAAAAGTTGTCACTGTTGTGGAAAAAAAAAAAAAACACAAAATAAAACACAAACAAAAAACCCCCAAACCAATCAAAAAACCCCCACCTACCTATGTGACTTCTTCATGAAAAGAGTCTGAGAAAGGATAGCTTTTTTCCCTCAAATCCTTATGCGTTGCACTACTGTCAAGTCTGATTTTTGACTTTTTCCTATTTGTTTTTAAGTGTGTCTATCCTTTGTTGTGGTATATAGGCAGAATGCAGATGTTACTTCTGTCAGATCCAGACAGTGACACTGGACTGGCCTCCACCAGTGGTGACACCTCACCAGACCCAAGCAGGGTCTACACAAACACAATACACACAAAGATGATCAGAAGGCTTTTATTACCTTGGCATCCCAGTGGGGGTTCCCCAGCAAGTACTCCAGTAAGGTAAACAGCAAGTGGGGAGGTCCGGGGCACCATGGAGAGACAGTCCGTGGTGAGGAGAAATGTGCATGGGCTCAATAAGTTTTTATGTAAGAATGCTCATGCACAATAAATGTAGGTGATGCAGTGGCTAGTGAATAGCCTTGCAGGTGGACACGCATGGGGAAACCCAGGCAAGGATGACATAAGCAACAATATGCTACAATGTGAAATGGACATCTCTGCTGTCTTGACAAAGCATAAAGGGATTTATTATAAAGAATCTGGGAAATAGCTGTACTGACCTCCATCACCTGTCTCCTCGCCATTCTTCCACGCATAACCATACAACTTCTATGACCTTTACAAGGTGTATTTCTTTGCACTGTATATGAACTGTTATGTGTAACATTTAAAATGAAGTTTAGAAAACATGAAGGAGATTTTGGAGTATTTTTCCTAATTTGTTTAAATATGTGATGACAAATGACGCATATACTACTTCCATATACTTCAGCAGATCTTTTCTGATTACTTCTGTGTGTGTTTCTTTCATGTATCAATAGAGTAAGGAGAATGATGTTTTCCTGCTTAAATGTACAGTCACAAACCCTGCTCAGCAGCTGGTGTAGGTGCCCGCATAAAACCTAGTAGTGTTTTTCACTTATTCTTTAATTAGGTAGAAAATTGGGTGTCATTTCTTAAAATTACATTAATGTTTTGTTTTAAGGTATAATCAGTGAATCTCAATAGCTGAAATGCATTTAACTGTTGAAAAGACAGGGAGTCAAACTTCCTTGCTGTTCCTTATCTACAGAGGAAATGAAATGGGTAGCTTTTTGGTTAACTCAGATAAAAGGGAGCCTGACCTTACATATAGACCTGATTTACTGGCATTTTCTAGGTTTGAAACAGCAGTTAAAAGGAACTAAAGTGTGCTTGCTGCCTGGGTTGTATGTCAAGTGTGTTACTGTAGGACCATTTTACCAGTGTTATCAATGGGATAGTTTAAGGTGCCTGCCAACATAGAGGCTGCTGCTTGTACACACAGCATGGAGCATTGTGAGGGTTGTGAACTCTTAGCCCCTTCAGCGACAATTGCAAGAGGATATTTTTCCCTCAAGAAGATTAAATAAGGGTGCAGTATAAAATTCTAAATTGAGGCTATGGATATGCTTATTTAAGGCTGTTGGGATGAGAAAAGAGAGGAACCAGTTTGATTTAGGTTAGCTTCAAGGTAACGTGAGAGAAGGAAACATGACTGTTCTGATTGCAGAAGGCAGAAGGAATTAGGATATGATCTAGTAGAGATGCTGTATTTACTTACTTTGTGTTACCTGCTTCATGTATTAATACGGAATTTCCAGATCTGCATCCTCTAGGGAACATTTTAGGAATAAGACCTGGTAGTGAACTTAATGTGACATAAAAACAGATGTTCCTTCAGGCTCCTGTCACAAACTAGATGCTTTTTTAGACTAGTTGTGGGAGACAGAAACCTGCTTCAGGGTGCAGGTGTAGCTTCTTCAGTGAGTTTCTACATCTTAACATAAGCTCTTTGATTGCCCTTTTTTTGTGTGTAGACTGCATTCAGTTTTGTGTCTGTCTGTGTTTTGTAGCTACATCTTCATGCTTCCTTGTTCACTTGGAAGCTGGGTGGTATCTTGTGTGTGGGTAGCTTTCAGTCTTGCTGTCCCCTGCTGGGAAAAATACTGGTAAACTGTGCAGTGAAGTTGTCTTTGGTTTGTCTTTGGCTGAAAAAAACTTCAGAAAAGTAGAAAAACCCTGAAAAACAAGTCTGTTGGTAGCATTCAGATTGTGAAATGTATGCCTAACCCATTACCTTATCTTAAAACTGAATAGCCAAGGATTGTCCAAAGTGGTGTTCTTGAATGTTGGAGTTACTGATGTCAATCACCATGTTAGCTGTTTTTTGTAAGTGATTCTTAGCCTTCTCAAATGAATTTCCTCTGGAAATGCAGTTTAGCTTCCTTTTTAGGCTGGCTTTTATTAGCTAGAATTGGGTTAATTGTTAGCTTTCCCTTCTTGATGAAGCCCAGTAAAATGTCCTGCAGCTCACAGTTTGTGTTTTTATGGTTGTGTATCAAACATTAGAATCAGAAATTGTATTGCTTGAGGAACAGCATGTCCTGCATGTAGCAAATAGTTAAATTAGCATTTTCCTCCTTTTTTTTTAATGGTGTGATTTACTGTACATGCAGTTACTCACTGATGACATGATTAGTAGTAGTCATGGCTTAAGAGAAGCTCTGTACATTGCTCTGTACGTTTTTACCAGTATATAGCTCCTTTCCTATTTGGTTTAGCATTTGGGGTATGTGAGAGTGGTGTCATTTTACAGTTTGAAGGTTAGGTGGTTTTCATTCAGCTTTTCTGAGTATGAGCCAGGATGATAAGAATGGTTCCTAGTACGTGGCCTACTGCAGCTGGAGTACCCAGAGATCTAGTTTTGTGTTTTGACATCTGTTTCTGTTGCTTTGATTAATCCACCTGTGCCTGGATCTGCTATGCTTCTAGGTTTTTTCTTTGGTGCTATGTATGATAACATGAGGGAAAACTCTCCCATCTCAGGCCTCCTTTCTTCCCTTTATAATGATGAAAGCATTATTTGCATGTGGTCAAGAGGATAAGGTGTAACAACTAAGAATATTAATGAGCCTGATTAAGATACCAACTTTGTGTACTTTTGCTCATAGTAGGGTGTTACGTGCAAAAAGCACGTGTGGATCCCGCAGGGGTGAGTCACAACACTCGGCAAGTGAAAGCTTTGACCTTAGTGAAAGCCTAGTGTTAACACAGTGGGAGCCCCAGAACACCAATGCTAATCAAATGGGGACACGACACAGTGGAGCCCTGCTCAGGAGTGAAGCTCAAGGGAAAACACCACAGGGGTGGATGATAAAACTTGTGCTGATTAACATATCATATGCATGCAAAGTTGTGCTTTGCTCATTAGTGAACTCGCTGATGCTGTTGTGAACAGCAGGTGCTGTTGTCCGAATTTCAAGATCCACAGCTGGCTGCCATTGTTGGTGCCTGTGCAAAGGTGGATGCAGATGGAGGGGTTGAACTATCCTGGGTTACTGTCACAACAAAATAAAACATGCTTGGGACTCCACATACTCAAATGGGATGGGAAGAAATGAACTGTCCTAGGTTACTATAACAAGAAGGTAAGATGTGCTTGGGACTCTACATACTCAGGTAGGGGAGGTGAACTATCCTGGGTTACTGTAACAAAATCTTTTCATGCCCTACATAGGGTAACAGGGTTTTCTTGCTAGATCTCTTGAGTACATCAGGAGATCTCTGTGCATGTCACAGTTACTAGAGGAAGCATCTTTGTAAGCTTCATTGTCCGGTGCAGACTGTGTGAGTGAGACAGAAAACCAAACTTTATTTTTACTACAAATCTTCTGCAGTTTTTCTGGTCTTTTTTTTTTTTTTTTTTTTTTTTTTTAACATTTACATTCAAACTTTACATTCAACAGTGGGCAGAGGCAGGAAGGAAAATAAGCAACCATGTGTTCACAGGTATTTTTGAGAATGGATGGCTGTTGTCATTTGTTCTCCATTTTTCCTTTCTCAAAGTCCAGCTTCAAAGAGGAGGCAGTCCAAAACATTCTGGCTCATATGCAGATGATTCTCAAACTTTACTGCAGTTTTTGTGTTTGGCAGGGGTTGGTGGGTGGGTTGCTTTTCCTTACACTGCTGCCCCTCCAGTTGGTAGTGAAATGATTGAAGTGCAAACCTTGGATTTGCTTTTCTGCTCTCCAGCTCTGCCAGATCTGGCGTTTCTCAGACTAGCTTTCATGCTGTCCTCACACTGAGCAGCAAGCCTTTCCTCTCCATAAAAAATAAAAAAGAAGAAAGGATAGGATAGGATAGGATAGGATAGGATAGGATAGGATAGGATAGGATAGGATAGGATAGGATAGGATAGGATAGGATAGGATAGGATAGTATGGTAACTAATCCATTCACTCTGCCAACTTAGTTCAGATTTGCTGATGTGCTTTGGTAGTGACACTGTACTAAATAACAAAAACTTAGTTTTGTAACTTGGAACACGTAACCTGAGAATGTGATCAGAGAAAGCCTCTACAAATAGGCTCCTGAAGTTGTTGCATTCTCCTAGAGCATAATGTGTGAAACTCTTTACTGTTATGCTGTGCATCCTCTTATTGCAGTTATGTTCAGATGCCTGCCTTTCTGTGAGTGGGACAGTCTCACCTGCTGATTATTTGGGACATTAACAAGGCAGTTGCCATGGAATCCTCTGCACAATGTCTGTTTTGCAGGTGAACTATAATGTGGATGTTTTTTGAGCCTTACTCATTTGGGTGTTAGGCAGTGGGATCCAGTCTTTAGTATCCAATCTGATACCCTGCAGCGTGTACTGTTTTTCCAGGCCTATTGCTCATGCAACTTCTTGTCCAGCTGGT
Organism: Strix uralensis; assembly: GCF_047716275.1. Taxonomy (NCBI): domain Eukaryota; kingdom Metazoa; phylum Chordata; class Aves; order Strigiformes; family Strigidae; genus Strix; species Strix uralensis. The sequence goes on from NC_134012.1 coordinate 64,044,335, forward strand.
TTGTGCATCTACTGAGTTATCTGGCACCATGTCTAACTGCCTTAGAGTACATGGCAAAAGTGGCTACCCTTGTATGCTGACAAAGTACTTCTTGAACAAATGCTGTCGTAGTGACAAAGCTTGTCTATGCAATAAGAAGTCTGGTAAAACTGGTAAAACAGTTTTGCTAGTATTTCTGCATACTTTCTATGTGTTGATTTTTGCACAATTACCTCAGGTAAGGATCATCTCTCCTTCAAACTGATCTGTGTAGTCATGCTGGTGAACAGGTATTACATAGACCTGATGTCTAGACACTCAGCTTTTGCCCAGGCAGGATGTGTTTGCCAGCAGATGTTGGTTATAGCATCAGTTCTTTAGGCCTCTCAGTCCTCTTGTGGCTTGAAATGCATATGCCGGATTCATGCAGTATCCTCATATTCCTATGAGAGAAAAAGGTGTGATGGATCTAAGCTGCCTTATGTTTTGTGGCTCCTAACTTGGCTTTTCTTGATGTCTGTTGTGAAACATACACTGGCATGATTTGTGGCCCTCTCTGTGGCTAACACACTGAGAATATAAATCTGTTGAAACCTGACTCTGAGATGCTTGTCCTAACGTTGGCTCTAACAGCTCCATAGTTGGCTCTAACAGTTCTATAGAGCAGTCTCCGGTGTATGCCAAGATGGCACCCATCCTTGGCTGCAGCAGTGAACTCTTGTGAAGCCTTGAATACAGCAGTATTCAGGAGCTAAGTTAAGCTTTTTAACAACTCAAATAAATGCATGTAGCACCCCTGGAATCAGTCTTCTGAAACTGCAGTAAAAGGATGCTTCATAGTTCTGGCAAACTTCACTTTGCTTCTAGGGAGGTGTTTGGATATAAGGGGTGGGCAGACTGGAGAGACTGTAAAAGGGATGTGCACCACAGATTCTCAGTGATCTGAGCATGGGTTTTCCGTGAGTGATTTTAAGTCAGTATGATACACAAAGCAGAGCAATGTAGAGATGGAATGAGAGGACCTGTATGAAAGTGCAGATTGCTCAGAAGCTTTTAGTCAATATTTCTGGACAGTAATAGTGTAATGAGGGAGAAGCTGACATTTGGAGAATGTAAGCCTCTTCTCTCTGAGGGGTGGTCTGTGTCAGAACCCAAGTACTGTGATGTATGTGTTGGGACCATTTTTGTTTAACATCTTTATTGATGATCTTGATAAGGGCATAGAATGTATCATCAGTAAATTCACAGATGACACCAAGTTAAGCGGGAGTTTTGAACTGCATGAGGATAGGGAGGCACTACAGAGAGACTTGGATAGGTTGGATCGGTGGGCCAACGTTAATGGGATGAGCTTCAACAAGGCCAAGTGCCAGGTCCTGCACTTGGGCCACAACAACCCCATGCATCACTACAGGCTTGGGGAGGTGTGGCTGGAGAGCTGTCTGCAAGAGAAGGATCTGGGGGTTCTAACTGACAAGCAGCTGAACATGAGCCAGCAGTGTGCCCAGGTGGCCAAGAAAGCCAACGGCATCCTGGCTTGTATTAGAAATAGTGTGACCAGCAGAAGTGGGGAGGTGATAGTCCCCCTGTACTCTGCACTGGCGAGGCCACACCTGGAGTGTTGTGTCCAGTTTTGGGCACCTCAATGCCAGAGAGATATCGAGGTGCTGGTGTAAGTGCAAGAGGAGGGCAATGAAGCTGTGAAGGGCCTGGAGAACAAATCCTATGAGGAGCGATTAAGGGAGCTGGGACTGTTTAGTTTGAGGAGGAGAAGGCTGAGGGGAGACCTCATCACTCTCTACAACTACCTGAAAGAACATTGTAGAGAGGTTGGTGCTGGTCTCTTCTCACAGGTCATTAGCGACAGAACAAGAGGGAATGGCTTTAAACTGTAACAGGGGAGGTTTAGACTGGACATTAGGAAAAAAATTTCCACAGAAAGAGTGATCAGACAGTGGAATAGGCTGCCCAGGGAGGTGGTGGAGTCACCATCCCTGGATGTGTTTAAGGGTCGTTTGGATGACATGTTGGGGGATATGGTGTAGGGGAGAACTTGTAGAGTAGGGCTGATGGTTGGACTCGATGATCCCAAGGGTCTTTTCCAACCTGAATGATTCTGTGATTCATGCTTTGGCACTAGAGAGGATGCTGGTGCTGAGGGCCTCTCAGTTCTAGCTGAGTTTTTCAGAGCCACCCGCAGCTGCTAGAGGGAGCTTTAGCAGTAATTTTCACTAACATCTGCAAAGACTCTCCTGTTTAAAAAGGACATTCCTTTCTTTCTGTTTAGAAGGTGTGTTGCAGTTTGGATGTTGGCAGATTTCAGTGGCAAATGAATTGGTTTACAGTAATAGAGGGCAGTTGAGAGCTGCGTATGATTTTTTTTTCCAAATTACAGTGGGCATGTTATTTTGCCTTGCATTTTTTGACAATTAAAAGTATTTTCTAAATACTTGATATTTATTTGAGCTTCCAATGGAGAGCTTTCTGTTGTCCCTGCTTTAAAGCTTGTGATAAAATTTGTATCTCTAAAAATAGTATTTAATGGATATTTGTCTCATTTATTTCATTGCAGTTTTATACGATTGCATAAAAAAAGTGTTCAAAGTGGATGTAAGCTTTAGGACCTGGATATGTACTATAGCCAGTTCTTAAGTGCAGGTTTCCAATTAGAGTTGTATGCTTTTGACTCTCATTCATCCTCCTCCTATCCCTCCATATGTTATTTCCTTAATTTCCTTCAGCCACAGGTACAGATATGCATGAGGTTCCATATTAACTTTATGCCTGGTGACTAGTATTAGAGTGAGGACTGCAGGAGCAAATGTTGACTGTTCACAGTTACCTTTCCATTTGTATGTTCAGAAACATACTCAAAAATAACTCACTTGCTCCATGATTTCACTGAGGACCAGAGTGAAGCTGACCATCCTGTAGTTCCCCAAATTGTCCTTTTGGCCTTTTTTTAAATTTTAGATTGGTGCAACATTTGCTTCTTTCTAGTCATCAGGGACCTCCACAATCTCCATTATACTTCAAATGTGAGAGAGAGAAGCTTTGCCGTGGCATGCCCATCTCTCTCAGTACCCTTTGATGCAGCAGGTCTGATCCCATGGACTTGTATGGATCAAGTTCTGTTAAGCAATTTCTGACTGTCTTCATCAACTGATCGCCATCCTTGAACCCTGTCTGTAAGAAGAGACACTGGATGACCTTGCTGGTGAAAAACAAAGGCAAAGAAGACATTGAGTACCTCTTCCTTATCTGTTGCTGTTGTCATTAAATCACCTACTCCATTCAATAACTGTCCCACGATTTCCTTGTTTAGTCTTTTACTGTTAATGTAGCAGTAGAAGCTCTTCTTGTTATCCTTGTAGTGCTTGCAGGTCTTACCTGCAGCTGAGCTTTACCTTTCCTGATATCATTCCTTCATGCCCAGGCAGTGTTTCTAAATTCCTCCTTTGTAGCCTAACCTTGCTTTCACCTCCTGTATGCAGCCTTTTTGCAGTGGAGTTCCACCATGAGTTCCTTCCTTGGCTGTGCTGGTCTCCTGATGGGTCTGCTTGATTTCCTGAGTATTGGACTGGACTGTTCCTGTGCTTAGAGAATGTCCTTAAAGACCTGCTAGCTTTCTTGTGGTCCTTTACCCTTCATTGCAGCTTTCAATGGGATTACACCTACCACTCCTCAAGTGGTACACCTACCACTCCTCTGCTTCCCATGACATGTACTCTAGTACTCTCTTTCCTCCCTGCCCTCAGGATCTTGAATTCCCCTATGTCATAGTTGCTACCACTGAGGCTGACTGGTTTTCTGTCCTTAATTGGTACTTCCCTGCTAGTTAATAGCAGATGTGCTTAGCTGTGCACTCTCCCAGGTTAGCCTATCCAGTACCTATATCAAGGAGATATTCTTTCTAGAAATCTTGCCAGTGTGTATCCCCACCTGCTCTGTTGCCTTTCCTTCATATGTCAAGGAGATTAAAATCATTCATAAGAACCAGGGCTGTGATCAAGAGAAATCCTCAAGTTGTTTAGGGTGCTTCATCTACTTGGGAGGTCTGTAAGAAAACTATTTCTGCCATGACGCCTCTTTTCTGGTTTGGACCCACAAGTTCTCACCCAGCTGTTGTCCCCTGAAAGAGCTCCATATATCCAAACTGCTCTTTGGCATAAAGGGACCCCTTCACATTTATCTTCCCTGTCTGCATTTCCTGAAGAACATTTGTCTGACCATCACAACTTGGTGATTCCTGCTGTGTCTGTTACTCCAGTCATGTTGTGTTACTGTAACTGGATGCAGAGCTCTTGTCCCTCCTGTCTGTTCCCAGGCTGTATGTGTTTGTGCATATACACTTCAGGCAGGTGCCCCTTCAGCCTGTAATGTTGTTCCTGAAGTGCCTCTTGTTCCAGTTACTCTGAGTCCTTTACTATCTACTGCTGTTCCCCAATTCTTCACTTAACTGTAGGACAAAGTCTCCCTTTCCAGTTGGAGATTATGTGAGTTAAAGTAATTTAACTGAAAAAAAATATGTATTGCATTCACTGACATTGCTGTGCAAACAAGTGGAAAGCATAATATTCTGCATCCATTCACACCAGCTACTTTCTGTCCCTTGCATCCACTGATACCTCACTTGCCAAAATCTTGCTGTGTTGGTTTGGTTTTTTGGGTTTGTTCGTTGGGTTTGGTGTTTCGATTTTTTTAAAGACTATTCAAGAAAAGGAGGAGAGGAAAAATGTTTGCTTACTCAAGTCGAAATAGAATTAATAGTTCATGAAATCTGTTAAAAGCTTATTCCCATTATAGTTAAAAATTGCTGCTTGCCACTGTAACCTCACCCATGGCAGAACTTACTACTTTGTGGTGGAAACATACTGCAGGCAATAGAACTTGGCATTCCTGGCCAGAGCCTGAGGAAATACTACTGTTTGGTTTCTTTCTTTTTTAATTTAAAAACATGATTTCATTTTGATTTGAAAGAGCCCAAGTAGTAGAGGTTTTGTGGATTTGGCTGGTGTTTGTGGTTGCTATAGTTATGGGGGGTTTTTGTATAATAATTGCTGAGTTATTAATTCAACAATGTGATCTAATTTGTTTCCATTATATGTACACAGTGTTAAAATTTTACTTGAATGTTTACTGTTAACTAACAATAAAACTTATGTCAAGAGAATATATTGAGGATTTATTTTATACCCATTTGAATACATTTTAATGCTTCCCTATAAACACACAAATACCTGGAGTAGGACTGTCAACAAGACTTTATTTTGTAGGGATTTACAGGGGTGTTGTATGACAGTTTAGCTAGTATGAGTTTACTGGTATGATTAGGAAACCAACTCCCCAGCACTAACCCAGTTTGTCTTGGCAAAAGCATATTCTGCCAGTAAAAACTGCCTCAGCCTCATATATAAAAATTATTTTTAATCTAGGTTTTGAAACAAAGCTTTTGAAACAAAGTATTGTGTAAGATTTTTTTTTTTTTAAAATATGTTCATGGTTACTGTTTTGGGTTTGTGTGGCAATGTTTTGGTAGTGGGGTGTCCTGGTTTAGCTAGGATAGGGTTAGGTTTCCCCAGCAGTGGGGGGAAGCTCTAGCCGGCTTATTCAATACCATGCTGACGTCACCTCCTGGCGCCCAAGCCGGCAGCGCGGGAGAGTCGGTGAGCGTGTGTGTTATGTGATCTCTCGGTTCTCACTGCTGTATTGGTAGATATCTTGCTCTGTTCATTGTTATTACTGTTATTGTTGTTGTTTGTTTTGTTGCTGTTGCACTGTTGTATTAAACCTCTCCTTATCTCAGCCCCGGGGCATTGTATTGCACTCCCTTTGTGGGGCAGGGGCAGCGGCTGCATGGTCTCAGACCCCGGCAGGGACTAAACCACTACATGGGGGAAGGTCTACAGAGGTGGCTCCTGTGAGAAGCTGCTAGAAGCTTCCCCAGCTCCAAGTCAGACCCACCTCTGACCGAGGCTGAACCGATCAGCTATGGTGGTAGTGCCTCTGTTAGAACATATTTAAGAAGGGAAAAAAAACTTACTGGGGAACCTGCAGCAGAAAGGGGAGTGGGATGCGAGAGAAACAACTATGCAGACACCAAGGTCAGTGAAGAAGGAGGGGGAGGAGGTGCTCCAGGTGCTGGAGCAGAGATTTCTCTGTGGCCTGTGGTGCAGACCATGGTGAGAGGGCAGGTTGTCCCCCTGCAGCCCATGCAAGTCCATGGTGGAGCAGATGCCCACCTGCAGCCCATGGAGGACCCCATGCCAGAGCAGGTGGCTGTGCCCAAGGAAGGCTGTGCCCAAGGAAGGTCGTGACTCTGAGGGAAGCCTGCATTGGAGCAGTTCTGTCGCTGGGAGGATTGCAGCCTGCGGAAGGGACCCACGCTGGAGCAATTAGTGAAGAACTGCATCCCTGTAGGAAGGACTCACATTGAAAAAGTTCATGGAGGACTGTCTCCTATGGGTGGGACTCCACGCTGGAGCAGGGTAAGAGTGTGGAGAGTCCTCCCACATGAGGAGGAAGGAGCAGTAGAAACAACATTGGACAAACTGATCGCACACACCATTCCCTGCCCCCCTGCGCTGCTGGTGGGGAGGAAGTAGAGAAGTTGGGAGCAAAGTTGAGCCCAGGAAGAAGGGAGGGGTTGGGGGGAAGGTGTTTTTAAGATTTGGTTTTATTTCTTATCATCCTACTCTGATCTGATTGGTAACAAATCGTTTTTTTTCCCAAGTAGAGTCTGTGTTAACCATGACCATAACTGGTGAGTGATCCCTCCCTGTCCTTGTCTCCACCCATGAGCCTTTTGTTATATTTTTTCCTGCCCATCTCACTGAGGGGTAGGAGTAAGCGAGCGACTGCATGGTGCTTAGTTGCCAGCTGTGCCTAAACCATGACATTTATATGTGTTGCCTTGTCATTTTAAAGCTGATGGTGAAGCAATAAATCACAGAATCACAGAATCATTCAGGTTGGAAAAGTCCCTTGGGATCATCGAGTCCAACCATCAGCCCTACTCTACAAGTTCTCCCCTACACCATATGCTCCAACATCTCATCCAAACGACCCTTAAACACATCCAAGGATGGTGACTCCACCACCTCCCTGGGCAGCCTATTCCGCTGTCTGACCACTCTTTCTGTGAAAAATTTTTCCCTTATGTCCAGTCTAAACCTCCCCTGTGGCAGTTCAAAGCCACTCCCTATTGTTCTGTCACTAATTACCTGTGAGAAGAGACCAGCACCAACCTCTCTACAATGTCCTTTCAGGTAGTTGTAGAGAGTGATGAGGTCTCCCCTCAGCCTTCTCCTCAAACTAAACAGTCCCAGCTCCCTTAATCGCTCCTCATAGGATTTGTTCTCCAGGCCCTTCACAGCTTCATTGCCCTCCTCTTGCACTTACACCAGCACCTCGATATCTCTCTGGTATTGAGGTGCCCAAAACTGGACATAATACTCCAGGTGTGGCCTCGCCAGTGCAGAGTACAGGGGGACTATCACCTCCCCACTTCTGCTGGTCATACTATTTCTAATACAAGCCAGGATGCCGTTGGCTTTCTTGGCCACCTGGGCACACTGCTGGCTCATGTTCAGCTGCTTGTCAATTAGAACCCCCAGATCCTTCTCTTCCAGACAGCTCTCCAGCCACACCTCCCCAAGCCTGAAGCGATGCATGGGGTTGTTGTGGCCCAAGTGCAGGACCTGGCACTTGGCCTTGTTGAAGCTCATCCCGTTAACATTGGCCCACCGATCCAATCTATCCAAGTCTCTCTGTAGAGCCTCCCTATCTTCATAAAATTATAATTTGTGTCACACTGTACACTGTGTTCAGGCAACTCCCCAAGTTTTACAAACTATTAAACATGCAGGTATAGTTATGCACACACATTTAAAGAAAGAAAAAAAAAATGGAGGGCACTGTAGTCGGTTTAGGATTTTGGTTCATGTGTTTTGTAGCTGAAGGCACTTGCCTTCTGCCTAATCTCTGATAAACCTGACCAGTATAAACTGTAAAACTCCTAGTTTTACTGTGCAGTGCCAAGTGGAACAGCACTGGGAAATGTTCACAGGCAAACTCTGTGCTACATGTGTTTTGTGAATGAAGGATTTGTCGCTTCTTGATTTTCTGTCCCTTTATTTTTTGTAAGAATAATGAAATGACCAGTCTGTTTTGATTACATCAAGGGACAGTTCTGCATTGAGAAACCTGTGTTAGTCAGTTCCTCTAGGTTATAGACTTAAAGTCTTTAGGACAGAGATAAAAATATTCCTTATACTGAACATACTTTTGATGCTTAAAAAATAGTAGTTTAAGTTATGCTTCTCGTAATACCTCTCTGTACAGTAAATTGGTAGAGAGGGGTAGGGGGAGAAATGCTCTTTTGCCCATACCAGCAAGTTGTACTTGGGCAACTTTGGTCAAAGTTGTTCCAGATGAGACAGTCTCATTTAGAGCTGAGCTTGGTAATCTTCAAACAGGTTTTCAGGTGATAGCCCTTTTGGTCAGTTGGTGACTGCTGAGCACAGAGTTAAATGATATCTGGGAAGACCATGGATGTTCAGAGAGGGATTTTTGTGCTGTAGAGTGAGGGAGAAGTCACCAATCAGGTCTGTTGGAGGCTGATGAAGGAAGGTAGCCGCAAGGTCCAGGACTTTCTCTGCAAATGCTTGATCACAGATCACTCTTGTCATTGTATGCATCCCAGGTTGCTTGTGCTGATGGCTGTAGGAGAAGGTATGAGGCAGCAAAGAAAGGCTCAGCAAGTGTCTGGTGCCTCGACTTCTATATATCCACTGGTGCATAGGCATGAGTGTATCTGAGAGGAGGCTGGTAACTGGAAAACTTCTCAAATATCAGACTGGAAATCTTCTCAAATATCAGATTGAACTTGTGGCCCGCTTAATAATTTAAATATTTTAACAGGACCATTTTTAATAATCAACCTCTTCTTTTGAATTCAGAAAGATTGTGACTGAGGTTATGGTGAACTCGGTCGCACTTAGTCAAACTGAGGCAGAGGGCACAGCTAGGCTGAGAGACAAACATTCCACGCGAAAGAGGAAGGACTGCGGGCTGGGTGCTCAAAATACGGAGGTTAGGCCTGCCCCGCTGACATTCACCCTGAGGTCGAGAGCGCCCCCTGGTGGCTGCGAGCGGTCACGCCCGTGCCGGGCTGGGGGCCGTGGCGGCCCTGCGGGTCGGTCAGGGGCCCGGAGCCCTCGGTTGGGTCCTACGCCGTGCGCTTAGCAGAAAGTAAAACACAACAGCCATGCATGACTGTGAGGACATGTCTGGGTACAAAGGAAATGGAGAACTGGGCTGACTCCATAATGAATGGCTTTTTTCCGTGGTGTAACTGAGAAACGTTACTCCGTTGGTTGAAATGAAGATTTCTGATACTGCTAAGTTACCAACATATCTTACAGAACAGACAACAGCATACCTAAATATATAAACTAAGGAAGAAACACATTAGCTCTGATAAGTAACTGAAGCATAAAAAATAGGGGAATTAAATTAGAAGATTACTTGTGTACGTCTCACAACATACCAATTTGTGTCCATGAAAAAAAACCTCAAACAAACCCCTTAAACTGTCACACAAAAACGTCTTCAGATAAAAACTAGGTTAGATTAGTTTTAATTCATTCAAACTGCCAGCTAGGATACCTATTTGAATTATAGTTTCCAGCATTCATCTAAAGAAAACTTGAATCTTACCGGTTAATTACTATGATATTTCCAATTGAACGTAGCTTTTGTACTGTATTTGCTAAATTTTGTGAGGAAAGGCGGTAACTTACAGGCACAATTAAGCAATTTATGTAGCTAGCATTTTATTGGCTTCTTACGGTTCTGTCTTTTAGTCTTTTGGAAAATTGCATGGGTTGGGGTTTTTTTCCTTGATCAAATTAGTTTCTATTTCTTATTTGGTGCTGGGCTCCTGTTGAGTAGGAACACAATGAAATTAAGTTTAGACAACAAGCTTGTTAAAACAGTCTTAAAAGGCAGATATATGTTTATATTTCAGTGTGCTGAGAATAAAACAGCTTAGGAAAATCAGGAAAATTAAGAGTATTTGGGGGAGTTGCAGCTTTAACAGTTTTTTCTCAATATGTAGTATTTGTAGAACTAGTGATTTAGTATTCACTTGCACTTCCCTTTCTTTTTCTAATATATAAAAATTAGACTATATTCTCCTACAACTTATAATAAATTTCCTAACTTTGAATGAGTAAGCTATTAAACCAAAAGAAATTACTCTCTTTTCAACTGAAAGACGTAGAAAAGGCTTCAGGTTTTGAAAGAACACCCTAAACAATTCTGACTTAATTTGGTTAGCTAAGAACTTCCTCCATAGGCTTAACTGATCCTAAAGCTTCAGGACTAACATATACCCTTTGAAATACTCAATTACTATTTCTTTTTTTTTTTTTTTTCCTTTTTTTTTCATTCTAGGCAACTTAGGCTTCAATTTCGACATTTTAATATAGCTGTGATGGTGTTTAAATTCAGTGTCTTAATTTAAATGTATGCCCCTAGTTTGCAATGCTCAAATACTCTTCCTTGGATCAGGGATTAGAATCAAGGTTGTGCATACAATCTTTATTTTGGTTCATCTTGATTTTTCTTGGGCAATGTATTACTGTGCAATTTCATTGTTCTGCATTTTTCTTGCATTTTTCTTATGAAAGGGTTTGGAATAGACATGCTCTCTTGAGAACTCCTTAGTAATCTTATATTTTAAAATACATGGAAGTGAATGTCCAAAAAGTGGGGCTGTGTGGCTATTTGAATCTCAGGAGACCTCCAGATGGGAGAATCTTTCTGCATGCTGTGAATTAATGAGAACCTGCCTGTATGCTGCATATTTTACAGGAGCAAAAGGGGCCTTGCCTTTAGCCTTGGGATTACTCACCCTACTGATTTTGATCTCGGTAATGTTAGGCCATTTGATTCCATATTTTTAACATAGGGGGATGGGTGCATCCCAGCTTGTGTTGCTTGAACAGATACTTGGCAGAACAGCAAATTAACTTTCTGGTAGGTATTAACTGCAGTGATTTCAGAGTCACCTAAAGCAGTTAATTCTGAATAGCTACACAGTAAATGAAAACTCAGTCTTCTTTGTAACAGTGTTCCTTTATCAACAGGTCAGGTTTTGAGTTCTGCTTGTCTTCAGTTGCTTAAATTGACAGTGCGTTTAAGAATGGAGAAAAGCGTGTTAGAGCTAATCTTTTTAATGTGTTCTTTCCAAAAAAAAGATATTCTTTTCTTCTGAGAACCTTAAGGACCTTTGTTAAGAAACTTCAGTGGAAGATGCAAGGATTATCATAAGGGAAGATTTTAATGAAGTTCAATTTTTTTTATGAAAAGCAGGGGACCCAGGTTGGACAAATTCATGGGGGATGGATCCATCACTGTTCATTGATCAACACCATCCACATGCCATGCAACTTGCAGATCAGGGATCCCAGAACTATTGGTTGTTGTGAGCTGATAGGCTGTGCCAAAAGAAGGAGAAATTAAATGCTCACCCTAGACAGATTTGTTATTGATGAGCACTGGGACAAGACTGGAGTTTAGACAAGCCTTCCATCTAAGCTTGAGTATTTGTTCTTAGTTAGCAAGCTTCCAGAGTGCCCTTACTAGAGTTACTAATGTCTAATGTAGGCAAAATAACATGAAATTTTTTAGTTTCTCTATTTGCTTGAGTTTACAAAATTAACCAATTTGTGTCTGACAGGTTTCTAATCTGGGTGTTGGATATGTATCAACAGTGCTTCTGTTAACGTTTAATAAACGTGCTAAGACTCAGTAGCCTATGGAAGCAGGAAAGATAGGCCAAAGAATTTCTCTATTTTTAAAAGAGAAAAGGCAACAGCATGCAAAAATAGTGGCTGACATAATCATACTGAAAAGTTGCCATATTGCTGTTCAATAGGGCAGTGTGGGGATTTTGCTGACACTGGACAAGAAGCCTATTTAACCCTGGAATCTTTTCACCTTTGTCCTGGGGCATATAGTTATTTTTGTAGCATGTATTCAGAGGGAGTTTTCTGTCTGTTAGTATTGCTGGAGAATGTAAAGTGAATTATCTGCTCTCAAAATGAAGGAAAAAATAGTATGATGAGAATAACAGTCTGGAGTGGTGTTTGGTGGGATGTGCATTAAATGTTGACCAGCTGCCTTTTCGAACAGATACAGTGAGGTGGGATGGGAAGACAATTTAATGTAATTAGTTTGGTTTTTTTAAACTGTGAAATTGAATTAGAAGTTGAAAGTCCTAGAAATAAGAGTGGTGTTTCTTGAAAAGGGAGTTTTTATGTAAATTAAGTATGTGTCTAATTCCTTGATAGCTGAGCTGCTAAGAGTGCAACAGTTCCCTGAAAAATTGAAGGTAGCGTTCAGTTTTTCATAGCTTTTTCCCAAATTTGACATGTTAGATGGAATTTTTCCAGTGCAACATTTGGGAAGACTTAAGTTCTGTTACCTGTAAGGTCCAAGACAGACAGACAGACTTGCATTTTGGCTGGTTAGGTAAGTTTCTCGGGGTATTTCTTGATGAGAAATTTTCTAGTTATGTAACATGCTCTTGGGATTTGAAACTTGGCAAAGGCCTGGACTCTTGTGCTAGTGTTCTGACTTACCATCTCCATGGAAGTCCATTTCAATTAAAGAAGAGCCTTCAAAAATCAAAATCATAAAAAAAGAAATCAGAATTCAGAAATGCTGGAAATTGAAAGCAACAAACATGGTGCTTTCTGCATATTTGGTTGCTGACTGATTTACTGGTATTTTTAACTACATGTTACGACTGTGATAACTGTGTCCTGTGTTTGCATCAGAGCTAAAATTACGGACTCTGTATAATTGTTGATGTCCTTCCTCCTAGACAGTGTGGAAGAAAAAGGTTTTGAAAATCAACATAGTGTAGACAAGAACAAAGTGGAGTCTAGATGGTTACAGGGACTGGGAGCTGTGGAGATGCCTAGGCAAATGGAATTACAGGGAACAGCTGGGAAAGAAATACAAAGATGGGACAATGTGGTAGGGCGTCTTGGTTTTAAAAGCCAGAAAAGAAAGAAAGCATTAGAAGGAATTTCAGTGTTTCCCCATGACAGGCACAACAAATTAACACAGAGCTGCTGTGCTGTAAAGCCTGATGTAATTTGCTTACTGAATGGTAGTCCAAAAAAGCAGAAGCTGGTTTTGCAGAGAAACCTTCAGCTGTGTAGATACCAAATTTGCCTCTTTTCTCAGAATCTTAGCCTCATTGATTACAATGATACTGCTGCTTGTGATAAAGTTTCTCAGAAAGTTTCTCTCAAAGATTATAAGACTGAGACATGATATATCCAGAAAGTGAGGAAAACTGTGATGTTGTGGAATTTAAATATTTATTACTATGTACGTGCAGCACTGGGATAAAAGGTGTGCTTCAACATCTTTTTCTTTTCTTTCCCTGTAACCTAGGTGTTATAATCATAGCCTGATTTGTTCAGGGAACAAAAATATTACTAAATATTTTCTTTAATTTTTAAAAATGATGTGGTGTCTCTGGCTGCTAATTGCCTTAATCTGCACAAATGAACAAAAGACATAAATAAAATGCTGAATGTTAACATGATTCCTTCTTGGAAACAAGACTTGGACAAGACTGATTGGAGCGAGACCAAGAAAGACAGGAAGAGAAAAAGTTATTTCATGGCCTGTCAAATATACATTAACTTTTTCATTTTGTCTGGACAAGTCACTCCTACTGATTATTTGTGTACATTGTAATAGTAAGCACTTCATCAGCTGCAGGGAAATGGGGGTTGTGGAAACCTCAGAGTAACAACGTACTACTTCGGCTTCTCTCTGAGACCAATTTTAATTGTGTTTTAGTTTTCTCATTTTAGTGGATAAGCTGTCTTTAGAGAGAGCCTGGGCTTTCCCTTGAAATAATTTCCTACAGATAGGTTCATCATATACCTTTAACAATGCTTTCAGAGTTGATCCTGTTTCAAACTGATATTTGCAAGGTCAGTTCCTAAGTAGGTAGTGCCTCATGGTTGCCTTTTGCTTTATGTCTAGATTGAACATGCAGTGAAAATAAAAAATTTTTAAAAATAAAATTGAGTTATATTTAAAATTTTGGTTCCAGGCTTTCACTGACATGGTTTCTTGATAAAAGTAGGAAACTGGAAAAAATTGATATAAATGCGTGCTCTGGATTGCTGTTTCCTATCTGTGTTAAAGGCTGCATGAGTCAGCACTAGAAACATTTTTACTGCTGAAGCTTTATCTTCTCTAGGCTAAGCTGTGTGGGAGCTTTAAGGCTTTTATTTTAAAAAACAAACACACAAAAAAACCCCAAACCAACTTGTGCAAATTAATGCTGGGTTTGCTGTTTTGATGGGGGTTGCCCCAAAGAAACAGGAGAGAGGCAACAAGCTAAAGTTTAGAGTTTAACGTTTAAAGTTTTGCTTCTGCGCTTGTTTTTTGTTCAGTACAAGAAGCTTATGCTGTAAGTTTTAAGCCAAAGAAAGCACTTTATTCATTGCATCCAAAAAGAAGTTGCTACACAGTCTGCATAAGCAGTCTTTGATTTTTCAGAGACTTAATGAGATTCTCAAGAGAAAATGCATTTCAAGAAAATCAGTTTAATAGTCTAGTTACAAATAGAGAAAAACTAATGGCCTGAAATTTCAGGTAGCTTTTGAAAAATAATTTCCATTCAGGAGGTTCAGCAACTCAAGACAGCTGAATCTTCAAAACCATTAATATAAAGTCCTATAAGGATGGGAGTAGAGCAGTGTTAAGAGTATCCATATGCTCTGACCTGGTATTTAATGCAATTGCGCTGGGTATTTGTCTGCATCTCTTGCTTCAGCTCCCACACAGCTGATGATAAAAACTAAATTCCATGACAAGATTAAAACATTTTTTTTAAAATGCTTTGTGGCTTGCCGGTTTTATTTTTTGTTCTAGGATTGATTTACTTTCAGCAAAAGTCAGCCTTGAGTTACTGAAATACTTATTTTCTTTCTTTCTATATCTGTTTGCATATGCTTTTAAGTAACTATGTAAGTAACTATCTTTTAGCCTTACAGTACTGCAGTTAGCCTCCTTTTGTAAGATGACAAGGACAGGAAGAAAGTTTACTTCTTTCTGTTAGATACTGAACATGCTGGAGGAGAGGCTTTATGTGAAAAGGCACTGCTCTTTTGGCTCCTGGATAGCATTTTCTGTGGTGGGTCTCACCCCACTATATATCTATATAAATGAATGTTCACTTCACTCTGGAACAGCATCAAATGTGCGTGTGCAAGATGACAGCATCCTCTACTAGGCTACACTCGCACAGGAGCACACCTGATGAAATAGCCACCAGGGAAGGGGAAACTCTGTAAACAACCTCCAAGCAAAGCTGCCAGAGGGGCCAGACACCATGAACTGGCAATGCTTTTCAGAGTATGTTGGCAATAGTGTGTTAGTCCTTGGGGAGTTCTGATGCAGAAAATGAGGTTCCTTTTAGTTTGTTAATAAAATATTAATTCCATTTGATACATATCAGAGATAATTCCAGGGTAGGAGCTGTGAATCTTACTGTACAGCAGAGGAGAGAAGAATGGAAAATAAAATATTGCTTGTCTTTAATCTCTGTGTTTTAAAGCATCAACCTTTGTCTCTCAAGTATCAGTTTCTGTGTAGGTAAGTCTCGAAAGAGTCCTGTAGTACAGCAGCTAAGGGGAAGTATATTTTTGTGCTCTAGCAGCAGAGGTAGTATATTTCAAGCTGCAATTTCAGTTTGATGTCAATTCTTCAGAACATAACCTCAGAATGATTTTGTTATGTGAAAAGATCTAAGGAGCATGGCTGCTCAGAGAGGAAGAACTGATTCTTGTGTTGTTCATTTGGTTCAGGTACCTGACTGCCCAATCCAGTGGGAATAACTTCTTCTGAATCTGTAGATCTTGTCTTCAGCAGCATGGAAATTATCTGCAAGAGTGTATAGGTAAATCATTCCCTAAGAAACATGAATTGGGTGTGAGAATAAGCAGGTTTTTAGAAAATTGTTCCCTTCCCCACACAAAGGTTGGCGTATGTGTTAAGTGGTATTTCTGTACGTCCAGGGAGCAGTTGAGATGGTTCAGAGTCACGTATCTTTTATCAGTAATCCCACAGACACTTTTATTTCTTGGTTTTCTTTTGCAAATATCCTTGTAAAATGAGTAAATAGGAAAACCTTGGGAATTACTGACCAGTCAGCCTCACCTCCATGCCTGGTAAGATCATGAAACAGATCTTCCTCGAAGCTAGAAACATGTGGAAGATAGGGATGTAATTAGAGACAGCTAATGGCTTCACCAAAGGCAAATCATGCCTGACTAATCTGGTGACCTTCTACAATAGAGTGACTGCATCAGTGGACAAAGGAAGAGTTACAGAGACCATCTACCTGGACTTCTATAAAGCTTTTGCTATGGTCCCACACAACATCCATGCCTCTAAATTGGAGAGTTACAGATTTGATGGATGGCCTGTTACATGGATAAGGAATTGGCTGGTTTGCCATGTCCAGAGAGTTACAGTCAATGGCTGAATGTCCACATGGAAACCAGTAATGAGTGGTGTCCCACAGGGCTCCATACTGGGACCAATACTATTTAATATTTTCATCAATGACATAGTAGGATTGAGTGGAACCTCAGCAAGTTTGTGAATGGCACCAAGCTGAGTGGTGCAGTTGATAGGCTTGCGGGAGGCAATGCCATCCAGAGAGACCTTGACAGACTTGAGAAATGGGCCCACGAAGTTCAGCAGTGCCAAGTGCAAGGTCCCATGCCTGTGTGGGGGTGATACCCAATATCAGTACAGACTGGGGGATGAATGGATTGAAAGCAGCCCTGCAGAGAAGGACTTGAGGATGCTGATGAATGAAAAATTAGATATGAGCTGGCAATGCACACTTGCAGCCCAGAAAGCCAATCGTATCCTGGGCTGTATAAAAAGAAGTGTGGCCAGCAGGTCGAGGAAGGTGGTGCTGCCCCTCTGCTCCACTCTTGAGAGGCCCCATCTGGAGTAGTGTGCCCAGCTCTGGGGTCCCCAGTAAAAGAAAGACATGGATCTGTTAGAGTGGGTCAGCTGTCAGAGGAGGGTCACAAAAGTGATCAGAGTACTGGAGGACCTCTCCTATGAAGAAAGGCTGAGAGTGCTGGGATTGTTAATCCTAGAGAAGAGAGCGCACTGGGGAGACCTTACTGTGGCCTTTCAATACCTAAAGGGGGCTTATAAGAAAGATGGGGAGAGACTTTTTACCAAGGCCTGTAGTGACAGGACAAGGGGCGCGATGGTTTTAAGGTGAAAGATGGTAGATTTAGGGATATAAGGAAGATATAAGGAGCATGTAAGGAAGAAAGTTGTCATGATGAGGGAGACAGTGAAGAAGCACTGGAACATGTTGCCCTGTTGTGGAGAAGTTGTAGATGTCCCATCACTGGAAATGTTGGATGGTGCTTTGAGCAACCTGATCTAATGAAAGGTGTCCTGCCCTGCAGGGAGGGTGGACTAGATGATCTTTAAAGGTCCTTTCAAAGCCAAACCACTTCATGATTCTTTGAAATTAGCTTGTGCTTTGTGAATATAAACCACAGTGAATCTTCCTGGGGACTGCTTGAGCAGTCATCTGATGCAGGGGTTATGGTTGCAAAATTCTTAAATGGTCTCTTCGTCTCAATTTACTGGCAATCTTCCATGATTGACACTTGCATGAGACAGCCAAAACCTGTGATTTTTATGAACTCAGTTCATCAGAGATGGGAGGATACAAAGATAACAGAGAGGGAATGGTCTAACTCTATCCTGTAATCAAACCAATATTTGAGCAGCTTCTATTTATAAACAGCATATATTAAATAGTTATGATGGAAGTTTTACTCTGAGGTGGCAAAGCAAGTGGGAATTATGTTATAAACAGTGTCATATTTTGTCCACATTGAAGAAACAGCTTTTAAATTTCTACTTTAAAGCAGGCCTTGATCGAAATCTAAAATCCCTTTTGGGGGGATCGTATATACTTGTTAATACATGCATAATTGTGGCAGCATTTTTTTAGAATAGCCTTATAATAACAGATTAGAACTTTCTATATGGTATCGTATTAGTAAGATCACTTCTTAGTCTCAGATCATAGAGGTTATCCTCAGAATAGAAGGTGACTTCCTACTTTTGGCCTTATGATTAAATAGCTTATTTGACACAAACAGTTCTTTTTACCTTACTGCTTTATGTAGTTGTTTTTTCGCTGATTGTATTACAAACCAGGTGTAACAGTGTGTTAACAGTACTTGTTGACACTTTGTTTTGTAGTCTCACATTTAATCTTTTGACATTTTGAGTACTAAGAGTACCAGTTAAATAGTGGTACTCTGTTTATGGGTCCAATAGTATTTCTGCATTAACCCGATTTCCTGAAGGTTTATTGCTGCTGTAAAATTTTTCACTGGATGACTTCTTACTGAACTGCTCCTTGAATAAGCAGGAAAAACTGATCCCCAGAGCAAAGCACACAGCTGTCAATAAGCTTATGGAAGACGCTACTTGCTTCTGTGTGTGCACTGTACAGATATGAAAGTACAAACTTTAAAATACTAGTTTTGCCCTTGCATGAAATCTGAGATAGAATCTGAATAATGTTTGAGGTGGAAAAAGCTAGCAGTAGGGACTTACTTCTGATGTGTTTCAATATTTTTTTTAAATAACAAAGTTGAATGTTTAAGAATGTTCCAAAAGTCTGTTTCTCATGTACAATAATTTCATTTTTGTAGGGATTTTTACAGTGCATACAGACAGAATTTATAAAAGTTAACATGAATTCCGTAACACATTTGATTTCAAGAATTCTTTAAATGGAAGAGATGTTAATTTTATTTGAAGTCTGACTGAATCCAATTATTTGCCCTAGGCATGCTGGTTAGTATAGTTTATGCATATAAATCTTGTATGGAAACTGTTTTAATAATTTGTCAGGAAAACTTTATATGCTCATTGAAATGCTTTGTATATCCAGTAATAATGTATTGTTGGTTGAGGAAGAAGCTTCTGATGTAGTACTTGATATCTGACTTTAGCTGCAAAGCTATGGTACATGGGGAAGCATGTTCCTGATGGGTTGAATCTCTCAGACACTTTAATGTGGAAGTGACTCAGATTTCCACACAGATATGTGCTTAATGTAAAAATACGCAAATCCTTTCAGAATTTGGACCTTGCATGATGAAGTTGGATGGCTACCAAAGCAGTGGCCTCTCCCTGTGCGAGACTGCTGTGAAGGGAATGAAACAGTGTGGTTGAGACTGTGCCATCTGAAGTGTAGTTGTTCATACTCTTCACTGGAAAAGATGGAGCTGCTAAAGTTAATGCAGAAGGAGGAAGGCAACAGCTAGGCCACAGTGGTTTCCTCTATGAGGTGAGGGGGTCATTACTATAAGCTTGTTTGCAAGCATGGGAAAAAGAGTATGTAGATGGGTTCTATTCAGACCACTACTGTAAGGGCCATTTTGTGGACAGTTCCTGGAGTAAGCAGTCCAGTTTGTATTTGCAAATTTAAATTATTTCATTTAAATCAGATGTTCTTGGTTTGAAGTAATAGTATCTATGCAGACTTGTAGAGACACAGCAGAAACCTCAGATGAAAAGGTGTTTATTGGTTTATAGATGAGCTCTGTTTATGAAGCTCAGAGCTCTGCCTCTGTGTTCAGGCCTGTTCCTGTATTAAATAAAGTAATTTACTTTGTTCCTTTTTTAAGCTCTAGCATTGTTAAAATCAGATTTTAAGTTTTTAAATACAGAGTCTTTCCTTTAGTTTCCTCTCTTTTTCTCCTAAAATATCTGAGGTGTCATTCAGTCAGAAGTGTGACTGGAAGGTATGCTTAACTTATATGAAATAAACATGGGCCCAGATCTCATTGTGAGTTTAGAGTTGTGTCATTTTCATCCCATTTCCTGCTGATTATTAAGCATGCAGTGTGTTTCCCTGATAGCTGCAAAAGAAGGAAAAGCTGAGGGAGCTTTTCTTGCAGACTCTTAGCATGTTTTCTGATGCTTACAAAATACAAGTTCTCACTGGGTGTGTGAAATTAGACTGCATCCATCAGCTGGGCTTTGTGGTGGGGAAAAGGGGCTGGCAGGTTTATCAGTGAGGCTGACTGGGGCCAGGGCATGGAAGGGGAGACCAGAAGTCAAAAAACACCAGCAGACCTACACTGTCTGCAGTTAATGAAAGCATGGATTTCTTGGCAAGTAGAGGAAGCAGGAAGAAGGGAAGGAGAGAAATTCAGGAGGCATTTTACTTTTTTTTATTCTCTAGTGACTTTAGGCTGCTTCCTGGCTAGGATGTCATCTAGAGTTTTATCACAGTCTCTTAGATATGTGTACTCTATGCTCAGCAGTTGCTTAAAAGTTACCAGTGGTGTGCCATACCACACAGCTGAAAAATACTAGCTCTGCCCAGCATGTAATAAATTCTTTCCACGACAGAAGTTAAAATGAATACAAACCTCTGGGAAACCTGTGGAATTTCAATTTGTTGGAGTTTATAAAATAGAGTGGAGGAAAAGAGGGAAGAATGGCAATCCTAATAGACATAATATAATATATATAATTATATAATATATTATATAATAATTATATAATATATTATATAATAATATATTATATAATAATTATATAATATATTGTATTTTTTATATATATAATATACATGCATAGCTGCAACCCCCAGGAAAGATGCAACGTGTTTCTTCTTCATGGTCAGATTTGCATGCATAGGAAAAAAAAAAAAGGTAAGTGCTATAATACAGTTAATTTGCATCCATCTCTTACTTGAACAGCCTAAGTAGGTGTATCATTTCTTGAACTCGCCTCTAACTTTGATGTTGTAATAGCAAAATATTCTGTTTACCCATTAAGTAACTTCTTCACTGCAGTTTGAAAGGCTCTTGAATTAGAAGGAACATCTAAAACCTAGTATGTGGCAAACGGAGGAGTGTTGTTGACTAGCAGATGAGGAATGGCTTACATTACTTTTTTTGGAAGTTGAGGCTCCTGGATCACAGATGATTTAACTTCTTGATTCTCTTCTTGCATCTTTTTAAGTAGACTGGCCATCCATGGTGGTATCTCACCAGAATATGTATACTGCACTCAATTTATAGGCTTTGTAAAGGGAGCAGTTGATTAAGAGTCTAAACTCACTCCAATTCAGACTTTGTTTCCATGCATTTGCTACTTTGCAGACTCTTGTCTGGAAATCTAATGCTCACTCCCAAAACTCTTCTGATTCATGCAAGTTAGTGAGGCTCAACAGCATCACTCTAGATAAAGTTTAATAGTACAGGTGGCATACACAAATGTTTTCCTAATCAACTGGTGCTAGGGAGGGAAGGCAATGGGTATACTAATCAATATCATTCATTTAAGCAATGAGAACTTCCAGTAGCTCTGAAACGACAGAATTAAAAGGATTGAACTCCCACCTCTTTTTCCCTTGGACTAGCATTGTGTGAGTCTGGACTGTTTAATATTGGCAGGCATGAAGCAAGCTGTTCAAACTTGATATTGATTGTAATAAAAAGTTATTACAATGCATGAGTTAAGCAGAAACCACAAAATTCTGAAGATTCTTTTTGCTGTTCACTTTAATATATGGGTTTAGAAGAAAAACAATCCCTTTCCTGTGGTAGCTGGGGAGCACAGCACTCTCTCTTTCTTGCTTATTACAAAAGAACTGATGTTTTTCCCAGAGTTCAAGACATAATGTCAAGCAGGGTATCTCACTTTGATTTGAAAAAAAGGAGTGAAAAAGAGTTTAACTCAATTTAAAGAGGTAAAAAGCAAACTTAAGGAGAAACTTAGTCTTGGAGACTCTGTATGTCTGTGTATTACATATAGATAGATGTATACACACATATATAAACAAGTGCTTGTTATGTGTGCATCTCTTGAAGGGCAGTACTCTGTACCCTGTCCTGATACTGGTAATGCTGAAGGAGTGGCTGCTCTGATGTTTCATGGACGCCTATTGTCTCCTCTCAATGTCTCACTGTAAATTGAGGCTATACTTTTGTCACCTAGATATTAGAAGCTGTGAGTCGTGAATAAACAAGTTGACTGTTACAAAGTCCCCTGTTACTCTCTCACAGCAGAGAGACTATTCTGCATCGCAGGAGAGGGAGAGGTCAGGGTGGGATGTTGCTTGAGAAGATCAGATGGGCATTAGACCTCACAGTTGCATCTCCTGAACACTGCAGCAAGGATTTGAGTTTGGGAAGGTGCTGTGGGCAGTGGCCCACATGCCACATTCTGTCGCTTATATAGGAGTCTTATTGGTGTTTTTCCCCACTCTCAGTCAGCTTTGTAGCAGGGATAATGCTTCAGTCAGAATTAAAGCCTTGCTTGTAATAGCCCTAGGATCTGCTAGCTCTAAGGGCAATTAATCTTGAGTTGTCTGAAATTCAGGTAAATTTGGGGATATGAAGGTAGTTTGAATTTCTATCTACTCCCTGCAGTCCAGGCGATGTAAATTGGCTTATAGTTCCTTTCAGTCCTCTAGTTAAGTCACAGTCAAAACCTGTTTCGTGATGCAGACTGGAAAGGTGCTGAGGTCATCTTTGGGATTCTGACTGAACTTCCTTGCAGATGGGTGAAAGGTGATTAACCTTTCTTCAGGTTTATCTCAGTGTAATCTGTTTCTCAGAAAGAAAACCCTTTAAAAACATGATAATTATTAAAAACAGCCCGTTAAAAAAGAAAAAAAACCAACAACAAAAAAGAAAAAACCCAGGCAAATCCTACATAATTCCCTAGCTGTGTAACTCAGTATTATAGATTGCATCGTTGTGGAACAGAGCCTTTAACTGGTAATCCTCTGTGTTGGTGTCCCCGGATCCAATTACCACTACTGACCCCATTCAAGGGAATGCATTACCAGTGCTGTCTTTGAAAGAAACCCTTTTCCAAGGCTGCTTTTGGTGAGGCTGTTGGTGAGATCAGACAGCTAGTTGGTGTAAAGCAGCCAGGATGTCTGTAGAATCTTTACTTTTGACAGTTAAGGGGTTGTGTCTTATATCTTGCTATTGTACTGTAGGGTATTAGTAAGTAGTTGACCAGAAATGAAACAAATACAGTGTGAAGACCATGAAAGACCCTGCTTAAAAAAAAAAAAAAAAAAAAAAAAGCAAGCATTGCCATATCCTCTGCTAACTGCATTTGGTTGTCTGTGGCTCTGTTTATAGAACAGTTGAGTATGATTGAAACATGTAGGTAAAACACAAGCTGGCTTTTTTCTTGGTAACGTGGATATTGTTAGAATTGAAGCTATGGCAACATGAAACCTAATGGGCTGCCATGTGTCCTACATTGTGTTTACTAACTGAAAGCTGTAGTATTCCAGCTGTGTTGCTGCTGCTGGTATCCACTATAGCAAGAACAAAGCCAGCTTATCATTGTGATTGTGTATGTGATTGCTGTTCTTGAAAAGCCTGTCTGTAAAGTGTATAATGTAGCCTGTAATGTAGGGTCCACATTTATGAGTTTAATTTGGTAGAGAACAAGTTTTAGGTGATGTTGACGTTAGATGTAGGCTCTACATCACCTCTGGAAATTTCTTTCATGTTCCAAATGCATAGATGCCCAAAACAAGTATTTGTTGTAATTTGGCAGAACTGAACTATTTTCATTATTTGCTGCCTATCTTTTTTATCTTAGACTAATCCAAGAGGCTGTATTTGACTTTAGTTCTGCCTCTGGGTAATGACCAGAAAACTGTCAAGCCTTATCCTTAACACTGTGTTTTCTTCGGGATTTTTAGCTTGCTTTTGAACTTGAATTGATTCCAAATTTCAAGAAAGCATGTGGAGTGTTCCTAGTGAAAACACTTATGTTTTGCATAAGTCTAAATCAAATGGGAAGGGAACTTTGCATGTTTTGAACAATTTAAAACTGGTCCCTTTTTCCCTTTCAACCTTGAAACATCAACTGTACAGTGATTTCTTTGTTCTCTGTTCCTACAAAAATACATAGCATGAACACGGTCTGTGCTACTGTTCAAGCCAGTACAGTCAGAGTCAGTGATTCCTATGGCAAAATAACTAGCTTCTTTCTGACATACCACTTCAGAGGAAAAATTTTATGAAGCTCTGTGTTTGGTGGCAAATACATTTTTTTTCAAAAGAATAATTGTCAAAAAATCAGCTAGCTCATGGGATTTTTGCCAAATAGTCAGTTCTGTATGAAGAAGCCAGCTGGCCAGCTAACTCACTGGGTACTCATGTCTTTAACATATTTTAGTCAGTCTTCGCATCTGCATTGATAAAAGTTTCACTAAGGAACCCAACTGACATACCATATGTAATTTGATGACAAAAGTCTTGATTGTGTCTTGGACTGTATACTGATAAATTCACCAAGTGGAAGTAGTGTTTTGTCCAAAATTATCAGTTTGTGGTTAAGTGATTTCCTCACCCCAGTGAAAAGAACTAAGTCAATTTTCATGTTTGCATAAGATCCAAGAAAAGAACTAAATCGGTTTCATGTTTGTATGTGTCTTATTGGTTGTGTTACAATCGAGAAAGGCCCTCAGTCTGACTGTTGTTAATTTTATTTCTCCAGGACTCAGTTTATTCCTTCTTTCTCCTCTTAGTGCATTATTTCTTAAACTTTCTTGGTGGTTTTAAGGTAACTCTGGCTTCTCAGAACAGCAGAGTAGTGCAGAAGTGCAGGTGAGTTCTCAGAAGCCAGAGTTTTACTGCATCATGATCTTCAGCAAAAATTTAAACAGACCTACGCTGGCTGCTTGCATAAATTGTTATCTTCTTTGATAACTTCTGTCCAGGTCCAAAACAACACATGGACTGCAAAGCTTTATGACAAACTTTTTGTGTGGAATTTATTGTAAATACTACAGAATAAGACTACTAGCATTTAAAAATTATAACAGAGGGACCACAAGAAACTTGTGGAGAAAAGTTCTAGGTAGATCTAGGTAAGGAAAATCATGAAATAGTATGGCTTTACAAATGAGACTTTTTTTCTCCTTTTTAAAAATTGTTTTGCTCAGTATTTGCAGGAAGAAGTTATCTTAGGAAAGCATAAATTCAACAATAGCAGTTACCCCACTCCTGTACTTTCTGAGCAAGGGAAAAACACATTAAATAAAACTTTAAAGTGTGAGTACGAGTTCTGTAAATCTGTTTGAGAATCTGTATGGATACAATAAACTTTAATTTGTCTCCTTCCTTGGACGGAAGTCTCAGGATTGGGGTAAGACTTTGTAGAGGTGTGCTGTGCCTTTTTTCCACAAACCTGTGGAAGGACTTTTTAAGCAGGCAGAAATTCCAGTACAAACAAAACAGGCTTCATTAAAACTTTTCTGCTTTGACCTTGGATTTTTCCAGTTATTTTTATTCTTAACTGGGAAGAGACTGCTGTTTTGTGGCTACCCAGGGTGCTGAACATTTTCTGTAGTAAAGGATATGGGACAGGACAACACTGCCTAGAAAATGAAGTGTGTAGCTTCTCCTTATTTATATGTGTGCGTATGTACTTCATATGTTTGTTTTGGATTGATGAACTAGTTCTAGTTTTATTGTTTAAATGTTTAGAAAAAAAATATGTGAAGACATTGTTGGCACACTGTGCAAAATATCTTTCTCATGCTTATTCCATTATCAGAATTAAATGCATGACTTGTCAGACGTAGCTGTTAGGCAACTAAACCTCTCTTCTCTGTGAGGAAGAAAGAATGTTTGCTAAATTTGTCTTTTAGTGTTAGTGTTCACAGGAATTGGGTTATCATTTTAATTATTTTTTATCTCCTCCCCCTTCTTTTGTAGGTAGCATTGGTACATCCTTTCAGTGCCACTCAATCCATCAAGATCACATTTGTAATGATGACAGTGACAAGGTGAGGCTTACATGTTTCCTTCACAAGAGGCATGTATATTGGGTTTTTTTATGTACTGCTTTTAGTATACAAAGATTGGGGTTTTTGCAGGTATAGCAGTCAGTTTTCAGAGTTACTCTTTGAACTGTCTCTAGCGTATTAAGAAGTATATTTTACTCGACAATCTCTTGGTCAATTAAGAAGAAATTTGTCTTTAGTATTTTATTTTTCTTTTTGCTTGTATTCTTTGCTAAACATTTGTGATTTGCCATATTGACACCCTCAGTTAATAAAGAGCAGCAATGGTTTTGCTAATTTTTGGGTAAGGTAGGATGTTGGTTCTGACTTCAGAGGTTAGAGCCTAGCTAAGTGTTCAAAGCCTTTTTGCAGTAGCTGTATTTTCGTGTTTTGGAGTTGAAACTCAGGGTTTTACAGATAGGAAGCTTCTGTTCAGTGCTGCAAACTTAAAATACCAACCTGTCTAGTAGTGTGCAAGTGTTTTCCTAATCTTTTTCTGACACATTCTCAGATTAGCTTGCTTTGAGTCAGTAGAGTGCTGGATGTTAAAGGGTCAGTGATACTTGGTCAGCAGTGTAAGTGTGGCCTACAGAAGGGAAAGTTTTGACACTGAACTGCTAGTGAGAATGCTTTCATGTTCCTGTTATTGTTGATAGTTTTACCTTAAACTTTACTGTCTGTATAATGCAAATTGATTAACATTAGTTCAACATGTAACATGCATAACATTGTTTGCGAGTATGACACTTTATAGTAAACTAACATTTTGTCTTGACATGCCTGGAAAAGGGCATGTATTAGTCAAATTTTAAATGATCTTTCTTGGGAAGTGGAATGAGACCTGCATGGCAATGCCTTCATAAGTGCATCAGTCCTTGTGTTTTGAAGTTCCAGAGTAAGTTAATTTTATAGTTGTTCCAGTTTACCCTAGAGCTAGATTTGTTTTCAGTGCAAATTTATTTTGCTGGTCTACTGCCTTGCTTTCTTTTTCTCCTCTCACTCTTTTTTTCATCTGCTGTTTTTTTAAAATTTATTTTTAGGTTCCATCCTAGATTTGGGGTTTGGTTTAACCTACAGATATTGGTGAAACATGCTATCCAGAACATCGTAAAATTGTTTTAAATTTCCGGTTGATTAACTGGTTAACTATTTTCAATAGTACTCACTGGTTTGTTTTTTGGTTCTTGTGCACTCTGTTCTTGGAAGATTCTTGTGTGAGGAGCAGGTGGAGGAAATTTCCTTTCAGAGCCATCCTAGTGCACCAATTTAACACTGGCATTCCCTTTTAACATTCTTCCTTTTCTGTCATTACATGGAAGATCACCTCTATGTTAGATTGATTGTCTTCCCTTAGTTTTACTTCATATCAGGGTCATTAGAACTGTTTCAAGTCTTGCTGGAAATTATGTTTGTTAGGTGCTTCACAGGTTTGGGGGAAGGGAGTAGGAAGGGATGTGGCAGCTTACCTGGTTTAAATTTCAAAAGAGTGCATAGTCTTTTGAGTTGTTTGGCAAACCACCTGCCTTCATAATAACAGAGGAGCTGGGCCACAACTTTACTTTTTTGCGTATTTAGGGATGGTGGGAGAAAACAATCTTTCTCACTGGTATTGATTCGGCACTGAATGAGAACTCCCAACTGTAAAAGCTGACTAAAGTGGAACTAATATAAAAAGCAGGAAGAATGTGTTTTGGGTGTATTTCAAAGATACGTTTTCCTTCACGTGTCAGTTTTACTTGGTCAGAGCTTTGATTTTTCTGTGAGAATACATGAAGCTGTTTGCCTTGCATTTTATAGGAAGTTCTAGTTGATCCCTTGATTAAAATGATGACTTGTTTGGAAAATCAGTGAACAATCTTCTGTATAGACATCTGTGCTCTTCGAAGATGTGCTACTGAACTCTGTGCTCTTGTTTTAAAGAGATGATAGAGCACTAATGGTCAGTTAATGTCACTGGAGGGTACAGACTGACTGTATGTCCTGGTTTGAGCCCAGAGCACAACTGAGCACCATGGAGCTGCTCACTCACTCCTTCCCCCTCAGGAATAGGAAAGAGAAAATAAAGCAAAAGGCTCAGGAATCGACATAAGGACAGGAAGAGATGACAGACCCTTTACAATCATGGGCAAAAGAAAGACTTGTTAGGGGAAGAAAAAAAGAACATAAATTTAATACAGACACTAACACCACCACTACTTAGCAGAGTGAGACAGTGGGAAGCATTACCACATCTTAAAAACACCTTCCTCCACCCCTCCCTTTCTCCCAGGCTCAGTTTTGTTCCAAATTTCTCTCCCTGCCAGTGGCATAGGGGACAGGGAATGGGGTTACAGTCAGTCTGCTGCTCCTTCCTCCTCAGGGGGAGGACTCCCCACATTCTCCCCTGCTCCAGCATGGAGTCCCTCTCATGGGAGACAGTTCTCCACAAACTTTCTCTGGCATGAGTCCTTCCCACAGGATGCAGCCATTCCCATGCTGCTCCGGTGTGGGTCACCCCTGCATGTTGCAATCCTCCCAGTGCCGAACTACAGCAGCGGGGGCTGTTTCTTCCCTCAGAGTCCCGGCTTCTTTGGGTGCAGTCCCCTGATCTGGTGTGGGGTCCTTCACAAGCTGTAGGTCAGCATCTGCTCCACCGGTGACCTCCATAAGGTGTCAGGAGGGCAGCCTGCTGTCTCACCACAGGATACAGTCGAGGTGGCGTCTCTGCTCTGGTGCACCTCCTCCCCTTCCTTATCCTTTCTTCCACTGACCTTGATGTTCGCATAGGTGTCCTTCTCGTAACTCCTCCTCACAAGTCCCAGCTCCTCCTCCCAGATTCCCCTTCTTAATTATGTTATCACAGAGGCACAGCCACCATCACTATCTCAGCCTTGGCCGGAAGTGTGTCTGACTTAAGAGCTGGGGGAGCTTTGAGAAGCTTCTCACAGGAGGCCACCACTGTAGTCCCCTCCCCCACTACCAAAAACCCCGCTACACAAACCCAGCACACTTAATGTCTGTTGTTCTGTGGTTTAATTTTTTCAAGGGATTGTGTATATGGGTATACTTTTTTTTTTTAATTATAAGTAATGCTTCCTAAAAGCAACTGGTTACAGTACTGGGGTACAGTTGCAATTCTCTACCACTCTTTGCTTGTATTTCACATATGCCTATATTTTTCTCTCAGTTTTTGAACTGATTATTAGTTTCCAGTGGGAATTACTTTGAAAATGAGAGTTCTGATTTTTTCTGTCATTACTAAGAGACAGCACTGTTCATTTTGGTAGGAAAGATAAAATGCAGGATTTAACTGATTTATTTATCTAAGAATTTGTATTCATTGTTGGACTTTGTATTCATTTGTCACGTCCCGCTCAGACGAGGGAGACAAGTGACTTAGATTTGTAAATCCCCAATGGAGTGGACAATGGTGAGACAAGTCTCAAAGTCCAGACACTTATTAACTTCCCACAATGTACTAATTGGGTACATGATAATTGGCTAAGTATATAATGAGTTATGGCAAGCAATACAGTATGCCTTGCATTACATAACAGTAATGAAGGAAAAGGGGAAAAAGGAAAGGAGGGTGATAGAATAGAGAAATAGAGATCACCAGTCTGGGTCCCTGTGTCGATCCCACCAGCGAGGGTTCAAGGAGGCATCTGTCTTCTTCGCATCACTTCACTCTCTGAACCCCCCTGCTCCTTTGCCCCTCTGTCAATTTATACACACTTTCCTTGGGTCCATCCTCTAGGTCGACCCACATGCCAATATTTTCCATGCATAGGGAGGGGTAAGGTGTTTCATGGGATGATGTAATTGGCATGATCTTGTTAGTCTTTGTTAGCATATTGAGGGGTGTTAACTTTAATATGCATTTCGTGGATAATGAAGCAAAGGTCATTCATCAGACAGATGGCCCTTGAAATTTGGCCAGGTGCACCAGAGCAGAGCCATCCTGTCTCCACAGGGCTCCCTCCTCCAGTTGCATCTTGTGTTATTTGGGCAGCCTTATCACCTTCGACCTCCACACCATCCACCCTGTGACTATAGTTTCATTACTTGCAATTGTTACAGGCATTCCTTAGTTTGGAGGGCCTCCACTCCCCCCACTATCCTTTATCTCTTCCTCAGGCTGTTTTTCTGAGTCTTTGTTTCTTGCAGGCCTGTTTCTTTCAGGACCTATTTTTACAAGTCATCTCTCACATCATTCTAGAAACTTTATGAAAAGCATGTCTTCAGAATAGTTTGACATATCTTTAATTAGTCAATACGCATGTGTGTTTCAGTGAAATCATTTACTGCTCTGTGCCTGACCTGTGTAACCAGTTTTTGCATTACAGGAGAAATGTGAAGGATAGTATTTGACTGGCAATCTGCATATCTACACCACACATTTTAAAAGAATGTTGCAATCTTAATGAAAACTATTCCGAGGCCTCCACCCCAGTTACTTGATTTTGTTAACTTGGCACATGAGAATCTTGAATTCATGTTCAGTAATATCAACAGGAAACCAAAGTCTTAAGGTTTTTTGGTGTGTGTCCTCACTCCATTAAGAAGGATGTGTCATTGTTGAGACCATTATTGGTAGTACTAAGAACCTGATTAATTTCATAGCACCAAAACCAGTACTTTGCCTCATGTCTTATAAGATCATCTAGTATAGCATAGATACAGAGTACATTTCCCATTTTACTTGGTGTTGCAAAGTGAATATAATTGAGATACATCTTAAGATAATCATTGCTTTGGAGGTGGGAGCTTTTAAACCTCAGTGCATGAGTCAGGGGACCCTTTTTTCATGTTTGCAATTTCTTTGATTTTTCTTTGAAGTATAACATGCTGTGTATGTTTAATATCTGTGATTTTTAAATGAATGAAATACTTAAAGCTGGAATTGTCATTCTTAAAATATTAAATAACAGAACTGAATAAACTTCTTTACAGAGAATAGCATTTAAGGAAAGTTATTTGTAACAAGGAACTATTATTCCTTGGAATATTGCTTTAATGCCCAAGCAGTGCTTTCCTATTAAACAGAGATAGATGTAGGTATATTATCCTGCAGAGCATTTCAAGCATATTCAGTTTATTTAGCTTTAAAAATATTTTTTGTCCTTTGGGTGGTTGTTTCACCCGTGGTTTACTTCCATTGAAGGATGCTTGCTCAACTTGAAAAGAAACTCCAAAGATGCGACTCTTAACTACTCGTGGGACACCTCTTTGCAGAGATCTCGTCAAGTTACCTATTCCTTAGTTCTCATGCAGTTAAAAACCAAATTGACCACCTAGTAGTAATGAAAAAAATTAAAGCACTATGGGAGCAATTCAGTGGAATTTTTTGACTACCAGTAAGGAGTTGGAAATTATTTCCAGATATTTAGTTTGCTTTACTTATTTTCAACTTCATTTATTTTACTTTCATAGTATTACTCCTATTAGATTTGCTTTCTTATAGTATATAATGAATTTCCTTTTGCTTGGTACTTACAACCCAAATACATAAGTACATGATTTGATTCAGTATTTCTAACTTTTAAATTTCCCAGTTATAGTTAGTACGTCTTTCGTTTCTTTAGTAATTTTTTGTTCCTGAACTTACTCTCATTTGTCTGTCTTGATGGGCACCCAGTTGTCAGTCTGTAATTCCAGAGGGCTGTCAACTCTTTAGAAAGGTGTTTTTCACAAGAGGGGAAGTGTTTTACAAGTTCTAATAGTAAAAAAAATGATCCACTTGTTTTACTCTTTGGATGGTGCAGTCAAGTAGCATAAACCTAACACTCATCTATAACTGAACTCAAAATGATTCAGGAATTCACGTATTTTGAGGTCCATCGCATCAATATGTGATCTGTAAAATAAGACAGTATGCACCACAATATGCACCTCTTGCAGGGAATGCGTGGGGGACAATAATACATCAAAAAATGGGAATATTAGGAGTTTGTTTTGCCTACTCCTATTTCAAAACTGGAAAAAATTATTCCTGTCCAATTAGGACAGCAGTAATACATTCCTCTTGGGGTGTGTTGTCTGCCCCTCCACTTAGTTAATTCTGCATATTCTGAGTATCTTCCTGCCTTTTTCATCTCATAGCTGGCAGCTGTACAGATTAATATACTGCTTTTAAAATATTTCTATGCGTGGTGAATTGTCTTCTTTCGAGCAATAGTTCTTTATATCTACAGCAGATGGGTTTGTTTTCCTGGAGCAGATTTGGGGAAACTTTAATTAGACTGAAGCACAGAGAATGGAGGCAGGTTTGAAAGGTGAAAATAGGGTGATGATATCTTACTTAGGGGGAATAGCTTGAGTAAATAATTTTTTTGATACCTCATCTGTTCCGTTTGCTGAGCAGTTCAGCATCAAGAGAGAGTTTCCCTGTGGCACTGCTCGCAAAAGGCTGATCATTTTTCTCGAATAACTTCAGCATCTGACGTTGCTCCTATGGGTTTTGTTGACTTTTTCTAGCCAGTCTCACTCCCTCTTGTGTTATCAGGAAAGCATGATGAAGATCCGGAGTCCGTAAATATGAGCTGAGCAGATTACAGGCGGCTGTTGTTGAGAGGCTCGATGGCATCTGTATTGTTTCTTTTTTGAGTAGAGTCCCTACTGCCCCCCATTCCGGTGAGTACCCCGCCGGTGGCAGCAGCACGTACTCCTAAGACACAGCCGTCCCGCAGGCCTCGTTTCCGCCCTCTCTCTTGTCAGGGGGGTTTCCTGCCCGATGCTTCAGTCCCGCGCTGCCGCGCACAGGCTTGCACTCCAGCTGCCTGCGACTGCTCGCTCTGTTTCGTTTTAAGCTGTGGGGATGGAGAGGCATCGCGGCGGGGAGGCGTTGTCGGAGCGGGAATCCGCCTGGCTGCCCGAAGGTCCGGGCGCAGGTGCTGCCTCCGCTGCTGGGGCGGGGAAAAGCCCTAAGGCGTGTCGTGCTTTCCGCCTCGCAGCTGCATAGCCAGAGGACCCGAAGCGCGGAGCAACAAACTGAAACTAAAAGGTGGGAAGGGTCGTGCCTTTATGCGGCTGCGTGCGGGGCTCCGCCCCGTGCTAGCCGCTGACAAAGGGGAGAGCGGCTTTTACTCCAGAGCGCAGGCGCGTAAGTTTTCGGCTTGCCCCGTCACCGCGAGACCGCGGGTTGGCTGCCTCTCCTCCTCTTCCGGCCGCCTCAGTGACGTACGCTGCCTGGCTTCCCTGCCGCCCCCATGTACAAACAAAAGACGCTTCATGTCGTCGTCTGTGGGGCGGGGCTAACTTCTTCCGCCCAGCCCTTCGTGGGGCTGGGCCGGCTGAGGAGTGACGTCACCGGCCCCCGGAGACGGCGGCGTTCGTGCGCCGCTGTAGCACGCCGGAGGAGCGGGACATGGCAGGCGGCGGCGGTCGCGGGCCGCGGGAGCGAGCGACAGCAGCGCGGACGCAGAACGGGCGAGGGGCACGCGGGGGAGTCGCTGTGTGATGGGCGGAGGACGCCGGGCCGACGCTCCCGGAAGCGATCGCGCGGGCAGGCGGTGTAGGCCCGGACGGCAGCAGCGGGGCCCCCGGCTGACGAGACAGGAGGCGGTGCAGGAGCCTTGACGGTGACTGCAGAGGCGCGGCCCCGGGTACCGGCGTGGGGAGGAACGGCAGGTAGGGAAGGAGTAGGGAGGTGAGCCTGCTCGGGGCGTGGCCTCACTGGCACTGCTCGGTGCCCCTGACTTGTCAGCGTTGAGCTCGGCAGACGGTGAGGAAGCGAAGGGGGAGATCTCCCGGCAGCAGGGCAGCGGGCGCCCCGGGGCCCCTTCGCCCGGGACCCGGTTCTGTTGGGCCGCCATTCGCAAAGGTAGAGGGCGAAGGAGACCGCGCGGCTTGGGCGGGAGGTCGCTGCTAGGAAGCCCGAGCTGTCCCGTGTGACTGCATGGAAGCTGTGCTTCCACGTGGGGCGGCCTGCAAGGTGAACAAGAGCTCAGCGAGGTTCATTCGGGGGACGTAAGCATTTGTTCCTGTTAAAATTGCTTTATTTGCTTTGGCAAAAGGTAGAACTGGACCTTAAAAATCAGCTGACTTGACTGAATTGCTGTGTGCTGTCCACAGGAAGACAAGCAGGTTCAATGTGCAGCGTGCAAAGAGCCAGCAAGTATTTCTGAAGCACCACACGGTTGGTTACGCTCCCATTCTTATAGTAAAATGAAGTTTCTAGGTGTCCTCTCAAGTTAGTTGAGAAAGAACACGGAAACATTGTTGTTAGCAAGCATACATTTTAGGGTATTCTGTTAGTATTTTTCAGTATATATGAGTTAATTTCTATTCGTGTATAACATGAAGGGTATTTTTTTTTTAAACAGAATGATGCCTCCTGTTTCCTCAAGAAGTGTATTTTAAAACTGATCATGCATTGAGATGTTTTCTGGAGACATCCATTTTAAGTTGTAATTGTTTATAGAAAATAATTTACCTACTACTTACACAGATGTGCATTGAACTGTAATGAGAATGTTTATGAATGTATAGCATTTGCATTTTGAAATTAATTTTTGAGGGTAGTATTTGGAGCAAATGCGTATGTTCTGATAGGTTCTTCAAATGTATAGTGAGGCAGCTGGGATGGCAAGATGAACACAATTACTAATAGTCTGCCTTATTCAGGTATTGCTTACTAATGGGTTAGGTGCTTCTGCTGATGTGCTGCTTTTTAAATGCCATTTACTGAGGCATATGCTCTGGTTTCATTTGCCAAATTTATGGTATTTATCCACATCTGGGGGATTTCGCTATTTGCTGACCCAACAGGCTCCTTAACTGCTTTGCAGCATTACAAGAATGAAAAATACAAGCCTTCTTTCTCTTCAAGGGGTATTGCAGCCATAGTATTAGAGACATACTGTTCTGAGAAAGGGAGAAACTCCATTTGGAGACTTACATGTGCAGTAAGAGAAAGGAGGGTACAGTTCTTAAGAGGATTAAGTATGAGGAGGGAAAATAGATGCAGATTTAATAGCTAGTGAAAGTTGATAATGTTGCTGTTCATCCTTAATCACCAAATCTCTAGAAAAAACACCTATGCATACTTAGGATACCAGTGTGAAGAAGGTTTCCAGTGAATTGTTATCAGGAGATAGTGCATGTTAAGAGCAGTAATTGTAAGAAGTCATATACAAATAAAAGGGGCTTATAAATAAGGGATCTCAAGATTCTTCTATATGAAACTTACTTTGTCCTCTCCTTGACTTACAGAGCAAGTTAAACTTTATTTGATTCTCATCTGTTTCACTTTGATTTTTTTTTTTTTTTGCTGAAACTATAATAAATTCTAAATTGAAGTTGCAAGTTGATCGGTCCTTGTTTTGCACTTGCAGTGGTGTGGGAGTCACAGTATATAATTGTCTTTTCTTTTTCTGAAAGATATGTTTTTCTCGGAAGCTGACATCAGTGACATTAGTGCTATTGTGATTTATGAAGTTTATGCATCAGCTTATCTAAAGACATTTTTTCAGTATGGTTTATTTACATAATAACAGGCGATAATATGATTTAAAGTCATACTGCTGATGAAGTCAAGTTATTTTTTCAACTCTACTGAGAAAGTCTTAAAAAATTAAACTGTTTCTGTGTAAGCTCTTACTAGAGTTTAAGGAATGGTGCAGCTAGGAAACAAGTTACTTCTTGAGAGCTACTATTGAACTGAGACTTAAATTGTAGTCTTTTTCCATTTCAAAGCTGTCATACATGTTTGTCTGTGGAAACTACATGGGCTAAATTGCTAGTGAATCTAAGGTGAATTTGTACAGAGAAGGTCTTAGGTGTCTAAGGAAAGGTTTTCTTAGTCTGTGTGTAGCTCCACCACCCTCACCCCCTGCCCCAGAGGGATTTGAAAGGTAGAAATAAGGGTACAAGTAGGACGTGAAACTTCTTTTTTCTTATTTTTAGTCACAGAGTTGTTTTGACTATGGAGGACTAATTCTTGAAACTTCTGGAAAAATACAGGTTTGACTTAACCAGTTAATGTAGAAAGACAGCTTGTGGTTTCCTTCTCTGTGTAAGCATCTGTATCAAGTTAAATAATCTAATCCATATACTTAAATTCTGTTGTGGGCAAAGCTTGTCTTGGTTTAACAGGATGATTTTCATGGTTTTTACTCTAGTTTCACTTGGGAGTGGGTAGGTTCCTCTTTTACTAACTCTTGAAAGATCAATGAAACTTTCTTTGCTTTTTGGTGCCCTCTACTGATTTTTGCTAGGAGCAGCAGCACTTCAAAAACTAGGAAGGGAGAATAAAGGAAGGAAGCCCTTTTGCACCTTAAGTATTTTGCTGATTGCTGACCAGGCAATTTGCCTGGATTGCAGTGGAACTGTTCCTCACCTGCTAGAAAAATAGTTAAGCAGCATAAATCTATTGTCTTCTGTAGGCATTCCAGCTGTAAAAAGACTGGTGGCTTTGCTCTTCCCCTCTCAGAAAGATAGAGACTTTCTTTAATGTCCACAGTTCTGGTTCTCAGTGAGCACATTTCAGATTTGCTGTCCTAGAACTTTTTATCTCCTGGTTCACTTGCAATGACTTTGGTTGTTGTATTTCCCACTATGACCTCAGATACTATAAAAAGGTGCGGCACTTCATGTCAACGCACCCATACGCTGTATTTTGCTTAATTTCTGTTTAAGTAGACCTTTCATCTTGTCAGTCTTGCAGTTTTGTTCCTGTCCCCAAAATCTGTGAACACCTCTGTTGTAGGCACACTCAGCAATTGGAGGAACTCAACCTTACCCTCTCTTCAGAGCCTCTTATGTTAACCTGTTAATCTGTCTTTGCGAGCTCTGTTAGTTTCTGATAGAACTGGCCAAATTTTTCTTTCACATTGCAGTAAGAATAAATCACTGTGTGAGCAGGGATCAGAGCATTCATGGCATGACACGGTGCTGCCGCTGAGCCAGTGCTCTGTCTGGCAGCCTTCATGAAAGCTTTAGGACATGGCCTTCTCTCTACACAAAAATTAAGAATTTTTCTTCCTTATTTAGGCTGTTTCTTTAGATGATCTGTGTTGAGATTGTTGTTTTAAAAAGCTGTGATGTACTGAATATTTTTGAGCTGCATTTTCAAAATCTGATCTTAGAAACCAATCTCTCGCAAAGACATTTAAAACTATTTTGTTGTTTCAGTTGTGAAAATTTTCTTTTATGTGGGAAATGGCCTGGAAGAAGGAAAGAACAAATTAAGTGTCAGTAATGGGAAAATCAGAACTGAAATACAGGGTGAGAGGAGCCCTGACACTTTGATGTTGGAGACTGCTCTGACAGTTACATGCTACAACTGCAGTTGTACTTTGCCATTTGGGATGTGTTTTCTCCCTCATTCTGTGGGATCTCCCCAGAGAAGAAAGAAATTGAAAAAGGTGGAACTTAAGAGTGCCTTATTCTTAGAATTAAATATCTTAGCCCTCTTTGGATTTTCAGGCCTGTGTTTAAGTACAACTCCTTAAGTTTTATGACAACATTTTTTTTTGCGCTAGTACCAGCCTGTGTATACTGCAGTATATTGAAGAACACTCTATATTTACGTGACAGTTTGGTGATACCAATTAGGTAGGTATGTTGTTTTGTGGATTCATTTTGTAGTTTCTAAAATGGACTCTCATTTTTTGAGGCTTCAGATTTCTAGTGATATGGAGAGACTGGAAGAATGTAGACAGTAAATTGGTATGTTCCTGAAGGAAGTAGATCCTGACCTTTCTCAGTGTCTGAGAACACAAAATACTACATTATGCACAGAAGTTTTTAAGAGTGTGGTGTGCCGTACACCTAAGAATCAAATTCTTAAGAGTGTTTAAAATATTTACCATGTGAAACTTAAGCGGTTTAGGCTTAACTGTCTCTTAATGTTTCTTGTGTGTCCTAAACACCCAGTTAAATGAGAAATGCGTTTCAGAGAAGGAACAAATACAGAGAAAACCCCGGAAATGTCTGTCAGCCTGATGTCAAATAAACAGTATTCAAGTTATTAATGTGGTTTGATCATAAGTAAAATGGAGAGATGAATTTGATGGAATATGTTCTATGCTATTGGTACGTGATATACTATTGCGTACCTCAGGTCTTTTGCAGAAACACTTTGCATGGAGGATTCATTGTCAGTTCAGGTTGCTGAAGAACAGCATAGGCCATTGTGCTTACCATCAGTAAATAATGAATTAATCCTATTAATTTTGAATGAATTATGGATGGCCCAGAAAGATTACTGATGAGTGTTCTTGGTACAGTTGTTAGATACAGAAACATTCTAATTGGTGTATCCATCATAGCTTTGAAACACAGAAAAATTTGATGGACTTGCATCTTCTTTATACCATGTTTGGTAGTGTAGCTCTTGTTTTACAAATTGTGTTCATTTTACTAAATACTGTGTAAATTTGTGCTGTTTCACTATCGGAAGGACACTTTAATTCGCAGAAATTATTAAGAAACCTGATGCATGTAAATCTACAGCAAATTTTATACTGGCAACTTGACATGATATTGTAGATGGTTTCCATTTTAAGATGGAGTTACTAGGTTTTTTCTTACCACATGGTGATACTTCAAAAGCAAGTTGGAGGAAACATTGTAGGCTTCCTTTCAGAATGATGTGCCTTGCTATGGACTCTTACATCTCTAGGAATTGGAATACAGAGTATTTTCTCCCTAATCCCACAGAGATGGTGCCAAGAGCGGTTTTCTTCTGAACTACTTTTTTTTTCTGTGCCTTTTGCTACAGCCATAGGAACAGCTAGTGTCATGCTGTTCCTTGGTGTTTCTTGATCTCTATTTGTGGAATTTTCATGCCAAGTACTAGTTACATATTGATTTGCTTAACTATTGACAGTCTCTTCTGAAGCACAGAAGGAAATGGTATCCCATTTTAAATACTCAGATGTATTTTGTAGTTCAGTAGGGAAGCATATATGCTCGTAGGGGTACTTTGTGTCTCAAGGGTAGATCTACTTCAAAGTACTATTTGAGTTGTGCTTTACTGCTTTTACAGGAGAACACTTCTAAAAACCTAGTGTTTAGCATAGAGTGAAAATCAGTTACTGCTTTCCTTTGTGCTGTTGCAGAATCACAGATGGCTGAGTTTGGAAGGGATCTCCGGAGGTCATCTGGTCCAACTCCCCTGCTCAAGCAGGGCCACCTAGAGCCAGGTGCCCAGGACCATGTCCAGACAACTTTTGAAGATCTCCAAGGAGGGAGACTCCACCACCTCTCTGGGCAACCTGTGCCAGTGCTCAGTGACCCTCACAGAGTAAAGAAGTGTTTCCTCATGTTCAGACGGAGCCTCCTGTGTTTCAGTTTGTGCCCATTGCCTCTTCTCCTGTCACTGGGCACCACTGAAGAGAGTCTGTCTCTGTCCTCTTTGCAGCCTCCCTTCAGGTATTTGTATGAATTGATAAGATCCCTCCAAGTCTTCTCTTCTTCAGGCTTAACAGTCCCAGCTCTCTCAGTCTTTCCTCGTCTGTGAGATGCTCTAGTCCCATCTTAGTGTCCCTTTGTTGGACTTTCTCCAGTATGTCCATGTCTGTGTTGTGCTGGGGAGCCCAGAACTGGACACAGTACTCCAGGTGCTATCTCCTAGGACTTTTGGACCTACCCCAAGAATTGGCTCATTTTGGCCTTCCTTTCAGCCACCTGGTTTGTTTGAGCCAGCTTTCAGATTTGGGAAGGACTGTATTTCTTTGCCGACCAAATTCGGATCACCTTAGTGTTTCTTTGTCAGGGGCTGTCTTGTATGTGCCCAGCCAGCCATGTTTCCAAGTTGTCTTTTGGTCACAACTCTGAAATCAAACCTAGAAAGAAATGGTTCTGAGTAGTAATGGTAGTGATGTTTTTCAGTAAAATCTGAATAGGACTTAGAAAAGATCTAATGCGGTGTAAAGCAGTTGTCTTGAATGTTTACATTCTAGGGTTTGTATGTGGTGTGTGGAGGATGCAAGGTGTGGACAGCAATATTAGAATTTTTATTTTCTCACCATTTACCCACTTTCCCTCCACTTTATGACTTTGTTGTACCAGATTGTGCTCATTATCAACAGCCATCAAATTTTCCAGTTCTTACCAGAGAAGTCATGATGTCTGTTCCAAATGTTCTCTTACTCATGAGAACAGGTAAAATGGCAATGTGAATGGTGGTGGGTTGAAGCAGGGGTTCTGAATCCTGCATTTTTCCTCCTGTTTCTTTTTTCACCGTGCAGAGTGTAGGTGCGGATCCCACAGGGGTGAGGCACAACACTCAGTAAGTGAAAGCTTTGACCTTAGTGAAAGCCTAGTGTTAACACAGTGGGAGCCCCAGAACACCAATGCTAATCAAATGGGGACACGACACAGTGGAGCCCTGCTCAGGAGTGAAGCTCAAGGGAAGGCTCCGCAGGGGTGGATGATAAAACTTGTGCTTATTAACATGTCATACATGTACAAAGTCCTGTTTTGCTCATTAGTGAACTCACTGCTGTAGTACACATGCTGCTGTTCGAATTCCAAGATCTGCAGCTGGCTGCCATTGTTGGTGCATGTGCAAAAGTGGGTGCAGATTTGGGGGAAGTGAACTATCCCAGGTTACCGTAACATCAAGATAAGATGTGCTTGGGACTCTTCATACTCAGATGAGGAGGCGAACTATCCTGCTTTACCATAACAAAGTTTTCTCGTGCCCTACACTTGTCAAATATTTTTGTTTAGGACCGGGGTAAGGAGCTGCTGTTTTTTTTCTGTATTCTCCTTAGTTTTTACTGTTTTCAGAGGTAGCCTTCATGTCACTCTTCCTGGACTGTAGTACCTGACAGTATCCTTACATTTTTTCTGTGTATCATGAGGGGAAGAGTTGTGTGATTTCTGTAAGTGTGATTTGTGTAAGTGTGTCTGGTCAGGGACCTTTTCAGTGCCAAAGGGGAATAATAAGAAAAGGGGAAATAAATAGGAACATTTTGAGACACAAAGCTGACCAACAAAAAGTAAGGGAGGAAGTAACAAGGACCAGCTCTGGCAGTCACTAGTTGATGAGGGTATCTGGAATGTTGGAATGTTTATTTCTGTGAGATTATTTAGTCAAAGATCTTGTCGAATGGGATTATAAGGAAAAGGGGGAATCCATAAACACAGTATACAGAGACACAAACCTGCCAGACAATTGAGAAAAAGACAGGAAACAAACCTGGTCAGTTGCACTAACTGATGGGCTATCAGAAAACTGCATGCAAACAAGGACTTTGTGACTGATAAGGATGAAAACTTGAAGGTCCAGGATGTTGGAGGGGGTCAGTGGGACTATGACTAACCCTAGCCCCCTAACCCTAAGGCCCTAAAGCAATGTGAGGGGAGTTGGAGAGAGACAAAATGGGGCAGACAGAAAAAGGGCCAATCATGTGTAAACTGTGGCCAGTCTTTACACTTGTGTGGCTGAGCCCTGGCCTGATTACTGGTCTGTCCTACTTTATTATATCTTTTCTTAACTGTCTCTCTGTGTACTCTCACTCTTTATCCCATGTGTGTGAGTGCTGCAGGGGCTAAGTGAGACGAGCTTGAGTAGCTACTAGGCTAGCAACTGGAGTCTCACTGGAGATGGAGGTACCACCAGGTGTGTGGTGCCAGCTATGGAAGCAAGTGGGGGTCTAAGTGTCAGGAGTTGGAGGAGCTGTAGCTCTCTGGATTATCTTATTGGTTTCCTACACTCTTTATAGTGCCAGCTACTGATGTGAGTGGACTGGGTGCCAGCTACTAGAGTCAGACCAGGGATGTGGGCACCCCTGGCCTCTGTCAGTTACTGGAGCAAGTGGGGTCTAAGTACCAGCTACTGGGGTGGGTGAGTGTCTCAGCTGACAATTCCTGGAGCAGAAACAGTGTGTGTCCCCAAAGCCAGCTACTAGGGGGACCAGGGTGATCGAGTGATTCAGTGTTGGTGGCAGAGGTGGGACCACAGGTCACAGCCTGTGTGCCTAGTGCTGGCTGCTTGTAGGGAGTAAGTGTATCTTCCCAAACCTGCTGTTGCAGGGCAGGGAGGGAGGTGGGTGGGGTATGTTTGTATTTGCTGGCCATCTTCAAGCTGGATCACTTGGTGAATAGGGGGGCCTTGGGAACAGACTGGGGTGTCAGGCAGACCAAGCGTCCCTGCTGGTATTTTGGGGGACCTGCAAGTGTGGCGTGCTTGTGGGACAAATGTGTGAGTGCTGTGTGTCTGTAATGAGCACTAAGCTGGACCAGCTGGTGAGTTGGGGACCCATGGTGTGGGTAAGGGGGCCTGGGATTGGGGCAGGGATACTGCCAGATGGGCAAAGGGGCTGTGATGGTACTTGGCATATTCATGAACATGCATGTGCTTGTGAACCTGGAGAGTGTCATGTATGTGCTGCACTGTTGACCTTCTGTCTCTGCCAGCCCATGAGGAGGAGGGGACTTGGCTGTCTGTCCTTGTGTTTGTGTGCATCCTGTATGTGGGTGCTGTTGGAAGGCAATGCCTTTTCTGTGGCACTGCGTGTGACCAGCTGTGTCAGTGCCCTTTGCATTCTTTGTTTCTGGAATACATGCTCAGTTTTACTACTGGTTGAACCTACAAACTGGTTACTATTGGTTGAACCTGCAAACAGGAAAGCAGCAGCTGTGACCTTCAGCCTGGGATGGAAATACCACCACCACTCTGCTCCCTGAGCACACTGGACTCTGCAGGAGGAATTCCTGGGCCCACAGGAGGTGCCTGCTTCTCACAGGCATCTTATGTTTCTTTTGCTTGCTGCTTCTTTTATTGCTTTGGGATCTGATGTTTATATTACCAGTCTCCAGTATGCAGGGGATCAAGAGCTCTGTCACCATGGTGGAAAATCATGAGATGTATTAGCACAGTGATGACTTGTCAATACACTAAACCAGCAG
This sequence comes from Strix uralensis, assembly GCF_047716275.1. NCBI lineage: Eukaryota > Metazoa > Chordata > Aves > Strigiformes > Strigidae > Strix > Strix uralensis. The sequence goes on from NC_134012.1 coordinate 64,087,104, forward strand.
GTAGTATAAATAACTAGTTTTGTTACTCATTTTTAACTACAAGTACCTTTCTCCAAAGTACTTCCTTAATTAGGCTAAAGATAGATAAAGATCAAACCATGTTTCTTATGCAGTTAACACATATGTGTACCAAACATGGGCAGGAAATACTGTTTTTGGAGTGGGGAGAGGAAACAAAATGCTCTTTGAAGTGCATTTGAGGGGACAGATAATTTTGGTATTAATCAGGCTGATGGCTTAGCTCTGGAAATGACATACTAGGCAGTGTTTCTGTGAAAGTGTTTTAACCAAAATTTGCTTGCAGATCTAGACAGCTGGCTTTTGTAAATGATTGGCAGACTGCTGGCAAGGACTGGGGAAAACAGACCTAAGATTAATTTGTCTGTAAAAGGAATCTACTTTGTCTTTGATGCCTTGCAGCACATAGAGAAAGATGGTGTAATTAATGCCGCAGCTTTTGTGGCCTATGTTGTCCTTCATTTGCTGTCAGATTAAACCTAACTTTCACACATTAAAGGTGGATGAAATGCAATTGTAGGTGGGTAAAAACAGTCTTCTGATAAGTATCCCAGTCACACACAGAAGCTGACAGATAAAATGCTATTTCCTTTTTCATATTAATAAGTATTACCTACATTTTACCATTTATGTAAAAATTGAAAAGTAGAGAACGTTTTGATGCAGTTTTCTGCTTCTCTCATGGGTTTCGATTCTGAATGCAGGAAAACTTCATAGATTTCTAAAGCAAAGCTCTGCTTCCTTGGAAAATTACAGTTCTTGTTTAATACTGCCAAGGAATAATACCAGTGTGCTAGCATTGATTTTTCAAAGACCTTTTTTCATGAGCTGGTGCATGTCTGTCTCAGATGCATCTTTCAGATAAGTGGTTTTGTGTGAAGCTTGGTTCCTCAAAAAATTTCCGCCTTTAATATTCGCAACTTTTTAATGTAGAAACATCCGTGAGCATCATTGTACACTTATTCTTCTCAGGCCTAATATAGTTAATTGATCAAAAACAGTCCATTGCATCACTCTACATGTACATACGTAGCCAGTGACATGCTTCAAGGCCTGAGGTAACAAAAGCTGAAAGTTCAGGTAGTCAGTTACTACAGTGGTTGTGGCTGTCAAAATCTCTGAGTTAGGTAATAATTGCTACAGTTTATTGCATTGGTTACAGCATATTACTGAGCTAACAGTGCATGAAAAGGTTCTGTGTGAATTGTGAACTGCTTCTGAGTGGTATTTTAGGTAAGATTTTGAGAGCCGAATATTACATGTTTACTGAAATGCAGATGTGGGATATTTGTTGTATTTACTTTAGCTCTTGATTCTATCATTGCTTTTTAAAAAGAGGTTAAGAAAACAATCAGTGTGTGGGGTTTTTTGGCAGCTGTTGTGGCTGGCAACTAAGCACCACATGGCTGCTCACTTATTCTTCCCCACCCCCCCTCCTGTGCTGGGATAGGGAGGAGAAGCAGAGGAAAAGGGTAAAACTTCATGGGTCAAGATAAGGACAGTTTAATAGGACAACACAAGGAGAGAAGTAGTAATAATAGTAATAGTAATAAAAGAATGTATAAAGCGAGTGATGCACAACATAACTGCTCACCACCCAGAACCCGATGCTTACCCAGTTCCGGATCTGCAATCTCTCCTCCCTCTGGCCAGCTCCCCCAATTATATACTGAGCATGATGTCATATGGTATCAAATATCCCTTTGGCTTGTTCAGGTCAGCTGTCCTGGCTATGGCCCTTCCCAGCTTCTTGTGAAAGTTAACTCTATCTCATCCAAACCCAGGACAGTAGCTTAAAAGATACTTGGAAATCTTAGACAAATACAGAAAATTGTCTTGGTCTGTGAGCTAAGTTTTATGCAGAGGATTTTAACGGGAGAATTAATGTACAGTAATTCTGTGGAAATAAACTGCTGTGGTTCTTGCAGCAGAAATAAAACATGTTTGGAAACAAGACACCAGTGTTCTTTGCAGCCTGATTTATGCTCCCACTTCTCTGATATACAGACTACAGTAAAGACCAGAGCTCTGTCTCTAATACCCATCCTGAATTAGTTTATAATTGCATGTACATTTTTGTTGTTGGTCAGTAAGCATGTGTTTATTACAGTACATAACAGTTGAGCTTTGTGTACCTTTTCCTGAGCAGGAATAACCACTTCTCTCTTCCCCCTTTACCAGATACTAACTTTTTGTCATAAAAGGTGTCAGAATAGAATTTTTTTTTTTTTTTGACATTGACTAGTTTTCATTGGAGCTAGTTGATGGCTTCATAAAGTTTTGCGAGGGACAGGCTGGTAAAGAGATGATATCTTTCATATTTCTTTGCTGTTGAGTGTAATGACAGATTAGGTGAGTGGTTAGACATTGGAAAAAAACACATTACCCAGGGTATGCTGTGGTGCAGAGACACCTGATGACAAAGAATCACAGCATAGTGCAGTTCCAAGAGCAACAGATTAGTTAAATACAGCCCTGCACTGAACTGGCTTGTAAGTCTACCTTGTAATGCCACACCTATGTTAAACTTCTGCCTCTGCTGCTTTCTGGGGGTGAGATGGAAGAAGGCAATGCTTACAAGACCTACTTGCGCCTCTGACTCCATCCACTCACATAAGTGACTTTCTTTGTTTTGGTTCTAGGATGGTGGGGCACAGCTCTTTCAGAGCTTATTAGACCTGAGCTATATAATGTACTTTAAATGAGCTTAGTCCTGGCCTATGAATAAACCACTGCATTTGGACAGAACTGTGTGTTCAGCCCAAGAATTTACTATTACTGTAGGTATGATCAGAGTGGTAAAAATGTTGGAATGTAAATCAGATTACTGTTGCTGGAGTGTGTAGATCTTTTGCAGGTAGGATATGTAAAATGCTCTTACTAGTGCATTGGGTGACTTATAAGCATTTTCAAATTTAACTATAACTTTCTGTACTTTTTGTATCAGGGGAAAAATCAGTACCTTTTCAGTATGCCTTCATGAGAAGGGAACATGCAGCTACAGATTTCCAGTCAGCCTGATAGGGTTATATAGGGTATACCCATCAGATTGTACTTACTGTGTAAAATCTTCTAAGGAGAAGGCTGTGCCTGAAAATACTCTTGAAGTGTCAATTTACTTATAAAATAAAGGTCTTCATGGGCTGCAGGAGAGATGTAGTTTATTCCCTAAATTTGAGATTGAGGGTATGGAGTACTTTCTTCTTGTACTTCCCAGGACCATTAAGTGAGAATGTGCAGAGGGTTGGAGAGAAGAGTGATTTTCAGATATTGGCAGCAATTGTTTTGGTAGTAATTCCCTTCTGTGATGGTTTCAGTCAAATCTTTATAATTTGACTGAAAAAGGAGAACGGAAAAGAAATACCTCAAAGGGTGTTGTCCTGGTGAAGATATCCAGGCTTTCCCAGATGAAGTGCAAGAGCATTTAAATAAAACTTACAAAAATTTACTACAAGAAATGTATACAGAAGTATAAAAAAATTTACAAATTTACATATTTTTTAGCAGTATGTTTCCTTTAAAGGATGTTTTATAAATGGATATACTCTTCAATCACCTTTGTTACCATTACACTAGGAGAATTTGCAGGGTATACAGATGAAAATGAGTCAAAACTGTGCTGGGGATGTTTGTGGAATGCTGACTTCTAGGGTTTTAGTGTCCTGACATGTTTCTTCTGTTACTAGTAGCAATCTGATGCCTTTGTCCTGCTATTGTTTCCTTTAAATATGAAGTAATCTGTATTTCTGTTCATCATGCTCTTTTTGTTGAATTAATATTTAAAGTAAGGTAGTGCTTTTACCTTGTTAGTTAAAAACGAGATACAATGTTCTTGATAGCTGTCAGACATTCTGTTCTTGTTGCCTGTTAGGCAGGAGAAAAATACATAGTATGACGACTGTAAAAGCAGCAGTAGTCCCAGAGAATGTTTTGAGTATTAGCAAGATGCAGCTAGAGTGGTTTGGGGATTTGAGGAGCTACTGTCATTGCTGAAAGTATCGTATTCCACAAATAAACTATTTAACTTAATGACCAATGATAATGTAGATTGCAAAATTATACTGGCAATATCTAGTTATTTTACATGCTTGTTGAAAATGACATGAAAACAAATCTTAAATTATACAGGATATGTGTCTGTCATCAGGTCCCTGTACTTTCCCACATGCTAGTATTACCTTGCTACAATCATCACATGAGAATTGGTTTCTTAACAAAAACTAAGATAAAACACCAAGTCTTATTTGAGTTTAGGTTTGTCTTGGGGTTCCTCTATGATAACCGTTTGCAAATAAGTTTAGTTTAGCTTCAGGTTACTTCTTTTTCAGTACAGAAAAGGGCATAATTACATTTTAAATCCATACTTATATATAGTTAAAAAAAAAGATTTTATCTTTATTTTCTTTCTAGTGGGAAACAATTTTGAGTGAAAATACTCTTCCTTAGTACAGAGGGCAATTAGCACTTCTTATGGAGTTTGAAATAGGTAAGTTAGTAATTTGGAATGATAATGAAGGCTAACTACTTAGCAGTTTGCATCTCCACAGTCTTTGAAGTGGTGAACTCCACATATAAAAGGAAAAACAGTCAACTGTTTTTCAGAAGTAGACTGCTTTCTGCAGGGCAGGATATATTAGTGTTCATGCTTGGGAAAGGTGCCACGTTTAAATTAGGGCAGTAGTAGTAAGAGATCCCCAGCCAAAGGCATGTATAGAATGTAGCAGGACAGCAGTGGTTATTTTGTTGTATCAGTGTTTTGTTTTCTGCCAGCTTCACTAAACCCTGTGTTTCCTTCCTTCATTTGTCTTTTCCTTATGCACACCCAGGACTCCAGCATACCTTATCTACCTGCGTTTTTATTACCTCTGTTTGTCTTTAAATAGACAGTCACCATGATGTAAAAAATTCTCCCGTCCTGAAAGCTCCATCCAGCTTGGGCCACAAATCATCCTTCCCTCTGGCTCGTTCTATGACAACATTAAAACAGATTAAATAAGCAACTCTGAATGGCAGAACAAATGTAGCACAGTTTCTTTATGATTTGTCCTTTGGCAAGGTTCTCCGAAATCTAACAAAATGCATATTTTCGCAGAAGCTTTGCTCTCAAGGCACTTCTAAGGTATCTCTTCCAGTTTTTTGGTGCTGAGCTCCTGAGGGCAGGCTGCCTTCTGGAAGAGTCACCTGTTGCCTGCACATCTACTTCCATGAACTTCAGGTGCATACCTATCTTTTGACCTATTTTTTCTCTAAAAAATACAAGTGCAGTTGGTTAAAGAGTTCAAAAGAGATTGTGCAACAAGCAGATAATGCATTGTCAGCCAGTTTCCCTAAGAAAACCATGTTAATAGTTCTACATCTAACATATTAAATTAAAAATGGACACCCCCATTTACTTTATAATTATGCTTTTGTTGGGTTTTTTGGGCGTTGGGGTTTTTTTTTTGATTTGTCCCTTTTCTGCTCCTTAATCGTTACTAGTGACTGCTTGAGAAAAGGTGTAGTAGGGGAAAACTGCAGTTTGTTTAAAGTATTTGAAAGCATGTGGCTGGAAAGGAGTGAAATGTAGTAAAAATGGCCACAAGTCAAAAGGGATTAAAAATACCATTTTTCTCTTAAACACTTGGACAGAATGTTTAGGTGTTAAAAAAGAGTGTGCTTACACTGGAAAGAACACTGGAGAACAAGCTATGTGTCAGTGGTAACCTACCAAGAAGCAAGTGATAGTGTTCAGAAAATGACAGGCACCTAAGAACCAGAAGAGGTCTGTAGTCTAGTCTACAAGTAAATCTGAAATAAGACCTTTAACAGTCTGTGGATTACCAGGCTCTTCAAGGGGTGGTTTAGGAATACAAAGCCATTGCAGACAAGTTTAGTTTTCTCTGCATCAATCATGTGCAATTAAATGCAAATTTGGGGTCATTTCAGTTAATTGAAATAATGCTGTGGTGGACTGAAATGAAGTGATGGCGTGAGCGGACAAACTGAAGAGTGGCGTAACACTACAATTTGTCTTGCACCAGGAGTGTTCTGTCAGAGAATTCTCTGTGGTATTTGGACTCAAGGATGGATTCAGTGTGGTAGTTTATGTGTTGCTTTTAGTTTTTCTGTGTGCAGTTGGTGAGCTCTGGAGTAGAACATATATTTTTCTATATTTTCAGTTGTTATGCTTGTTAACAGCATGACATGTTATAATTTTGACAGAATAGTGGGGTGAAGGGGAGGGACGTTTATTGCATTTACTGCTGGTTTCAGAGACACTTGAGGGAACTTCTGAGAGGAATGACAGCTCTGTTCAATGATTCAATATCATGGACACACAATGAAGGGGAGCGGTAGTTACTTGTGTTTGGAGCCAACTGGGAGAACATTACCTGGAGGTGAATGGCCTTCATATCACTGGCACTGAAAACTTTACACACTATGTAGTTCCTGCAGAATTTTAGTGAAGTACGCGGACATAACCAGAGGTTGGTGATTAGGTTTTTTTCAGGTTGTAAGTACTTTTCAATGACCATTATTGTACTAATCAGTAGAAGGATGAAGCACCTCTGCTGAGCTAGCAGAATTAAAATAGGCTGCAGTCCAGAGCAAATGTCTGATTAGCTGTGTAAGTACAGACCTGATAGGAAGGGGATACAATGCAGAGCGCATGCTCTGTGTGACATCTGCTTACTGACAAGTACAGATTCCATTGTTGAGAAGACTCTGCTTATACATCCTTTTATGCTTCTGTAGCCTATAAATGCTAGGGCAGGAGGTATGTAAAATAGGTTTTGCCTTATTTTCTTCATGCTATTTTCTTTTCTGATACAGTTTTGGTTTTGCATGGATGTTAGAATTTTTATCTTTTAATGCTGCTAAAATATAATTTAGCAGTAATTCTTTTAGGGGTTAGGGAGACATCACAAATCTGTGTTATAAAGGTAAAAAATAGTCAACTACTTGAGGTGTTAAATTTCATGTTGTTTTAGTGCAGTCTTCAGTAAGTCATTCCTAACGCTAGCTGCAAAGCGATACGGAAGTATGGATTGTAATTCACTTATCTGGAGGTGGGTTTTGGTTTTGTTTTGTTTTTTTTTGTGCACTGGCATAGAGCGAAGACAGTCCTAGTCCCAAGCGACAGCGCCTTTCCCATTCAGTCTTTGACTATACAGCAGCATCACCGGCCCCGTCACCACCAATGCGACCATGGGAGATGACATCAAATAGGCAGCCTCCTTTGGCTCGGCCCAACCAACATCACTTCTCAGGGGAACGATGCAACACACCTGCACGAAACAGGAGGAGGTAAGCAAGCTGTCCTGATTTCAGGTCAAGGGAGGTGTGTTTCTTACAGCACTGATTAGATCACACATGGTAAACATTTTAATGTTTCCTTTGAGCTGTAAGTTATTATAGTTGTAACTGAAAAGTTAGTGGAAGTAATTCAGGTTGGTGCATCTTCCTGTAATTTGTATGAAGAGTCAACCTGAGGAAAGGAGTACTCATTAACCATTTTACTTATGAGCCTGTTTCACTTTACACTGGAGCAATAAGCATTTGGAAAAATGCGAGGAAAAGTCTCATCAGGATACTTTTAAAGATATTAAGAGTTATTGATGTAGTACTGTAATTTTCACTGCAGTCACAATTATTTTCATACATAAAAAAATCTTAATAAAGATGAGGGGTACTGACTGGGGAGAGCGAGAAGGTTAACATGGTGTCAAGTGGTTGTTGAGATGGGTTATTCATATGTAGTAGGAGTTAGATTTTCATGTTGGTTTCAGCTTGTGGCTCGTTAATGTCTCAGAGCGGAGATTTGGGAAGAAGTTCCAATGGTCATGGAAGAGCAGAGATTGGGATGGCCAGGTTGAACTGGTGCCTGGATGGATGATAGTAAAAGAAAGCATAAAACCACAGACTTCTTTACTATTCTACTTAAACTAATTATCTAGAACACAAGCTTTCATTGCCTCACATTCTGCCTCAAAAATGCTGAGTCATCTAATGCAAGTTAAAACACACTGTGAATTTGTTTGCTTCTGAGAAATATTGTGGCTTGGTTTGTACTAAAATTGAGGTGTGTGCTTTTTCATGAATATAAAATATTAGACTTAAGAAATATGTAACTGGTGTTCTTTCACAAATCAAATTTGTCAACCCTGATCAGTCAGGGGTAGTTCTGAAGCAAGAGACTTTAAAACGTGCTAGTTTTGTATATTTGCTTCAAGTCTGTGAATCTGAAAACTTTCAGTCAGTGGCATTCAAAATACACAGCTGTTGAAACAGCTTGTCAAACTTAAGAAAGATGTTGAATTGTGAACTTGCAGAGTTACTGTGAAGACAGAATGTTAGGTCTTTTGTACAGTTTGATACAGGGGTGCTCTACAGGGGCACTTGGTCCACAAACTGTTTTTTACCTTGAAATGGTTTGAACTGAGATGCCTAGAATATTCTGCATGTGGCCATTTTTGTTTGGTGTCCAGCCAGCCTACACAGATTTCTTGCAAAGTTCGTTAACAGCTGCAGAGGAAGTAGAGTGCTTAACAAGCTAAATGCCAGATAGTTGCATCTAGACGGTTTGGGTATACTGTTGGATGAAGGAGAAGAATGGAATGTGTAGGAGATTAATGTGCATGGGGCAAGTGACAAGACATTCAAATACAGTGTAGTGTTACTGCGGTAGTGGCCTGTGGCTTGCAAGTAAACTGTGCTGCAAATGAGAGACATCTCAGTGCAGAACCATCTTCAGTCTGACAGGAGTTGTTAGGTTGTCTGCAGCACTGTGGACAAAAAGTGTTAATCTTTCTAGGGCTAGCTCACCTGCTCTTTAGTAATAACACCTGCTTTTGCTCTAATCTGAGACATTTGAATGTGTCAGTACTTTGTTTCCCTGCACTTGAGTCAGGGCATTCAGCTTGGGTTCACTATTGCACTTGAGCTGGCTCTAGGTCAGTTCCAGAGTAGTACTGCACCCAGTCTCCTCTCCTAGAACAGGATTGTTAGGGAGAACAACACATATATATGTCTCTTATTTTGCAGGAGTCTTTTTGAGTCTTAGAATGCTCTGGAGCCATATCAGAACTAATAACCACTCTCATGGATCAAAGCTTGATTCCTTAAGATCATTGTGAGTGCATCTGTTATTAATGCTTTAGATGAGGTTATGCATGTGCTTTTGAAACCAATTTCCTGTTTTTCCTGCTTTGTTTTCTCTCTCCCCATCACAGAGTGGTCTCAGAGTTAATGAGGTTTTCAGATGAAGATAAGGCAAAAGGTGCACTCCGGTTGCAAATGGTCATTCAGCTCAAGGGAATAGAATAGGGCAGGTGCTAACAAAACCTCTGAAGTGCGTGTAGTGTGGACATCCTTCTGACCCACCGTCATTAACATTAACTGTTTTGTTCTACCAGTTCACTCCTGTTGGTCAGCACAGGCTGTGCTGGTTTTTTTATTATCTGGGTTTTTTCCATTGTCTGGGTTACTATTTAGACCTTATCTCTTTGTATCAGGGATTTTGTACTGTGCTTCGCATAACAGTGCCCTAATTCACTGTGGGTTTTTTTTCCAGATTCATTGTAAGCAAATAAATACTGTGTTTAGAAATGTATCCTTCTGGTATGAATCTGCAGAAAGATGTTATTTTTGTCCAGCTACTTATGGTACAGATGAATTGTTAATGTAGCAGTATAATGCATGCCTATATGAAACAGACTGCCATTCCAATTTGTCTTTACCAGTACTTGTGAAATGGAAAGATCTGAACCATTGCTGTGCCTCACGTTTCATCTGTGCTTCCTTTCTTCCTTGTCTTAGATGTAATTCTGAACTAACGGGATTTAAGAATGTGTTACTGCAAAGAAATCATCCTTGTTAGAAAATACTAAGATATGCAAATATTAACTCTGTAGTTATGGATACCTTTTGATGGTTGTTCCTACCTAAGGATAGAAATTCCTGCAGTTTTTTCACTGCTTCCATCCTGTCTCTTGGTTTTAACAGGGCATTTACCATGTTTATACTGTGTGTGTACAACCAGAGGAGAATTGTTGTGGCTATTTCTTAAAGACTTCAAGCACAAGTTCATTACTGACATTGAATAATAATTTAGAACCATGTCTTGACAGTTCTTCTGAATTCATTTCCAAGGGCATTTCCATACACAGGTATGTGGATGCTCTGAAAAATATAGTTTCTTTCTAACTCTGCATAGGAAAAGTTTTGCTTTTTGCAGAGAATGGTAACTACATTAATTTAATAAAAACACTCCACCTTCACAGTAGAGAATTTCTTCCTTATATCTAATCTAAATCTACCCTCTTTCAGTTTAAAACTGTTACCCCCTGTCCTACCACTACACTCCCTGGTAAAAGAGTCCCTCCCCATCTTTCCTCTAGGCTCTCTTTACTTACTAGAAGGTCCACTATGAGGTCTTCGCAGAGCCTTCTCTTCTCTAGGCTGAACAACCCCAACTCTCTTAGCCTGTCCTCATATGGGAGGTGCTCCAGCCCTGTGATCATCTTTGTGGCCCTCCTCGGACCTGCTCAAGCAAGTCCACGTCCTTTTCATGTTGGGGGCCCAGAAGAACTGAACACAGTACTCCAGGTGGGGTCTCATGAGAGCAGAGTAGCGGGGGAGAATCCCCTCCCTCGACCTGCTGGCCATGCTTCTCTTGGTGCAGCCCAGGATACAGTTGGTTTTCTGGGCTGCAAGCACACATTGCTGGCTCATACTCATTTTTTCATCCACTGATACCCCCAAGTTCTTCTCCACAGGTCTGCTTTCAATCCACTCATCTCCCAGCCAGTATGTGTGCATGGGATTGCCTTGACCCATGTGCAGGACCTTGCACTTGGCCTTGTTGAACTTCATGAGGTTTGCATGGGCTCACCTCTCAAGCCTATCAAGGTCCCTCTGGATGCCATGCCTTCCCTCCAGTATGTTGACCACACCACATGGCTTGGTGTCATTGGCAAACTTGCTGAAGGTGCACTGTCCATGTCTCCAATAAGGATGTTAAACAGCACTAGTCCCAGTAGTGACTTCTGAGGAATGCCACTCGTTGCTGCTTCCCACTTGGACATCGAGCTGTTGACTGCAACTCTTTGAGTGCAACCAGTCAGCCAATTCCTTATCCACTGAGTGGTCCATCTGCCAAGTCCATGTCTTTCCAATTTAGAGACAAGGATGTTGTAGTGGACAGCACCAAGTGGTTTGCACAATTCCAGCTAGATGGTGTCAGTTGCTCTTCCCTTATCCACCAGTGCTGTAACACCATTGTAGAAGGCCACCAAATTTGTCAGGCGTGATGTGCCCTTAGTGAAGCCGTGCTGGCTGTCACCAATGACCTCCTTATTTTCCATGTTACCCAGCATAGTTTCCAGGAGGGATCCACACCATGATCTTACTGGAAACAGAGGTGAGACTGCCTGGCCTTTGGTTCCCTGGGTCTTCCTTTTTTCCCTTTTGAAAAATGGGGGTTATGTTTCCCCTTTTCCAGTTAGCGGGAACTTTGCTGGACTGCCATGACTTCTCAAATATGGTGGATAGTGGCTTAGCCAGTTCATCTGCCAGTTCTCTCGAGACCTGTGGATGCATCTCATCAGGTCCCATTGACTTGTGCACCTTCAGGTTCCTTAGATGGTCTCAAACCTGATTTCCTCCTACAGTAGGCAGTTCTTCATTCTCCCAGACCCTGCCATTGCCTTCTGTGTCTTGGGTGGTGTGGCTGGTGCACTTGCAGTTGAAGACTGAGGCCTCAGCCTTCTCCATATACTGGGTAACCAGGTCCCCCGTTTCCTTTTGGAGAGGGACCACATTTTCCCTAGCCTTCCTTTTAGTGCCGACATACCTATAGAAGCTTTCCTTGTTGCCCTTGATGTCCCTGGCCAGATTTAATTCCATCAGGGCTTTGGCCTTCCTCACCTGATCCCTGGCTGCTCGGGACAGTTTCTCTGTATTCCTCCCAGGCTATCTGTCCTTGCTATCACCCTCCGTAGGCTTCCTTTTTGTGTCTGAGCTTGTCCAGGAGCTTGTTTTCATCCATGCAGGCCTCCTAGTTTTCTTATGTGACTTCCTCTTTGTCAGGATGCATCACTTCTGAGCTTGGAGGAGGTGATACTCCAGTATTAACCAGCTTTCTCGGGCCCGTCTTCCCTCCAGGGCTTTATCCTATGCTACTCTGCCAAGGAGATCCATGAAGAGGCCAAAATTTGCTCTCCTGAAGTTCAGGGTACTGAGCTTCTGTGCACCCTCTTTGCTCCCATAAGGTCTTGAACACCATTTCATGGTCACTGCAGTCAAGGCTGCCCTTGAGCTCCACAATCCCCACCAGCCCCTCCTTGTTGGTGAGAATAAGATCCAGCATATCACCTCTCCTCGTTGACTCCTCTGTCACTTGAAGAGGGCAGTTATCAACGTGTTCCAGGAATCTCCTGAATTGCTTATGCCTGACTGTGTTGTTTCTGTTCTCAGGCAGGCAATAATGGCATAACATCCCTATGTAGTAGGGCAGAAAAATAGTGGCTTGAGACATTGTATCATATACTCACAGTAGCATCTGAATAGCTGGTAGTATGCTCCCCCTTTCCCAGAGTATGTCTGTTTCATACAACACAAAAGTTGGATTTAATTTGAGGAATGTCTGGGATTTGCCAACAGGTTTCAGGTTTATTTCAGAGAATCATTCAGGTTGGAAAAGACCCTTGGGATCATCGAGTCCAACCATCAGCCCTACTCTACAAGTTCTCCCCTACACTATATCCCCCAACATGTCATCTAAATGACCCTTAAAACATATCCAGGGACGTGACTCCACCACCTCCCTGGGCAGCCTATTCCACTGAATTTTTCTGTGAAAAATTTTTTCCTAATGTCCAGTCTAAACCTCCCCTGTTACAGTTTAAAGCCATTCCCTCTTGTTCTGTCGCTAATTACCTGTGAGAAGAGACCAGCACCAACCTCTCTACAATGTCCTTTCAGGTAGTTGTAGAGAGTGATGAGGTCTCCCCTCAGCCTTCTCCTCCTCAAACTAAACAGTCCCAGCTCCTTCAATCGCTCCTCATAAGATCTGTTCTCCAGGCTCTTCACCAGCTTCATTGCCCTCCTCTGCACTCACTCCAGCACCTCAATATCTCTCTCATATTGAGGTGCCCAAAACTGGACACAATACTCCAGGTGTGGCCTCACCAGTGCTGAGTACAGGGGGACTATCACCTCCCTACTTCTGCTGGTCACACTATTTCTAATACAAGCCAGGATGCCGTTGGCTTTCTTGGCCACCTGGGCACACTGCTGGCTCATGTTCAGCTGCTTGTCAATTAGAACCCCCAGATCCTTCTCTTCCAGACAGCTGCAGCGATGCATGGGGTTGCTGTGGCCCAAGTGCAGGACCTGACATCTGGCCTTGTTGAACGTTGGCCCACCGATCCAACCTATCCAAGTCTCTCTGTAGAGCCTCCCTATCTTCATGCAGATTGACATGCCCGCTTAATTTAGTGTCATCTGCGAACTTACTGATGATACACTCTGTCCTTATCAAGATCATCAATAAAGATGTTGAACAGAAATGGTCCCAACACCGAGCCCTGAGGAACACCACTTGTGACCGGCCACCAGCTGGATTTAGCTCCATTGACCACCATTTGATTTTTATTTGGTAATAGCTATGGGAATAGTGAGAGTGAAGAATCCTGAGTTCTTTTCCACGCACTGTTGGAGAAGACATATTCTAACGGTCACAGACCCTTCTTGTGTCTCTGCAGTTTGGTTCCTTCAGCCTGTTCCATAAGTGGGAAACCATTTTGTCCCATGTAGCTTTAATTTGCTGTTGCTTCTGGGACCTGTAATTTATGTGTTGCGCAGATTGGAAGATAGGCATTGAAAGTACTGGGGGGATGGTTTTGTGCTTTCAGTTCTTTCCACTTACAAATAAAAGAAGTGACTTAATCAAAACTTCTAATAGTGAGTTTATTACCTGTGTGTACCTCATTTTCTGAGTGTTGAACCTGAACTGCTAGTCTCTGATTTATAGAAATCGCGGCTCAAGATAATAGCAGCTCTGCTCAGAACATACACACAGTTAGATAAGAATATGTAATCAAATCCTATGCCTGTAGATTAGTTACCCAAAACCAGTAGGTGCTCTGGTCTAAATCAATCTACACAACAGTTCTGCATTCCAGAAAAGAAAGATTACCACAATCACAATTTCCTGGGGTCTTCTGGACAGAATTCTATGATGCACTCAGTTATTTAGAACTGAAAAATTCATTTATTTCTTCAGAGGAATCTACTGCTTTGTCTGCCTCACTAAGTGAGCAACCATTCTGTGACCTGGTTGGATGAAGGACCCTGGGAAAATCTATGATCATGTAATGAAGGATTTTTACCTGGAATAAATGCATGGAAATCTCTTGAAGTTTGCTATCTTGACTTTTGAGCTTTGCAATCCAAGTGCCTTTTTTTAACAGGTTGCTATTTAAGTAAGAGTTCTCTTGGTTTCCTTTGCAGTATTAAGCTATGCTCTGTTAAGCATGCTGAAAAAAGTGTTATGCACTGTGTTGAAAAAAGTGTAATTTCTAAGGCTTTTAGTAATTTTGTCAGAAAGAAGTTTTATTTCAGTCTAACAAACCTGTTCTAGTAAAACTTTCCAGTGTAAAAAAATTTCTTGATACTTGACTGTCTTGTGGTTTTAGTTATTAAGAAGGATTTGTGTCACTTACATAATCTCTAATTTTTTTAATGTGTTTCCAGTCCTCCTATTCGACGTCAGAGAACAAGGAGAGATCGCTTGTCTAGACATAATTCCATCAACCAGGATGAAAACTATCACCATCTCTCCTATGGACAGCAGCAAGCAATAGAAGAGCCCCGAGCCTTTCACCCACCAAATGTATCTCCTCGTATGTTGCATCCAGCTGCTCACCCACCACAGCAGAATGCAGTGATGGTTGACATTCATGATCAGGTAAGAGTTTTAGAGTACAAACAGAAGGGTTTTAAAGATGCGGGGTTTGGTTTGTTTAGCGGGTTTTTTTTTCCCCCAAATCTTCAAGATCCCTCTCCTCCCCAAATTAGTTGGCAATGAAAATCATATAACACTAAATGCCATTTGCCATCTTACAGAGCATTTTTCCTGTTAGATATTACTGGTGTATGGAGCACTGCAGTAGGCAGTGAAAAAAGCAAAAAGAAAGTCCAGACTTTTAATAAAGAAGATTGATATTTAACAATTCGTCAATGCATGTATTGGTATAGTTCTATAGGCCTCTGGCCCAAACCTTTGAAATGCAGTTATGTTGCTTCTGAAGTTAATTTAACATGATAAAGATGTGATATGATAATTAAGAATGTACTGTATTTCGTGTGAAATACCTCTCCTTAGCTTAGGCGTCTTCAGATAGTTAAAATACATTATTTAGAAGTAAAACTCATAATGCTTATAATTGGCTGCCTACAGAACAGCAGAACTCATGATGGTATTGTCACATAACCAAATTAGCCATCCAAGCCTAATCAACTCCTTAAATGACATGAAAAATTCAGATAATGTGGTTGGTCCAGAAAATAAATAATTTCTCTCTGCGACAGCAACGGATATAGAGGACCTGTAAAAGAAGTTGTCCTATTGATGTAACCTTTGTTGTTGTTTGTTAAATCAGCAGACTGCAGCACAAGTACATTAGTTGCTACGTAGTCATGAACTGGGAAGTGCGACTGGTTATCCATAGAATGCATAGAATGCAACTCTAACATCCCTGCTTAAAAAATTATTTACATTCAGTGCAGCTGGGTACCACTGGTGTGTTGTGTTATGTGTGCAGAGCAGTTCTCAGTAGTGAAGTATTTGCATTTGGGACCAAGTGCAAGGGTGGAAGCTGACACCATTCTAGGCATCTCACAACCTTACATTTTGATAAACAATTTTACTGCAGCAGCATCTCAAAAATTCAAATCGTGCTCTTTCTTTATGTTGCAAAATTACATCATGACAAGCCTGGAAAAACAGTTATTCTATCCCGCTGCTTCTAATTTCCAAGCGCTATCTTTGATCAGACGTCAGTAGACTAACTGTGAGGTCTTCCATGTTGATGTTTTATACTTCAGGGACATAACCATTTTGAGAGGTCATTTTTTATTATTACTCTGGTAGTAAATATTTCAGAATCACACACAGCATTTCACTGTATTCCCAGCTTTCGTAGTTGAGCCAGGACCAGGTCAAATTCAGTGTCTCTCCTGAGACTGGTTTCTGTCATTTCTGATAGACAGGTTGAGATTTTAAGTTCTGTTCAGTGATCTGTGTTTTGTTTTGGCTGCTATGTCTGACTGTATACTGCCAGTTCAGTAGGTTAGCTGTCTTTACTCATTCTTACCTTCCTAATGAACTGTTCTTACTTGTTCCATTTTAAGCAACCAGGTTCTATTTTAGCAGATCATGAAAGAGGAGGGAGCTTCCTTAAAATAATTACTTGCTGTGCTTCCTGACACTTAAGCCTTTCCAGTTTTATTAGAGCACCAGACTTCTTGTTCAGTGTTTAAAAAAAAGAAAAAACACAAAACGAAAACACCCACATTCTAGGGAATATGACTAGCTAGAAAATTGGGTTACGTGGGTCTGTTTTGTAATATAGATGTGGATACTTAAGAGTCTGCTGCCTCATAGTCATGTTTACTTTTCCTTTTCAGCTTTCCTGTAGCTGTTCTGTTGTGCTTACATTAGGAAACTTAGCCTGAGTTTGAGAGTGAATCAAGAGATTGGTCTTTTCAGAAGAAAGAAAATCTACACGCTTTTCTTGTTCTTTATAGATACAAGTCCCTTCAAAGTTGAGAAGATTCTTTAGGTACTTGGTAGATTAGCTTTTATATGAGAGTTACTGCTTTCTTGTTTTGTAAGGACTAACCTTAGTATGTGAGAGGACAGGCTTAATAGTGTCTGAGGTGCTTCTGAGTGACTCTAAGGTGCCTTTGAAGTTTTAACATTTTAAGCTGAGAGATCCCTTTTGGCCTTGCCAAGAAACTGCTGATCAGTAAGTAATATTCCATTAAGAATAAGATTTTAATGATCAGGAATTGCAAACATGTGCCTCCTTCCACACCTTCATGGTGAATATATGTTTTTTCTCACATGTAGGTAAAAGTTTGTTATCTTATTCTTCATGCTGTACAACACTGTTAAAGAGTTCACAGTAAGTTACTAACTTTTTTTTTCCTTTTGCTGCAGATCCATCAGGGCACAGTTCCTGTCTCATACACAGTGACAACGGTAGCTCCACATGGGATACCACTTTGTACAGGCCAGCACATCCCAGCCTGCAGCACACAGCAGGTCCCAGGATGCTCAGTGGTTTTCAGTGGGCAGCACCTTCCAGTTTGCAGTGTGCCTCCCCCAGTAAGTGGGTCTCTGTAATTATGACAGCTTCAATCTTAGATATAGGAATGGTACCTTGGAGCTTCAGTGTCTGTGTGGCTTTAACTGTGTTGGAAATAGCCTATTTTTCTTCCCTGTTATAATTTGCAGTGGCATAGCACTGTAGGCCTTAGAGCTAGTAAGCATATGGTACTTGCCTACCATTTTTGTAGAGTATGACTGTTTATAGTATAGACTCCTGATGGTGTTTAATTCAAACTAAATGTTAGTTTATGAACTGACTTCTTACCATTATATGGAAGAAGGTCTGATATTGCAAAGTCATTTTTCTTCTCAGAAGTAATAAGATCCTGAAAGATCACTAAAAGCTGAGAAGGGCTCTTCTGTCTCAAAATGCTCTCATGAAATGAATCAAAATTCTTTAATAATTACATCTCACTGTGCCTTTCTGGGAGTAAAATAAAGTGCCTTGGCTGGCTAATTTGCCAGCTTTAAATTTGAAAGAATTTGAACTGTTTTCTCAGAGATTTTTATGTATCAGCTCGAAGATACCACTTGCCAGGTCACAGCATTCTGATACTACCATTCTGTGGAAATGTCATCATTAAGTGTTAACAGGCACCAGAGCTGAAGAATTGTACCCCAGGAAGTTGCAGCAGTACAACTGAAGGTTGCAGAATCTGCTGGAAGGGTCACAGCTTTTTTTTCCCCCCTTCTTTTTCTAGTATAAATCTGTAATATCATACATAAATACTACATATATATAGTGTCTAGTAACTGTTTATAATGTTGGCATAAACACTGGTCTCTGCCAGCTGTGCATTTTCCAGCAGTGTGTAACTTAACTTTTCCTTTTGTGCATTCTGTGACCTGAGGGCATGAACAAGCCTATGACACTGAAACAAAACCCTTGATGTGACCACCTATTTCTTTAAGCTTCTCGGTGAAGAGTGAGGGTGATTTGCATTCAGCTTGTCCAGGTGCCATTTTTCCCCATAAGAGACAACAAAGTCTGCAGCATACTACTGGTCAGTCTGGAATATCTTGTGGGCAATATTTCCCCTTATCTTTCATACTGGAGAACATCTGTTACATGAGTCAATGTGTATCCCTGACATGGGATGAGGCACAACTTTTTCTTCTATTTAGTGGTGGTGTTAGTGGAGCAAAGCAATCTCAGACTGGATATCCAGAGACTGGAACAATACTTGCATAGTAAATTCACCAAGCCAATAATAAGGCAGCATGTCCTAAAAAAAAACAATGGAGAAAAAGCTAAAACTATATTGGGACTTAGGGAAATCCAAACAACAGATACTAATCTTACCCTCTGCTTTCAACAGGTATATTATCTGTGCAATTCATAAAATGTTTTATAATTTAGCAGTGCAGCTCTCCTTTAAATAAATATTAGGAGTAAAGGTCTAGCCAGGTTGTTTAGACTGAATGTACAACAGTTAATCAAGTATGTTGAGAGGATGGATGCAGTACAAGTGAATATAAAGAATTAAGATTGTGTTTATGTAACATCAGCAGGAAGACTTTATGCTTTCTTCTCCTATGTCACAGAATTGAAGAATAATGTAAGTTAGGAGGGTGCTCTAGAGGTCATCTAGTGGTCACCTGCTAAGAACAGTACCACTTTCCAAGGATGGAGATTTCACAACCCCTCTAAGCCTCTGCTCCAGTGTTTGTCTATACTTGTGGTGAAGAATTTCTTTTGTATATCTCATTGAATTTTCTTTGCTGCAACTTGGTCCTACTGGTCCTTGTCCTTTCACTTTGCCCCTCGAGGAAGAGTCAGGTTCTGCCTATCAGCTCTCATGAAGTAGCTGAAGACAGTGTTAAGGTCTTTGCTTAGTTTTCTCTTTTTAAGGCAGAACAAATCCAGTTCTGCAGCCACTTCTTCTATGCAGTGTGCTCTAAGCTCCTGGTCATCATGTTGTCTTTCAGTGGACTCATTTCAGTGTGTCACTGTCTTGTCTTTGGCACTGGGAAGGCCAAAACTGGACATGGGACTTGAGATATAGTTTCACAAGTTCCAAATAAAGGGGTGGAATCACTTCACTGGACCAACTAGTTATATTCTTAGTTATGCAGCCCAGCATGCAGTGGGCCTTTTTGACTGCAGGAGTACTCTGTGGCTCTTGTGTAGTCCTATTTGACATGTCCACCAGAACCCAATCTTTTTTTTCTGCAAATGTGCTCACTAACCAGTCAGTCTTAAAATATCCTGCTGCATGGAGTTACTCTGTCCCAGTGCCAGACTTCACTTTGCCTTTGAACTTCACATGGTTCCTGTCAGCCAATTTCTCCAGCCTATAAAAATACATCTGAAAGGTAGCCCTCCAGCATGTCAACTTGCGCACCAACTTCATCCATGAACTTCCCAGTATCCTTTTGTTACTTTCACAATGTTTGCCTCTCTCACTGCATATGTAACTGTAAATTAAGCAAATGTCACTTATGAAATACCTTCATAAGTTTTAAAACTTCATGGAAGCATATGTTCAAACAGCAGAAGTTTTTTAAGAGCCTGAATGAATAGGTAGTCTTCATTTCTTTCCACTTGAAAAATAATGCAGCCTCAGTTGCTCTAACTTAAAAAGTGCCATGGGCATAGCACAGATTGTTCCAAACATATATTGGAACTATGGTAATACTATACAGAATCTTGGGATGAAACCTATTTTAATATGTTCCCCAAAGTACCTCCTGTTTTAAAGAACACTGTGTGATGTTCTACCTGCAGATATATCTACAACTATTTCAGAGAACAGTTTTCAATTTAACACAATAAAAATGTATTTTAGCAATGGAAACACCTGTTGTATTTCTTTTTTAGAAAAATGATTTAGTAGCTGAGGGTGAACAACAGTCAGCATTGGAGAAAAAATAATAGATCAGATTAATCTGCTACTGTTTCAGTGCATATAAAGATTTATGTTTGGTTATGATCACAGTAAATCAATAATTCCACCCCCACTACTGTAATCTGATTTTAAAGTAGATCTCTTTACCATTTTATGCCATTATAGTCAGTATGCACAATATATGTTGTGTGACGTGACTGAGAAGAAAAAAAAGTGAGATCAGAACTGGGTCCTCTTTCTTTGTAAGATTTTATAAGTATCTTATTAATTGCTTTTTTAATTGTCAAAAAATGTAACAGAAGTGCCTGAAATTCTGATGACAGACTAAAGATCAGGAAAAAGAGAATGCAGGTTTTCTTGCTTCTTCATATCTAGAGTTGGAAGTAAAACTGAACACTTCCGCAAAGAACATTCCTGCTCCCTTGCAGTGCCTTCATCACTTTACTGTTCAATCTTCAATGCTCAAAGTTGCTTTTGTGTGAGAAATTTCAAAGAGGAGGGAAAAAAGGGCTATTTCCCACAGTAGCTGTCGCTTGAGGAGCTGCCGTCAGAGCGTGGGGCTCCCCTCAAAGTGCAGTACTGAGCAGAGCTTTTGAATTATTCCTAGTATATGAAGCAGCAGAGGTTTTAAGGCAGTCTGACAGTGGGGAGTCCCTCAGCTCCATCTAGATCTTAAAGTTGTTGCAAAGCTGTTGCTTTGGCATGTCATTTTGAAGGTAATATGTGGGAAAAATAAAATTAGCTAGGATAATGTATTTGCTCATCGCTTAGGAGTCTGTCTAATCCTGGAGTATTGAAAACCCTAACTCCCACTGCCCTCATGAGAAGTAAGAAATACTTTGTACCTAGCAGATGTCACACTATGGTACTTCTAGAGCCTGTTCTGATTTAATCACTCTTCCTTGTATATTTGAACGAGTTACTATTTATGTGTGGTTTGGACGCTTTTCCAAGGAGGCAAGAGAACTGCTTTGTTTTAATGATATCTTTGCATAATAAATATAGAATGTCCTATAGGGAATGTTTATACTAGAGACAAAAATGTGTTCTTTTCATTTTATTTCAGATGCTTCAGGCATGCTCAGTCCAGCACCTACCTGTACCATATGCAGCATTTCCACCTCTCATTTCTAGTGACCCATTCCTTTTGCATCCTCCTCATATCTCTCCACACCACCCTCCTCACTTGCCTCCTCCAGGACAATTCGTTCCTTTCCAAGCACAGCAGTCACGGTCGGTAAGTGATGCTTCTTAACCCCTTCTCCATAGAATTGGTAGGGCTGGATGGGCAAATAGTGGTGATATCTGATTGAGGAGACAGAAGGATTTTGTTTTAAAGTAACAGGTTTTTTGCATTTATGCTTCCATAGCAAGTCTGAAACTACTTAGCATAAAGATGAGAAAATAATCCTGAAGTTCACCATGTTTCTCTTCATCAGCTGTTGTCTGTGCTGTTTCTCCATAGGCCTTTATTTCTGTCAAAGAGATGTATATTTACTTTACCAACTATACCTTCAGGTATTTCTCTCCCAGGAAGCAGAAGAGAATCCAGAGGAAGTTGTGTAGTAGTGGTCTCAGAGAAAAACTTAGCAGAGAGAGAAGAAAGGACAGAATGTTACTTCCATTACATGCTTCTTTTGTATTACTTCTCAGTTAATTTTTAAATCACCAGTGCTTTTCCTAGAACATAATGACCTTAGGTCATCCAGACATATTCAGGAGTCTACAGTCTTCCTTTCTCTTCCGCCCACCCCCCCCCCCACCCCCCCCCCTTAAAGTTATTGATGATTTCTGCTTAAGCAGAATTGGCTTAGTGATAGGAACTATGCAAACATTGGAAAATATGACCCTGTTTTGGATTTGAGGGAAAATTAGATTTTCAGTTCTGGCCTACAGCTCTTACTGTGGGGTGCTCTGTATACTTGTGTCCATTTGTTTGCCCCTCTGACTGGAAGATGCCAGTATTTCACTAATGCAGAAATAGAAAACAGCTTCATTGTTACTTACAAACACTGCTGAGACTTCTCCATGCCACATCTCAGGTGTGGGTAGGGTTGTAATTACATTGTTGTGATGATGGGAGAACAGCTGGGAAAGTGTGGTTTTCACTGGTAACCTTTATAAGACTTTGCTTTAGAAAATGTATGGTTATAGGTTTTAGCTTGGATTTCTTACTTAGGTTATTGACTAGGCTTGACTGTCAACTTTCAGCTCTGCCAAAAAGCTTGTATATTTGTGGTTTAAGAATACCTTGTGTTGAAATTTTGCATAACAGGGAAACAGAATATTCTTTTGGTTCCACAAGGTAGCGATTGTGGAATTCAGTGTCAGGAACAGAAAGGTGTATTAACAAAACTGTCAATTCCTGGTTATTTCTTGAGCACTTTTGGGTCTGACTGATGTACTACAGTTGACTGTATTACAATACTGAACTGGAATCTCATGCTTCTGAAACCTCTGGACTGCGTGTTCTTAGTAGGACTGCTTGCATGACCCTCCTAGGAAAGCATCTGCTTGATTACTGAATATCATTAGCAGCTTAATCCACTGGAGTCGCCATGTTTCCTCTCCACTTTTCAGATTTTCTGGCGCAATTTCAGTTCTTGTCTATGGTTGTTTATTTTTTTTTCTCGCATAGTTGTACAGTGAGAGCAGCCTGGCAAGGAGGAGAGCAAATATTTGTCCTGAAAAATGCAAGACACAGGAAATTACGGCCACTCCTATATTTGCTAGATCGCATAAATTCCTGGTCTATAAGCATGGCTAGCTGAAAAAGGTGAATTTGCATCAAATGTGTAGTGTTGTCTTTGCTTTTTGGTAGTGTTAATGACATAGGAATTGTTCACAGAGTTACTATGTGAAACTGAGTACAATTATACCCGTAATTATTTTTTTTTTTTTTTTACTCTATAAAATTGACCACAGCAGCTCAGAATATACAACTGGGATTGCAGTTCTTTATTGGGGAAAAATTGCATCTCTATTACTGCAACAAAGCCTATCTCTTTTTTAGCCACTTCAAAGGATAGAAAATGAAGTAGAACTGCTTGGAGAACATCTGCCCGTAGGAGGTTTTACGTACCCTCCCTCAGCCCATCCACCAGCATTGCCTCCCTCAGCTCCTCTTCAATTCTTAACCCACGATCCTTTACACCAGGAGGTGTCATTTGGTGTAGTAAGTATTGTTTTCTGTGCTACATTCTCGTTCATGCTGCATTAACATTCTTGATCTTTATTCTATAGTACATTTTGTTGAAAAGTTGCACTTCTTGCAGTTGTATTCCATTATTGGCTATAGCTACATACCATGGTATTTTAAGCTGCTTTAATCAAGTTAAGGGTAACTTAATGATACCAGCAAATGATTTCCAATAACATCTGCAAAGTGTTGTAGCAGTTACTTAGAAAACATTCCGTGTTGCCACACAGTCCAGGACTTCTACTGCAGAAACTTAATTAGTACAGTTTAGAAAAGCTGCTGTCACTTTTGGCTAATTCTTCATTGTATGTTGAGGTTCCACAAGTCAGCAAATCTAGAATGCTTTAAAAATAGTTCTTCTCCAGAGTGTTTGCAATTTGCAAGCAAGCAGTTGTATAGAGTGCTTCCATAATTTAGACTGCACTGTGTTATAAAGAAAGCCAGGCTTGCTTTAAGCCAACTTTCTGGGGATCTACAGGCAGTTCAACTGCAGCAGCACAAAAAAAATCAAACTTAGTGCATGATAAAGCCTGTGCTGAATTTTGGGCTTCTGTGGTGTGTCCAGTATCTGTGCTACCTCTAGGATCTTTGTGGTGCACTTCAACCTGCAATTATATTAGTCCTGAGGTCGGTGGCGTTCCTGGTTTGTGTGGGTTGTTTTTTTAAAAAAAACTCCTGCCCGTGTAATGCTTGAAGAAATAACTAGAAGACCAGTATAGACTCTGAATTTTTTTAATGTTTGACCTGTGCATCGAATTGACAGAAGGTTTGAGGGGCGTATTGTTATTTCAAATTTTAAATGAGAAAGAAATTTTAGGTCATGTGACTACAGATACAGATAGCTTCTCTTTAATTAGTCTCCTTGAAATCACACAACCTAGTTGTTTTGCTTGCTGCAATTTTTATAAAGTTTCATATAAGTCTTCGTCATTTTAAAAAAAAATATTCAGCTCATTAAACTAAAGGTGTACAGATTTTCAGTGAAGTTTTCAGTCACTATGAGTCACTCTGGAGAAAAAAACACTTGCAAACTTCCATAAACTGCTTATATTTTATTCAGTATGCTTGTTAGATGAATTATAGTCTAATCACAAATATTTTGGTTGGAGTGAGGCTTTCTTGATTTCCAAGTTCAGTCTTTAAAGTAGATAAGGAACAAAATACAATTTTTTGCAGATTATATAACATTTGTTCAGGCTTCAGTTCTGGGTTGTGAGGAGTAGAATAGAGGTGTATTACAAGTAATCATATGGTCTTTCATAAAGCAATCCTAAATCTGTATAAAATTTTATTTATATTAAAATTATGACGTATTTCTGGTTCCCTTTCAGTGGACACAACAGTTTCTAAATATATTGTTGGATTGCAGAATTCACAAAGCAGTAAAATTGCTATTTGCTATGTCAAGTTTGAGATCTTACTTTCAAGAAAAAGACTCTGGCTTTTTTTCTTTGTGTTTATATTTGTGTGTAAATTTTATGTGTGACCAGGGCTACCTATTAATAATGTTTCCATATAAAGTTAGGGTGTTTTAGGTTAGTTAGTCATTGGTGGTGGTGAGCTTTTGTGTTTTCTTAAATTTCAACATGGAAGAAGAAAAACATGTTAGTAAAGACTTTGAGTGTTCTTTGTTTCAAAAAAAAAAAGTCTCAAGACCTTCAATTATGAATTCAATAGTGGTACATGAATCTCAGTTTTAAAAATAACTAAAAAAGTTCTGGTATTTGAGTATTTCTGGAAAAATATACTTTGCATTTAAGTGGAAAATCTTTACCATGTATGTCCCCATTTTAGTAGGTAATGTAAGGAATTTTGAGCAATTATAATGAAAACTTAAATATACAAGTAAAGAGCTTAGCATGCAAATGAAAATAAGTATGACAAAAAGGCCTGATTTATCCATTAAAATAATACATTGAAGCTTTATACCTTGTCCAGCTGCAAAAATTGGGCTGAGTAAACTCTACAGGTGCAGTTGAAAGTCTTCAACCCTTTAACATAAGTGTAAATATACACCACTGCTTAAAAGTGGGGGTGGTTTTTTAAGAGCTTTTTAAAAAAATCTTATTTTAGAGATTTGGGGTTTTTTAAAGACTTCTTTACTCAACCACTTGTGCACAAGCCTACATAATAGCACCAGGTCTAAAGCCTGGGCTTTTTTATTTACAAGAGAGTCAGCAGTTCAAGTCCAGTTTCCCAAACCAGCCTGCATGTAGACTAAGCACACAAGAACTTGCAAGGATTTCTGTTGTGTGTTACTATTTTTTCATATGCGATGGTATGATGTTATAAATGGTATGATGGTATGGTGTTATCAATGGGAATCATTTCAAATTGAGGCTGAGGTTCTTTTGGATTTGAGCAGAGGCTGGATTTTTTAAAATAATGCTTTATTGAAAGTGGATTTCAATATTAAAATTTCATTTTATTTCATGATTAAGAAAACAAAATGTTGAATCACGGTCTGGATGAGGTTGGAAGGGAGGTCATCTGGTCCAACCTCCCTGCTCAAGCAGGGCCACCTAAAGCCTATTGCCCAGGACCATGTCCAGTCAACTCCTGAATATCACAAAGGAGACTCTACCACCTCTCTGAGCAACCTGTGCCAGTGCTCAGTGACCCTCACAGAGTAAAGAAGTGTTTCGTCATGTTCAGACGGAGCCTCCTGTGTTTCAGTTTGTGCCCATTGCCTCTTCTCCTGTCACTGGGCACCACTGAAAAGAGCCTGGCTCTGTCGTCTTTGCACACTCCCTTCAGTATTGATACACACTGATAAGATCCCCCTGAGCTTTCTCTTCTTCAGGCTTAACAGTCCCAGCTCTCTCAGTCTTTCCTCATCTGTGAGATGCTCCAGTCCCATCTTAGTGTCTCTTTGTCAGACTTTCTCCAGTATGTCCATGTCTGTCTTGTGCTGGGGAGCCCAGAACCGGACACAAGTTCCAGATCTGCAAGTTCCAGTTGCAGCTTATTTTCTTCTTTCTTGCAGCCTTACCCACCTTTTATGCCTCGAAGACTCACAGGGCGCAGCCGATACAGATCACAGCAGCCAATACCGCCACACCCTTACCATCCCAGCCTATTACCTTATGTGCTGTAAGTTCAAAATATGTTTGCTTCCATGTAGGCTATTAAAAAGTCACATGAGTTTGAACAAGAGTCTCGGCACTTTTTATGGTTCGACTCTAACAGAGAATAGGCAGGTTCAGCTGTCCCAGAGAGAAGGAAAGCTTCCGTTTATGTGTAAGTTTTTCAGTCTATTTTGACTGAAAGGAAAAATCTAAGTAAACAGTTTTGTCCAGTGTAGTTTGGTAGGTTTTTTGAGATACAGTAGCCTCTTGTTTCTGATCTCTTAGTAAAATCTTCAACAAATTTTAAAACTTGGTTCTTGGATATTCTTACAGAGGCATAGTTACACCGTAGGATGAAGTCCTAGGAGTCTTCACTTACGGAATAAATTAATTTGGTGTGGTTCTTAAATATGAAACACAACAGTGGGAGCTTTCTGTGATGTGTTACTCTATTGGCTGAACTGCTAATCTGTTAGAGCTGTTCAGTTTCTGTTCTGCCTCTGAGTTGTTTCTGGAAAAGATGTAGACAACTAACATTTAGGAATTATCTGTAGTATGGTAGACTCTCTGTGGGGGAGTCTGGGTATATGACATGAGATATATTACTCTTCTGTGTTCTGTTTTGGAAATAAGTATGAAATGTTTGGAAAACAAAGATTATTTTCTGGTGGCAAAGGTGACATTGAGGAGGAAATGATCCAATGGTGACACCAGATTTGTAGTCTCTCTCTGTGCAGTTTCAGACATGGCATGAAAATGGCACCAGAAACCTGATCCAGTGAAGTTGTCCAACTTCGCATCTTAGAGTCTGAGAGTGATGTCATAGCTTCTTGCCCATCCATTGAGGACATGATGTAGCATAGTAAATCCTGATGACTTCAGTGGGATTTTAGTATACTTCAGTGCTGTGAATTTGTGATTTCTATGTGTTAAATTTTGACCCATAGTACTATCTTCAGGGGTGAAAACACTTGCTGAATATAAAAACAGAAGAACATCTCTCTCTTGCCTCTCTATCTGAAGAGATTCTGCTTTAACCAACGTCACAGTATGTGAGAGAGTTTGTGCTTGCCTTCAGTATGGAAGTTGGTCCAGTAGCATATCCTATTTATCTTCATTGTGTGTTTTAGGCTTACAAAAGTTTCAAGACTTTTGTATTGGAGAGCTAAGTGAACTTAGGGTTCCTTTTCTTTGTTGGTACTTTATCCACTTAAAGAAGTAAAACATTTAAAAAAACAGAACATCAACTCACTGTCAGTTTTAGCTCTCCATAATCTGTGATAATCAAGAGATTAGTTTTTGTAATAATGCTGAGCCTGGTTAGAAGTATCAGTTGAGACATGCATGCAATTAAAAAGGCAGCACTCCCAGTATCAAAAAGTGTCAGAATTAGCTTTTCCTTTGACTCTTGCACTTCAACTGTCTATTCTTAACTTCAGACTTAACATTTTTACCAGTTCTGAGAACTTGTTGATTTGAGAGGGATCAATAAGGTAACTTTACCTCTGCCAGATGTTCTGTGCTTTCCTTCAGCAAGATGCTGAACCTTATCATTGTTTGCTCTCATGGTAGATCAATGCTCCCAGTGCCACCTGCAGTTGGACCAGCTTTCAGCTTTGAGTTGGATGTGGAAGATGGAGAGGTAGAAAACTATGAGGTTGGTGTGTGAACTACAGCTGCCTTTAAAGAACAGATGTTAGCTCAAGCAATGCATAAAATTTTATTATATTTTGCTTTAAATCCTGCTTTTGCCTTCCAAGTAAATGTAATGACTGTGAAGACAGTATCCAGAAACCATTCTTTCAGATTTTTTTTCAATACTGGATATTACAAGTGCTTAGCTTTATTTTTTGCCTATTGCTCTTTCCCAGAATCCACCCTTCCAGGCTCGTAATCACTAAATTGTTCAGCTTTTGTGTTGTACATGCTACTCTTCTCCTTTTGAATTTTGATTGATTTTAAGTATCAAACACAAGTGAAGCACTTTCAAAAGAAGAGAGTAAGTTACTCATGTGCGTAACTTTGCAGAACAGTGCTAGTGCAGAACAGTGCTAGTGCAGAACAGTGTTAACGTCATAGAATTAATTAATCTCAATTTAATGTTTATAAAACTGCCTTACTGATTTTTCTTCTTGGCCCTCAGGAGGGTACAGTAATTCACATCTGTAGATGGAGAACCCTCTTTAATATTCTAGATAATTATGGGGCAATCCCAGCTGTTGTGTCTTCACTGGTTCTGAGACTATTGGATTCCATTTGATTTCTCTTCACACAATCATCATCAACCCTTACTTTTGCACCTCTTTGCCTGTGCTCGCCTTAAGAGCTCTATGTAGTTGCACATTTTCAGTTTAACAATGAGCACTTCTGTAATAACTTCTGTGCTAGTTCAGAAGAAGCATCATATTTCTGAAAATTTGGGCCCCAGGTTTGACAGTATTAGAAATGTCTTTGTGATCAGGACCATTTGCAGCTTTCACCAAGTCTTTTAACTTCTCTATGCCTTGGTTCTCCATCACATTTACAGTGATATTTTTCCTAGGTCCCTTGTGAAGGAGTGCAAGTTACGTACATGACAGAGTGCAAATTATTTACATGAGAGGCTTTTAGTTGCAATGCTTGGCTTACAGAAAATGAACATAAGATTTAGCAAAAAAATGCTTAAAATTTGATGGTATGTATTTGTTTTCCAGATTCAGGATAAAATCTCCGTATTTCAGTTCAGCTACCCCAAGGGTGTGGAGTGGGATTCAGAACCTGTCCCATTAAATTCTTCGTTTCTCTCACATGTCCAGGCTCACATATTCTTAAGGAAATTTGTTGATGATATTTTTCGGTTACCAGTACTATTAATTATGTAGTGATGTGATCATGTATTCAGAAGTAGAATACTTACAAGCTGTGCCTGCAGCCACAGGACTAATTGGAAGTTGAGACCTGGAGGTTTTGAAATCCCAGAGAGAACATCTTACATAACTAGAAAGATGATTGAATTCTGAAAGAATTTCCATGGGGTTTGTCTTGTAGGGGAGAACTAAGCTTCTAAACGTTTCTTGACAGAAGGGTATTTTGTGCTGCTGACTGGGCTAGTGAGTTGTAATGGCAGCCCAACCTCTAGTGGAACCAGAGCATGTTTGAGCAGTGAATTTTTAAATGTCCAATTTCCATGTTTTGCAGGCACTGCTGAATTTGGCAGAACGTCTGGGAGAAGCCAAACCACGAGGATTGACAAAGACAGACATTGAACAGCTTCCATCCTACAGGTTCAATCCAAACAACCACCAATCAGAACAGACATTGTAAGTACATTGGTCTCTTTCAAGGGTCCATAATTTAAGTGGCTATATTTTCATTTCTTTAAGTTGCAGCCTCAGCTAGTCCAGAAGGGCTTTAAAAGCAGTCATGTCAATAAACAGTTTAATTTTCTTTTTTTCTTGGATTGCTTTCGAGATCAGGTGCTATTTATCTTTACTTTAAAACCTCTATCTAGTCTCTCATCATTTAGCTATGTTTCAGTTTAGTTCTTCAGCATTTAAAAAATCAAAATGTAAGAAAGGTGTTCTAGGTTTTGTTCAGCATACATTGAGATTGTCAGTGTGGAATTTAGCCTGTGTTAAAATACCTTCAAGTGTTCAAGTTTCAAGTGTTCCTGGTAGAGCTTGCTCAGTGGTTTAAGAGTGCATCTTCTATTTTTAAAATCCATTAACTTACTGTGTTTGAAAGATCTGCACAATCAAGTGGAAATGGCAATATAGATATGAAGGTAGTTAAAGTGACTTAATACCAAATACTGTCTGATGTTTGATCTTCAACATAAGGATTTTTCGCTGATATTCCAGTTTTAGTGACCCTCAGTGTGACTTACTGGTATCAGTAGGGAGTGAACTTTATAGACCATTATCTCTGCCATTTTGAAGTTTGATTAAACATGTGTTCTACTGATTGGGTCTATTAATTCCTGTGAGCAGGAGCACTTGCTTTGTGATTTGAAAGCACAGCTGGGGAAAAAAAAAACAACACAAAAGGAATTTTAAGTTTATGTTGTCATACTACACATCTTCAACCACAGATTGAACTGTAGCTACCCAAGGAGTAAAAGAGCTACCATGTTGCAGTCATCACAGAATCATCTAGGTTGGAAAAGACCTTGAAGATCACCTAGTCCAACCATTAACCTAACATTGACAGTTCCCAACTACACCATATCCCTGAGCGCTATACCTGTAACATTTTGTATGGAATATGAATATTTACTGTTCTTACATAGCAGATACATTTGAACTTTGTTGTCTCTTTCAGGTGTGTGGTGTGCATGTGTGATTTTGAATCAAGGCAGCTACTTAGAGTCTTACCCTGTAACCACGAGTTCCACGCCAAGTGTGTTGATAAATGGCTGAAGGTAATAAAAAAAAAAGAGAGAAAAGAATACCCATCTTATAGGGAATTCATTATGTAGTTTGGGGGGAGAGGGTGGTGGTATTTTGCTGTTCCACTTCATTTCATCTTGTTTCACGTTTCTGATACTTAGGCTAAAAATGCCAACAGAGTGGAAGCACTGCCTACTTACGATATTTTTCTGGCAATTGATGAAGGATGTTTCTTTATAGTTTTTGGCACAAGGAAAAATGAATATTAAGAGAATTATTTTCATTGAAAGATTTTACTGTGTTTTACATTTGCACAAAAGAATGACTGAGAATTCAAGTGATATTGAATGAAATTAAAGAAGATTTGAAAACAAAAAAGTAAAAATAATATAGGAAGTATGAATTAGAATTTCTGTGGTGACGCGGGCTTTAATTGTTTTACATATCCTGCATAACAAGAGTAATTACTATTACCTTTCTCTCACACTTTGTTATTAACATTAGATTCTGGGGCAAATAAAATGTGTTATGTGTCTACATACGTGTGTATGCATATATACATATATATAAAAATATATACAAATAGAAATTATAGTTTTACAAAATTATGATATACCCTTCCAAGATAATTTGAGCAGAAAAGAAAGAATCTAGAATCAGGGCAGCCCAGTAAGAGGACAGAGAAAATAGTAGCAGTACAGAAGGTGTTGAAGAACAGAGGATACAAATAAGTAAATGATGATACAGAGACATATCTACAAGCTGCATTAGCCAGATCTACTTCCAGCAAGGTATTGATCCCCATCTTGCCTCACCTTTTTCGGTATTTTATTCTATTCAGCTTTAGTTTAATATGTGTGTATGTAGTCTGTTGTGTAGAACATTTGAAACTGCAGTGATCCTGTATTAGTACAGGATGCAGTCCCTAGAGAATTACAGATGGTGTCTGTTGTTTCAGAAGAAGAAATTAAAAGCCCTTGCCTTTATGGCTTCTTAAAAGCAATAAAATGCACATCTTAGGCATACGTTAAAATACTCAGTGCAGAGAATTCAAAAATCAAGTTAATATTGACAGCATTCTTTTGGCTAACAAGATATCAAGCTAATGAGAAGGATTTTAAAAACTGGGATGTGAAATTGCTTTTGGGCTACAGTACCCATGGTAGTCTAAGGCTTCTACAAAATCTGAGGCCAGTATAAGTGTTTCCACAGCAATGCTCATAACTTTTAGTAAAACTGGTGTCCTTTAGTACATGCTTGAGAATCCAGAGTCAGATAGGTATGTTGAATTAAGGTTTTTTGGGACTCAGTGTGGCAGTTCTACAGTTAGATATAGTACTTTCAAGTGGTAATAAACTGGCAGTCGAATTCAGAACAGCAAAGTGAAAAAAGCTGATTTAGTTTAGTCCTTATAATTGTAGATGTACTCTAGTAGTGGTGAAACAGCTTTTTACTGATGTTCCTGACCCAGCTTAGAAACTATGTATTTTCTAACAGATCTTCAACTGTGGTGTTTTCTAAAGGTTGTCTTATCATAAGAAAACTCTATGAGCATGAGAGTGTCAGCTGGGTGGGGGAGTGAGGTGAAAGATACGCAGTGTAAACCTAAATGGGATGCAGTTATACCCACCTAAAACTGCTTGTATTGATAATTGTGTATTCCAGAGCTGGATGCAAAATAAGCTAGACAAGGTTAAATCATCATAGTGTAGGATTGCTAAGGCAATATATTTACACCATGTGGGTTTAGTTACACTGATACGAAGATGGTGTACGGAAATAAAGATAATTTTGCTTTGCAAATTATAACAAATTACCAGTAACACTAACCTAGTTTAGTTACAGCATCTGTCTAAACTTGGTTACAGGTAAGCAGCAAACATCTGCAAGTAAGGATAACTAGAAGATATTTTGTGCTATAGTTTTGCTTCTGTCCGTTCCTTTATGTATCTGACAACTTGTTTTATTTGTTGATAGTATAATTATGTCCACATCCACTGAAGTCACATCATCCAACCAACATCATGTTGATAAATTCTGCAAGGGAAGATAAAAATTGTAGCTTTCAGTACTTGTAACTTTTTTTCCATAAGATAAAAAAAGAAAAAAATTACCAGTGTGTCCCTATGTTTTACTGATTGTTTTACTGATCTGATCTTCTCTTTTTGAAGAAAGTATTTGCTATCTAGGAATATTTCTAGAACTATTTCTAAAAGTATGGAGTGAAGCTGATTCTTTTTAAGTTTCACCATGTTGTTAGTGAATGATTTAAATGAGATCCGATCTGATTTTTTTTTTTTAAATCCTTATTCCATTGTCTGTTGTTGATGATGGAGCAAAAAAAAGTTACCTAAGAAAGTTTTGTGGCTTGTCTGCATGAAAGGTTTGATCTGCCCTGCTAGTATAATACTATGTACAGACCACCTTTTTAGGTAGTGTAAGCAAGTGAGAGGAAATGTTCTTTTACAGTGTATTAGGTTGTCCACTTTAATTTATACTTCCCTGGTTAAACAAGGTTAAAGACTTGCGAGAGAAGATGTGGTACAGTAGAGGAAACAATTAACAAGAGGGAGATTATCCTTTTGCTTTTCATAGTATTGTCAACTGTCATATTTCAGTTATTTCTTAATAACCTGAATCCTTTAGTGAAATATGAATACATGGGAAATCTGTTCTTTTATAAAGTAAGAATCATCATTCCAAAGGACAGCTTGAAAACATGACCTGTCTTCACCCTGAGGGTTTAGAACCAGATAACAAGGACAACTTGCCTTTACATTTAACATTCTGATAGGAAATGCTGTATTATAGATGAGAAAAGACAAACTGTAACTATAGTGTAAGTTGATTCTGATGGACTAACACCAAAGCAGTGCAGTGCTTTTTAGAAGATTCTGGTAGCCCTACAGATCCATTATTCTAAATGCAGTTTACTTTAGCTATAAATTTCTATAAAATACAAAAAAAAATAAATTGGTTAGTTCATTGTGCAGCTCTCTTCCCTTACAGTACAAAAGGTAAGTTTTCCTGAAAGAGTGGCTAGTTAGAAGGTCAATATTATGTCCACCTTACTCCTCTTTTCGCACCAAAGAGTCATGTTAAATGCTCTTTTAATGAGTTGGGGGAATTAATTTCATGAAAGGCACATGAATGCAACTAAATTTAAAACAAATGTTCATGTGGGATCTTGAAAAGTTGCTTAAAAAGCAGCTTGCAGTGTCCATGAGATTCATTTGATCGTGGCACAGTGGATTTATTTCTGCAGTTCCTATCAGGAAATTACTCCCTCTGAATGCTCTGTTGCATGCTACAGATGGTATTCATTATTTATCTAAGCGAATACCTCCTTATTCATAAATCCATTGAATTTTGAAGAACATGCCTTTTTATTTTAAAAATTATATTAGCAGAATTATATCTAGAATAATGCAAATACAGAGTAGTGACCAAGTAATTGCATTGTTCTCAAGTAATTTCAAAACTGCTAGTAAAAAAACAAGAAATACATTTTGAATTGAATCGCCAGTCCATGCTTTATAAAAACTATAAAGCAATAATAATTATGATATAAACTATAAAACAGTAATAACAGTAGTAGTTGACAGAAAAAAATATACCCTCACTTTAACTTGCATTACTAAGTAAGTTTTTCAGTAATAACATGTTGCTTTCATTGGCATTTGTTTGGATTTGAAATCTGTGGCAATGATTTCTGAACTCTGGCCTGCAGAGCCACATTTCTTGGTGCTTTCACTTGTATTTTCATTGAAAAATTTGGCTACCTTAGAAAAACCTGGAATTGGCAGTAGTTGGTCCTGCAAATTTGCAATTAAAAATACAGAATTTGGGGCAGGGAAAAGTTCTCTTCTCTCAGCTCTCTGCAAAGGAAATGTTTTATCATAGATGTGCCATGGTTGTTTTGGGCTTTTTCTCATCATTTACTAAAATGAAATTAGCCTTTATTTGAAAAGGGAAATGAGAAGGCAGAAATACTTTCCCAGTAGCTTAAGGAATGTTACTTGTCATCTGTCTTATCTTTTCAAGGAAGCTATAAAAGAGTCACAGGATATTTTCAGTGAGTGCTTTATTGAAGAGCTAAATTTAGACCTGATTGTGTGTGTTACTTCAATACCTGTTTCATCAGGTCATTCATCTCTCTTCCCCGCGCCCACCCCCCACACCGCGCCCACCCCCCCCCACTTTTACTACAACCCCTTCCCTTTTCCCCAGGTCTGCTTTCAGCTTTGACCACGTCTGTATGATGGGTTTCTGTGAGAATAAAATTGAACAGAATATGAAGAGATGTGATCCCTGATCAGTAGAGCTTGTGATAACATGACACCCTCATACAGGATGTTTATTTGCAGGCCAAGGTTGCTAGTCTGGTTTTGGTGGATTTCTCTGAAGGACACAGTACAGCTTCTTAGTTGTATCCATCTGATTGCAATATACTGTAACTATGAATCTGCGTTAATAAAACCACCATCACTTAGATAAAGCCTAGTTTGCAGGTTTGCTTTATCTTTAAAGATAAAAGGCACAATTTTTTTTTTTTTTTGGTAAACATAATTTTGAATTGGCAAACTTACAACACCAACATAACAAAACAAACTAAAAAATAGGCATAAGCACACTTCGTCTTCTCTTGTTTTGAGTACTCTTGAATTGCTTTTCAGTACTCACAGATGTCAGTGTCATATACACATTACCTTAACAGTGTATTTGTCAGTACAGTAAACCCTCTTTTGTTTCTGG
The DNA here is from genome assembly GCF_047716275.1 of Strix uralensis. Classification (NCBI taxonomy): domain Eukaryota; kingdom Metazoa; phylum Chordata; class Aves; order Strigiformes; family Strigidae; genus Strix; species Strix uralensis. Next base: position 64,122,737 of record NC_134012.1, read on the forward strand.
TTTTACAGGCAAATCGTACCTGCCCAATTTGTAGAGCTGATGCTTCGGAAGTGCATCGTGATTCAGAATGAACATCTAAGAGCACAAATCTGGTTTGGGTATTCCTGGTCACATGTATCTAAGAACTATCTATTGAATTTACCCATGTGGGTTCAAGCCTACCCTTTACATAAAAGGGTCAATGGACCTTACTTTGCACTGTGTGACGTAATCAGTTATAAAGCTTATAACTAGTCTTTACAGTTATGGGATTGTTATACTAACAGTGTGATTGGAACTCCAAAGATTTTTATTTTTTTTTAGCTTAATTTTGTGTGTGCACTAACATTCCCTGGTTTTTGTGTGATCATTCTGAGTGTTGCTGCAAGATTACTGTGGACGTGATCTTTTAGCATGTGCTTTTATATAAAAGAAAAAGGGAAAAAAAAAAGTGGTAGCTCCAAACAATATAGCAATCTACCTTATATAGAGCCTTCAGATACTGTGAGTGGGAAGGAATGGTGGAATGTGTGTTTCCTTGTGAAAGGATGCGTGAAGTGTGCTTGTGACTGAGTGTGCATGTGTGTTTGAGAACCTATATACCAGCATGTACTGAGAATGTATGTGTGTAGTAATAATTATGCTGCAATGTATAATCTTGTGTGTTATTTAAACAGTACTAGTACTGTACACTGGTTCCTTTCCTTGTGTTTGCAGTTGCACACTGAATGCAACAGGTGCAGCAATTACAGACATTTAGTATTTCCTCCCTAATGTACTTAATGGGTATAAAGACCTTTCTACCTACTATTCAAACAGCTGTTATGCTTCCCCTTCACTGGAGGCTTTAAATATGTACCACTAAAGATTGCATTGATTATTCATACATGAAAAACCTTGAGATTTTTAGCATATGTTAAAAAGTCTGGATTTTTAAATGAGTAATTTACAAATTATTTTATCAATGTAAAGTTGCAGTATCACACAAATCATTTAGCAATATTAACATTTTGAATTGCTAATATGAAAATCAATGCTTTTCTGTTGACCTTTTAAATTTTTCTAGCTGGGTTTGCCAGTTACGTGATTCTTCCATGAAAGGAAGCAGAAAGGACATTAAGGGTCTTGTGCAACAGCTCTTCTCTTTTGACCATTGTACTTCCTAAGGATGTAATCTTTTAGCTTATAAACGTTGGCTTTAATCACATACATTCTTTGTTATTTACAAGGGAGTTTGTATACAACTAAAATAACTTGTAAAAGGTTACAATTCCTGCAACTTCATGAAAAAATAAAATGTTTAGCATTTTCTCAGAGAAGTAGAACTTCCGATTTTTTTCATTGTGTCACAGGAGAAGAAGGTTTTTGGTCACTAACTGCAGAATTTAGTTGCCCTGATGCTGCTCCTTGCCCATCCTTACTTCATGATGAGTGTGTTATGAAGAAGGAACTCCCTTGGTTTTTGCAATCGTTTCCAGAGCGCTCCACTGTAGGAGAAAATTGGAACACCTTCCAGGACAGTGCTGTGAAATAGGAGGCGATAACCTCTATTCAGGTGCTTTGAATAATGTTTTATTCGGGCTACTGAAAAAAAAATAGCTTCATTTGTAACATTCAGACTGTTAATATCTTCGGTATGTTCTTGCAAAATATTTAGGTCTACATATACCATATTTATTCAAAGGATGCACTTTTTCCAACAAAATTCTTCTCCTAAATTCAGTGTCATTACTTGGGTTGCAGCAGCACAAGTGGCACAATTAGCAGTGTTGCTGCAACTTGCTGCCAGTCTCAGCTTTAAGTTTATTCTTTACCTTTTCTGATGCTTTTTTATGCTGCTATGCTTTAGTATCAGTTATAATCTCAAACAGTGTTAGATATTCTCCATGATGATTTCTCTTTTTGAAGATTCTACAGACCAGTCACAGCTCTTGGTGCAGATAAAATAAAAGCACAATTTTGCCCTATTTCAGATGCTTTTCCCTCTGTTTAGTTATGCAGGTAGTTCTCAAAAACAGTGAGTCTTTCCATACCTATCTGTACTTAAGAACACTAAACAAATAAAAATGCTGTTGCATCAGCTTCAAAATATTAGAATTTCTCCTCTCTTCCAGTGGAGTCATAGAGTAGGCTTTTCACAATAACACAGCAGGTTAAATTACATGTAATAAAATCTATTTTTTTAACAAATAAAATCATGTTGTTTAAAAAGCATATGCCATATATGTCTTAAAAAACTCTTTTATATAACTGCAAAGAAAAAAAATCCGTGTGTACAGATTTAAACAGTTAACTAACACTACTGTGCTCAGTATTCAGTTCAAAGCATGGAAAGAGGGTGCTTTTTCTAAGCTAGAAAATGACAAATGAACAGGACATGTTCTTCTGAAGCCAAGGGAAAGCAGTCCTCTTTCTGGAACTGGAGAAATCTTGATGTATAATGTCCCTTTTTTCCAGTAAAACTCTGTGAGGCAGTGGGAGATCTAGGAGATGGAGGGTCTAAGTTGGTAAAAGCCTGAAAATAATTGCTGCACTCCTATGGCTCATCTTTTCTACAACGGTTCTTTCGTTTGCATGGGACTCTTACAGATGTAAGTGGACTTGCTTCCTGTGGTTAGTGTATAAACAGCACACATGCGTATGTTCTGAATCAGTTTAGACAAGCTGCAGCCAAGTCCTCTCTGTGGTGGATGTCAAGGGAGGGGGATTCATGTTCAGCTGTTAACTGCCATGTGCTATGCACATTTGTGTGTAATTCCACAGCTTCCCATGGTGCTTGGCAGCACTAGAATTCAGCAAGACTTTCTTCTATGTTCATTTTGCCTTTCTGCCATCACCTGGCTCCTTCTCAAAAAAACAAAACAAACCTGTAATATGTTTGCTTTATCATATTGGCACTGCTGTGTTTTTTGCATAAACTGTCAATTCAATTTGAAGTGGATGTTAAGGCCTACAGATAATTCCAGTGTCTCATTTTGTGGCTTCCTTTACAGAAAAATTAAAGCTTTTTGTTGTGTGCCATTTTGTACAGGCTCTTGAATGTGATTTCACAGCTGTTAATACCTTGTGTAATACTTGGGATGAGATTTACCAACCTGTTTCATTTTAATTGTAGAAAACACTTTTTTGACTGAGTTATCTTTGGGCCTTTGTAAAAGCTGTGGGGGTTTTTTTGGTACATTGTTACCTCATTTTGCTACTTGTGTTTCAGATTTGCTAATGGTTTTGAAAGCTTATGAGTTTTGTTGGAATCATATTTTTGTCAAGTGTTTTCTTTAAATCATACGCTATTGTATCATTTAACATGTAGTTTTAAATGTATTATAAATACCTGTAACCAAATCATTTGAAGGCTTGATAAATTTTTAACGAAATTTGTACATTTTTTATGAGAGTTACTAGTAATGCTTTACTAGGTAGTGCAATGGATTTTTATTTTTAATTCCTGTGCCCAATTTTGGAGTTGAGAGAGTTGTTCAGTAATAAATGTATGATGTACACTTACACAATTTTGTCCTGTTCTTCTTCTCAGAAAGAGGTGCATTGTTTCCTTTCATTACTTTGCGTATTTCTGTGCATGATCCTGCAACTTTAGATATTGGCAACAGACACTTGTGTTGTAGGGGGAAGTTTTGCCATTTTAATTGTAGGTTATGACAGACTTTTTAATATACTTTGAGAGATCATAGGAAAATTATAGGAAAAGTTGTGTCATATATTTGAAAGTGTAAAATAACTGTAATTCATAGAACTCAGCCTTGCCTAGAAGATCAGCTTTCTAAAGATGTTACTTAGAGGAAAAGTTGCAGGGCTGAAGGTGCTCCTTAGACATTGCACTGTGTGTCAGCTGAAGATGTGTTAACAGTTTGCAGTGCCCTAACAGTGGTAAAAAATGCATCCTGAGTTAAGGATGAAACTAAATTTATAAGGAGTTTGATTAGACAGGGTCATACAAGAAGCTGGTGGTGAAACAAAAAAGAGGGTTTTTTTGTTTTGTTTTTAATGAGATGATGTAAACTTAAGTTGACATGTAATTATTTAAAAGGTTTTCATTTACACAGGGCATTTAATAGCTTCATCAATAGCAGGTGTTCTTGGTACTCAAACGTATTTGAAGATCCACTGGTGCTTTGAGAATCCTTATGCAAAGATTCATATACATGTCTTTTGGATGTCCTGGATAACTGTTGGTTTGTCCTCTTTCATACAGCAGATGTTAATTGTTAGTTACACTGTTGAAAATGGACAGTGTTGCCAGTAGTACCTGCAAAGCTGAAGTACTGGACTGTGCAGCTTCAGTGATGATAGGGGAACATAGAAGCTGAATAATTAAAATCACATCCAGCAATTTCAGTAAAGTTACAAACACAGATGTTTGAGTGATTATTTGTATTCATAGCAATGTCATCTGTGAGTGTAAAATTGCAAGAAGTTCTTATGCAAGCACTCCCTTTTTCAATATATACAAGTACAGTTTCTAAGGTTTCATCAGGATGTATTTCAAAATGACAAGCATTTTGTTCAATGTCAAGACAAATGTCTTGTGTCTTTATGGTGTTGCTTTCACAAATAAATCCTTGTTCTCATGTGATGCAGGCACCAACATCAGCAGTTTGCCATTTATTCCCATTTTCTTGGACCCATACTCTATGCTCTATTGGATAGAGTGTACTTCCATGGTGATTCAACCGCAGAGCAATGATTGGGTATACGGTGTATGTCAAAGCATTGTGTATCGTTAAGACAAAAGCAGTGGCTTTACTCTTAGTGGGATCATAAGTGAAATTAATAAGGATTGAAATTTCTTCTCAAATTCAATTGCATTGTCCCATATTATTTTCGGAATTTCAGTAGGTAAGGTGCCTTCTTCACCTTCTCTTATGATTGTGGTTGCTGTTGATTGCATCCGGAGTTGGGCTTGGATACAATTTAGAGCCAATGAAATGTTGTTTTGGGTTGCATGAAGTGCATCTATGATCAACTGATGGTTCTTTTCACCATTTTTTTCCCACTGAGGTAGTATGTTTGACAAAAGCTATTGGTTGGTTCCCAAAGCTCTAAGAGAGTAGATTGTAGAGGACGTTTCAACTTGTTTGGATCACTGGTTGTTGTGACGAGTTTATTTGCGAGTACTTCAGCATCTATGCTGTTTTAAGACTCCTAACCCTGTTCCTAAGATTCTAGTCACAACTCTCTTCTATCGTCTCAAGAGGGTGAGGTTTGTCCACGCAGCCATGCTGACCATCCTGCATAAGATGTGTTCAGGAATGGTGAGCAGGTAGGTTTGATCACAGAAATACTGGTCTGCATTGATAGTTCCACTCGTTTAAGAGAATGAGATGGGTTGAGCACTACTTACTGACCTGTATTTTTGATTATATAAAGACTGATGTTAAAGACGTAAGGAGTTAAAGATGTAAGGATGTAAGAAAGAGGCTGGGTGGATACATTTTCAAAAGTCAGTGGGGGCAGAGGTTTTTTGTTCTTCACAGTTGGCACAGATGTCACTGTGTCAATCATGAACTCAAACAGTAATTCAGTGCTTCTGCAACACCAGAGACAGTACACAAGTATGGGCTTGGTAAAAGTAAAGGTATACCAGCAATCTAAATTTGGTTCTGTTATTTTACAACATTCGGTATTATAATTTTCTGTCCTGGTAGAGTCAACATGGATTTTTTTTCATTTCAGTTGGCCTATGGTAGGTAGACCCATTGATCACTTGACAGCTGATTTGTATTTTCTTTCCTGGAATGGCTTGGAGTTTAGCCACCCGATAAGAGTTTTCCCAACTCCATTCATCTGTAGAGTATACCCCGCTTCCTTGTATATACAGGTGGAGAGATTTAAATCCCTTTTGTGGTGTTCCGATGCTTGCAGTGTATCTTGACAATGCATGGTTCCAGGGGTCATCACCAAAGACTGTGGTGTGATGGGGTAGATTTCTAATTCCACTCAGTAATGTGGTCTCAGTGTGGTTACTGACCGGCGTTTCAGATGGAAGGTGTGGGGACTAGGTTAGGCAGTGTAGTTAGATCAGGTTCAATCATACCTATTTTAAACTTAAATGACAGTCCTATTTTGTGCTGTTGCCAAAGACCACAATAGTGGGTTCCACCGGAGTGAAGTTATAGCAGCAATCCTACTTGGTGGTGGTGCAATGCTTTGTTGCTATTGGGTCTGAGAAGGTGTTGGCTGTTCTTATTTATGTGACCCTTTTCGTGGGTTGACCGTCGATCATTCTACACCCTACCTGGATTTCCTCTCCTACCTTGACCCTCAGGAGTGGATACCACCTATTCCAGGCCCACTCGTGTTTTGAAAACACCTCAGTCCCATGCATAACTACAGTGGCAAAGTTTAAATTTTTCCTTGGCATTCCCATAACCCCGTTGTGTCTAACATAAGCTTGGGACCATGGCCAGTCTGGGTCCCTTTGGCCATAAATCAAAAGAAATTGCATTGTCAAGATACACATGAATTCAGTTTTCTGGTGTGTCATCTTAAAACCTGGGTCTCCAGGTGCTGATACACAACAATAAAAATACTACTACAGCTGGGATGAGAGACAAAATTCTTTGAATATGCTCAAAGTTAGTGTAGGTTGATGTCCATCTGTGTGCCATTCATTTGTGGTGCTAATCCCATGTATCTTTCCTGAACAATCTCTAGCTTCCCATGCATAGAGATTTGTAGGTGTGGTTAGTACCATTGGTACTGTTCCAATCTCAGGCATTTTCACCAGTGCAGGTTGTCTGGTGTAAAATCCTGTAGGGTTTTATCTTTGGGTTTGGTATGGACTTTCGGGGCAGTTGTGTTAGCAGATACACAAAAGGCTTTCATTTTGTGGCAGCCATCCCCAATCCATCGGTTATTCAACTGATAGATGACATCATTCAATAGCGAATGCCACTCAGATTCATGAGTTTTTGCAAAATGCTTGACCAATCCATTGATGTGTTTGATGATGCTGTTAGCCTTAGGATAGTAGGGAATGTGAAGTACTCACCGAATACTCCCTTCCTCTTTGACCCACTCTTGTACTATTATAGCTGTAAAGTGTGAGCCGTTACCACTTTGAATTCCTTCTGGGAGGGAAAGTGTGCTGAACCACACAGTCCCTTGACTGTTTTCTCCAGTGGCCAATGCAAAATCAGCAGCTATGGTAAGACCAGACATAACTTCTACCCCAACCAAGACATATTTTTTCCCACCTGATGGTTGCAATGGGCCAAGATAGTCAATTTGCCAAGAGTGCCACAATGTTTTCTTGTCCCAGATATGGGGGGGAGGCAGCTTACTTTGGTGGTCCCTGTTAAGTTGTCATGAACAGGCAGTCACCACTTGTTTGCATAACTTAACTGACACAGGGCATCCTTGGGCCAGGCCTTTTTGGTACAAATCAGCCTGTCTGGTATGGCCACGCTTAACATCTAACCTTTCAAGTATGCATTTCCATTCTTGATCGTTGTCCTGGTTTAACCAGGATAGGGTTAAGTTTCCCCAGCAGTGGGGGGGAGCTCTAGCCAGGTTATTCAGATACCATGTGGACATCACATCCTGGCAGGAGCGCGGTGCACTCGTGCTTTTGTACATCGTGCTTCAAACTGCTGTATTTGGTAGCTATTTTGCTCTGTTCACTGCTATCACTATTACTGTTATTGTTATTGCTGTTGTTTGTTGTGTTGCTATTGCACTGTTGTATTAAACCTTTCCTTATTTCAGTCTTGGGGCTTTGTATTTCACTCCCTTTGTGGGGGAGGGGCAGCGGCCGCGTGGTCTCAGACCCCGGCAGGGGCTAAACCACCACAATCGTCTACAACATCACAGCTGCCTGAGGCTGTCCACTTGTTGATTGAACTGAGCAGTGATAGAACTAGAACAATTGTGTCCTTTTACCCAACCAGTGTGTAACTCCCTGTCTCCTATTTCCAACAGCTGTTTCCAACTATCAGTTTCCCAGACTGCGACGCTGTTCACTTGCCAATCATTGGCTGCACAGTGGACTATCCATTCGGTGGCTCATTTAAAAACAGCATATCAGTCAGTGTAGATATAGCTAGCGCTTTGTTGCATGGCTAACAAGACAGCTCTAAGTTCCCCAACCTGTGCACCACCCTCAGCTGTTTCAATCAGTCTTTCTCCTGTTGCCACTTCCAGTGCTATGGCTTTGTATTTCCACTCACAATTTTCTTGATGAGATGATGCATCTGTGAACCACACCCCTGTAAGATTACTGCCTTCCCTCAGCGGGGGTGCTTCCTGAATCAGAGATATTTTGTGTGGTGGAGACTGGGACAACAGAGTACCATCTATATCCTTTTGTAGTTCAGACATTTTAATATTACCCTCGGTAATTGACATAATTTCATTGATGCCTTCCAAATGGACATACCACTTACAAACTGTGGGTTTCTGGGCAATGCCAACTGGTGGCGCTGTCCTTTTACAAACTACGTCTAACAGGTGGAAGGGCCCCGGGATGATCACACTTTGTTATCTTCTTATTTCTTCTGCCCGTTCCAGCACTCACACTAGGGACAGCAAACCCTTCTCCAGGTCTGAATATCTGCTTTTGGTATCATTGAAAGAGTGAGAGCTAAATTCTAGTGATCTTTCCAGTCCCTCTGGCCCCTTATGCCATAGGTTGCAATAACCATGTTCACTGAATCCCCATTCTACATGGATAGGGTGTATAGGACCAAGCTGTTGATACAGCCTTAGCTCTTTTATTAACTATTCTCGTGCGTTTGTGTGCTGTTTGGTCCATTCCCGTGATTTTCCCTGTTTAAGTAAACAAGGGATGAGCAATAATGGAAAAATCAGAAATATGTTTGCGCCAATAACCCAAGGTTGCCAACATTTGCTGCAATTCCTTTACACTAGATGGATTTTTTCTCTGTTCTGTTTTTTTCAGAGTATCCGAAGGAATGGAAGCAGCTCCTTTGACCACCAGACTCCCAGGAATTTAACTCTCTGTGTGAGTCCCTGGCATTTTGAGTCTGGAACTTCCATTGGGAACAATTCTAATTTAAGTAATGTCCCCCTAATGTTTTCCATTGTGTCTCTTACACTGTCTTGGTTCTTTCCCCCTATCAGGATGTCATCAATATGCTGATACACTGTCTTGTCAGATGGAACAGGAATCTCTGCTAAGACTTCAGCCAAAGCATTGTGAGCGATTGTGGGGGAATGTTTATATCCTTGTGGGAGTCTGTTAAAAGTGTTTTGGATCCCCTTTGATGTGAAAGTGAACTGTGCTTTGTCTTGTTCAAGGAGTGGGATCATGAAGAACATATCTATAATGTCCAAGGCAGCCATCCAGGAAAGGGCAGCTCCTTGTATCAGTGTCACTATTTCTGCAATATTCAAAACTGCATTTAACTGTTGATAATGTACTGTAAACGACCATTGACCAGTTGGGTTTTTTTACTGGCCACACTGGTGAATTATAAGGTGAATGAGTCCTTTTAATGACACCTCTTTCTTCCAACTCTGTTACCACCCTGTCAATCCCTGTGAGCGTCACTGCAGGCAATGGATATTGCCGAACGTTGGTGATTTTAGAGGGAGGTAAAGGTATAGGTGTTTCTAACAGACTTGATCTCATTGTATCTCATTTTTCTTCATTTCCTGCAAAACTCCACACAGTTCCATCTGGGAGTTTCCACATTCACCCACACGGTATGTCAAATTTCCCGAGGGTGCTGAAGGAGCTGGCTGGGGTGCTCACCAAGCCACTTTCCATCATTTACCAGCAGTCCTGGCTGACCAGGGAGGTCCCGACAGATTGGAAACTGGCCAGTGTGACGCCCATATATAAGAAGGATCGGAAGGATGATCCAGAAAATCACAGGCCTGTCAGCTTGACTTCGGTGCCCGGGAAGCTGATGGAGCAGCTCATCCTGAGTACCATCACACAACACATGCGGGACAACCAGATGATCAGGCCCAGTCAGCATGGGTTTATGAAAGGCAGGTCCTGCTTGACAAACCCGATCTCCTTCTACAACCGGGCAACCTGCTCATTGGTTGAGGGAAAGGCTGTGGATGTTGTTTACCTTGACTTCAGTAAGGCCTTTGACACCGTTTCCCACAACATTCTCCTGGCAAAACTGGCTGCCTGAGGCTTGGATGGGCACACACTTCGCTGGGTAAAAAACTGGCTGGATGGCCAGGCCCAAAGAGTTGTGGTGAACGAAGTTAAATCCAGTTGGCAGCCGGTCACGAGTGGTGTCCCCCAGGGCTCAGTTTTGGGGCCACTGCTGTTTAACATCTTTACTGATGATCTAGACGAGGGGATCGAGTGCACCGTCAGTAAGTTTGCAGATGACACCAAGTTGGGTGGGAGTGTTGATCTGCTCGAGGGTAGGGAGGCTCTGCAGAGGGACCTGGACAGGCTGGAGCGATGGGCTAAGGCCAACTGTAGGAGTTTCAATAAGGCCAAATGCTGGGTTCTGCACTTCAGCCACAACAACCCCCAGCAGTGCTACAGGCTTGCGGAGGAGTGGCTGGAGAGCTGCCAGTCAGAGAGGGACCTGGTGGTGTTGGTTGACAGCTGGCTGAACATGAGCCAGCAGTGTGCCCAGGTGGCCAAGAAGGCCAATGCTATCCTGGCTTGTGTCAGAAATAGCGTGGCCAGCAGGGACGGGGAAGTGATCTTACCCCTGTACTCGGCACTGGTAAGGCCGCACCTCGATGACTGTGTTCAGTTTTGGGCCCCTCACTACAAAAAGGACATTGAATTACTCGAGCATGTCCAGAGAAGGGCAACGAAGCTGGTGAAGGGTCTGGAGCACATGTCGTACGAGGAGCGGCTGAGGGAACTGGGGTTGTTTAGTCTGAAGAAGAGGAGGCTGAGGGGAGACCTTATCGCCCTCTACAACTACCTGAAAGGAGGTTGCAGAGAACTGGGGATGAGTCTCTTTAACCAAGTGACAAGCAATAGGACAAGAGGGAATGGCCTCAAGTTGCGCCAGGGAAGGTTTAGACTGGATATTAGGAAGCATTTCTTTACAGAACGGGTTATTAGGCATTGGAATGGGCTGCTCAGGGAGGTGGTGGAGTCCCCATCCCTGGAGGTGTTTAAGAGTAGGGTCGACATAGCGCTTAGGGATATGGTGTAGTTGGGAACTGTTAATGTTGGGTTGATAGTTGGACTGGATGATCTTCAAGGTCTTTTCCAACCTAGACAATTCTGTGATTCTGTGAGTTTCTAATAAGGTTAAACACTTGAGTTCTTAATTCTTAATATTGTTAAACAAAGAAAGTTGAATACGCACATTCTTATAGCATTTCATCCTTATTAATAACTACATTTTGTCTAAGCTACATCTTTCACTAGTGACTAGTAAGCCTATATACTTCATTAAGGAGTTGTAATTACTGTTAGCATTTTCTCTTAAAGGAGTTGGCAACCGTAGTGTGATTAAGGACAGAGATAGTGTATTTTGTCCTATTGCAGTAGCAAGCATTACCCATACATTCTGCTTAAATGATCAGTCGAAGAGACCGCAAACTGTTGGCACCGGGGCATCCACAGCACCCACAGCTGGCTCCTGAGTGTCCACCAAAAGCTGCCTCTCATGCCTCGGGTATGGTTGCACACACCTTGCCAGTAACCACCGGGGGTCGCGACCTGTGGAGACACAAACACAACCTCTTCCCCAGGTTATTAAAGGATATGGTCCTTCCCAGTTACCACTTTCTAGGTTTTTTGCTAACACTTGAGCCTTGCCCTGGACTTCTTGTTGATCTGGTATCTGCGACGAGAAGTGACGTAATATTGATGGCACCTGTGAGTCAGGGGAAATGTTTAAAAAGTTCATGACATATAACGCCTTATTTAGCCTTTCGTGAGGTGTAGATTGATACCCTCCATCTCACCCTTTTTGTTGTTGTAATAGATGCTTTAGCGTGCCATGCGTACGCTCCACAATGACCTGTCTGGTTGGTGAGTGGGGAATGCCGGTCAGATGCTTGACTCCCCACTGTATGGCAGGACACACACTGCTCCAGAAAAGGTATCAACAGACACATGTACATATTTTAATGTTCCAAATGCAGCAAAGTGAGTGATGTCAGATTGCCATAATTCTAAGGAGGTGAGTCCCCAAGGGTTGACACCAATAGTTGTTGAAGAGAGGGAGTCCTTCTGGCATTCAGGGCAAGTCGCAATGATGTCTTTAGCCTGACACCTTGATAAAGAAAACTGGTTTTGTATTGCCCTGGTGTTTTGGTGGAAAAAATGCAGAGAGCACTGTTGCTCAGAAAATCTCCATTCCCAGTGAATGCAGGTGCTACCTTTGCTGGGCAGTGATGTTGATGCGACAGATGCATCAACAACTTGGTGGACAAGCAAAGTAGAGATAGAAAGTGAAATCAGAATGTTGTCATAAATAGAGGTAGGTGGGAAAAGATAATGCAGAAAAAAATAATGATCTTCCCCTTATTGCTAGTTACAGGGTTGTCTGGAGCAAACAGAACATGTCGCAGAAACAATCTGTGACTGAAGTCCAATAATAAGAGATAAGGAAGAGAAGAACAAAATTAAGACAGTGTAAGATAGAGAGAGTGGTCATATGAAATGCATAGATAACAACACCAAACAGAAATTCTACATTTCTTAGCCCTAAGTGGCAATCCCTCTCCCAGCTGTATATCCAGACTATGTGCTTACACTGAAACTTGCTGCCTCCTGCTGCCCAGGTCAGTCCTGCTTGATCTGACCATCTCCATGCTGGATATGCAGCCTAGATCCTGTTTGGGACTTAGAACACCATGCACTACAATCCCTCTGCTCATTGTGAAAGGAGTATCCCCTGAGCCGTTGCAAGGCTGTGTGGACTGTGGTGTGGCTCAGTGTCATAAGATAGCAGCCATGGGAAAATGTGTTCTCATCTTTCATCATACGTGTAGCACCTAATAAGTTTCTTCACATTTGCTTTAAAGTCCAGCTTGTTTCCTCCCTGTAAAAAATGTAGCTGTTGTTTTTTACCTTGCAGACATTGGAGGAGCAAGCACACACAGATTGCTTTGGTGAGCTAGACCTGACCTATGAAAGCATCTTCCCATGGATAACTTTTTCTGTTTAGGAGGGACTATGGCTTTTGCAAAGTCACAGCCTCCTTAACCTTTCTTACCTAGAAAGAGACGCAGCAGTTCTAACCATGACTGAAAGGAGAGGAGCATTTTCTTTCTCTGTACAGTCCTCTGTTTTTACAGAGTGAACTACAAATATGTACTCCTTGATTTGAAAGTAATTGTCTTTGGCTGAACCACATATGAAATTGTTCTTCTAGGGATATTGTGCAAATGTGCTGGTGTGGCTGATCTCCTCAAAAGGGTGATTGTACTTATTTTTAAAAAGCAGGTTTATTTATGTAGCAGCAAGAGCTAAATCCAAGCATTGATCAAACATACTACTCAAGGTATAGCTATATAATACCATGAGGCTGTTGCTGCATTGTTGGCTCTGATGGCTACAGTCTTTGGTGGGTTTTGGTCTCTGAGGCTGAGATGACGAGTCTTGAGAGCTCTTTGACAAGGGAAGGCAGAACTGATGCGATTTTCTTCTCTTTTCCCTGAGCCCTATGTGTCACTGGCATTTATACAGACTGTTCTGTAGGCCAAGACCAGTGTCATCCAAAGGTATGTCTCAAGGCCTTCGATGTGCAGGATGGCCCTGGCAAGAGCAGGGGTTGTTGCTGGATGAGAAGGCTCCAGGGCCCCAGGCAGAGCACTGTAAGGGAAGGATGTAGTAAGGGCTAGACACATTCAGCTTAGGCTTGTAAGAACTGGATGTAGCCTCCCTTTGAACTGGTCTGGTGCCTGGGATGCTTCCTGGGACAGATTTGTCACTGTGCAAGCTGGGGTATGTGCAGGATCTCAGCTGAGGGTGCCAGGGCAGCTGTGGGGCTCTGATAGCTCCTTGTGATTGCTCTGCAGAGCCCCACACAACAGACTGATGACATGGGGTGCCTGTTCAGATCACTCTGTGTCTCAGTTCAGTTTGGGATATTTACTTGTTACTGGATTAAAAACTGAAATAGACCTGCTGGCAAGAAACAGAAATTTGACTTTTAATTTTCCTTTTCTTCTTCGGTAATTGAATGGTTTGTCGCTGAGTCAGCTGTTGGTATCTTCATATATATTAGTTTCTTTGCTTACTCTAATGTGGTGTCTGTGATATTGTACAGTAATCATTGGATTGCCATATACTAAATTCTAAATTTTTTTCTCCTTTCTGTATCAGACTTAAAATGCATGTGTATCCTTGATCTCACTGCTTCCTTTTCAGCTTGAGCAAGGGAAAGATGACCTGAACTTCTGGTGTGTCCGTTTCTCCAGTTCTTCCTTTAACATAAGAAAATAAAGACTAATTATGTAAAGCTGCAAACAAGTTAAATTCTAGGGACTCTTGTCTGTATTTCAAACCCTGAAGTGATCTGATTTTCCTTGAACCACTGCAGCACAACCGTTAATTGTAGTTTTATTTAAAGTAAACTACTCAGGCAAAAGTGTATGTCTTACTTTAGAACAGAACAGAATAATTCCAGTTGGAAGGGACCTACAACAATCATTGAGTCCAACTGCCTGACCACCTCCAGGCTGACCAAAAGTTTAAAAGGCCATTGCCCAAATGCCCCTTAAACACTGAGAGGCATGGAGCATCAACCGCCTCTCTAGAAAGCCTGTTCCAGTGTTTGACCACCCTCTCAGTAAAAAAATGCTTCCTAATGTCCAGTCTAAACCTCTCCTGGCACAGCTTTGAACCATTCCCATGCATTCTCCTCTAGTGAGACCCAAGGACTACTACCCTCTCTTGGTTTTTCAGGTAGGTAGCAATGATATTAACAGAAGTCCTAAATCAATGAAGAGAGATTTCAGGGTCTTGGGGAAACTGGTTAAAGGGTTGGGGGCACAAATTGTGTTCTGCTCCATCCCTCCAGTTGTGGGGATGGATGAAGAAGATTACAGGAGAACTCAACAGATGAACTTGTGGCTCCAAGACTGGTATCACCATAAGGGCTTTGGATTTTTCAATCATGGGTTAGTATACAGGATGCCAGACCTTTTGGCATCAGATGGGATGCACCTGTCCCAGAGGGGGAAAAGGATATTGGGGAATGAGTTAGCTGGGCTCATTGAGAGAGCTTTAAACTAGATTTGAAGGGGCAAGGGGGCAAAACATCAGCCCATCTGAAGTGCATGTATACCAATGTACGCAGCATGGGTAACAAACAGGAGGAGCTTGAAGCCATGATGAAACAGGAAAATTATGATGTAGTGGCTATTACACAAACATGGTGAGAAGTCTCCCATGACTGGAGTGCACCAGTTGATGGCTACAAGCTCTTTAGGAGGGATAGACAAGGAGGGAGAGGTGGTGGGGTGGCGCTGTATGTTAGGGACTGTTATGATTGCTTGGAGTACAAGTGTAGTGAAGACAGGGTGGAGTGTCTTTGCGTTAGAATCAGGGGGAAGGCCAACAGGGCAGATGTTGTAGTAGGAGTCTACTATAGGCCACCCACCCAGGACGGAGAGGTGGATGAAATATTCTATAGGCACTTAGGAGAAATCTCACAATCGCTTGCCCTTGTTCTTGTGGGAGACTTTAACTTCCCAGACATCTACTGGAAATACAACACAGCAGAGCAGGACCAGTCCCGGAGATTCCTGGAATGTGTGGCAGATAACTTCCTGACGCAGCTGGTGAGAGAACCGACCATAGAAGGTGCTCTGCTGGACCTCCTCATTGTGAACAGAGAAGGACTGGTGGATGATGTGGCAGTTGGAAGACGACTAGGGCACAGTGATCACGAAATAATAGAGTTCTCTATTCTTAGAGAGGCCAGGAGAGAGGGCAGCAGAACTGACATCCTGGACTTCCAAAGGGCTGACTTTCTTGTTTAGGCACCTGCTTGAAATGATCCCTTGCGATATGATCCTGAAGGGTATAGGGGTCCAGGAAGACTGGGCACTCTTTAAGAAGGAAGTCTTTATGGCACAGGAGCAGGCTGTTCCCAGGTGCTGTAAGAGAAGCCAGCAGCAGAAAAGGCCACCCTGGCTAAACAGGGAGCTTTGGCTACAGATCAGCAAGAAAATGAGAGTTTATGGCCTTTGGAAGAAGGAGCTAGCTGCTCACAATGATTACAAAGATGCTATGAGGCTATGCAGGGCGGAAATCTAAAAAAAAATCTGGTCTAAAGTCCAGCTAGAAATTAATATGGCTTCAGCAATCAAGGACAACAAGAAATGTTTCTGTAAGTATGTCAACAGCAAAAGAAAGACCAGGGAGAGCCCCCATCCCCTGCTAGACACAGGAGGAAACATGGTAACAAGTGATGAGGAGAAGGCTGAGGTCCTTAATGCCTTCTTTGCCTCAGTCTTTAATAACAAGACTAGTTGTATTGAGGGAATCCAGCCTCCTCAGCCAGAAGACAGAGACTGGGAGAACGACCCCCCCCGCATTCCAGGAGGAGATAGTCAGTGACCTACTGCATCACAGAGACATATATGTCTATGGGACTGGATGGGATACACCCGAGGGTGCTGAAGGAGCTGGCTGGGGTGCTCACCAAGCCGCTTTCCATCATTTACCAGCAGTCCTGGCTGACTGGGGAGGTCCTGACAGGTTGGAAATTGGCCAGTGTGATGCCCATATATAAGAAGGGTCAGAAGGATGATCCAGAAAATGACAGTCCTGTCAGCTTGACTTCGGTGCCCGGGAAGCTGATGGAGCAGCTCATCCTGAGTACCATCACACAACACATGCGGGACAACCAGATGATCAGGCCCAGTCAGCATGGGTTTATGAAAGGCAGGTCCTGCTTGACAAACCCGATCTCCTTCTATGACAGGGCGACCCGCTTATTGGTTGAGGGAAAGGCTGTGGATGTTGTTTACCTTGACTTCAGTAAGGCCTTTGACACCATTTCCCACAGCATTCTCCTGGCAAAACTGGCTGCCTGAGGCTTGGATGGGCACACGCTTTGCTGGGTAAAAAACTGGCTGGATGGCTGGGCCCATAGAGTGGTGGTGAACGGAGTTAAATCCAGTTGGCAGCCAGTCACTAGTGGTGTCCCCCAGGGCTCAGTTTTGGGGCCACTCGGGTTTAACATCTTTATTGATGATCTAGAAGAGGGGATCGAGTGCACCGTCAGTAAGTTTTCAGATGACACCAAGTTGGGTGGGAGTGTTGATTGGCTCGAGGGTAGGGAGTCCCTGGAGGGACCCCATGAGGGTGCCCTGGAGGTGTTTAAGAGTCGGGTTGACATATGGTGTAGTTGAGAACTGTCAGTGTTAAGTTAATGGTTGCAGTAGATGATCTTCAAGGCCTTTTCCAACCTAGATGATTCTGTGATTCTGTGATTCTGTCACTGGACACCAGGACCCTCTCCACTTTCCTTCCTCAGGAAGCTGTAGATAGCAAAAAGTTTTTCCCCCAGCCTCCTCTTCTCCAAACTAGACAAACCCAGTCTTTAGCCCCTCCTCAGAGGACATGCCTTAGAGCCCTTCCACCAGCTTTGTTGCCCTCCTCTGGACACATTCAAGTACCTTAACATCCTTTTTTAAACTGTGGGGCCCAGAACTGTACACAATACTCAAGGTAAGGACACACCAATGCTACATACAGTGGGATAATCTCCTCTTTTGAATGGCTGGTTATGCTGTGTTTGATGCACCCCAGGATGTGGTTTGTCACTCTTGGCTGTCAGTGCACACTGCTGACTTGTATTGAGTCTGCTGCCAACCAGCACTCCCAGATGCCTTTCTGCAGGGCTGGTGTCCAGCCACTCCTCACCCAATTTTTACTTGTGTGTGACATTACTCCGTCCCATGTGCAGAATCCAGCATTTGTTCTTGTTAAATTTCATTACATTGATGATTACCCAATGCTCCAATCTATCTAGATCCCTCTGCAAGACCTCTTGTCCCTCAGGAGAGTCAACAGTACCTCCCAGTTCAGTATCACCAGCAAACTTGCTAATGGCGCATTCAACTCGTGCCTCCAGATCATTGGTAAAAATATTGAACAGGACTGACACTAGAACTGAGTCTTGAGGAGTACTGCTGGTCACTGGTTGCCAGCTTATGTAGCCCCATTCACTGCAACCCTTTAAGCCCTGCTGTTCAGCCAGTTCTTCACCCAGCACACCATGTATCTGCTCATCTCACAGCTGGACAACTTGTCCAGAAGAATGCTGTGAGAGACGGTGTCAAAAGTCTTACTAAAATCCAGAAAAACTACATTCACTGCTTTCCCTTCATCCCCTAAGTGGGTGACATAATTGTAGGAGGATATCAAACTAATTAAACCGGACTTTCCCTTTGCGAACCCATCTTGACTGTGTCTGACAATTTCATTGTCCTTTAAATGCCTTCCAACAGCACCCAGCATGATCTTCTCCACAATTTTTCCAGGTACAGAGGTTAGACTAACAGGTCTGTAATTTCCGGGGTCTTCCCTCGTGCCCTTCTTGTAAATTGGAATAACACTGACTAGCTTCCAGTCAGCAGGGACCTCACCAGACTCCCAAGACCTTTGGTAGATGATCGAAGGGAGTCCTGCTTAACATCTCTAGCTTCTTCAGTACTGTGGGATGAATCCCATCTGACCCCGTGCACTTCCAAACATTCAACTGATACAACTGGTCCCTTACAATTTCAGTGTCCATAATTGGAAAGTCACTGTTTCTGCAGTTGTGGTCCTCCAACTCAGAGGACTGGGCAGCCCAAGGTCTAGTGTCCGTATTAAAGACTGAGGCATAAAAAACATTGAATGCTTTTGCTTTTTCTTCATCCCTATTTTTCAGGAATACTTATTGTTCAGTGGTTTAAAATATTTGTGTTGAAAGGTTTTGCCAGTACACAGTCAACTCAGTAATACTACAAGGAAAGACAGTTTTCATAATGTCAGCTTGAAATAATTCTGACACTTCTTTAACACATAATATCTTTTCACAATACTGCAGAAAGTATATTTTGAAAAGTATATGTTTGAGTGTATATTTTGCTAAAAATTAGCAAGAAATGTATCATTCAATAAATTTCCAATAGCCTAGAATAATTTTTCATATTTTTAAATGAAATAGTGAGCAATTAAGCCACAAAAGATTTCCTACTTTCATTTACTTTCTTAATGAAAATGTTAAAACACAAAGAGCATTCAGTGCCACTAAAATTAAGAACTTCAAAATTTAGTTTGTTTTTCAGGAAAATAAAACTTGAACATGAAAATTGAACTGATGTAGCACTACTAAGACACCTTCTAATCTATTGCAAAATTAGGTTTCTTAAAATGTACAGACACATGCAAAAGATTCCAGGTTTGTTTGACCCAGAATAAAATAGGGCTTCCCTGCACTACCCCTCTGCAAATGATTAACCCTGAAGAAAATGAAAACAAAATAAACTCTGATTTCTGCAGTAAAAATTCTTTCTCTTCTCAAACCAGAGGGAAGGGTGGCTTCTATTAAAAGCACCCCATTTTAATACAGGATTCTTGGCTTCAGCCTTATTTAACATTAACCCCTTGTGTGGCAGGGATTCAAAGCTGTCTAATGCCTACAGATGTTGTGTAACTGTCAGTTCAAATTACCAGTCTTCAATGTCTTTGCCACAGTGGTGATTCAGTTTTTTGTAGATGGCTGCAAAAAAAGTCCAGATCCTCACCAGAACATGTAAATTGTACACAAAAATAGATTTCACTTGTCCTCTTCACCCTTACACTCAAGTATGAAGATGGAGTCAGAATTTGTATTAGGAATTTTCTATACAAAGAAACCAAAGCCACGTCTCTGTGTGTTGCATGCTGTCAGCTCCACACACAAACTTTGCAGAAATGCACGCCTAGCTTGCAAAAGGATTATGAGATTCAAAGTCAAGAGAAGGAAAGTGTTGTTTCAGCTCATAACACTCAGGTGAAGACTCAGCCCCATTCTGACTCCACCAGCCCACAGCACCCTTCTTCCCCAACTGGCTTTCACAATGAGATGGTGTTGAAGCAGAAAAACGTTACGACTCCCTGTCTTCTTCTTGATTTGACTTTACTTCCCTCCACTGCCTGTGCTGGAGGATAATTCCTTTTGGCTAAGAACAGCCCGAGGCATGCTCTGAGGCATTTAAACCCTGTTCTGAAAGCTTAATGGGGTTCCCTCCAGAAAGGTGAATGTGAGAGCTGCATGACCTCTCACAACCACAGTGCATCAACATTTCCTCCCAGTGTTACACAGTTACTCAGGTGAAAGTACATCTGATATTAGTGCATGGTATCAGCACCTGACCATCCACCAGTGTTTATGCAAACATTTCAGTTTTATTGTAACTCTCTACTCTAAAGTAAACAATTAAAACCACTAAAAAGCCCAGAGAGTCTGGCTCGATAAATTCATCTGCAAAGTCACGCGTGAAACGGGAAATAATACCCTAGGTACTAATAACCTGCAAATTTTAACACTGCATGTCATGAGCCTCAGTAATGTTTTTACAGACAAACTGATTATGTTGTTTGGATAGGTAGACTAGAAAGTGGATGGAAAACTGCCTGGACTGCTAGGCACTAACTGCTGCCATTAGATGTACAAAGTCCAGGTGGTAGCTGGGTACTAGTGCTATTCCTCAGGGACTGACACTGAGCCCAATGCTCTTTAATGTTCTTATCAACAACCAGGGAAATAAGATGGAATATGCCCTCAACAAGTTTGCTGTGATTACAAACCAGGAGGGGATGGAGCAAGGGATGAGGAATGAGGGTGGCAGGCAGGGTCACTCCTCCGAGGGACTGTGATGTGCTGCAGAACTGCACCAGCATGAACCTCACAAAGATCGAGACAGACCTCTGGGCTGATCCAACCCGTGATGTAAGTCTGCAACAATTAAGGCTAGGAACCAACAGGTTGGGGAAAAATTGTCAGAAAAGGAGCCAGGGTCCTGGGCTGAGCATCTTCCAACAGTGTGGCCTGTGGCGATGAAGATCAACCACACACTTCCCTGGACAAGACACACAGTGACTCCGTTAAATAAACCCTCCTGCAGAAGCAACCAAGACAGTAATGGAGCTGAAGCACAACATGACCAAAAAGACATGGAAGGAACTGGGCTGGTTTAGCCTTCAGCAGAGACCTCAGCGCTGTCTACAACTCCATTACAGGAGTAGATGGCGAGGATAAGGCCACAACACTCCTTGAAAGGACACAGTGAAACCACATGGCACAAGTTGTAATGAGACAAATATTGATTTGACACTAGGAAAAGTTTTCACTGTGAGGATGGTCAAACACTGGAACAGGGTGCCAAGGAGACTGTGAAATCCTGCTCTTTACTCATTTTAAACCAGGCACTAATGCTTTTCGGGGGGGGGGGGGGGGGGGGGAGAGTGAATGATCTCCAGATATCCCTAATGATCCTTATAATTCCATTACTCTAGCATGGGGTCCATACAAAGGCACTTTGGGAGAAAGTAATTCTAAATCCCTGATTATCTCACCAGCTCTTCAGCAGGCATGAGATTCCACCTGCTTCCAGAGGGGCTGCCCTTGCTCTTCAATGCTCCACATTCTCAGGTATTAATACATATATTGACTCTCAAACTTTCCACCAAAATGCTTGTTTTAACATAGCTTTATATTTTTTCACTTTTTTTCCTTTCTTTTATGGTCAATATTCTGCATTGCTTTTATTCACAGAAAGAAATAAGCATATTTTAAAAAAAAACCCTTATGAATTTGGTTGAATGTAGCTAAGAGTTTTGGTCAAAGAAAGTAAGTATGCAAACTTTGTAAGAGTGTGAGTATTTTATTTTGATTTCTATAAATGAGACGTTACACAGGACAAAAATCTGAGAAATAGAAAGTGAAAAAACCATACCCTGAAGATGATTTGTTCCATTTTTGGATCAGATTAAGTGTTTTGCTCAGCTATAAAACTGAGGGCATTCCACATCGACTGATGTCGAAAATTCTGCAAAAGAGTCAATTTTCCAACTCGGGTACCAGACGATGGCACCTGCCCATCTGTGCAGATCCTACGGCACTGCCTCTCCCGCTCCCCATGCGCACTGGGAGCCTGACGCAGATCTTGGCAACATGTACTGCCCGGCACCGACCGCTGAATCAGGGCTCAACTCGCCGCTGCCGCTGTGGGGCCCAGCTCCGGCGGGGGGTGACGCGGCTCGGCCCCCCACCGCCGCCCGCCCTCTCGGAAGGGAAAAGAGGCACGGCGAGGCCGTGGGCCGTGGACCACGGGCCTCAGCTCCTCTGTGCGCCTGCGGAGGCTATGCCTCCCGCCGCCCCAGGCGCAGCCACCCCTTGCCGGGCGAAGCGCGGTATCCCTGCCCGCAGGGCTCAGGGCGCCGCCTGCCATCGCACCGCCACTCCGGTTGCACCGCCCGCCCGCCTCTTTTCTGGCACCGCGGCCGCCATGGCGCAGGGGGAGCCGTGGGTCCCGGCCCCGGGAGCGAGGGTGTGCAGCGTCCACGCAAGACGGCCGCTGGAGCCCTCTGCGAGGACTGCGGGCGCTGCGTCTGAGCCCTCTGCCCGGCCCTGGGCCCTCACCACGGACACCGCGCCCGCCTCCAGCCCAACGCCGTCCGCCACAAGCAGGTGAGCGCCACAGACGGGCACCGGGCGATGTCCTCGGGGCATGCCCGGCCTGGCCTGTGCCTCCCGCGGCGCCGGGCGTGCACGGAGCAGCTGAACCTTGCGGCGGGTTTGCCGCAGCGGGAATTTTCTCTGAAAGACCAGGTCCAGCGGGTCGGCAGAACGGGGCTGGGGTGTAACCAGGAGCTGGGGGGGCCACGGGGCACTGAGCTGGAGCAAAGATCTTCCTGATTTGATTATGTGTCTTGACGGTTTTTTCCTCGTTTCTAGGCTTGTGCAGCTGGGTTTTCTTTTGCCAGGGTGAGACGGTGGCAGCTCTGAGTATTAGTGCAGTGGGCAGCAGTAGGCTGAGTATCTTCAGCCTTCAGCCTTGCATTGCTTGCCTTATAAACAGCTTGTGGAGCTCAGGTTTTGTTGTCACATCAGTTTTGTAGGCTGTACTGGCTAGCAGAACAAAGTTTCTGTACTTTGTCAAGTTCCTTGTAAGTCCAGTATGGACAGGGGTCTGTGTCCTGTCACTGCACAAGGACATGATTCGTGCATGAGAGTTATCCAGTCACACCTCAAGCACACGAATAGAAGGAGTATAAATCAGGGGACAATGGGGAGGTGACATTGAGTGTCAGGTCACATGAAGCAGCATTTTCTTCTCAGACCTAAGGTGGGGGACCAGAGGAGCTTGGTTGCCCCGGGGGACTTGTTTTCATTGCCAGGTTGGAAGTACCTTTGGCAGAAACCATGCCACAGGGGAAGGGGAAAGGCCATTGCTATTTGTCCCCTTCCCCCATTGCTGTAGCTTGCTAGACCACACTGAGTCCCCATGTAGAGAGCCTGTTCTCTGACAACTCCTTGGGGATGGGAAACAGGGGTTGTTGCAGGTTAACCCTGGTAGACAGCTAAGCACCACACAGCTGCATGTTCACTCCCCCTTCCTTGCCCAGTGGGACAGGGAAAGAGGAAAGGAAGACTAAATCCAAGAAAACTCGTGAATTGAGATAAAAATAGCTTAATAAGTGAAGAAGTGGAAGAAGAGAGAAGGAGAACAAAACAAGCGATGCAAAGGCAGTCACTCACCACATCCCAGAGGTAGACCATAGCCAGTTTCCGAGCAAAAGATGGCTGACCCACCTAAACCCCCTCCTCTGTTTTGTTGCTGGGCATGATGTTATGTGGCATGGAATATCTCTTTGTTTAGTTTGGGTCATCTGCCTGCTTGTGTCCCCTTCCAATCTCTTGTCCACTCACAGTATAATCATATCTAAAACACAGCAGCATATGAGCTGCTATGAGGAAAATTAACTCCATCCCAGCCACAGCCAGCACAGGGGTTCTTCCCTAAGCTTTTTTTATTCATCCCAGTTTAGCTGTCTATCGAGCAGCCCCAGGAGGCTTTGCAAACTTGCCCAATGCTTCCTGCTTGTGCTGTGTTTTACTCCAGAGAGCCTACCAGGAGGCTTGCTGAGGCCTGCATGCTGTGGGGCTAGGCTTGGGAGGCTTAAAAAATAGTAACACAGGGGTTTGATGTTCAGGAGCTTATTTTTCCTCCACAGTTTTAGAGAGCTCCTTCCCACTCCTCCAGTATTTTGGAGCAGTGTTGCTAGGAATTTTCCTAGTTCCCACAGATTGTGAGCAGATGCACAGATCATGCTAAATTCCTTTGGCATTTTATTGCACTTCATGTTAGAGGGCAGTACAGAGTCAGAGGGCAGAACACTAGGCTGCAAGCAAACAGCAGCAAAGGGGAAAGACCACTGAAGACGTCAGAACAACTCAGAGCACTGTTCCTGCCTGCTGATCTCTTTCATTGGAAGTATCCCTGTTGCAGCTGGGAACTCACTACAGTGTTTGCATTCCCTTCATGACACCAGGGCAATGTGTGGATGCAGGTATTATACTGTGGCAGCCTGATTTTAGCCAGGGTAAAGTGCACAAAGCAACAAATTGTGCCAGTTCCCTGGGGGTCTCTTGGACACAGGGGAGCAGGTGCTGGAGATAGTTACTTGTCTCGGTGCCAAAATAGGAAGTGAACAGGGTAGAAACTTGGGTCCCCACGTGACATTGTTCCTAGGAAGTCTCTGCTGACATCAACTAGCTTAGGGCTTCAGAGATTTCAGGCACAAACTGTCAAAAGTCATTGTAGCCTAAGAGATGATATTTTGACTAGTGATTTTGCTTGCTGGGAGCAGTTACTCTGTGCAGTTCTTGTGATGTGCCATCAGCCAGGCACATGTGAAAATCTTTCTTGGTACTTTTAGCTAAGAAGAGATGAGAACCATTGTGCAAGGTCCATCAGCTGGTTTATCCCTGGATCTAAAGTTGTATAAAATCATCTGGAAGGCTGATTAAAATCATCTGGAAGCCTGTGCTTCTGAATGCAGGACATAGGATCATCTTGATATTTGTCTTGTGAGCCTGACTGGAGCTAGGAGTCTCATCTCTCAGAAATCCATGCTTTTACAGTGTTTTCACTTGAGTGAGTTGGGGCATCCAGGCAATCCCTAAAGGAATGTTTCTGGAGTTGGTTCCTCAGAGTGAATGATATGTGTTGCCTGCCAATGTTGCAAACACAGTGTCTCCACTGCTGGGAAGCAGCTCTTTCGCTTACACCTGTAAAGAAAGTAATGCTTAACCAGAAATACTTGGGGCTGGCATAAGTATTTGCATATGATCACTGTTGTGAGGGAGTGAATGCATGAGGTGACGTGTTTTACTAGCAGAGAAGGAAGACTGGGTTTTGCTTTGTGGTCTTTGTCAGTCTTTGAGGAAGGGAATGAAGTCTAGGCTGCAAATTAAATTGAGGAAGGCTGATCACTAGTAGAACTCCTGAATCTTCAAGTGGTGCAAAACCCTTCTGGACCTTCAGGGAAAAGACTGGAAAATTGTGGCTGTAGTGGATGGCATAACATGAGTGTCTTGCTCCATGCAAGAACATTTATCTGCTTGCATGGATGCGCCTGTGCCAAGGGACTTCCAGATGTGGAGTCTCCAGCTTTTGCTGGGAGCCCATCCCATTTTCTTCTGACTCTGTCATAATCAAATGAAAAATATGTCAGAAATGCAAACTGTTGCCCATGAAGCAGCACTTACGCTCAGTTTGTCAACCCTGAAGCGTTTCAATGTCATGCTGACCTGGGGATGTTGCAGTGAGCTGGTACATGTGCATGCAGATGCTTTTGACTGGGCCCCAGCTGCAGAACAGGATACTGATAACAGCTACAGCTCTGGAGCTAGCTTATCTGGTATTTATTGAAAGACTCTCTTATAACATTAGTGCACTGAGAGCATGGGGCAGCATTGCCTAGATCTTTCATGGTACTAATGACAAAAATGGATCACCAAGTGCACCAAGACTGTTCAACCTGCTGGACAGAGGACAGCCAATTTCAGAGGGCTGCGGATGAGAAACTGTGGGGCTAGACACAGCAGAACATTAACTGTGCTGTTCTGCTCAGTGCATCTCAGGGCACACCACAAGTATCACAGATACCGTGATTACCAGCCAAGCTGTTAAAATTTGTTCTTGCAGGCATTCAGACTACAGCATCACTGACTGTAGTAATACTGGGGTATTTCTGATAAGTCTTTTGTACACTGGGAAGCATCCTGAACATTCACTGGATTTTGACTCTAGACGGAGCCTCCCACTGATCCTCTTAATAAAAATACTTGGCTAGCTGTCCTTCCGCTGCTAAATGCATGAGTATGTAGTCTTGAAATGCATAGTGCCATAGATTTAAAGATGAAAACGTTTTTTTCACCATAGGTTTCCCTGTTTCTTGTGAAGGTGGTACTAATTAGCACAGCTCTCCGAATCTTACCAGTATAACCACCATGAGCGGGTGAAATGTTGAAATCCTTATGTTTCATCACTACTGGCCTTAATAAGCCTCATAAACTGGGTGTTTCCATGACGTGCTCCCCTATATGGAAAGCAAGCTGGATACTGATTTCTGGTTTTTACAGATGCTGTTACAAAACAGTGTTTTGTTTTATTTTTTTGCTGTATAGGAACTCATGGTGTTGTGTTTGAAGGATCTAGAAGAGAGAGAAGAACAAGAAGCTGGTAACAGAAGGAGTGTAGAGCAGGCTGCTAATGATCTGAAGGTAAAGTGTGGTTTGCTTCTCCACTGGATGGTCATTTTCCAAGGAGAGACATTTTGCTTTTTCTGTAGCTATTCAAAGATCCGGGCAGCTATTGCTTCTCAGGAAAAGAGTGTATTCCCCATACCCATCACAACACATTACTATCAAAGGGAGAGAAGAGAAAAAGAGTCTCCAAAGGTCTGTCCCCCAGTCCCTGATCAGCTGAACATTTCTGGAAGAATAATGTTGAAATTTTTGTACAGAGGAATAGTAAATAGCCCTAGTCACATATGTTATTCTGGCTTCACTGGTGTATGTTGCATTGCACTGAACTGCATTATTGAATAGTCTGACTTCAGAGTTAAGTAAACACAAGAACAGCTCTGTTGATTCTGTTTTAAGAATGGGAATGTATGCTAAGCTCCACCTCATTTATAGAGCATGAAATGGCTGTTGCTCTAAGGAGCATCTCTAAGCATCTCTGTTACAGGAATGTGAGTAAGAGCTGAAAGGAGCTCTGTAGAGGTTTGGGACATTGTGGTTTGATGTCACTTTGTTTTGGAGGCTTTCTTTTCCCAGCAGCTCCCTGCCCCTAACTTGCTTTAAAAGGGGGCAAAGTGTTGCTATCAAATGACCAGGTCTGCTGCTTCTAGCAGTTAGTACCTGACTCTCTTACATTCCAGCTGAAAACAGCATTTGCTACATAAATAAGCATTTTGGAATCTGCCCTCAAGCTTTTCCAGGCAAGTCCTGGCTGCATTCCCTTAAGGGGTAAACACCAGTTTCCCAAGAGATGCAGCTAATCAGTAAAATTCAACCAAAATGTAACTTTGAAAATCTGGGAGAGAAATGCCTGAAATGTTTATGGTCTGTTGAGTATTGGAGGGACACTCTTTTGCTTCATCTATAGGCACATGCCATTATGAGCAGAAGGCAGATGTCAGACAAAGTGACAGAGCTCCAGTGACTACTTCAGAAAGAGGAGAATCTGGCAAAAAAACTTCATTGATGAAAAGACTCAGCAAGCCCTGGAACACATGATCAGCAGTTGGAGTCTTGTCGAGAAAAGCTTGCAGCCCTGGAGAACTTCTCACATTGAATCAGACAAATACAACAGCACAGTGATCCTATTCAGTTGCTGAAGGTTGTATTGTATGGTCTCTTTCTACCTCTTATCCTCATAGTCCTTGGTAAACTGCTCTAGTGATCTTCTCTGCAGATCCTTCTGTATGTAAGCAGCGTCTTTCTCGCAGCTTTTTAATCTTCTTTTTGTTGGTATTTTGGTGAACCAGTTTGGTTCCTGATCTTTGAGCTCTTAGGTGTTCCTGCTATGACATTGATTTCAAGTCTGCATGAAATTCATGTTAATTTTAAGCATATATGAAACAGAGTTATACTTGTCTCTTAATCTTGAAGACGAACACTGTATCAGGCCTTTCCTTGTGCAGTGTAATATGGAGGTCTGAGGAAAGGCAGCTCCCTTGGGAACCTTAGGAGGAAGGCTAAATAAATTGTTTCATTTCTTCAATCACAAGAGATCCTAATCACCCTCAGCAATAGCCGTCATTTTACTGAAGGGGTCAGTGTTTTTCTTTTTGCCTACAGATAAAGGTCAGCCTCTGTTAATGATCTTCGCCTTCCTTGGGAAGGGTGCGTTGCCATGTGCTCATGCCCTGACACAAGCCAAAGGATGCTTTTCATCACAGGATGGCCTGTAGTGCATTTTACATCCTTGCAACTTAGCAGACTTGAGAGTTTGCATTGTGAGTGATATGGCCCTGGCATTTGTGTGTGCTACCAACATACCTCCAGATGGAAAGCTGTTCTTCATGGTTTTGGAGAGGTTTATTGTGCAGGAGGTTGGATTTTATTCTTTAAATTGCTTTTTAAGCTTAGTGGTTTAATTTTCCCATTGTTGGGATTTACCACAAAGGGTCCTAGCCAGGTTAAACTCATTCCCATCTTGGAGTGTCCTGGAGGACCCTGTTTTAAGCATGACTGCTGGGTTTTCCATCTCTGGAGTAGCCCCTGGCTCTACTGGCAGGAGGAGCTAATGGACAGGCTAATGAGCTAATAGGCAGGCTGAACACTGCAAAGCTTGCCTGTTATGGCCCATATGTTTACTTAGTGATGGAGCTGTCCTTGCTCAGTGGTGTGTGGAGCTGGGAGTGAAGAGTCCATTCATGTCACTGTCTCTACTAATTCAAGAATTTGGCTTTCTGTCCTCAGAAATATACGGAAATCAAGAACAAGATGCAGGAGCCCAGGTACCTGTTAGAACAGTGGCATCCAATACCTCTCTCGTTTGAGCACATGCTTAACTATTTGTGACAGTTCTTCAGTCCATTCTACAGAAACCACTAGAAGCCAGGCTTAAAGAAGGTACCTGGGAGAGTGCTGTGAATTTTGCTTTCTCCTGCTTTCCTTTTAAATGAAGTGTGGTCTGTAAGTAAGATAGCAGGACTTTTTACCAAATCACCTGGAGAAAACAGCAGCTTTTCAGACATGGGTACCGTTCTCTGACAACATTGGTGTAATGTTGCTATAGCAGTGGTGATTTAGAGGTTTCTTTTTCAACTCTGAAGATGGCCTTTTGTGCCTTAAAGTTTGTCTGCTGCTTTTTTCCAGCTCTATCAGTTATTTCAATACAGCTTACTTCTTCCTGCAGAGCTTATCTTGCTTATATCCCTAGACCATCACACCTACACAACATAGCTGTTCTTGCCTTTCAGTCACTGTTGGGTGTAAGTGCTTTTGCAGGACATCTGGCAGGCATGGAACATCGGGTGCCTGTAAAATTTGAAAGCTTTTTCTAGTTGATGTACCTGGTGATCTTTCTGTCTCAAGCAGTCTGAAAGATGCTCAGGGTTTTGGTACTTTGAAGGTGGGTTAACATGTTCTGCTTAGAGCTCCTTTTGTCTTTGAGCTGGTATTTCATCCTTAAGTGCCCTTTGGCACGATTAAGGCAAGGATTTTCCTAATGGGACGCAGAGCCACAAAGCCAGGGAAACCCTGCTGCTTATTGAGGTGCAGGTGAGCAGGGCAACACCAGCCATCACATTTCACCCAGCTACCTTTTAATAATCCCTTTTCTGAGAGCTGCCAACAAGAACAGTGTAGCAGGGTGCTGGGGAAAATGTTCAGACCAGATCTGAAAGGCCACTGCAGGATGTGTGGAGAATTGCTAGACAGTACCATGCAGGTGCTCTGTAGCTTAGCATCTGCAGTTGTCTTCAGCTGCCTGACTGTTCTCATCTGATAGAGGAGTGCTTTTTGATGTATGGGAGGTGCTTACTTGGGGTTGTGCTTGATTATGTAGTTTCGTGGCAACACTGGAATCCAGCATCTCTGTGCTATGCAAAGAGCATAAGGTCGACAGCATACAGAGTGAGCAGCCCTTCCCCAGCAAAAGTAACACAGTTTGTCCCATGAAGTTGGAAAATGGAGTGTCACAGTATGTCCTTCCACAGGACATTGGTAGAATTTACGCCAAAGAGGCAAAACCCAGATACCTTGTCCAGCAAAATTGCCTATGGTATTTTTAAAATCTTCTTGACAGTACAACCATGTTCTTCCACTGGCAGACTCCCTAAACTGTCCCTTTTCATCTCTGACCAGATGTTTTCAGTAGCCTTAATGCCACTGCAAAGAAGGAGCCTGGAAGAGTGTTGAAAACCATATCTCCTGTTGATCGGTTGCTTTTCTTAAAACATAAGTATGGTTGAACAAAAGTTAGAAGCACTCTGAACACTTACGGCTCATCACTGAAACAGTCAATGACTATCTTAAAATGGTATCTTACCTTTAAGATACCCTTTGTTTTTGATGTTTACAGTGTCTGCAAAGAACAAGTGCTTGGCGTTGCCTGAAAGTCATTGCCCTTTTCTGTACCTCAGGTTGGGAAAGAAATTTTACTTCCTGTCTCTGAAATCTCAATCCTTTGTTTTTATTCGGGACTGCCAGTGTGTGAATCAGCTAGTGGCTAATTTAGTTTCTGAAGATTTTTCTATTCTCCAGATCACTGTGGTCTGTCTTTAATTATATGTCCATCATGTAATGTGTTAAGGGTCAATCTCCAGGTGATCCTTTCCTCTGGTGTTGGTAGGAAAGATGTACAGTGAATTGTTCTGTCTCTTTGATGGGAAGCTAATGGACATTTCAGTGGCCTGCAGCAGATGAGGGCTGCAGCTGGTTTTAATCTCAAAGCTGTAATGTTCCCTATTACTGTGGTACCTGGTGGCAAAGGCCTGTTGTAAGAGAACATCTGTTTTCCAGCCTGAACATCTGTTTTCCAGCCTGGATCCAGCCCAGTGGAGGCCATAACTGTGGCTAAGTGAACACCTTGACTTCTGGCTGTTATTCAGTAGGGAGGGCAAGGGACAGTACTGTGCTGGTAGAGTGGGTTACATACTGTCCCTGCTCCTATAGGTTGTGTTCTAAGAGGGGTATTCTTCGGTGTTGTTATCTTCTCTTGTTTCTGTGCTCTCTTGAATGAGCTTCTAAGTCCAAACACTGCAACTTTTTCATTCCAATCGGGTTATCTCAACTGGAGATGAGCAAACAGGTGTTGCACTTGTAAATGCAGCAGGTGTTAAATCAGGAATGCAACAAGCAAAGTCTGTCTTCTTGGCTGTGATATCATGGGTCTTTTCCCCCTTGTGTCATTCCTAAGCTGCAGGATCCAGACTGAGTCATCACTTTGTAACCAGAACCTGTTAAGGTGCTACTAAGCAAGCACTTCAGTTTTTGGCTGGCAATGAACTAGGCTACTGAGTTTCATGAATGCTGCTCTGTATCTGCTTCAGGCTGCCTTTCATGGAGAAAGCTTCTATATTTGCTTCAATGTGAGCAGTCACTTTAAGGGCTGAAAAGACAAATTCTTAACTCTGTTAAAGCTGGATATGACATACCACCTAATTAAGAAAGATGTGCTCATAGGCTAGTGAAATTAAAAAATCTTGTCATAAATATTTGGATTTAAAGTCACTTAAAATTTTCATTACTTAGGAAAATTGGAAGAATTGCAGTCCTACAATAATCCAAAGAACTCTAGCTGTTTTGCATTATTTTTCTAGTCAAATTCACAGTTATGCTTCCAAACATTAGCACCTGGATGCAGTTCGTTCCTTGGGTTTTTGTCCTTTTTTTTTTAAACCAATGGAGGTATTTCCATTTGCTTGAGATTTAGTAGTTACACATTTTATGAAAGTCTAGGTTTTCAGGTAAATGTGACTGACATCCATCACTACTTATTGGCACAGCTTTTCAAGTGCTTACTGGAAAAAGCAGACACTGAAGCTAGGCCTTTTAAATCCTTCCTACTTTAAGTGTCTTTTGGTCTCGGTGTCACTTGTGTTCTGTACAAACCTATCATACCCATTGTTTACCTGCTGGAAGTGACTTGGAACAAAGACAGTCATGAATGACAGTCATTCAGAAGATAGAATCCCGTGGCATGCTGTTTTAACTGCATGAATAATTCCTGTTTCCTGTCTTCTGTCACCAACTACGTGCACAGACGTGACTGAGGACCTATTCAGACCACATGAACACCAATATTAGCTTTTCTGGCTGAAGTGTAGTGGAGATCACAACAATAAGTTGTTGCGTGTGTGAAATGTACTCCTGTAGTGGTAGTTTTGGAAGTTTTAACATTGATTACAGACTTAATACCAAGCTATTTGCTTCTCCATTTTGTTGCAGTATATAGGTGCAGATTGCAGGGGGCAGAATATCAGCAGTGGGCTCTCTAGCACCATGACATGCATTTCACACATGAGCAACTCTGTCCACATGTCTTTGACTCAAATGAAGCAACTGCTTCATTTCTGGTACCAGGTGTGCGCAGTGATCTTACCCAGATGAAGATGATCTGTTAGTTAGGCTCTGTGTATAAAACAACTGATAATGTTGCATCACTTGTTCCTGTATTTTAAACATAGCTGATGTTAGGGGCCACAGCAAGGCAAGGAGGAGGTGTGGGGTCCAGCTGTATCTTATAGTCATAACACATGCGTACTACCTCCTTTTCTGAAACTTTACAGACAAGTATAGAGCATAAGTCTTTGTTGCAATTAACTGTGCAGTGAATGGGCCCTCACTTAATGCAAGATGTCTTGCAAAAAGAGCATGTGGTGCTCTTTTACAGTGAATTATGGGAAAACTTAGAATCACAGAATGGTTTGGGTTGGAAGGAACCTTGAAGATCACCTAATTACAACTCGCCGGTCATGGACAGGGACACTTTCCACTAGACAGATTGCTCAAAACCCCATCCAACCTGACCTGGAATACTTCCAGGGAGGGGACAGGTTGGATGACCTTATGTTGCCTTCCCTGCTCATGGCAGAAAATGGTGGGAAAGTAACAGAGGACCAAGAGAAAGTGGAGTGGTTTATGCATTGCTCTGACAGCAGAGGGGAGGACTCCAGCCTGAATGAAAACAGCTTCTGGGCTTTAGACAACGGAGTGTGCCAGCTAGCCCAAGTTAGACACATGTAATTTATGGGAGAGGAGTCTATGTGAGAACACAGGAGAGGAAATAGCAACAAAGTCAAATGAGTGACAAATTAATTCAGTTGCAAAGACAGATTTCTCTCATACAGTAATCTGATGTATAATTACCTTTCATTTCTAAATTCAACAATGAAGAGCAATGAAAATACTGAAGTTCTTGTTTCAATGGGTCTGTTGCCCCCCATTTTGTGTTTATTTAGTACTATGCTGCCTGTAAAGCACAGTGAAAGACTGCACTCTGTGAGATCACATGTCTAAACACGTAGTTCTGATATACTACACTGCACAGAAATCAAAGCAATCTGGATTTCAAAATATTATAAACACTTGTTTCCCTAACTTTCATTTAAAAAGCAATTTACTCACTCTGAAAAGCAGCTTCAGGATATTAAATGTATTTGTCATCTGGCATTTAAAACATCTAAGTTTCAAAGTTTATCTAAGCTAAGATTAAAATCATGTATTAGGAAAAATTCCTTCACTGAAGGGGTTATGAAGCATTGGAACAGGCTGCTCAGGGAAGTGGTTGAGTCACTGTCCCTGGTGGTATTTAAAAGATGTGTAGAAGTGGCACTTAGGGACAAGGTTTAGTGGACTTGGCAGTGTTAGGTTGTTGCATTTAAGGTGATGAACTTGACTCCCTGACTACAGTCACACCCACACACTGGAATGCCTAATTAAGGTCTTCAGGACAAGGGATGTTGATTGGGTTCTTCCCCTCTAAAGGGATACAGTTAGTTAGTTGAATCATTCTTATGCTAACAGTTTTCATTATAGTTGATTTTATATACTGTCCTGGTTTAACCAGGCTAGGGTTAAGTTTCCCCAGCAGTGGGGGGGAGCTCTAGCCGGGTTATTCAGATACCATGCGGACGTCACATCCTGGCAGGTCACATTTTTCCTGGCGCGGGAGCGCGGTGCACTCGTGGTTTTGTACATCGTGCTTCAAACTGCTGTATTTGGTAGCTATTTTGCTCTGTTCATTGCTGTCACTATTACTGTTATTGTTATTGTTGTTGTTTGTTGTGTTGCTATTGCATTGTTGTATTAAACCTTTCCTTATTTCAGTCTTGGGGCTTTGTATTTCACTCCCTTTGTGGGGGAGGGGTAGCGGCCGCTTGGTCTCAGACCCCGGCAGGGGCTAAACCACCACATATACCTAGGAGAATTATAAGCACAATGAACATTAACACATATTGTATCAAATTTTGGATCCAACCGGTACTACCAAGTCCAAACGAAGTGAACAATTTCAAAAGCCAGCGTGACTCTTGTAGCTCGCAGGTGTCTTCTGCTACTTTCTGTATCTTCTTTAGCTGGATGTTGAGGTCCTGTGTAACATTAGAGATGTAAACACAGCAGTCAGTACTGGAGAGGTTTAAATAGCCACAGAGTCCATTTTGATGTATTAGCATTAAGTCTAGTGCCATGCGGTTCTGCAGAGCTAATGTTGAGGTGGCTTGTAATTGATTGTTGAGCAGATGCAGACTAGCGTCAGTAGGATTAGCTAATTTCTCTATTTGATAAGCTAATCTGTTTAACCATGTTCACATTCGCATAGTGGCATATCCAAATGTCCAAAAACCTTCCAGTCCCCAGTCCAGGTGAGTGGCTGCTCCTGGGTCTTGCCATCCCTCTACATTTCCATCCTGTGTTATTCTTGCCCACTTCGTGCGAGTCACCCAGTGGGGATGGACAGGAGTCCTTTTCCATGTAAGACACAAAGTCGGGATTCCTAAGGTGCATTGGAGTTCAGGCAACCCAGCCCATAAAGAGGTGTACATACTGCCATCATTGCAGGCCCAGATCAAACCAGCTGGAGCGTCACCAGCGGCAACTTGGCAATCACTACGAGGTGCAAAATCTGCACTGACCACTTTGTCACCACTTGCATATGTTACCATCATCCAGATCCGCAGATGCTGGGGAGCCCTGGTTACAGCGAGGATTTGGAGAGCCTTTCCCAGCAAGTGGGAAGTCCTGTGCGATACGTCTATCCATAGGTGAGGCATCCAAAGTCGCTGCAAGCAGGTCCAGCCTTATATACCAAAAATCATCAAGCCAGAATAACTGGCACCTTTGTTTTGAGCGGAAAATATCTGGTTTCATTCTCCTGTTGGATTCCACCCAAAGCTTGGCCAGGGCTTGGGGTGGGGGGAAACTAAGGGAGTTTCTAACAAGGCTGAATACTTGGGTTCTCAGCCTTGAACAAGGTTGAGATCACATGTCTAAACACATAGTTCTGATATACTACACTGCACAGAAATCAAAGCAATCTGGATTTCAAAATATTATAAACACCTCAGCCTTGAACAAGGCTGAGAAAGGAAAGTTGGATACATTTTCTCAGCATTTCATCCTCACTACTGATTATATTCTGTCTAAGCTGCATCTTTCACTAGTGAGCATACATACTTCGTTAATGTCAGCAGCTTTGGCTCGGGGCCTGTTGTTCAGGCTTCAATACTTCAACACTTTAGCAGTTTTACATCAGCATAGGTGGTTTGTTATAACCTAGTACAATACCTACTAGCACAATGGTTATCAGTTATAAAATATACGGGTCAACTCTGGCTTGGGCTTTCCTGCAGAGGCCATAAATCTAAAGCCTTTTGAATGGTTTCTTTAGCTAACTCAAAAGCAGCTTGCTGTTCATTTCCCCATTCAAATTCATATTTTTTCCTTGTCACCTTATACAAAGGGGTTAAAATTTGTCCCAAATATGTTGTCTCGAATATGTTGTCTCCAGAAACCAAATAGCCCAATAAATCTTTGAGCTTCTTGTTTCATGTGATCTACCACTAATTCAAGAACTTATTGTACCTTCTCATCATCATTTCCTTGAATCAAAATATCATCTATATAGTGACTTAATTGTGTGTGAGGAGGCAGCAGTATTTCATCTAAGTGTTCAGCTACAATTTTATGACAGATAGTGGGGCTATGCAACCATCCTTGTGGTAATCTAGTGGAGGTGTATTGCCGGCCCTGCCACGTAAAAGCAAATTGGTCCTAATGCTCTTCTGCAATCAGGATAGTAAAGAATGCATTAGCTAAATCTATTGCAATGCACCCAGTTCCTGGATGTTTCTGAACTTTTTCTATTAAAGTGACAGTGTCTGGCATGGCTGCTGCAAGCAGTGCAGTATGTTTGTTTAGTTCTCTAAAATCCACCGTTATTCTCTAGGATCCATCACTTTTCCTGGCAGGCCATATCAGATTGTTCCAAGCCAAGGGTGGTTGGCTTTAAACTCCTACACCTAATACATTTCTAATTGTTGTAACTAACTTAGTTGCAGCTGGAATCTGCATGGGAGGCATTTTTACTTTGCTGACTGTAACAGGTCCAGCACTAATACAGGGTTTAACTCCAGACTGATACTGACCATCAGAAGGATTTAAGGTCAGTCTTTTTAGAATGTCTATACCTATTATATATTCAGAAACAGGGACAATCATGACTGAATCTAATAATTTTGGGAGGTTTCTTATTTTCATTTCTATTTGTGCTTGTACAGCTTTAATTTATTTTCCTCCTAAACCTGTAATAATTACAGGTTGTCCTTTAAATTTCTTGGGATTCCCATATATTAAGGAGGCTCCACTCCAGTGTCAATTAGGGCATTTACGGTTTGCGGGGACCGGTTGTTCCAAAAAAAAAATTTTAGGCTCTACATGAGGTCATCAGGCCTTCTGCACCCACTGCCCTGGAGCTTGGTCATTAATTCCTTTGTACTGATCATATTATTGACTCACTTCCCTTGCCTTGTGCAAAGGGTACAAGTTAGAAAACAGTGCCCAATCCTCTTTCACCCCCCCGGAACCAGTGATCCACTCACGGGGGTCTGCGAGTGCATGGAGGGTCCCACTGAGGTTTGAGAAGGGGTGCCATAGGCTGAGTTGTCCCTGGATTCTTAGTTTTAGAACTCTGCACTCTCTTGCTAGGTTTATTTAGCCCTCTCTGTGTATATATTCACCACAGCTCGTTAGTTGGAACACCATAGATTTTTCATGAGACATGCCGTCTTTTAACAGAGCCGTAAACATTTCTTTATGAGAAATCCTGTTTTCACTGATTTTAGGGCTGTCTCGAGTATTTCGATTCCCAGCATTCCCTCAGGGACCCCACTCTCCAAGGTCACCCAGCTGCTGTATTTTTTCTATTACATCACAAAGGGGATTTCCTATCTCAGTAATCAAAAGAGTCATGATAACAGTTTTATATGCTGGTGTGAAGGGAAGTTGCTACAAGTGTACTTGAAATTGCTAATGTACAGGGACCTGTAAAGTAGGAGATTTAGTTTTAACATTAACCATCACTTGTGTTTTACTAGTTTTTATTTTTTCTGTATTTTACTGCAATGTATGTAATTTCATTTACACTTTTTCCTAACTACCCTCCGTACTCATTACCCACTTGTAAGATGTTTTGAAACCTTTAACTCCTTGCCTAGTAAAGATAAGACAGACCTTGGACAGTCTGAAAAACTCCCTGAGTACATCCCTAATAGCAGGAACTTAAAACCAAGTGTCTAAGAAGACGCCAGTGTCAAGATAAGTGACTGGAAGCTGGTCTAGACTAACCTCTTTGGAACAAACAGGAGCTGAAGGACGGATGAGGTAACTCTATGACCGTATATGGACACTAGAGACCTAAAGTTCACTAACGGACGGTGTGCGAAAGGCTATATGGACCCCTAAGGAGGGGAGAAGACCCTCACTCTATTTTTACTATGCATGCTCAGACTATGTAAATGAATTCTGAGAACCAATTTGCATAAGACTGCCTTTTCTAAGAAATTTGATGCATATGTATGCTTTTTGTGTATATTAGTCAGAGTGTTTTGTTAGTAAGTGTGGCACTCATATTGGAGCGATCCCCAGTGCTGCCCAGCGCTGTGAATAAAGAATACCTGCTGAACTGTTATACTCAATTCTGACTGTTAAATGAACCTCTTTGTTTCAGGTGGAGCAGTTTTAATCACTCTCTTTCTCATAGTGACTGACAAAGGATGCCACATCATGAAGTCAGCATCTCCTACAAAAATAGCTGCTTTCATCCCTTCCTTTTTCATTTGCTGTATACAGTCTTGCAAAGCAAACCACTGACAGTCAGATGCCGGCCAATCATTTTCTGTAGGATATTTGGTATTACATTCCAGAGCAGCCAGTGCTAACAAATTAATATCCCGAGTATTGTTTCGAAATGCATCCTGCACAAGAGAATATGAACTTAAAATCAAAAACCTTTTAGAATCTCCTGTGTCTAGGGTTATCTCTGCAGCTCCCTGATCGTGCAAACGCACCATCCAAGAGAGCAGGGATTCCCCCGGTCTCTGCTTAAATCTTTCAATTATTTCCACCACTGATTACAATACTTTATCAAAGTCTTTCTATTAGTTACACCACCTGTGGACCTCCCTATATCCTTCCAATGTTTCAAAATACATCCCAGGGAACTTTTCTTTAAAATTCCCCCACTTCACTTGCCTCTCTTACATTCCTCCAACCACAAACCATCTTTATCACGTACAAACTGCATTCTCTGTTTTCCCAGAAATTCCGGACCTGACACTTAGGGCAGTCAGTATCCTGCCCAAACTCAACCCACAGCTCTTGCTCACACCACATACATTCTAAAACATACAAAGGTTTACAATCGTTTTCTGGGTGTAACAGACACCACTCGGGTTCCCACATTCATTCAAAACTGCGTATTAAGATCACAACAGTTATTTATCAAGTATTTCAGACAGTTTTCACTCACATTCATATAGCTTTTTTGCTTCGTCCTTCTCCAGCCACACCCCTCATGGGATCACGGAACCGCAGACTGGGACTCCACACTTGCTTCGCAGTAGTACCGCGTCTCACACACTCTTAGATTAAACAGATTGATCTTATATTACTATACAAGGAGCTCCCTTACACCATTTACACAAACAACACAGAATTACACTTACAACCACAAGTACCACTAGGAAACACAGTAATACAGAAAGCATACAGTAAGAAAAGACAGAATAGTGCACTTAAATAGGAAAATACAGGGTAATGCATCAAATCATTACTACATGAGAGAGAGAATAGTGATTAAGAAAGATACATCACCACTTCTTTTCCTTTTCCTATTTTTACTTTTTGTCAACTCTTACACTGTATTATTTGTTTCACTACTTTATCCTCATCTTTCCAAGATTTCTGGGCCCATTCCGTCCCTGCCTGGGATGGAGCACAACTATGTTCCTGCAGCAGTTTATCCATGGCAATCTTGTCAGTGACGCCAATTTAATGTTGCATTTAAGGTGATGAATTAATTTGGTAAGAGATAAATCCCCTTGCATTCTAGCAGTCCTCAGGGATTAGAGAGGCTAGGGGCAGCTGGACTCATCTCTTAATAGGTATGCCAATTAGGGCCGTAACTATAGGTCTGACCTGGATGCATGAACAGCCCGTATGTTGTAGGTCTGGTTGCGTTCTGAGAAGCAGTCAAGTTCACGAATAGTACGGTTTATTCTTATGCAACATCTACAGATTCTTTGAGATTGCCTACGATAAATGCACAAACTGCAGGTTGGCTATACAGCACTACACAAAAGAAAAACAATTGCAATCACACACACTTAGTTCCCGGGTAATCACTTGGTGTAACCAAGGGCTCAAATCTTACCAAAAGGTGTCCCTTCTGGGGGGGGGCGGGCAAGGAGCACAAACCTGTCGATCTGTCCCTCCGATTTGGTGTTGGATTATCGTCCCTCTGAGTTAGACACAAACTCGGGGTAGTATTTATCTTAGTGTGCATGTGTGAGTGTGTGGGACTGTACTTAAGCCATTATCTTTTGAGTAACGACACAGTACATTCCTTGGTGCGAGGGGTACAGCTGGTTTTTGTGGGAAAAAGAGGGAAGATGAGAAACAAGGCTGGCTGGCTACTGCAAAAATCCTTGAGATAAGCGAAAGAACGGGACCACGCGGCCCACACTTCGCTTCACAGTCCTCCTTGGCGCCACGACAAACACCAATCACTGGACCTCCATCCCATCCTGTGCTTGCTCTGGGCACCCTGTGTCAAGGAAAAGTGTGTTTTACAGATTTCTCACTGTTTTGCTTTTCTTGTGCTTCCAAGACTTAACATAGGTTAATGGTTGGACTTGATGATCTTAAAGGTCCAACCTAAACGATTCTTCGATTCTTAAAAAAACAGCTATGAACTGAGTGAAATATGACTCAGCCAGTTTTCATTGCAAGTATGCTGCTGTTCAGTTCTCAACTGGATGTTTTGTTATACTTTTTTTTCAGCACAAGAAAAAATAGATGTGCTCATTATCTGGAATAGTTTTAAGATACCAGTTAAGTTTACATTTTATCACCAGTACTCTAGAAAGTACTGTAATTCATGACAATGTATGTTCCTTTAGGTACCCAACTTTGACATTGCTTTTATCAGAGATAAAATATTTGACAGAAAGAGTGAAGGGGATTGTTTAAGAATACCAGATCCTATTTTCAAAGGGAGTATCCTGGTTATTTCTAGATCATGAAACCAGAAAACACGTTAACATAGTAAATTATTGAGATAGAGTACATTATGAAAACTTTTGTGAGACATGCAGCAATTCGATATTAAAATTGTAGGACAGTATCTACAGAGAAAAATCTCACCTTAAAAATCCTGTAGCTTTTTGACCTGTCCTGTGTGATTATGTCATTTCAAACTTGTTTAATTTGATTATAGATTTGTTTTTTCCTGGCTTTGTGATTTCCAGTCCCACAATAGCTGCTTCATGGTAAAAATATTCTAAACTGCTGCTAAGACAGTGATTTCCAGGGTGTAGTTTCAGACTGTTTTTTTTTTCTTTTCTAAATGTCAGGTTAGGTGAACTGCTATAAATTCTCTGGGAGCTGGGAGGTTGTTCCTTTGCAGTGTACACAGTGCTGCTGCTCAGACCTGTGGTGCCTCTGTAAGAAACAGACTCCTAGTTCATTTTCAAATGAGATTTCAGTGAAATGGGATTTCACAACCCAAGAGTCCACTCCAGGACTCCTAAGGCTCTCTAAAACCCTTAGGCTGTAATCCCACCAGTCTCCAACTATTCTGCATAAAGCAGAAGTGTTTGTTCCCTACCTAGCTGTATTCACCTTCTCATCTGTGAACCATGCATATATTGACTTACATATTTGTCTTTTACTGACCTGCTTTAAAGCCTATGCAACTTTAAAGCGTCAGTGCATGTAAATAGTACAATGCTTTCTACTAAAAATGTCAGCTTTTTCCTTGCAAAACTGCAAGTTCCAAGACACTGCCAGCTGTGGGCTTCTTTGCAGGTGTTTTGTAACTTGGACTTCTTTCAAGAGTCATGATAAATGTAGCAAGTTTTTTTAATGGTTTTGACTGCAGATGCAAGATCACCAACCTGGGAATATGGCAGACTTCACCCAAGGCTGAAATTGTCTGATGACCATCTTGTAGTAAGCTGTAATTGGAAGAGGATATTTTATCCTTGTGGTCCCCAGAGATTC
Organism: Strix uralensis; assembly: GCF_047716275.1. Classification (NCBI taxonomy): domain Eukaryota; kingdom Metazoa; phylum Chordata; class Aves; order Strigiformes; family Strigidae; genus Strix; species Strix uralensis. Next base: position 64,164,436 of record NC_134012.1, read on the forward strand.
AATAAATTATGGCAAGTGTTGAGCAGAGATGCATTACTCTCTGGAAGCCATTACTGGGAAGTTGACTTGCTTCATGCTGGAGCAGGATGGTGGATTGGCACAGCCTACCCTTCCATTGGCAGGAAAGGAGACTCTGAAACCTGTCGACTGGGCTGGAACAGAGCATCTTGGTGCCTTAAGAAGTTTAATTTTGAATACTGGGCATTTCACAAGGGGGAGAGAAACCCCATCCTGATAGAAGATGATCTTGACTGCACTGGCATTTTTCTGGATTATGAAGCAGGAATCCTTTCATTCTACAATGTTACTGATGATGGCTCATTTGCACACCTTCTGCTGCAAGTTCACAGAACCAGTTAACCCAGCCTTGAAGCTCTGGGAAGGGTCCATTGGAATATGCAAACTAACATAAGGAACAAAACAAAAAAAAGCCTACTATTTCATGCTTTTTCTGTGAAAGCCATTTTAGCAATGATCTACATGAACTAATCTCTTGTCATATTAAAGTTATAACTCTGATGCTTTTAGAACATAGCACTTATGTTCAAGAAAGCCAACTGTAATTTTTAATGTATATGCATTTTTCAATGCGGGTGAAGGTGATCTGGCTTTTATAAATGATGTCAATGTACCACCTAAAGTGCCATATATAATATTTTTTGTACTTTTTTTTCAACTCAGAAAATGGAATAAGTCTGGTTCAAAGAAGCATATTACAACTCAGATTTGAACCTGGGTATTGCCATCTTTTTTTTTTATGAACTCCCTCCCCTCATCTGCCTGGAGCAGCTGCTATTACCATATTGTGTATGGTAATAGGCTTAGTTTGGTTCAAGCTTTAAGTTCATATAGTGCATATTGTTATAGTTGACAAGGTCAGATTTGGATAATAAATGCACTATGCTCATACTTAAGTATCATCTTGGAAAAATCAAAGATAGGCACCAACTGTTGGAAGGGTCCCTTCAAGTAAAGCTGAAGTAGGAGCTTCTGTAGCCATACTTAACAGCCTTTAGCTGGTCTTACTTATGACAGACTGAACTGGGTTTCTGGGGGGTCCTGTTCTTCCCACACAGAGTGGAAGTACAATAAACAGTTGTGTACCACCCCCAATAGAAGATGAAATGCCTAGAGGAGCCACAGGTGCAGTAAAAACACTAAGTCAGTGGGGCACTTGTGCTTAATTTATTTTTGTGTCCTATTTGCAAAGGATTTTTAACTGCAGCTGGATAAAGATATGCTTGTATAAAACTAGGTGAGACAGCTTGCAAGTTTCTGTATAGGGATAATTTATTTTTTTCCCAAAACATTAATTAATAAATCCTGAAAATTTCTGGAGTCTATGTTTACAGCAGCCTCTAGGGTCAGCCCTGCTGGAGTGAAGAACCACTGCTACTTGAAACAGGTCAGGTAATCCTACAAAATCATCACTGGTGCTGGCAAAGGCAAGATCATAGGTTGAAACACAGAAACAACAGCTTATTAAGCTAAATTTATTTTTCAAATTTGAAATAAAAAAAAATAATCTTTTACCAGTTGTTTTTCAATGTAAGGCAAGCATACTGCAATCAATCAGAACTCACATACAATCAAGCACATGATTTAAAGAATCTCTTCTTCCCAGTTTAAAGATATGAATACAGTTTCCTCTGAATTGCGTACGGGTAAACATTTTGAAAGTAAACAGCTCACAGGTACAGAAACACCACCATCAAATTCAAGATACTTCACCAACTCATCACCAAGAGGTAGCAAGTTCCAAATAACCATCACTACTAAATGATTCCACCACAGAAAAATGCAGATAAGTTACACCAAAAGTAGTTTTGTGCTAATGAAACTATAATGAAACTAATTGAGGGATGCCTGGTTTGCAGCTGCTGCTATATGGCTCCTTCCTGGACAAAGGGAAGACCAGCAGGCTGACAGGAGTAGGACTGCATTTCTCACTTGAAAAATGAGAAACTGTGATGCAAGGGCAGAGCACACAAGAGGAACATTGACCATCATGCTGAAGTATAGTGATGCGATCTAGTCAAGCAGCCAGCCTCAGCTGTCTCAAACGCTAGTGTCCCAACCCAATGTATTTGCTTGTTAGTACAGGAAGGAGGTTGCTGAATCTTCACCAGCATCTGCCTTCCTACTTGAGAAGCTGCCCCCAGGTACAAATAGAGGTATCAAAATGCACTGCAGAATTAAGATTCCAGGCTTCACTCACCTCACAACAGATGCTTTTGACATTTTTTTGAATTTTGAAGCATAGGTTAAGTTTACTTCCACTGATCCATCTCAGATCTAGTTTTCCCCCCTGAATCTGTCCGGCTTGCCCTCTTGCCTTTCAGTTCACAAAAAGTAAAATGAGGCTCTTTCTCTTGCACCTTGGGACCTTTCTACATATCCAGTTTGCTTCCTTTCTTGCTACTGTCTCTTGAGAACCTAGTTTTCTCAAGCTCATTTTCCCCAGAGTGCAGATTCCTGCAACCCACTGCTTTATCTTGAGACTTTTTATCTTAGGGCTTTCATCTTGAGAAAAATCCATCAGGTTGTACGTATAGTTTTCTGTTCAGTGTATGTAAACTTTCACTTATCTGCATTCAACTCCAACTAGCATCTTGTTATCACAGGGGTGAGGAAAACAGCAGAAAAGAGAGGAACATCAAAAGATACGGGGTTAAAACAATTCAAAGTGTAGACAAAATTATTGTGATTTACTATATTCTTACCAGAAAAGGGAAGCTTTCGGAAAGCAGCAGACTTAGATTTGGCAACACTCCAAGTTAATCTAGGTTAAGTGGAATGGAGAAAGGAGTATATTTTCTAGACACAAGGCTATTCAGTTTCTAATAAAATTGCTCTTCATAATTTACATCCACTTGCTTCAGAAACTTCCTGCTAATAACCTGAAAATTCTAACCTGCTTGGATCCTCATAATTACACCCCTTAATTTACCATGCTGCTATACTTAAATATTTGTGCCATAATGCAGTACTACCTCATGAAATATGGAATGGAGTGCTTTGGTTTAGCACTTCACTTTTTTGACATGATTTTCCACTGCTTGCTCAGTGATGGTTTCATCTTCTTCAATATTTTTTTTAACCTTCTGACCCACCAGATCAAAGATGGCTTCTGGGGGAAATCCCTTAGGCTCTCCCACCTTCACTGTAAGCATGTCAAGTGTCAGTACTGCACCTTCAGGAATTGACACTTTCGCCACAACAGACTTTCCCAGCTATAAAGGAGAAATAAAAAAAAAAAAGTTTAAGTAAGTCAAACACATTCCTAGACTTAGTATACCAAAAAAGGCTAAAAAATATTCTGCAGTTACTTGGGAACAGGTTGTGTGAAACTGCCCTCCCCATTAGTACTTAATCTAAATGAAGGTTGAGTGAGCATGGAAACCTTCACTGTAACTAAGCTGCTCGGAACATCTAGATCCTTTCTGAAACTGGATAATAGCTCAGTGAAATTTTTCAGAATCAGAATAGAGGAAATCTCATTAGACTGACTAGTATTCTAGCTTAGAGTAAAAGCAGCTCATATACAGTCATAGAGACCTATTACTCCTGCTACTATTACAGAGTACTTTGTACTCAGCACTACTGAGACTGCATCTTAAATACCGTGTTAGTTTTGGGGTCCTTACTACGAGAAAGACATTGAGGTGCTGGATCACATCCAAAGAAGAGCAACAAAGCTGGTGAAGGGTATAGACCACAAGTCTTACGAGAAAGGGCTGAGGGAACTGGGATTGTTTAGTCTGGAGAAAAGGAGGCTGAGGGGAAACCTTATTGCTCTCTACATCTACCTGAAAGGAGGTTGTAGCAAGGTCAGTCTCTTCTCCCGTGTAACAAGCGATAGGACAAAAGGAAATGGCCTCAAGTTGCGCCAGGGAAGGTTTAGATCAGATATTGGGAAAAATTTCTTCACTGAAAGGATTGTCAAGCACTGGAACAGGCTGCCCAGGGAAGTGGTTGAGTCACTGTCCCTGAAGGTATTTAAAAGATGTGTAGATGTTGTGCTTTGGGATATGCTTTAGTGGTGCACTTGGTAGTGTTAGGTTAACAGTTGGACTTGATGATCTTAAGGGTCTTTTCCAACCTAAATGATTCCATGATTCTACCCAACTTAGTTAACCACTGGATAATATACATAAACTCCATTATACTCAAAATATGCTTTAGTAAAAATAGTTTACTGAATGTTAGAAATAGCAGTTTATAGAAAATGACAGGTCTATGCTAATGTTACAGTAGGCTAAGCGTAAGCACTGTGTATGCTGCTACTTAGCAGGAAATTTCTGAGTGCAGAGGCAGAAACACTAAGCAAGCTGCGATAAACAATGAGCAAGCTATTTTTCTGAATATAGAGTTATTAGCTATAGGTCTAAATGAGTTTCAGCTATATGTGACTCAAAAGCAGAAGTTACCTTTTCATTGCAAGCCATTTCACAAGGCAAGAGTTGTTTGACTGGAGAACCCATTGCTTTTTCCACAGTACGGATGGCTTTCACTAACTCCGCCAGTTCATTTGGCTCCAGGGATGCTTGGTGGTCACTTCCTTTCCATGTTTTGTTGAGAGTCACATGGCGTTCCACTACTTTAGCACCCATAGCAACAGCTGCCACTGAAATGGCTATGCCAGTTTCATGCCCGGAATAGCCAATGGGGATATCAGGAAAAGCTGACTGATATGCCTTGAATCATGACAGAGTTGGTCTGAATTACCAAGGCAGCAATTTCAAAGACAAAGCAAATTTAACAGTGATAACTACAGTATAAACCATGGACAATTACTGTGTCACAAAACAAGCAGTTGGTTATATTGAGAATGAATTTTTTTTACATTCAAAAAGTCACACAGCATTAGCAACCGTCATGTTTTAAGAATTTCACTAGGAGAAATGAAAGTATGTTCTATTCTACAACTTCTGTTACGCTTTTCTTTTTAATTCAGTTGTACTCTTCAAAACCTACATCACTTTAAGTTACAGTAACAGAGTAGTGCTCTATTTTCATCCAAGAACCCAGTGGACTGGTTAAATTTAACCTGTATCCAAAGCAGATTTCTTCAACACTGTATTTAAAATCTTGAACCCTGGCCAATCCGGGAAAATTTTCTTGCGTCATTATCAGGCTTATCCAAGTAATATTTTCAGTGAAGGAAACTATACATGGGCCTAATCCATTTTCTTCATTGCTCTGATACTCACATAAAGCATTTTTAACAGAAGTTTCTGGTCTAGACCCCTATTTAGAATTATGTTCTCAATTCCATACAGCTTAATGGTAACAGTCTACATAATTTTTCTTTGCTCTACAAAGCACAGGGTTAACCTGTTAACTGTATGTCATATTTTCCTCTGTTTAATTGTGAACACTTCAGAAATATCCTTTATTATATTTCTCAAAGCTGTGTTCTGCTAAAAGAGGATCCATTGTATACTTTTACTTCAATGCTTGCACGAATTATAGGAAGCAAATTCCAGCATGCGTAAGATCTGGAAATATATCTCAATAAAAGTGCATAGTGCTTCTCTGGTACCCTACCCATGGCACATTCTGTGTTACTCACTGACCGATATAACACGGAGATTGACATCCTCTGGCTGAAGCGGGTATGCACTGGTGCATTGCAGGAAGCAGAAGTTTGGATTGATGGGCTTCACAATCTGATAAACCTGATGCATTGTGTTCATTGACTGCATCCCGCTGGAAATCACCATTGGACGACCTAGCCATTAGAAAATATGCACATGTTCTTAGGTCTGTAAGAAAGCTACACAAGATTAAATTAAATTCTTGAAGTTAATTAATTCAGTAAAACTAGAAAAGGAAGCTGGGTGAACCTTTTTTTTCCAAGTCTGAAGGTGATTTTCTTCTAAAGGTACTTTAGATTTTTTTCCAAAATCAACTGGAGGGAAGATCTAGTACCTGATCTAGTGAGACACAGTGATGTTTACCAAGAGAACTCAAAAGAAAACGCTTACCTTTCTTTGCAGTCTTTTCCAAGTATGGAAAATTGTTTGTATCTCCTGATCCTACTTTGAAAAACGGAACATCCAGTTCATGTAGAAATTCCACAGCCATCTACAAGGAAAAGAAATCACTGCATTTTAACACACCACTTCAGCTGGATCAAAGGTAAAGAACTACCATGCTGGGAAATAAACAACCCTTCAAAATGGCAAAACCAAAGCTTAATTAAATTGGTCATCCATCGATCCATCCATCGATCCATCCATCGATCCATCCATCGATCCATCCCCCCAAAATACACTGCTCCTGAAATAAGGTTTACTATTCCGAGGATACTAGTTTCTGACTTAGCAGGTGAGCTCCACTGCTCCTCTAACTTTAAGATGAGTTTATGGGCCATAGCATTCTTGCTTTTTCTTTTGGCATGACCAGAGAGAGCAATTACCTGCAGATGGGAGCTTGCCTGTTGAAGAAGAAATGTACTGCAGGCATGTAGGCAGTCCTCCTGCCACATACTTCCCGCAGGTCAGAAATATGAAACAGTGTTTAAAACAGTGTTTAAAACTACAGGTAGTTTTCCTGAATAAGATCTGTCACTCTGAAAAATTATATGAGTATACTGAATAAGCACATGAAAAAAAAAAAAGTACCCAAAAAGGGAAGTCCCAAAATGGATTTGCTTCTAGGAGAGATACTAGAGAATAAATATAAAATAAGCCAAAGACTATAAAACAGTTTATTCAAATGTTAGTTATACCCTGCTGCCTTCTAAAAATGTGTGTGCTATGTTGAGGATAATTCAGGAGTTATTGGAGGCTCCATGAAAATCAGTATTGCATCAGTAAGTGGACTTTTGAAGTTAGTACTTTTAAGGAAGAAAATTCCAAACCTATCACAAGCAAGAGAGATTGAAATCCTCCATTCACATCCAGGGGAAACAATGAAATAGTTATGTAACTTTGTTCCAATTCAACCACGCACAAACACTTTTAATTTCTTTAGCTCACTTCTTGTTGCAGTCAAATTTACTTAGTGCCAGAGAAAGAGTGCTAACGTCCAGAAGGCAATCACATCTTCAGTCTAATTTTTCCATCATCATTATAATGTAGATCCAGTTTCTTGTACATAGGATGCATAACATCTCTTTATTCACTAAAATGCATTGTGCATGAAGACAATGAATATGCTATATTAAAAAGCCACATATCTAATCTGAGGAGATTGCATAAAATGCATGACAGATAGACCTCATATCTAAGGCCACTCTTCATTAGGCAAAATATCTCTTGAAAATTAGCAGCTTTTCTGTATGAGATTCAAGGAACATGAAGTAATCTCAAATAATAGGGATGACATTAAAGGGAGTGGTTCAATGGGATCCTGTTTTGTCTCCAGTACACACTGGAACAGAGTGGATAAAGGGATTACTCATAGCCTTTATATTTACTTCACCCATCACTTCACTGATTTCCTCATATAGTTAAACACACAATTTAACCTCTTTGACATAGCTGGAGTTCTAGAGATTATGTTCAATTTACAGAAGTTAACATATTCTCAAGGATTTATTACATAAATTCATGCAATATTTGCTGTAAGTTCCAAACCAGTGTCTTGCAGAAATGCCACCAGAAATCTTAGGAACTGTGTAATGTAATTGCTGTTCAAAACAGAAAGTACAAACACGTATCACTACTGTTAATTAGCTGATGAGGCCACACACAAAGGAGCACAGCATCTTGAGAAAAAGAGGGATCCCAGTGGTGGAAAGTGATCTTAGCTGCTGCATATGAAAGGTGTCCTGCATTGCACTACAGCCTTTAGAAGATGGAGGTTTTAACATCAGAGTGTGATTTTTTTCCCCCCCTAAAGGCATATGGGTCTGTTAGATCCCAGACACAGAAGTCCAGTACTACCGAATTTAATTACTCTTTTCTTAAAGGAGTAGGTGTTCAGCAGGTCTCCTAGACATGAAGATAACATAACAATACAATAAACTGACAACACCTTCTTTTTGCAGATCTATTTCCAAGTCCATGGCATCAGGCTATTGCAATACATGGAAAACACCTTTTTGTCTGTCAGACATCTAAAGTAACTTTTTATGGTATTTGGTGCTCATACCATCTCAGTTGGGGCACAGCAATTCAAGGATTTTGGCTAACAGGACAGTAAGTTGATAGCAGTGAGAATGGCCAGAAGACTAGAAAAGACAGCATAAAAAGTTTAAAGGAATTGAAATTGCTTAGTCTAGAGAATACAAAACAGAAAAGAGATGTGATAATGGTGTTCAAATACACAGAAAGGAGATACAAGGAAAGTATCAACTTTTATGTCAGATGAGGCAGGACAAAAAAATTATGAGAAAGATTAATCTGATACATCAGGAGTTCTCTCTGATGGTAAGGAGAGTGAGGGACTGAGCAGATCACTTTAAAACATTAAATAAATCCCATCCATGTCCCATCCTGGATAAGGCTATTTGCAGAAGGACAGATATTGCTGTGCTTGCCTTGTGCAAGAGTGGCTAGCTTACTTCTGGAAGGTCTCTTTCAGTTTGTACTTTCAGTTTGTACAGGTTCTCTGTATTTTCTAGGTCACAAAGAAAAGTCTAAAAAAAAAAGTAATCTCTGATCTATACTGAGGTTTAACTGTTACCTGATCTTTCCAGTTTACGCATTTCAATTGTACACTGCATTTGTTAACACTGTAATTGACATAATTTTGAGGAAGGCAACATGCTAGAGTTAAGAGAAATGTACATCTCTTAAGGGAGAACAGCAGCAGGTGAGCTTCATGGAGTTTACAAGCTGGTGACTTAACTGTTCAAGGGCTCACTGACAAAAATCAGTAAATGCTTCAGGACTAACAGGGCAAGGTGGAGATCCTCGCATGAGATTAGTAAAAGAAAGGAATGTAAGCATTTCTGCTGCTTAGAAACACCAGCTGGGTCTAGTAAACAGCAGAAAGGAAAAAAATAGGGAAATAATAGGGATTAAGTTGAAAAATAAATCTGGTTTAAATACAGAGGGAAGTCTGAAATGCTTGGAGCCAATATTCCAGACAACACTGGATAGCGGTCAGACTGCAGTCTGGAGCTAAACTCTCAAAGCCTTGATTGTTTATGGAATTCAACTGAGGCCTTGTCTCTAATATGATTTACTCTGCATAGATACCGCAGCATACATGGTAGGTCTTCCAAAATGTTCAGCCATCTACTCAACCATTGCAGAGACACAGGTGAACTGAGACAATTATTCTAGTCTCCTCATTTAGAAATTCAGCATCCACACATAGTGTTCTTTTTATGTAAGAACTATTGTGCCTAAGTAATAACCAATAGACACAACAGCTGGACTCTGATTGTCATTCCAGTATGACTTACATACCTCATCCATGCCAGAAGCTGTGAAGAAAATGCCAATGTCCTCTGCATATTTCTTTAGCTCTCTATATTGGTCATGACTAAACTCCAAGTGGCGCTTGTGCTCTCCGTAAGTCTTTCCCCATGAGTGTTTAGAGGTATAGGGTCTTTCTAAGGCTTTCTTGTTGAATTTGTACTCCAGTTCGCTCTTCTGGAACTTAGCACAGTCTGCTCCGCAGTCCTGCAAAACAAGTTGGTGCACACTGAATGGAAGTGCAAATGAAACTGCACTCATCCTAAATTTGAACATACGGATTGTGCAACTAATGTGCTCTTTTTCAATGGAGTTTTCACATCATCATCATAGCAATCACAGGAATGGGTCAAACACAGAGTGACAGGATCTGCACACACAAGCCGTTTTATTTCAAAATGTCTGTATACTTAGTAGAGCAGCAGTCTAGAAAAACTAAAACTATAACTAAAACACAATACTAAAACTACAGAACTGAACCGTCTCTTGCTATGCATGCCACTTACTTTGAAGAATTGATTTCTGTGGCATGTTCCAAGTTCAGCTGTCACATGATAATTTTACATGAAAACAAGTGACAGGATTCTCTAGAACAAGGAGTATGAATCTGAAATGTTTGGTCACACAAACAGTGAAGTTAAATTGTCACTACACTATTTTGCACTTATACCACAGTCATAAGCCTGAACACACTACGCCCTGACTTCTTCAGTGATTATATGCTGTTTTGTAACATAGGTATATCTAATGTATATAATACCAAATTTTAAAACAGCTTGGCTGTCTTACTGGATGACACAAGTATTACCTCAAAAAACTGTAATGCAATCAAGTCAAATTAGAGCCTCATCAAGTTAGAGGAACAGGCAGTTCAGCAGTTACTTGATTCTTCCCAGATGCACAGTTAGTTTATGACACAACTGAAGGATTTCTGTGACCCCTCGGAGACTATATTATCTGCCTGTGTCAGTCCGTGTATGCGCACGTACGTGTGCCGTGAACGAGGTAGGGGCTTCCTGAAAGCTAATGCCACGTGATCACAGGCTGTAAGTTACAGATCCAAGGCTACAAAGCATTCGCTTTGTTGACCCTCGCCACGACTGCCTCCTTGCTGTTACTTTATTTTAAAAATTCCTCCTGTAAATCACTCCCCTCCTCCCACGCGGTGCCACCGACCGGAGACGAGGCTCCCCGACTGGAGTGTCCACCGCGGGGATAGCGCGAGGCTTCACGACCTCCCCCGGCTTTCCGGGCCCCCGCCGGTGTCCTGGGGCTCTCGCTCACCTGCACCTCGCTGCCCATCTCACCCGAGTAAGCAAGCCTCCGCAGCCAGCGGAGAGCAAAGCCTGGTTGCCGCGGAGCCCCGGCGGCCCGGTCACGCTCCCGCCCCTCGGCCACCCCGCCCACCGGCGGCAGAGCAGTCCCGCGCGCACCTTGGCCATGCGGATCATGCGCTTGGCGAGGGCCAGGTCGCCCTGGTGGTTCTGCCCGATCTCTGCGATGATGAAACACGGCTGCTCGCCGCCAACGCGGCGCCCAGGACACAGCTCGAACTCCCGTGACATGATGGCCGCCACACCACTGCCCACGCGCGACTGCGCGGATGCTCTCCAGAGCTGGCCACTCCACCGCGTAGGCCGGTGGCGGGCAGCCAATCCGCGCTGCGGAAGGCGGGGCCGGGCGCCACCACCTTCTCCATTGGCCACATCCCGGGAGGTAGGCGGGGCTGCTTCTGCTTGCAGGGCCGCCAGGTGGCGGCGGGCGGACGGGTGTGCCTCCGGGAGGCCGCGGCGGGGCGGGCCCGGGGGCTTCGTGGCGCTGTACGCGCGGGCGGAGTGTGCTGGACGTATGGGCTGTCTGGCTTCCGGCCTGAGCTCTTTGGAGGCCCTTGGAGCTGGTCGGTGTTCTAGCGAGAGCGACTCCGGCACCTCTGGGGTGGGGGCGGCGCTTGGCAGGCGCCTGGCCGGTGAGTTCCTGTGGCCGGGCGTGGCGGAGCAATGAGCAGTCTGTTTGCATTTGTTGCATGTAGTGGTTTATTGACCATAATTATTGGATAACTCCATTTTAATTCCAATAAAAATAAAACAACTGTTTTACGATAGTGTTATCAGTCAAGAATTAAAACAAACCAGGCTATGCATGGGCAGTCCACCCAGAGATCAGTGTAATCTCAAAAAATGTGATAAATTGTCCTTTCTCCCTTCCTCCAATTTTCTCTTGGCTGAACCTGATAAGACTGGAAAACATTGAATTGCTTTTTACTTACATTAATCACAGGTGGTTTTTTTTCTTTAATACAAATGTGTGTCTTTGGAGAAAAATGATGAGTTAACAGCTCTGAAGAAAGAAATACTCTGCATTCAGAGGTATTCACATGCTTAGTTATTCCACATTCCTGTCATTCCTCCAGGGTGTATATGGCTTACTTTCTGTCTTGCTCCAGTATCTCTTCCATGCTTTGAAAGATTAAAAAAAGCCAGAGGCCTGTAAAAAAATCCAAAAACAAACTGGAAAAATATCTTGGACTCTAAATTTATTTGTAAACACTCAGATTAGCATTACTGGCACCCACAGGAGATAATCGAACAGCAGCTACATCTCATGGAACCAGCTAAATTATTTACCATGGAGCTCTCCTTCCAGTGAACATTTGGAAGGTTATTAATGATCCCTGTTGAGATCATCGAGGTATTCCCCTCCTTGATAATTAAGAGGCAATATCCAGGTGATGAATTAAGGACAGGGGAAGTGGGTAGTGGCTATCTGACACAGGGTGCTGGAGAGCTGTTACCATAAATCCGGTCTCAAAAGACTAAGACTTAGTTTGAAGTCTCTAAGACTTAATTTGAAGTTTTAGAAGGCAGGCATTCTTTATTGCAGTGCTGGATGCACGTTAGGTGGAGTGATCCCCCGGATTTATGGTAATATTTTGGCAACCTAAATGGAACACTGCTTCTGAATCTCGATGGATCCATGGGATCACAGGACCTCCAGCTGGCACTAAGGGATTCTTGGGGAGAACTTCTGACCCCCAGACCAAAGACCCCAGAGCAAATCCCCTGGTAAAGGCATTCTTTTGGGATTTCTGGTTGCCTGCCTGTAAGATGTGGTGAAAGCCTCGCAAGGTTGGGCCAGAAGGGTACCTGAGGGGTTCGAGTCCCCTCCTGGACAAGTTCTACCAGACGAAAGTTTGGAGGACATCCAGGTTTCTGGCTTGGGGTTAGAGTCCCCCAGTGGGTTCAAGTCCCACTGAAAGAGCCATAGGGGTTTGAGTCCCCTTACTCCATATGCTATAACAGGAATGCCCAGACTATCGAAGAATTGTGGGTTAGAGTCCCAGCAATGAGTTCAAGTCCCACTTGGTCTGAAAGAGCCATAAGGCTTTGAGTCCCCTTTGGGAGGATTATGGGTTCAAGTCCCACTTGGTCTGAAAGAGCCATAAGGGTTTGAGTCCCCTTTGGGAGGATTGTGGCTTCAAGTCCCACCCCTTGGTCTTGGTAATTTTGAATTACGTGCTTTGTTTATTGTTTATTGGATTGCAATTTTTGTTTACTGACTTTGTGCATTGGATTACAGTTGTTGGCTTTGTATATTAATAAGGTTTAACTAAGATCTAAAAATAATATTTTGAAAAAGTCTCCATTAGGATGTATTTTAAAGAACTGGGAACAAATAGCGGAGTCCCCTTTAGGTTAATATGCTAAGCTGTGTATTGTAGTTCTGTGTTAGGTTATTGTATTGTGTTGTTATTGTACTATTTTGTTTTGTGTGCTATTTTGGGGATGGGTTCTGTCCAATCACAGAATGGAGAAATTCTAAAGGCTGGTCCTTTGGGCTGCATGTTGAAATGCTGGAAAGATTGGGGCAGGGAAACTACTGACCTGAAAGAAAGTGATTGAATATTGTAATCAATGATGGTCTTTATATACTTCAGATGATCAGGAGAAATGGCTTAAGAACAGAAGTATAAACTATAATACTGTATTGCAATTAATGTTGTTTTGTAGATGTGAAGGAAAATGGGATGAGATGCTGTATGTGAATTTGTTCTTTGCATTGTACTGTAATTATGCTTAAGAAATGTGGTTTGATTATAAGTGAAAGTGGTATATTTGCACTTGAGACAGAAAATAAGAAATCGCCTAAGTGGTGGTGGTGTTCAAAATGTAGCATTGGCAGGTGATGCAAAGGATAAATGAGCAGGAAATGGCAGCACAGGGCCAAAGAGGGGGTAAACGGAAGGCAAAGGGAACAAAAGGATAGTGACTCGGATAATTTCGATAAGGAGGAAGGTTTCAGTCTGGTGGTGGGTAGGACTAGGTGGGGAAATGCTCAGAACATACAAGTCCCTCTCAGGTGAGCAGTAGGAACTGATAGATCGGTTGAATAAAGGTGCCATTTTCGGTATCAGATCTAATGAATTGGAATAAATCTGCTGGGTCCTGCCTGAGGAAAAGGGAGTGGTGCTGGAAGAAGCTCAGGAGGAGGAAGACAGGCTAAATACAGGGATGGTCCAGACTGTTTTATGCCAGCGCAAGAGCCAGACTGGAATCTAAATACAGGGGCAGGCAGATCGATGAATAAACAGGATCAATAGTTGACTACCTGTTCAACAGTTAACTACTAGGTCAGATGGTGTTAAATACCTCTATGAAATGAGTATGGAGCGGAGAGACTGAGATCATGCCATGTACCTCAGAAGAGCACCTGGCATTCCTGAGTTGGCTGAAATGCATGTGATGGCTGGTAAAGATGAGATAGTCTGAGAAGCTTAAACTAGCCATATTTCTGCCCACCACTCAAAGATACTGGTCAGTGTTGCAAGGCAGTACAAAGCATTCTAGCAGATGTCTCCCTTGTTCTGTATCTTTAGATTCCTACGTGGCCTTTCAAAATCCTAATATTTCCCGGGAAAAGTAACATACTTAGGTAGATAACTTGGCAAACAAAAGACAGAGTGTATTTCCTGCTAGCAGTTACCTAATAAATTGAGACTTCCTCGAGAGGCCAGCATGCACAGTCTCTGCCAATGCTGTGCCAGATCCTGTTCTTGTCAGTGTTCAACCTGTGCTCCCAACTATGGGGCAGTACTGATTTTCTCTGACACAGTACATATAGCTCTAGTTGTTTTACTCCAGACTGTTGAGAAAGTAGTTTCATGAGAAAAGATCCTAATTTTATTTTTCTTCTACCTCTTATTTGACCTGTTCTGTGTTCTTATGCTAGAACTTTACAGATATCCCTAGCTGATAGATTGTTTTCCCCTCAACACTTCAGTACCTGTAAACCAGGTCCTGTGTTCTAGCAGCTGTATCTTATGACACCATACATCTCACCATAACAACTGGTATCTGCAAGCTCATGCTATCATCTCTGCTTTCAACTTGCAGGGCTAAATGTGGGAAGATGCAGTTCGCAGAAAAGAAAGAACATATCAAAATAATATGGAGGAACTGCTGAAAGTGGCAATGTAATTCAGGTATGATTCTGTGAAAGGTCACAGCTCTGTTTTTATCCATAGGTCCCTTGTGGAGAAAAGTTGGCTGTTCTACATGCTTATAACCTACATGTGTGAACTTGAAGGAGTGGTGAACAGTGTATACGCATGGACTTGTGGGTACTTCAGAACTCATGCTCGGTCCCTGCCAGATATATGACAGGCTCCTCAAGGAGGATTACCTCCATGCACAGAATAAGAACCAGGCTTTCCTGGCCCTGATCTAGTAATTCAGAAAAGAAGAAAGATAAAGATATTCTAGTCAGATTTTTGCCTATATCCACTTACCTGGGGTCTCAACCAACACACTGGTGGCTCCCAGCCATGACATGCTGATGCTCAACAGTCATTCTGGCCCTCTGGCTAGGATGGAAATGATTTTGAGTGACAGGAAGCAAGAATGTGCTTGAAGACTGCTTTCTTTTCCAGGGGAAGAGGTCATTAATTGACTCTGTAATGATTTTATGCAGCCAGAAAGAAGGTGTAAGATTTAATGACGAGGGGTTTGCTTGTACTTTTGAGCTTACATGTTTTGCTTACATGTAGCTGAAACTGACAGAGATGCCATGTAAATCAGCTGCTCCTAGTGCAACATTAGCAGTTAGTGTCACTGGAGAAATAACACACCAGATCACTACCTCAAAGACAGCTCAGACACATGACAGAAAAGAATTCCTCGTCCGAGGTACTGCCTATAGGTTTGGTCTTACACATTATGGTGACCTGTGGAGGAGTAGTGTACTCCCTTGGGGATTGTGCTGATGCAAGGAAATAGGTCTCTAACACTTGCGAGTATGGTGATGGGAGGACAGAGAACTGGACTTCAGCTGGGAAAATAAGCACTCCCATGGATGCTACTGCCTTTTCACCAAGGGAAAAAATTCAAATTGATTTATATTGTGACAAGGCAGCTGAACAGGTGCTTCCTATATGTTCAGATGGTAGAATACTTTGACAGACAGGGAAAGTGGTGCAGTATCTCACCTTCTGTACTGAATTCAACCATAAACCTGTTGTGCTTTTCCACAGGAAAACATCCTGAGTGCACCCAGCTCAAAAAAATTTTTTTTGGTATCAACTTGCAGAAAAAGAAGTGAGCAAATTAATGAACATGGTTCTGATACCAAATACCCGCACTTTAGATTTGTTGCATACAGTGTGTTCAGTTGGAGACCACAAAGAGGTCCGTCCTGTATGGAGGCATTGTTTATGCAGATGAAGGATGACCCCAGGAATATTCTCTCAGTCCAAATACCTTCTGACTACACGAGAAAGGAGGGAAATGGGAGAATTCTGAGAGATCCTTCGGAAGATCTTGGCTACTCAGTTTACCATACAGTCAAACTACCTTTCACAGTTTTTCTAAAAATTGCAATTAATTTGGAAAGGTGAAGAGTCCCTGTCAATAAATAATGACTTTTCACTTGTACCAAAACCTTTTTCACTTGACTTCCTTACCTTGCAACAGTCTGCAGTAAGTTGTGATTTCTACTCAGCGTGTACTTCAATAATCCCTTTATTTCAAGCGGCTGTCATTCATTCATCAATTAAACCAATTTTAAAACATCACACTTTGAAAAATAGTTTACAGCAGAAATAGACTCAGAATTAAAGAGTTAATTATAGTAGCTTTCTTGCATGAGTTGTTTCTATGCAGCCAGATTCTTCTCAGGCATTTGTGACCTGTGTTGTGTTTGGGCAAGGTGAGATACTCATTCTGCACCTCGTGGAATGCTTCAAATCAAGAAAAGTCTCTGCTTTACCGTTTCTAAGGAAGCCAACAGGAATTTAGTCCATGGAAGAACTATTAGATTATTTGCTAATATTTTAATTAGATTTACAACATTAGGGGATGCAGAAGTTCCACCATCAGTGATAGTGAAGGACTTGGAGACTGTACTGTGAAGAAAGAGCCTTAGGAATCCAATCTGTAGAACAAAGGTATAATAGAGATTGTCCAGAAAACTTGATGGAAAACAATGTAGTGAATGGATTTTTTTATATACTACTGAAGGGAAATCTTTCACTGAGTACTTCTTAACAGTGTTGGGGGAATTTACAATTTCTGCTGTAAATTAAATAGGTCCCTTCAGTTATGTCAGAGAAGATGAGGGTGAGGTCATAGAACATAAAGATAGGGTCTTACTACCTGCACAGTTGCAATCAATTTGATCAGACATGCTAGGAAGTTATCCTCTGTGGAAAACTATTTTTTTCTCTCAGGTCAGTTCTGTTAGGCAGGCTGACAAGTCTTTTGATGGAAGAACTTGACAAGCAGTGTGGGAGTGTCAGTGCTGCGCAGCTGTGGGAGATTCAATATGTTAAGAGTCATGTGTTACTGGTAAATGATTAAGAGGCAAGTTGGCATTGGCCTGTCAGCCCTGCACAGCTGTGGGAGATTCAGTACTTAAAAGCCAAATCGACATTGGCTTCTTCAGGGAAGCTCTACTTGGTGAGCCAGGCGGGAGCTCTGTTCTGGCTTGGAGAAGTGCCAGCTCTGCTCTGCTCTGCATAGGCCTGGAGAAGCAGCAAGGCTTGGAGGAGAAGCAGGCCTTGGAAGAAATAAGTCAGCTTGGAGAAAGTATGGAACTGTTTTTGGGGGAGAGGGTTGATGACTGTGTAGTTGCTTATTTGCTTATCATGAAGTAAGAGCTAAGGTAGCGAGAGCATAGCAAGAGCATAACTATGTACCATTGTAACAATAAAGTGTCTCCTTCTGTGCTTCCATGGAGAGTCTGTGCCTCAAGTGCCACAATGCAGGGCCTGCTAAAAGGACAAGAAACTATGAATTCAAACATACATTTCAATACTTTGCAGAATCAGGACTATCTTTCACTAGTTGTCTTTCATTAGGGAAGAATTCAAGAGGTTTTTCTGTGAACTTGCTCTTGAAGATATGAGTAACAACTGCTATCTTCCAGTCTTAAGGAACTCTCCCAATTGCCATGACCTTTCAAAGATGATTGAATGGCCTCACAATGACATCAGTCATCTTCCTAGTTATGCTAATGATGACAGAGGAGAGTAGATTAAATAAATATAATAGGCCAGGGATCTGGGGTTTCTTACAGGCTACATGGTGTAGTGCTAGAGCCTGAATAATAGGCCCCAAAACAAAGCTGACCTCTAGATGAACATCACAACCAAACATTATCCATTATTAGTATCTGCTAATGAGTAAAATCTGTATTACCATTAGCATTTATTAATTAGTATCTGATCATTAACAAAATATGTATGCTCACTAGTGAAAAATGTAGCTTAGATAAAATGTAATTAGTAGTGAGGATGAAACGCTGTGAGAACGTGTATCCAACTTCCCTTGTTTAGCCTTGTTCAAGGCTGAGAACCCAAGTATTCAGCCTTGTTAGAAACTCCCTTGGTTCTCCCCCCTGAGCCCTGGCCAGGCTTTGGGTGGAATCCAACAGGAGGATGAAACCAGATGTTTCTTCTCAAAGAAAAGTGCAAGTCATTCTGACTTGCTGGTTTTTGGTATATAAGGCTGGACCCTCTTGCCACGACTTTGGAAGCCTCACCTACAGATGGACATATCGTGTAGGACTTCCCACTTGCAGGGAAAGGTACTCTAAATCCTCGCTGCAACCAGGGCTCCCCAGTGACTGTGGATCTGGATGTCGGTAATGTATGATGTGGTGATATATCCTTCTTATTCACTATTCTCCCCATTGTGTAGTAATGATTAGGTGCATTACTGTGCTTGTTCTTATTTTCTATAATTAACTGTATGTAGTAATAATTAAGTGTACTATTCTATATTTTTCTTATTGCTTATTTTCTGTATTACTTGGTTATATCCTTTAATTATTAACAGTAAAATAAGCCTACTCTTTTCACTCTGGTGTCTTGAGTTTAATTGGCGTCCTCAATCAGCAAAACACATGGTAAGATGTGTTTTGCTGATCCCATTTTTCCTCCTGGTAACGGGAATCAATCAGCTGACTTTCAAATGTGTTCCAGAAATGCCCGAAAATAGGTAATTTTTTTCTTCTGTCTCTACATATCGCTTCTTCTTTTGATAATTAATGGGTTTTGTACCAAGAACTAAAATGGGTTTTGTACCAAGAACTAAAATGGACCCTTTAAGTGCATTCTCTCATGTTATTTATTTCACACAGCTCTTTAATAACAGCACAAAAATGTTGACCCTCACTATCTTTATGGAAATGGAACATGCTATAGGAGTAACTTTTCTCTGTGGATTTCCTCTGATTTTGCCGCCTTCTTTCAGAAAATCAGATGGTCTTAAGAAAAGAAATTACAATAGCATCAAAAAGCCAGTCCTAGTTCTCCTTTTGCTTCTAAGGAAATATGATCCATGGGGAGCCACATGCTATTGTTTTACTACCAGATTTGTATGCACCTAAATCAGACACTCCACCTTAGATTACGAGTAAATTTGGAGCACCTTATTAGGTCTGTGTGGAGGTTTGAACTCAGCCGGCGGCCAGGCGTCACGTCGCCGGCCGTCCACCTCCGCCTCCCCCCTCTGGTAAAATAGGGGAGGGACAAAAAGAAGAGAATTCGTGGGTTGAGTAAAAAGAAAGAATTTACTAAATATAACAAGAGAACAACAGTAACAATAGTGAATCCAAAAAGAAATGCAGCAGTGGCTGACCGAGCGCAGCAACCGCCCCTCGACTGCAACAAGAAGACCCGATGAGCAGACGGCACGCGCAGTCTGCGCGTGTGCAAGCCCCAAGTGAAAAGCCCAGCCAGAGTGAGAGAGCCCCCCCACCTAAATCCCTGGTCATGACATCACATGGTATAAAATACTCCAATGGAAAATTAACTCCATCCTGGCCGAAACCAGGACAGTCTGCTGTAAGCAAATGATCGTACCCTCCAGGAATCCCAAGGCTCTGCAACCACAGGAAAAAGTCTGGAGCAATGAAGACTTACCCTGGTTGGAGGAGGAGCAGTTTAGGGAGCACTTAAACAAGCGATCTACCCTGGGGCATGACAGGTTGCACTTACAAGTGCTGAGAAAGCTGACTGAAGTCATTGGGAGGCCACAGCGATTGGGAGTGTTTCTCAAGACTGGAAGAGAGCAAGTGTCATGCTATCTTCCAGAAAGGCAAAAAAGATCAAGGGAACGACAGGCCAACCAGCTTCAGGTGAATCCCTGGGAAGGCAATGGAGTAACTAATCCTGGACACCATTCCCAATCTCAGGAAGGACAAGAAAGTAATCAGGAGTAGTCAGCATAGATTTACGAAGGGGGAGTCATGCTTAACCAACCTAATAACCACAGTGAGCTGACTAGCTTGTTGGATGAGTGGAGAGCAGCAGGATGTTATCTTGTCTTTAGTAGGGCTTTTAACACTGTCTTCCCCAACAACCCAGACAAGCTGACAAAGTATGGGTTAAATAAATGGACAGTGAGGTGAATTGAAAACTAGCTGTACAACCAGGCCCAGAGGTTGTGATAAGTGGCACAAAGTCAAGCTGGAAGCAAGTCACTAGTGGTATACCTCAGGGAGTGATACTGGGGTCAATGCTGTTTAACATCTTCAATAATGACCTAGATGATGGGGGAGAGTGCCACTTCAGCAAGTTCACAGATAATACAAAACCAGGAGGAGTGGCTGTTACACCAGAGGGTTGTGCTGCCATGCAGGGGGACCTTGATAGGCTGAATAATTGGACAGAGAGGAATCTCATGAAGTTCAACAATGGGAAATGCAAAGTCTTACATTGGGGTAAAAGTAACTCCAGGCACCAGTACATGTTGGGGGCTGAGCAGCTGGACAGTAGCTCTGCAAAGAAGGACCTTAGGGTCTTTGGGGACAAGAAGCTGGCCATCCACCAGCAATATGCCCTCACAATGAAGAAGGCCAAGAGCATCTGGGCTGCATTAGGAAGACCATTGCCAGCATGTCAAGGAAAGTGATCCTTCCTCTGTACTCAACACATCTAGAGTGCTGAATCCAGTTTTGCACCCAGATTACGAGAAAGACATGGACATACTGGAGCAAGTCCAGGGCAGGACCACAAAGATGATTAAGGGACTGAAGCATCTTTCATATGAGGAGAGGCAGAGAACTGGGACTATTTAGCCTGGAGAAGTGATGGCTCACAGGGATCTTATCAATGTGTATAAATACCTCATGGGAGAAAATGAAGAAGAGGGAGCCAGGCTCTTTTCAGTAGAGCCTAGTAACAGGACAGCAGCAGTGGAGACCAATCAAAAATATAAAAAAAGAATTTAAAAATATATTCAATCTGAGCACAAGAAAACATTCTTTTACTGTGAGGGTGGTCAAACACTGGAACAGATTGTCCAGAGAGGTTGTTCAGTCTTCATCTGTGGAGAATACTTAAAACCAGACTTGGAGACAGTCTTGGGAAGTCTGCGCTTGCTGACCCTGCTTGAGCAAGCAGGTTGGACTAACCAGCCTAAGTAATTCTGTGACTCACGTGCCACTTCTTTTGATAAAAAAATGCACCCTTAATGTCTAGTTCCTTATAAAAAAGTCTACATTGCATTCTCTTCTCGGGGTTCCCTAGCCCCACTCAATCCATTCAAAAAGGGGTTTCACAATCTTGTAAGTTTCCAAGACCTTCATGGT
This sequence comes from Strix uralensis, assembly GCF_047716275.1. Lineage (NCBI taxonomy): Eukaryota > Metazoa > Chordata > Aves > Strigiformes > Strigidae > Strix > Strix uralensis. The sequence goes on from NC_134012.1 coordinate 64,185,900, forward strand.
ATTGCTTCTTCTGTAATTCATATTATTTCAAGTATCTTGTCCTCATATTTGCAAAGCTGCCTCTTTATACCACTCACCCCTGATCTCTTGTCATATAATTTCCTACTGCTCTGCTCTGGCAGTCTGTCCCCTGCTCTGTTGATCTTTATGCATCTCTGTGCACCTTAGGGATGGAACAATCTCTATCCTGTGCTTATTCAGATTCTACTTGAAAACCAAGCACTGCTGTGATGGTTAGAGATACAGCTGTAACAGCAACAAAAAGCAGCAGCACTGCACCACATATTTATTAATTGTAGGTACATTTCTTACTTTACCTTCTATTTCTGGGTGTTCTTTGGAAAGCAGCTGCACCTTTTGGGATGTTTAACACAGCAGACACTACCAGCAGCACTTCCTCTTTAGCCGATCCTGTTAAATTCTCATGGCAACAAATCAGCATGGTAAACTGAAAGCCGTGTTGGAGGCCTTGTAGCAGAAGACATGTTTGTCAATATGCATATGAAATAAGGCCAAGACCCTTCAAGCCCCTCACCTGGTTGGTTAGCGTTTCCCAAGGAGTCTCTCTCATGAAACAACTGCCTTCCTTCTGGAGATGAGAACTACATATATTTGAAGGCTAGCCTCTCTTGGGTGTTGTAGCAATAAACTTGTGTCTCCAGTTTGATTGTCTCAATGTGTGAATTGCTCTCTGCTCTTCCGAGGTAGGCAGAGTGGGAAGCTGGCTTATTCAAGCTGTTAATGTCAGTGTGAGTTATAGACCCTGGCTTAGCTTTAATTGCAGCCCTATCAAATCAAAGTGAGTAGCTGCAGCATGCGTCTGTAGTGTAGATGGGCTTAAAGTGAAGGACAGTGAAGTGTAAGCATGTTTTCTTTGTGGGCTTCAGTCTTCATAAACCTATTTAGTAGAATTGTAGCTGTAGCTGCCCAAGTCACTGTATGTGCAGTGATGTCTACAAATCTGCTGTGAGGGAGCTTCCAGATTGACGGTAACTGATGTGCAGGGTAGCTGCTGTGAAGCAGATGCTGTTAGCTTTACGTGCCTCTCAAACCAGTTCTTTTTGACTTCAGTAACTTGCAGAGGAGTAGCAATCAGACAAAGTAGCTACCGCCTTTCAGATGTAGGAGTCTAGTTATAAAATACTGGGTTCTCTTAACTGAAAAGCTATTTTTTTCTGACTTCTGTCTATAGCTATAGCTTGAAAGTCTCTAGCCATCAGCAGGTTGAGGGAACCTCTTAACTGATTTCAGCGGACTTGGACCAAACCCTAGTCATTATGTGCTCTCACCTTCTAATTGCTATTAACTGTTGGCAATTGTAATGAGGTTCTAGTCCGAGAGTTTTCCTGAGATGTGGTTCATATTCAGATGTCAGTTGTACAGTGCCTTTCTTATGTGCATGCTTTCAGAGTTGGAAGGACTTGCACTTAAATTTTCTGCTCTGAAAACATCTGTTCTACTAAATATTTAATGTCTTAAATCAAAAACATTCTGAAGGCGTCAGTAAAAATCCTACTACTCCAATGCAATGATTTCCTTAATGTTGGAAGTGCAGAACTGCAATCCCATATTTTTGTATAAACGCTTGAAAACAAGCCAGCAAAGCTTCACTTAACGGGGTGGTCTGACAGAAATGCAACGGAGAGTCAGTCCCTACCGCAGTCGCTGGTCGCTGCCTGACCCTGGAGCAGAGGCCTATCGGCACCGATCCGGGCTGGGCGTTGCGCGCGCAGGAGGCTGGACCGAGGCCAGGCCCCAGACCTCATCGCGCGGGCCAGGCGCCCAGCACCGCCCACCTCCTCCGCGTGCCGCCATGTTTCGGGGACAAAAGGAGCCGCAGGGTCTGACCGCCCCCCGCCCGCAGCGGCGCGGCGCTCTGGGCGCTGACTGGCTCGAGCCCAAGGCATCGCGGGGAGAGTCCAGCCCCGCCTCTGTCTCTCGCTGATTGGCTTTACTGCTGGGCGGTGCTCGGCTCTCATTGCCATAGGCAGGACGCCCTCCCCTTCCGCGCTGATTTCTGGTGTAGGCGCATGTACGGAAGTTGTAGCCACTCGAGTCACCATTCTCGTCGTTTCTAGTCCTCATGGCCGACCTGGAGCTCTTCGGTACTCAGCAGCAGCCGGCGACCGCTGCCGATAACGGGGCGCTGGATGGCGCCGAGGAGGATCCTGCCGCCGCTTTCCTGGCGCAGCAGGAGAACGAGATCGCAGGCATCGAGAACGACGAGGGCTACAGCATCCTGGAGAGCGGCGAGGTGCCGGCTGCGCTGCACGTTCTGGATGGCTTTGTCTCGGGTACGCGCGAAGGGACGGGGAGCCCCAGTCCACCGCCCCTCCCCGTGGCGGGGAGCCCTGCGAAGGGAGGCGCGGTGCCTGGCGCGAGGAGGAGAGAGGTGCTGGCATGATGGGGCTTCATAGCTTCACTTCTCCCTGGGAGGCCCAGTGACCGGGAGAGAACGGTGGTGATGGGACCCTCGCCTTGGCTTTCTGCTCGAGCACATGCTGCCGGTGAGCAGGGCCTGGCTGCCTGGGAATGGTCCCGGGATTAGGTCTGGGCTGTGCAGGTATGCCGTCTTGGTCGTCCTTGGTGTGCTCTGCCTTGTGTTAAGTTACCTTTCAGTAGGCTGTTGAGTACCCTGCAGAGTAACTCTTTTCTCCTCTAATCCAGGAGCCTGCCTGAAATGAAGATCCACTGAAAGCAGGATAAGTCAGTGTGTTCTGCCTCTTGTATTTCTGTCTTCAGAGTCAGTGATCTTAGTCTTAAAGTATGCTAGCAGTTGAGCTAATGTTTAATTTTCTAATTCTCTAGCCTTTGTTCCTTGCTAACCTTTGTACTGAATGTGAGAAAGCTGACACTGCAGAATACACATTCTGAGGAGGGTGCCTCTGTATGTTAGGAACTAGAGGTTAGTGTTTTCAGTTAGTCTAATGGTAGCTAAAGCAGCCCTGAATGAATACTTACGGTTATGAAACATTTAGTTTTTTTACTGAAGTCTAAGTTGAAAGGAGTTGTGACAGTAGGATGACGCGCTTAACTGATGTTTCAGCACTCTTGAAAGACTTTGCTTGTACTTGTCACTGGGACTGTAGGAACATACTTGCTGCCATGTGACATTCCTATGTCACTTCTGGAAGATGCCGCTCTTCTTCAGATTTAAATTGAATAACTTTGCTCCCCTGTTTTGTTGAAACATCTTTAGAATTAAGCTGTCATTATGCAACCTTATTTCTGAAATGACTGGCATATCTTATATATGAGGATGCAGGTTCATAGTATCTCTTGGAATAAATCGAGTAACGGAGACCTGCTGCTTCCAGTGCTTATTTAGTGGTAATGCAGACCTTAGAGTCAGCTCATTTGTGAAGTTCAAAACATATGGACTGTATGCTTCCTGTAAAAGGGTGTTTACAGGGGAGTAACTTGCTCAAGCCCTAGAACATGAGGATAATCATCCTGTTTTGATATTAGACATAACTTCTGTGTATAGTGCAGAAACAGACACAGTGGACGCTTCCTTGCTTACTTTCAGAAGTCTCAGACAAGCATTATACCTTATATGGTCTTTACATTCCAAACAGACCCTGGAACATCAGAGTAGCTGTTTGAGGACTAACTTCTTTGGAGAAAGTTTTGACACTGGCCTTTCTCGCAAGGTGCTATATCCAACTATATCCATACCTTCTCTACATGTGTGTAGTGTAGCTATTGCAGAATGATTCCTTGCAAATATCAACTTGTTTAATACTTCTGGATTGGCTTGATATGTAAAAGTAGTTCTTAAGCTGCTTTTCAAGAGTTTTTCTCAAGTTATGTGAGTTCACTGGTCATGGAATGCGAAACTGTTATTGGAAAACTTTATAAAGAGGGTCATAAAATAATTAATATGTTAATATGATCTAAGGATCTGGGAAATCTAGGTGTGATCTGTATGTCATCTTGCTTTCTTGTATGCTTTGGGATTTCATTTATGCTCTAGCCTGTTAAGGAGGCATAGCAGATTGTGCTTGTGGACTTCTGGTGGTCCCTTTTTTTAACAGAACATCCAGTTAACAGAACCTTGTTGACTGTCAGAGCCAGTACTCGCTCCCTCCTTGTTAAAAAGTGTGAACTGCAGCAGTGCAAAAATATACTGGTTCAGGCATAGTGACAAATGATCTCATGACTTCTGTTGCCATTTGTGTTTGAGGTTTCTTGTCTGATCGGTATCCTAACAAATACCAGACAGCTCCAGTCTCTAGTGTGTATTAGTGTATTAAACTGTTTTGTAATTAAGTAGGTGAATGCAAATTTCTTCTTGAAATAATACAAATTCTTACATGGAACCTTAAGCATCACGATCAAGGATTTTTGGATTTACTTTAACCTTTTTGAACTCCTTATTTACAGGTCTGTTGGATAAGTTTTCTTTCTAAATACGCAGCCAAAAGCCATAACTCAGGCAGCTCTTAAGTGAAGTTTGAAGATCTTCAGATACTGTGAGAAGCAGTCACCAATGTTTTGAAATACACTTGTAAGAAACATGGTGTCTCACACAACAAACAGTTTTTAAATTGCAGCCTTTTAAAAAAAATTAGACAAATATATGGACAGTAGTGAACCCCATGAACATCAATATCTGGAACTGATGTTAGTATATATTTCTGTTGTGTAGTAATAGTTGATACTGTATGAGTGTGGGGGGGAATGGCAGAATGTTGCCAAGCTCATGTGTCCGCTTAGCATCACTTCATATTGCCATGGTCAGGATTGGAATACCGGCCTGAATCAGTAGGCAGTTTATTATGTAAATAGATATCCTGTTCAAGCTTCCTGGGCATGTGAAAACTAATCTTATTTCCCTTGAAATATGAAGCATAATCACTGCTTCAGAAAACAGGAAGTGCTGTATAAATCAAGTAATACAGTGCTGTTGCCTAGTTATTAGTAAGTTGGTCTTTTATTAGATTTCCTTTTCAGTGATAAATCAATCAATAAAATGCATTTATTTACAGTTAAATTTGTTAATTCTCTCCAGTCTGACAATACTAGGTCTTCAGGTTATAGCAGTTCACTTGCTATGTCCTCTGAGCAGGAGAGAGTGAGTTCAGGTTGAAGTATATGGCTTCTAGAACCTGTTTGTCAATATAAAAACCTTGTGACAGCTTGTCAAGTAGCTTCTTATGGAGAATTACATTCAAAGACAAGCAGTTTTATATGTTAACAATCATGGAAATACATACAAGTTTAATGCAGGCTGTCTAGTCTCAAACATTGCCTTTACAGTTTCAAGGTCTGTCATTTTTATATGAATTTGAATGAATAACATTTCTCTATCTTCTGAAGAGGCTCAAGAGCCTCTCTAGCAATTAAGAAACTTAATTGCATTTGATGGTTTGTCCATAAACCACAATTAATACCCTACTCACTTGAAAATGATTTAGAATTGTTTCCTCCTGTCTCTCTAGTTAGCACCACAGACAGGAAGAGTTACTTGTTTGTGACTGGATATTTTTTCTTAATTGTTTGAACAGCCATTGTTTTCAGTTTTTCTATGCAATCGGTATCTTAAGTCTTCAGTGCACCATAAGGGAGCACTGAGAAAGGTATAATAAAGGGATGGTATCTGTTTAACTTGTATTTGTTGTCTCGTGGTGACACTGCGTTATTATGAAGCTCATGACAGAAAAGCCTATTTTTCTGTTTTCAAGGTAAAACTACATCTATTGGGAAATGACAGAAGCTTTTATGGCACAGCATTATTGCAGAGAGAGGAAGGTGTGGTCTAGTACTAGCCTACTGATTATATTGAAAATGAGGGAACTGTAATGGGTTTTGATATGACAGCAGGTTAGAACTATAACACAGGAAAGAAATACTCTCTGACCTGCTTCCCTTTATTTTGCACACACACATGAGAATAAGCTATGGCTAGAAAAACTATTTCTTCCTCAGTTTCTTGCATAACTATATAAACAAAAACTTCTGAGAAGATTCTTCTTTCTCATCCTCTTATGGATTGAGAGGTAGGTGAAGAGGAAGCATGATTTGTGCCCTAAAGAAGAGGGATGGGAAGCAAGGCCTTGAGTGGTGAAGTTACTCAGCCTTATGCCATAATATATTAAAGCTGGTTATGCTCTTTTGTTGCTTTAACTATAGCTGCTAGTTCACTCAAAGTGTCAATAAAGAAGTAGAGTACTTATTGTTTAAAAGAGAAGCTGAAAGTAGCTCATAAAAAATACTTTTATGTATGGTCATATTGAAGTTCATTTCTTCTGCATGAAGATATTGTTCAAAGCACACCTGGATAGGAAGACCTGAGGAGGAACTAATCCATGTGTTAGGAGATGGTTGGACTTGTGTTAGAAGAGCTACCTCTGCAAAGTCCTGCCTTTGTTCAGGAAGCTGTTGTCTTTTACCTTGAGAACAAGGCTAAGCAAACTTCCTTTTATGCCAAGTAGTACTGAGTCTGGTATTAATGCAAGTAGTTGCCTTCAGAGTAGTTGATCATCATTGTGATAAACCTCTGTAGCCATATGTTGACTTGTAGGACTGAAGTGACAAAACTGTTATTGTATTTATCTTTGAGCTACCTAGCCCTTTCTTTTGTAAACTGTAGTACATGTGGAGGCACTGATTCTAGCTGTCTGTTTCTGGCAAGCTTGGCTGTTGTTTCACTCCTGCAAATGCAAGGTAGCTGATATGGCTTATCCTCTCTGAACCTTTCCAGAATCTAACAAGTGGGTGGAAGTTCATTATTACCCTATTGTCAGAATGTGTTACAGAACTGTAGATGTTTGGACATGTTCTTTGCAACAGTATCGTTAGAAATAAAGCTTTATCTTAAGTTCAGAAACAAACACCAAGGAATATGGACCATCACTAATTAGAACAGTTCTAAATGTGCAATGTTAACTTCATGAGCTTCAAGATGCATTAGAATTGGATGGACTCTGAAGCCAGTAGAAAGTTCTCATTGTCATGGTTGATGAAAACATGACGATAGCAGTAACAGGCGTTTTCCATGGGAAGTCAGGTATGAAATAACATGTTTCTGTGGACAAAAAAAATCAACTAGCATTGATTACTGACGTGAAAGCTGGCAAGCAGATAATTTTTCTAGACTTCATACTGAATTATACAAACACTGAGATTGGAGAGCTCAAATGAGAGAATGTTTGACTATTAGTCTTGTTCTAGTTAGCGTACTTGTATTGGCATATGACAGTGTGCTGGTACAGTGCCATTTCCTCTTCTGCCTGCAACATGCTCAGTCAGCATGCTGACTCTACATCTTAATCACAAGTTCTAGGGAGCTCAAAACAGATGGGAAGTTTTTAATATTTTTAATGCTTCTAATGTGGGTGCCCTCTGGAAACACTTAGCTCTGTGGCTGTTTCTTACACAGAAGAAAAGTGGCCCTAAGACAAACACATCCATTTTATCTCAGCTGCAGCCCTCAGCAATGCTGTTGTTCCATCAGCAGACTACTAGTCTGAGTACTGAAGACCTGAATAATTTTTTTTTTTTTGTGTAACAAGAAAACTTAATCATATTATTACATTTCTTGGAAGAATCTTCAAGACTTATTAGCACTTTCACCTGGTTGGTTGGTCAGTGTTTCCCAGGGAGTCTCTCTCATGAAACAACTGCCTTCCTTCTGGAGATGAGAACTACATATATTTGAAGGCTAGCCTCTCTTGGGTGTTGTAGCAATAAACTTGTGTCTCCAGTTTGATTGTCTCAATGTGTGAATTGCTCTCTGCTCTTCCGAGGTAGGCAGAGTGGGAAGCTGGCTTATTCAAGCTGTTAATGTCAGTGTGAGTTATAGACCCTGGCTTAGCTTTAATTGCAGCCCTATCAAATCAAAGTGAGTAGCTGCAGCATGCGTCTGTAGTGTAGATGGGCTTAAAGTGAAGGACAGTGAAGTGTAAGCATGTTTTCTTTGTGGGCTTCAGTCTTCATAAACCTATTTAGTAGAATTGTAGCTGTAGCTGCCCAAGTCACTGTATGTGCAGTGATGTCTACAAATCTGCTGTGAGGGAGCTTCCAGATTGACGGTAACTGATGTGCAGGGTAGCTGCTGTGAAGCAGATGCTGTTAGCTTTACGTGCCTCTCAAACCAGTTCTTTTTGACTTCAGTAACTTGCAGAGGAGTAGCAATCAGACAAAGTAGCTACCGCCTTTCAGATGTAGGAGTCTAGTTATAAAATACTGGGTTCTCTTAACTGAAAAGCTAGTTTCTGTTAACTTGAGACTTCCCTTACAGAAGTTAGTAATGATATTGTTGGAGACTAACATCTTCTAACTTAACTACCATGTTTGAACTAATGACTTTACAGTCCTCTACCTAATACAGTTAATGATTGCTATTCAGGGCTCAGGGATAAGGACTGCATAATACTTGCCTACTTCCTTGATAAAGAGTATGAAGAGCTTCCTGTGTGTCATTAACGCTGCTAGCATGAAACTGGGGCATACATAGTCACAAAGAAATAGAGGATACAGCAGCATAATGCTCTTAGGTTTAGGTGAATTAGCTATCTTATTTAAGAAGTGCAAAATAATTTTATTTTCTGCTTGCTGTTGGTGACTTTGGTACAGTCTGTTCTTTCACTGGAGAGTATATAGACATGGTAAAAACACTTCTGTGTGATAAATTTATCCATGGTAGCACATTGAGACAAAGGTAGTAACATGACTTGTTATGTCACACAGGCAAATGTTATGTTGCATTGTTGCAGAGAGGTGCCTTACTGAGATTTAGTGGTTCTTGAAAATCTTGGTGTGTTTTACATAGAGATTTAAATACTTTCACAAACTCAAATATCTGTCTCACAACTGACATATGTTCCCTATGGTTGTGTTTTACTAAGGTGAAATTTTAGGGTTTTGGGGCAAAGATTCCTCACTGATCCTGTTCCTGAGGCTGTACTGCCAGTGTCACTTCAGGGGGAATAATGCTGTAGCTGAAGTAGGAAGCTATCAAACATGTCATCACAGAAGGTAGCAGAAAGGTGACTTTGCTAGTAATGTTAGCTCTATCTTTTGAGCTGACTAGGAATTAGGAGGTAACCAACTAGGATAAGAATTACTAAGTGTTGGCTGCAGGATTGTTAATCTTCCAGGTAGAGACTAGAACAGCAAGTGTCATGCTGCTTAACTTCTGAACAGTTGTCTAGTAGTCTGTCTCTAAGACAGGGAGGAGAAAGTGGGAGTAACTTTAGGACACTGTATCAGGACTGCTGTTTATGTAGCCTGAAGCATGATCTCATGATGAAATGACCTTGTATTACTGGTTCTGCAGAATAATGGCTCATTTGATTTCATGTGCCTGTCCAGAAAAGTGCAGAGACAAGGAAGTGACCCTGCAGGGTATCAAGTAACACTTATTGTAAAGCTTTCCATACAAGTTACTGAAATCTGTAAATCTGGCTGTTCTGTCTTTTCTCGAATGGCTAAACTACAGTCACTTCTTTACAGGTGCTGTTGATGGGGTGATTAATGGAGATGTCTATAAGGTAAGACGTACTTAGAATGTGCTGTTCTACTCTGAGAACTTTACCTTAATCTAGACTAATATTTCCCATTTCTTGTCTCTAATGTACTTTTATCTCATCTCTGAAGAGGAACTTACATTCTGATAGTTTATCTCATAAAGCTGTTAATGCTCTTAATAAGCCCCTCCTCTGAACTTAAGAGGCAACTTAAAGCAGCAGTCCATTTTGAAATATGGCTTAATAGGACATAACCACTGTAAGCAGACTGTCAGGCTCTGTGGTGTGATTTAACATTGACTTGCCACTGCCTAAGAAGGTGAAAGCATGCTCTGACTACCTAGCTTAAAGCATATTTTTCTGAATTGCTTGTTCTTTAAGGATAATTCATGCATCCTGGTTGTCTTACCAAAATTGGTCTTACAGGGAGCTGACTGAAAACATTATACCCTTCTTAGTGACATAAAGTTGCATTAAATTAAGCTGCTGGCTAGGTAGCTCATGTGAAAGCATGGTAGTCATGGTAATGACAAAAGGAGGAGATACTTGCTTTATTAGTGTCAGGGAGGAATGAGGCATGCTAAAACAATCACTGTGTTGTAACTGAATTTCACACTAGTTTGGGTAAGGCATTGTCTTTGCCTGGTATCAAAGTCAGATAGATAGCCCAGATTAAATTAATTCTCGGGAAAGGGGCAGTGTATGAGCTACTTCTCCATAGTTTTAAGTGAATGCTGAGCTTTGTGGAGAAACAAACAGCTTTCACTGCTGCTAACATTTTTATATCCTCACCATTGCTGTGAGATTGATGCGAAAACTGTATCTTACTGGCCCTTTGTGCTTCCTTATACAACCAAAGGTAGATGCAATACCTTGATTTTGTGTTAGCAATTCTAAGTGACCAGCTGTTCTGGGTGATAGGAATTCCTCTTAATGAGGAAGAACAGACTGAATGGGCTATACATAACTTTTTTTTTAGCTACCTGTAATTAGTTTGGCTGTGCAACTGGCCAATTTATTTTGTTTTGGATTGCATGTGAAGCCTGGTGCTATTGCAACAGTGTAGCTCCCTTTCTTTGGATTATTCCTTCATTGAGGGCTATAGGAGGTCCAAAGATGGGCAAGATGCAGCCAAGTCTGTCATTAGCTGCAATCCATCCGGTACTGTCAGGAGTGGTATTTCTTAGGTCTGTTAAGAGTAGAGTGAACGAATAAAAGTTGTTGGACTTGGACTATCCTCTGTGGCAAATAGCACAATATTCATTAGCTTTGAGAATCTAGTGTATTAATGATAGCCCTTTCCATTGGAAGTTTTTGAGCTATTGTATAGTAAAAGGTATGCTAGTACTCACACTGTTTTGATGCTTAAATGTTGAAATGCCTCCTGTGTTCTAAGCTGAATACAGCAATCAATATTCTGTAATGTCTTTAAAGGACATTGCCTTTTAATATCAGTTAAATTCTCAAATGTGCCCAGTAGACAAATAAGTTACAGAGAATATTTTAAGCTCCTACACACAAAACTGTAAAAAAAATAAAAATTACTTTCACAGCAAATATTTAAGGTGAAATGAACTGGAGGATCTCTAGGCCTACAACTGCATAGTGAGGTGCTGGGTATTGTTTTCTGCTTTCTTCAGGTGCAGAGCTCTGGCACACTTTGTCTTCCCAGTTGACTTGAATTTGTGTTTGATCCCTGATTGCTAGAGGCAGTCCTGTCAATCCTGCTGTAATTTGTGTCAAGATGTTTTTCATGTTAATGGTGGAAATGCAGTATAACATCAGATGGATGTGTTATGTGCTCAGTTCAAATAGAGTCTTAATTTTATGTAACTTGCAGGCCATTACCTGAAATATTCAGTTGTCATGTATAAATGACATTACTATTCCTTCCCTTTAAGGAGAGTAATGGTCCAACAGACTCCTGTGCTGCCATATCCCAAGTAGAGCGACTGCAGTCAGAACCAGAGAGTATTCATAAGTGGAGAGAGGAGCAAAAGGAGCGTCTGGAGCATCTTGGTAAGGAGGCTGTTTGTTGCAGTAGTGTTCTTGCTTGTGAGTAATTTAATGGCAGCTTCTTCAGCAGCAGAATTATCAACCGTGGCTTCTGGCTCTTTGGAATCTAACATGCTTCTTGAGTTTGAGCAGCAAGCCTGGATGAGTCTTCCAGTAAGCAGACTTAATACTGGTGTAGGAGTCAGCAAACAAGTGACCCTCTGAACCTTAAGAGTGTTCATGTGGTCTGCCCTTTACTTACAAATAAGCTGACAGAAACACGAACAGCTTTTATCAGAAGAAAAGAGTGAATAAATACTGCAGCCATCAGCACTTTTTTCAAATTATAAAGATTGCTCATTTTGTAATTGTTGAGGCCATCTGTTGTCACATGGATCTTAATCTAATAGTTAAGTAATGGACTAGTAACTAGACTAAATACAGCTGTCAAATGCAGTGATACCTACCTGTGGACAGCTTCTACGAGCCTACAAACTGATATGCTTTCCACTTATATTAGGGAGGAGGCTTTGCTTGAAATTGTTAGGACAGAACCTTCTGTACAATGTGAATCTGGGTAAAGCTGAGCCTGTTGCTCTTCTTCTGGGCTAGTTACAGCAGAGGAGCTTGTCCTGAACTGTAGGCTGGTTGTAAAAGCATGCTGAGTGCCAGGCTTCCTCACTTTGTCTAAGCACAGAGTCTTTACTGAGCTTTGTTCTAGTGCTAGCATAGCAAAGTGACTGTTTCTGTTTTTGAACAGTTTGCAGGCAAACAGGCTTACTGAATCTGAATTAGTCTACAAATGCCTATCCTAAACTGGAGTGTCCCAGTTACGCAGTGCAGGTGTCCTGTCTAGCTAATCCTCTGAATATTTAGAGTTGTCATGGTCCAAATCAGGAAGTCTGCACCCTGAGCCATCAGCTGAAACGTTAGCAAGATCCAAACAAATCAATTCTTAAATCTTCAGATGTGAACTCACGAAAGCAGGAAGCAGAATGGAAGGAGAAAGCAATAAAGGAGTTAGAGGACTGGTATGCAAGGCAAGATGAAAAGCTCCAGAAAACAAAAGCCAGCAACAGGTAAGTTTCTCCAGCCATCTGAAGAGTTATGGTACTGGGTATGAAAGTAATGGGGGAGAGATTAAAATAGTTCTAGTATGTCATAAAGCACTAGTCCTTCAGATCATTAAAGTAACCTGTCCTACTAAGAAATGGGTCTCCAGTGGTAGACTATCTTTTTAAGTTATCTTAGAATCTAGATTAAATGTCCAAGAATAGCAAGATAAAACATGAAGATAATGAAGCAGAATTACTGAAGATTCTTTAAGACACAAAGTTTGAACGTGGCCAGAAGAAGTTTTAGTCTGCCCACTTGTTTGCATCCTCCTAGCTGCACAAGTCTTCAGTGACTGTAACTACCTTGAGACTAGCAATCTTACTTGTTATCTTTAGAATACATGGAGGTGGCATTCTAGTTAGTCTTTGCTACATGTTATTTCGTTAGGTATCTTAAAACCTTTGGCTGCTCCTTTTGGAAGTGTTTGAGAAATAACCTGACTCAGTTTTGCTAGTGAAAAACTAAATGCTGTGTCTATGTTGGGTTTGAATTGTCTAATTATGAACCCTGGGGCAGAAACTAATGGCTTGGCTGCTAGTCTAGTAAGCTCTTACACTTTCTTAGAGGTTCCCTGTGAAGTTTCAACTTCAAGCTATGTAAAGGTAAATATGATAGTACTGACTTGGTACCGCTTAGATCTCTACTTCTGACCTAGGGTTGCCAGTGTCATTCTGTCCAGGTAATCATCAGGGCTGCTTTATAATTTGGGAACCCACAGACATCAAGATGAACTGTTTTTTTGAAACACCATTTTTCTTATCAAAATGGCCAGCAGGTTTTTCTTGAGTAAGTAGAGTCCTAAGTAGACCCTACTTTTTACTAAAGGAAAAAGGGAGGCCTACATTTCCTATAGAATTATGGATTTGACACTTATATTCACTGAGGTACAGTCTCTTGGTTGGGCCAAGAAAGGGAAATGGGATTGGTAATCTTCTAGTTGGTGGCCAGAGTTCATAATACCCCCATATCTTTACTGTGGCCAGTGTTTGAGTGCAGGGTATGCATTCTGGAGCACGGTCCATATAGCAAGTGTTGCGCAGGAGTGTTTGACATTCTCAGCAGCCTGGTGAGATGTCTCTCTTAATGGTAGTTTCTGTTTACTGGAAGTAGCCTAATGCTAACACTGGGATTCTAGTCCTAAACTAGCTGGTCCCAACTTCTAGGATGTAATAGACCTTTTGTGTTGCCCCTCTGAGCTTAGTTGATACATGCTATGTGGTAGATACTTTCCTGTTACTGTAAGTCTAGGTGATACAAGGTTAATGTGCTTGTTAAAACTGCCTTCAGCTGTGTTCCGTACTTCTCATCCTTATCTCTTTTCTCCTGCCTGCTTGCCTGCCTGTTGGACTACTTGCTACCTAGGGTGGCAGATGAAGCTTTCTACAAACAACCCTTCGCTGATGTGATTGGTTATGTGTATGTTGCTTAACTACTAACTCTGCTTGCTAGTCAACTAGGTGATGAGGAGGATCAGAAATAGTGCTGAATGTCTGAAGGTGACTTCTGAATATTTCAGGACAGTATAAGTTAATATAAGTAAATAGCCTTTATTTTTTGGACTGACTGTGATCTGCAGTATTAAGTGCAGTTTTCCTATAAGGATCCCATACACTGTACAACATCCAGCACTTTCTGATTACATACCACTGGAATTTTGGTAGTTACTTAAGTACTCTTTGGATGTACGGGTTTACAGTTGTTTCCAGGCCATATGCTTTGCTGGGTATGTGGTTTAGTGTCTGCAGTCTCACACAGGTGCTGTATTTAGTCCTAGTCACTTCCACAGAGAAACATGTTTAACTCTGCATTCTCTGTAATAGGTATTGAGCTCCTGATCTCTGCTCATTGGCCTACATAATCAGAAAAATATTCACATAAAGCTCTGCAACCCAAGGCAGGTAGAAGGGAATCACTTGCCATAAATCAGGGTAGAAGAGGTGCATGCATATAGAAATAGGATGCTATTAGAAAACAGATTAAAAGTACAAGGAGGTGGTATTGGAAAATCAGTGTTAGCTGCTGGGAGAACGTTTGGGAGCAGCTCTGTGCCAGCCTAGTGAATCAATGCGAATATAGCCAAGACCAAGTATGTTAGTTTCCATGAGATGGAAGTATTGCAATGTTCATTGGCTTGTTCATGTATTTTAATTTCTTCCCTTAATTTGTAGACTTGAATTGAAAGATGGTCATGTCACAGATTCTAAGGTGACACCTTTAGAAGGTGCATTGGTGAGCCATGTTGTGGCTTTGAGTGCATTAATATTGAAGGTCCAGTGTGGAATTCCTTACCTAAGTTTAGGTAGATGTAAACAAAGACTTGTGAAATGATGGATTTACAGGTGGTGTTTGACTTTTCTAAAGTCTTCTGGAGTTGATTTTGATAGATTTTTTCCAATAAAACCCTTATTTTCATATACTGTGCAGTAGAAGTGCTGCAGAATAAAACTGGCAGCCTGTTTCATGCATGTAGGCTAAGCTAGTAGTGCATGTTCAGCCAGCTGATCATCTGCCTTAAACTCATTCTCATTTTCTATATCTGACTTAAACTTTCTCTCCTTGTTTCTTTTCTTCTCTTCACCTTTAAGCACAAACATAAATCATCCTTGCTACAGCCTAGAACAGTTAAGTAAAAAAATCTTCACTGCCCCTTAAAAGTGTCATGTCACATAAAGTAGCAGTGTTGTAGTGACCCTTGTCTTAGTGGTGTCTGTAACCTTATCATCCCTGTGAACAGTGCTGAACCCTCATGGGAGAGTCATCTTCACTGCTTTTTCTGTACTGCTTGTTGGAGTAGATGGATTTGGTTTGATCTCTTGATGCTTACTGCTCTTGCACTTAGGCAGCTACCAGGGCCTCACAGTTCATGTAAACTAGATGCTGGAGTGTTATCACTGCATTGAAGCAATGCTGTTGGCAGCATAACAATGCCTAAAGGATACAGCTGTGAAGCCACTGGCACTAACCTGTACATAATGTACAACATCTCCTTAGGGTAAGAGGAGGGGAAATGTGTTTATCCCAAGAGCTGACCTCAAAAAAAGTCACGCCCTCTGCCAATCTATAGCACCCGCAAGCATGGATTTATGACTTAATTCCTTTTGACTCATGCTGCTTCATTACAGCATTGGGAATCATCAGCAGATAGTTTTATGATGGCCTGTAGGCCTTGGGGCTGATTTAAATCCTCAGATGGAATCTGTTTTAAGATATGCTTGCAGGGAGTTGTAAATTTCCAGTTGGCAAGTGCCATCAAATGGCAGAGGCTTAACTAGTTAAGACTTGGGCATTTTACCATAAATACATTTTACCATAAATAAACTTCCTGGCAGCTTGTGTGGTGACTCCTTAGGCAAAGACTCAGTAACTATTCTTAAAACCAAGCACCTGTATTCCAACATTTTACACAACAATCCTCTGCACTGCTTGTGCATAGCGTACTACTGCAACCTACTTTCATCTCCAGGGCTGGGGCAGAGGGAGCTTAAGTAGCCATAATGACTGCAAATAGCTGTCAGGTCACATTTATGAAACATGCTGAAAGAAACTGCATCCTGTAAGAGGGAAGGAGTGCCTTATATGTTGGGCATTAACACAAGGTGCATTGCATTGCTTTTAGGGCAGCTGAAGAAGCCTTTGTGAATGATGCAGAAGACATTTTTCCAGGCACTGAGTGGGAACGTGTGGCTCAGCTCTGTGACTTTAATCCCAAGTCTAGTAAGCAGGCAAAAGATGTGTCCCGCATGCGTTCAGTCCTCATCTCACTCAAGCAGGCTCCTCTGGTTCGCTGAAGGAAAGCACAGTGGAAACACTACAAATGCAATATCTTAACCTTACTCAGAGAAGCTATGTTCGCAGTAATTGGATTAACTGTTTCAATGGGTTTTTTGGACCAAACCTCATTATGTATCTAGAGCTGATCATTGTCTGATTGCATGTTCTTCCTCATGTTTCCTTTCTGTGTATGAAATGGGAGAACCTCCAAAATTGTAGTCTCTGTGCTGTTGTGCACTGAGATGTCACTTCCCGCATTACTGATATTAAAGATCTGTTAAACAGCAAAATGTGTTGACTTTGGATGAATTAAGGTCTCCTACTCCCTTTTGACAGGGGATGTTTGAGTGTGAGCAAGCATTTCTTTTAATTGCTAGTGATTTCACCTTGCTGATGACTGACCAGCCAGCAACGGTCCTGGTCTCTGAGAGTCCATTCTGCTTGTCTCTATAAGCATTCTTAAAGCTCTTGAGGGCTTCGCTATCCAATTTATCACACAGGATAGAAGCTCTAGGAAACAGGAGCAGCAGGCATGTTAAGGTGCTTACCTCACTAGCAGAACTGAGGACACTGCCTTTGGCAGATAAGCAGTTCTGTGTAGTTTTCTGCTGTCACTGCAGCTGCACATCTTAGGCTAGAAATAGAATACAGGGCACTGAGTAGTTAAAGCCTTTGATATTCTACTGCATATTCTAGTCTGCCCTTGTGTTCAGTGCTGGCTTCATATGCAAAGTCCTGTTGTGCAGAGGCTGTTTGGGTCTTTTTGAACTGTGTCCTTGTCCTTACTAACTCTTGCAGACACTTTTTTCCACCAGGGTGGTGGACTGGAGATTTGGAGAGCAAGAGAAGGGAAGACTTGCTCTTAACTGCTGCTCATCTACTGGGTTGGAGTTCTGTCTGCCAAGGTGTTCGAATTTGAAACAAACTGATCCAGAAAATCATTGTTCTACTGCTTCCTTGGCTCTCTAGTCTCACCCAGCATTCACAGGGGCTGTATTCTAGCCTTGCTCTGGTAAGACTTACCTTAGCTGTCTATCTTGTAAGAATAGTCTGTTCAGTCTCATACATTATTTCACCATTTTTTGTCAAAGATACAGTAGCTTAACTAGTGTGTAGCAGAATTGCTTTAATACTTTTTTCTGTACAAGCTGGAAGGTTAGTCCAGGCAGTTTGAAGCGGGCTGCAGATGCAGATTAAAACTTACTAAGGTTCAGGGAGTTACTGCACAGCAACTCTCTTACTACAGCTGTGTCCCTTTGGTGGATAAGATAATGAATAAACGGTTGCCACTTGGACTTCAATAGTTAATCTGTACCTTACTGTTGTCTGTAGTGACTGGAGCTATTCTCATGTTTGCAAGTGTATTTACAAGCACTGAGTGGTCATGAAAATGGTAGTAGACTACAGGTCTGGAAGCTTAATTCCATGGAAGATTAAAGTGGGAAAATATTTCCTGAACTGCACAGGGATACCACAGGTAAGTTGAATAGGACTGAAGCACAGAGCAAATCCATAGAATGCTGATATAATACTTAATGCTAGCCTTGACCAATTATGCATTCACCTTCACTGAAAACTTCATTTCTTCTACTCACCCCAAGATTCTACAAGCAAAGGCTTTTTAAATTAATTGGTAATTTAATAGAGAAAACTCCACTGCATTAAATATACAATGTTTAAATTGTTAATTTGAATTTACCGGGATGTGAAAGATCAGCAGATTAGAGGGGTTCCTGTACACTGGGTTATGCAACAATCACCATGTTGTCCTATCTCATAGGACATTTATCTGTGCTAGGGCATGGTTTTGAGGTGCAATCCAAGAAAATGGGCAAAGACTCTCAAATTCAAGGCCAAAGCAATGTTACAGAAGTTGAAGCAGTGTTTTATAAGCTGCTTTTGCATGGACTAACAATGTCTCTGCAGGTTTTTTTGAGTATATCATCTAGCTGGAACACTTAACAAGCAGCTCTGTGAGATTTGGTTACCTCTTCTAGCTCTTGCACTGAGATTTTGTAGATTCTCTCTTCTGCCTTGATTTTATGTTCAAGTATGCTAGCTCATTGTCTCCTTCCTACCTCCTGTATCAGTGCTGTCACGGAATTACAGAAAGGCTGAGTTTGGAAGAGACCTCTGGAGGTCATCTGGTCCAACCTCCCTGCTCAGGCAGGGCCACCTAGAGCTGGCTGTCCAGGACCATGTCCAGATGGCTTTTGAAGATCTCCAGGGAGGGGAGAGTCTACCACCTCTGGGCAGCCTGTGCCAGTGCTTGGTCACCCTCACAGTGAAAAAGTGTTTCCTGGTGTTCAGGAAGAACCTCCTGTGTTTGTCTGTGCCCAGTGCCTCTTGTCCTGTAACTGGGCACCACTGAAAAGAGCCTATCTCTGTCATCTTTGCGCCCACCCTCCAGATATATGTGCACATTGATGAGATTCCCCCAGAGCCTTCTCTTTCCCAGGCTGAACAGTCCCAGTTCTCTCAGCCTTTCCTCACAGGAGATATGCTCTAGTTGATTAAATCATCTTTGTGGCCCTTTGTTGGACTCTTTCCAGTATGTATGTCTGTTCTACTGGGGAGCCCAGAACTGGACCCAGCACTCCAGATGTGGCCTCCCCAGTGGTGTGGCCTCCCCAGTGTTCTAGTCACACTTTCTGTGACTGAGAATTATTTTATATACTTAGACCTTGTGAGCAAAGGAATACTTGGCTTTATTTGGGCAAATCTGAGCCCTTGTTTCTACTTCTGAACATTGACTTTGTTTCCTTCAGAGGTCAGCATTTGTAATTTTGTTTTGTGACTTCATGTGACAACTCTCTGGTACCTCTGGCCTAGTTGAGTGTACTCATTCCTCTGTTTACTGGCCTTAACTTCCCACTGTTGCTGTTTATCTCCATAGCATGTAGCTGATGCAGAAAACTGAATGAGTGCAATTTGGAAGAAAAACTGGACACTTAGTATCCTACATGTATCTGCACAAAGATCTCATGCAGCATTGAGAGAGAAGCTGCAGACTCCTGCTGAATACATTCTGGTATAGAAATTGCTTTGTTTAGCTTGTGATCAGGTGGCAGCCAGCACCCTGTCAGTATGAAATAATGGGCACTTGTAGAGAAGAAGGGGGATGGAGAGAAGGTCATGGGCTCATTAGAAAGCAGGGAGCCTGAAAATGATAGCACTGCACCTTCTTAGCTTGAGGAATACTTTTAAGTGGTCATAAACCAGCATGCTCTGGCTTGTCTGTTTCTTGCTGATGGTTTTTTTTTTTTCTGAGCAGCTGGTAAAGAGGGAAATGTATAGTTTACTGGTTTGTATTTTAGAATGGATAAGGTGGGTGTCTGTCTTTGCCAAAAGAGAATTCCTCCAATAGTACCTGTCATGTGGGCAAGCTTGTTCATCTACAGAACAGTTGTGCTGCCGCAACACACTGGCACTGGGTGGTAGTGTGCCTGCGGCTGCACCAGGTCTGCAGGGTCCTCAGATGTTACAAGGTTACTGACAACTCAGGCCTTTGTAGTCTGACTTCATAGGGGATGGTCCATTGAAGTGTTTGGTATCTTCTAGTTTGAGAGAGGAAGGGCTACTCAACACTGTTCAACATGGGAGAGTTGTAGTATATCTTGCATCAGTAATGCAAGTTTCACTGACAGTTATGTATGATTACAGTGTTGCAATGCCTTTGCCTACAGTTACAAGCAAACATTTAATCTTGTACTTCGTGGGGCTGTTTACTGGTCACAGCTGGTTACCATGTGCAGAAATTTTACCTGGCTGAAGGCATGAGATGTGGAGGAGGTTAAAATCTTACTAGCTGTTTTACAAGTGCTGTATCCTGTGAGGAACTGAAGGAATTAATGCCTCAAACATTCATTGACACAGAAAGCCTCAAGGACAAATTGTGGCCTTTGTGATTAGTCTAAGGAATGAA
The DNA here is from genome assembly GCF_047716275.1 of Strix uralensis. Lineage (NCBI taxonomy): Eukaryota > Metazoa > Chordata > Aves > Strigiformes > Strigidae > Strix > Strix uralensis. The sequence continues at coordinate 64,206,180 of NC_134012.1, forward strand.
TTATCTGCCTAGGGAAGCACTGAGTGTATCAAAGGGTGCATGGCTGTGCTTCCTTGCAGTTGAATAGCCAAATTGCCTCGATAAGCCTCGAAGGGAGGAGACACAGACTGAGTAAAAGTGTGTCAGGTTAATGCCTACACTTTATGACTGTAGACTTGAATAAGAGCTAAGAGAGAAAACCCTGGCACCAGATGGAGCTAAAGGCTGGATAATTGCCAAGAAGTAAAAACTGAGGAAGAGGTAAAGGTGGTGGAGGAGATAATGACCACTGACTCAATTGGACCGAAGGATTAATGCACCCCATTTGCCCTCAATGCATGCAGAACCCACGCTCCACCTTTTCCCTGTCTCATGCAAATGAGTTCATGGAATACCTACCTCTCTTTGTCTACTATGCAAATCAGCTGATAAGATGAACTTAAAAAGGTGACAGAAAACTTTCCTGGGTATGCACCCACCACCCAAGATCACTGGACCTGAGACAACACTGGAACCTGGATGGTGATCTGGATTCTTTGACTCTCTTTCTCTCCCTTTTCTTTCACTTACTTTCTTCTGTTTCTTACAGATTTATCAATAAGAGACCACATTGCTTATTATCCTTTTCCAAGTTTAGGTTGTTTCTATGCAAGTAAAATATTTTAACTGGTTGTTTGGTGTCTTTTCACCTTCATTTAACCTGAGGGGATCACAGAACCTTGATGACTCTCTGGGCTCCCAGTCTGGGTCATAACAATCCATCCTTACTGTAGGGTTGTAGAATTGAAATTAAAAGAACCTCTGGAAAAAATCAGGCTACTTTATAATTTTACCTTAAATACAATCTTCATACAGTTTCTATTTAATTAAGCACAAATTTGGCATTTTATCGGCATTTAAAATTTCTGTGTGATGTGCTTTATACAAAAAAAAAAAAGGAAGACTTAGTATTCAGAACATCTGCAGATACAGAGTTACAGCAATGGTGGTCTAATAGTACAAGCAAGGCAAAAGTGGTGTGGAGATGCGTTATCTCTTTTTAGACTAAGGGACAAAAATGTGTGCTTCCAAGCATGCAAAGCTTTCTTCAGCTAGCAGTAACAGCCTGACAGTAATTTGTGATTTGTTTGGGATACAACTGCTAATCTGTGTGAGGTCAGAAGGAGGGCTGTGAACCCAAAAACTTTCCTCAATTATGACAACAGCAGAAAGAACAGGCTGTATTACTTGTCTTCTCATTGCCTTGCTCAATCTGAAAAAGCAGGCATCTTTCACTTTATACCAAACTGCAATGTAGAAGCAGCGGGTGGTTTGGGCACCACAGCAAAGAATAGGGTTTGATCTTGTTTGTGTGAACTTGCCAGATGAACCAACCCACAAGTGCTACAGCTGTATGTGCAAACTTAAGCAAGGCTTCAGAATCTCATGAGCATTTTTTAGTTGTTACTAAAACATGTTATGTGCCCACAGTGCAAACCATCTGCTTTCAGATTACAAAGCAAACATAGCTTGGTGCTACACTAAGCCAACTATACTAAATACATGGTTTTAGCACGTACACATCAGCTGCCAAAGCACTAGTTCTAATGTGCCTTTGATAAATCATTTTCCAAATACAATTATCTGGAATGGTTGAAGGGGTATACAGTCCAGGTGTTTTGCCCTTACTAATGCCTGTGTACTCTCCACAGAATTTGAAAGGGACACAGCAATCAGATGCAGATTGAATCAAAGTATAAACTCTGTCTGCACCTTACTGTCTGTGTTTTTGTGATACAAACTTGACATTGCCTCCATTGTTAGTATGTCCAAGTTTATGACAATTTTGATACACTTAAATGGAGGAAGGACAGTGCTTCAAAACCACCAGAAGGCCAAGGCATTTGTTAATTCTGAGTGTTTGGATGGCAGACCAGAGATTCAAAATACTGAATAACTAAACTTGATGCTCAGGAGACCAAATTGAAATTCCAAACCTTGATGCTGTTCTGATTAGCTATGTGGCTTGCAAAGCATCAGCAATAATCTGTAAAAAAGATAGCTAGCAGAACTCAACTGGCCTCCTCATGGTACCAAGTCCTGGCTGGTTGGGTTTCTATGCTTAGGCAGAGCTGTCATGGACAAAGCAGTCTTTTTCCACCAGCTGCGAGGATGAGGAGCAGTGCTGTATAGGGACTAGTAGAGGTCTTACAGTGGTTACATGAATTACAAGCTACAGCACTAAGAACTCCAGTTTTAAGTCACTTTGCCAAACTTTGCAACTCTGCTGTTTTAAGTACTACTGGTGCTTGCTCATGAATGCTATTATAAACACGCGTGCCCATGAGAGGTCTCCTCCTGCCCAAGCTCTTGAATGTCATATGCAATTCTACTTAAGGAACAGGACAGTGGCATTCTACTGCATGCGCTTACCAGGGACTGCAAAACCAAACCTCCTCCTACAACAGGTACTATTGGCAGATGCTGCCAGTGCAGGTAGTGAGAATGCACTGCTCTTTGGGCTCTGAAATGCTGATAATAGATGGGGAAAGAGAGTTCAGCTATTGTGCTTTCACTCCCCTTCCCTCTTGGTAATGGACATAAAGGCTGGTTTGTCCTCACTGGAGCCCATGACTTTCATGGTTTGGGCTGCTCTAAAGGACATAGGGCCACATCAAGTAATCAGATAGCACAGTGAACATCTGATGTTTGCTCCCCCTAGGACTAGACAGAAGTGGGAGCTAGTGTCCATAAAACCTCTGATCCACAATAAAGTGCCTGAACAGGGTAGGAAGGAGAAACAAACAAAATCACTATTATGCTATTAAATAAGAGTTTTTATTCTTTCTGATTTTATAAACCCACAAACTTCTCAAGAAACAGTGCAAGGGCTTCTGCAGCAGGTTCTTGTCCAGTTGACAGAAAAAACTTCTTCAAAAACACTTGAAGAATCATTTTAACAGGACTAGACATTAAAGGTGTTTAGAGTATAACTTTTCAAATGTGTTTTAGTCCTTCATGTTTTGTCTATGCCTGCACCATCCCTTCAGCTGCTAGGGAAGAACAGGACTGGAATCTGAGATATCAAAAATAAAGAGCTTCAGGAGGTCTGTAAAGCAAAAGCCTGGTCCCACTTTTATTCAGGCATTCCTTGTGATGGTAGAGGATGAAAAGATCAAATGACAGGGCTGTTAGAACCTCAATCCTGTTACTCCTGACATGAGCTACAATCACCATACAGCAAAGGTGATTTCTCCTTGACCTGCTCAAGGAGCTACTGCTCTGGTATTGAAGTTAGTGGAAATCACCAAGTAAACCAAGACACATAGGAAGAAGAACTAAGAACCCCAGTGACATAAAGCCTGCTATAACTTTGCAACTGGTTAAGAGCTAGCATTGGCTGATTCCAAGAAAAACTATGGTATAGAGGCTGTGCCATTATTCCTGAAGACATCAAGAAGGATATCTGATGGTGTTTCTAAAATCTGCTGTGAAAATGTGAGTTCTCAGTAAGCATTCCTTGCAAAAGAGAGGATGAAGTGAAGGCAACTTCTGTAGATTATATGCCAGAATTAGCCAGTACAGTGGTTCACTATACTAACAGCTATTCAGTCCAAGATTATTGTACAGAAGAGGGCAGTGGTTGTAGAATGTTGTTTCATTTTGGTTGGAGAAGTTCAACTGTGGAAGTAGCCCCTTTTATTCCCCTGTACTAGTACATTCTGGGCTTCTGAGAATACATGTCAAAATAGGCCATTAAATGCAGGACAGAGGATGGTCATGTGGCTGTTCCTCCACAGGTATCTTCTAACTGATCAGTTAGATGGGTCTATTTTTCAGTTTCTCCTTCTGTCAAATATTGATTAATACAGTATCTTGAAAGTGTGCCATATATCAAGAAGGGCTAGTTAAAGAAACATAAACCATGGTTTACCTAGGCAAGCCTTCATTGGTATTTGACATACTTTGCTCCCAGGTTTCTGAATGTCTTGAAGGTGAGGATGAGGCTCAGATTTGCCTTTCCATCCTGTGAGCTGATGGTGAATGCAGGACAAGAACAGTGTACCTGCAGCCACCCAGAACTCCTGAGGAGATGCACTACGTCACTCTTCAGTGGAAGATTTTCTTGAAAGGTAGAATCTTTACAATCAGATGTGCCACACAGTTGAAATTCATCTAACCAGCTACCAAGGAATAAACAGTCCTCTCTCTGCTAATTTGGCAGACAATGTAAGACTAAGTCCTTTGAGAAAACCCTGAACAATAAAATTCAAATAATTTACTTTTGGCCATAGCCAGAAGACAAAGATGCTCGCTGCTACACTTGTCGGTTTGTTTGGATTGCTCTGTAGGCTGTAAGCTCACTAGGCCATGGTCTTTTTCCTTCATATGCAAAGCTTCTAAGATGGGACTCTGCCCTCTAAAGATGATGTAATAAATAACTGCCTCCACTAAGTCCTTCACGAACCACAATTTCTAGATGCAGCCTTTTTGATTGTAGAGGCAACTTTCCTTATTTCCACCCACTGAAATTACTACGTGCTATTGGTGATTACATCATATTTACTTTGTGGGTAGAAGTCTGGAAACTGAAAAGCTGGTCACATTGTAGACTTCTCATTTTACACAGGTAGGAAATGAGATATGGATCCCCAAGTGTTAGCTATAATTTGACACACCATACATCAAGATTTGCTCATAAATAATTCAGCTACACTTAAAGCAACATACGGGCTTACCAATAATTAAAACCAGAACTGCAAATTAGTTCCTAAAAAGTCAGATAAAATTTAGGAAAAATACAAAAAGATAATACCTCAGTTAGGAAATGCTGAAGTCATCACTAACTATTCAGATCACTACTCTGATTCAGCAGCTGCTGTCAAAGAAAAATTTTGGGCAAAGTATTCCCTCCACCCATTGGGAATTTGAATAGTCCATTTCTATAATTCTTCCATGTACCTAGTATATTCTACGTGTAGTATAATCCAGTACCAGACTGGCAGCTCCAAGAAGAGCAGGATCTGCTAGATTTGAGACCACCACTTCCACAGTTTTAACAGAGGACAGAGCCTGTTGATTTATCACATCTTTGACAGCATTAACATAGTGGCTAGCTAGAACTCCAGAAAGGATCACAAGAGAGGGGTTCATGGTGTGCAGAATGTTCACAACTCCAAGGCCCAATGCTGTCCCAGCTGAAAAGATAAAGTAAAAAGAAATTAAGTAGAATACTCAACGCAGTCCAGGCATCAGTAGTTGAAATATGTCTGTTTGTTAGCAGCAAAAGACACTGTCAGGAAAATGTTCTATTCCATATGGCAGACAGTTTTGAGTTTATGTTATCAGACAATATGAGTTTGCCATTAATTTTTCTTTCAAAAGTAAAAAAAAAGGCAATTTTATTGCACAATAATGCGTAATCCAATGATATGGATGTGAAAGACAAAGCAATGCATTACCACATTTGTAAACTAAGAGAAAATAGGAAAGTGTTACTCTACCATCTTAGTGGTATCAGCTACATATGAGGAAAAGGGCTGTGCTGAAAGCTAGTAAAACAGTAAAATATCTCATGTAAAGTAATATGTAAATTGGCTTTGCTTGCTCAGGCTAGCCATTCACCTGCCTACAATGAAATGTCCCTAAATTTTCCAATATGAGAATGTTGAGACTTCCCTTTTTTTAAAACTGATCTTTGCAGAAGCTTTTCATCTTCTCATTTATTGGTACGGAGACCTTTAATACACACTTCTGCTCACATTTTCTCCAGCATTTGTATTTAACATTTCATTACCATTAGTAAATTTTATATAAAGATGTCCTCAACATGTAGAGTTGTATTTGCAGAGTTACAGTGCATTACCATTTCTGTATCCCCAAAAATATAATCACGGGAGTGTTCCATCCTTTGGTCTACGTTCTCACCTGTTCTGAGAATGCTGTCTGCTTTTGTGTTCCCAAGTTTAGCTGCTTGAATGAGATGTGCAGCACTAACAACCTCCTCCTTCTTCATTGACATTCCTTCTACTAAAAGCAGATCCTCTGTTTGAAGAGGAGAAAAAGCCAAGAGAAAAACATGGTGATGTGGTAAGTCAAGAAATGGAGGGTGACAAACAGGCAGTTAAAATCTTTGTATCTCTTACTTGCAAGCTGAATCCAGAGCAATCTGTCCAACCCTGAGTTTAGCCAAAGCAGTCATATCCGTATGATTTAGGGAACTACTTGCAGAAGTAGAACAAACTGAGCTATAGTATGGTAATTCACTAGTCGTGTCAGCTCCAAAAGTTAATAAAATCAAATATGAATGTTCTCAAACTTATCTAAGACTGAGAAGCTATTGCTGAGAGACAATCCCTGTAAAACCAAACCTCACAGAATGCCTGTCAGATTATATTACAGCACACTTAAAAAGGAGAGACTAAACTCTACTACATGCTTCTCATAATTTTGAGACCAGTGGTTCCAAATGTGGCTTGCCCTGGGTATTGCTATCAGTGAAAGAGAATGTATTGTGCTATGCGGATTCTGGCGGCTCCTGGGTCAGCCATACACAGAAATTCTATCTGGTTGCCTGTACACCTATTCTCATCTCCTCCTAGAAAAAAGATGGTAGGTCTATTTTTCTTAACATCATCTTTGCAAATTTCTTCCAATACTGCAATTTAGTAATCTTCTTTTCAAAAATAAAGTACATAGATACCGTCATGCAGTTTCTTAGCTTCTCTCTGTAAAGCTATTCCAGAGGCATATGCTTCTATACATCCTTGGCTACCACACAGGCACTCTGGTCCATCTAGAGATACAACAATATGCCCAAGCTCAGCAGCACAGAAAGAACTGCCATGGATCAATTCGTGTTGATGAACGATTCCACCTCCAATTCCTGCAAAGATGTGAAAACTTCTACAATTAAAAAAAACTCAAACAAAACCAAACCCAACAGTTTTTAAAGGCCCCAATTCTGCAGGACATTGACATTTGCTTACGCTATGACAGACAAGATAAAGTATGTGCATCAATGGTCTTCTATACTGGAAACCAAGAATTACTGGTTATTGAAGAACACTTCGACACACCTAATAAGCAAGCTCATAGCCCCCTCCTATTCATGTATGTATCAAAATGGTATATAATGCTGCTCCTTTCTCAAAAAGCCTATGGATGGCACTGAACTACTATGACAGATCTTTTATGCTTGTGAGTTACACTCTTTATGCACAAAACTAACCTTTCAAGTGGCCTTAAAATTTTGCATTTCAGAGGAGATGTTTTAATGTTGTATTTAGACAGCTAAACTTGTGTACTAAAGAGCCAGGACACTTAAATCTGCAATCCTCTGCTGCCCCTTCCCAAACCCTAGGTGGGGATTCATCAGCTAGTTATTACTGTTACCAGTAATATGACTCTCTCTCTCTCTATATATATAAAAACCTATATATATATATAACTATATATATAGACAAAAATGACTATATACTTAACAACTGAGAAAAGTTAACCCACATTTGCATTTGAGATGTAAGAATCATGTCTCATATTCAGTTCCTTATCGTCTAGATACATACCCTGATCTGACTTGTATTTCTGCAGCTGGAAGAGAATTAAGCTATAAAGCTGAAAAAAGCAAAATTATTCCAGCTAAAGTTGCTTAGATTTTCCTAATTTAAAAAAAAAATGGTTGCCTTATAGCTGTATCAGCAGAACTTCTTTTATCAAGAAGCTTATGGTATGCAAAAGGTTTCATTTGCCTGAATAAATTAAAAAGTACCCTAAAAGAAACAAATAGTTACAGTGGCAAAAGAATTTTTGGTTTAAGAACCTAGTGTATTAGGGTTTTCCAGGCACAGTGGTGGTGTTTATGCTTTTAACATCAGCTGATCCTCTGAGTGATGGTGCTGGTATTTTGACTCTGGGTTTCATTGCACTCTTAACATACCCACCTGTACCAGTAATGAGCGTTACAAAGTTTTCTATTCCTTTTCCATGACCAAATTTCCTCTCTGCTAGAGCAGCACAGTTTCCATCATTGTCCACCCAGACTGGCAGGTGCAGAGCATCAGATATTGGAGTTCTGAGATCCACAGAACTCCACTCCTGAATGAGTTTTGTAGAGTGAAGCACAATTCCTTCTCGGGAGTTTACCCGTCCACCTGTGGAAATACCTAAGTCCCAGAAATACAGGAGACAAAATCAAAACTAAGTTCATATAGTACTTTAAGTAAAACATGTTTTTCTCTTTGCAATGACAAGTATTTTTATTTCGACTAACAGGCTTTGAAGCAGAACATGAAAGTAAAAATTACTATTACTGGCAGTGCAATTTCTTAACATGTGAAGATAATTCATAGAACTCCATTGCTCTAATCACAATGCACCCAGTTATCTTAACTAGATGGGTAATGGTTAGGGTTAATGTTTCTACTTCAGGCAAGACTGCAGTAAATCACTTAATACTTATGTTTCTTTTTAGTCATTTATGAAAGACATACAGTAGCAAACTGTATAAAATAAATTGTTCAAACCCTGAAACAGTAGAATTATCCTGAAATTTGCTGTAACTCTCAAGATTTAGAATGACTAAAAATAATCACTGGACTTTGAGTAGTGATTTCTATTTAAAAATACATTTTTTTCCAGAAAAATCAAGACTGTATTCAGAGATTTGTCTATGGAACAGAATAATGGCTAATAATAGGCCAAACCAGTTTTCTCTAGCTGGAGAGGCTTCCAAAGTTGATGGACTCTGTCAGGACCTTTGAAAAGTAGGCCACTCTATTATGTAGGTGTTTAGCTCTAGACAACAAAGTTTGAACATTTGATCTATTACAGAGATTATGTAATTGTGTCACTTTTCTAAAGATGTTCAGAAAAAAAGAGTCCCAGTGTTAACATTATAGTAGAAAGCAGCCACAAAAACTACAAAGACTACTGAATTGAACATTAAAGCTGTAAGACCCTAATCTCACTTTGTAAAGAACAAATATCATCTGAGAACCTGTCAGCAAGTACCTAATAGGAATGACATTCCCAATGTCAATCTTTGAAGGTCTCCCTAGGATTTTAAAAACCAAATGTTTATTACAACAAAACCTTATTTAATACTTAGTTGCTAACTCAGCAACAGCTTACTAGAACACGTCTACTTTTTCTAAATGGCATAATTCTGTAATTGAGGTAAACAACTATGGGAATTAGCAGAAGCTATCTCTTTATCCTCTTTTCTCTACTGTCAGCTCCAGAAAGATAACTTAAATACTGCCTAATAGCAGTAAATAGATAGCTCTCACAAGTACCTCTATGAAACGTTTGTGTATAGATCTGGGCATCCTTTGGTTTAAAATTTGTGTTTTGTAAAAGTAAAAAAAAAAATTGAGTAACAGCTGCTAGTGTCCTTTGGCCCTGATAGTCTTTACTTTTCCCTCATTTTTATCAAACAGTTTTTAATATAAATGCCTTGTTTTGAAAAATCAAAACTAACTGCAGAGCTGTTGCAATCTAGACTTATTTATCATCAAGACAAAAAGATGTTGAAAATGATGCTTTTTTTTTTCTCCAGAGTCCTAATTTTTAATCACTCTGCAAACCTGTTTTGTATTAGTGGGAGTTCTTCAACTGAACTTATGCTCATATAGCTAGTATTTTGAGTGCCTGACAGCAGTTTATAGGACTAAAAGGAGGAAACACTTTTTTTTCATTGCTTTCTGTTAGTAGCTCTTTTCTCCTTATTCATTTCTGGTGCTTATTACCTTTACACTTACCTATGATATCTGGAAGGACAGTGTTACTGATAAAAAAGTCCAGGATTAAGTCCCGCCCTTCTGCTCAGGCTTGCAAAAATTTCTCCAAAGTTATATGAATTCTCCATTTTATGATTATTAGCCTTAAGGAAATTACTAGAATCTAACACATTAATTATTCCCATAGGAATTATATATTTATTCTCTAAAGAGAACTTTCAATTTCATCTAGTATTCTTATTCCAATCCAACTGTGAGTCTGAATGACAAAAGGAGCAGCTAAGAAAACAGCCAGGTAAGAAATTTCATATTCTGTAGCACAACTTTTGCCCTCATTACTCAGTAATTGAACAGTAAGCAATCAGTCACATAAGGAAGGGGTCTGAAGAATAAATAGGAATGTAATTCTTGTAAAATGACAAACAAAAGGCGAGTTTTTTCCCCATATACAAACCTCTGGTTTCATTATACTAATAAAGATAGCTGACTGTAAACTTTCTTAGATACTTGCAATAGTGACTGCTGCAGAATTTACCATCTTTTCTACAGGAACTATGAGACTTTCAAGATTTAGCCTTTGAGCACAATAAAATAATCTGGGTGGTTATGTGTACTACCCAGCAGATAGTCTGAAAGATTTGATTTGAAGGTCTGACATTTTTCTTCTTATGGCTTTGTGTACTTAACATTGTTCTGAATAATACTTTTAAAAGAAGTTCAAATTATCTTTTCTTCATACTGTGTGTTTCAAGTAAATTTTGGTCTGGAGCAAACTTATTTTCTTTTGGAACATTTCTCAGCTAAAATGAGGATTTTACCTCCTTCTTAAAAATCCAGGACACATGACTTGACACCTACATAAATAATTGTAATATCTAAGCCCAAAGTTCCCAGTCATCACTAAACTGAAGAAGTCCTGTCTGGTATAAACACACAGTTTAATTCGGAACTCTAGTACAGTATAAGTAAACCGGAAATCAACAAAAAGTCTGCTTGTTTGTTAGCTGCAAATTTAATCTAACATTTTAGCCTTCCACTCTGCCCTAGTGTAACTGAGAATTCTGTTTCACAGTTTATCCTGGCCATAAAGAAAGGCTTACAGACAGTAGAGGAAACTTGGCTCAGCTGCAGTTGTTTCAAGAGCTGTTTCAATATACACTAAGCATCTGACTCACAATTCTGAGACTGCAGGGAGCTTCGAAATCCACAAAAATCTATATACCACACATTTTAGACATAGTTTAGATATAACTTAGCAGATTGCTTTTGTCGTTGTTACAGACTGGGGCAACTTCAGTCTTTATAGTCGGCTTCTTATTTTCACTGACATTTTAAAAAGTTTTAGCGTTAATTTAAGAGCTTAAAATACACAAAATCTGTTTTAAGAAGGTGTTTTAAATTAATTGGTAGTGATTTCATTTCATGTTGAAAAACTTAAGATGAAAAAACAAAGTTATTATTTGTTAACTTACCTACTCCCAAAATTCTGCAGTTCACATTTACTGCCTCTGATGCAGCCTCTACACACATCTTTAGAATTAATTCTAGTCTGTCTTCATAAGTTTTAGGGTTGAGCTGGGTATACTTCTTAACTATTTCACCCTAGAAATTAAAAACAACAAAACATGCCCCACAGAAATGTACTTCATGATGAAATTTCTCTTCACTTTAAACTACAGGTCAACTTGAAAATGGAGAGTCATAACTTCTCTCTTAAAAAAAAAAATACAGATGCATGCCTTAGATCTTGGTCCTACAGGCAGTTCTGTGCAAGATTCCTGACAACTCTGCGGGACAAGTTTGCAAGATTAGGCATTACATTCTGCTTCTGTAATCAACCTCCCCTGGCTGAAATAAAATACATATTTTAAGGAACACATGGATCATGTAAGGAAATACCACAGGAGCTACTGGAACTGTTGTTAGGAGTAAACCATGATACAGCAATGCACTTAAGCTCAATACTAAAGTGTTGGAAAAAAGTAAAAGAATAGCAATTGCTGAAAAGAACAGAAAACCCATAGTGCTTTAAGAATAAAGTGTTTCCAATTTAACTACGTGAAAATTTTGCACGGTGTCACACAGATTGCTATTTTACCAGCAGGAGGAGAGTCAGCCAGAGAGAAATTCTAGAAATTTCAGTGTCAAGATTACTATCCTTTCAGAAATAACTTCTTCTAAGCACTACTGAGTCACTTGAAATATTTCTGGAGTACCATCTACTGTGATTTATGTTGTATGGGGGAGGGAGAGTCCAGGAAAAAGGGATCATTTTCAACCCTAGGAGTCATGCAGTGGTAATGAAAGAATTCATTATGCATGCCTGAATCTGTGGGTACTAAGGAACTAATCTTAATGTAATGTTAATATTGCACAGAAGATATGCTGCTTAGCTATTATATCCCCCATACTCTACAAATTAAACACCATTGGATTAATACAACTGAGCAAAAAGGAGTAACAAAGACAGTCTAGATCCAACATGGCTGATTCATTGTTGCCAAAGTAACTTAGAAAACTCCAAGATGTCAATGGTTTGATTATTAGATCCCACCATTTCAGCATCACATCTGCTATAGAGTTTATGTTTAGTTTCCTCTTCACTTTTGGTTTGGAGCGGGAGGGGAATCAGAGGAAGTTATTTTGGAAGACAAGGCTGCAGCAAACATTATCAGAAGACACAACAGGTTTTAAAAAGAGCTTTTCAAAACTCAAGTTATTTTCTCAATAAAAAGAAAACTACACCTTTAACTCTGCCATCTTCTGTTAAATGCTAACACCTATTGTATAAATTTTATTATGTAATACTGATCCTTTTCACTCTGCTTGGCTACATTCAACATTCATAAATGCCACCTCAAGCTACACTCTGCAAAATGGACAGGATTTTTTTAAATTTTTTTTTTTTTTTCCCCAGGCTCTATTGGTAGAAACTGTGGTGTCAATTTTACATCCAAAAAATTACACTGTTAAAAGTTGACTGTAAGACCTTTAAAGATCTGCCAGACACCTTCTTTTAAATGAATGCAAAAATTCTAGACCATATCAGGTCCATTTACATAGACCCTCACCTTTCTGCAGGCAACTTTTCTTTCTGGGTAACTGTATCTAACTGATGTAGTTATCTGGAAGTATACAGTGTAACTGTAGGAGTCATTGTCCAATACTGTTGGGAATAAAAGCCAAAGACTTCTCAACATGAGTTTTATTCACATCTTTTAAAGTGCTGCAGAGTTCAGGACTTTCATAGTTTTTTTTTTTCCCCCCGAAACAGGAAGACGGGTGTCTAAATGAATTAGAGTTCTTCAGTCCTAACTATCCTTTCATTCATCAACCTGGATAAGAATTATTTCAAATATTTTTACACCATCACCAAGTAATTTTTATCCCATAAGCTTGAAGCTCACAAGTTTAAATAGAAATTTTGTATTTTTTCTGTTGAACTGGATAATCAGCTGATAGTCATAGGTGTATTTACTTGTTTCACTATTAGATGCCTTTGCAAGTGATTTGGCACCAGATTGATACTGATGCCATTTTGGTAGCCTCACTTGCTGTTTTTTAAGACTTCAATTTTTGTTGTGTTTGCCAAGCATGAACTTTCATCTTTTTAAGTTAGCTGACTGGCAGAGCTATGCAAGCAGTGCATACTTATTAGTGCTATGACACAGGCAAAGGAAAACTTCTGACTGTGCCATTACCAGAGAAATGGGTTGAGGAACTTCAAAGCATAGAGACAATTCAATCACACAGTACTCCTAAACCTGAACATCTCCATACAGCCTTTACAAGGCTGTAACTTCAAGCCTATTTCAAATGGGTTACTTCTACAGGAAGAGAGGCACTTTCAGACACAAAACTCCCTCAGTCTTTAAAGTCTCTACAAATTCTAATGTATGTATCAAATGCTGTTTATTCTGATGACAGTATAAACCATCAAGCACCTCTTTTCATACATTAAAGGACACGGTCAACACAATTAAAATAAAAAACAAAAGAAAAACCCCGATAGGAATATTAGAAGATCATCATACAACTCAAATCTACCACCCTTTTCCAACGCAAGATGAAGAAACTGTAATTCAGCTCGTTTTAAGAAACCTTTTTTAACCAGTTCCTACTATTCAGCAATGAAGACACCATACCCTTCCAGACTATCTATTCCAGCATTCCCTTGCATTTTTAGCAAATGTACTTTGCTAGCTTAACAGCAGTCTCAGAAGAGCACACCAGCAGGCAAGTTGTATCAAGACTGTATTAGAGGTGCAACAAGCAAGGGAAAATTTACTTTACCCCTCAACAGCAAAAGCCAGTGGGACTGCTTTGTTTTGGAGCTCTTTTGCATCACAAGCCCATATCCCTGCTGTAGGAACAGAACCACAAAGCCCAATGGAATTTGCAGAATATCTAAAAGCACCACAGAATATTTACCTTCATACTGACAATTGCTACTCGGAGATTTGTTCCGCCCAGATCCACAGCCAGAGCACTCTGTGTCTCTAGAATATGGTCAATATCTTGAGAGATACTATCTTTCACTGGAGGAAAACAGAATTTCTTTTGCAATGGCTCTTTGAGATCAATAGATTTAAGGAACTTCAAAATCCTTGGAACAGCATTACCATCTCCATATATTTTTGAGCTATAATATGAAAAAAAAATCCATTTAATTGGAAATAACACTGCAATGTATAAGTTGCAATGTATATAACTTGCATGGAAATAACAATGGAAATAACACTGCAATGTATAATGTACATGACAGAAGGCTGTAACACTGTGTCATTACAAAATCATGATATGGCTACTACAACAATACTGCAGCTCACACTACTTGAGTCTAACGTGGGATATTGTAGATAGTATCAGTAGTTTGAAGATCACGCAACAGATAGTGCAATTTTGGCATTAGCTCCATTTTGGAATATGAAACATGGAATGTAGAAAACTGGAAAGTTAATGATGCCAGAAAACATAAAATATTAAAAGTTTAGTGAAAGTACTCACATAATAAAGTTCTAACAATATGGAAAGTTTATGTATGTGCAACAAGATGTACTTAAATCAAAGATGACAACTGCATAATAATACATACATGTCAATTTCCAACATATGTCTGGTTTTAAAATATCATCATACAAGTGCCAGACATTTGGCATTACATAATTCAGTTTTATTACTCTGTTGAGGTTCTTCAGAAATATACTTTTGATTGTTGTCTTTAATTAGACAAATATTATCTCTTCAGCTTTGTAAGAACTTATATGTTAAAGAACTGAGGGTAGGTACTGTATGGCTGAAGAATAACAAAAAAGCATCTTGCAATAATCCTGAAGCTTCCCTGGAAGCTTGCACTCAGGACTCTCTATGTGTCATGCCTGAGGTCAATCTAGCCATAGAGTAGTGTGTCCTTCACGCACAAGAGGTAGGTTGACAGGCTATTTGCCCCCATGCTGTTCCTATGGAACAAGCTCTCTTAATTATGCTAGTCTAAGCTAACATGCCGGACATGGCACTATGATTCTGAAAGAGGTATGTGAAATGAAAAATAATTTGTAACCTCACATTAGTGTATTAAAAGCACTCCAGATATGATGAGCCACCTCAGGACTAAATGCCTTTTACTCCACTGCTTTAACATCCCCTCCAATAAGCAAGATTTACCAAGATTTACTTACCATGGATACTGTTTACCAAACTGCAGGTGTAGAGCATGCAGAATCTTATCCTGGGTATCAGCATCACGAACATGAAGAACATTTTCACCTAGATGACAAAAGTTAAAATAATAGGACAGGTCAGCTCCTCAAATTATACTAGAGGATAAGAACTGCTTTAGAGACAAAGAAATAATTATTTTTATTTCCTCTAAGCAGGAAAGACTCCAGCCAGATCAACATCGCTTTTCATCAATTATGTGCCTCCTCTTGCTCCCAGTAAAGCAATGGTGACTCCTATGATACACCGTCATGCATTATGAAACACTAGAGAGTAGCATATTAGCCTTCAACAGAATTCTATTACTAAATTAAAAATGCATAAATGAAAACAGGGCTATTTGTGTCATACCTGCATATCTATGAAATACTGTAATACAGTTAGTTCCTGAAGTGGTGAAAAGTTTGTATTTTTTAAAGTGAAATTTTAATACGTGTCAAACACCAAACTAGCTGTAAAGAAAAACAATTAGTTGTCTATTCTGCTAAATGGAATCCACTGCAAATGGAGATGTATTTTAACTTGTCTATAGATACAAACCTCATTATCTTACATAAACACACAAGCAGCACTAACATGATACAGAAATAACCAGTGAAGCTTTAAAATGGGTTAAAAATTATGTTGCACTGATACTGCAGGATGGCCTCTGTCAAGCATTCATTTGACTTTATCCAGTGGAAGAAAAAAAACCTCAGAACCGTAAGGAAATCAAAAGTTAAGCAAACGTGTACCTGTTTCTCTTCCTGTCTGACGTGTCCCCAAGTTGATGACCGGTGTACCGAACGCTCCCACCTCTCTGACACCACAACTGCTGTTGCCAATCATACAACCAGCATGAGCAACTAACTGAATGAACTGGTCAAATGGGACATGTTTTACGGCCCGAAAATTAGGATGGTGTTCAATGCCCTTCTTCCTCATCACCCGAACCATCTCTTTGCTTCCTACAGAAAAACAAGATGTAGAATAAATGATTCAAGTTATATTGTTAAACTGAAAGTCCAAACATGCAAAGGAGCTAACAGCTGTTCATTGAATTGCCAGCTCTGAGTTGGCTTTTTGTTCTCTTTTTACCCTCACAGTATAAGTTGCAGAGCTGGGCACTTAAGCCCAAATTTGACCCCCAAATCCACTGCAAAAATCTTTATGTAGTTTTTAGTTAATTTAATAGGCACTGATATTGCTTTTACATGTCACATGGTTTCCCTTCATCTTCCCCCCACCACTGAAAAGCTGGAATGTCCTCCAGGAATGTGAACATGGAACTGCAGCAGATGCACAGATGATGCTGAGACCATCCAGCTATTTCCACCTGGCTGGAGGTTCCAGGATAAAAGCACTCCGTAAGAACCAATGTATGCTTTAAAGACAATCTGTTTTGTGTCCTTCTGTCATGAAGGTATTTTACTCACCTGCATCCACATTAGGGAATAGAACAAGTGTTCTCTTTTTAAAGGAGATGAGTGCATCTAGTGTCAGCTCAAACATCTTTATGGAATGTTTAATATCTGTGGTTACAGGGTGTTGCAGAGCAACTATATAATCTCTGGTTTTGACATCTTCACCTGTCCAAATGAAGCCCAAGAAAAGTTTTTTTTATTGGCACAGAATAGTTCAGAGGAAGGGAGGACATACTTTTGAAACTACAGATGTGAAAGCCTGAACAGTCAAGGCACTGAATGGGGTATCTAACACAAATTTCAATGCTACAATAAAAGTCAAGGGAGTAACAGGAGAATATAGCTTGTTATTTGCCTCTCTAAGCAAGTCTCGTAACTTCAGAGACCACTACCTAAACCCCAGCAAACTGCTAACTTTCAGGCCTACATCTAAAGCTCTCACCAGTACAAATCTAGAATAATATGAAAGCCCTGAAGCTGCTCAGGTTTTCTGTCAGTTGCCCATCTTAAAGCAAAGATTCATTCCCATTGCTTTAAAAAAGTCAGTCATACTTGTTTTAGTACATTTGATAAAAAAGTTTATCTGCAAAATATTCACCTACTGATCTAAGAAAATTCCAGCTTCCAACTATGTGCCATATAGGAGATTGCTTTGTCAAAGATAAAACGCAAACACAAAACCCCACTGTTTACAGAAATTATTTGTAAGTCAATGAACGTGTATTCCTCAAAAGAATGTTCACAATATAAATTCCCTTTGATTTCTTTTAGATTAGCCCTGAACAGCTTTGATTCTATTTAAAGACATCCTTTACACCAAAATAACTGTTCACAGAAGACTGTTTTGTTTTTTAATTGTTCAGCTCAGAGAAGTTACCCATTTAAGGGGTTATTTTTTTGATTTGGCAAAAGGACCAGATATGTTTACTAGGAGAGATTTGTAGCTTTCCAGCTGTACATGGTAGAACACAGAACAAAAGAAAATGTAGAAAGAAATACAAGATACTATTACCAAATATACTGTTTTTTTGAGAAGCAGGTTGATGCTTGATAATCATCTCCAATTAACCAAATTTAAACTGGCTAGCATGAAGTCTGTCTCTTTCTTTCCTGTACTTTTCTCAGAGTCACTGGTCAATAGATCCCATTGACTGATAACCTAGTTACTGACTTTGTCTAGTGTTGAAAGTCATATGAAAAAAGTAAGAAGTGGACTGCTCACCTAGCCACATGCGTATAATACTCATGTAGTCCTTATTTCTGGCAGAGAGAAGCTTGTCATACGAGGGACAGCCTGCTAAAAGGATGCGGTCATGGTCTTCACACATGGCTATCAAATGCTGCTCTGCACTCCTTGTGCAACACACATGGTAATGGGCCAGTTTGGTTATAGCGTGTCTGATAGAGTCATCAATGGTCCCACTGACTTCCCCACCTTCAATGTGAAGAATGCGAATATTCATCAGGGCTGCAGATGTGGCCAGGGCCAAAGCATCAAATCTGTCCCCATGAACTATCATTATATCAGGTTTCAGGCGGTTCAGGACATCTGGTAACTTGACTAATGCAAGGCCAACTGACTCCACCATAGCTGCCTCATCCTCTCCTCTCACAATGGTGTGCAATCTTGTATGAATATCGAAGTCATCTTGTTCAATCATACGGTAGGTATTACTGAAGGTAAGAGCAAAAGGGTTAGAGTAAATACAACTTGGTTTTACAGCAATACAGTTTGACAAAATAACTGTGTATTAGAATAGCTGTACTGGGTTTGAACACAGGCCTGCTTATTATACCTCCTTCATTGAGGAAAACAGTTTTTAAGATTTTAACAGAATGTTCTCATCCATATGAAGATCTTCCCTCATATACCAAGCATCAAGTTTTCTAGACACCTTTAATAAGCAGCTTTGCTGAACATGTTCTGGAAATCCTCAGAAAACAAACTCTTTGTTCATGTGTTTGCAGAGCCTTTTGGAGAATAGATATGGTATGGTTTCCATTCATGAAAGGTATGTTGACTCCTCACCAATATATCGACTGCTGGACGAATGTATAAATACAACAGATATGATGCAAAGCTGAGGCCTGTATGTTCAAGGAAAACATCCTGCAGCTAGCATTCATTTTTCAGATTCTGTATTTGAGCTGTATAAAGACTTATAGACTTAAGAAATCACTGCACAAAGGCCTTAAGTTCAAAGGAAACAGACTAAAAAAACAGCACTAAAAAAAAGGCTTTCCACACACACTATGAGCTTCGTTTCATAATGGGGAAGTTAAAACATGCCTTGAATACTGAGAATTGATACTGTTTAAAGTTAACATGTATGAAATATGAAAGATCACACATCTGTATAATACCTGTTTTCCACATGCACTAAATCTGATCTAAGAAGTCTGGACACTCGGGCTGGAATAAGAGAGAAAAAGACCCAGAAGCTTTCCAATTTTGTCTTTAACCCATCTGACACATTCACTGTCTTATTCAAAGCATTACACTTTTAAACTGATTTAAATCAGATTTAATTTTCATTAAATCCACTCTGCTACTCATACTCTGCAAACGAAAATCTCACGATCTGCAAGCTGTGCAAAGATAGCAAGGACTATAAAGTGCTCCAGCTCAAGTAAAGAAGCAATCTACATTCTGCATAACTAAAGAAAATCCTAACTATTCAGTTCTGCTCACTGCTGAAACACATAGAATACATTCCTACAAGTAACTAACTTGTCAGGTAATTTGTTTTTTTAAAAAGGCAAAGCCTTTTTATGTGACTGAGTGAAGCGGCTCAGATTTTTATAGCATAAACCGCATTACATTTCCAACTCCATTTACAATTACCCTTCATAGACCTACCTTTTTCTCTACTATGTACATTTATCTCAAAAACTTTCTTCTCTTCTATATTCTTTCCCTTCTGAAAGATCAAAATCTAGGGAACAAGACTGCATTTTTGTTGTTTTGTTTCTTTTACTGTCCTCTAAATATTTTAGTGAGAAACATTTCACAGGATCGCTATTATTTGAATTTTGCTACTGTTGATTACCCTACTCAAATCATTAGAACACATACATTTTGAGGACCTTTAATTCTCTAGGATCCCCCAAATTAAGGAGTGCAGGGCTAGGTCCCCCAAAAAGCCCCAAGCAGTACCAGGGTTTAAGAATACTTACCACAAAGCAACTAAAAGCAACAACATTTTTTAGATCAAAACCTTTACTGCTTTGTGCATTACAAATCATTTACATCAGAAAGACGGGTGTTAAACACCTTGGAATTGGAAAAGTAGTATTTCATACTACTTTGCACAAGTCTTGCAGACAGCAAAAGATTCAGGACTGTAGAAAAATCAGGGTCATATTTCTCCTCTTCAGCAAATAAAATGGTATCACCTCATTTCTCCAATCAGACAGGATGTAATTCAACATGCTAACCTGCCAAGAAGTTTGATTGGGGTTTTTTTGTTTGTTTTTTTAAATTGGGTTTGTTTTGTGGTGTTGAATTCATCTTGACATGTTATTAGATGGAAAGATGTTATTAGCAAGGAACAGAGAACTATACTGAGAATGAAAGTTCAACAATGCTAATATGCTGCAAGCCTTATGCTAAAGTCTGATTTTGACTTGTAAAGTAAGCATTTTCCTGTCTATTGCAGTTACTGGGCCCAATCTGGTAAATGCAGCCTGAGCAAAACCAACCAAACAACCACAACCTCAGTAAGAATATGTATGCTGCTCCTTCTGCCTTTTCCCCAACAAACAGCAGACTATTCACCTGGATGTGGAAAGTCCTTCCAAAGGAAGGGATTTGGACCAAGACATTCCATCCTCCCAGGCAGGTGATCTGACTGCTTACTTATAGGGTGTTATGGAGGGGACCCTAATCTCTCCTGCCAAACTATACCTAATAAATCTATCAGTTATTCATTTTGTCAGAAAGAGACAACTACCCTTTCCTTCCTCCACAATCCTGGAAGTAAGAACTAACAGTATTCTCCTGGGATATGGAATATATAAGTACTTTCTCCAATAACTATACAAAGTGGAAGAGCTACAACATTAAATGACTGAAGATTTTCTTTCCTCTGTGAGCATTAAAAACTATAGCACATTTTTATTCAATAATCACCAGATTCTTAGAGAAATCTCAATTAATTGAGTTTCTCACTTCATATAGTCTGGGATCCTGTTGAACATCTCAATTACAGCATTTACAAAAAACTTTCAAAATTCCAGGACTTGTTGAAAAAAACCCAGAAATATGCAATCACAGAAGGAGCTGCAAAATGAAATAAAATCTGAAAAAATACATTTAAAATTTTGTTGTATACATTCATGATGACAAGGATTTTGTTACCTAACATTCATGATGTTATCGCTAACACCCCAGAAACAGATTGGCAGAGAGACAAAAATTCACCTTACCCATAATCATCAATCAGGTGGGAACCAAGCACTACAACATCAAGCTCAAAGAACTGTGGTTCTGCCTTTATGCCAAACATAATGGGAGCTAATTTTGAATAATCAGCACGGTTGCAAGTAGCAACGCAAACACGAAGTTTGTGGATGTTACCATTCTTCTCCATGACTTCCTTTTGTTTCTGTTTTGAAAGATTCTTGAAATACACTTCCTGAAATAAAGGGGGGGGGGGGGGGGGGGGAAGAAGCAACATTAATAATAATTTTTACAGCAAGTACATGGTACACTTCATGAAAGGCATACAGAAGTGCAGCCCAGAACTGTGACACATACTAACTCATCCATTGATAAAAGACAGTACCTATCATTAGAAGATTTTAGAAAAGGACATTTATATTTTCTTTTTAGTTAAAGCTTACTTAATTTTAATACCTCTATTTCTGTAAATAATATATAAAAATTCTATATAAACAATATTTAAGTAATAGGAAGTTCAACTGTAATTAAATAGTAAACTACTTTTTCCTGTTCAGATGGAAACTTCTGAAACATTGATGCCTTAGTAAGTGAAATAACCTCATATTCCAAAACCACAGAATGGAACAAACAGCTAAAAGATACATTCACTGACAGACTCTCTGAACAAAAAGATAAAGTTTTTACCTCAGTCAGTTTATGTACCTGTTAAAAACACTTTGGTGAGGTAAAGTGAGTTAAACATTAACTTCTAAACCCTTCCATACTGTTTTGCAGGCCAAAGTACATCAAGATATTCAATAATACAAAATTAGGTTACAATAAGACAACAACTTTTAGGAACAAGTAGACAAATAAGGGTGATGATTATCACCAGGCAATTTGGAGGCTATTGAAAAAAAAAGTTTCTGACAATTGAAATGCCACAGAAACGCAGTATTTTCGCAAGCAACATCAAGAGTTATTTTAACAAGACATTTTCTCTAACCAAATTTAACAACTTTAGTAGCTGATTAAACTATGTAATAATTTTTAATGTTTACACATCCTCTGTTTACCATTTTGCCTTGATGTTTTTATTGTGGGTTTTGTTTCCATTTAGCAATTGGAAAAAACATTTCAGAGAAAAAGAAAAGCCTATTAAAATAGTATACAGCAGTGACTCCCCCTCAAACAGAAATTACTAAGTTGGTAGCAGAGCATATCAGACCAGCTATCTATAAGCTTATTGTTGTCCTCCTTCCAAAGATAACTGTATTTTAGGTAAGTACCATCTTTTCAGTATGAAATCTAACATTTTGTCAGATTTTTACTACAGTTTAATGGCAAGTAAACTTTTTCCATATTAATGCACAAGGATTGCTCGTCTCTGACTCCGAGTATCAATCTCTCTACAGCTAGGGAAGCTCTTTCTGTGCAGCTCCTATGCAAGCATGACAATATTGACATACAATGTCATGCTCCTTTTATATTGCATTTCATTTTTGTCAGTAAATTTTAAAGGAAAGGCTATTGTGACATCCCATTCTTATGAATCTTAAAATTTAGCAACTTTTCAAAGATTACCCTATTTTTAACACAGATTAGTTTAGGTTTTATCACAGATAATGAAACAATGTTTTGGTGTAATGTTAGGGTGATCACGAATCTATCCCAAGTTGTCAAAGGTAAGAGATGTTTCTAGTCTCCGCTTGCTATCCACTATGGCTCTGCAAAACTATGATTGGCAGTGATGTTTTTCCTCCAACAGCCATGATTCCTGATTTTACACTACCTTTCAGAATAAAACTGAAGTGGCAAAAAGCAAAGATGGCTGCCATCACTAAACTCACATGAAATGGCACTTCTCATTTACTGAAGCAAAGCAGCTATGGCTACGCTAACCAACTTCAGTAAAATAGATACAATTTGGAATTTCAGCATTTGATTACTATCAGGACAAATTAAGCTGACTTCTATGGATTCAGTCATGAAGTGATAGATATCCTTCATTTGAATTTACATTTGAACCTTACTTCAAATGGTCAGATGATAATCCTTCCGGCAAATTATCTCCTCATGCTGAAAGCATCTGCAGTTACGTATCACAGTATATACGATAACTGTTTTAATTTAATCTTGTCTTTTTTTTTGTCCAACAGGCTTGAAATATTTTAAAAGTATGTAAGAAATTCAGTACCTCATTTTGAAAATGTAGAGGGAGTACTTTGCAGGATTTTAGATGCTGTATAAAGGTAGATCAGAGAGCATGTTATCCTGTATCAACGAGGGAAACCTGAAACCACATTAGCTAGATTCAGATCTGACTGAACCACTGCTTTCTCGTTTCTAAAACAACCTCTTTTTGGAGATCACTCTGAGCAGGACATCCTGTCATTGCATATGTAAAAACAGCCACTAATTCAAATAAAAATCACATTCAAGATGTGAGGGCCACTTCTGACATCCCTATAAGCTTGTCTTTGAAACTGCATGAATGTTAGTATAATTAGAAGCAAATCTCTCACAAGACTGCATATTCTATACTATATAAACTGAGAAGCCAAAGTCAAAGGGCACTGAATGAGGAAGTGACAAAGTGAGTTTACCCAAAGCCTGCTTACTTCAAGTTATCTGAGCTAGAACCATCAGTTCTGACCCTCTGACAAAGTAGTTACCTTTTCATTTATGCAAAGCAGGCTTTTAAGAAGTATAATAGTTTTCTGTCCCCCATGATCTTCAAGCAGTGTCTAAAATTCTAGAACCTTTCAATCCAAATCCAGAAAATACCATCTCCTGAAATATTGTCTGTAAATTATTAAAAAAAAAAATAAATCTCATGGTTCACCATAACTACAGATCTACCAGAAGTGAACTGCTAGATCACACATCTTTCTGGCCACACAGATCACATTTAATTACAGTTGCTATGGGCTGCAATAATGGTCTCTTGAAATAATTTCAGAGATACATGTGGAGATACTTCAAAGGCATATGAACTGACCAGAATCAAAAAGCAATTCATGTTATTTGAGCATTTCAACTTCTGTTAACATTAAGTTTCAGCAAGCCCCAAAGCAGAATTATTTTTAGTACTGCCTTAAACCTCTGTAACACAATAGTTTCAAAACCTTGCAAATAAGCCACACACAGGCCTTGGTGCAGACACAGTTCTTCTACTGCTGTCAGTTTTAACACGTTTTTCTGAAGAACCAAAATATTTACCCTAGCAAAAGGACTGAAAACAATCTAATATGTGTTAACTACATGAGGAATATTTTTTTACGTGTTTCATGTAAAGAAAAATATTGCTACATCACAGTTTAAAAAGACAGAATTCTAGCTTGACTCTGACTTATTCTGAACCTGTAAATGCAAAAATAATTCTGTATTTTCAGATAGTATTCACTGTCAATGTAGTGGCAAAGTCCCTTCACTAACAGTATATTCCTTCAAGCAGAGCTGTAATGTCCTAGCTACATAATTTTAAGTTTGTTACCCCTATGATTTTAGAATTTAAGAGGTTTTTCAGGCGAATCACTCTTTTCAGAACAGTTCACTGAAATTCTTTTAAGTAATTAATCACTAACAGTTGCCTCCTAATTTCTAGGTGTTTGATGGTATACTGAATTTGATCTACACAGCCTTCTCTAGTCCGGAATCTTCCTGTTCCAAGGTCTACATCTTCCACCTTGCTGGGACTAGTAATCTTCAGCAGAAAGGAGAAGAAATAAGAATGCTCCATGAAGGGCTACTTGAAATAATTAATCTCTACTTGTTTTAGTCTAGTGCTCTTCCATACCCCATCCTAAGGCTTTTAGAGGTTCAAGGACTTTTTAAGACAGCAGAATTCTGGGCCAGATTTTACAGCAACCACGTAGCTACTATTCCTGTCAGCAGTCTCAAGTGCATGAGACAGCCCTTTATCAGTGTTTCACAAATAATACCGTCTGTATATTCGACATTCACATTTCTAAAGCAATGATTTTTAAAATCAAAGAGCCTGGAATACTCCTCTTTGCAATCTCTGCACATGCTTGCGTGCTTGTGGAGTCATTCCATCTTCTCATTTGTTTCTCTGTGTGGTATGTATATAGGCTATTCTGTCCAAAACTCTTCCCACACCATGTACTAGTATGTGTATTCATGCCACTCTACTCATGGGGCCATTGCTTCTGTATTGCCCATATGCACACACATGTGGGGCCTATTGCCACAGCCCTATGCTGGTGGCCATATACAAAATCAAATCTTTCAACAACCCCCCTGAACACATCAGTGCAAGTGGAAAAGCATTCTGTAACTTTGTGTATTTGTTTCTTGTCTCACCCTGTGCACATGTTACCCCATGCTAAGGTGAGAAACCCTTCCCACCACTTCCCCCCACAAATGGGATCAACCTCTTCACTGCCTGCCTTCTTTATGTGTACATGGGATCACCTCCTCTACACCTCTCAAGTATATAGATAGATTTATTACCCAAGTGAAGGGTCTGCCCTTCTGTACCTCCTTTATTCCACATCTGCAAAGTATCATTCCCGATGTACACCCCCAATACACACTAGCACACACTTCTGCATGGAAAACCTTTCCGCCATGCAACTTACGTGTGTGCACATATCCACGTGCAGGGTCATTTCCTCTATAGGCCCGTTAAATCCATGTGTGCAAGGACAGTCCCTCAACACACCTCCAATACGCAGAACTGCACACATGCCTTTCTGTGGTCAATCCTTCCATTTTCCCCCATTTGCACATGTGTATATACCCACACCTAAGGCCATTCTCTTTATTCCCTCGGAAAAGACTCACGTGCACCTTTCCATGTGCAGTATCTCCCCTAGACGCATCCGTGCACACATGCCTTGGCAAGGCCGTTCCCGCTGAACTCCGCAACATACCCGTGCACATACTCCCGGCGCAGGTCCCCCCGCTGCATACCTCGCCGCACAGGTGTGCGTACGCCCAGCCCGCTGCCCCCAGCGCTCACCCTCACAGCAGCGCCACGGACGCATGCGCACCCACCCCCAGCCCTGCGCCGGCCGCGGCGCGCAATAAAGCCTACGCACAGCCGGCGGAGCTCTTCCCGCTCGATGACGCCCCGGCGCCGGGGCGCGGCCACCGGCGGCTCTGCAGAGCTTCTGCAGCGCTCCTGCCACCCTCCCCCCTACTTCCCCCGGGCCGGTAAGGCGATGCCGCGCGACCTTCCCCGCCCAGCAGCACGACCTGAGCGGCCCCAGTTTCTCTGGGCCCCCAGGCACCCCGCGTAGGCCAGGCCAGGCCAGCGTGACCCCATCTCACGATCACCTCACCCCACAGCGACGACGCTGGAGCTTGGCTCATCAAACGCCGAACCGGGACGAAAACCCCGCCCTCAGCAGGGCGGTCCCGCCCCTCCCGCCTCCGCGGAGGGCTGGGGGCGGGGCGGATGGGCCCAGTTGAGCGGGCTTTCACCAGGCTGATAGGCGTCCTACAGCTTGAAGCCAGCCGCGGGAGCCGGGGTCTCTTCTCTTGGCCTGGCACTGAACACCTTCTGCTGCGGGCGTCTGCGGAGTGACGGGGTAGCAGCCCTGAGCAGCGTCGAGCTGGACGTCTCCCTGGCAAAGGACTGAGCATGGGGCTGTTCGTGGTAGTGTTTGTAGGGTCATGTGCTGGTTTGCTTCTGTAGTGAGGAACTGTATCCTTATCTCAGGACAGCCTCTTGCTCTTGGTTTATATATGGAATAACGTGATGCAATACGCATCAGAGCAATGCTGTTAAAACTGCTTTAGTGGGGATTACCATCATGTTAAGAGCTTTTAAAATGAGGGCTGTCAGAAAACTATGAACTATGAGGTTGCCTGTACGAGGTGCAAAGTGAGGACAGGCACAGCCCACAGCAATGCATGGAAGAATAAGGAGGCTGCCTGATCTTGCAGGCTGTGAGGAACTATAGCCCTGTATGGTTAGAGCACCTGCCTGTAGCTCAGAGAGTTTTCAGGCATGCTGCAGAATTCTATTACTTTGGTGTTAATTCAGCCAAGAATGCCTGCTCCTTAAATCCTGTTGACTCCACTGGCAAGTGACACAATCAAGAGAGCTGTTACACCAGCTGTCAAGTCTTGCTGATCATCTGTCTTTCAGTGGATTGTAAGAGATTTGTCTTGTTTCCTCACACTGAATGTGTTTTGGGGTCAAAGTGGTCTCTTACTAGTGAGACTACTGTGACTTGGATCCTAGTTCAATACCCTAGGCATCATGTGTGACAACAACAACCTATGCCCACTATATTTTGCTATGGAAGCACCAAAACAAAACGTTTAGGTAGCTGGTGGCACACAATCCCAATAAAATGAGAATTCTTCACCCACTTTTCTCCCTCTGATAGATCTCATGTTTGTGTGGCTGAAATGTGACAGTCTAACGTGGTACAGTCTGATCAAGCCTGTGCCACATTCAGCTTTTTGGTACCTGCACTCTGACATAGTTTTTCAGTCCAAATTGTATCTTTGTTCATCCATATAATATCTGAAGTGTCTCAAATCCCTTCTGCTCTCACCCTCTATGTCTCAAGAAAATTAGCCTTAATGGTGACTCCTTGTCTGACATACCTAAAAGAAAATAGAGGCAAGGAATTGGAATGGTTGTCTTCCTGTCCTTTACTAGGGAGAAAAAGTTGACTTTCTACCAGTTATAAATATTTGTTTAGAAAGGCTTTGAGGAATAAACACTGAAATCTCCCAACTAAAAAAAGATCTTAAATAGGAATTATGGTGATTTGAAATGTAAAGTAAAAAACCTTTAAGATTTGCCCTTGGGAATTTAAAACTCTGAATTGACCACTCTCCAAGAGAAATAGAATATCTTATGCTGATGTTCAGAAAGTCCTGGGACAGCTGTGGTCCAATGAGTCATAGCTCTTCAAAGCCTCAGTGTTTTGAGAATATTGCAACACACCCACTTCTCAAATTACCAGGGATCTTAACTTGAAATACTGACCAGAGGTACTAATAGCAACTGGAAGGCACCTTAGGTCCAATTCATGTCCCACTTAAGTTGTTTTCATTGTTCTCTGCATCACTAGATTTTCTTTATGCATATTGCACGTTGCTTAGAAACCTATGTGCATTCTAGAAATGTCATTATAAGTAAGTTTGAATTGTCTCCTCTAAATGCTTTTGGGTTATGATAAGCTCACCAGTCTACCTACAGCTGGTTTCACTGAAACAAAATGCTGAGCCTGAATCATATTTGAGCATGAGTGTATGAAAGTGTGTATATATTTACAAATCCTGAATTAAACTAGTACTTATGTAGCTAGAAGCAAATGCATTGAGAGTTAATTATTCTTACAACAGCATCTATGCATCTCTTGATATGTTTTTTCCAGAAGTGTTCTAATGGTGTTTCGGCATCTTGCAGCACAAGCTGCAGAAGGGGGAATGTTTATGCTCCTTTTGGTTATTTCTCCCCCACAGACCTTGTGTATTACATAAATACGATTAAATTTATCTTGTGTGAGTAAGCCCTGCCCCAAGTCTCTCCAGCAGGAAGACAAACGCTATCCAGAAAGGTGAGATGGGAGGAGAAGCTTCAGCCCATAATCTGCCTGCTGCTGTCAGTCTTACCCTTTACTGCTCAGAATCTTCAATGATGCTGTGAAGATGGCCTGCTGTCCTTGCCAGACAGTACTGAGACTCATTAGAAGAGTAGAGTCTCAGTGTTCACATTAATTCATTGGCCCTATCCTCACCAAAAAGCTGTGCAGAAATGGTAACACCCATGCAGAGAAATACTGGAGATGATGAGCTTATTTCTTTCTAGAGAGGTCATGCTGCTTAAGATTTGAACAGAAGGACCAAGATCATCTGTTTTGGTTTTCAGCTGGCTGAAAGATCAGACTCTTTGGAAACCTACCCCAAAAGAGGTGAAAGATGCTAAACTGTGGTCTGAGAAGGGATTTGTCAGTGCATGACTATGTTCAGGAGATGGATAGTGTGGACAGACAGTCAGCAGTACTGTGATCTTCTGCACTGGGGCTAAGCACCATGTTACTTCCTACCTCCCGAAAGTAAAGGAATGTGTCTTTTTAAATCAACATCTACATGAGGTGGAGCTTTAATTACTTTTTTCCTTAACTCTTAATTTACATCCATTTTATTAATGTCAAAACCAGCTGCTGACTGTAAGAAAAGGAAACCTTGGGCTAAGATTTTCAAAAGCAACTAGAATCACAAAATCACAGAATCATGTAGGTTGGAAAGGACCTTGAAGATCATCTAGTCCAACCATTAACCTAATATTGACAGTTCCCAACTACACCATATCCCTAAGCGCTATGTCGACCCGACTCTTAAACACCTCCAGGGATGGGGACTCCACCACTGCCCTGGGCAGCCCATTCCAATGCCTAACAACCTGTTCTGTGAAGAAATGCTTCCTAATATCTAGCCTAAACCTTCCCTGGCACAATTTGAGGCCATTATCTCTTGTCCTATCGCTTATTACTGGGTTAAAGAGACTCATCCCCAGTTCTCTGCAAACTCCTGTCAGTTGTAGAGGGCGATGAGGTCTCCCCTCAGCCTCCTCTTTTCTAGACTAAACAACCCCAGTTCCCTCACCCGCTCCTCGTACGACATGTGCTCCAGACCCTTCACCAGCTTTGTTGCCCTTCTCTGGACACGCTCGAGTAATTCGATGTCCTTTTTGTAGTGAGGGGCCCAAAACTGAACACAGGAATCGAGGTGCGGCCTTACCAGTGCTGAGTACAGGGGTAAGATCCCTTCCCTGTCCCTGCTGGCCACGCTATTTCTGATGCAAGCCAGGATAGCATTGGCCTTCTTGGCCACCTGGGCACACTGCTGGCTCATGTTCAGCCAGCTGTCAATCAACACCCCCAGGTCCCTCTCTGACTGGCAGCTCTCCAGCCACTCCTCCCCAAGCCTGTAGCGCTGCTGGGGGTTGTTGTGGCCCAAGTGCAGCACCCGGCATTTGGCCTTATTGAAACTCCTCCAGTTGGCCTTAGCCCATCGCTCCAGCCTGTCCAGATCTCTCTGTAGAGCCTCCCTACCCTCGAGCCAATCAACACTCCCACCCAACTTGGTGTCATCTGCAAACTTACTGAGGGTGCACTCGATCCCCTCTTCTAGATCATCAGTAAAGATGTTAAACAGGAGTGGCCCCAAAACTGAGCCCTGGGGGACACCACTTGTGAATGGCTGCCAACTGGATTTAACTCCATTCACCACCACTCTTTGGGCCCAGCCATCCAGCCAGTTTTTTACCCAGCAAAGCGTGTGTCCATGTCAATTCTGTACTGTCCAGCCTATGACACTTGAAAGCAACTTGAATTTTAATGATAAGACTCATAGTGCTTTCAGAAGAGCAAGTCCTTCTGACAGCCAAACTGATAACTTTTGAAGATTCTGGCACAATAGTGCTCAGCTGCTGTGAATGCACTCCATTATGAGTATTCTTTATAGGAAAAGACCAAGTAACACATACTACGTGATATAAGGAGAATATAAACAGATACACATAGCAGGGAAAGCATAACAAGTTATTACCTTCCTGCGTTTTCCTGTTTGTTCTTCCCAGATGAGCTGTGCAGTTAATAGTAACTGTAAGCAACCACAGGAGTGTGTTAGCTAGGCCAGTATCACATCATGGGCTTGCTGCTTTTATTTGATGTTTCAGAGAAAGGGAAGACATGGAGGATAAGACAATGACATACATGCCATGCAAAGGTAAATCTGGGGTTTTATTCTCCCCTCACCACAACACAGATCTCTCACATCTTTGCTCAGTGTCTTATGCTTGCACAAAAAGGGGACCTGCATGTAGGTAAGATTGTTAGGCACAGAATTACCGGCTAAGGGAGAGCAAATCCAAAACTATGTGAAAATTTGTTCATTGTCTCAGGGAGAATATGTGTCCAAAGAAGAGCAACGAAGCTGGTGAAGGGAGCTGTCTTATGAGGAGATGCTGAAGGAACTGGGGTTGTTTAGTCTGGAGAAAAGGAGGCTGAGGGTCAACCTTATTGCTCTCTACCTGAAAGGAAGTTGTAGCGAGGTGGGTATCAGTCTCTTCTCCCAAGTAACAAGTGATAGGAAAGAGAGGAAATGGCCTCAAGTTGAACCAGGGGAGGTTTAGATTGGATGTTAGCAAAAATTTCTTCACCCAAAGGGTTATCAAACTGGAACAAGCTGTGCAGGGAAGTGGTGGAGGTACTGTCCCTGGAGGTATTTAAAAGATGTGTAGACATGGCGCTTAGGGACAGGGTTTAGTGGTGGACTTGGTAGTGTTAGGTTAACAGTTGGACTCGATGTGTGTTTTCCAACCTAAATGATTCTATCATTCTACATTGAAATCAGGTGCATCAAAACACCAGGTAACAAGCAGAGTTGTGAATCTCATTGAAATAACTAGGAATTAGCTAAAAAGTATCACAGGATTTTTTTTTAGAGCTGCCGATGTTCTATAACAGATTGACAGCCTCTTTTTTCTTATTGGAAAGATGGCATATGCTGATGTCTGGCGTATTACGATATAATTGCATCTGCTTATATCCTATAAAATTTGAATCATGTTTCCAGTAACTAGCTAGAGTCATAGGATGCAAAAGAGTCATGGTATGAAAAGCAACCTCCATTCTAGGGAATTGCTTGGTCAGGGGTTGGGGGTGCAAAGCACTGGAAGGAATACTGATAACCTCAATAGGATTTTTTTTCAGTTTGTTCAGTCTCTAACAACTTGAGCCTTTACCTTAATTTCATGTGAAGAAAATCAAAAAACTTCTTTCCCACTCCCTCTCTCTAAAAATAAAACAGTGGAACTGACCCACTTTTTGCTGTTACCATGTGATTCACTCTGCTTGTGTGACCTGTTTAATCCTTCAAAAGGGTCTATTTTTTTTATTTGGATTAAAACCTCTGAAGGTTATGGTTTTTCTATTTCTTCTGAAGCTCCACTACTGTTCAGTCCTACTGGAATAAACATGATTGCTATTGCTGATTGTTGACACACATCAAACAGCCACTAGGGAATATGACACAGTTCAACATACCCAAGCTGGCTTCAAACCAGTTGGTCTTGAACAATGATGGCAACCAAGGCAGGGGTGATTGTTGTGGTGGAATTCTTTCTCTTACTGTGCTGATGCCTGTGCTGTGCATCT
This sequence comes from Strix uralensis, assembly GCF_047716275.1. Classification (NCBI taxonomy): domain Eukaryota; kingdom Metazoa; phylum Chordata; class Aves; order Strigiformes; family Strigidae; genus Strix; species Strix uralensis. The sequence continues at coordinate 64,238,536 of NC_134012.1, forward strand.
AAACCCCTTCTTTGATCAGTAGACAACATGGTTTACTTAAAACAACTTGAGGTATATTCAGACAGGAATGAATAGAGCTGCTGTACATTCTCAGAGTATCTGGACAAAAGCCAGCAAGTAATCAGCTTGATTGGAAGCTGTCATCACTAGGTAAGAACAGTGGGTAAGTTTGCCAAATACCAGATCCCAGTTTCCACCTCAGCTACAGGTGGGAGAGTTATTTGTTACGCATACTTGGTTGAGGAAACCATGCGGAAGAAATAAGCAAGTTATCTGGATGCAAATGGCTCTCATGTGAAAGACCAGAAAGCAAGTTCTGTTAAGCTTTCTCAGTTCTGGTTACTTTGGGCTTTTATCCCAAGTTGTTTATATTGCTTTAAGGAGGCAAGTTTGCAAGACTGAGCTTAAATCTCTACCCATCTTTCAGTGGAAGCTAAACCTACATTGTTTCTGCTTCATTCCTACTGTATTACCACAATTTTAAAGATGGAAGATACCAAAATTACCATGCTCCAGTAATGCTGTGGTTCTAATCTTGTGTTCTGATGTACACCATGCAGCCCTCTCTCCTCACTCCAATCTTCCTTTCAGCAGGTGTAAAGAAACTAAGGGTGTATTGTGTTGCCTGTCCAGACAGAAGCAGCTGTGCATGTAGGTCCATGAAGACTTGCAAGCTCTAACAAAGGTGCAAGAGCGGTGCTGTCTTGGAGCAGGAAGTCCATCAGGCCAGAAGCTGGGAGAAAAGAAGGGGAGGAGCCAGAAACTATCCTCTAGTGATAAGACTGCCTAATTTTTCCACTTAAAATTGACATACAGTGTTGAAAAGAAAATTAAATGGCTGGCAGTAAGGAGAAATACTGGATCAAACTCTGGCCTCTTGTCACTATTAATAAATACATCCTTGTTGTGAATAGGTCTAGAGGTCCCTGTTTGCCATTCTTGTCCAACTAGTATCTCTTTCTTACATCTTTCTTATCCCTTTTGAGGCTGTGTGGTATCCTACTTGCATGCAACTGTGTTTTCAATGTGACTGTTGGCTTACAAATATTTGAAATATTATGTCTTCACTGGTAGTTCATAATTTCTAATTTTAAGGGGTACAAATGCTACTACATAATTAAAAAAGAAATCTGTTAAGCAGAGATCTAACATCAGGACTAAAGAATGCTAATAGTAATCATGTATTTCCACCTTTTTTCCATATTAAAATAACTTGGTTTGTGTGTAGTTTGTGGACTTTGGCTATTAACTGCACTAAGACAAAAAAATGTGTAAAAGAAGAAAATGTGGTTGTAAAGATGGTTACAGTACAAAGCATATAATCAGTTTACAGTTGCAAAGACAGATAAGGAAAATTTGAGAGACAGAGAATAGAAAATCAGTAAAAAAGTGTAGCTGTAGTTGTTCACTAAGTAAAGGGTAAATCCTGTCTTGGAAGCTTGTAGCACATGAAGTATCATTAGCTGAGTTATTCAAGTGTCTTCTTTAATCATGTGACCTTTAGAGCAATCTTAAATCCCTAACTATTACATGGCTATTATATTTTCCTGAAAAAATTTCAGATTTTTCCTTTGAAGAAGCTTGCAAGGATGTAATGGAAGGCTCAAATGCCAGTCAAAAGCACAGTGTTTTCAGTATCAGGCATTACACAAAAGTACATCTTTGTTTTTAAATCTGGGTCAAGAATGAAATGTCCTCATTTTTTGTTTGGAGTATCTATAGCACTTATTTTCATTACCAGCAATCTTCAGAAACAGTTTTGTTTGTTTTTTCAGGCAACAAGCAAAAGTCAAGGAAAAATAAAAACAAGCACAGAGTTTTAAAAGAGGTACTATCTCTGAAGAGTGTATAGAAAGCTTTCAACCAACAAACCTTCTGTAAATGTGCTTTACTTGGACAGGAAGCCAGGACCTTGTAAATGATGAAAAGCAAATCTCTGGAGTTCAGGATGACATTTAGGAAAGAAAAAAACCCTACACATTAAATGGCCATTTACTTTTTTCCTTCCTTCTCTTTGATACTTATCTGGAAAAAAAGTCACATGAAGAGCATCTGAGTCAGCTGTTATTCTGACTCAACTTTCATGATAGTCTAATTTTCTCACTGGATTTGCTACCCATGTTCTTTTATTAAAGCTTTGATTTAGTACTCGATATTTTAATGAAATATAGTCCAGAATTACAAAGAAATAAAAGCAACTGCTAAAATATTCCCTGATGTTGCAGGAAAAGCAACATCTCCCAATAGATGTTCTAACTTCAACACATATGCTCATAGGCTATGCACACATGCCCAGAGTGCCTCTGGGAAAGACCACACACCATTGAGAGACTAGCAATTTTCCTAAGGCCCTCGATGTACCAGGATGTAGGAGTTTACTCAGAATCATGTGGTTACAGATCACTTTCTGACTGGCCTGGCTGCTGAGGCAGTATTTATTAGAAACTCAGCCTGAATGTCCCTGCCATGTGGCTAGTGAGACTTCATGTTATGAGAGGCTCCCCCCTCTTACCTTTCCTGTGATTTCTGAAACCTTGGGTATCTCTGAAAAGCAGTTATGAAATACTGACATTGTGTATCATGCTCTCATGCCTGTATTTTCTCATACAAAGTTCTACGATCCACCTCAATCTTTTTGCAATGAAATTGTAAGAAAAAGCATCAAATTTGAACAGGATTTTCAAAAGGACATTTTGTATTTCCAAAATACTTAGTGGGAAAATCACTGTGATTGGCTTCTACCACATGAAATCATGGAAAAGATTACAGGGATGCTTGACTCTACCCTGGTCTCTATTTTACACTACCCATAAAAATCCCCTTTCCGTGAGCAGCACAGTGGTGATGGGAATCTCCTCTCCTTAATTATTTCCTTAGTGTGGGCTGCCAACATTCTTACTTGCTAAAGTTCTCCAAGCTGCAGGTAGACTTCTTAAGTATAATATGCTAAAGGAGCAATGCACTAGGGGTAAAAAATCTTCTGGTAGAAGAGTGCTTCCAAGTCAAAAAGTCTTTTAGTTTTTGTGTACTAACATTCTAATATAAAGCCTTGGGGGACATGCAAACATTAAGTGCCCTTGATTTCCTTAATATGAATTAATAAGCTTTGTTAACTTTCACTTCTGTCCCTAAGTTGCTTTACTCTTTAGCGTCTCATGTACTGACACAGTGATGTCACATTTGGCCTCAGAGCACCACAGGGAAACACTGCTACAAGAGGGCAAAAAATGTCAATTTGTTACTTAAAAATAAGAACAACGGACAAATTTTCAGTGCTTGTTGAAAATCCATATCTTTAAAGCCTAAATCTGAGTCCTAGATAGATGCCTTCATTGGACAATATCCAAGGTGATGATATTTCTCAGCACATCCAGATCTCAGGGAGACCTGGAACCAAATCCGAAGCCAAAACTGGCTGGGAGGCAAGAGGAAAGGGAGGATATGTTAAAAAACACTTCAGAGAAAGAGGCATTTCCAGCTGACCTGGTAAGACATTCATATCCAAATAGCACAGACCTTCTTTGCATAATAGGCACACACCTTTTGTTTTGTGTTTTGGCAGACATCACCTTTTCCACACCCTTCCTACATGCAGAGAGCCATATCCCCCTGGTAGATTAAAACAGCTGACAGGCAGCCACAAAACCTGCTCTACAGGTGGCAAAGTGATCAGCCTGGGGCACAGTATCAGCAGAATTTCTTCCTGCAGTGGGAGTGCTGGCCAAGGGGCAAGGAATCAGGACCATCCCAGGAGGGCTTGGCTGTCTCTTTGGCCCTCTCTCCAGTGCCACCTTCCCAACCTGTCTGGACTTGCTGTCCTTCTCCCTGCTCTATACCTCTCCTCTGCCTTTCCCTCAATGTTGTGTTCACTTCACTTGTTAGTTGAATGCCTTGTGAGAAAACCTACCTAAAAAATGACCCTACTCAAGCCCACTTGTTACCCTGCCTGCGTTCACATCTCTTCTCCTATCCCCTGTCCATATCCTGCTTGAATGTGAATCCTTTGAGGGTCCATGACTATGCCTGTACAGCACCTGGCATGCTGAGGCCATTCCTCATTGCCACCGCTACATCAGCAAAATAGAACTGATTAATAATCCTAAAACCCTGCTGAGACCACCCTACAGATAGTACCCCAACATGGGTGAGTCCAAACCTAATCTCTCCTCTCCCAAATAATATACAAGGGAAAAGGAATAGAGTGCTAGCTTTGGGAAAGTCACCAGCTTCTCATAGCTTGCTATGGACAGAATAATGAAAAGAGAATCCAGAGATAATGGGCACAAATGGGGAACCATTTAGCACTGTTCTCCGGAGAACTTCTAAATGCCCAGCACATTATCCGTCACGGCCACAAATCCCATATACGAGACCGAAAAAAGGAGGGACAGAGACAGGTCCCGCGTTGGCACCTGCCGTGGTAACCTCGTCGAGGGGTAGGGGAGCTCCTTCCCGGGGTTCACCATACGCCGGGTGCCGGCTCGCCGTCCCCCACAGGGCTGCCCTCGCCCGGGCCGCCTGTAGGCAAGGGCTCGGCGAAACGCTGCCTCCCCCGGGGAGGGCGCGGGTCGCCTGGCCGCTGCCCGGCGCCCCAGCTCGCTCACCTGCCTGGAGGACAGCCGCTGAGCAAGAGCGGCTCCCGCAGCCCCTGCACGTTGGGCACGCCCACAGACGGTCCCCCGCCCGCACCGCCGGGCCCTCACCCCTCGGGACCCCTGCCGGCGGGCAAGCGAAACCGCTGACTTACGTGGGGGCCGCGGGCGAGCGACTCCCGGTGCGGCGGCGCGTTGGTCCCCATGGCCGCCGGCGGGTCCCCGGCGCCGAGCGGCTTCCCAGGAAGCTCTGCTGCTGCCAAGCCGGGACCGCCGGGCCGCCGCGGGAGCGGCACCCGGAGCCGGGGCCACGCCGGGACCGCCCCACGCCGCAAGCACCGCCTCCGCCCGCCGCCGGGCCGGGGCCGCGCTCTGTGGTGGAAAGGCGCCGAAGGGTCGAGGGATACCGGGCTTCTGCCGGGACTTTCCGACTGTTATGGGAGGAGCCTGCGCCGAGCCGAGCCGGGGGTCGTCAGGCGTACTAGGGGTCAAGGCTTTAGCACAGCATTTACAGACGCCGTGCCGGTATCCCTGCTGGGCAACGTGGGAAGCGGGGAGCTGTACTCAGGATGCCTCGCGTTTTAGGCGGTATTGCCTCTTAATGTGTTTCTGTGTCTCAGGGAACTATTTCCCTGCTGGGTACCACCTGTGAACGCACAGCAGTTAGGAGATGCAGGCAGCCTTGCTGCTGCTAAGCCTACTCTGTGGATATTACTAGCTAGTATCGATGACAGTGACACCTTGTGTACATTGCCAAGCCTACCCAGATCCTTTCAGAACAGGAATCTGCAGCTGTTCCAAGTTCCAAGGCATGGAACTTGGGAAGCATGTATGGCACCTGCATCAAACAAGTGAGTCTTCCAAACACAGGTCTGGAAGATGACAAAAGCCTGAGCTTTAGAAGTATGATTCCAGCTTCTTCTTGGCTTCACATACACCCTTTCAAGGCTGTGTCTTGCTGTGGCTTGTTTGCAACTGTACCTCTGACCCCTTTCAGGTTGCAAGGGAGCCCTGCAGTCGCTCTTCTTACACAGGGCCCCGAGATGCTCTAGGCACCTGTGTGACCCCTGACTTTTAGGGTCATCTTGGGATTTTTGCAGTTCTTTCCTAACTGTCTTTTGATTTCCAGTATGTGAGCCTTAGTGTTTGAAGAGAAATTACTTGTCTTCAGCCATTCTCTCCTTTCCACCTTGTTTTTCCTGAAATGCACATGTTCAGACTAACATAAATTTGTAGCAGAAGCACTCCAGGAAGCAGGTCAGTTTACAGCACCTGTAAATTTTAATGATTCGCTCTTTTTCTGTGACCAGATTTACACCTATACACAAACAATTCAACAGCAGTGGCCATGACTATTGCTGAGATATTTTTTTAACTCAGGATCAACATGCTATGCTGATAACTGTTTTAATTTATCCCTTTATAGCCATGGCAGTTTTTTCATTCTGTTAGCACAGTGTGTTTCTAGCTGCTCATTTTATTCTGTTATATACCTACAAGGCAGGCTGCTAAATAAAGCATCAGAAGAAAAGGAACAACAATACGGCACCAACAAAAGACTTCAAAAGCATGGGCACCTGTAGAATCAGAAAACAAGGAGGTACTTTGTTAGTTTGCTGTGAACCATAAGTTGTAATTTTTCCCATTTTCCACATACTTACATATCTTCATGATTCTTCTTTCACAATGTATTTTAACTGTGAGTTCTTTTGCTGTTAAGTTCTCTGCTCTTTGTTTCAGAAAAATACCTTATTTTTTCCATTTGCAATCTAGTCTGAAACTCTCCAGTGTTACACTCTGTTCTACTGAAGGCACATCCTCCACACACATCTTTGCAGCTCTTACTGCTTCTCAGCATTGAAACATTCACTTAACAGATTTTCTTCTCCCAGGGCTGCATTATGCATGTGTATATGTGTATGCATACACATAAATATATATACAGGTATATGTTTTTTAAACATTTTTTCCAGTTGTGGGAGATTTCAGAAAACAAGCTATATTAAAATTTCCCTATATCTGATACTTGGCTTCTAAAATTTCTCCATTGTTGACAAAAAGGACATTACATTTGGAGCTTGAGGCTCTGTTTTTTATGTGAGACAATATTACATCGAAAGAAAAGTCCAAATTCCCTTGGGCTTCCCCAAGCCCAATTCCCTTCCTACAGTACTTTTCCACTTTAGCAGACATTTGTCATCCTGCTTCTCCAAATCTCACTGATTTGTCTGGCATGGGACCTTTGCTTCCTACTCTCCTGATGCTTAATCCACTTGCAGAATAATGGACGTTTGTTTTGGATTGATACCAATGTAAGTTCATTTATGTAATTCAATTGTTCCTTTACTACTCTATTATGTAGCACAGTGTAAAATTGAAGTCTGCCAGGAACTGTGTTTGCTGGGCCACTTCATGTTAGCTTTACCTTCCAGCATAAGGTCTCTGTCTATTGCTTTTTCTGAAATTTTGCAAAAGCAGGAGCCACAGAGCATGGGATGTCAGCCTGAGACATTCTTGAGTCTGCTCTGAAAACTAGTCAAATGCCTTCAGACAAATGAGCATACTCGAGGGCTTGTAGGAACAGTCAAGTGTTCTTGTCCTGGTCCCTTGTGCTGTATGAGTTGTATGGATGCTTTCCCCAGTGTGCAGGAAAACATGACCACAGGCTTTGGAGGTGCAGTAAAGCACCCCCAAGGTGTTTGAGGCTCTGCACCAAAGTAGTATGAACAGCTCAGTGTTATGTGCCTTTGTCTTGGCTTCCCTAGCTGAAAGGTCACTGTTAGTCTCAGGCAGACTCTACAAACATACCTGTATAGGCATGGTAACACATAAGTGTAAGGCTATGCAGAAGGGACAGCTGGGGCATGCATAAAGTGAATCTTGATCAAGGTTTTCCCTCACTATCCCCTGGCTCAGAGTAGCAACTCGTTTCTGTGATATGCCCACCACTCCTTCCCTGCACAAATGACAAACATAGGAGAGGGTTGTAGTCTCCCTGATCTTGACTGGGCTTGTGAGTCACCTAAGGATGTACAAGTTATTTGGGCCTGAGTGCCTGTCTTCTCACACAAAAACAGACCGTAGGGTGCCATATCTGGCCTTGCCTTCTAGCCTCTCCTTTAGAGAACAAGTCTTGGTAAAATGTTGCCCTATGTCCACTCAGTCTACAGTCTAAAAAATTAATACATTTGTAATAATGTTTTGATCAATTTTTATCAATTAGGCAGAAGTTTCAATTCCTTCCCCTCTTCCCGCCATTTGATCAGACCAGTGGCTTTGGGATGGAGATAACCCCAGTGAACAGGGGTGTTCTTCTTAAGAACAGGCTGCATGGTGAACTCAAACAGTGCTGCTTGCATTGCTGGCTAGGGTGGGCAGCTGGCACAGAGCTGACAGCAGTCCAGCTGTCTGGTAATGAGACAAGAGTAAAAAAGGCTTTGCCTTTGTACAGTTGTATGGGATATTAAAATGAGGGATAGTATAGTGATAGATAGGATGTACACTGATGGCTTCAAACATCAGTGCCTATTCTCCACACCCCTCCACTGGCCTTGCCTGTTGGAAGGTAGGTAGCACCACCCTTTGTCTAATTTTGCTTGGGCTTTCAACAACATCTTACAAGTTCACTTGATCTCTGTTTTGCAGTTTATACAGTCTAGAGCCCTCTGCCCTGCCTGAGTGAGGAGGCATTGAGCATGGAGAAAAATGAAGTATGGATGTGCAAGTTTTGCAAAAGGTTTTTTCTGCTCCTGTGTGGGAATTCAGAGACCTGAGCTGGTATTGCAAATTGAGAGTATATGTTAATTCCTCTGACCTCTTCTAGGTTATACTTCTCTCTGCTTTGGTGCAAGGAGGGATAGAAGGCACTTTTCAAGCAATCTCTGATTAAACAATTAACCTTGCTATACTAGCTTTTCTTGTTCTACCTTCCTCTCTCTCCCTTTATTTGCCTCCAGGATGTTCTTGTGAAAATGGCATGTGAACAAAATGCTCTAAGAAAAGAGCAGACACTCTTATGTGGGCTCAGTTACAAAATGTCACTAAAAATACTGCAGGAATTCAGTATAATAATTAGGGTAAAGTTACCAAAGGAGAAAGGAAGGATCTGAACTTCCAGAAGGACAGAGAAAAAGGTGGTTTCTACCAACCACTGCAGTGAAGGGCAATGGACTCCTTAGGCCAGCTGGGGCCTTCCACTGGCCCCTTTCATTCCCTACATAAGAGTCTGGCCAGACTGTCTCACAGGAGTGGAAAGGGGATCCTGGGCCCACAACACTGGGGACTCTGGGTTGAGAGGGAGGCAAATGGGAAAGTTCTGTGTGGAAAATCCCTAGGCTTGCAAGCTTAATAAGACCTAGTAACTTGTTCAGATTCAAATAGGCAATGAATATTAGCTCACTCATATTTTAAAAAAAGGTCAAAGCTCTATCCAAAAGTCCAAGGCTGTTAACATGGTAAAGGCACTTGAGTTTCTATAGCTAGTGGCATACAGTGTGGTGAATTGCTAATACATTTAGTTAGCCACAACTCATTAAAAGTAAAATCAATAGCATCTGAAATATAATAGCATCTCTCTTCTACTAGGAAAAAAACACATTTATTTACATGTCCACAGCCTGTTCCAATGCTCAGTGAAACCAGATCTTACTCCTCAGTCAGGTTTTGTTTTGTTGTAATTAATAAGCCCAATAATGTGGCTGTATTTAATAAGCTATGTGGTGCCAGAGGAAAGCATGTTTGCTAATTTCACAAGCTTCAAGCTCTGCTGGACCTGTAGGTTCCTGCACAGATGGAGTTCAAGGAAGTACTCGTAATGGTGATTATCTTCTGACTGTTCAGACAGCACTGAACTACAATCTTGTTACATTTTTGTGAAGCAGGAATCTGGGAACACTAGATTTATATAGTTAAATATGTATGCAAGCAGCCTGGAGTAAGATTCACTGGAAGACAGCATGGGATGTTTACCCAGAAAACAAGAAGGGCCCATCTAGTGTCCTGTATTAAAAAAAGGGTCACATTTTGCTTACAGGTTTTTACCTGGGAAGATTGCAGATCTCCATATACTTTGTGACTCAGATTGACAGTTGCTCTGGTGCTAGAAAAGGCAAATGAGAGCAACAAATATTTTGAGAGAATTGAGTGATTAGCTCAAGGAAAGCCGCGTGGATTTCAAAGTTCTCTAGGGAGACCTATGACCATATGCAGGAGTCATGAGATCTAATGAATCTTTCAGGAAACTGATCCATGTGACAGTTAGGCCAGCTCGCACATGATTTTTGGTGAGAAAAAATATGCAGAAAAGAGTGCTTGTTGTTACAAAGAGAACACCTCTCTGTAACATGGACAACTTCTGCCCTTAACCAAACTTGGGGAAGATACCTTTACCTGCCTTCTGCCTCACTGCTGTGATAGGGTATAGCAGGAGGACCAGCCAAGACCTAGCACTTTCCAGTAAACCCTGGTTCTTCACAGAGTTGGCTGTTTATGAAGGGAGCACCATGGTCAGGTATCTGAGCATGAGGGAGCTCTGGCTGGTGGTCTCAGAGCTCTCTGTCAGGTCTCCCCTGACAGACCAGTGAGAGGCACTGAGCACTCCTGTCCCAAGTCTCAAGATAGATGCCTGAAGGTGGCTCACACCTGTGGCAGCATATGTATAGGCTTGAAAGTTGCCCTGGAAAGATTTAACCAGCTGCTCTGGTATGACCCTCACAACTGCTCACTGCCTGACCTTGGTCAGAGCAGGAGAAACATGAGTTTTTCTTCCACAACGAAAATATCTGAGCAGCAGAGGACTGATAAGGATCCAGATGTGCAATTTTTTGGTTAATAGCAGATACACATGAGAAACAACAAGCTTCTGTCAGAAAACAACAGCGATCCAAATTCACATGGGTGTTTTGTCTGAAGAATGGTGGTCACTCCACAGTTAGCAACGAGCCTCCTCCCAGCCCTATCTGAAAAGTGTCATTCTGAATAAGCACAGGCATAGACAGGAAACAGCCCTCCCTAGTCTCCTAATCTTGCTGTTTAACATTAAGTTCTTAGTTACTTCTTCTATGTACATGCACAGAAGTGTCTGAGTTATTGATGCCAGTGGATTTGTGCAGTTCCTAGCACTTGGGAACAATCAAAACACTTTCACTTTTGTCCCAAATAACATACCAAGGAGCCCAGAGTTGGACACAGCAGACTGAAAATGCCTTTCATGCATTACCAACAGTCAGAAAGCAGGTCTGTGGCTTCACCCATCTGTGGTCAGTAAACAATGACCACCTTATTTCTTGCAAGGAACATTTTGGCCTCAGTTTGGCTGTTTGCTTATCAAGCACCATAGGAATAAATTTGTTCAAATGTCTGAGAGACTGGGGGAAAGTCTGAAGGAAGGAGGACTTGGTTCTCTTCTTGTTGAAAGAGATTCAGGTTAGGGAATGCTTAAGTAAATTGGGCATACCTAAGGCCATGGGCCCTGATGAGATGCACCCATGAGTACTGAGGAAGCTAGCAAATATCATTGTGAGGTCACTCTCGATCATCTTTGAATGGTCATGGTAATTGAGAGAGGTTCCTGAGGACTGCAGGAAAGCATACGTCACTCCTGTCTTCAAAGAGGGCAAGAAGGGGTATCCAGGGAACTACAGGCCAGTCAGCCTCATCGGACTGCTGAGAAGGTGGTAAAACAACTAATCCTGGAAACCATTCATTCCTGGAAAGAAAGTAATTAGTCAGGAGGGATTTACAAAGAAAAAGTCCTGCTTATGAAGCAAATAACCTTCTGTGATGAAATGACTGGCTTGGTACATGAGGGGAGAGCAGTAGGATGTTGCCTACTTTGACTTCAGTAAGGCTTTTGACACTGTCTCCCATAAGATCCTCAGAGAAGTTGATGACGTATGGGCTTGATGAGTGGACAGTGAAGTGGATTGAAAAATGCCTGAATGGCTGGACCAAGAGGATAGTGACCAGTGGCACGAAGTTTGAGGCCAGTAACTAATAGTGCATCCCAGGGGTCAATACTGGGTCCAATACTGTTTCAACATCTTCATTAATGATCTGGATGATGGGACAGAGTGCACCCTCAGCAAGTTTGCTGATGACACCAAACTGGTAGGAGTTGCTGATACACCAGAGGGTCATGCTGCTGTTTAGTGGGACCTTGACTTCATACAGCTCAGCAAAGGGAAATGCAGAGTCCTTCACCTGGGAAGGAATAAGCCCATGCACCAGTATATGCTGATGGCCAACTGGCTGGAAAACAGCATTGCAGAAAAGGACCTGTGGTCCTGGTGGACACTCAAAGTTGAACTTGAAACAGCAATGTGCCCTTGTGGCAAAGCAGGCAAATGGTATCCTGAGCTACATTAGCAGGATTGTTGCCAGCAGGCTGAGAGAGTGATCTTTCCCCTCTATTTAGCACTGGTAAGGCCACACTTGGAGTACTGTGTTGAGTTCTGGGCTCCTCAGCCCAAGAGACATATGGAGCTACCAGAGAAAGTCCAGCAAAGGGCCACAAAGATGATTAAGGGCATGGAGCATCTTTCATATCAGAAAAGGCTCAGAGAGCTGGTACTCTCTCAGAGAAGGCTCAGGGGAGGGATCTCATCAGTGTGTACCAATATCTGAAGGGAACATACAAAGAAGAGGGAGCCAGGCTCTTTCAGTGATGCCCAGTGATGGGCAGTGGGCACAAACTGGAACTCAGGAGGTTCCCTCTGAACATCAGAAAACACTTTTTTTACTGTAAGGGTGACTGAGCACTGTCACAGGTTGCCCAGAGAGGTGGCAGAGTCTCCCTCCTTGGAGATTTTCTAAAGCCACCTGGACATAGTCCTGACAACCAGCTTTAGGCAGCTCTGCTTGACCAGGGGAGTTGGATCAAACAAACCCCAGAGATTGCTTGCAACCTCACCCATTCTATGATTCTGTGATAGGTGTTGTGAAGTATTGAAGACATGCAAAAGATCTTACAGGTCACATACTGGCTGCTGAAGGCCATGAGGATGCTTAAAGGTCTCTAAAATTATATCAGACACCTATGTTTAAACACCTGAATTACTCCTTGAGAGTTTCTTGACAGTAATTTTCCACAGAGCAAAACTGTTCCCCTCAGTGTTCTATCTGTTGAAGGGCAGGGGCAGGATGTGGATCCTGTTGAAGAGAAAGAATATATTTGACTTACAGGTGTTGGCTCATTTGGTGTGTCAGATGACACATAGCAGATATTCCTGCATTTTTTTCCCAAGCATGAAGTTTTTAGTGTTGTTTTTTCACTTTTTTTTCTTGGTCGGGTTTTGATTCTGTTGGCAATTTGGATCTTTGTAGGACCAGGTGTGTGTTTAGCTTTTATGGTGGCAAGGGACAATTTGAAACATGTGGCCTCAAGTATCAACGTAGAAAAGATCTGGAAGCCTATATAGATCTTGGCCTTGCTGCTTGATAGTTAAAAAGGTGGAGATTACAGTCTTGGTGGCTCTGAATCAAGTGCCTGGGACTTGGTGCTTTTGGAGAGAAAGTCTGGGCCAGAAGTCTTTGATAGAAGAGTTGAAATCAGGGTTGGGCACTGGTGTTTTTAGGCTGAGGGGCTAGTTTGGGGTTCATCTGGGATTTGGGGTGTGCTGAATAGCAGGAGAAAACCCTTTATTGATGAGAGAAAATTTGCAGGATTGTAGTACAGTTGTCTACAGGCTCACAATTTTTCCATCCTGTATCACTTGCCATCTCATCCTGCCTGTTTCTGACTATAAGCCGGACTAAAACAGAAAGCTACTGAAAAAGGTACTGGATTCTTCTCTCTGAAGAAACCTGTATCTTTCTTTGATTTGAGCTTTTTCCTGATGCAAACTATGATTGACAGGACAGCCTTGCTTTCATGACCATTTTTTACTGTTGGATCAGTCCCAAAAACAGAAGGCCCAATTCTGTCATAAGAGTTGAAGTGTGGATCTGAAATGTGTTGGATCTAAAATGTACTGGATCTACACCTCCAACAGATCTTTGAAAATCCATGGGTGGGAAAGCCCTAGATGATGCAGATTTCCTGTATATAATGGATACAGTAGGCATATTTGTAGGCATCATGAAGAAGGGAATATATAATAGAGCCAAACTCAAGGGAGTATTTATTAAGCAAGTTTAAAGACAAAAAGGCAGAGCCACCTTCTTGCAAGTCACTACTCTTGAATTAAATTCAAGGGGAGCAGCACTGATTATACTGTATGAGAACAGCCCTGAAGGCGAGTTCATACTTTATGATTGAGGTGAACAGGTGACAGAGCAGGTCTTTCTGTTCTTGGCAAAGGCATTTGCAATGAGCTGTGTGGCTGACCCTCTTCTACAAAGACAAAGCTTGCATACATATTGGAGGTAGTTTTTTTGAGTTCACCTCAAGAACTTACTTCAACACTTTGCTCATCCAAAATTACAGGATGCAGTACCAGCAAAGTGCTTAGGCAACAGTGGAGCTCTGTGAGTGAATGTGGCATACACTTGTATCACTTCTGCTCCAAGAGCAAGATGGGCATCCTAACAAAAGCCCAGGCCCGTAAGACAGCTGAACCCCTCCTGTGGTATTTGTGAGCACTGCTTTGTTAATACTGCACTTTGTCACACTCCTGCCCATCAGAGCTGTCTTGATAGAGGTGCTAGTCTGAAGCTTCTTTCTGGGTCCTTCCTGTGCAGGCCTATGTCAGAAACTGACAGTACAGCTCCTCATTACAGCAGTTCAGTCTGGTGCTTTCATTTCCCTCTTCCAAATGTCTGTTGAAACCTGTTCCTGAGGTAGCATTGAAGAAACCCTAGCTCTGCAGCTGAGCTGCTCTGTGACTGTGCTACTGTGCTGAGGGAGATCTTATCCATCTGCGACACAGAGAGACAGGAAGGCTCTGGAGGACATTCTGGTTTATGTTCTGTCCTCACTGGGTTTTCAATCCAAATGAGGACCCCAGCACACTCCTTTCTTTAGCTGACACCAGCAACCTAGCATAGAGGGAGGATTTAGGAAGTAGAGATGTAGGGTATACGTGACACCTCTGCACAAATTCTGCAGTGAAAGCCTACCTCATTGGTTTCAGCAAGCTTCTCTGACATTCATTGCTGTACAGATCCAAGCACAGGCAATCCCCCTCTGATTGGCAAATCCCCCTCTAAGCCTTCAAAAGGCACTCTTTTCCCAGTGCCCCAGGGTGTCCATCTTCATAAATGCATTTTTCTAGAAAGGATAAGAAAGCATGTGTAGAGTGCACAAAGTTTCCAGCATTATTGAAAAGTTTTAGTGTTTCATATGTTTTGCAATTACTCATGTATGGGCTTTCTGTATCTGAAAAGTTTTGGAAGATATTTTATTCTTTGTATTTCAGTTATCCCAAAATAGCCAAACTGAAATACTTCATTGTTGTGGTTTGGTTTGTACTTGGCTGGCAGACAAACACTGTGTGGCTGCTCACTCACTCGTCCCCCAGGCGGGGGATAGGGAAATGAATTGAAGAGGCAAAGGGAAACTCATAGGTTGAGATAAAAACAGTTCAGTAATTGTAATAAAATAAAACAATAACAATAATAGAAAGTACAAGCGGGTAATGCACAATGTGATTGCTCACTACCAGCCAACTGATACCCAGCCCATTCCCAGCTAGTGATCCTGAAATACCAAGATCCCACAGTCATAATCCCAGAAGCGAGAGAGAACCCTCTCCTTCCTGGCCGCTCCTCCTTTATATACTGAGCATGACATTACATGATATAGAATATTCCATTGGCTAATTTGGGTCTGGTTCTCCGGCTGTGTCCCCTCCCAGCTTCTTGTACACCTGTGCATGGACAGGACATGGGGATTTGGAGAGTCCCTGATCTCTTAGCAACAGCTGTAAACATCAATGTATTATCAGCATTCTTCTCATACCAAATCCCATACTGAATCAAAAACATAGCTCTATTCTAGCTACTAATAAGAATAATTAAGTCTATCCCAGCCGAAACCAGGACATTCATAAAGGAGGAAAATAACTCACCTTTGAGAGAGTAGACTAGAACATTTCAGACTGAAAGAGATTTTGTTTGGGCAAGTTATGCACAGTGAAGAAAGTTAGAGATGCTGAAACACATAGTAGGCTTAGCTACATTCTTCTTAGCCTAGTTTTGAAAGCCATTGTCCTGAAGCAGAGAGCTCTGAGGCTGTTAAGAAACAGAGAGTGCTGTCATTCTGGACTTCAGTCCTGGCTGAAGGTAGAGAAAGCCTTAACAAACCTGCAGGAGGGCTGGCAGGACTCTGAGACTTGGCACCACCTGTGATGGCTGCTGCCTCTTCCTCTGTGTCAGAGGACTTCCAGGGATGGCATGTCATGGCACAGCAGGAGGCAGAGCATGGCGAGCAGCACTTCTTTTGCTTCCTTCTTCCTGTTAGGTTACATAGTTGTTTTAACAAAGACGTACAGTTCTCACACCAAACTCCAACTCCACCCTCTTGGGCATGTAGTGCCACAGCAGCACTGTGTTTAGCAAACTGTTGCTGTGTGTTCTGCAGCCAGTCAAATGTCATGGAGAAAAAGGGAGGGGTGTGTGTGCTTTTACTCCCTGCATATGACTGGTTTTTCTCAGGGCTCTGTTTAAGCTGCAAAACTCAAGGGCACATAGTTTGCTCAATGAAGGAGCAGCAAAGAATAAGCACAGCTTTATGGCAAAAATCTGCAGTCAGGAAGAGAAAGATGTAATCCTTGTGTAAGAATGGCATGCCTAGCACCCAAACAATTTAAGATTGCCAGAATTTGGCTGAAATCATATAATACCTGACACAGACCAGTCTTTCTCTTCTTGAAAAATACAGATGACAACAAGCTAAAAATAGCTCACCGATCCTGCCTCAGACATTCAGAACTGAGCACTTCAAAGGGCAAGGCTGTGCTTGGATGTCCTGGTCTGGCTGCTGGTGATCAGGTAACTTCCAGCCACTTCTTCATCAGACCTGGGGTGTCCATGACCACTATATAGGTGGCTGTTCTTTGACATAGCCAGTCTGTATGACCCAGTTTAGACACATGTTTGAACTAACCTTAGATCACTGTGACATCCATCTGTATGCATTTGCATGTGTAAGTTGTGCTGGCCAGAGTGAATGAGTAGAAGTCTTTTGAATTTAACTACTTGAATTTAAACATGTACTTGATCCCTACTGAAATCAGCATGGAGTAAACCCACGCCTTGCTATTTTGCTAACTGTTGTTGCTCACTCATCTTCAAACTACTTGTACTGTTGGATCTTTCTTCTTTGAGAGATCTTTGAAAAGCTACAGTGTGGGGACATCTTACAACTTTAATTCTGCATGTCTTTCTCAGTCCTTAGGGATTTTCTTCCCAAGGCCATTTGATGACTTTAGTATGTGGCTCTCAAAACCCGCAGGCAAGATTGTATGTGCATAACATTCCCTTATTTATACAATTTTATCAGCGTGTTCACAGGGAAGAATGTATTCATAAGTGATATCATTCAGGTCAGAATTTTATAACTATTAACACTTTTATAAACATAGAACATTTAATACCAAAGTCCAAGATTCTCAGTTGTTGAAGACAGTGGGAGATCTGTTGAATAAAACTCCCAGAGGACTTAACACCAGGAACTGTCCCCACACTTCTACAGGAGACGCTGTAATCGTTTCCCCTCCACCCAAGTCCTGATAGTCCCTTTCCATTTCAAACAGAAAAATAATTTACTCCTGAACACAAAGTTTCTTAAGTAATTAATCATGATCATGTGAGCAGGATACACTAGCTTTTTTTGGAGAGAAAAGAATGCTGCTTCTTCAAGACAGATGAAAAGGATCCACTGATACTAGAAACTTCCTTTTATTTATATTTTATTTACCTAGTCTCCAGGGACTTAAGTTTTATTTGCTCCAAAGATGCTAGCAGAAAATGACTCACTTTTCCTTTTCAGCAGAGACCCCGCTGATCTGTACCTGAATGTTTGTTGTTAGTTGATCAGTACCTTAATCAAGGTGTGTTGTATTTGTTCTTTAACCTGTGTCTCTTTCAGTATATCTTTTAGAAAAGGTCAGGAGAGTATTACATCCTCTAACAGAGATCAAGAGGGATTTTCTCTCTAAAAATTAAGAAAATCTAAAATACAGGGCAACAAAATCCTCCATTACCTTTTTAGGGAATAAGAAAATAAAGTATCTGGGATTCTCTCTGTTTTCCCTTTCTCTCTTTCAGTTTGAGTCCAGTTTCTTTTTGGAAGAAGAAACGCAAATGTATTTCCTGAGACTGCAAGGACCTTTTGATCTAAGGAGACTGTCAGAAAACTTGTTCTGTATCCTGAAAGTCTGTATACCTACTGTTGCAAGAACAAAGGATTCCTTCAGTGATTCCCTAATGGGCTAAGCTTAAGGTCAGTTAGGAAGGCCATGAACAGTTTACCATGGCCTTTTGCTGGGAAAGATCGTCTCTGAGAAATGCTGTGTGGTAAGATAAGGTGGGGACTTCCCTGTCAATATAAAGTGCTCTATAACTACTCACAACAACTGGTTTAATGGAGTAGAACTGGTGCAAAACAACAGGAGAGGTACTCACATGGGTCAGCTGGGTTGTCTCACTCTGTGAAGCTTCATGGTGTGTCTTGTTCAGGTCTTGCCAAATAGACTGTGCAGGATGTTAAGAAGTCCAAGTGGAGCTGAGGTGTGCAAGGACCAAGAAGACAAGTGTCCAGAATTCATCTGCAGCAGCAATGGAGGGACCAGGAAGTAGTGATTTTAAGTAGAGAAAGCCAAGTCCCCTTTAAATTGGCTAGCTCTGGCACTGTTACCTCTTTCTTGACATGGCTGAACACAGTTTAGCTAGGCTAATGGGGTCTTCCTGGGAGGGTTCACTACAGATCTTTGTCTCACTGCTATGGCTACAGCATTTGAAACCAACAGGGGTATCATGACACATCAAGGTAAACATAGCCTTCCCAGAAGATCAAAGGGCACGTTATGAACAGGAAGGCTAGGTACCAAAGGAAGATGCAGGCAGGTTCAATTAAATCAAGCTGAGTCTTTCACATTGGAGAAAGTTGGACTGGATTTGGTGAGGGACTGCTTCCAAGGATAGTCACCAAGACACACAGTGTTGTCACTGTTAACAGTCTAAATGCCAGTCTCATGGTACTTGGTGTCTGAATTTGGACTTTAAAGAAGCAGCAAAATGGATTTGTAGCTCTTCGGGCTGGGATATGAGAAATGGTTTCTGAAGGTAAGGTGAAAGGTGAGACCTTAAAAGGACTCAAAATAATTAAAAAAAAAATTCTGACTGGGATTGGCATTTCTGTGTTTCTGTTCTGTTTGTGTCCCTGGGTGACTAATCTTCATTTCCTACCCATATGTTCCAGGCCTGAATAAAGCAAACGTTAACCTTCAAGATAAAATAACAATCCACATGCTGGACCTTTGGACCTCTGACGTATATATTTCTGATATGGAAGAAACATCATGCAGTCCAGGTGGAAAACAGCTCTGTTCATTGTCAGAGTGGTGAGGCTCAGAGTCTAGTATGCTGAGAGGTGCAGCTTGCTGTGGGGCTTGCATACTGACCGTGGACTAACTCGAACATTTTTCTAATGCTGCTCCTTTGATCTGCCAGTCCAAGGTTTTGTTCCAACTCCAGCTGCAAGCACTGTACAACAGGAAAGCTGCAGTGATACTGGCTCAGGCCTTGGAGGATGCTTCTCTGTGGAACAATGTACCAGCTTGGAGCTGGTAGGCTGTAAGACCTGGGGTTTTTCCCTCAGCACCTTTCTACTGTTTTCAGGACAGTTAATGAGCAAAGCAGTGATGACACACACTGTGGAGATATGTGATAAATTCAGTTATCATGGGTAACTTGAACTGGTAAATAGGAACTTTATCTTCTAACAAAGCAGACTGCTTCATGCAAAAAACTGCTTCTGAGCCTGTGGAGGCATTTGTTTGCTTAGCATGTGCTAAAAACTGCAATATAACTGCAGTATATCAAGGCAATAAATGGTTTCTTCCTCCATAAAATTTATTTTCCTTAACATTTTTCAGATGTTTATTTACCTCTACCTTTTTTGCATTGATTAGTCAGTTCCACTTGTAAATGTAGAGCTACATTTGTTTTCCATTCTGGGTTTTACTAGTCTCATATTTCTGAAGGTGATGATGGCATCCTGTGGTGCAAGGTACACGTAGGAAATTCAGGGCACAGCTCCTACCTCAAACAGCAGACTCAGTATCAGAGCTACTGTCAAATGGATACGCCAGACAGCGAGGGCAGGAGAATGAAATAACATGTGGACCTTGGCAGGAAAAGTCTTAGCTCTTCTGCAGGAGGCAACAGAGATAATGACTAATTGTTTAGAAATAGTATGTAGGGGCCCAAAATACTGCATTTTGTACAATTCACTCCTGCCTTGGAGCAATGTTCAACTGTTACAAAGATGATCTAGGTCAGAGTCACAGCTGTCTGAAGAAGACACTGGAGTACTTGTATTCACCAGGCCATGTTGCTCTAGGCTCTGGAGTGCTTAATAAATAGTCCTGATTGCTACTGTTAGTGAAGGGAATCTTTGCACACTTTTAACCACCAGCTCAAAACAGTCAACTACTGAACTTTGTGAGTTAAAAATAAACATAATGCAGTAGCTCGGAGAACACCATGTTTTACACAAGGTAACTAAAAAATGTTTCTCAGATCACTGGCAATCATGCATGCAAATTTTCTATGCAAGTCAGTCTTAACAAGTCATTATTTCTGTGCAAATATTTGTTTAAATGTTTAAGTGTAATTTCTGGTTCTGAACATGACTCTTTGTCATCTTTTTTCCAGGCTGTGCAGAGAGGTGAGATGGTGTTCAGCCCTACATTAGGCAGCAGAACCTCAGCTGTCAGCCAGCCTGTGCCAGTTTACAAGCAGAAGCCCTCTCTCCATACCTTATGTCTGTGCTGGTAGTAGGACAGGAGCGCGACAGTTCCTCCTTCATGCCAGGAAGAGCAGAGATAAGGGCCATACGCAGCAGCAGGCTGGCTGTGCCTGGGAAACACCCAGATGAAAGACAGAAATGTTGCATGCTGCTTGTTTCCCATGTTGGCTGGATCACTCCTTGGTGGGGTATTCAGAGCTGGCTGAGGCTATTGTAATTAAAGCTCCAGGGCAGGTATTTTCCCTTTTCATCTATTTCATCTATTCTTATATGCCTGGTTTACCATTTGATGAGATTTTTTTTATTTGAACTGTTTTCAGTACACACTTGGATTCTCATTGTAGTCACTCCAGCTCCTTTGAGATCCCCATAATATTTCTGCGAGTTAGGCAAATGGAGTACTAATTCCTAAGCAAGTAATTTATCTTTAGCTTGCAGACCATAGCTGTGTGTATGGTTGTATATGACCAACCATAGTGGATCTGGGATTGGTGAACATTACTGGAAACGGAATACTTCATAGCAAAATAACTACTCATCCTCACAAATCAGCAGAGATTTTATTTTAATATACCAGCCAAGCTGAATAATGTTTTCGTTTTGGTTGACTGAAAGCTCACCAACGAAATAAAAATTTCTGTCTTGCTGACTACTCAAAGCTCTTAAGAGTTTTTTTCAGGGACAAAAATTTTCAGTCAAAGTAAAACATGTCTCTCATTTTTGTTTCTTTAAGATTCAGATTAACAAATGAATTCTTGTTACAGATTGAAAATGGAAACTTTTTGTTTTTTATTTTGAACCATGCATATCTGACATTTTGGGAGGAAAAACAAAACATTTCTTTCTTACTGACAAAACGGATTTGCATTCAAGCAAATTAATTGTTTCACTGAAATATTTTCCTTTCTCAGCAAAAAAGTGTCAGTTGAATTTTTTTGTTCCACTCCACTTCTCAGTTGGGGCTTAAGAAAACATTTTAAGAGCTTGTGGTGGTGCAATTCTTACCCCTCCCTGCCCCTCCTTTTGGGCTGCTTGGTGCTATGTGTGATTCCACCCACATCCCCCAGCTATACACCAATCTGTAGAGATAAGGACTGATAAGTTAAGGAGCCTGGCTCCTGCCCCTCCTGATTGCTCGGAAATGGTTAAAATGGCCCATCATCTCTTAAGGGCCTGGCACACCTGTGCCTGGGATGTGGTCAAATGGGAACAATAACAGAGTTGCACATTCATGAAGTTCCTGTGCAACTGCTGGAAGGCACCAGATGGTATCTGACAAAAGTCAATTATCTTGGACCCTATAAATGGCGACCACCAGGGAGACCCTTTGACCTCTCCTGGATCGCAGCGGGCCTGTGACCAGCATCTCCCCTGAGCTGGGAGGCCTCTCAGGTACCAAAACCCTTAAGGTGTCGTCTGCTGCCAGAGCTGATGGAAGGCCAGGGTGAAGTCCACCTGCTCGAGTCTCAATTATCGCCCATTGAAGGAATGCCAAGGCATTGTGAGTATTTGCTCTAAACTCAAGAGGGAAATTTTCCTTTGAGCTAGCTTCTCTTTCACCCATTCTTTCTCTGCTTATTGGTGTGTGGGTATGTACTTCATTCTACTGGATCCAGATACTTTCGTTTTTCTGTGTGTGTTTGTATGTTTTGTGTTTATCCTACTGGATCCAAATACTTTTGTCTCTGTGTATGTGTTTGTATGTTTTGTGTATGTGCATGTATATATGTATAAATTAAAGTACCGTTAAGTAAGTTAGTGTGAATCTTGTAATTTTAGAATCTGGGAATAAGTTGCTTTCCTTTCTTTCAGCATTTCTGAACTATTTTGTAATAATAATAAATTGCTGTTAGTTATTAATAAATCTAGATTTCTTACTAAATCATTACCATGTCAATACTTTCATCTGCGACAGAGCTCCTTCTGGGAACAGCTGCTAGAATCCTGCCTGACATGGCAATCTGGCTTTGTTGAGCTATATTCTAGTCTCTGTAAATTCAGGGAAGGTGATGTCATGTAAAAATCTCCCCCTCAACAATGAAAAGAACCATCTGTAGTTAAATAAACCAAACCTATGCAGTTATCTCCTAGGATTTGCTGACCAGGAGATGAAGCTACTGAGTGAGACAGTGAGCAGTCAGAGAAAATTCCAGTGGTTGACACTGTTGGAAAAATGATAGAGGCTTGGTAGTACATGGCCAGGATACTGCCACAGGTCTTTCTTTCCTCCTCTTGTAGTCAAATCCTGGCTAAACACTAGTTACACTTTCATATCTAGTGACCAAAAAATGAGGGGAAGCAGATGGGTGAAACATTGTGCTTTTTTGCACCAAGTGCTGGTCAGCTTTACTGGTGAAACAGGATAACTTGGCTCTTTGTGGGGAGTGGTCCTGGGCTAGTAGCTCTGTTGGTGGATCAAAGGAGCAGGTAACATGGCAAGGGAGATAGTGCCAAAGGTCATGTAGGAGCTGTAGTGAGCTCCACTGTCATTGCTGGATCTGGGAAGAAGTGCAGCAAGCACCCTGGTATTCCTTCAAGAAGTGCTTTATGTTCCTGCAGTGGAAATACTGCAGGAGGTTTGCAGTCTGACTGCCATCTCAGAAGTCAGCTGTTGTCCTGCTGGCAAAGAAGCACACTGCTGAAACCTCAAGCACTATGTCAATGACACCATTCTCAAAGTTCTCATTTCTCCAAGTCCAGTAGCAAGCCTGTCTTAAGAGTTTTTACCTTCTGGCAGGACAGGGAATAATTTAACTCAGGGTTTTCACTGAGCTTTATGCTTCTTTAGTGTTAGGATTGGTTTGCATTCACTGCTGATAATTAACCCAGAGAGTATGTGCCACACAATACTATATTGCTAAAAGTTTGTGAATGGGTTGTAGTCTGTCATTCAGGAGAGGAAAGACTTCTCAAGCACTCTGAAAAGGGCATCTAAACTGTACTTCATTCTTGTGAGAAACGCTCAGAAGCACTCTTTATTACGTTCTTGCAAGACCGGGAGCCCCTCATCAGGTGGACGCCCCTAACAGCCATCGTGCAATGGTTCATATCCCTTTCTCCCAACCGCCAGTTCCCTCCCCTGATTCCTCACTGACTGAGTACTACAGGGTGTACAGACTTCCCGAACCGCCTACCGATACGCCCCTTCATGTATGTGTTCATACATCGCATGTTCATGGAAATGAACTTTGGCTTTTTCCAGGGCGGAGAAGTTAATATGCATGAGCTCATCACGCAAGCGTACCAAGATGGAAAAGTTCGAAATTCAGGTTCCCCAAGTCTTTCGGGTATCTGCATCCATCTAAAGCCAGTTCCAAGTACTGGGTCATCAGGGTTGACAAAAAGACCACTTGTCTTCTAGCCCTAGGCCAGGGATTTCAATGGTTGTGAATTGCTCTTGTTGATTGCTTTGGTGAATCGCTCCTGCCCTTCCCATCAGGCTTATTATGCGAAAACAACATTCTTTCCCTTACAATTCTCATGTTCTGTTGAAAGGGTATCACTACATTCAGCTTAGAAACCATTATCTATAAACTGAGAGTGAGTTTACAAAGTTTACTGGTGGAACTTAACATTCAGTTTCTACTAAGAAGAAATTGGGGAAAACTGGGCACTTCTAATACCCAAGAGTTCAGAAAACCTCAGTTATATTGCAAAATTATTTAAAATTCTTTGCTTTGAAAAGTATTTTCAGTCCTCTGCATTCAAAAATCATAAAGCAATATATTCTGCCTTCTTACATTCTTCTTTGGGTCTTTGAGTCTTTTGGGTGCCCCTTTTTTTAAGATTTTCTCTGCAGTCGTGAAGGTCAGAACCTTAATTTTTTGTTATTAAGGAGAAAGTCAGATGATGTGACTTCAGGAGCTGGGATGTTAGGCAAAAACAGTGCTTGCCAATATAATTAGTTGAATCTTCTGACTTCACGCTGTACCAACTGTCTATTTGCGGCTCCACATCAGGCTCGTGGAATGGCCTGAGTTATCTGCTCAGTGGGCAACATGCCTTAGAGGTTGGTTGTGTAATCACAAACCATATGACTCTGCACAAAGCATTCCTTTTTATATATAGAGAAGAAATTCCTGTTTGACTGTGGTAAAAAACAACCAAACCGTGCCACATTCCCAGCATTCACTGAACAGAAAGCTGAGGTGATCCTGCTGTTAGTCTGTAGGGGAATTGAAGAATAGTGGCAGCTTTGCCTTGTACATTTTCACATCAGCTGAGACAGGAATCCACTCCTCTAAGCTGAGCCTCTTTCCTATAATTGCACTGTTATCATCCACTGGGTACTGCGTTGTTGCAGACATAACCTAAGGATGGTGGGCAGAGGCTAGTGGGGGTGTTGAAGAAGGACTAGACTCTGATCTTTTTCTCCTGTCCTCCATTCCTCCTACATTCTTCACTGACCACCATGTTTATGTTTCAGTCTAGAAGGAGTGGGAAAGGGCTTTTCCAAGGAAAATAAGTGGAATTCCCTGCAAAATCATCCTGAGTGTGTGTGTGGGAAATCTTAGGTCTCTCTGTTGTAGGTTAAGACCAAGACTCTAGTTATCACAGAACCTGGAAGGTGGATGAAGGAATCTTTACTGCCAGAATTGAACGTCCTTGCTGGAGCTTGTGGACTGTTTCTCTTGGTGACCCTTATCTTGGACAACTCTCTTTGGGAAGGCAAAATTGTAGCAAAGACCTCCCCGACAAGCAGCAGACTGCAGCTGAAAGACCGCCTGTCTCCCTGTCTTTCTGCAGTCAGGCAACAGGAGATGTCTGGAAATAGTTAACCCACCTGTAATGGGAAACCTATCCTGCACAATTAATCCAGGCATTGTAACAGGGGATAAAGCAGTCAGACAACCTGTCACAGCAGGTTGTGATTGCATCCAGTCTGCCAGAACATGTTGGGATTGGTACCACAATAAGAAAAACAGTAAAGTCTTTGAATTTGCAGGGGAATAAACAGGGATCCAAGAAGTCTGTCTCCAAAAATCAGTTGTGCATTTTGTACAGTTTCACCAAACCAGATTAGCAATCCAATTGGGAACTCTCCAGGAACTCATCTATCCAACCAAGTCCAGCAAATAATTTATGAGATCTTATATCTCCAGTACTACAGTATATTTTTCTGAAAGTCTGCAATGTAAGTCTGTCATTGTTGTGCTAGATGCTATAAATATGCATAACCAGGCCATTCATAAAATGCTTTATTTCAAAAGAGAGAAAAAAAAAAGGAATAACAAGAGGGACATAAAGCTATAGAGAGATTAAACCATTTGCCCCAAAAGTTATTGATCACACCAGGAGCATGTCCTACATTTCTAGACTTTAATTATCACCTCTCTGTTGAACTATGCTTCCCCATGGTTTTGTGTCTGAAGCCACTATAATCACATCCACCTTAAAAAATCAGTTATGTTGCTGAATCAAATCAGTATATTTGGTGGCTCAGGTTTCCAGCTGAATGTCACTGTGTATTGACTAGGCAGAAAGAGAAATACCTTTGCCTGTGGCTTTTTTTCTACTGAAGGCCACTGAGCAGAGCTGGATAGAACATTTTCATCAGAGTAATACCTCTGGGAAATAAAATTTTGCAGGAGTCAAAATGATCCACTAAATTGCTACAGTTTCAACAACACTTAGTGTAAGAAAACCATAAACAAAAATTGACCCTAAAAATTGTGACCTACTATGTGAATCAGTTTTATTTGACTAGGTCCACTTGAAGAAATAAGACTAAGCAGATCAGTGTTGTAGGAAAGTACTTAGAATCCATACAAACTAAAAAAAAAAAATCCCTGGATTCCAAAGTTATGTTTTTCATCTCAGGTTGGGATGAATATATGAATATGAAATGTGAGCATTTCCCATAGCTTTTCTTCCCATTATAGGTCTGAGTCCATATAACAGGGTACTCTGAAAATCTGTCCGCCTTTCTAGGAACGAAGGTTCAGTGAAACACTTCATCATACACCACTTAGAAGTAAAGCAACAGCATGTTTGCAACAAATGTTGCATGTGACAAGAATACTTAATGCAGATTTCACTTTTAAGCCCTGAAACGCTGAAGCCCTTTGAATAAGGAGAGAAACACTCAACCAAGGCTTATTGTTCCTTTCTTCCCAGCCTTCTATGCTGTGTCTACGTCATTGAATATTTTCTTCCTTGCCAAAATCCATTCACAATATAGCATGCAACATGAGATTTCCAACTAAGTACTCAGGTAGAAAATGAGGCTGTCATTGGTTACCTTGCTCTGCTGAAAGGTTGCCTAGACAGTGATGGCAATGGTGCGTTTAAACATGTGGGTTCTGTTATGCTGGTAGAACCTGGGTGGTATTTCTCAAGTGACACTGGGATCATGTCTCTAGGCTGATCCTGACAACCATGAGTCCTGGTGTGTTGGTTTTGTACTTAACCCCTAGCAGAGATGTTTCTGGTGTTTGGCACCTGTACTTTGAAGATAGAGCTTGCATGATTCTTCAAGTGATTACAAGACTTGAAAGGTAGAAGATTAAACTAAACTCAGCAGAGATAACATCACAGCATGGGGAAGAAACAACCTGCTGTTCAAGGGGAGTAATTGGTAACCTGTTGTTAGTGTTCTCTGGTGAATGACAGTGAATCACCACAGATAACTCACGCCTTCTTATGCATAGTTAGTTTTCTGAGACAGAAACTGAATGGATCCTTCACAGGCCTAAATGTGTTTATTCTCCTCTTTTTCCAAGGAAAGCACCATAGTTTTCATATGTCTAATCAAGCCAGAAGTTGCAAGGGGAAAATATTTGGTTATCTGGAACAGGGTCAGAGAAAAGCTAACTTTTGTAGGCAGGACACCAGTGTTTAACCAGATGGATCTGTGAGAAAAACAGACAAGGCTGCTTTCATTTTTTGATGGACAGTTATTTTGCCACTTGACAGTTCCAGCCTACTCAGTGGGTACTGCTTTTACTCTTTCAAGGGGTTCTAAGAGAGCTAGGTATCTCAGTTGAGATTTTCTTCCATTCCTCTTTTTAAGCAGAGTAATAGGATTCTTTCTAAACATCTGATCTCCTTGGCATGCTAAACCTTTTTGTTGTAAACTGGATTCTGCAATGAAAAAACTCACATTTTAAAAAGAAAAATGTTGTCAAAGTTAGGAAATTATTTTATCTTTATTTGTCTTGTTTTCACTGATACTTTCTTCCCTCATCTCTTCCTGCAGTTTATTTCTCTTACAAAGTTGGCAGATGCAGAAGATTGATGCGGGAGTTAAATGCATGCAAACCATCACACAGTGATTAAGCAATGCCTCTTTAATATGGTGGACAAGCCTTTTATCCTGAAGGTGAGAATCACGAGATACAATCACATGGTACAATTCTTTCTGATTTGACAGGTAGCTTTGCACATGCTCCTTAGGCTCTCTTCTGGTTGGATGAAAACTGCCACATCGACATTGTACAAACTTCTTCTTGGCCCAGGCCATCACCCTGAAGCTGTTTACCTTCCTGGGTTCTTCCTCATTCTTCCAGGGTCAGTCCCTCGTCACATCCTCGCTCATACACAGGATTGCTCACATGTCCATTTTCTTGCAGGGACTCCTTCTGAGTCCCCACAGGCAGACAACTGTGTTTGCTATGATAGGTTTGCATGAGAAATGTGGCTGAAACTTGGGGTGTTTTTTAGGCCAGAGATGGCATGCAATATTGCTGAAAATGCCTCAAGTAATTCATGCATGCCTTAACACAGATAAAAGCATGAAGTGTGTGCAGACCATATGGCAGTATCATATGCACTGTGCTGTCATCGTAATTAAACAGGCTCAGCCTGTCTATGATAGCCTGGTATAAGTTTTAGAGGTTACTGATACCATAAACTCTCTCTTAATCCAATCAAAATAAGACAATAACCATAAGGAAGTAGACCTATAGAAGCCTGCACCCCATCTGAATGTCCCAACACAAGGCAACAGGAAACAACAGTGATGTTTCCCAAAAACCAGTTTCTTACTGTGCATGTTTATGAATCCAGTGTCGGCCTTTTTTAACCTTGCAGGTACTACTAGGGATGGCCATTACTGCCCACATGGCAGCACAAATGTTTGTCTACATGCACAGGGCAATCGGGGTGTGGTGGTGGGAGAGGATCTAACAGGTTTGGCAAGTGTGGGGAAACTGCACAAGCTCCTGAATGCTGCTGCGTTTTCTGATGGTTGTGTGTGGAATGGCTGGAAAATAACGGACATATTATGAGCGATCCAAACCGAGGGGCCTCACTGTAACAACAAGCTGCAGCTGTGTTCAAGGACAAAAACAAGGCCGAGACGGCCTGAGAAACTACATTCCTTACCAAGAGATAAAGATGTTGGAATGTCGAAAACAGGGGGTCTACCTGGGGGGAGAGCATCGCGTGGACGCCACACCGGGACCAATCATAGGGGGCAAAAGGGCGCGTGAACAAGTAGCTTTAGCCTATTAGCAATAAGATAGCGGCGCGTGAAGTTTGAGGTAGAGTATAAATTGCTGTGTAACCTTTAATAAAGTGGCATCAACTTGATCACATTGGTCGTCTAAGTTGTGTCCGAGACTTCCACGTCGGCAGTTGTGTGTGGTTTAGAGGGAGTGGAACTCATTTGGGTCACATTGCCACCATTGGGACATGAACAAATCCCTGTCATGGGGGCAGGTGAGGGATAGAAACCATCTGGCTTCCATGCAAAAGACCCAAAAGTTGTGGGGAGTCACTGAGGTTTTGACCTGAGAAGTGCTACACCTATGGGAAGACACAGTCAGCAAATGTCTGTACTGTAAACTAGTGGAAGAGAGCATTTTCAGACATTTCTCAGCTTCCTTCTTTAAGAAGATTTTTAAAATGTGTATAAATTTAAAGTATTTCTAAGGGATAATTCTAGCAAAACGAGACAGTTTTACTGATCACAAACCTGCTTTTGGCCTTTTCAGTTTGTTGCTAGGAGTCAAGATATTATTTGGTTTTGATAAAGAACACTTGGGGGTTTTTTTATTTTTTTTTTATTTTTTTTTTTTTTAAGGAAGTAGAGTTGTTCTCCGAACTGGACCTGGGATTTTCTTAAAAATTCACGGTATTTATGATACCAGTTGCAGACAGCTGAAGGTTCATAACCAAGCAGGTTATGAATATATGTCCCACACTCCTGCAGACTATAGGCTCCCTACTTGCACTGGAAGGCCTTCCTGAAACATTTTCCTTACCAGAAAGAGGAGGGAACTTAGCCAGTTTTGCAGAGGCTAAGCTCAGGACTGAACTTTGCTTTTCTGGTTCCCTTTCCTTGCTGCCAGACCCATGGGACCAGATTTCTGCTTAGAAACTGCCATGTCTGGCAAATGGAAGGAGTACATAACTTCCACAACCCACCTTTTCTTATTTCTGCAGTTTCGCAGCACAGCAGCCTTTTCTGCTTCTGGACCCTGTGCACAAGGGGCATGTGGGTGGTCTGGTCTATGTACAGCCAAGCTGATGCATACAGCACCTGTTGCCACAGAGGCAAGGAGAGGATGGAGCACATTCAATAGCCCAGTATTCACCTTGCAGGAATTAAGTGTTCCCTGTAGCCCTTACTGAGCTCCACCTCCCAGCATTGCCTAGAACAGGGTCTTGTCTACTCTCTGTGCCTGAGTGACACCTGCCAGAGTGCAGAAAGAAGTCTTATGCCCTATTTTGGGATGGAGAGTTCCTATTGGAGGTAAAGCACCAGTCCTTTTTGTAGCATAGAAAAGTTGTCCCTTAATGGAAAACCAGAAGATCCACATGGGCTCAGAACTTCCCATCGCAGTTATAACCTGTCAAGAGAGAAGAGAAAGCACAGGTCAGCCCAAGTGGTGCTGTGTTTCTTAGTTCTGCACTTGAAAAAGGTGATTCTGTTCCCTCCAAGTGTTATCTGTCTTTGAGTGCATTGAACAACATGGGCATTACAGAACCAGGGTGGGGAGCCAGGGGAAATGTGGAGATGAACTTGTAAATCATAGAGAAGAGACTCCTGGATGGGACAGAGCAGCAAATGGGATGCTGGGAAAGGTGTTGTGCATTTATGACACCCAAGGAAAAATAAGACTCACTGTGTTCATGCCAGCTGGAAGCCTCCCTTGGCCCACTGAGACTGGGGATGACTCATTTGGCTTGAAGCAAGAACAAGCACAAAAGCAGTCTGTATTTCTACATGCAAGCAATTCTCATTGACACTAAGTCTGGAAAGTGCAACAAGACAGTGCACCAAGCCAAAGTGGGTACAGAAACTAGACAGCTCTGCACAGTGGAGAGCCCCCTGCTTCCCTGGGCTGCCTGCTGTGGTGGAAGAGGTGGAGGAAAGAGAGAGTCTGAACAGTAGACCTTCATCCACCAATCATCCTGGAGAGCCCCTGGACTGGATGTTACTTGGAATGTGGCTCTTAGCAAACCATGTAATGGCTAGGCTGGGCTTCAGGACAGTTCTGGTCAACACCCTTGTCTAATGGCCTCACATTCTCTTATGCAGTCGGAAAACTGGAACAAAAAGGGCATCCATCCCAGAAAGGAACACATTCCCACCTGTAGTCCAGTCAGCAATTTATGGGAAAGGCAGAGCTGCGCACAGAGTCCTGGCTTGAGAGGAAAGGAAAGAAGAAGCTGAGAGATAATGGTTCAAGGGGTGTCTGAGATGAGGGATTTAGGTTAACGCTCCCTTTTCTTACCTCCTGTTGTGGCCTAGGATAGGTATACTTTGTGCCCCTCTTGGAAATGGAATCACAGAGTTACCTTTCTTCTCATGTTCTTTCTTCACCTAATGGAAATACTTGGCAAGACCTTAGGTTTTACTTAGCCACTCCAGTCAGTGAAGACAGAGGCTGTACATAAATAAAAGTCAAGAGGCGCTAGAGTGAGAGGCTGAGCTAACCCAAACTAGTGAAACTGAAGCTACGCTGGCTCCTGTTGAATGACAGTTGGGCTCTATGTGTTTCATCAAGAATTTCAGGCTTACATTCTGTGTTCTTCTGACTCCTTATGCTTTGTTATTTAGTACAGTAGTGACCATTGATGCCAAGATCTGCCATAACCTTTGTCCTCCAAAAAATATTTTACAACTGTGGAACTAAACTGTTGTCAGTAAAAGAGCTTCCACTGTACATGCCAGTGTCAGCCACCTTGGGCTTCTCACATTACAGAGTCCAGAAACAGCACTCCGGCTTGAGTTTGTTCACCACCTAGGCAAATTCCACCCTCTCACTATAACTGAATACCATTTTGCTTTGGTACAGCTAAAAAATTTGATTGCAAGAATGCAGTCCTGCATCCCATTACACTTAATTTGTCAGAGTGTCACTCTGTTATCTGAGCAATGACATCTCTAGACTGTTGCAACCCCTTGGCAGTTGAGGAAGGATATGTTGAAGGAAGATGGCAGATCATGGACAAGGAATGGGCAAGTGATAATGCCAGGAAGTCTTATGAAGCCTTCAGCATGAGTCACTTGAAATGACAGGACCCTGGGCAGAAAGTTGGTCCATTTGCTCCATGGCTTTGGCAGGCTGGTACAGTGGTTAGAGTGGGATCTGAGGAGACCCAGGCTGTTTCCCACTGATGAATAGGCCCACTGGAGCAATAGCATGGCTGCAGTCTGCATGGGTGAGAGCTTGCACGGTCTGCGCTGTCATGGGATGTGCAAATACATACACCACACTGCGTAACGCTAACAGTAAGACTAGTCCCCTAAACTGTGTATCTCTCTAGGACTGTTCCTTTTTCCACAGAGGAGAGCCAGCATTTCTGCTGATGACCTGCTTGAAAGCCTCACTCCCTAAACTAAGGTTAACATTTACCCCACCTTGAACTCCAGTGCTCTGTGGCAATCCTCCTAGCCTATTCCTACTTCATAAGGAGCTCCCTTTCTTTGGAAGGCCTTACTCCTTTCCAGCTCACCTCCACCCCGTGTCAAGCTGTCACAGTCCTTTCAAAAAAGATATCTGCTTTGAGCAGGTGCAGGAGTCCCTGAACTGCTCGGTCCCTGTTGCCTTTGACATTGACAACAGGAGCGAAGCTGAATTTCCAGACTCAAAATACTGGCCCTCGTTACTGTGCAGGCGATCACGTTCTGTGGCGTAGCAGTGACACCCGGTGGCCATTAAATAAATTCGGAAATTCCTCTTCCCTCCCTGCCCACCCTTGGTTCATTTGCAGAGACATTAAATACAGGGTGCTGTAACATGACACTCACAAACCCCTCAAACAACTTCAGCTCCTTCGGAATTCTCTCAGCCATCCGAAACAAGCTGTGAGCAATAGATTTCTATGGTCTCCTGAGAACTGTGGAATCAAGTGCCAGCTGTATTTGTTGCACTACACAAGAATAAAACATCTCTGGGGGATGAAAGAACAGATTTTAGGAACAGGGTGTGTGCAAATGAAATTACTCCCCTAAATGATCTGTACTCAGATTATAATCCCTAGCAAGCAACAGAAGATTTAAATGATGGTGATTTGTACCCCGGAGCTGCCCAGAACATCTTTGCAAACCTTGAGGAAGACAGGAGTTAGACTGTGCTGTACACAGAATCATCTAGGTTGGAAAAGACCTTGAAGATCATCTAGTCCAACCATTAACCTAACATTGACAGTTCCCAACTACACCATATCCCTCAGCGCTATGTCGACCCTACTCTTAAACACCTCCAGGGATGGGGACTCCACCACCTCCCTGGGCAGCCCATTCCAATGCCTAACAACCCGTTCTGTAAAGAAATGCTTCCTAATGTCCAGTCTAAACCTTCCCTCGCACAACTTGAGGCCAGTATCTCTTGTCCTATCGCTTATTACTTGGTTAAAGAGACTCATCCCCAGTTCTCTGCAACCTCCTTTCAGGTAGTTGTAGAGGGCGATGAGGTCTCCCCTCAGCCTCCTCTTCTCCAGACTAAACAACCCCAGTTCCCTCAGCCGCTCCTCATAGACATGTGCTCCAGATCCCTCACCAGCTTCGTTGCCCTTCTCTGGACACGCTTGAGTAATTCATTGTCCTTTTTATAGTGAGAGGCCCAAAACTAAACACAGTCATTGAGGTGTGGCCTTACCAGTGCCGAGTACAGGGGTAAGATCACTTCCCTGTCCCTGCTGGCCACGCTATTTCTGACACAAGCCAGGATAGCATTGGCCTTCTTGGCCACCTGGGCACACTGCTGGCTCATGTTCAGCCAGCTATGAATCCCACAGCTGTTGACACTGACTACCTAAAAATGTTTTGTTGCTTCCCCCAGGCTGTTTCCTGCCTCATAGTTAAACATTACGTCCTTTTAGGGCTGGGATGACAATTTTTTCTGGTTTTTATGACAGCTAACATAGAGTTGAAGGACAAGTAGCCATAAAAATATAATAGTAAAATAGATAGCATGAGCTGCACTGGTAACACTCTATAATTTTTCACTTACTGGTGCAGAGAAACAACATGCAAACTTGCTCCTTTGTTTGTGTTTTCACTTGAGTCATAAGGAAAGCAATATTTGGTCATCTGTGTTTCTGCCATAGAGCCACAGAGTCATCGGTAAGGTCTTAAGTGCAACGAATAGTAGGCAGATGAGCAGAAAGGGTTGAGATGCTGGGGTGTGCTTTTGCAAAAGGCCTCCCTGGGAGCAATTCTCTCCTGTCCTCCAGGTAGGCAAGGTCTACTGGGATTCCAGATGGTTCCCTGCTGTGCTGCAAGTCAGTCGCTTCCCTGCCAGAGAGGGAAAGGAAACTACAGGCTTTAAAAAGAAGCCAGATGGCAAATTATCCCAAAACTCCAAGGACTCAAGTTGTCTGTAACCACTCTCAAGGACTTTGCTCTTAAATGACCCAAAAGTACCCAGTGGAGACAGTTTTGCAAATGGAAAAAGCAAGTCCGTATAGTATTTACTAGAAGAGTTAAGAGAGTTGTCTTACCTACGGTTGCACTAGTTGTGATGTGCTCAAGATAGCAAGATTTTTTTCTTTCACAATAATAGCTGGATAATTGTCCTCTGCAGTGAGCATATCTCTACCACATTAAAAAACCCCGATGGGATCATTGCTACTATGAGCGACACATACTCCCATCCAGTGATTTTATTAGTTACTCTATAGCTCAAAACCAAGTTCACCTCACTCAACTCCAACAGGATTATATCAAGCAAAGATAGAAGGATGAATTCAGAATCCACCTAAAGAATGCTGCTGAGAAAGGTCATTGCTTATATGAACTCAATTTTAGCAAATGATTTTATTCAGGCCCCTTCACCTTCTCTTCTGTAGGCTAAACAGACCAAGTTCCTTTAACGTCTCCTGATATGCTGTCATTCAGCTCCCTGATCATCTTAATGGCCTGTACTGAACAGGCTCCAGAATGCAAAATCTTTGTTGTAACAGGGAGCTTGGGTGATATAGAGCTGCCTTGCAATGATATCTACATCCTGTTGGATGCATTCTATATGGACCCATATATTTGTGTATGACTAAGTAATACCCAGCCCTGTCTTCCTTATCTGTGGGTACTGCTTCACTCCCACACCCTCTGCTGGGAAGCTTAGGGACCTGAGAGGCCTGAGGACAAGACTTACCAAGCAAAACTGAGGCAAAATGACACTTCCTGTGTCCCTTTTCATTAGGTGTCGTGCCCTAAGCAATGGCCCCACAGTCTATTCTTCCTTTTGCTGCCCATTTTCTTATACAAAACTTTCTTGTTGGCCTTCAAACACCAGATGTGCTTTGACTTTCTTGATCCCATACCTGTGTTAGTGGGCAATGTCTCTAGTCCTCCCAGGTAGCCTGTTCTTGCTTCTACCTGCTGTGTACTTCCTTTCTGGAAGTACAGAACTTTCTCACAGTTCAGTCAAGATCTCTATGTTTATCCATACTAGTACTCTGTCGTGCTTGCTTAAGTTTCTGTATATTGGGATGGACTGTTCTTGTTCTCTGAAGACACTGGCTGTGAAGATCAAAAGATTCTCCCAGGCCCCTTTAACCTCCAGGGCAATTTCCCTTGTGATTCTTCCAACCAGGTCCCTGAAAAGGTCAAATTATGTTCTTCTGATGTCCAGGGTTGTAATTCTACTCTTTTTCTTGTTCATTCCTCTCAGGATCTTGTACTCTACAGTCCTATGTTTGCTGCAGCCAAGAATGCCCTCAAACTTCTCAGCTGTATCTAGTTCATCCTTGTTTGGAAGTTGCAGTTTGAACAGAAGATCTTTCCATGTCAGTTCATCAGTCACCTGCATCAGAAATTGCCTTCAGCATATTCCAGATATATTGTCCTTGCCACAAGCTGTATTGCTGTTCCAGCACACATCAAGGTGGTTAAAGTCACCCGTAAGTATCAAGGCCTGTGAAGTTTTCTCCAGTCACCTAAATCAGGTTTCATCTGTCTTCTTTTCCTGATCAGGTGGTGTGTTGCAGACGTCTACTAAAACATCACATTCACTGGTTTGTCCTCTAATCCTTATCCACAAGCTCTATACTCCTTTGTCACTTGTCCAAAGGCAAACTAATATACATTCAAGATACTCCTTCATGTCCAGTGCAAATCCTTCTCCTCATCTTCCCACCCTACCTTCCCTGAAAAGCCTATATCCCTCCATTACAACTTATCTCACCTATCCCACCTTGTGTCTGTAATGCCAGTGAGGTCATAGCTTTGCAACTTCTAATTCCTCTTGTTTGTTCCTCATGTTTCATGCATTGGTGTCCAAGCATTTGAGATAGGCTGCAAGTCATACTAGTTTTACATTGGAAGAGTGAGAGCTTCCCCTGCCATGCTCTCCCCCACATTTGCTCAGCCCCATGTACCCTCACTTCCCTTCAGGTTATAGTAACGCTCCCAGACATAGTTTAGAGCACTCCTCACTAGATTAACAAGTCTGCCTACAAAGATAAGTCTTGTCCCACTTTGTCAGATGTATCAACTCCCTGCTCAACACTCCTCATTTCTTACAAAAAGTCAATGGGCATAGAAGTCACAACCCTGCCTTTAACACTTGCTATGCAGGCAAGTGTTGGACCACTTCTGCCTGAGTCTTTCCCTTTTACTGGTGGAGTTGAGGAGACACCACCTGGGGACCCATCCCCTTCACCTTCATCCTTGCCCCAGAGGTCTGTAGTCACTCTAGACATGCTTCAGGTTACACTGGCAGACTAAAATATTTCTCAAAAATATGTTTTTGCAGCCTAAAATTTTTCTCAAAACTATCATAAAAATTATTTTGGAAAAAAAAATTAAAAAGAAGAAAAAATCCATGTCTAAAAAACCAAAACCTTCTCCATTACTGGGCTAGATGGGCAGAATCTGGCTTTAACTGAAATTAATTGTAAGATGTTCAAGGCAACTTGCAAACAGAAAAAAAATAAAGTTCATCTTCTATATATTTACTCTGAATTATCTTCTAATATCCATAGAGGGAGCTGATATTCCTTCTAAAGATCTTTAAAATACGCCTGTTGTTTCTCCCTGACAGACTTGTATCTTCCAGATATGAGAAAATAATGATTTACAGTGCAAAATTTTTATAGCAAGTACATTCATTCTTCTTCTCCCTCTAGTTCATGAATTGTCTGTGAAATTATAATAAAATCCTCATTATTTTGGCAAGTGTCTGTGAATTTTCAGTAGCTAATCTCTATTCAGTGTAGATATTCACAGCCCTCTTTGATCAGTCCTGAAGACCCTATAGGAATATTTGAGTTTCTTCCTTGGATGACTGAAATAAATCAACAGAGTTTGTGAGAATTGCAGGTGACATGACTGATTTCTGAAAAGAAAAGGGCACTAAAGATAGATCCTTACATGTAAAAGTAAAAATTAAACTCCTGGAGTTTAAAGGCTGAACTGGAGTATTTATGGAAAAAGAGGTTGAACTTTAATATGTTTATACCTATATTGTAGAAGATTGCTGAAAGGTAGAGAAGTAATTAGAAAAACAAATAAACTCTCTAGATATGACATTACTTGATAAAAAGGGAACACCAAAGTATTTGTTGAGGCAGGTTAATTTTCTGTCTCACCCTCTCTCCCTCTCTGGATGTCTCTCTCTGCTGTCTGCCTCTCTCCCCTCCCCTGCAGACTGTCTTGTGTTTCTCCCCTCAGTCTTTCCAACTCTGTGTTTCTGTGTTCCTTCCATCAGTCTGTCTCATATTCTTTGTCCTCCCATCTTCACCCTCTCTTTCTTCTCTCACTCACCTCCCTCTCTCTCTCTCTACCCTCTCTCCCTTTCCTGTCTCTGTCACACTGTATGTCTCTCTAAATGACAACCTAGTTGTGAAGAAGGACTTCTTCCAAAAACTTTCCTGTTTTTTCCTGAGCTATTGGGTGGTCTAATTAAAGATATTTTTTTCTCCTTACCCATTCTGCCTGGCTAAGTGCAGTGTAATGCAATCTCATAGTCATGGATATTTTAAACATACAGGAAAACAAGAAACAACTATTTCAGTTGAACTGCCTGCATTAAAGACATAATCCCCAGCAAGAAAAAGATACTCAGGAGCAAGACACTGCAGCTGAATTAAAATGTTTGATGAAAACTGGCAAGGTCAAAATGGACTTTGAGAAGCAAAAGATCTCTTTCTCCTAGTACAGATTATCTAATAAAGCTAAGAAGCAGTATACTGAAAAGTGGTATAATTAGCTCACTTATGACATAAGGCTAACTCATCTGGAGAGGCTAGGCTGCATGGTTGGAACTGCTGCATACAGTTTACATGGCTGAAAAGTTATCAAAATTCTTGAGGTCCCAGGCAAATGGAGAAAGGGCTTGTCAAAACCTGTGTTGTATGATCCTTTGCTCCCACTTCCCATGTGAAGGTAGGGTTTGAATAACCTAAACATGTCACATCAGGAATCTAGGCCCAGATCTCAGTCCCTGTTTCCCATGAAATTCATGGTCTTTGCAATGGCCTTGTTCAGATGTTTTCTACAGCACAAAGCTTTGAACCAGGAGTTGTCTGAAATTAGCTCCTGAATTTGTCAGAGTGAATTGGTTTCTTTTTTTAATCCATCTATGACAGAGATTTCAGTTCTGTCTTTTTTTACTTGTCTTTCAACATGATCTTACAGACTTTTCTTGTAACAGGTAAAACATTAAAATAGTGCAGACTGGGACTGAAGAGGTTGTTCAAGACACAAATCCAGACCACCCTCCTAATTTTAGTTCTCCATGTGCTTGAAAACATGTTTTTTGCTGTTACAGCAGAGGAGGCAGTTTTGACGATGGTAGTGGGGAGGAAGAAGAAAGTAGGCAGTTTCTTTTGAAGCCACAATTTTGATACATGACCTCATAATCAGATTTCATTCCAGCCTCTGATCAGATTTTGACTGTGATGAAGACCTTGAACCAAGCTTATCCACTATCTCTGCAATGTCTTGTTACAGTTAGTCAGTTCTTAGATACTGAGAAAGACACCATAAAACTCATTTCCCTTCTGCAAATCTACAGAAGGGATTCAGTGGTATGTTTTCCTGTGATACCAGGATTGGTTTTGATGATCAGAGAAGTCCCCTTTGTTCTCTTCTTTCTGCATCCTTGAAAGGTATACCTGCAGAGATTTGTCCTCATCTTAGATTACTAGTTTGTAGAACTAGAATCTGTTGAATAGTGGTCACTGTTGAATTCTTACTGAATTAGAATCTGAGTTTTTAAACAAACCCTTCCTGACTGTTATTTTGTTCTATGAGATCTTGCTTCCTTCTCCTGCTGAGGATGATTTCCTACTCTGTCTTCTACTTTATCTCCAGTTTTTGTTTTTGGTAAGACAGCCACCTGTCTGAGAAAATGTTTCAGGTCATTTCTCTCCCTATATCCATGCCTTGACATGGGAAGCAGCATTTTCCTGGCTAGTATTTCCCGGGTATTTTCCAGCCCATTTCTCAAAGAATCTCCATCTTCTACCTTGTGTTTTTTGGCACTCACCCCTTTGGCTTTTGTCTTCTTGGGCTGTTTTTTACCTTGCCCTTTCTATTCCAAAATCATTGCTTCCTGACCTTGTCTTAATTCTTTTCCTCAAGGATAGTTCAGGCTTAGTTCTGTAGAAAATGGTCATAAACTCATTTAGTTAGCCTTATATTTCTTCTTTGCCATGGCACTATGGGTAATTACAGTGCTGTGAAGAAGGGGCTTATATGGCCACTAGCCACAGATAAGTGCTGGACCTAGAGTCAGTCCTCAAGTAAGTGTACTCCTGACACTGACTTGTGAGTCAGCTATTGGTGAAACAGGCAGGGATCTGAGCTAGTGCCCAAAACAAGATGCCAGTATGGAAACAGTAGGGTTATCTTTTTTCCTTCTATCTGACTCTCTGTTGCTGCTGTGAAACACATGTTTATGGGAGGGTGATTCCCTTAGCTTTCCCTTTGCAATGGGATGGGCTTATCCCACCTTCCTGTGAGGAGCCTGAAAAATCTTCCTGGATGCATGCATCTTGACAAGTCTAGCGTCAAGGCAACTCAAGGGCAAATGTTTCAGTTTGGGGATATTTTGGGAATCAGCTGCTCCCACACATGCCAACAATCTATTGTACATCCCTGAGTATATCTTTGCAAGGAAAGGACATGGATATTGAAGATAACTTCAGAAACAGAATAACAACTCTGTGAAAGACTGAACTCATCTTTCCTTTCATCTCTGCACTGATGACCCAGCACTGGTGAAACAGCACAACAAGGTAAGGCTCTCCTTTTTCCACTCATCATGTCTTTGACATAGGATCTTTGAAGATTATGGGGTGTGCAGGGGCTGCATGTGCTGGGGATGTTTGCTAGAGAGCAAGTGCTACTCAGAGGAGCACCACAGGAGAGTTACCTGTTTATGCAGAACTGTTGGGACATAAAGTACCAGCTTGCCACTAACCTGCAAATAGTGGCCTTCTTTCTATATGATGAGAGACTCCTATGCTGTATTTTTGTTCCTGACAGCAGCACCCTGCTGCAGAACAAGGCAAAAATCCATCATGTGGATGGATCACATCCTCACTCATGTTGACAAATATTAGAGAAACATGCAGCTGTTATGGTTGTGGCCATACAAATTTGCATTTGGTGGGAATCTCTTCATGCACGCAGCTTATCACATCAGCTCTAGCCATCCTACAGTGCCATTCAGGAAGCAAAAGTCACACCTTGGAAAGGTAACAGAGAAGAATGTATGTCTTCAATGAAATTGTTTAGAGGGTGTCTAACAACTTGTGAATTTTGCAAGGAGATGTATCATCACAGAAGTCTTGAATGACAAGGTCACCCTTATAATACAGTTATCACTGTTACAATTGATTCCTGTTATCACTGTGCATGAACCTCATCTTTTCTCCGAAAGTAAACAGTAATTTGTCCTCAGGGTCTCTCTTACTTTTCTAGGTTAAGAAATCTTGATGATCCTTTTAAAATGAACTTTTATTTTTTAATCTTCATTGTTCTTCTAGTGAACTATGGATAAAAGTTTTATGTCATGCCCAAGGAATATTTGAATATCTGAAGTCTTTCCACTGCATAAACTTACTGAAAGCTCATAAACTCAGGAAGCTGAGATCTCTTGGTAGAAGTATAAACTTCTTTACAAATAAGGTATTCAAGTACATTCAGTCTATTTTTTTAAGCTGCCATGGTAAATCAGAAGAGACAATTTGAAAAAAAAAAATTAACCCAGAGAAAAACTGGCTTTAAAAATACCTCCCTCTGAAACAACAGCTTGCCTTTCAACTTCTGAATCATTATTCTCAAGCATCTGCAAGTGTCCAGTGTGATGGAAATTCACTATGACAACCACCACACCTTATTGTATTTTTATATCCAGGGCATTAACATCCTGTTATGGTTGTGATTTCTGATACTTTAGTTGATACATTAAATTCCTTTGGATACAACCCACCTCATTCATGGACTCTATCAAGCTGCCTGTGTAAGAACTAGAAGTTGTCTTCCCCACACAGGACTCCATTTCTTGACTCAGAAGATACAAAATAAAAGACACTCAAGGTCATTTGTGGTTTCAGTTACACAG
This sequence comes from Strix uralensis, assembly GCF_047716275.1. Lineage (NCBI taxonomy): Eukaryota > Metazoa > Chordata > Aves > Strigiformes > Strigidae > Strix > Strix uralensis. Next base: position 64,280,007 of record NC_134012.1, read on the forward strand.
AGAGATTCCTTCTGAAAGTGAATTTTGAAACACTGAATTTTCTGTTATGTTCTTTGTCTAAAAAAGCAAAGAGCACTATGTGTATGAAAGATGGCGCCTTAACCTCAGGTCAAGTTCAGGTGCTGCAGTAAATCTGGCATAATATTCAGGTATTTGTTAGAGATAAAAAGACTTTGGGTATGCTGCCTGCAAACATCTGCAGATGAGCAGCAAAATATAGGCCCTGGGTATTTCTGTCTGTCTCCTCTGCTGAGCTATTGCTGCCTGTTGGAAGCACTCTGTCCTCAGAATGCACATGGGTTAAATCCAACCAAAAGCCTGTGTGCAGCTTCTTCTTAGATATAAAAACAGGAGTAGAAGAACTCCAAACAGGTCCTCTTTCGCTGATCTCTCTGACATGGGAAATTGTCACACAGCTCCTATTATTCCCACCTGAAAGGAATGTAAGTACCAAATTTAAGACTGATCCTTAGGTTTCTTTTCCCACCATTGAAATTGGAAACTTAATGTTCATGCCAGTAGCCTTAGGACATGTAGATTTTTGTGGACATTGCTGGAAGCCCTGACACATGCATTTTTGGAGGCTGGAAGAAGGATTGTTCCTTGCTTTCCCTGTTTTTGAACTGTCCTGCAGATATCTACTTCTGGCCATAATATGAGATGAGACCCTGGCCAGATGACAAGAGGTGTATTGGGGTATTATGTTGTAAGCTGTTACTGTATGGCCTTATAATACAGTATTGCCATTGCTAGTAACAGACCATTTTTAACCTTTGTAACCCTTGGTGGTAATTTACTACCAGGCTTGCTTTATCTGGACTTAACGAGACATAGCTGCAGCTTGTGTTTTTCCTAGCTCATGAACATCAAAAAATACCTTTATCTAAAGAAAGATGAGGTTGTTACATAGTATCAGGGGATAAGGTCTTACAGAAACAGCTCCTTGCAATGCTGTAGTCAAGGCCACTTACAGGTACTTCAGAATCCTTATTTGGCAAAGACAATCCCTTTGTGGCTGGAGCCAGTCTCTTGAGGTGTATTGTTTCTTCCCCTGTTTAATAAAGTACATGTTTCTCTAGGCTACTGTTTGGAGAGAACAAGGCCAGTAAGAAATACGCTTACAAACACTGAGGCCTCTGTGTTTAGGAGTTTATCTTCTGTTCAGATGCCCAGCTCCTGCTAGAGAAGGAAGCTTGGAAAAAGTACTGGGCAGAAAGATGCTCCCAAGTGCCATTTCCTGACAATGCTACAACAGCCATTGGCATATGACAATGCTGTGTTGGGGCCCATAGTGAAGGGGAAACCGAGGGAAGTCTGAGGGAAGTTTAAATCAGTGGCAAACTGCATCAATGTGGGTCAGCTTTCTTGACCCCAGTGTTTCAAGGACATGGATACATCCTACTGATGGTTAGCTCCAGCCCTGCTTTCAGCACAGTATGTCAAGATTTCCCTCCTTTTCTGCTCCTGATAGGTTTCTGATCTTCTTCCACTCCTTCAACAAGGTGTTGTATCCAGAACCCAGTATTGGTGATGGGTCTCCTAACTGGAGAGTGAATAAAGGGCTGAAAACTCTCTGCAACCCTAGTGAAACATACAGACAGCTAGCACAGAGCTTGGTTATAACTGTGAATTTATATTGCTGAAGTATCCATCCTGTCCCTTTCCATCTGGCTTCCTGGATCCTGCAGGAAGGAAAAAGCAATGTTGCAACACCAGGATAGCACCTTAAATGAAGATTTTAAAGGGCATTTGGGTTTGGTGAAGCTGTTGGGTATTTATGCCTAGTGCAGAATGAGGTACAGCAGAATAACACAAGTGTTTGTGTACTTATGCAGTTACCCTTCACATGTTGCTGCCCTGAGACCCTCCCTGAAATATTCCATCACCCAAGCTGTGACAATAAGCAATACATCTCTAGTTAAAGACATTGCTTCAAAAAGAGCAAGAAAGAACCTCCTTTGGAAGGAGGCTATAGCCTTATGCTTTTGGCAATGATGTCTCCTCCTTCTGGCTCTCAAGACAAGTTGTCTGTTCGGTTCATTTTCATGGTTGATTGTTTGGCAAATAAGGGAGGAAAGAGTTTTCCATCTGAAGGGACTGTTTAGACTGCCATATTCCTAAGTAAGAGTCTAAGATGATACAGGTTTTTAAAGGCTCAGCCCAGATAAGGCTCTTATAGAAAGTTTCCACTGAAGAAATAAAACAGTGGACACCCATCAAGAGCAGTGGCAGGTCATTGCGGATCTGACCAGAAGACAAACATTCTGTTTAAGCAGAAAACACAAAGTTCTGAGATCTGTTTTCATGATTATGTTGAACAAAACTGAGGACTTTCTGAACCTTATATTAATATATATTATATTAATTATATCTTATATGGTCTGGACCCAGATTAACCAATGAAATATTCCACATCATGCTCAGTATATAAAGGAGGAGTGGCCGGGAAGGAGTGGGTTCTCTCTTGTTTCTGGAATTATGATTTTGGGATCTTGGTATTTGGGGAAGGAAGGAAGGAAGGAAGGAAGGAAGGAAGGAAGGAAGGAAGGAAGGAAGGAAGGAAGGAAGGAAGGAAGGAAGGAAGGAAGGAAGGAAGGAAGGAAGGAAGGAAGGAAGGAAGGAAGGAAGGAAAGAAAGAAAGAAAGAAAGAAAGAAAGAAAGAAAGAAAGAAAGAAAGAAAGAAAGAAAGAAAGAAAGAAAGAAAGAAAGAAAGAAAGAAAGAAAGAAAGAAAGAAAGAAAGAAAGAAAGAAAGAAAGAAAGAAAGAAAGAAAGAAAGAAAGAAAGAAAGAAAGAAAGAAAGAAAGAAAGAAAGAAAGAAAGAAAGAAAGAAAGAAAGAAAGAAAGAAAGAAATCAACACAAATATCTTGGACTCTAATACCCTATCAAGAGGTAAGAACCCTGGAAAATGGGGTTGTCTTCAACTAAGATTAGAAATCAAGATGCTTTCAGGAGTTTTAAAGCAGAACAAGTAAATGAACTTTATGTCTCTACAGAAACTGATAATGAGAATATGCTTAATAAGCAAGAGATACAGAAATGTGACTGTATCTGTTATTGGGAAGGTAGGCTTGATTAGAGCAAGGAACATGAATGTAATGCTGCAATTTAATTGTGGCACCACCAGTCATGGACTGGGGGTAAGAAAGTGAATAAGAGTCAGAAGACAGCCAGGTGAATCTGGAGAGCTGATCTCAGGGGTTGAATGGTGTACTGGGAACCCTGCAGAAGGCATTGTGTTTGAGGAGTTAGTGATCTTGAACAGGCCATGTCTGCCCTATTGGGCATTGTACTTAAGGCTTGAGCAGCCTGTACAGTACCTTGGATAGCTGCTATATGGGAACCTGCAGCAATGCCCTGTGCTGTGCTGTGTGTGGTTGGGTGCTATGACAGAGATAACATCCCAGACTGTCAGGAAAGTTTCTATTAGCTGAACAGTTTACAGAATCACAGAATCACAGAATCATTCAGGTTGGAAAAGACCCTTGGGATCATCGAGCCCAACCATCAGCCCTACTCTACAAAGTTTTCCCCTACACCACATCCCCCAACATGTCATCTAAACAACCCTTAAACACATCCAGGGATGGTGACTCCACCACCTCCCTGGGCAGCCTATTCCGCTGTCTGACCACTCTTTCTGTGAAAAATTTTTTCCTAATGTCCAGTCTAAACCTCTCCTGTTGCAGTTTAAAGCCATTCCCTCTTGTTCTGTCGCTAATTACCTGTGAGAAGAGACCAGCACCAACCTCTCTACAATGTCCTTTCAGGTAGTTGTAGAGAGTGATGAGGTCTCCCCTTAGCCTTCTCTTCCTCAAACTAAACAGTCCCAACTCCTTCAATCACTCCTCATAGGATCTGTTCTCCAGGCCCTCCACCAGCTTTGTTGCCCTCCTCTGCACTCACACCACCACCTCGATATCTCTCTCATATTGAGGTGCCCAAAAGTGGACTCAATACTCCAGGTGTGGCCTCACCAGTGCAGAGTGCAGGGGGACTATCACCTCCCTACTTCTGCTGGTCACACTATTTCTAATACAAGCCAGGATGCCGTTGGCTTTCTTGGCCACCTGGGCACACTACTGGCTCATATTCAGTTGCTGGTCAATTAGAACCCCCAGATCCTTTTCTTCCAGACAGCTCTCCAGCCACACCTCCCCAAGCCTGTAGCCATGCAGGGGGTTGTTGTGGCCCAAGTGCAGGACCTGGCACTTGGTCTTGCTGAGGTTCATCCCGTTAACCGCCCACCGATCCAACCTATCCAAGTCCCTCTGTAGAGCCTCCCTATCCTCATGGAGATCGACACTCCCACTTAACTTGGTGTTATCTGCGAACTTACTGATGATACACTCTATGTCCTTATCAAGATCATCAATAAAGATGTTGAACAGAAATGGTCCCAACACCGAGCCCTGAGGAACACCACTTGGGACTGGCCGCCAGCTGGATTTAGCTCCATTGACCAACACTCTCTGGCACCATCCATCCAGCCAGGGCTTGACCCAGCAGACCGTACGCTCATCCAGGCCATGAGCAGCCAGTTTTTCTCTGAGAATTCTATGGGGAACTGTGTCAAATGCTTTTCAAAAATCCAGGCAGATAATATCCACAGCTTTTCCCTTGTCCAATAGTCAGGTCATCTTGTCATAGAAGGAGATCAGGTTTGTCAGGCAGGACCTGCCTTTCATAAACCCATGCTGACTAGGCCTGATCCCCTGGTTGCCCATTATATGACTTGTAATGGCACTCAAGATGATCTGTTCCATGACCTTCCCTGGTACCGAGGTCAGACTGACAGGTCTATAGTTTCCTGGATCCTCCTTTCTGCCTCTCTTGTAGGTGGGTGTCACATTTGCCACCCTCCAGTCCAATGGTACCTCCCCAGTTAGCCATGACTTCAGGTAAATCATGGAAAGTGGCTTGGCGAGCACATCTGCACTCTAACACCCTTGGGTGTAACCCATCTGGTCCCACAGACTTGTGTGCATCCAAGCGGTGTAGCAGGTCTCTGACCACTTCCTCTTTAGCTGTGATGACCTCATTCTGCTTCCCCTCCCCATCTCCTAGCTCATGAGGCTGGGTGTCCAGGAACAGCCAGTTCCACTGCTAAAGACTGAGGCAAAGTAGGTGTTGAACACCTCAGCCTTTTCCTCATCCTTTGTTACTATGTTTCCTTCTGCATCCAATAAACGAGGGAGATTTTCCCTAATCATCCTTTTGCTGTTAATGAATTTATAGAAACATTTTTTATTATCTTTAACAGCTGTAGTCAGGCTGAGCTCTATCTGCACTTTGGCTCTCCCTACATCTTTATAGTCTTCATGAGAGACCTGGCCCCTCTTACAAAGGTCATAGATTCTCCTTTTGTTCTTGAGATCCAGCCAAAGGTCCCTGTTTAGCCAGGCCAGTCTCCTTCCCCGCCTGCTTGTTTTTCGGCACACAGGAACAGCCTGCTCCTGTGCCTTTAAGACTTCTCTCTTGAAGTATGTCCAGCCTTCCTGGACTCCCATATCCTTCAGGAAAGCCTCCGAAGGGATTTTGTTAATCAGTCTTCTGAACAGGTCAAAGTTTGCCCTCCGGAAGTCTAAGGTGGCAGTTTTACTAACCCCTCTCTTTGTTTCTCCAAGAATATTACTAATATAATCTGTAAGTTATAAAATCTTTGAGAAAGATAAACAGTACGTGGATCAGGGGGTGGAATGTATTTATGCTGACCAGATGACCATTGTAGGTTGAGGAGTTAGTGATCCACAGTACAGTTAGCATGCCCAGGCCTGTGCTGTGCTGTGCTGCATATACAGCCTGGCCTTCAGGCCTGTGTTGTGCTGCACAACCCCTTGGCTGTAGGATAAACTCAGCCAGCTCACTGTAACTGCAGGAAGCTCTCACTTGGCATCACTGACTACTACACCTGCATGGCCCTGCACTTATCTAACAAAGCAGCAGGAAGTTCTCATGAGAACATCCTTTACAAATAGAATTGTTTTCTTGCAAGAAAATAATATAATATCTCAAATGACCAAAAGGATGGAAACTTCTGTCCATGGATGGGATCTGCACAACGTGCTGTAGGAAAATCCATCCAGAGTCCATGCAATACTGCACAAATGTGGCGTTCTCAAAACAGGAAAGAACATAAGATTTAGTTACTTTCTTTATTCCTTTTTTCATTGAAACAGCTATGTTATTACACCATTTGTACACAACGCTGGGCATTTCTTATTGAGATCAAGAAACAGCCCTGCACCATCTCTGCTTGTCTCACCTCTGGCGCTGCTGGTGCAGAATAGATGGCATTGCACAGGCAGCTGTGAGCTCTGTATGGGTGTCTTAAGTGAGCAACACATGGGAAAAAAACAACAGGTGAGTTTAGGAAAAAGGGTTCATGGTAAACCCAGCTCACTCCTTCTTGACTACACAAGGATTGCCTCAAGATGGAAGCACCAATGTATTCCTGTTCCTTCAGTGTGTAAGTGGTAAGCAGGCTTCCTGGGGCAACAGACAGTACTTTTCAGAAGAGTGTTGGAGTACACTAAGGGGAAGGCAGAAGGTTTACTTTCATGCTTACAAAAAATACTTAAGTAGGGAGAGTGTTGTGGAAGGGGTAGTTTCAAGTTGAAGAATTCTAACAAAGTCTTTCTCATATTTTTTTTCCAAAAGCATCTGAGACTGGGGGTAGGTAAGAACATGTCTTTCCTCTGAAAATTTATCTCAGGAGTATGTGCTGAAAAGTCATCTGAGCATCTGACCAGTCATCTACTGAATCTTGTGCTCTTGCATCTTTTCAGTTAGGTGTGCACATATGCATGTGTGTATAGGCATATGTACACACACAAACACACACACACATACACACGTTCAGCTTTCTGAAAAGAAAGTGAAGTTGATGCCTGCTAGCTGATGCCTCCAAGCAGTTGGTGCCTGCAAGTTGAGGCCTGTAACAATTAGTGATAAGAGAAACACTCCATTATACCTTATGTGGTCATGTTGTACCCAGTTGTGTATACCTGGAAGTCTCAAAGGCAGGAATATTAAGAAATTATTTTACCAAACAATGTTTAACTTCATATTTAACAAGGCCTGAGTGATTAAAATGTACAGAGAAGATATCTTAACCTTGAGAATAGGTACATCCTGGCACAAATGCTCAAACAAGGCAGATAGGAAAGAACAGTTTGGCCAGACAACAGAGTTGGGAAACATCCAAGGAGAAGAAATTGTCCTCAAAAGACTCGTGACCATAAAAGGGAAAAAGGAGTAGGGGGCTAACTCCCCAAAGGACCACCAATGACCACCCGAGACCGTGGTGCATGCGTAGTGTAGTTTTGCAACACCAGCATTATGTAAATGTAGTAAATAGGCAGAAAGGTGGAGACTTCTTGGAAAATGTATGAATATTCATGTCTTTAAGGTATATAAAAGGATAAACTTTTGTTTCAGTGTATGCACGTTAGGTGGAATAATCGCCTGTGCATCCAGCGCTGCAATAAAGAATGCCTGCTTTCTAAAACTCCAAAATGAGTCTTAGAGAGATCCTCTGCAGGCTTTTAGGGTAACAAAGTCATTCAGCTTGCTGAGCGCAAGTGGAAATTGTTTCTCTGCTCCTTTGTCCTCCATGTGCAAACAAGTCTACACAGTAACTAAACAAGAGACATCAGTTAGAAAGCTGTTCCCCACCACACGCTGAGTGTAATGCCTGAGTCTGCGGCTGAGAGGATCTCTAGACAGTCTTATGCAATAAGAAGCAACAGTTAGTTATTAGTCCTGCAGTTTGGGAATACTGTGGACGATTTTCTTCTTTTTCCCCCAGTGACATAGAAGTCACTAGTGTGATTTCATTTAGTCCCATACTCATTTTTTGAAGACGTTTATGCTGTTATCATAGCAGAAAGTCCCTGCTGGGAATCTTACAGGGTAACAGGTATAAAACTCCTAGACCTTTAAATTCTGATTTGTAGTCTTGCTACCTGCCTCAATTAATTTAATCTGCTTTGTGCCTGCTTTCTCTAGGGAATTAAGCCTCATGACATTTCACTGCAATTGAAATCACACTGCCAGCCAAAGCTAGGGTGGCTGCTGTGTTCCTTCTAATACTGTCTGGAGTCAGCAAAGCAGAACAGATTTTGGGGACGAGGATAGGGGAGAGTGGGTAGACAAAGGAGATGCCATGATGGACGGGATCTGTTTCCCAGCTTCACTTTCAAGTGACCTTGAAGCAGGGCCAGAAATAGAAATAATGTATAATAGGACAAAGTTGGGCTCAGTGTTGAGGAGGAATGTTTGTGCTCCTCCACCACCATGAGCTCAAACAGAAAACAGCCCATTAAAACTCGCTCCCCCCTTGGACAGTTACAGAACCAGCAGATCATGAGAAATGGCAGCACCAGGTATTGTAATCATAAGAAGTGGGGCTCACTCATAAGAATCATAAGAAATGGAGGCACACTCCATATATTTCTGGGGCAAGTGGCAAAGGATGAGGGATGAGCTGAGCTGCTAGCGATGTTATGCCTGCACTGTAATCACCTATTATTTCTGGGGAAGCTGTATTTATGTATCGTCTCTGGCCTGTACTTCTTCCCTGTATATGGTCATTGTCTTCCAATACTGAATATTCAGGCCCCATTCTGCTAGCATTTCAAGTGAGTGAAAAAAGCAATTGGGCCACTGACAAAAAGAAGACAGAGGAAAACACTGGCTTTCCATATGCTAATCATTCTTAGGGCTGTGCCACTGAGAGGCTGCAGTGAGTGCTCTGCAGGCTGTCTGCTATGTTCAGTCACTCAGCTGGGAGCTGATACCTTGTCCAGGATCAGCATCCATTCAAGAATTCCTAGTGGGTAACCTGCCATAATGCTCCATCTACAGCTAAGGAGAGGCATGATGAATGCACATGGGAACATCCCAAATAATTATGTAATCACTGTGTTGGTTCACAAGCTTTTGTGAGTGGGATATATTAGAAATGAAACTCAGTTGTGAAAGTGGGATATTTCTTGACAGTTGAAGGCTGGATTCTTATTCCTTTGAAACTGCATATTGCTTTCAAGTCCAGGTGTTTATCAGGTGCAGAGACAGCAGGGAGCAGTGATTTAGGAGCCTCAGATCTATATCGGGCCTGCAATGACCTATTCAGTTTGCAGTGATGAAGAACTGGTGACAGGCAGATATCCTGCCTTCTAGTCTGTGCTTATTAATTTTACAGTTTTTTCAGTTTAACAGGAATCGATCCCTTCCTAGGAGGGACAGTGGGGTATTCCCATAACAATGTATGCAATTTAACCGTGACTAATACCTTGGTCTTATTTACATACTTTTTTATCCTCATAGGGAAGCTGAAGGACGAGCACTTTGATCACAGTTGCTAAACTGTGGTTGCCATCTGCTGATGCATGTCTTCAAGCTGTTAGAAATGGTCAGAAATTTTCCACTGGAATATTGGTTTAACATGAAAAATATTTTCCTCTTTTTTTGACTGTTAGTTTTGCTAGATGTGTCTACTCTGCAGACCAATTCAGTTTCTCCATTGCAAATCTAAGCATAAAAATATAGGAACCTCAGTATATGTTTCTATATACTAGCTACCCCCTAGCTGAGCAGCCTGTCTCTAATCATGTACAAAGCACATGCTGAGAGAAGAATAAGAATAGAGCATGTATGTTTGATACTTCCCTTGAGGATTCCCCAGCTTCCTGCTATTTTTAGCTCAGGAAACTCTGTGAACATCCACTTAGTAAGTCTCATGTAAATATTTACCCATTTATCCTTTAAATATATGTCAGCTTTTTGCACTTACGGCATCCTTCAGCAATGTATTCCACTAGCACCCAAATTGCAATTTCAGCTGTAAGAATCGTGAAAGCATTGTATTCTGTATTCCTATGTATGTTAAGGTTTTCTAAAGTGACTAAATTTTCTACAGTGTGGACACAAATAGACTAGAATGCTTCAGGGAAATGTAAAAACCAGGGAGACTGAAGTCAAAAGGGTGATGAGACATATTTACAGCTTTCATAAGTCACTAAAGTTCATTGGTGAAATTAAACTATAAATTAGGTGAAAAGGTGAAATTTTCAGGATGCTTCTTTCTCTCTTGCTGTTCAAAGAGCAGCAAGAGGGGGTCTGCTTCACAAGGGAGGAAAATTCAGGAGATAAGGGTGAGCACAACATGGGCAGGGACACTGATCTCCCTGACAGGGTGCCATCACACAGCACCTGAAGAAGGAGAGCAGTAGCCAGAGTCAGACAAGAATCTAGTGCTGGCCAAACAAATCCACACTGATGAGACAGGTCTCAAGTCAAGCCAGGTGCATGGTCACAGTCAGCAACATAAATAGTCAGGCATAAGCATACCTACAGAGTAGCTCAGGCAAGGATCAGTGCAGCTCCCAAGCCAAGGGGTGAAGGTTGTGTGGGTGGAAGTCGCAGATGAGGCTTTTCACAGCCCTTTTTATCCAGCTTTTTCCCAGCAGTCCCAGGTTACAAGGCTGTACCATGTTAGAGCAGGGCTTGTACACAAGCAGCCAAACCCGTGGAAAGCAAGAGATTGCAGAGCCTATTAGTGCACTCAGGGTCCTGATTTTCATTTTCCAACTGACTGCACATCTTTCTTTTCCTGCTAGGTCTATAACATGAGAGACATCTAACCTTCTGTGCCAGTGTGATTTACTGTTTTTACTGAGAAGCAAGAATGAACTTTTATTTCCAGAAGGGATAGTGGCAGATCCTGTTGATGTGTACACTGGCTGGCATGTCTACATACAGGCTGATGGGCTGGCTCACAAGAACAAGATTAATTGTTAGAATTATGCCTCTGGTTTTATGGCAATGGGGATGTTAATTTGCAAACCCCTATCAAGCTACTTATTTACAAACCCCTATCAAGCTACTCAAGCATCCTGTAGAAATTTTGCATCTTGGATTTTGCATCTTGGATGAAATAAATTGAGATAGACAGATAGCTAAATCCTTATCTGCTTGAGGAATAAAGGCCTCTGCCTCTTATGCCTCTTAGATGTCTGTTTTAGTGGGCTGAAGCTTGCTGAGAAGATGAAAACAAGAAATTACCATAGGGAAGAAAGAGTGGTTCAACTTCTACCACTTAACACAATCTTCTATCAGTGTGGAAACCACTAGGAAACTATGCACTTCAAGGAATTCCCTTCCTTTAATGAAAACTAATTGCTTGGTCCTCTGAGGAATGGTGAATAAACTGGTGCTGACCATCAGTTATGCAGTCTGTAAAGATGGCAGGTTTTGTAAGTGCGTTGACAGCTTCACACCAAACCCCAGCATAGAATTAATCTGAGTGCTAGGGAAGGACTACATTATTAGCAGCTGCCAGCCTCATGTGGCTTCCTCAATATACCTGCTAGCTCAAATCATCACCCAAGCCTGTATCAGCAGTTTTCTTTCTACATAGCTGAACTTGTTCCTTCAGATCTAAGAGACAAAAGGAGTCAACTAAATTTCTGAATGAGTTTGGCAGCCCCCAGGTCAGCAAAAGACCCTAAAGGCTGACTTACAAACACAGAAGTGCTACAATGATCAAAACATTTGGCTTGTGTTGGTCTTTATCCCCCATCACTCCCAAAAGTTACTGGGAGCAGCCTGTGAATCACCTCTTGAGCTGCTGAGTATTACACCACAATTGGTGTTGATTTGGGATTATGAATACCATTCCCTGGGCTTCTTTCAGCCTCTCCAAGCTCCTGTCTCTGGGTACCCTTTCTTGCCCTTCCTTTCCCACTTAATATTAAACCTCTTCTTTCTGGGCAGGTCTGGGCAGATTTGTTTCCAGCTGAGACTGTCCACCTGTTCACTGAAAAAATCATTCTGTTCTTGCTCTCATCTTTATAGTCATGACTAGGCATTTTCTAGTGTGAAATCAAGCCTGAGACAATAGTAATTTCATACTTTTGTATTTTGTCATGACGCTGGGGAGTTGATGGACATGTGGCACTTGCTTATAGTAAAAGTAGGTTTTATCTCTGTTTCGACAGAGCACTTTTGCATACACTACAAACATATAAAGTGGGGAAAAAAAAGAAGAAAGTTTTCCAATTAAACTGCAGCCCTCTCTTTTTACAGATGGCTAAAAATGACCAGGTTACATTAGGAATAACCTGAATTATGCACAGGTCTAATTTTATAATTTCTATTAATATTGACACTGAATAAAAAAGACAATATTTTCTCTGCTTTGAATGGTTTTCCATAACTACGTGCACTGCCTCTTTGGTAACTATTAATAGCTTGAAGAACATCATTATAATGAGGATGTTGACAGTGTCTTTGGTTGGAAATGTCATTTAAGCAATCTCCTCAGCAGTATATTAAAATTACTGGTCTGCGTTCTTGGTGGGGGTTGGAACTTAAATCCTGTACCTGCCTTCAAAAATAGTTTATAGAGGGTAACTACTACAGCCTTTCTCTTTTCTCATGAAACCCAGTGCATTTGTAGGGAAAATTCCATTTTCCTGGAGTGCAGGAAATCTGTTTAAGTATTCTGGCTGCTCCCGTGCTAAACAAGCCCTCCTGAGGCAAATTGTTGGGGAACTGCTTTGCTTTCCATCCCTCATGCCTTCTCCTTACTTCAGAGGATTTCTCAACAACTTTAATTTTTTTTGTTTCACTAGTATTGTTTGTGGTGTGGCAGGCAGAAACCCATTTGCTCTCCTAGCACCCTAGAAAGCAACACAGATGAATTAGGAGTTTTCTGCTCACTGGTTCTCCATGCTTTCCTATCATACCAGTGTTACCAAATACTATGGGGACAGGCAGATTCTTTAGGGATCCTTGGTAAAATGATGATGCAACAAAGTTGCTGTTACAATCAGAACTTTATTTTGCCTGGACCTTCTGAAGTTTGGGTTGTTTTAACACATCAATCATAACCTGAGCTCAAAGTACATGTAGAAGAGGTTTCTCAGTCCTTGAAGGAAGTAGCCAATGCTGAAGGTGTCCCTGACCACTGAGGGATTACAGGCCTGCTGTCTGGCAGAAGCTCCAGTTCTATTCCCACCTGGGACTTTAGGCTGTGCATTTTTATAAGCAGTGCCCACATGATGCTATGTTTCCCTTTTTGCCTATGTGTGTCACCCTGACTGGTCCGGTGCCCAAGACACTTTTAAAGGAGGAGTGGGTATGTGACCAGCTCATTTATGACTAATGGCCAATTGCTTCATCAGATGGCACTAGTGATGTAAATCATAATACCAGGGGTTAGGAATAGGGGACACCAATCAAAACCAGAGACAAACATTTGGCAAAAGATAGGTATGTGCTTCCCCTTCATTAGAAGTTTCTGTCAGAACACTTTTAAAGACATCTGAACTCACTACAGCTTATTACATTTGAGTTAAGGTGGGAAAAAGCCTGAAGTTCCCCAGAGGTCCAAAAGCCAATAGGAACCCTGAGCTTCTCAGGCTTAAATGATTCTGTGTGGTTCTTAGGGTTATTGGCCTGTCAGTCATGAGTTGCAGTCAATTGTACATCTGGTGAACTTCCTAAGGTCTCCTGAAGGCATTGCAAATACATACCTCACAGTCCTCTGAAGGCATTCTTAGTAGTTTTGTGCCTTCAAAGGCATATTTATGTTTACCAATATATTTTCCCTTCAGTGGGGCCTTTGTGTACATATGGCTAACATAATGTCTCCCGTTTACAGCCATGCCCATGGGAGTCTCCTTTCAGTGTATGCTCATAGTAAGCATTGCATTTGTGTGTCCATAAAAATGCTGAAGGTCTTTAACTAATGTTGCCCTGTATTCCTCTACTGGGTATAAGGCAAAATCAAGAGAAGGAAAGCAATCTGAAAAAAGAGCAGCTACTCTATACATATCAATACCCAGGCAGGATTTGAGTACAGGGGCAGGAAGGATCATTTGAACCAGCTTTGCAGATTCTTTGAAGGTCAGAAATAGTCCAAGATGCTCACTGGAGCAAGCCCATTCCTCCTTCGCTCAGAAGACTAGGGTTGAACTACTTAGTGAAGGTGATAAGAATAAGGAAAGGCTGGGGTACTCTCCACCACCTTGCAGTCTCCTGCAAGGGCTGGCCCCCTTCTCTTTCTGTCTGAAAAGAACATTATTACCTGTCTCTTGCCACTGCTTCTAACCAGCTCTCTGATTTCCTCCAGTACTCTATGTCAGCATGAGACGAGATACAATGCATTCAGGATTCTGAAATCAATTCTGTCTTTGCAACAGCTGATTTGAAAGTAATAGAAACATCTCTTAACTTTCGATGACCTCACAGTGATTCAGAAGAGGAGAGCAGACCTACTGAACTGGAGCATGGGCATCCTTGAGATACACCAGTAGCCAGAAAAAACTCACCATACCACCAGGTACAGTAGAATATGCTGGTCATGGCCCACACATTCTGTCCATTGGTACACAGGAACACTTCTAGAACAGCAGCTCATGGGGGATCTACAGCTTAGTGAAGACCTTTTGTCTACTGCAGTACACGCCCTTCTTAAGCACTTGACTGAAATGCTAACCATGCTGGTAACTGCGATCTTTTAATATATAAATCACATTCCTGGCAATTTCAGAGAGGATGATCATATATGTCTGAGGACAGAATGTGACCCTGTGATCTAGGAAAATGATGAAACCAGACTACTGCCTGTGGGAGCCATGATGCAACAGGAAAATTATGATGTAGTGGCTATTACACAAACATGGCGGGACGTCTCCCATGACTGCAGTGTGCCAATTGATGGCTACAAGCTCTTTAGGAGGGATAGACAAGGAAGGAGAGGTGGTGGGGTGGTGCTGTATGTTAGGGACTGTTATGATTGCTTTGAGTACAACTGTAGCGAAGACAGGGTGGAGTGTCTTTGTGTTAGAAACAGGGGGAAGGCCAACAGGGCAGATGTTGTAGTAGGAGTCTACTATAGGCCACCCACCCAGGACAGAGAGGTGGATGACATATTCTGTAGGCATTTAGGAGAAATCTCACGATCGCTTGCCCTTGTTCTTGTGGGAGACTTTAACTTCCCAGACATCTGCTGGAAATCATAGAATCATAGAATCATTCAGGTTGGAAAAGACCCTTGGGATCATCGAGTCCAACCATCAGCCCTACTCTACAAAGTTTTCCCCTACACCACATCCCCCAACATGTCATCTAAACAACCCTTAAACACATCCAGGGATGGTGACTCCACCACCTCCCTGGGCAGCCTATTCCGCTGTCTGACCACTCTTTCTGTGAAAAATTTTTTCCTAATGTCCAGTCTAAACCTCTCCTGTTGCAGTTTAAAGCCATTCCCTCTTGTTCTGTCGCTAATTACCTGTGAGAAGAGACCAGCACCAACCTCTCTACAATGTCCTTTCAGGTAGTTGTAGAGAGTGATGAGGTCTCCCCTTAGCCTTCTCTTCCTCAAACTAAACAGTCCCAACTCCTTCAATCACTCCTCATAGGATTTGTTCTCCAGGCCCTCCACCAGCTTTGTTGCCCTCCTCTGCACTCACACCACCACCTCGATATCTCTCTCATATTGAGGTGCCCAAAAGTGGACTCAATACTCCAGGTGTGGCCTCACCAGTGCAGAGTGCAGGGGGACTATCACCTCCCTACTTCTGCTGGTCACACTGTTTCTAATACAAGCCAGGATGCCGTTGGCTTTCTTGGCCACCTGGGCACACTACTGGCTCATATTCAGTTGCTGGTCAATTAGAACCCCCAGATCCTTTTCTTCCAGACAGCTCTCCAGCCACACCTCCCCAAGCCTGTAGCCATGCAGGGGGTTGTTGTGGCCCAAGTGCAGGACCTGGCACTTGGCCCTGTTGAAGCACATACACCACAGCAGAGAGGGACCAGTCCCAGATATTCCTGGAATGTGTGGCAAATAACTTCCTGGCACAGCTGGTGACTGAACCAACCAGAGAAGGTGCCCTGCTGGACCTCCTCTTTGTGAACACAGAAGGACTGGTGGATGATGTGGTGGTTGGAGGCCAACTAGGGCACAGTGATCAGGAAATAATAGAGTTCTCTATTAGAGAGGGCAGGAGAGGGGGAAGCAGAACTGACATCCTGGACTTCCAAAGGGCTGACTTTGTCTTGTTTAGGCACCTCCTTGACAGGATCCCTTGGGAGACAGTCCTGAAGGGTATAGGGGTCCAGGAAGGCTGGGCACTCTTTGAGAAGGACGTGTTAATGGCTCAGGAGCAGGCTGTCCCCAGGTGCTGTAAGAGAAGCCAGCGGCAGAGAAGACCACCCTGGCTAAACGGAGCTTTGGCTGCAACTCAGGGAGAAAGGGAGAGTTTATGGCCTTTGGAAGAAGGGGCTAGCCACTCACAATGATTACAGAGATGCTGTGAGGCTATGCAGGGTAGAAATCAGGAAGTCTAAAGCCCAGCTGGAAATTAATCTGGCTTCAGCAATCAAGGACAACAAGAAATGTTTCTATCAGTACTTCCACAGCAAAAGAGACCAGGGAGAGTCTCCATCCCCTGCTAGATGTGGGAGGAAACATGGTAACAAGTGATGAGGAAAAGGCTGAGGTGTTTAATGCCTTCTTTGCCTCAATCTTTAATAACATGACAAGTTGTATTGACGGAATCCAGCCTCCTCAGCCAGAAGACGGAGACTGGGAGAACAACCCCCCTGCATTCCAGGAGGAGATAGACAGTGACCTACTGCATCACATAGACATACATAAGTCTATGGGACTGGATGGGATACACCCGAGGGTGCTGAAGGAGCTGGCTGGGGTGCTCGCCAAGCCACTTTCCATCATTTACCAGCAGTCCTACTGACTGGGGAGGTCCCAACAAGTTGGAAATTGGCCAATGTGACGCCCATATATAAGAAGGTTTGGAAGGATGATCTGGGAAATTACAGGCCTGTCAGCTTGACTTTGGTGCCCGGGAAACTGATGGAGCAGCTCATCCTGAGTTCCATCATACAACACATGCGGGACAACCAGATGATCAGGCCCAGTCAGCATGGGTTTATGAAAGGCAGGTCCTGCGTGACAAACCTGATCTCCTTCTATGACAGGGCGACCTGCTGATTGGATGAGGGAAAGGCTGTGGATGTTGTCTACCTTGACTTCAGTAAGGCCTTTGACACTGTTTCCCAC
Source organism: Strix uralensis (assembly GCF_047716275.1). Taxonomy (NCBI): domain Eukaryota; kingdom Metazoa; phylum Chordata; class Aves; order Strigiformes; family Strigidae; genus Strix; species Strix uralensis. Next base: position 64,297,104 of record NC_134012.1, read on the forward strand.
AGCATTCTCCTGGCAAAACTGGCTGCCTGAGGCTTGGATGGGCACACGCTTTGCTGGGTAAAAAACCAGCTGGATGGCTGGGCCCATAGAGTGGTGGTGAACGATGTTAGATCCAGTTGGCAGCCAGTCACTAGTGGTGTCCCCCAGGGCTCGGTTTTGGGGCCACTCCTGTTTAACATCTTTGTTGATGATCTAGACGAGGGGATCGAATGCACCGTCAGTAAGTTTGCAGATGACACCAAGTTGGGTGGGAGTGTTGATTGGCTCGAGGGTAGGGAGGCTCTGCAGAGAGATCTGGACAGGTTGGAGCGATGAGCTAAGGCCAACTGAGGAGTTTCAATAAGGCCAAATGCCGGGTTCTGCGCTTCGGCCACAACAACCCTCAGAAGGGCTACAGGCATGGGGAGGAGTGGCTGGAGAGCTGCCAGTCAGAGAGGTACCTGGGGGTGTTGATTGATAGCCAGCTGAACATGAGCCAGCAGTGTGCCCAGGTGGCCAAGAAGGCCAATGCTATCCTGGCTTGTGTCAGAAATAGTGTGGCCAGCAGGGACAGGGAAGTGATCTTACCCCTGTACTTGGCACTGGTGAGGCCGCACCTCAATGACTGTGTTCAGTTTTGGGCCCCTCACTACAAAAAGGCATTGAATTACTCAAGTGTGCCCAAAGAAGGGCAACGAAGCTGGTGAAGGGTCTGAAGAACATGCTTTACAAGGAGTGGCTGAGGGAACTGGGATTGTTTAGTCTAGGAAAGAGGAGGCTGAGGGGAGACCTCATCGCCCTCTACAACTACCTGAAAGGAGGTTGCAGAGAACTGGGGATGAGTCTCTTTAACGAAGTAACAAGCAATAGGACAAGAGGGAATGGCCTCAAGTTGCACCAAGGAAGGTTTAGACTGGACATTAGGAAGCATTTCTTTACAGAACGGGTTGTTAGGCGTCGGAATGGGCTGCCCAGGGAGGTAGTGGAATCCCCATCCCTGGAGGTGTTTAAGAGTCGGGTCGACATAGCGCTTAGGGATATGGTGTAGTTGGGAACTGTCAATGTTAGGTTAATGGTTGGACTAGATGATCTTCAAGGTCTTTTCCAACCTAGATTATTCTGTGATTCTGGGATAGCTCAAGACTAGTTATTTTTCATTATGAACTGATCACATATAGTTTGGATTGTCCTTTGTGAAAGGACTTAGTGGGGAGGCTAAGAAATGTTCCTTGGCTCTTAATCTCATGCAATTCTTAGCCATGACACCAAAGGCAGCATATCAGAATAGAAATATATAATGTCTGCTTGGTCTTGCAGCCAGTGACTGTCCAGAAAATGAGGCTGTTGCTAAATTGAACTTATTGCAAAACTCTTACCAAAACCAGTAGAAAAAAATAGGTCAAAATGAATTGTTTCTGACTACAGAGATGAAAGAAGCATTCCACCTTGTGTTTTGCAAAATAACTCATCTTTGCTAGTGCTTCATAGCCTCATAAGACACTTAGGGATGTAAGCACACACATGCTTCAGGTATGCACATTTCCAGTAGTAGATGGAGGCTGGCCCCAGTTTGGATACTACAAATAGATGACATGTAGTATTGACCACAGGGGACTGAGATTTCAGAGGATGTGACTGTCCACCCGCAGCCTGGAGCAGTTATGCAGAAAGGAAATTCCTACCATTTTCTGCCTCTCTTTGCAAATGTAGCATTTCATGCTGAAGACCATATTTATGTGTTAGCACGATTTAGGTTGTTGACAACAATTCCATGGTATTAATTTTCCTTTTTTACTTTGATTCTGTGCATTCTGCTTCATGTCTACTTCACATCTTATGCCAAAAAGCAAAAAAAATTAGTAAAACCAGAGAAGCTGATGTGATTCATGTAAAAGGAACAAGCTTTAGAAAACTCTTTCCTCTTAGGATAATATTAATAGCAGGAATAATTAATAAATAGACATTGTTTTATAGAGCACAGGTGCTAACATACTAACAGTTCAATGCAGTATGCACAGGTGCTCTAAGAACAATACTGAAGATAAGTAACTATGACGGCTGAAGACTGCATCAGTGAACAGTGGTGTCCAAAGAGGAATTAGAACGGAACGACAAGAACTAGCCGAAACTGTGGAATATAATGGACTTTTGAAATGGATGATGAATTAAGAGCTGAAAGTTCCTGGAAAATCACCAAAGACTCTTTGTATTGTATGTTATATGGTATATATAGAGGGCGCTTTTTGTTAGCTGTTGCCACTCACTGAGGTGGTGGCCCAACTCTGAGTTTTTAATAAAGTAAGCCTAGAGAAACCCACAGTGTGGTAAAATCCTTTCACAGAATTGGTGACCCAGGTGGGACTCTAGGACACAAGAGAGGAAGAGTCAGATATTCCTCTGGAGAAACCCGTTACCAATACTCGAATTGCCAGCAAAGAAATAAGAGGTGAGTTCACCTAAGAGACTTGGGCATGGGTAATTCCAGACAGAATTATACTGGGAAACTCTTGTGTTTAAATTTGCAAAGAGGGAGATAAAAGAAATGTATAGAAGATGGGGACAGTACTCAGCACTGAAAGGGGGACGCCCCTTGCTGAGGTTTTAGAAAATTGAGGAAAGATACCTTTGGCACAATCATTACAGGAAAGGAAACTGATAATGTTGTGCCAAGAGGAATGGCCATTCCTGACAAGAAATAGTGGAGAAGGGCCAATGGATGTATGGCCTCCAAAAGGAACAGTTAAACCCCATCAGTAAAAATTTCTAAGAATAATTTTGGAGGATTCTGAGAGTCAAGATATTGATTATTGGTATATTTGGTATAATAGAGGTTAACAAAGAAAGAAAACCTCTTTGATAAAAACTAAAGGGAGTTTACTTCCTTCAGCTCCTGAAGCTCAAGAAACTGAATTCCCTTTTAGAAGTACTGGCATGTATCCAATGTGTTTGGATTACATCCCAAACCCTAGAGCGGGCCTTGGTGCAGGCGCTGACGTCTCTCCAGTAACAGTAGTGATGTGACATGAACCTTGGAAGCAAGGTGATTTAGTAGCTTGGCAAAAATGCCTCACTTATGAGATGATGCTGAAAAATGTGCTCAGTTGTTATTGGGAATTGTCACTGATTACACCCCTAATTGGAATGATATGAAAACTTTATTATGAGCACTATTTCAAGCAGAGAAAAGGGAAAAGATTTTCCAAAAATGTAAGAGAATAACTAATTGGACAAAAGTTTTGGAATGGAGACAAAGATCAGATGAGCACCCAAGTGATTATTAGGGCTGATTGAAGGCTACTTTAATTATGGGGTTATGACCCCTGACAATTTCCAAGAACCACTAGCTATTACTGTTTTTGTAGAAAGTCATGCCAGGCTGGCAAGGTAAAACATTAACTAAAATCTTGAGCATTGCTGCTTTTGTTTTTGACTGGAGAGATGAAAGCAAAAGCAGCAAGAAGAGAGGTTAAAACTTGAGAAAAAGCGAGAGCAAAAAGAGAAAGAAAGAGAAATTGGGTTGTTGGCTGTAGTAATTACCCAAACCTATAACCCAAGAGGGAGAGGTCGGGGATTTCCCCGAGGTAGAATCAGGGGAAGGGGTGTACGAAGCAGAATTCCTCTTATCTCTCAATAGGCTAATTCTTTAGTGTGCTTCTACTGTGGAAATTTGGAACATATGCAGAGAGAATGCCCGCTGAGACCTGGGTCTGCACAAGGAGGATCTCCACCTGCCAGACCTCCTCGACCTCACTCACAGTAAAGAAAATGATACTCATCTTCTGTGGGAGTTGAAAGAACAATGGGATGCGTTGGAATCAAGGTGGATGAGCAAGGTCAGATTTCTGCAAAGGTAAACGGTATCATTTTGCATAAGAAATTGGTTTGGGGTAAATTTGTTATCTCTCCCAATTCCCCTACTTGCCTTTTGGGCCTGTACTGAATTTTGAAGTTCCTCACATTTCGAATGATAATACGGAGAGTAGTAGGGGAAGAGATAAAATATTTATCTACTCCTTTGATGAGAACTTTTGCAGGAGTTTGGTACGTTTATCTCCTTGGCTCCAACAGGGACTCAATTGATTTTAATGGGCTCAGAAAGAATTGAACTGGGAGGTCAAAACCAAAATGATTTGAATGATATACGATTTGAATTGGCTGCAATTCCCAGAGAACTTTGAAGTAAGTGGGATTGTTAAAATCGGCTGAGCCAATAGTGATAAAAACAAAAGGAGTCACTCCTCCTTCAATTTGGCATATCCAATTATAAATGAGGCCATTCCCAGTATAGAAAAACAAATTGTACATTTTTTAGAAAAAAGAATTTTGAAGGAATGTCATAGTCCTTATAATACTCCAATTTTACCAGTTAGTAAACATAAAGTAGATAAAGATGAAGATCCTCAATATAGATTTGTTCAAGATCTACGAGCTGTAAATGAACTTGTAATTGCTTCACATCCTGTGGTACAGATCCTAGTCACAGTATTTCACAGTGCTTGATCTTACAGGAGCTTTCTTTAGCATTCCAATTGCGGAAGAAAGCCAATCAATCTTTGCCTTCACGTGGCAAGGGAAGCAGTTAACTTGGACTAGGTTACCACAAGGATTTTACTAATTCTCCAACAGTATTTTATCAAATTTTGAAAAATTATTTACAAGATTTGTTTTTTTTTTTTTTTTCAAATAAGTCTGTTTTGATACAATATGTTGATGATTTGTTATTAGCAAGTAAAACTAAGGATGATTGTATTAGAGATACTGAATACATATGTATCTGACTTGTTAAAAAGGAACACTGCGCATCTCTGTCCAAATTACAGTTTTGCAAACAGCAAGTGAAATATCTTGGATTCATATTAAAGCCAGGACTTCCTGATTATTCAAAACCTTTTAAATTGTGATGAAAATAAAGGAAATGCGAGAGGGGTGTTAGTACAAACTTTAGGACCACATGAATGACCTGTTGCCTATTTTTCTTCTATGTTAGACCCAGTGACTAAAGGAACTCCTTTTTGCATTAGAGCAATAGCAGCAGCAGCTGAAATGGTAGAAAAAAACCCACCAAATAACCCAGGACAATTGTCCTAGGACATCCACTAACTGTCTGTGTACCCCATGAAGTAGAGGTATTATTAAAACAATATGTGGAGAAAGCTTTATCTCCTCAAAGGGTGCATAGATATGAGATCATTCTATTATTGGCTAATAATTTGAAATTGGAAAGGTGCAATACATTGAATCCTGCCACCCTAATGCCTTTACCCTCCGATGGAGAAAAAGATAATCATAACTGTGTTCAATTATTAAGTGAAACCAGCAAACCGCGAGAAGATTTGAATGATCAACCTTTGGATAACCCTGATTTGAACCTCTTCATGCACAGCTCCTCCTATTATGAAGAAAGTCAAAGATATACTGGTTTTGCAGTGACTACAGAAATGCAGGTACTATTGGTGGGACCTTTTCCTGCACCTTTAGGTGCACAGGGAGCAGAAATAATTGCTCTTACAGAAGCTGCAACATATGGACTTTAAATATGCTTTTGGTATCTGCCATGCAACTGGGACTTTATGGAAAGAACGGGGTTTCTTAACATCAACAGGGAAGTCTATGCCTCATAGAAAGCAGATCAAGGAATTATTAGAGGCAATACAATTACCCTCTGAGATTTCTGTCATCTATATAAAAGCATATACTCAGAGGCAAGATATGATTTCTAAAGGAAATTCTTTAGCTGGCCAAGCAGCTAGAGCCACAGCACGACAGGTTGTGTCCATCATGTCATTATCACAACATGAGGTGATATCCAAACCTCTGGATAGAAATAAGTTCTATGAAGACCTCCTGGATGAAGAAAAGGAGAAGTGGATCCAGGTTGGAGCCCAGCCACAAGGAGAACAATGGATGCTCAATAACAAGACTTTTCTTCCAAAAAGGTATTTATTACCGATTACGCGGTGGCATCACGAAAAAACTCATGGGGGGCCAGAGATCTTAGCGCTTCGAATTCAAAGACTTTGGGCTGCCCCTGGAATTTATGCAGCAGCCAAAAGAATCTGTGAAGGATGTAAACTTTGTAAACAATATGCTTCTGTACGAATTAAGGCACCCAGTGGAAAAAGACATCCAGCCACCTTTCCTTTTTCAAAAGCTCCAAATTGATTATACTGAAATGCCAAAAAAAAAAAAAAAAAGGGGTACTCTTACATGTTAGTGATAATTGATCGGCTAACAGGATGGGTAAAAGCTTTTCCTACCAGGAAAAATAATTCAAAAGCAGTAGTAAAATATTTTACAGAAGGAAATAATTCCTAAACAGGGAGTTCCTGAAGTCATTGATTCTGATCATGGGGGTCATTTCACAGCTGATATTTTAATTCCAATTTATAATTCCTTACAAATTTTTAGTCAATATCATACTCCCCATCACCCCAAATCATCTGACCAAGTAGAAAGAATGAACAGAACCTTAAAAGAAAAATTACTTAAGGTTTGTAAACAGACTGGCCTAAAGTGGCCTGATGCTTTAAATTTAGTGTTATGGGATATAAGGAATACCCCAAGACAGCCAATTGATATTTCCCCAGCTAAAATGTTATTTAAATTAATTGTTATTATTTTTAACGATTATAGTCATAATAGTCTGTGTGATTGTTTTGTTTCAATATTACATTGGTTGTTCTTTTATAATACAGAAGATAGAGAGATGTGGAATTATAAATAAGAAGGATCGCAGGAGTGCGATGGAAAAAAAAAGGAGGGAATTTGTAAAAGGAACAAGCTTTAGAAAACTCTTTCCTCTTAGGGTATTATTAATAGCAGGAATAATTAATAAATAGATATTGTTTTATAGAGCACAGGTGCTCTAGGAACAATATTAACAGTTCAATGCAGTATGGACAGGTGCTATAGGAACAATACTGAAGATAAGTAACCATGATGACTGAAGACTGCATCAGTGAACAGTGGTGTCCAAAGAGGAATTAGAACGGAACGACAAGAACTAGCCGAAACTGTGGAATATAATGGACTTTTGAAATGGATGATGAATTAAGAGCTGAAAGTTCCTGGAAAATCACCAAAGACTCTTTGTATTGTATGTTATATGGTATATATAGAGGGCGCTTTTTGTTAGCTGTTGCCACTCACTGAGGTGGTGGCCCAACTCTGAGTTTTTAATAAAGTAAGCCTAGAAAAACCCACAGTCTGGTAAAATCCTTTAACAATCCAAGCACAATGAAAATTGCACTATAGTTTTCTTGAAATACTGGATGGAATTAAGGGAAAATAAGAAATGGTTTCATGCCAGGGAAAATGAATAGAAGTTGACCACTGTTTTTTCTAGTGCAGAACCTAGCGTAATGATAAAAAAGTAGGTGCTAGCAGCTTTAATACAAATGAAGGAGATCGTTCTTCATTTAGTTTACAATTAAGTGTGGAACTCCATGTGGTAGGATGTTGAAGATGCTGGAAATTTATGTGGTTTCAAGAAGGATATTGGGCAAGTCAAGGAAGTCAAATCCCTAGAGGATTATTAAATAGAGAGTCATCAGCTGTTGTTTTTGATTTGCTTGGCCCATAATCTGTTGCAAACCAGGGAAGTATTGGAGGGCAGTAAACTATAGGGCTTGATCTATTCTTCTATTCTTACCCAGTCACTTGCTTTTGGCTACTGTGAAGGACAGGACACAGGGATAGTGGAATTTTCAGTGTGGTCTAGCGTAGTCCTTAGGCTTTCTGAACAAAAGTGCACGAGAGATGCAGAAGAGCAGAAAAGACAGGGATTATTAGAGATCTCTGTAACCAGTGTGGCCAAAAGGGACACTTGACTTGACAATGAGAAGAAAATGCTGGGAATTAAAAACATTGACATTCTATCAGAAAAAATGAGGGAAGTCCAGTGACATAAAGTATGACAGTATTTGAATACAACTTGAAGAAACCAAGCACCAAAAAGGTGTGATCATGAGGTGCAGCAGAGAATGTTCTGTAATTGGGAGCTGCTGTAGCTTCTATTATAGACACCAAAGAGGGTGCAAAGAGACAGCAAGGATACCAGGAAGGTTTGGTCAGGAGTGACTGAGATGGGGGTTCTCATAGATTACTAATGGAAAGGAGACAGGACAGGATTTCATCTTCCACAGGGTATGAGAAGAAGCCACAATAGAGCATTCTTGGCTAATTGAGATTCTAGCACACAAGGTTGGGACTTGAGTCACATCTCTACTTGTCAGTGAACAAACAGGCTTTGGATCTGGGTAGATGGGATTCTGTCCCCTTCAAACATGCATCTAGTGCTACTTTAGAGGGGCTTGTGTATCTCACCTGTCCACCAAGAAAGGTGTGTTTCTCCCTTAACTCTTTGTCATGTCTCCTGGGCCTTTGTGGGTGACTTAAAAACACCTAAGGTGTCTGAAGATTGCCATTATATGGTATACTAGTGGCACTTTACACTGTACACTATATTTAGGTAACTGTGTCCCAGCAAGTAGCACACAGAAGCATGGCTTTTTGGAAAAACCATGTAACTACTGTCCAGTGTTCTAATATGTACCTGGATCTATCTCCCGGACATTGGAACTCCACTGGGATGCTGACTTGCTGTGGTAAAGAGAATCTTATGGTTCAATATGGTCGTGGAAGTGCAATATTAGCAAAAGAGCAGCAACAACCAGAAACAAAAGTGTTAAACTCTCTAGAACTATGCAGAATACTCAAGCCTCGTAGGTGACCAATGTAGTGAGAGGTTCACACAATCATCCCTTTGACCCACTGAGCTCACTTATGAAGTATATTACTAGAAGCTTTCCCAGTATGCAAAGGGAGAGAGGAGTCATTTGGATTCCTCAGGCTTGTGGTAAAAAAAGCAAGAGCAATACAATGGAATAGAAATGGGAATAAAACTGCGCAGATACCAGCAGTTATGACGTTTGGGAAAGGTTAAGAGGATTCTGAATGTACCACGGTAAAATGTCTTCCAAGTCTTCAGTGCACATCCACCACTTGGACTCCAAAAGAGGGAGAGGGCAAAGATTTCAAGGCTTTGGTATCAGGTGATTCCAAATAAATATTCATATATTATATCCACAGCACAATAACAACCACTCAGCAGGAGGCATGACAGTAATTGGATCTCAAAGTCTCTACTGGTGTTAGCGGAGTAAGGTAGAAAGAGAAGAGGTGCCAGCACCAGAGAACAGTTTGGCAGGGAACAAGTAAGCTGCACAGGATAATGTGTTCCCAAGTCTGGAAAGAAATGGTGGGAGCAGAGATCCCCATGTAGAGGATAGCAGCAACCAGCACTTCAGAGTGATGCCTAGCGATATGGTGTGGAAAGAGCTGACCACCTGGACAGTGAAGATCTGATGTGGGATGTCTTGCCTGGGAAACAAGGTGAAAGTACAGAATGATGTACCATTGTGTCCCATGCAGCCCCATGGTGTCTCCCTGAGGAGAACTTTAGAGTTCTCTGCTTACCATGCCTGACACTGAGACATGGGTGAGGGGAAATGGTTTCCAATGTATGGCCTATTACCATACTGATAAGTGATGTTAAGGATCATGGCTTGGGACAAAGACAGCACTCGAGGACTGTTTTTCCTCTAGCTCATATTTTGATCTGGTAATTTCATCACCCTTTTCATTATATAGATTACCCTGGTAGCTTCCTGAAATTAACTGGGGGATGCTTAGCAGGTTCTGAAGATGTTTCAGGGATGCTTTGAAGAGCAATTTAGACCAATTTTTGCCTAGATTTTCTGAAGCCATGAGACATAGCTCTGTCTCGGTCATTAAAAGAACTACACTGGCAGCTAACTTTAATAACTTCATTAAAATATCTGATTTATAAATAGAGGTGTTTTTTTAAATGTTCTTGGCAAAATTGAGAGGGTTGATTAAATCCCAAAGAAAAACTAAAGTAACATATATTTAATTTTATTTTTTAATAAAAATAACAAATGCCTTTGGATCATTTAAATAGCAGATGGGTTATTTAAATAGCAGATTACTTTTTAGAATTCAAATAACTATTGACTTCAGTCACCTATTGAGTGTGTAAACTCTTAGGGTTTTGTTACAAGCACAGATTTACCATTTTGGAAAAGAAATCAAATTTGTTATAAAGAGTGATTTCTTTTGCTCTTCCTCTGATTTCACTGTCGTGATCCTAGACAAAGAAGTTAGGATAATGGACCAGGAATAGCAAGAACTGTGTTTCCAACTCTGCAGACAACTCCCTGAATTCCCTGGACAGATTGCCTTTTCAGCCCAAAGGAGTACAAAAGAATATACTTAGAAAAAGCTGGGAATAGTATGATGCACTTCACAGATACTGACCTTCAGTGGCCAGTAGTGGGTGTGGAGTGTTCAAGGGTCTTGGATCTTTGAAACACAGGCTAGGAAAATGGTAAATGCTTGTCTTTTTACAATTAACTTTTTTATTCTGCATACCTGGAAGAGGAGATGCCCCTTAGGAGGATTTCTGGGAAAGAATCAGTCTCTGGTTTATTTATGTCCTTTCCACAGCCAAAGCAGCTGGTGAGGAAGGACAGGTGGGATGAGACTTGAGTGCCTTACCCTAAGCAGGCAGAGATTGCTCTTGTATCTTCAGGACTGCGCATGAGAGCTCTAGATCTGTCTGCTCTCCCAGTGCTCATCTATCTCTTTTCTACCCTCTTAGCTGCTGAACACTGATCACTGCCCATTGCCCTCATGATACCTTTCTAGACAAATGGTCCATAAGCTTTGCCTGGCAGTTCGATCTGCTTTATTCTCCTTAGCAGATGGGCAACCTGAAAGTTAGGGATTACATCATCACCTCCATCTTCTCCTCACCACCATCCAAAGTGGTTACTCACAGTTGCAGAATAAGAGCAGTTTGTTTCAGACGGCTCCTGAGGAGAGAGCTGGTAATAATCATGTCTGTCTTTTTCCAGTAGGAAAGCTTGAAACATTTGGAAAGGAGATCAGGAGGCCAAGCTGTTTCTCTCCAGTGTGGATGCAGGGGCATGCCACAGGTTGCCCAGGAGCTGAGTCAGCAGAATTCAGGTGTGACGAGTCTCAGTCCAGCACAGCATTGGTAAGGGGGCAGGCATCATGTCTGTCTATGCAGACTGCCTGGGCATGATGGGAGATGAAAGTAGTCTGGGGCTATGGAGCTGGGACCTGAGGCGAATAACATCACCAGCAGTTGAGGGCCTGGCAACCAGGTCCATCCCACTGCTCCAGACAGGAGAAGGGTGGCTGGGGGCACTGGGGGTAGCTCCAGTCACAGGCATCAGGCACCTCCCAGGAGATGGGACTAGGCTGGGCCAGAATGTGGGCCCATGGCAGGGCCTGGCTTGATGGAGCCTATGGCTGGGCAGGATAGGGCTGTGGGGAGCTGAAAATGGGCCCTGCTGCAGTGTCACTGGGGCAGAGGCTGATGGCCCGGGGGGCTGTCATGGGGTCCTGGGCTGCGGGCAGGTAGGAGGAGCTCTGGGGGGACAGGCTGCATCAGGCAGGCTCTCTGATGCCCTTCAGGCCCTGACACAGACAGTAACATGTTGAACTGTTCCCTTGGGTGACAGGATCAATATTACATGCTTCAAATGTCAACGTAGATGGGAATATCAGTAGTGCGAATCTTCTTGGCTTCTGAGTCCCATTTTGTGCCTGCTGCTGTGCTACCTAGAAGCTGGGTGAAGCTGAGCTTCCTATGTGGTGACACACATCCAGGTGACAAACTTTATGAAATCTTGGCATTTCTGAGACAACAGAACTATAAACATACTAACCCCACATAGTGCAGAAGATGAGAGTTTAGGAGGCAGCAGAGTGTGGGTTTCTTTCCTGGTGCCAGGAGGAACACAGTAGATTTTCCACTTTGGGTTAACCCTCCCCCAAAGCTTGTTAAGTGGATGAAGAAGCTCCCACTGATTGCAGGAGGCATTGTTTGCTTCAGAACTTAAGTTTTCTGTTCAGTCTGTCTTCAGTGGGAGGATGCAGTCTGTCTGGCAAGATCAGATGAGGTTGGGAGGGTCTGTGCTGCAGTCCAAACCCGTAGCCCAACTATGAGAAACTACTTCCCCTCCCACTTCATCTATTTTCCTTTTCTGCCTGAGGAAGCCATTGCTGTGGGGTTGTATCAAATAGTTGATAAAGACTGAAATGTGAACAGAACAGTTCTGGGTCTTCTGTTTTCCTTCTATCTATTGATTTCCCCAGAATGCCTTCAAGCCAGATAACTCTCAAGAGCTACCGGCAAATTTAAGAATTAAATTTTGCATGGTGTGGAAGCAATGTTTCCCCTTAAATTTCAGTCTCCTAATAGCAGAACAGCTTGCCTGCTGAGGTCCAATGTCCATGACTTTATAGCCAGCCAGACAGCATCTTCTTCTCTCTCTTGACAGTGTGATCTCCTCTTCTCCAAATGGTGGTTACACAGTATGACAGATTCTCTTCCAGAAGCTCTAGGCAGTAAGTTGCGGTATAGCCTGGGGAGATGTAAAAGCTCTCAGGGCTATCAGCTCACCTCATGCCACCTCTTGCCATAGAGCATTAATTTGCTGCTTAGAAGGTAATAGCATGGTTATCTCCTAAGGGAACAAAAAAAATAGCAAGTGGGGTGTTGTCTTTGCAAAAATATTTGCATTATGTGTCTGAGATATGGAAATAACTATCTGTAGATATAATGTGATGTCAGACAGAGGCTTGGAACTGACTGTGTTTGGGGAGGAATGTCTTTGTGTTTGCTGGTTCTGTTCCTTTTGTTTTTGACTGTATGAAAAAATATACCTGTGAACTCATGGGAGATGTCTGACATACTTGTGGGATTGATTCCACGATTGTAATGAAGGTAAGAGGTTATTGAAGAAAACAGTTCTTTCCAAGGAAGTCAGAGCAATACTTTGCTCAAAAAGAGTGGATTTGACATGCCACTCAATAGCTGGAAACTATTCTGGAGTGTTCATGAGATCTTCTCTCCTTCTGGAAACAAGATGTGGTTTTTTATGGCATATGACTATTGGTGCAATGGTAGCTCAACGATGTCAAGTCCGAAAGGTTTTCATCTTGTGAATGAAGATGAAAGACTTTCCCCTGCTTTGTTGAGTGCCATGTGAAAACTACAGAGATTTCCATTAAAGGAGAATGAAGTGCCTTTCCTGGGTGAGCACAATCTCCTCTCTCAGTGGGATTACTTTTGCAAGCAAGACGTTCAGGGCTTAGATTTGATGCTGTGGTGATTGATCACATTCATGTGGCTTTTGCCAAAGCCTCTGGCTCTGACAGCCAACATTCATCCCAGCATTCCAGAAAGGAAGATCAAGGGTACGCTGAGATGCTGGTGACACTTTGAATGGAGATCCAACCAACTAATATATATTTCCGTATTGGTGCCATTCTCCTTTATGAAAGAACCCTCCTATCTAGTCAATAAGTTGGATCTCATACTGTGACCCCAGACTATTTCCTCTGCTATGGCTTCATGCTGTGCTCCATGTAAGGTCATGGCATTCTTACCTTCCTGCAAGGCTAACACCTTCTGTTAATTTCCTTCTGCTGAGGTCTCATTGTGTTCTCTAAAGGTGTTTGCTTACTTGCCTGCTACCAAGTAAATTCCTTTGAGTGCAATGAATCACACTGGTTTAAAAAGCCTGTCTAAAAAAAGCAGTCTGACTTCAAGTTCAAGGGTCTAGAGTACAGTATTAACAGAAAGTGAAGGTACAAAAGAGAAGAAAGTGAAAAGAGTTGATCAAACAGAGTTATTTCCTATAAATGTCATGCTTCTACATTGTGCCTTGGAAAGTACAGAGATAGAAGCTGTCAGTTGCTTTAATTGCTACTGAAATTTGATGCTGGGAGAGAGCTTTATGTTCCCTATCCTCATCCCCTACACTACACAGACAAGAGCGCTGTGCTCAGCACTTTTGGCAACATTTCATTTGTTTCTATCTAAGCTACAACCACTACCTGGGCGTAGGGGAGCGGAGGAAGAACTGATTGCAGACCTGTGAAGCAGCTGCCCTGCTTATGTGAACAGTGACATGAGGATCATGGAGTAGGGATGTGTGAGCTATAAATTCTTCACCCATCCCAGATGCCGCCTGACCTCTGTTCCATTATGTAAACAACTTTAAGCAGAGCTTTTCTGCAGGGGGATATGTAGGGGTCCTGCCAAAGCTTGCAGACACTCAGAGCAAGAGACGTGATTCTCCAGGCTTGAACTTTTATTTCTGGCTGGCAGCAGAGACCAAAGGACAGGTGACAGTGTTTACAGGATACATTTTTCTGATATTTTCATGCCTTCCTCTGGGATTTACAACATAATTTTAAGTCTACTCAAGGAACTTCCCACATTTTTTCCAGGCTTGTTTCCTGCCAGCTCCCATGTCATGATAGAGTGATGTCTGTAAATCACTCTGCTATTGGGGACAAGCCATTCCTTACATTGGGTAGGTCTGCTTTTTCAGTTTGTGCTGGACTTATCTTTCACAGCTTTTTCTTCTCATATGATTATTGCAGGTATATCACTTCTCACCTGTAGCTGAGAGCCAGGTGAGAAGGAGAGGGAAGGGAACAGGTTGCAAAGAGAATGAATGAATGCAGCCTGCAGTCCCCATCCAGGCAGCCCTGTGCTAGCTAACAGATATGCAGAATGCAGGTAACACCTGAAAGCATGCCACATGGCCACCACACCTCCCTCATTACCCTGCAGCACTGTGTCAATGGCCTGGTCTGAGAGTTCTAATATTTCTGAAGGACTCAGAAGTGATCAGATTCTATCTTTTTTTTTTTTAGGTTTGTTTTGGAATAAACCATATTAATGTCATAGGTGTCTCTACCATGTACAACATACAGAATTACCATTTAGAAAAGCATGTTTCCTTTTTGGGAATGTCATCTGAACTATAACAGTTTATATCAGATTTTCACTTGTCATTAATCTCAGCAGGTTTTCCTGAGTAAACAAATGGATTTCCTACTGCAATATTGTCCTATAGGACAAACTCTAGGGTTTACTGCTCTCAGAACAGAATTTCCCACTCTTTTTCCAAAGACAAATGCCAAAGGTGGCATTTGTCACCTTGTTTTCTGGTACCTTTGAGACAATGCTGGGCACAGTTTATTTCTAAAAAGACATCTGCTAAACTGGCAGTATTGGTTTTCCTGGTGTTATAAATTATATGGTTTTAAATAAATATTGCCCTGTACTACTATTTTTTTGTTGTTGTTGCTCTGTGACGGATTGATTGTTGCATAATGTGATGCTTGGTGTGTTAGACCACTACTGATCTGAGAATATCTAACACTGGAAATTGATGACAACCAAACTAGGCACTCAAACTTCCAGACTAGCAGTCTGACCAGCAGAACATGTCACTTGCATTCAGCTGCTGTCACTGGAGACTTGATGGGTCATACACCTTTAAATGTAAACATTCCAGGCTTAGCTATTGGATCATGTCTTCTTGCTTCTAGAGAGATAAAGCTGTGAAAAGTGCTTTTCTGTCAGAGCAAGAAAAGCAATGTTCTTTAATTGCCTCTTAAAATACCTCAGGAAACACCAGCTTCCAGCTGCCCTGAAGGTATCTGCAGGAATGACAAATCTGAAGTGTGTGTCCCATTAATGCCCTGGATCCTGCTAATTCATATCTTATCCTGAAATAACTTCCATTTTTTAAATCCAGGACTGGAACTTTCAAGTTTCATCCTGCTAACAAGAAAAAATGCTTTTGTGTTCTTTTACAAGCGCTTGTGTGGGTAGAAATGACAAACCTTAAGACCAGTTATAATCTAAGCTTCTTGTACTAATTATAGTTAAACATTGAAAATTGCACCTTGTAGGCTTAGTCCTTATTTTTAACAATTACAAGATAAAATATGTTGGAAGGATAACTGAAATAGAACAGGAAATATCTTTATTCTGGCTGTGAAGGTTGTTTAATACTTCAGAAGCCAAGCCTGCTCTGTGAGTGAGAATAATTCCTATGCCCTGAATAGAGCTTCCTGTCTCTAAAGACAGTTTATAAAAGATGGTGTTACTGGTTGTTACTGATTTGTTATTAATATGAGTTGATTATTTTTGGTGATTTTGGTAAGGAATGATTAGGACTAATCAATTAAATGGAATCTCAAAGAAATATTGGTTTCTATAAAAGATAGTGGTGTAATGTTTTAAGTAGTCATAGAGATGTATTTAGTTTAAAGTAACCGTACAACTGAGATGGGGAACTAGAAAATTAAAATAGGATATAGAAATTAGGCACTTAAGAAATGAAAATATCACTTAGTTTAGAGATAAAGATGGAAGACTTAGAGGTTAGGTTAGGGGCTAGAGGCCCATTAGGTAAAAGATAACTAAGTTTAAATAGGATAATAGGTCATAGTTGATGGGCCAGAGAGCAGAACAATAAAGAAACCTTGACTGATAGAAGCTGAGAGGGAATGCTTCCTGATGGAATAGGAAGAGAGCCCTAAAAACTGGTCAAAACCAACCCTATGGTCTGGTCTGAGTCCAGGAGGCTATAGAGACTGCACAAGGAACAGAGGTAAAGAGTTCAACAGTGAGGAAGAGGAGCTACTTCATCTCTGTGACCCCAGCCCATGACCACATGGACACACTGCGCAGACGTGACTAGGAGGAGACCGAGGCGGAACATATGAAAATGACTTTCAGGCTCATTATAATATGAAGCGGGGATAGGTCATGCATATGTATAGGTGTATTATGAATATGTGACACTTTGTAGCATAAAGCCAAGACAAGGTGTCATGAGAGGTGTGCATGTTTGTGGTGGAGCGATCCCCCGTGCAACTCAGCACTGAATAAATATACCTACTTTATAACCTTATAGGTCTTGTGGAGTCACAACCAGTTATGTTGCTAGATGAGGTACCATTGTTAGACTGTTTGGTAAGGATGATTTATTGCCCTGTGGACTAGGTGTTTTAAAAGCTGTATTGTGAAAGGGCCTCAAAGCATGTTAAAATTGCAACGTGAGACAAAGTCCTTGGGTCAAGGACATTGGAGGGTCTTTCTTGTAGGTCAGTAGTCTGTGGTGGTCACAAAAAGCAGCCCCCTGACTCATTTCAGGACTCAAGTGCACATGACCGGAAAGAGGTGGGAATAAGAAAATGATTTACAGGACTTACCATGTTTATGTATAAGAACTTGATTAATATGTATTACTGTATCCAATATAATCAGCATGCTACACGAGTTAGGTGTGCATTGTTGGTGAGACAACTCCCCTACACACCCCGCTGTTAATAAAGGACTGTCTGCTTATCTGCATCACATTGGTGTTGATAGGTACTTTTATCCCGTTTTGGTGACAATGGGGTTCCTTTATCGCCATGTCACTGTAGTGAAATAACAACATAGAGAAAGCGACTCCTCTGAGGTCACCAATAGGACAGAACAGAGACAGAACAAAGCAGTCTCCTGACTGTCAGGCTAATGCTCTATAGAGTCAGCTAGAAGCACTGGGGCAATGCTTGAGTCTTGCGGTAACCAAGGGATCCCTTGTTCCTATCTCAAGAAGATGCTTCCAGTGATGCATGAAGGCTATCAGCTAATTGTCTCCTTCAAAGTTAAGAGAGTATGATTAATTTTTAATAAAGCAATACTAAACCCACTGATACTTGTAGCTGCATTTGAAAATTGCTGAAGTAACAGGGCTGCTTTTGCTCTGTACCTGTCAATATTATTGCATCAAAAGATGATCATGGAAAGGATGTGAGCATGTTTGAGATATTTTGCCTTCTCTGCTCTGGTGCATATGACAAAGGTAAAAGGTAAGGATCAGCTCTTTGCGGAAGAGTCAATGGAGCCACATGAAAACATTTACCAATATGCTGCCTATGAAGCAAAACTTGAGCCTGTTGTAAAGGCACAAAATTCATCCTAAATTTCAAGTGTAACAAGCCAGAGATAATAATCTATATTAACAGGCAGCTATAAAACCTAGAAAGTTTTGTGATACTGTGATTGGCTCATAGTAGTTCATATGGAGGTGGGAGAATCAGCTCTGTTTTGAAGTATCTTGGGAGGATTCTGAATTTGAATTTGTATACCAAATGAGGATTTTGTGAGCATTTTTTAAAAACCCAACCTTTTTGTTTTAACAAATGTTTTCAGTTATAAGGGGATCTCTGTTTTGATTTCTTCTCTTTCTCCCCTCTTCCTCCCCAGAAGATACCAGGGAGCTGATCTGAGCTTTGTTCTACCACGAATGAAAACTCTGTAAACTTTCTAAGTGTTCACAAGGAAATATTTTATCAAGCCTCCTCCTGCTAATCTAGATTATTTCTGCTCACAGTGGTACTCGGTTTCTGGGTTTTATCAGTTAGATACAATCCAAGGAAAGACAGAGATGTCAGTTTTTAAAATGCACCTTGAAAACTATCTTGTGCAATGAAAACTTCCAAAGACATCTATAAAAACTTGCTATGGATCAATAACTGGCAACCTGTTTTGTGAACTGCTAAACAAAGAATAATCCAGTATTTCTTTTTATCCTACTTTATTTTGAATCTCAAAAGCATCATACTCTTTGGAGTTTGTGTACAAGTTGATGGAAATGTGAGAATGGACCACTAAAATACCTGCAATTTTTAGAAATTGGAGAAGTTATTGAGGGACAGACAGCCTCCAGTATGTTTCAGATCGAGTTCATATGTGTGGTGAGTGTTTCATCATGTGTTCAGAAACAACCTACTGCCTCTTGTTTGGCTGTTATAATCTTCGTCGCACGTTCCAGAAGCAGGCTGTTCCTAGATTATCAATTAAACAGCCTAGAGATTTCACTGTCTATGCTAGTAAACATTTCAGTGCAAATATTTTAATCTTCTGAAAGCTTATAGTCAAGCATTTTTCTTTTATTTATTTCCTGTTTGAGAGGAAAAGGAAAATGAATGACATTTTGTTTATGGCTTTTTAAAACAAATGTAGGTGTTTTTTCTTTTGAAACCCAGAAATGCTTTGCAAAAATTGGTTTTTTTTTTTTTTTTTAATTTCGAGCAACTTGTACACCTCCTTTTCTCAATAGACATTATCTTTTGGAGAAGCATAATTTAGATAGAATCAGTGGGAAGTACCCCTTCCTCCCTTAACTAGCTGTGTGTTTTGCTGTTGCCTTCCCAAACCAAAAAGGACTTTACAGAGAAGATGCTTTAAGATCACTTGGGCTGGAATGTGACACATGGTGTCTATATTTGACACAACAATGCTAGGCAACTGGAGACACCTTTCCAGTCTGGTATCATTTCTTCAACCTACTCCTTACCTCATATAAACAGGCTGATTAAACCCTTTTTGTTGAAGCTCCAAACCTTGACTTGACTTAACAGAGAAAAATAGAAGCAAATGTAGCTAAAGAGAATTAAAATTTCTGATGTTTTCCACTTGGATGGCTTGCATTTTCACATCATATAGATATGTAGTTGCATTAATTATGTTGTGCTGTGTTCATTACACTTGTTTCATTATACCAATGCCCTTTGTCTTCTTTGCTGGACTTTTTATTTACCTCTCCTTCCTCTAGCTGACAAGTGAAACGCTAAATATATGGAAAGCTGATATCACATTGTCTTCTTTTTAGATCTGTGTCCCTATGTATTAAGATAATTGCTGGAAGTAATTAACAGGGATAATTGACTAAAGAAGAAAATATTTGTGCAGAGAATATGTAAACTCTTGTGGCAAATTTTGTGGGGAGGGATCTCTGTTGTCTATAGCACCTAGTTAATCTCTAAGAGACATTTGGGTGGGTGCTTCTCAGCACCCAGACATTTGTACTGTCTTTTTTCTGTTGATGGCTTAGATATTGATGGATTTGCTTCTTTACCAGGGAGAGGTCCAGATGATGCCTTGCTCAGAAGGAGAGCAGATGATAAGGAGCTTGCTGTCCTTTACACAGACAATTTAGTAAACTCGTGCAGCTGTCACTCAGAAGTTACTGCACTACATTCAATGGGCTGACAAAGAGAAATGCCACCTGCCTGAGCAAAGGGTCTCATCCTTATAGATGTTCTTTGAGATTTATAGGCAAAAAACACTGCAAAAGAACTAGCTATTCATAGAAGATGAGAACAACGTAGAACAATTGACTTTCTGGTGAGAACGATTTTTGAATCTCTGTGTTTCATACAGGTTTATATAATGCCACATTTCTCTTTATAACCACATGGAAAAGAATATATTTCAAGAGATTAAAGTAACTTTTCAAGAAGGCTTAATTTTGGACAATCCCAACTTAATATATACAAAATAATACGCTACATGCAATGTTGTCTCAACCTGTCTTCCACTGAAACCAGAACAAATTCTTACTCTTTTTAATGCTATATTTTCTGAAAACCCTTCTAAGGAATCTCATTATTTGCTCCATAATGGCCAAACAGCTGTGAGGTAAAAGAAAATCAGAGTTGTGGAAAGTTTGTAATGGTACTTCATGTTCCTGTAGTTGCACTGAAGGTAGTCAATCACCCTTTTTAAAGGTAAGGAATTTTTCCACTGAAAGAAGCCTATTGTATCAGATATTTCTATTGCTCCACACACTGTTATTAATTTACAGTGTATGCCTTTATGTCAAACTCCTCCACTGAAACATAGACTAGTGATGGGAAAATGGGGAGGGTTCAGTCAGTACAAACCCTGCTTTGATCCTCTGATGCCAACAGCTGCTGCCACATGTCAGTCTGAGGTGACCTTGTGAAGAGCTGCCAGTTTCTATAAACAGTGGCTAGTCATGCTGTGCACCACCAGAAGTAGAGTCCTGCACCTGTGATATCTTTTGCAGAGTGTCATGAAGACTGGTCTTGGCATTTCTTTCTGCTCTAGCTTTTTATATGTGTGATTTCTAAACATTATTCATAAGGCAGTGCATGATCATTTACAAAAGATAAAGCCTTGAAGGAGGAAGAGAGATATAAAAAGACAAATATTTACCTCTTCTTCAGCTACTTCTTTCCCCAAGACAAACATATGACTTTGTTTCTACACCTAATCTTCTATAAAATTCCTTTTCTGTACATTTAATTAATTTCCTGCACCCACTACTCACTGCTCAGAGGCAGATCCTTCTCCTTACTAACTTCAGAAAGCCACTATCCCTTCAGGTTTCTGAAAGCATAAGGACTGTCTGAATCAACATTAAAGCCCCATGGTTTGAGGGGTGAGGTGGGGGTTGCTTCGTATCTGCAATGGGCTCTATTAATGAGCCACCTTTTCTACTTGCTGGAACTGACAGAACAAATATCCACTTCCAACTGAATTATCCCTGCAAGACAAGTGCAGAGGATGTGGTTCTTCTCTCGCAGGTTCATCTGTTATTTACACAGTGGCTGGAAGCCCTTAATTCCTTGCTGGAACTAAGTAAGTTGCTAGCACAGCTGAGTCTCGTGAGATTGGACTGATGAGGGGAAGCCAGTTTTTCTGACTGTCTTCTGTTTTTCTGCCTCCTAGGAAAGAACAGTTAATACAAGTATCTGCAGGAGGCAAGGTGAGCTTTTCTCTCCACAGAAGAAAGTTGAAAGGGGTTTCAGCTCCAGCTGACTAGAATGATGCAGAAAAAGAAACAGAATGGTAGGGTGGGGGGAAGGTCCTGCTAAGTTGTTTTGCATTTCAAAAGAAACAATTTATTTCTAAATCAAATAAAATGGGAATGAAAAAATTCAGGTTGAACCAGGTATTGCACATGGGCTTTATTTAAAAGGATTTCTTTAGTAATATAGTTGTATCTTTCAAGATTAAAATATAGTTTAAACAAATGCTTTGGAAAAATCTGTTTTAAAATATAGAGAACTGAGTAAATCTGACACAAATTTGTAAAAAGCTTTTGTGTTGCAGAAGGTTCTACAAAGGCCTGTACTAAACTTTGTATGTGCACACCTATCTTTTATATTTGTTCCTTGGTCTTGGCAACTGAATTTACAACGCCCTTTTCCTAGCAGTCCTCTAGCTGTCTCAAGTTATGTAGGATAGTTAATGCAATTTTCCCTGACTTTCTTAAGCTAGAAGATTATGTGATGTATTTAGAAAAAGCCCATGGATCAACCTTTTCAGCCTAAAATCTCATTGCTTACCTCTGAACTCAAGTTGAGCTCAGCTCTGGGTGTTGCTAGTTACATCCATTTTTCCCTTTTGCTTTGATTCCAGAGGAGCATACTAACATGCAGGTATAAAGACTGAGACTGTGTGTTTGTGGGTATAAAGCTGAGGAAAAGAATTAATGTAGGCCTGAAGGACCCTTTGAGAGATGGCTGTAACCATAGCTTTGACTGGAGTGCTAAAGCTACAGGTTGTACCATAGTGAGAGCTAATAAATACTAGAAACACAAGAAGCATGCCTATGGTGTGGAGAGAGCTTTATAATAAGATTGGGGTTGTCTTAGTACCTGTTCTTAGATTTAGTCTTGGGCCTGATAAGAAGCAGCTGGCAAATGATTTGGGCAGGGCCCAAGGATTTATACTCAAAGGCTATGTCTTTACACTGTAGTTTTCTGTGCAGTGGCTGTTGGGTGACTTGGGGTACTGAAACTGGACAGAAATGGGTATAAACAGACTCAGACTGAGCAGAGGAGAGCCTGGCTACGTGTTTAATAGTGGAGACTGGCTGTATCTTAGCTTGTTGGATGGGGAGACAGCACCTGTGTAGACAGCAAACTAACATTAATGGAAACTGTGCCTGGAAGGAAATTGGCAGTAGAACAGGGCAGGACACTGGGGCATGACCTTTACTGCAGATTAATTTCTGTGGCCTAGGATTTAGCTAAGTCTCTGGAAGAATAGGATAAAATGTCTGATGCTCAGTGCTGGGGATGTTTTCTCATTTCCTTGGAGTCTGACTAAGAGGCTGGGGGCTATGCAGTTTGGGGGCAATGGCCCAACTCGGTTGTTTAAGGACAAAATGTAAGAGGATGCAGAGGTGACTTTAAAGCCGGGGTTTGAACGATCACCTTTCCTCCCAGGGGTCTTTGTAGGAATACAATGGAAGACTGGCGACAAGGATTGTAAACATGCTCAAGTAACTTGCAGCTGGGGTGCCAAAAAACACATATATCACACTAATTGTTGCTTAGCCCTGTGTGTTTGATGGCTAGAATGTCTGTGTTTAGGTAACATAGGCCTGTGAGAGACTCGGAGGCACCCTATCCAACATCCTTGATATACCTGCCTGCTGTGGGAAAGATCAAAGCACTGCAGAAAAGTACGCCTGCAAAAATTCCTGATATATGCAGGCAAAAGCAGTTTCTCTCTTTGTCTTTTTCTGGCTAGCAAGGACCCAGCTCTGTGGTGCTTCTGCCTGGGTATTGCTGTGGAGATACCCTGGGTCACGAGATAATGAGAATAAATTTTCTCTTTGCATTTCATCTGTGGTTTTGTGGTTGTTCCTGCATCATGCCTGTGCTGGTTCACAGTCATATTCCTATATCCCAGCCCCACTCCCAGAGATGGAGAAATTAAATCATTTGTCAAATGAAACCATAGAAACCAAGGTTGAAGTCACAGCTCACAGGAAATCAAGGGTGTAAGGGAAGTTGGGATCAGGTGGCATGTGCTATTCCTAACTTGTGTCTTACTGCTCCTCCTTTCGTACCCTGTCAGTCTTGGCTACTCCAGCAGTACCAAAAAACCCTGTATGTTACAAGTGAGATGGGGCAATATGAGGGAGAAGCAGTTCACTGGATTTTTCAGGCAGACTTTTCCCTTCCCAGACTGCAGCACAGGAGACAGTGATAAACTTGGTCCTGATTCCTTTTTCTTCACTTTAATCCATTGCAATTCAGCATTGATTTGTGTAGCTGCAGACATTGTTGGGCTTGAAAGCATGAACTGTTAGCTGAAGTTGTACTTAAAAATAAACCCTCTTTCTCACATGTGCTCTCTCTACTTTATTAGATCTGCTTGATGCTGCTCTGGAAACAGCAGAAGACTTTGTGAATCTGCTGCTGCTCTTTGCAGTGCAGCAAAGGCGGAAGCAGAGAAACACTTCCACCTACTGCACAAGAAAGGAGACCCTCCTCCAGCTACATCAGCATTACTGTGTTGTACATGGGACATCAATAAAGGCAGAGAATTCTGACTTTCCCCTGTGGCATCTTGAGAAGAATTTGCTGGGAATGTCAACCATCAGAGCAACAGGAGAGAAACAGTGGACCCAAGGCATGACCAGGTGCTGTTAAATGGGAAAAGCTGTGCTCCTTGGCCATGTGGAAAGAGGCTTTAAACAGCTCTGAAGATGTTTTGAAGCTTAATCCTGCACCCTGTTCTCACTTAGAAGCCATAGTGCACACAGCAAAGATACAAGGCAATAATCAGACCTCGAGGGAGATAAAAGATCTTTCTCGATCCCAGAGTTCTGTCCCTCTGCACTAAATAAGGGACATGGTAGCATGAAAGGAAATCTGTCTGTGGCTTTCTGAACAACCAGTGCATGGGATACAGAATTGCCAACAGGAGAGAAGCTATGAAGTGGTGCAGTGGATGAGGATGTGTCATCATGCAGGTTCCCCATTACATGGCAACCCTCTCAAAAGAGATGCCTGGCAAGGCATCTCTTGGGTCCTGAATTTCAGTCACAGTCCCTGTATTATACAACACAATGCAATGTTTGATCATTAATCAGGGAGAAAGGTCCATGGGAGGCAGGGAGCACTATGGGCATGGGAAAAGGGAGGTTCAATGGTGACCTGGGATTAATTCCACTAAGTACACTAAGGGCTTAGTATGATGTGTTACCCTGTGCCTTGGTTTGCCCGGA
This sequence comes from Strix uralensis, assembly GCF_047716275.1. Lineage (NCBI taxonomy): Eukaryota > Metazoa > Chordata > Aves > Strigiformes > Strigidae > Strix > Strix uralensis. The sequence continues at coordinate 64,321,832 of NC_134012.1, forward strand.
TAGGGATGCTAGATAGGATGGTACTGCCCTTACTTCACAGGGTTGCTGTATCAGTGAATGAATTTGACATGGTTAAGAAGGAGTCACACTGTACGTGGTATGCAAGTAGGAACAAAGGCTTCCCTGCATTTTTTACCACTCACCAGACATCTATGGTGATGTTGTTTTTTCCTCTGGTGTTCAAGAGTAAGCCACTTGGCTCTCCAAGCAGAGGAACAGAGGCTCAGATTCACTGAGATCTGCCTCAGAATGTCACAGAAGCTGGCCTGACTCAAAGCTTTTCGTGGCTTTGTAAATCTCCCTTTAAGGTGGTGAGGTCTGATAAGATACTGAGTGGACTGGGGAGTTCATCTTGAAGGATGTGCTCTTTCACTGTTATCTTCTAAATATAACTGTTGATAACAATAGTTCTTAATAACATCCTTGACTGAATAAACAAGGTCATTGCAAGTGAAAGACCATCTAAATTTTTGTTAGCTAAAGCTGCTGCATGCACAAACATGTACTCACTCATACTCAATCTGTGGTTCATTGGTTTCAGTTGCCCATAGCAGTGCTTTAGTGGCTAGCCATGACACTAAGGTATGCAACTGGGTTCTTGGATGCTTCATTGATGTCCATGCAGCCAGTACAGAACCTTCTTTCAAATTCATATGCAGTCTGCAGCCTTTGGAGATGACTGCTGTATTCAATTTTTTGACCTCCAGCAATGTTGCTTTTGTCAGTGGTATTATACCTGTGTGATTCTGTGTATCATCTGCCACTCTTTCTCTTATGTGGAGGGCTGGTAGGTCTAGACATGCACAAAACCATCGCTTGGTCTGTTGTAAACAAACTAGAAAATGAGATGGTAAAAGCAATGGACTGCTAAAGCAGTCTGTGACGCATCATCTGTAATATGACTATCTGATATCAACATGAGATTGATTATAGAGATAGGTAAATGAATGGTATGAACCTGATGCATGGTGGAAAGAAACAGAATCTTTCTCAGATGTAGAGTTCTCTTGAAGGTGACAAGGCTGCTATCTTCTAGTTCCCCATGTTATTAAAAGCCTGGGCTGCTTTATATATTCTGTATGTTTGCGAGCTTTGAGCTGTTGGAAAAATTAGGCAGGGTCTCAAGAGGCCTGAAGAAAAGCCTCTTTTTCTGACTCTTGTCTAACAGGGACAGTCACAGGAAATCAAGGAGACACAGTCCCTAAATGTCTTGCAGAGTCTCAGATTTTCTCCTATTCTGTGGCTGGATGTTGGTGCATCCTAGCTCTTACTTGGTGCAGAGGCTTATGAGGCAAGAGAGAAACTACAGTGCTGCTTGTGTGTGGGGTCTGGTTGTGTGAAACACAGGGATCATGACACTATTTGACTAACTGCCTCAGATGTGACAGAAGAGGTATATCTTTAGATGCATCACAAACAGTGAATTATATTTATTCTTTCTGCCAGTGAGGAACCAGGTCTGCTCAGGAAGAAAGAGGGAGTACAGATGAGGCTGAATCCAAGGAAAATCGTGCGTATCGCTAAGGGAATCATCAAAATGTTATCCTTGCTTTTTCTCAGGATATGAAAATTTATTCAGTGAGACTACTTATCCCCTTAACATATGATCAACATGACACAGATTCATTCAGGACTGTGGCTTCCTGATGACTCATTTCACAATCTACTAGAGAAAGCTCCAGTGTTCCCACAGCTCAGTGCAGCTTTAGTTTGGCACACCAGGAAAAAATTATCACTAGGGGCTGAATAGCATGGGTAGCACTGCCCACATGTTACAGCCATACCAGATGTTTCACAGTTCTGCAAAATTACACTAGCATTTTCTACAGTGGGCTCTGGAAAACTGCTTGCTAGGTCAGAAAACCATACAATATTTATTGGACAAAAATGAAAGCAAGTATGTAGTATTTGTGTGATAAGCAACCAAATGTATAAGGAAGTTTTAACTTGCATATTTTGTACTTTGAGAGAAAAATGTAACTACAACAGGCATATTAGACAAAATAATAGACAAAGAACCCAGGGAGTAGATGAGAGGGAGGGCAAAGACTGAGGAAACAAATCTGTCTCCCTTTCTTGTCAATGTCTTGTCAATGTCTTATTCACAATGCCAGCTGAAGCCTAGTTCTTGCCCTCCCTCACCTGAGAAGGTCAAAGCTAAAGAATACATCTGAGGCATATTCAAGCTCAAACATGAGGATTTATAAACTTGATAAAATGTTGGGAGGTGGTAGAGCATCCCAGATGTACTTTTGCTTGATGGGACAGTCAGCAGAGCAGAGCATGATGGCCATTACTGCCAGATGGGACCTTAGGTCCTTGCTTTTTTCCTTGGGCAGTTTGTCTGAGGACTTCCTCTTTCGCAGGCTGCAAATGCTTCTTTATGCCTGGAACCAAGGTGTTTAATATTTCTTCCTTCTGGAACTCTTACTAGTACTCTGTTTAGGTACAGCTGGTCTCTAGCCCAGCTGAGACAGTAACTCAAAAAGTAACCCACAGATTATTGGTGACCCAGAGGCTGAAGTTTCCTTAAGATATGTTCTGTTTGCTGCTAGTCAGTGTGCTCATGTGAATGGACAAGTTCAGAGAAGACATTTCAGGGGTAATGTCTGTGTGAAAATGACAGTTTTTTGCAACAAATGTAACAGATTTCAAGAAAACATTTTTGAAGAGGTACTTGCAAATCCCAGGTGGGATTTTCTCATCAAAACCAGAAGAACTGAGTAACCTCAGAGAAGCCTTAGTGTCAGAAATTACATGGCTCAAAATCTGGCTGCATTGGCTGGCCTTGAGAAGGACACCAAGGACAAGTCTTCTGTTTGATTGGTATGGTGGTGCAAGCAGGTAACTGTAGTAGACAGGTCAGGAAAAGAGACTCAGGTGTGCATTTCCAACCCTCCAAGGTCTTTCTTCTAGTACTGCCTTTCCAAAATTGTGTCAATATGCACCTGCAGATGGGTGAAGCAGTAATTTTGAAAGTGTTGATTCCTGGGTCAGCAATTACTGTAGTTACAGCTCCTTGTGAGACCTTTGCATAAGTAGACAGCTTTAGAGTTTATTGCTGGATCACGAGAACAGGAAAACAGCAGGAGAGTGAAGTCTCATATGCTTCTTAGTTTTCCCTTAGTCTAACCGACTGGCTTTCAATGTATCAAAAAATCAATAGTCTAAAAATCGACACTCACTATTGATTGTGTCCTTGAAATTCTCGTCTTGACTGCTCTTCTATTCTTGTTTGTAATTAAGATTGAAGTCACTCTTCTTGGTACCTGTGGAGTCTACCAGTTCATTCCAAGGTCCTCCCACCCACCTACCCTCTGCTCACTTTGCAATTACTTTTAAAGAGAATTCTATAACATTCTGCTGGAAATTGTAAGAATCGTTTCTCTGCTTGATCAGATTAAACCATAACTATGACGGACAAACAATACAGTTCTACAAATGGTTGTCTCAGTTACAGGATTTGTTCTTGTTAAGATACTGGAGCAAATGTTTATGAATATTTATAAATAACATATACCTTTTACAAGGAGAAGCTCAAGCTTTATAAATACAGTAATGCACCTGCCTGCATTTTCACCTAGTGAGATTTAAAAGGTTTTTTGTGGTCCACAACTTGTTTTTTGCAGGACTGTAGCCAAGGAATTAAAAACTTCTGCTATAGACAGATCCTACATTTCTTATGCAATTTGTATTGTGAATACAAGGAAAATACATGAATGTTCATTGATAATTGGCAATGTCAAAAAATAACTGAATAACTAATGACTCTAGAACCATTTTTTTTTTTTTTGTCTAAGTAATATGCTTCCCTTTCCTTCATAGCTGACTGAGAGGATCTAAAGCAGTACAGAATTTAGATGGTCAGTTTGAACTTTCTGGGAGTTCATAGTCCATCACAGTCTCTGTTAAAAAAAAACTGAGGTGGAAAATAAAGCCTGTCTTTTACACTGTTTATAGTGTTATCTGTTTTTAAAACATGCAACAAGCTAAAATGGTTATGTTGTTCAACTCTGCATAATGATTTTCTTGTGTGAAACTGTACCCAGTGCACTACAGTCTACAGGGAGGATAGAGCTTGTGCTCTCTTTATGTAGAAAGACTTCACAGCTTATGGAAAAACATACTTTAAAGATCAGGCTTCAATTTCTTCTTTGGACTCAGCAAGCCAATGAGAATAGAAACTAAAGCATAATAACTAACACTCTGGAGAAGACTTACCTCACCCTGGTTAGGACCTAGAGGTTACAGAGGACCTAGACTTATAAGTGAGAGGACAGTACTGAACCTGGTCTGGGCAACTCAAAGAAATCCCAAAGGTTGTAAATGAATCTTGTGTCCTCAACACCCTTTAACATCTTCCAGTTACTCCAGGACACAGGAGAGATGTCATTCAATTTTCAATATGAAAAAATGTCCTATTTTTTCTTTTATGAAGGGGCACACAGACCATCTTTGCAAAAGACCTGTCTCCTGCAGTTGTGCAGAGAACTTTGGCAGCTCACCAGTGAAGAGAACTCTGTGGGTCTGAAATAGATGAGGGCTCTGAGCAGCTCCTCTGCAGCAGCCACAGCAGCTGCACTGACATGTCAGAAATTGAAACTGAAAGCAGAATTGCATTTTGAACCAAATAAATCCATCTTGCATGTTCATCACTGCGTTGGGCTGCAATGGCAGATAGTCCTCTAGCCAGAGGAGTGAAGTGGAGATTTTACTCTTCAGCATGTTGCATGGGTATTATTTAGAGATAAAGTGAGAATTTCCCTTCTTGGCTATCCTCACTCACTTGATGTATGAACCAGCTCTCAAGGAATGACATTCTCAGCACATCAGTAGCCAGTGGTCATACAGAAGTGGGCAGCTCTGTCTCTATAGAAAGACTCTGAAATCAGCCACCTAGCAGGAGAAAGGTCTTGTGTGTAGACTTTATGAGAAGCACAAGGCATGAAAAGAAGTATCTTCAGCCAAGGTGCTACATATCAACTGCTCAGCTTAAGAGGACCCACATATAGAGAGTGCTAAACAGTGCTGGACCCCAATATAGAAAACTCCACAACTAGTTGACCTCCCAACGCAGACTCCAGAGGCTGATAAAATAAGATCAACAACCTAGCTAGAACAGCACAGGCAAATCATCTTCTCAAGAGAAGGAAGAAAATCTTCCTGAAGGAGAAAGATCTTTCTCCAACTCTCTGGTGTTTGCAGACCATCCCTGGCTTTATCCTGCATGAATAAGTGTTTGCCTCTTGCAGTGCAGACTACAGGTAGAAGGGGAGCGTCCACCAAGATAATTCTCACCACCAAAAGTACTTCTTGAGACTTGCATGTGTTTTCACTCCCTGGACATATACATCTGGAGGAAAAAGAGTAGAGACATGCAGTCTCATCTTTCTGTTGGTGGGCTTAGAGATGGTGAAGCTGAAAGGTTGTGATGACTTGGCATTGAAGCCACTCAGTTGACCACAGCAGACTCAATTATTTATTTTTTTTTAAAAAAAGAAGAATCAGGGAGAAGAAGGAGAAAATGGGGTTCAGAGACAAACAAAAGGAAAGGCTTGCAAAGCCAGCAGTGTGAAATACCAAAATAGCCTTCAGAGAAAATCTTGTGCCTCTTGCATGCCAGCTCCACCTCTGGAATGGTGTCATTGGTTTCAAAAGAGTCCTGCAGCATTTTACCTTTCCTAGAATCAATCTGCAGGATATGGGTTTCCTTGAAGAACTGAATCTCACCAATGAAGATGTGTAGGCAACTTGACAGCTTGATAGCTGAGTGTGAGAGAGAGAGAAACTACTTTGTAGTGTTTATGAAAGGGGAGGCTGATGCAAACATAGCTTGGCACCAACTCTTGCACAAAAATCTGTAAACCTAGTAACATTGTTACTAGTAACTAAAATAAAATATATAAATTCTTCCATTCTCCTTCCTTAAAACATTCTACAGTGTTGGGGTTTTTGTGTGTGTGTGTGTGTGTGTGTGTGTGTGTGATTTTGTGGGTAATAGGACAAACAACAAATTTCTCCATTCCTCCAGGTGAGGTGATCCTTGGAAATGGGATTCAAGATTTTCACCTCAGACTCAATATCCCAGAGTGATTTTCAAAGACAAACATTGTGGGAGGGTGCTGGCATGGAAGAGTGCTTCTCACACTCAGTGTTAGCCATGACTCTTTTATATGCATCAGGACAGAGGAATGAGTTTACAATGGTCTGATGCATAAGACCTCAAATCAGTCTAGCTTTGCTGGAGAAATACTGGTGTATGCTGAATAAGAATCTTCACTCTGGATATCCAGAGTACAAAAAGCTCTTCAGAAAACAGTCTGCCAAGGAGAAGAGACTGTGTACCCTCGTAGAAAGCCTTCTGGGGATCTTTTGTTCTCCTTCTGAACATTCCAAGCCAAACAAAGCATAAACCTACTCATCTAGATATAACTGTCCACCTAGTTTATTACTGACAGTAGCAAGAGTTATTTGTGTTTGTTAAAATATTATCACTGAGGGATTTTTTTTCTGGTAATTGATTAATCAAGATCACTGCTTAAATTCTAGATGATGCACTTTTCCCCTGTACCTTTTTAAGGTGAGCTATTTTTAGAGATGGAACATGTGTTTGAGGCCAACGTCAGTTGCACTGTGAAACTAAGACAAGTAATTACACTGAATTGCTCTAATTTTCCTGGACCAGATGCATTTTTCATGTAAATATTAAAGCATCTTGTCAGAGATTGTGGCTAGGGACAATGGGCTGTGCACAGAGCAGTGAGCTGAAAAAAAGACTTTGCTCATGCATATTTCAGTGCCCTTGTCTGTTTGTTGGTGTATCCATAGGTACACATTCACTCTCTCTCTGACTCTTCACTGTAATTCAGCTTTCACCCTAGTGTTACTCCATTAGTTGAAATGGATTTCAGTTCTTGTCAGGCATAGAGAATCAAATCCAGCAAAAATATAATTTTCCAGGAATAACTGAGTGGGTAAAAGGATGTAACAATAGATTTTTTTTTTTAATAGATTTTTTTTTTTGCCATTTGCTATTGTCTGTTTCACTTGTGAAGCTGCAAGGCTTGTGCTTTAGCTTAACAGGTCTTAGGCTTAGATCACAATAAATGGGAAAAATCAATTTCACACAAAGCCAAGCAGTCTACATTTCCAGTAGAACACACAGCACTTTGTAATCAAATCATTAGCATGATCTCTCCTGTTAACTTCTGTGGGAATTACTCAGCTCAGGATTTCTGGCCTGGATGCATGAAGGCAGGACAAAACCCCGTTTTACCTATTCACTTGTGGCAACAGCTCCAGGCCTCTGCCAGGCTCAAGAGCCCATGGAATAAATCCACAGCCAGGGCAGCTGTTGTCCTGAAGGGAGGAAGTATCACCTGAGCTGGAAATGTCTTCTTCAGAGGCACAAAGTAGCAGAGACATCTCCAGGTTCTTCTAGTAGTATCCTACATTCCAAACATCTTGATCCACTCTGTTAAGAGTGGATGACAGATTACCACCTAACCCCAGTTTCTTACAGTCCCGTGAGAAGTCGTAATCTACCTGCCAGGTAGATTCCAACTTTATTCCAGATGCCTCCATGACTGAATGGCATTATGTCAAGAATATTTTACATCCAATCTGGACTTTCCTGAGATGCTAAGAGCAAGAACAGCTATTCTGACTCAAAAAAAGACTCACCTAAAGCTTTTATTTTGCCTCTTAGGGAATGCTTGAGAAATTATTAAGAAAACGTGGATGCAGAGGAGGATCTTACTCTTGACATTTCCTCCCAGCACCTAGTCTATTTTGCAACCTAGTGGGCAATGCTGTGGAGGGGATGAATCCTCCCTAAAGTGCAGAAGCATTTGCACAGCTGGGCATTAGGGAATGGTGGAATCGTAACATTTTATTCACTCAGCTTATCTTCAGGCAACTCATGTTCTGTGTCTGCATCCAGCTTCCAGACCTAAGTGTATTCTCACTCCATCTTGGTTTTCAGCTAAATTGTGGCCCTGGTGTCTATTACCACTTTCTGCCCCTCAAAGGATACTACCTTTCTGAGTAGGTAGCAGGAGCTCAGTGCCTCATTGTTTTTCCAGTCCTGACAAGCCTCCTTAGTTTGTACAGCTGGGGCATCTGCTTATCTCAGTCTCTCCATAGAAACTGTTACTAGATGAGGTTGCAGAAGATTTTGTCCTGAGTGTGCCATTCTCAGTTCTTCTGATTTGATCCTTACAGTTTCGGAAAAACCTCTCTGCTAGCCACAGCTTAGTGATTTCTGCTGCTGAGCCAGAATATAATGATAGACAGGAAACGCAAAAACTCCATGAAAAGGAGACGTTCTAAAGCATATTCTCCCCCTCATTTTCTTGACTTACTCCTAACCCCCACTCTCCGCTGAAATCTGCTTGTGATAGCATTCAGTGACAGCTTCTGCGTACTGCCGAGACTTTTCCCGGAAGAATCACAAACATGTTTCTTCAAGTGTTACAGCCTGGCTGGTTTAGCAGAAATGCCCTAAGCTCTGTCACACCACTGTATATTAAACCCTGATTAGTCTGCCCACAGGTGCTGTTCAGTCAACTCTCTTTGTGCCCTCCAGACACCTGGTTTTTGTGGGCCAACAGTACTTACCTCCTATTCCCTCCAGACATCAGGGTCTTGGCTTCTGGTGACAAAAATGTTTTCTGCAATGACAGAGTTAATTGCCAGCAGCTTTAATAACATTAATTATGCTATAAACAGTCATTGGCATTCTTGACATTGCACCGTAAGTAATGCAATATGCAAAGAATTGAAATAATATATTTGCACATTTCTCCCTGTTGCAAAGAAAAGAAAAATATATTTGGTATTGAAAAGCAATTTTCATTTAGGATATCTCTTGTTCTCTGTTTAGAACTTACATTTGCATATAAATATATACATATTTGGAATCTTAAAACAAGATTCTTTGGAACAAGCACTACATCACACACATAGGAAAGATATTAATAATGGCTTGAAGGTGACAATAAAATGAGCATTATTCTACTAAAGGGACATATAATTTGTGCTATTTGTAGAATAATCAGCCTGCTACTTGACTTAATAGAATTATGCCTGTGATGAGAGGAATGGTAAATGAAGTTCAAAATGGATCAGCTTTGTGTCACCAAAATTACACCTGACTCATGAATCTAGAAAGTAATTTGACACAAAAATGACACATTTAATAACAACAGAAAAAACATATTTCTTTCAGCACTTTTAGGAAAAATCATGGCAGTGACAAAGACATACATACTGGTACATAATTCCTTGACAAAACTAAGACTTTATATAACATTTGTGCTAAACAACAGAGTAAAAAGCTTTTATCAAACCTTGCAATTTGTGACAGGTTTGGAAACAGAAAGTCATCAACTTCAGTCAACTTCTACTGACACAACCTTGCCCAACAAAAAGCAGTGGCTCTTTCTCTGCACAATCTCTGTAATCTGCCAATCTTCTCTTTGCACAGTGACATTAATTTCCAGGTGGTCTGTAGTCAGTCTTTGAATAGCACTACGCATGGATTTGTATATGCTGCTGAACTCTGTCTTTTCCATGACAGTTCAGAGCTCATCAGAGGACAGCTACTAGAGAAGTCACACAAGCCATCAGTAGTGGAGTTACAGGATGTCATTTTACAGTTTCTTCATCTTAACTAGAAAGTGTCTGAAAAAAGGCAGAGTCCCTGCTACAAGAAACAGACCAGATAGTCCAGGCCTAAGCAGGTGGGAAAAGAGGGCTTCCTCCACATTAACATAACCATAATCTCTCCTCCTGCTTCTGTGTAGGCCCTGCTGCCAACACGATTCAGCAGGCAGGCTCTCATGCTGCCACCTGCACTCTACAGTTCACATACCTGTGCATTGTGAAGCACCAGAATGAGCTGCTAACATGCAGAGATTGAATGCAAGCTCTGCTAAATGCTAAAGCTACTAAGTCTGAGACTGGAAAAAAGGCATTAGGCCCAGTATAGCTCTGTGATCACTGTAGAGAGAAGTGAGCTCTTTTCAATTGCTTTTCATGTGCTGTACATGCAAGCACACACAGAACTAAAATGTAGGGAAGGAGGTGACAGCTTACTGGTATCCATTTGTCATGCTCATATCACTGACTTCTTCAGAGCATTTGCAGGCTCTAAGGGTGTGATAACACCAATCAGGGGAAGCATCAGCACAATCCACAGTTTTGTCCTGACCCAGAGATGTGTCTGCCAGAATCAGTTCCTGAGAAAGCAGTCTCAAATGTCATGAATGCCAAGGGGACAGTTACGGAGGACATCACACTGACTTTTGCTAGAAGTGTAGTTAAAAGGACCTTTTACTCTCATTCTGCTGAAGGAGGCTTGCTGATATGCCTTACAAGGATGTGTGGTATCACAGGTGACCCAGCCAAAATATCCATTGACAGTCATTGCAGCACCTGCATATCTCTAGCTTTTGGCATATCAACAGAAGGGACAGACTTTGCTGCAGAGGTGACACTGGATCTACAAGTGCATTGCCAGCCTCCTCCTCCTGAGCTGGGAGAGAATTGTCTTCATTCTAGAACAGGGAAAATGGCTTCTTTTGCCTCCCTGCTCACATTTCAGTCTGCAGGCACTTTGAAACTCATGTGCGCCCGCTGCTTGCATATCCTCATCCTGTCTCAGCATTCAGTCCATTTGGCCATGTTCTTTTCACATCTCTTCTTCACTGCGGTCCATCTGGGGAGCGGCTGACACCAATGCTTAGTCAGACAGCTATTTGTAAACAATGAGATGAAATGAAACAAAATCTTCTTCTTCAAAACATTTCTCCTTCCCTGTTGTGAAGTTCTTCCTTTTTCTTTTGATTGTTTGATTTCTTTTCTTTGTGAGGTGGAAGAGAGATGCAGCTCAATGGAGACAGGCAGGCAAACAATAACATTCTTATTAAAAATCAGAGGTTTCTTGATAGTGAAGTGTTTGGTAATCATAAGAAAAATATCTTGAACTACATAAAATACATATGCAGCAATCATTCACTGTACACAAATCAATGTGGAACAAACAGACGTTTATGAATTATAGTCTTGCCAATCTTGTTCAGGTATGCTGAGCTAATCTTCAAGTATGCTGACAGGACCCATTCCAGTCTTCCACTCTCCTCTCTGTCTTTCATGAACATTTGGATCTTGATGGGAAAGTTTGGTGTTGGATTCCCTATACAGGAAGTGTCCTGCCCTCATACATGACCATCGGAGTGTTGTAGTATATCAAGTTGACCACTCTAAAGTGCTGCCTGCAAGCCCAGCTGTACTGCACAAATTTCTGTATCATTCCTGGAACACTGGATTGTTGCTATTGGTGCTACTCAGGATTGCCCAAGTATAGCACAGTTGCTGTGTTTTTTGTATGGCTAAAAGAATAATGAAAAGGACATCAAGAAGAAACAGCAGTCTACTAAATTTTTCACATTCTTCCTGATAATCTATTCTCCACAGACACTAGACATTAGGGAGGATGTTTTTAATATGTTTCTTAGGGCAACATAAATCCTTCAGCACATGTGCAGAAAAAGAAAGGAATTTCCACAGTAGATAATGTATCTTCTGACTACAGAAGTGTACAGAAATTGTTCATGTTGGACAAAATTTCCTGGTGTGAAGTGAAATGGTTTATGATGGTCATTTCTGAGTATATGACTGTACAAACCAGCTGTGACCACTTCAGTGGTTTTGACACTAGTCAGACTTAAGAGGACAAGGCAAATCCATCTGGCTTGATTGGGTACAACCTACTAATAATGAGGGGAAATGTCTAGGCAAGAAGAGGGACACTTTTAAGATCTTTTCTACTAAGTAGAACTTTTCATTTATTGTTTTCTTTAGTAGGACAGCAGAGAAAAGCTCATCAACATAAGAAGACAACAAGGAACTAGAGGCAGTAGATACTTCACTATCGAGAGGATTATTTGGGATAGCTCACCTGATGATGTCCATGGAGTTATACTGTTGATAGTGCTGCTATCCTGCTAAAAGTTCTCAGGTCCCCAACAAGGAATGGTTAAGCATGTCTCATTTCAAGTCTCAGAGTTGTGCTATCTACTTCAATGTGATATTTAATGCAGCTTATATTGGCCAGGCCTTTAGGTTTAACAGAAAAATGTTTTTATTTCGAACATTTTGTTTGAAACCAGATACTTGAAAAGCCTAAAGGTCCTACTAGGTCTCAAGGAATAAAATTGCTAGGTCTAAACAATTCTCTGAGAGCATGTATTTTCGTCAAAACATGGCTATTCTTCATGTAGATTTCTAATAGTAGCCGTTTTAGAAAACGTTTTTGCTCTTTTGCTCATTATTACCAACCTAGTTTCTCTAGTGCACTTCCCCAGTCCCACAGAGGACAATGAGGCCTGCTCTGAGGACTCTGGGTGACATGGTTGCTGATTCCAGCTTGTCCTGGACTTAACTTCTTAGGTGGTTCACTGTAGACAGTGCCTATGTTTGTCCTGCTTTTCTTTTTCCTGAGCTGCTCTGGTGATATATGAGGGCACTAGACCCAGAGGGTCTGCTTCTGTCACTTCCTGTGTGGACTAGATGTTCCTCTGCCAAAAGAAAGAGGAGCAGGTTTGGTGTGAGTTAGATCATTACCCACAGGAGCACTCCAAATACTTGTATCTTCCTGTATTTTTGTGTAGTATGAGAAAACGCAGCAGTGACATGTTTTCACCCAACACTGATCTTCAGGGATAGGACTGAGCACTAGAAAAATATAATGCAAGCAGAAAGAACCTCTGCCTGCTCATACATGTCACTGAAGGCAGCTGGAATATGGTGTAGGTTGCTGACGGTACACTCAAAGTGCAAAAAAGGAATTTAGCTCTACCAGTTCAGTTGGAGAGACAGAGTCTGTCCAGGCCCTCATATCCTTCAGTACAGCAATTGTTGTTTTGACAAATCCTTTTCCACTCACTAATCCTGCTCAGCTTCAAATACAAATGCTCTTGCTACAGCTCTGGGTTTAATTTTGGGTAGAACACCACTTCTCTTGTACTGTGATGGGAGATAAATAAATCAATTGTTGATACTCAGCCAGCCTGGACTTGCCTTTTCTGTATCCTGACAGAGAATAAATATGACTCTGTGAGGCTCTATGGATGGTGTTGATGGCATGCCAGTCTTCAGGACAGATGAATGTCAGTCATGGTGGAGAGCATCTAGTCCCTGTAGCTCTCCAGGATTGTACTTGCAACAAGGCAAGCTGAAAGGTTAGCAGCTAGCTATTGGTGGAATGGGTGGAAGCTTTTCAAAGCAAATGCTACTTTCTGTCTCCTGCAGCTGAATGCTGTAGACCAGCTATCTCCAAGTGAGGCTGTGAGGAAGATGCTGGTGGTGGAAGAGTTTCAGATAGAGATCAGTGGTGTAAAGTTGTAAGTCTATCAAAGATCAGACTGTCACATAACAAGGGAAATTATTCACATATTATCCATCCTAGGGAAATCTTAGTAAGAAATCTCTACTTTCTTCCTTGCTTATACCCACTACACCTTACAAAAACATGGAAGAGAGCAGTAGCAGAATAGGTTCCCAAGGGATGATCCCACCTGATCCTATGGCATCCAAGTGATTCCCTAGGCTGTGAGTGTTTAGGGAAGTGGAAAAGCCCTTTCAGCATGTAAAAGAGAAATCAGGGCAATGATGGATGCTGAATCAGTGTCTCCTATAACTACAGAGTTTCAGATATACTCTGCAACACTGCGCACCTGTGTAGCAGGGCCACAGCAAACTCACACTTTTAATGATGGTGCTGAGACAAATTCCAGTGAGTATACTCAGAAAAAAGGAGTATGGAGGAAGACTGACTATGTACACCTTGAAGTACCCTGATTTTGAGACTAATTAAGTTCACTGCTTAATCAAAAGCCTCTGAGTTAAAAAATGGAGCCAACCAATATAATTTAAAGGATGGTTGGATCCAGACAGTGGTGCTCAGACTGACAACAGGACAGTTCCATCCAGCTGGCAGGTGGATTGTTATGTCTGTACAGGTGGGAAGGGAAGCACTGATGGAGCAGCTGAACACTGCTGCATTTGTGAATAGTACTGACAGCCACAATTTACCATTCTCTGCATTAGTTGTGTAGTGAAGGTGTATCTACAAATGGCACCAGCTCCACTTCACTAAGAAGTCCCATTGAGATTAAGATAGATCTTCTTGTCTTCTGTTAAATCTAGGTACATCTGTTGCTGTAAGCCATCAGTGGGATGGGAGGGGGAGGCACTTTCTCTTTCTTCCTCCCTTTCCTAGCACTGATGCTGAAAGCATGCTGTCAAGGCTCATCCTCCAGTCCTCTGCCCAGAACAGCTTGCCTGCAACTTCCCTGAGCCACTTCCCTCTAGAGCAGCTTGCTCCCCTGCTGGAGCAAGTGACATTGCAAATATTTATCTGTGCTTCAGCCAGCCTTCAGGACTGGTAGGTTTCCATTCCAGCCCCTTCTCATTCTACAAGATGGGAAGGCTGATCTGAGAGCTGATCAAGACTGTTTTGCACACCATGTCACTTATGTGACAGAAAAGTGTGATGGAAGGTGCAGTGTACGAAAAGATCTGTTTGTTTTATACCCTGTTCTGCGCCTAGCAGGGAATGAACTTTCTTTAGAGAAGATAGTACAAGAAAATTGCCCCCCCTCCCTTTCATTTGAACATCTTGGATTCAGAGGTCCCCAAAGCACCTGTATATACAAGTATGTGCCTGTACATCCTGAAATCCTGACTGCAGGTATAGATGAGTCTGCAGGATTTTCTCAAGTCTGGCACTGGTTCAAGGTTATCTTTGGGTTTGACACGAGCCCAGGTAGATGTGTTGAGTGCATACAGATGCCTGCAAGGCTGTAGCAAAGCTGTTATGCAAAGCTGGTAAAACTCTTGCGCAAAGAAGCTGGGTGTGCCAACTGAGGGTGCTGCATTTAACAAGCTGTCAACACCACATTCTGTGCATGGGATCTTCCCAGCAGTGTTTCCAATGAGTCCCATGGAGCTTTGCTACTGTCAAAAGAAGTAAGGGTGTGGTTGAACTGTACGCAATCCTTTCTCCAGGAATTCATCTATGCATGGAGAGGAAACAAGCTGAGAAGCTTCATTTGTAGCTGAGGTATTGGGTGGTGCACATCATAGGGCATAGTTCAAGGTTGCTACTCTGTCTGGCTCCTCAGCTCTGTACCCAGATGAACTGTACACAACCCAGACCAAAGGTGTCAGTTCTGCTCTTGTGCAAAATTTATGCCTTCCCCTTGAACACAAATGCCTGAAAGTCTGGGGGGAAGGATTTGCCTTAGCACACCTTACTTATCAGTCTTCCCTCCCACTGCTCAACTGACTCAATGCAGTCTCCTTGAATCATTCCTTTCATCCCGATCTTACAGTATTGTTACTGATTTGATATGTTATCGATTTAATATAGATTAGTATTAATTTGTTTAATTTTAATAGGAATATAGAATTATAAGAGATATTTAGTAAAAATCATATGCTGCATTTGCACTCTATACAGGAACCGAGACTACTACGAACTCCCCTGTACAGCCCTGTACCAAGGCCAAAAGAATTGGTCAGAATCACCTAGTAGGAACATTTAGAACTATAGATAACAGGTTTAAGATTCAAGATAATTTTACTTATAAGGTATTTAATAACCTGAAAGAATGCAGAGAGATGTCAGAATCCAAATTAATGGGAAAATGGGGAAATCAGCTGAAGCAACATATAAGTTTAAGCCAAGAAACAGTGTCCTCAAGCAATAGGTAATTCCGACAGGGGGAGATCGCGACCACCGACTCATTAACCACCGACTCACATTACACCCCAGACCCATTTCCAGGTGTTTCTGGACTCTACTGCGCAGAATCGGAAATAAGAGGAGAGTATGATAATGATTTCCAGGAATTGTTATGTTTATGCATGAATACTTAATGAATATGTATGAATGAGTTCTATATAAGATGTATGATTTTGGTGGATGGTGTGCATCGTTGGTGAAAGGATTCACCTGCGCACCCGGACGTCAATAAAGAAGTGTCTGCTTATCTACATCAAATTGGTGTTCATAAGTTTTTTTCCGAGTTTTTTGGTAACAGTATCATCTGTTTCTGCCATGCATCCCTTAGAAAACATGGTGGTTTCATATTTCAGGAGGTACCAGCTGAGAATTTAACTGGCATATGAGTTTCAGGGCTTTTCCTTACCACAGAACAAAATCAGATCTTGATTGTGATCAACTGCTGCCAATTTCATAATACAGATTTAAATCTATTTTTTTTTAAAAAGGGAAAAAGCAGATAATTT
The DNA here is from genome assembly GCF_047716275.1 of Strix uralensis. Taxonomy (NCBI): domain Eukaryota; kingdom Metazoa; phylum Chordata; class Aves; order Strigiformes; family Strigidae; genus Strix; species Strix uralensis. The sequence continues at coordinate 64,338,149 of NC_134012.1, forward strand.
TTCTTAAAGTCTGTTGTAATTTTATAAAGTTGCATACTTTTTATATAATTTTTACCCAAGGCTAATTTAGAACTCATCTGGCTCAAAACACCTTATCTACTTCTCGAGACATGGAAAAATCATTTGGATCTCCACAAACATTTTCTCTGAGCCTTCAGTTTCCCAGTAATCTCATTGTTGTAATTTTGAAACATTGTTCTTTAAATAGGGTCCTGAAATACATTTGAATTAATCAAAACCAAAACCTCTGAGAAGCACAGTACCAGTTTCAACAGTGTAGCAATCAGGGAGTTTTTCTCCTCTTGTTGCCAGAGAGGATGAGATGTTAGTCACATCTTCAGATAGTCCTGAAGTCAGAGCAGTCAATCCTCCAGATGGACAATGGGAGGTGGCAATCAAGAGTCCTGCTTTTGAAAGAAAGAGCTTTATTTTTTATCTTATATGTATGGGGACTCTCTGTACCAATGTGTCAGGGTCCTCTGTCCCATGGGATAAGGGAGGGAAAATACCTCAGGCCTCCCCTCATTAACTTCAGGCAACTGTGTCCTTGGTTTATCTCCCACCCAGAGATCCCTGTCTCCATGACAGGGATAACTGGATTGTACCATGAGTATTGAATTCTCAAGTTTCACTATCAGAAAGTCCTTTGAGTGAAATCTTGAATGCAGGGGCTGGCACTTGTGGTCTTGCCCAGCATTGTCTGTGTCAAGAATCTTGCTAGTGAATGCTGTGACCCTGTTTTGCCCCGTGGAAACGAAGGAGGGCTGAGCAGGATTATACCTGTCCACATCTTGTCATGGAGCTGGACAGATTTCTTAGTCCTGCTGTTCAGAAACTGTCTTTTGACATGGGAGTGCAGGCACCCATAAAGAAATATTAAGCCATGGGGTTTTGTCTCAGATGGGGGTCTCACATATTTATAATGCTGTGCACTATATTTATACTGCTGTGCACTGACACCATCTTTTCTTATCATCATATCTTATTTCCCTTCTCTAGCAGCATTCAGTTTCCAAGGCCAAACCTTCTGGCAACAGCTTTGTCCTCTTTAACTGTACTGCAAAGTATATCACAGTGTCATTACTTCAGCTTAATTCTATTGCATACCAGTGTTGGGAAGTTACAGTGCTGGGAAGGTCAGTTTGACTATATAGGATTTTATGAGGGATAAAATGCAGAAACCTCTAGAAAACTGTACATGCTTGTGGAGATATAGCATGGAAATTGATGTGGATAAGAATCGGATACTGTTGTGGTTTGAACTCAGCCAGCAGCCAATCACCACGTGGCCAGTCGTTCACTTCCCCCCTCCCCGGTGAAATAGGGGAGGGACAAAAGAAGAAATTTGTGGGTTGAATAAAAAAAAATATTTACTAATACTAACAAGAAACAACAGTAACAATAGTAAGTCCAAAATGGCTAAAATGCAGCAGTGGCTTACCGAGTGTGGCGACAGGTACACAGCCCGTCCCCCCCCACAGCAGTGATCTGACCGCACCAGAAAATCCCCCCATGCCGACCCAGAAACTGAAAATGGTGCGCACAAGAGAGCACGTGTCTGCCTATATACACTGAGCATGACATCACATGATATGGTGTGCCCCAATAATTGGTTGGGACCGGCCTTCTAGCTGTGCTCCCTCTCAGCCCACGGAAAGTTAACTCTATGCTGGCTGAAACCAGGACAGATACATAAAAAAATAAAGAAATAAAAAATCTAACCTTTTCACCTGGGTAGACCTGGAGAAGGAATGTAGGCAAGAAGGGCTTTTCATCCCCCAGAACAAACACAGCCAAACATAACAGGAGCTTAGCTCTAGGCCATGCTTTTGCAGCTTAGACTGTCTAGCGCCTGTGTTTTTTTCTGAGCTATGGAGCAGTTTTCATATTCTGTGATCCTTTGATGAGTGTCTGGAGAGTAAAGAAACAGCAATTGAAGAAAAGAATGGCCAAAGTAAACTTGGACAGTTGGGCAGGATTCAAACTGTGATGACTGAGAAAGCAGAGGCATACAAGATTCTGCTCACTTACATGCTTGTACTGGGATGACAAACGGGAAATTAAGAGTCCACGACTAACAGAATTTTGTGGATTTCCACGGCACCTGGGAAACTTGCCTTCCTTTCAGAATTTCAACACTTCATCTGAATACTTTTATTAGATATAATTTGCTGGTCTTGGACCAGCCGGGATAGGGGTGATGTACTGAATCATGACAAACTCACACCAGTTTGTTGAAGGGGGAGCATTGCCAAGAGAAATGCCGCCGCACTGTGTGCAAGCTCCCAATTTATTACCACTTGTTTACATAGGTTTGTTTTTACTTCTACATCCTACTGACCTTCAGGTTTTGCCTGTTTACTGCTCACACACTCACCATGCTCTGCAGATGGTGTTTTTTACTGTTGTTTTTCACACTCGCAACACGGTGTTCATAATGTTGCCTCAGTTATCCACAATCATTCTTCTGACCTCAAGGTCAATTTACATCTTGCTAACTACCAGTTCTTAATTCCCACATCTCCCCTGTCGATTTGTAGCTTCATTTCCATGGCGATCATTGCAATCATTTGCAGTTTGGCCTTCTGCATTGTGGACAGAACATGTCATATGCATCGTAGGATGGCAAATCCTGTAAAACAAATCGAACATCCCAGGTCTGCTAAAACCCACATCCGTAGGTTCAGACCTTCAACCCAATGCCTAGGGTTGAGCTGTGATAAACTTTTGCCTAACTCTCTCATGATGTCATTGTGTTAATTTCTGAATCTCAATTAATTCATGCTGTAATGAATTATGTAGTTTGGTAACTTGTTGTTGCAGATTTCTTGTTTACTTGAAACAATTCAGAGTCACGCTCCTAAGGGCTAGTAAAATTGACTGATAGCTATAATTCTGTTCTGCTGATCAAGGATGTCAATTAAACTCAGCGATCAGAAAAGAGTAGGCTGATTTTACTACTAATAATTAAATGATATAACTAAGTACTACAAAAATAAGCAGTAAGAAAAATACAGAATAGTACACTTACTTATTACTACATACAGTTAAACAAGGCAATGCACCTAATCATTACTACATGATGGGGTACCAATATCCAGATCTGCCGTTGCTGGGGAGCCGTGGTTGCAGTGAGGATTTGGAGTACGTTTCCCTGCAAGTGGGAAGTCCTACATGATGTGTCCGTCTGTAGGTGAGGCATCCAAAGTCTCAGCAAGTGGGTCCAGCCTTATACACCAAAATTAGTAAGCCAAAATGGCTTGCACTTTTCTTTGAGCAGAAACATCTGGTTTCATCCTCCTGTTGGATTCCACCCAGAGCCTGGCCAGGGTTTGGGGGGGAAAATCAAGGGAGTTACTAAGAAGGTCAAACACTTGGGTTCTTAATCTTTAACACTGTTAAACAAAGGAAGTTGGATACACATTCTCACAGCATTTCATCCTTATTACTAATTACATTTTGTCTAAGCTACATCTTTTACCAGTAAGCATACATAGTTTGTTAATGATCAGATACTAATAATTAATGTTAACGGTAATACAGATTTTACTAATTCACAAATACTAATAATAGATAATGTTTAGTTGTGAGGTGTTCATCTAGAGGTCAACTTTGTTTCAGGGCCTATTATTCAGGCCCTAGCACTACAAATTCAGATCTACATCTCAAAGGGAAAATTACTGTAAGATTATGGCTAGATACATTGGCCGTAGATAGACAACTAAAATATTGAGCATCTGTAATGATGGTCTGATATCGGCCACTACTATTGCTTATTCGTGCCTCTTTTCCAGTCAACAAAATATATGGATGAGTTGCAAAGACGGTCTAAAATACAGGTGCTGTTGTGGCTGTAGCGGCACACATGCACCCTCTCGTCCTGTGGACATACACACAGGGAGGCATTCGCATACAATGTTATACTGGCAACATTCAAACCATATGGCTGATTCTCTGTGTCTTGAGGAGGAAGCCAAGCCCTTCCAGTCCACTGTGTGTTGTTATTGACTACTGGTACATCGGGATCCCACCGCTGCGACGGTGTCTTCTGCTTTCTGTTGTAGTTGTTTTAGACTTCCCCAAGTGATAGCTATAGTCGCTGAGTTCCTAGGGGAATGTAGCCTGTGCGTTGATTCCTGCATTGTCAGTTGAGGGATCTGGAGTTGATCAGGTTGGGGTTGAAGGGCTGCTCCTTCCAGCTCAATGATGTGTCTTGACTTTCCTTGCTGGTATCCACTGAGGACCTGTGGGCAATAAAACACAAGCATAACCCCACCCTAATACCAGAAGATCTACTGACCCTCTCCAGGTTGGGTGTCCTTCGGGATCCTTATACAAGACCCACAGTTTAACTATAGAGTCTGTCGTGGTGCTAAAATGACGTTCTGCTGCTGTCAAGGCAAAACGATTTCTGTTTAAAAAATTAAGAATATATAAAATCATTGCCAGCTGATTGTATGGTGTGTCCAGAGGATTCCTCCTTCCTTGTTTTAAAATCAATGCTTTTAGTGTAGCATGTGCACGTTCAACTATTGTCTGTCCTGTGGGTTTATGCAGAATATCTGTCTTTTGCCGAATCTGTGTGGAACCCTCTTGATAACATACAGAAGCCTGTCACCTTCTGTCTCTAAAATCCACTGTCATTCTTCAGGATTCGTCACTTTTCTTGACAGGCCATATTGGATTGTTCCAAGCTGTGGTTGTTGGCTTTAAGACTCCTACATCTAATAAATTTTTAATTGTCTGTGATATATCTTTGCGTCCTCCTGGAATTCTATATTGCTTCATTGTGACTAACTTAGTTGCAGGTGGAATCTGCACAGGAGACATTTTTACTCTACCGACCATAACAGGTGTGGCACTAATACAGGGTTTAACTCCAAATTGGTACTGACCATCAGAAAGATTTAAAGTTAGTCCTTTTAGAATGTCTATACCTACTATATATTCAGGAACAGGGACAATCATGACTGAATACAATCGTCTTGGGAGGTTTCCTATTTTCATTTCTATTTGTGTTTGTACAGCTTCAATTTTTTTTCCTCTGAAACCTGTAATAATTACAGGTTGTCCTTTAAATTTCCTGGGATTCCCCTATATTAAGGAAGCCTCCGCTCCAGTGTCAATTGGGGCATTTGCATTTTGTAGGGACTATAATATTGATTCATCTCCCTTGCATCCTGCAAAGGGTACAAGTCAGAAAATGGTGCCCAATCCTCTTTCACCCCCAGAACCGGTGATCCACATACGTGGGCCCTCCGTGAGCAGATAAAGGGTCCCACTAAAGTTCAAGAAGGGGGGCCGTAGGCTGAGTTGTCCCTGGATCCTTAGTTTTAGAACTCTGCACTCTTGCTAGGTTTATTCAGCCCTCTTTGTGTATATATTCACCACAGCTTGTCAGGTGGAACACTGTCAATTATTTTTCATGAGACATGCCATCTTTTAACAAAGCCGTAAATATTTCCTTACAAGAAATCCTGTTTTCACTGCCTTTAGGGCTGTCTCAAGTATCTTAATTCCCTGCACTCCCTCGGGGACGCTACTCTCCAAGGTCACCCACCTGCTGTATTTTTTCTGTCATATTACATTTCTATATGCTGGTGGGGCAGCCTTAATCAGTTTATTTCTCATAGTGACAGACAAAGGATGCTGCATCATAACTTCAGCATCTTCTATAAAAACTGTCACTTTCATCCCTTTTTTTCTGTATTACAAAAATAGGTGTGTTCCATGGGCTATTAGAGGGTTCAATGTGTCCTGCTTCTAGCAGTTCTTTAGTAGAAGGCAGATGTACAATCTGCGGGTCAAGCCCTGTCAATGTTTGACATTGTTCTCATCCTTTCTTTACCAGGGTAGGACGCTGATCCACAATAGGTATATCCTGCATGGCGTGCAACGATGCTCTAACAGGTCTTTTTGTGGACTGTACTCGAGACAGCCAACCTTCTAGCTGTGCATTCAGCTGGGGTCCTGAGGCTGTGTCCCAGCTGCTGGCATGGCTGGCCTCCCGGCAGAGCTCCCAGTAGCACATATCGGTGCCGGAGCCGCCTCTGGTGTTTGGGGGAGGTGGGGCGGGTGCGTGCGGAGGCAGCGGGCTGGGGGCATGGGCCAGGGGCGTGGGGCTGGGCTCATCCACAGGTGGTCGCCCCGCAGCGGGGGCATGAATTCCGGGTGCAGAGATCTACATACTTGGTTTTCCAGATGGAATACTGTGCCGGCGTTAATACCGTTTTTATAGGTGCTAGCCAATCCTACGGGACCAATTGATATCCATGAAAGATTGCCTCCAATGTACCTGTTGTAAACGAGCTTTGAAGCCCATTCTCATTGATGCTTTTCCATAGTTCTTTAAAAACCTGGTATGGCAGAGGCTCATACTGCTGCTGCTGGTTGGGTCTTAAGATTGCTGGAAATGCCACAGGGTCCACATTGTTCAGTGCCTCCCTAAAACATGTCTCTGAAGTGCTAAGGCTTGGACAATAAGCCCAAGCCAGAGTTGACCTATAGATGAATCCTGTACATTTTATAACTGATAACCATTGTGCTAATAGGTATTATACTAAGTTATAGCAAAAACTATTCTGATGTAAAAGGTGGGAATACTGAAGCCTGAGCAACAGGCCCTGAACTGAAACTGCTAACTCTGTATGTAGTCATTAGTGAAATATGCATAGAAGATGTAGCTTAAACATCATAAAACATGTCTATGTTGAATGTATCTTTATCTTTTTTTTTATGTGTGAGCAAGATAACAAGGCCACAGAAACAGTTGTCTGGCCTTGTGACCTTGCTCATAAATTAACTAGACCAGCAGGGAAACTCCCTTAGCTTCTCCCTTAAGCCCTGGCCAGGCTCTGGGGGGAACCTAACGTGAGATGAAAACCAGACATTTCCGCTTAAAACAAAGGTGTCAGCTATTCTGGCTTACTGATTTTTAGGTATATAAGGCTGGGCCCGCTCACAGCGACTTTGGAAGCCTCACCTATGGGTGGACGCACCGCGTAGGATTTCCCACTTGCAGGGAAAGGTTCTCCAAATCCTCGCTGTAACCGGGGCTGCCCAGCGACTGCGGATCTGGATGATGGTAAAGTATGCAAGTGGTGATGTATCTTTCTTAATCACTGTTCTCTCCCTCAGGTAGTAATGATTTGATGCATTACCCTGTATTTTCCTATTTGTTTAAGTGCATTATTCTGTCTTTTCTTACTGTATGTTTTCTGTATTATTCTGTTACATTATTTAGTTATTTCTAGTAAAATATGCCTGCTCTTTTCACTCTGGTGTCTGAGTTTAATTGATATCCCTGATCAGCAAAACAGTCTCTAGCTTAGATCCTCCTCCCTGAATCTCTACTGGGAATGCCTCAGCTGGGGGAGGTGGAAAATCTGGAGGTACAGATTCTAGTTCCTCATATTTACTCTTTTCACCCCTGCTTGTTTCTGCTGGGGAGTACTGTGAGTTACTTCTTTCTCCTGTTGGGACAGGGTACCGACAGGTTCTACTATTTCTCCTGTCAGCGGTTGTAAACCCATGTAAATCAATCGCCATGTAAGCAAAACAGAGGTCGGAACTACCATCCCCAGCTCTTTTCTAGTTTTACACTCCTGTCCGACCTTCCACCATAATAGTAAATCAAAACTTCCGTCTGCTGGGAACCATGTACAATACTTAAAGATATAGCGCAGTAACTCATGCAGTTGATCATCTGTTACTGAATATTGGGCAGCCTTCAATAGCTGCTTTAAAACTTGCATATATACCTTTTGTTCCTTAGAAATCCCTGATTCCATGATTTAAGAGAAAGAGAAAAAAGAGGAAGAAAAAACCCCTTATGATTTAAGAGAAAGAGAAGAGCCGTGTGCCAGAAGCTTCCCACAGCCAGGCACTGCTGTCTGGTGTTCACCAGATAATTTAAGAGTACCACTTCTGCTCTTATGTATGCTGGCAGCTTTCCCAAAGCTGGGCGCTGCTGTCTGGTACTTACCAGATAAATGAATACTGTAGTCCAGACTCCACTTTCCTCCTTCGCATATGAGCATGCTGCTGTCTTCTTCAATTTCCCATATGGCTCACATGGGGCACCACTTGCCGGTCTCGGATCAGCCAGGATTGGGGCAACGTGCTGAATCATGACAAACTCACACCAGTTTGTTGAAGGGGGAGCATTGCCAAGAGAAATGCCGCCGCACTGTGTGCAAGCTCCCAATTTATTACCACTTGTTTACATAGGTTTGTTTTTACTTCTACATCCTACTGACCTTCAGGTTTTGCCTGTTTACTGCTCACACACTCACCATGCTCTGCAGGTGGTGTTTTTTTACTGCTGTTTCTCACACTTACAACACGGTGTTCTGTAATGTTGCCTCAGTTATCCACAATCATTCTTCTGACCTCAAGGTTAATTTACATTTTGCTAACTACATTTTGCTAACTACTTTCTTAATTCCCGCAATAATTTGCCTTACTTGTATCAATATCCTTCCTGATATCTGTGTATATCCATGACACTGTCTCCATTATGTTCCTGAAAATACTCCATAAAAGAAAATATTTTGTCTGCCAGAGTGTTGGTACACATATTCCTTGTGGTTAATTTAACTATTTTTGACTGTACCAGTTCCCACAACAGTTTCTATTCAGTGTTTGCTGTGCTGATGCAAAGATCTTCAGGGATTACCAAACAAGCCTCAGTGTCTATTTCTCCAAACCAAAGATAGTCTCCCTAAACCTGTCTGCTCCCCTTTTTGTCGCCTCTCTCACTGCTTTTTAGAAATCCATGTTGAAATCAGAAAAGATGTTCAGAACTAGAATATGACACAAAATTGTTTATGTTTTTCTTGCAGATACAAGACACATGTAAATGAAGATAAAACCAGACCTCTTTCTCAAGTCACATCCTGTTCCTTAAGCATGATTTTAACTTTTTTTCCTTTCTGACTTGAGAGAACAAAAAGCTGCATGTATTTACTACATAACTGCAAGATGATAAAAGCTGTATGATTTCACTGATAAAGCATACCTATCTGCATGTCTTCCACAGTCTAACAGATTTCTCCATCTCCCGTTATACTTAGTTGGCTTCTTAACACCACAGATAGATGTTAGAATAATTACATGTGAGGCATACTCTGTTGGACAGAGGCAAGTGAATTTTCTTTTTTCTTTTGTGCAGTAGCCTGAATGGTACACCTCCCAGTGGGCAGTTGGTTATAAGGACAATAAGATGCTTAAAGTGTATAGCATATTCCTCTTTCCATGTCCATGCTACTTCCAATCTGTTGGTCAGCCAAGGATAGTTACTGCAAACAAGACCATAGTCTGAGCTGAGCCGTCATCCTAGGGAATGCAGAATATCTGATATTAGATATCCAATCTATTGACTCCCACCAGCCATATATGAATATTTCTACAAATCTGTCAGGTGGATACACTTGCCATTTTGTCTCCAGAATGATCTGTTGTTTTTGTGAGGGCAAAGATTCTTGCTTTAAAATACAGCCATTTCTTTCATCCCTCAAAGTTTCTTCTCAGCCTAACTCAGGCTCTAATCCTAATCTATAATGTGAACAATTGGTAAAGTGGAACTTGACCTGCTGCAATATTGGGAGTTTATTTGGCCTTCAAGGTTCAGCCTGTTGCTGGTCTTGAGATTGTCTTGGAGAAGGATGAATACTTCCCATACTAGATAAAACAAAACTCCCTACTACAGTACCAGAACAAAGACATCTTCAGAGTGCCTTATTTTGTTACCTGTTCTACATACTTACAACCAAGTGTGATGCTCATTGTAATTTTTCAAAACTGGGCATGGGATAATTCTCTCATCTGCTGGCATTAGCAGTTCTGAAAACTAACTCAGCATAAAAAGCTTCTTATGATATATGACTCCTGTGCTTGGACCAAAGGAACAGAGAATAACAAGCATCCTCTCTAATAACTAACAGAGTAACGGTGTTATTGCAAATAAGCCCATACTTTCTTTGTGATTTAGTCCAGCAAAACTTGCAAGGAATCCCAAATACATCAGCTTACTTACAGAAGCTGCAAACCTGACAATGCCATTGATTTCAATTTGGTTTTGATCTCCATTTGTGTGTTCTTTTGCATGTCTGTAGTAGGAGTGGCTTAAGTACAGATACAGGCCCACTTACAGCCCAACAGAATTCCTGCCCCTGAACTCACTGGGATGGAAGGAAACTAATTGAATCTTGTATGATGTATAGGAATACTGTTAGCTTTTTTAGCTGAACTTAGCTACATTCCCCTTTTCCACAGTTAATATGCAGATCATAGAGCATATAATCTTTTAAGGGAATAAGTTCAGCAGAAGCATCATTGTTTTGTATTAACATTGCCTCTTTAATTAAGTTCTAACACTGGAATTGATTTACTGTGAGTAAATCTTGGTCATTTATGGACAGATTGGAAAATCATTCAAATAAATGTTAACAGGTTTGTGAAGAAATCAATTTGGAGGTGTAGGGAGTTAACTGGCTACCAGATGCCCACCAAGGCACTTTTTCACTCCCCCTCCTCAACAAGACAGGGGGAGAAAATAAGGTGAAAAATCTTGTGGGTTGAGATAAAGATAGGGAGATCACCTATCAATTACTGGTTAACCCACCACAGAAGGGGAAAAAAAAATTACTGAAAAGTAAACCTATAGGGTTTTCCTTCTCCTTTTGTTATTTTTTAAACTTGTACTTTAATTAATTCTAGGTCATAGTGCCAGAACTGATATTGACTTGTATGCTTATGCTTAAGTAAATGGTAAAGTATGACAATTTTTGCTGAAAATAGGAGCTGGGTTTTCCTGTGTTCAGTACAGCAAATGTGATTTTCATTTGTTTTTCAGAACTTTGCCTGTTTCACCCAGACAAAATGACAGAACTCATTTATGTAATGTTTAAATTGGAGGGCCCAGCAGTCCAAAGATGTATATGCCACAGAAGACAGCAGTGGTGCTCATGCTTTGGACAATCAGGAAATCAGGGCTCTGAGCAAAGTGCATGCAGTTTAGACATATCCTACAGCTAGCTGATTGCGACATTCAAGCTCAAAGGTGTTGACCGGGAAGAGATATGAATTATATTATTGCTGTCCCAGCAAAGGCTGTTCCAGGCCTAGAAATGATATAGCAAAGACTTTACAAGTAGGCAGTATATGAACCATGAGGCATGCAGAAATTAAGTGACTTGTCAAGGTCATCCTGGAAGTTTATGTTAGAGCGAGGCATTGTAGCTAATTCAACAGACTGAATTGCAGTTCCCCTGGCAAAGTTCTTGAGCACCTTGCTGGCTTAAATCAAGGCAAAGACACTGCTTTCATGTAGCCACCTTCATCAATACCCCACTCATAAACTCTTGACCTGGTAAGATGTCAAGTGGTGGGACTCTACCTGCTCTCACCAGTTAGGCTGCTGGCCCAAGAAGCGTCACCTGAGGTTTGGGTCATCCTGAAGAGTAGAGCTACTGCTTTTGTTAACCATTCTTGCTAGCTGCTGGTAGCCAGTAGCCACACCTGCCAGCTGATCCTCCCACTTGCTTTTCTTTGTGAGGTCCCAATAATACCCTCTTCAAAGAATACAGCTCCTCAACTGGACCACAGTGATGTAGAGAACTCACAGGTACTTCTAGCAAAAAAGGACACTTCTCCGATGAAAATCATTCTCCCTCTCTCTTCTAGATATCCTGCAAAATAGCTGTCAACAATGTAAGACCAAGTCCAAGGTGACATCTCTCTCTGGGGACATCTGGACAGAGCTGTGCACCCATATTTCTTTCAATGCAACCATGACTTGAGTAGTTTCTCTAACTGTGACACATTTGTTTTTTGTCACACCTGAAAACTGGAGATTAGGTCTGCTCATGCTTCTCCTTTAGTCCTTTTCATTCAGGACCTCCCCAAAAGCTGACAGAATGCTTCTTTTGTCTTCTCATCCTGTGAGGCACTCAAGGAGAAGAGCATCTCCACACACAAGTCTCAAGTTAACATCAGCAGTTGCGAGGAGGGGCCTTACACAGGTTTAATTATACAAGGTGTAAAGGTGAGTTTAGGGTACCTGAAAGCTGAACATGAACTCAGGATCTATCTGACACATCTCCACAAGACAGTCTTTAACTTCTTGCTGAAGGAGTGGTCTGTGGATAGAAATAGTTCAATAGTGACTACTGTTTGTGCCTTTCAAGAAAAGCAGCTCATTAGCAGCCCTTAAAACACTTCCAACACTGAAACAGTATAACACCCATTTTACAAGTCAGGGAACCAGTGTGGGAATTAGATCAAGAAACTGTCTAGATTACTATCAACAAACTCAGTTCTGCCCACTGCACTTTGGTATGTGGGAAAGTGGGGTCCTGGTGAAATGCCAGACCATGTGAAGTCTCCCAAGAAGAAACTCCTGCAGCATGCATCCAACTTTTTGGGAATGGGAAAGATTTTCTGGAAAAGAAGTGAGAGCAGAGGAAACAAGTGTCTGGAATGAAGTAATCATAAATCGACTTTAGGAAATTAAACAAATGAGAAATCAGGTATAATGTTACAGGGAAGAACTAATATTTAATACCAATATCTTTTTATTTAATATGCATTTTCAGCCCTTGAGACTGTAGCTCACGAGCCCCAGTTGGCAAACACTCTGAGGTATGTTTCCAATATAATTTGTATTACCTGATTTAATAATTGATTGTAAACAAAGGTTCACAAGATTTTTCTGTGCAGATTTCAGACAACCATCTCTTTTCACAGCTAGGCAGAATGTATAGAAGTTATGGGAACTGCTTCTTTAGGCCCACACACTTTGTCTACCAATTAGAGTGCTGCTGATGCACACAAATGAAGATGCACAGGAGCTTCAAAGGAGATGTTTCTTTTCCAGAGGAAGTCTGAAGGTGCTTTGTTCTGTGCCTGTATAAAGGGCTCAGCTGACACAACATGAAACGAAGACCCACAGGAACAATGGAAACCTGTTAGTCATCTTGGAGAGGTTACTCCTTTTCTAAAACCTCTGTACCTGTCCAGGTAGGGGGTTTTTGCTCTTCTTTTGTGTCTTTTCTGTCAAGCAGCTGGTATTTTCCCATCTAAGACCTCCTGATAGCTGTGCCTCCACTGAGAGATGTGTTCCATATGTGAGGACTGCAGTTCCTGCCATGCCCTCTCTTGGCTTAGTTATACATGCAGTTAGGCTCTCCTTGGGATTGCTAGGGGAACGTCTACACATGACAGTGGTCTTGTGGTCCTCTAATGGATTCAGGCATGCTTAGCCCTGCTTAAACCCATCCTTGAGCCTTTGTATGGTGGAGACATCATCTCCAGGCTTTGTTGGGCTCTCCTCTGTGTTAGAGGCAACTCTTTTCCCACAGGAGGAGAGCTTTCTGGTAAGGAATTGGTACTTGTGATTAGTATGATTCCTGCAGGCTTCCCTGATCATGACTTCCTGTCTAGTGCTTGCCTGGGCTTCTTAACTCATCCCATAGCTAAACAGAAAGTCACAGCAGCTTTGGATGCCCAAGGTAGCACTCTCGTTGCTGAGACAGTGTACTACGTGTGTTGTTTTTCTTTGTTTTGCTTAACAAGTGAAAGAAAAATGCCCTATAATTGGTAAGTCAGGTAACTGGTAAGGTAGGGTAATGCCACTCACCTGTCATGGCATGGTGGGCCCCTACAGGTATTTGGATCCCATGAGAGAGAGAACAGACCAAACATGGAGGACCTGAAAGAATAACAGAATCACAGAATCATCTAGGTTGGAAAAGTCCTTGAAGATCATCTAGTCCAACCATTAACCTAACAGTGACAGTTCCCAACTACACCATATCCCTCAGTGCTATGTCAACCTGACTCTTAAACACCTCCAGGGATGGGGACTCCACCACTGCCCTGGGCAGCCCATTCCAACACCTAACAACCTGTTCTGTAAAGAAATGCTTCCTAATATCTAGTCTAAACCTTCCCTGGCACAACTTGAGGCCATTACCTCTTGTCCTTCATTAAAGGACATTAACACTTCTTGTTACTTCATTAAAGAGACTCATCCCCAGTTCTCTGCAACCTCCTTTCAGGTAGTTGTAAAGGGCGATGAGGTCTCCCCTCAGCCTCCTCTTCTCCAGACTAAACAACCCCAGTTCCCTCACCCGCTCCTCGTAAGACCTGTCCTCCAGACCCTTCACCAGCTTCGTTGCCCTTCTTTGGACACTCTCGAGTAATTCAATGTCCTTTTTGTAGTGAGGAGCCCAAAACTGAACACAGGAATCAAGGTGCAGCCTTACCAGTGCTGAGTACAGGGGCAAGATCACTTCCCTGTCCCTGCTGGCCACGCTATTTCTGATGCAAGCCAGGATACCATTGGCCTTCTTTGTAGCTCTTTGTCTCATATGACAGAAACATCATCCCTTGAAAGTAAAAAAACCTTGAGGAATTTATTGCCCTTCTCAAATGGAGAGATATACCCAGGGGAGATCACTTTCTCTCACATGCAGCTTCAATTTGGGTCTCCTGCTTGGTACAAGAAGCTGCCTTCTGCAAGGCAGGACAAGCACTGTCCCTTCTTCGAGAGCATCCAGCAACTGTGGCTAGTCTTAGTCACCATTTCAGAGGGGGAAGGGATTTGACTACTACTTATTTATGCGTCAGTCTGAGGTGAAAGGGGGAGACAGAGAATAATTAAAAACATCCCTATCAATGGAGAAAGTTCCTTGCTGAAACCCCAAGCTGCACAAATTCTCAAAGGTTTTGGTTGTTCACTTTCCTGAAAATGTCCTTTTGATTTTCTTCAAAGTTCAGCCTTGGAATTCAGGGCCTGTCAGGTAGGGCTCTTAAACAAGGGAAGGTCAGGATTTCTAAGCTCTCTTTAAAAAAAGTGCTTAAAGTCAACTAAGTTTGGGTCAATGCCTAGATTTTAACAAGCAGTCTGGTTGACAACATTTGGAGATGAAGTTAAGGTCTCTGCGTGGAAGTCTCTTCAGTTCTCAGTACTGCTGTTGAATGCACAGAGCTAAGAAAAGTAGTCAAAAGAGGTTTGGAAAAAGAGATAATGCGGTAGTGAGTAGGAATAGACTGATATTTGGCAAGTCAGGGATATCTGAAAACCATTTCTGAAGAACTAAATTCTGACAGAAAGTAAAAGAGCACCTTCAGTGTTAATTGCAGGTGGTGGCTGTGGACTGGCACTGATAGGAGACTGACAGTAGGGTCTTTTCCTAGCATATCCCACTGGTGTGTTACAAACGTGATTGTCATACGGACTGAAGGGAATATAATGAGCAGGTCTGTAGTAAGTCAATTCCACAGCTTCTTTGCCTCAAGTCCTAGCACACAGTGCACTGATGATGAAGGTAAAGAGGAGGTTGTTGTAATGAGCGTGTCTCCTGTTCCCTGTGCCAGACTGTCATTTATCAGCAAGCAGCAGCTTGTCTTTGAAATGTGACAGCCTCCTAAGGGCCACCCCGGTCGGGACTTCTGAAGTGGGTGAATCAGGATCACTAGTGCTCACTGTAAAAGACCCATTGAGAAGGGGAAAAAAAAAAAAGAAAGACATGTATCCCAGCTCTGCTGGAGTGAGTGCAATCTCACTTCAGCAATCTCTCTTCAGATAGTGGCAGGGCCTGGACCTCGCAGTATCCTGTGAATTGTAATAATTCCCTTAAATTTTATGCTATATCAAAAGTAACTAATAAAAAGAAAGCAGGAAGAAACAAACTGCAAACTCTGACTGAACAACAAGGTATGTTTTTATCCCCATTCCTGAGCTTTCTGCCTTGTCTTTGGCAAGGCATTTATTTCCATTTGAATTCAGGTGCCTTTTGTAAGTCTTGGAGTAGGAAAGTGCTGTAGTCTGTTAGGTGATTCAGCTTTGTCAGCTAAGTAACTTGCTGCTTGGGAATGTGCCTGTACTTCTAATAATCAGGATTGGAATGTCTGCGATCTATGGAGCCTAGCTCAACAGAAGGTGGTCTACAGATAACTGCAAGGCTTGATGGGTCTGAGGAGCATGTGGACACATGCCACTCCCACATACAAATGCCCTGAGGCAAGCAAACAAAAAAGGACTGGAAACAGGTTAAAAAATGGAGATTCATTGTTATAGCCTCCTTTAATGCTGTGGATGTTTGCCTAAAATAGTTCTACTGGACAAGTTTTTAGGATGCAGAATTTTATAAAACAGTGATAAGTATTTTGCTAGCATTCAACTATGTTACAGTGTGTGGAAAATTCAAGAACCAGAAAAAACTTTTACACTTTAGTATAGAAAACAAACAGGAGTTGTCATACTCTCTTTGTAAAGAATACTTTTCATATCAGTAAATTTTTTTTTCTTTGAAAGATGCTTCTTCCAGAAAAAATATTTTTTGAAAAATCAAAGTCTAATACACCTTATACACTTCCTACATGGCCTTTAAATGAAAAAACCCACAACATTTCCTCAGAGAATCCTCATCATTTTTCAGTTCCTATCTTCTGTAGTTTAGAGCAACAGTTTGACTATTTATTAGCAATAATAATATGCGGTTGCTAAGAAAAGCAATTTCAGGTCTTTCTAAGTACTAAGTACTTAGAAACTAAGTAACTCTTTATTACATTTCATGAAGATACATGTTTGAATCAATCTATTTTAAGTTTTAAACTTCCAAAAGGCAACAGTTGTTCTTGGGTGTCCCATAAAAAAGAAGGATTTTTTTTTTTTTTTGCATTTAAGTTTATTTAGTGAGAGAGGTCCTGGTGGATTCCTCCCCTCCATGTGTTTCTGCATCATATATTCCTGCTCTTAAATTCACTTTAAAACCCTGCCTTCACTTTCTGAGTCTTCACTGAAAATGTGAGGGAAGAAAGCTGTACAATGGACAAAAACACAAGTGATGAGCTATTCACTGAGGAGTATGGCAGATCCTAGTGAAGTATTGAGTAACTCTTTCCTAGGAATATGTTCTTATTAAGACTTTGTAGATCCTTTGCTCTAGCATCAAATGACTTTTGGTTTGTCACTTGATTAACACTACAATCACTAAATTGTTACTGGACAATTACAATGTTTAATTAACTATCTCATTGAAAAGGTATATAAGACCTGTAACCTTTGGGAATAAAGGTTTATGTTGCAAAACCTTTTCAGTAAGAGTATTCCACTTAATTATCTGCTGTTAAAACTTTCACCAATAAACAAACTACTGGCTGCATGTGGACAGAAGAATTAGTTTTTTTTCCTGAAGGAAAGGCAAATTGTCCTTGTGTGCAGGCTTCATGAGTGGGCAAGTTAATTTTGTGCAGAGTCTCTGCCTTCCATCAGATACAGGACAGTGAATTACAGTACCATAGGCCTATTCCATGTCTGTCCCTCTGTCTAGAAGGTAATGGATTGTCTGCCTCTGAACATTTAGGTGTGAGTTAACCTCAAGAACAAAACCACACCATCAGTGACACAAACTTCAGATTTTTATTAAGTTGGATGCATAAAGCAGGCTGTTAACAATTTCTCTTCTAAGATTGTTATTCTGTCATAAACACACACACAACTGTCTAGGTCCCTGCTCTGCCAGTTCAGGCTACATGACACCATAGACCCAGGGGAACTTGACAGTTGTGATGACCCTCTGATGTGCTTGGACACAGTTCAGCAACTCAACTGCTACACACAGGGACTGCACAACAGGAACAGTCCTTTGTATGGTGCTGAAGGTCCACATGTTGCCCACTAGAGGCTCTTGTTTCCACTGGGTATTGCTTTCTGACTTAGATGGTGGACATTGGCCCACAGAAGCTGCTTCTGTGAAACCTTCTATATGTAACTGGATTCAAAATGATCATCTGGCTGTATCCTTAAAACCATGGGTGAAACTTCCAAATTCTGATAAGCATGTGTCCTTAAATTATTTCCTTGATTTTCTTGGGTCACATTTCCAATTTTTTCCAACAGTGCAAAAAGAAAAATTACATTTTAAAACATTGTGCGATTAGATTCTTACTTAATCCTGTGAATCTAGCAACTGGGACTTCAAAGAACAACAACAACAAAAATATGAGACCCATAATGAAGTGGTGAGAAGTTAAAAGCCTATCCACAGCTCCCCAAAAGCATAAGGATATTGTCGATCTTGCTCGTCTACAGATAAATCTTGTTGCCTAGGTCAAAGTTCTTAGGGCAAGATTTTCACTAAAGACATGCACTCTGTTGTTAAAATTAATTAGCTTTGTTTTTTTCAGATGAGAATCCTAAATTTTATTGTGATAACCAAGCATTTAGCTTCTATAAATTGCTGAGTTTTATGCCTCTAGGAGTAATAGATTATTTTGTTCTGGTGGCAAAACCAGAAATATTGAAAAATAATTATTTGCTGGGCAACATATGCATTTTCTTCATCATAAACTGTAATATTCTATTTCTTCTTTCTGAGTATTCAGCACTATTTTTCTCATACCTCCTCTTCCATTCAAATTTAGGGTAAAACCAAAATTGTTATCTCAAAATCAACATCTGGAATGTGTTCTTTACAAAATGAGCAAAATTGTACAATAATAATTTAATCCAAAATCAAAACGTAATTTCAAACTGCACTTTAGAAAAATTCCGAGAAAAGTTATGTATCCCTAGGAGTGTATTTTGCAGTGAATCTTGTCTTTACAAACTATTGCCCTGCTGTACTCTGTGCTCTCTGACTTTAGTAAGGCAGCCTAAGATCAGAATGGTTATTGAGATATGTGATTCCACTAAGACTTACAGTGCAAGAACAGAACCATTGCAGAACAGTGCAGGGACACAAGGACATCCAGCTAATAAGGCAGGAGGGGGGTTGTAACCCCATGAGTCACCTATAAATCTGCAGCAACACATCATTGCTTCCTAACTTACAAATGCTGTTGTGTAAAATGCATCATCTCAGTGATGAGGACAATAAAATTTATTAATGGCAGTTCCTGGTATGTCCTTATGGGCAAATTTTTTATTTTGTGATGCCTAGGTATGCAAACATGGTTTTGGGAGGAGGCATCTCTGTGGCACTCCAAAGTGCTGGAGAGGGTGGGAAATAACAGTGTTATCTCAGGAGGAGTTTTGGGTTGACTTGCTCAACCAGGCTTACCTTGACATCAGCTCTGCAGCATGTCCCCTTTCTACACTCTTTTTTCCCACCTTGGCTACTTCTGTTCAGGAAACAGAGTATGTTACGTGTTCTTGAGATGATGTACTACATAAGATAATACAAATCAAGTGTTTACACATAGCATAAGAGGAATGAGCTAGGCCTTGGAAGAGTTAATATCTTTAGAAACACTGATGTGTCATTTGCATAGAGCTAGGGTCTCAACTGTGAAAATCATAGATGATTCCATCTAACTATTTGGCTAATTAAGTGTTCAAATTTGGAGGCAAACTCATCAGTAGACATGGAAGCAAAGTAATGTTTTGTACAGGAAAAAGTCGTTTCCAAACACAATGACAAAATGGTGGGCTGCAAGAGCCATTGTGGAGTGTACCAGGCAGTCACTTAGGGCCTTTCCCCAGGCAGAACTGGAATACTCTTCCAAAATTTTACTCCTGTCCAGTGCTGATCTTTTCTCAAAGGTTTCTATGTGATGTCAGAGGAAGCATGAATAGTATATATTTTCTTCTAAAGAGGAAATCTGAAATGAGGAGTGATTTGCATGCTGCATATTGTCCTTATTTAGCAAAGGCTTGAATAAAACTGGTTTTTTTGTTTTGTTATGTTGTGCCTTTAGCTTTTATAGAGAGGCAAAGAAGGGAAAAAGGAAAGTGAGAAAAGGAAAATTGCTGTGGAGTGATTGTAGTCATATTAGTCAAACTGGAGTTTGTAGAAGGTTTGAGTATATACCTGCATGAAGAATCTTCTTTTCAAATTGATTTAAGGGAAAAGCATTAAATCATGAGAAGTGTGGAAATGGCTTAAGTTACAATAGTTGTCTGTTTTTTTCTTTTTTAAAAAAGAAACCAGATGTTATGTCAGACAGAATGAAAGTAACTTAATATATTCCCTTGGAAGTCCAAGATGTGCAATTTGGCAGTTGTAAAACCCCACAGTTGTGAAATGTATTTTATAATGTCATTTGAATGAACTCATTGATGGTAAGGTAAAGAAATCTTACAAACAGTGGTAAGTAGTATGTAATTTATTAAATGTAAGAATCACTTAGGGTTCTGTGGCCAGGATATACGTGACGTTCATGATCCCTGGTGGCACTGGCAAGTTCATATGTGCTTAACCACAACTCATCAACCTATCAGGGTGCGGTGCATATAGCAAATAGCATCACACTGGGTGTTGTGGTTTGAACTCAGCTGGTAGTCAATCGCCATGTGGCCAGTTGTTTGCTCCCCACTCCCCCACCTCCCTGGTGAAATAGGGGAGGGACAAAAGAAGAAATTCATAGGTTAAATAAAAAATATTTAGTAATAATAACAAAAACAACAGTAACAATAGTAAGTCCAAACAGGTAAAATGCAGCAGTAGCTCACCAAGCGGTGACTGGTACACAGCCCATCCTCAGCAGTGATCCGATTGCACCAGAAAAATCCCGCCACACTGACCCAAAAACTGAGACGGGGTGTGAGAGAGCATGCGTCAGCCTATATACAGAGCATGATGTCACATGACATGGAATGCTCCAATGATCGACCTGGACCCGGCCCTCTAGCTGTGCTCCCTCTCAGCCCAAGGAAAGTTAACTCTATTGCCGAAACCAGGACACTGGGATAAAGGCCACTAAGGCCACTTCAACTTGGGGTTTTGTCCTGGTTTCAGCTGGGATAGAATTAATTTTTCTTTTTAGTAGCTAGAATAGTGCTGTAGTTTGGAGTCAGTATGGGATATGGTATGGGAAGACTTCTGATAATGCACTGATATTTACAGCTGTTGCTAAGAGATCAGGGACTCTCCAAATCCCCATGTCCTGTCCATGCACAGGTGTACAAGAAGCTGGGAGGGGACACAGCCAGACAACCAGACCCAAATTAGCCAATGGAATATTCTATATCATGTAATGTCATGCTCAGTATATAAAGGAGGAGCGGCCAGGAAGGAGAGGGTTGTCTCTTGGTTCTGGGATTACGTCTGTGGGATCTTGGTATTTCAGGATCGCTAGCCATGAATGGGCTGCCCAGGGAGGTGGTGAAGTCCCCATCCCTGGAGGTGTTTAAGAGTAGGGTCGACATAGCGCTTAGGGATATGGTGTAGTTGGGAACTGTCAATGTTAGGTTAATGGTTGGACTAGGTGATCTTCAAGGTCTTTTCCAACCTAGATGATTCTGTGATTCTGTGAATGGGCTGAATATCAGTCAGTGGGTGGTGAGCAATTGCATTGTATAGTACCTGTTTGTACTTTCTATTATTGTTATTGTTTTATTTTATTCCAATTAAACTGGTTTTATCTCAACCTTTGAGTCTCCCTTTGCCCCTTCAATTTACCCCCCCATCTGTGGATTGGGGAGGTTGAGTGAGCAGCTGAGTTGCACTCTGAGCTCAAACCACAACAGGGTTACTGTTATTTGTTTCCTTTTAAATTTTTTCCACCATGTGTCCTGTCTCTAAAGCTACATCTGCATTGCCATGTAGAATATTCCCTCCAGGCACCCTTGAAACAAAATGGTCCCCTTGTCACTCACTGGCGAACTGTAGAAGGGGGGTTTCTGGTATTATGGTTGCTGGTATTATTCAGGGGAAACCTTAGGACACTTGGAACTTGGAAATCCTGCCTCCACAAAGCCCATTCACAGCAATATCAATAAGTCCTAGCTCCTGTTAGCCTCCAGCATTCCTATTTGTCCTTCAGATGCTGATATGCAACATCAAAGGTGACCAACATTCTGCCTTGACCGTAGCACTGTGTTCTTCCTAGAAGGTCTTGGATGTTGCCCATTGCTGCAGCAGATAAGTTCTATGTTCCTCACAAGTATGTAGTTACGCTCTCCAAGAGAAACAATTATGTGTGCCAGGATCCTGTCAGTCTTGGATTCAGGTTGTTTCTGGGACCCTGTGGAAATGAACTCAGTGGGTGCTTGTACAGTTTTCCTCCATGGGTAATACTGTAATACTGGTCAAGGTAGTCCATCAAGAATCTAGGAGCATTACGATTACAGTGAAAGATCTGCCATGACTTCCCCAAATGACTGGACAGACACTGACTGTCAACTTCTCTTCCTACATTCTTCCAACACTGAAATACCTCCTTGCAAGAACAGGACAGGTTCTCAGCTTGCCCAGGGGAATTCTTCCCTGTAGAAATCTGGACATGAGCAAAGCACATGGCTGAACAAAGATATGAATCCATATTCTTGTGTATGAAGCTGCCAGACAAACCTCATGCCAACTTCTTCTTCCTTTAACAAGACTAATACAAACTAAAATTATATATTTTATTAAAATTACGTATGTATTTATATACAAATTGAATCACGTGGCCTCACCCTGAACTCTTGTAGTGTGAAGAGCAGGGCTAATTGCTGCAGAATCAGCTCAAAGTCACCTTGGTAGCAGTTATAGTTCACTGTTGCAAATACCATGTTCATCCTCGTTCTGCTGTCCTTACTGCTTCAGATTTATCTTCCCTTAGAAGTGGAGAAAAAGAGGAATTCCAAAAAGCATGGAAGTTCGATATATTTTTTAGCACATGAGCTACAGAGAGACAACACAACAGCAGTAGGATGCAGTTTTCCTGATACTTCTGTGGCTTGGTACTGTTGGTAACCTTCAGTAACAACTGCTGAATTCCAAGGATAAAATCATTGCTGCCTGGTGCAAAACCAAGTGAGATTGTGCAGTATGGTGTCTCTAAACTTGCCCGTTTAGGTGACTGAGCATCCACTTGAGGAGAGTCATTGTGGCTTGATGAATCATTATACATTCCTTGCAAATCTAAGTTGTGACCTAATCATGTCCCCACTTTTCCCAGACATGCCCACAGATAGATCCTCTTTGGTACAACTTGGCTATGGTTGTTTACACTGCCATGGGTTCTTACAAATTGTTTTGACTTTTATTCTTCACTGTAAGAGTCCCTAGGGTGGGGGAGTAATTTTTTTTTGTTTTCAGTTTTTGTAATGTTCTGCTTAATGATTAGGTAGCAAGGCTCAATGGAAAAGATAAGCTAGGGTGACTTTTTATAGTGTTGAATTTCTAGGACAACCTGTATCACACCAGTCTCATGCTCAGGAAACACAGGCACATTTTTATCTTCAGTTCATAGCCTAAAAATGACTGGATGCCCTTCAGTTCAATAGCAGTTGTCAAACCCAGTAGAAAATCGGAAAGAAATGGGAATCAGAATGATTGTTTTGCATCCCAACTTAGTCGATGAACAACAGTAGATGTGTCCTGATTCACAAGGGGTTTTTATTTCTCTTAGAAATCAACACCCTGCATTATCCACACTATGTGTATTTTTGATTCTCACCTCTGATCCAGAGTGAACAAAATGCTCTGTAGCTGGGAGTCTAGGTATAGTTTGAGCCAGCAGGGTCCAGACGTAGAAGATGGGTGCGATGCACCTCATACTGTACATTTCCTTCAGTTCACTACCAGCATCTCTGTCTAGTTCAGCAGACCTTATACCTTCATGGGAACTCTGTGCATACATACCATGTGCAATAGCATGTGCCTCGTCCTCAGTTACATGGTGTGACAGTATGTTATAACAAAAACCTTTTGTTTGTACCATCACTGAACAGCCACAGTCAGTCTCCCAGGTCCCAGAAGAGACCATGTCCCTGGCCACAATTTACTTTTGAGACTTGTGTGTTTTTGTTATCAGGAGGACTTCATGAGAGCAATAGAAAAGACCACTAAAAACTGACACAATGTGGCTTTACAAATACCAGTGAGTGTTGCTGATTCCAGAAATGAAAGCAGCACCTCTCTAGGATAAATAAAGGAAATGCATCTGTGTTTGGGACAGTACTACACAGCCACAATACTACTGAGAGATACATGATCTTTACTAGAGGTTTACCTCAGAGATGTATTTTGCCTTTTTAGAGGACACATGGAGCTCTGCCTATGGGTGGATGATGAACCAAATGAAAGCTTATCGGTAAGGATTAAAGAGCAGTCCAGTATAGGTGACATTGTAGTGATTGTCTCTTCTAGGCTGCCTGACCAGAATGAACAAATGGGTGAGATCTTCTACAGACAGATAAAAGCAGCTTCATGTTTGTAGGTCTTGGTCCTCATGGGGGACTTTAACCACTCCAGTATCTTCCCTACACAGCAGGGCATAAGCAACCTAGGATGTTTCTGGAGAACATCAGTGACAACTTCCTGATACAAATGATAGAGAAGCCAAAGAGAAGAGGTGCTTTACCGGACTTTACTTACAAACAAGGAAACTTCACTGCCTGCACTAACTGCCTGCAGTTCACTGCCTGCAGTAACCATGAGATAGTGGAGTCCAAGATCTTGAGGGGAGGGAGCAGAGCAAAAAGCAAGATCACAATCCCAGATTTCAGGAGAACAGACTTTGGCCTCTCCAGGGATCAGCTTCAAAGAGACCTAGAGGGCCCTAGAGGGGATGAGATCCAAGAAATCTGGTTGATATTCAAGGGTTACCTCCTCCAAACACAAGGTCAGTCATCCCAATGATCAGGGAGTCAAGCAAAGATACCAGGAGGCCTACATGGATGAACAAGATGCTCCTGGCAAAACGCAGACATGAGAAGGAAGCATACAGATGACAGTAGTAAGACAGGCAACCCAGGAGGAATGCAGAGACACTGTCTGAGCATGAAGAGACAAGGACAGTCTGAGCCCAACTGGAGCTTAATCTCTCAAGGAAAATCCAAGGAAACAAGAAGGCCTTCTATAAGTATATATGCAACAAAAAGAAGACTAGGGAAAATGTGATCTCACTGCTGAATAGGGTTAGGGGCCCTGGTGACATATGTCTTGGAAAAGACTGAAGTATTGAATGTAATACTCACCTCAGTCTCTACCAGTAAGACGGACCTTCAGAAATCACTAGCCCCAGGAAACAGGGAGCAAGTCTGGAGCAAGAAAGACTTTGTTCTCTTCTTGTTGGAAGAGATTTAGGTTAGGCAACACTTAAGCAAATTGTAAATACATACATCCATGGGCCCTGATAGGATGCAGTCACGAGTATTGACGGATCTGGCTGGTGTCATTTGTGTCCATTCTCAATTATCTTTGATCATGGTGACTGGGAACAGTGCCTGAGGACTAGAGGAAAGCAAATGTCACTGCTATCTTCAAGAACGGCAAGAAGGAGGACCCAGAGAACTGTACACCATTCAGCCTTATCTTGATCCCTGGAAATATGATGGAACTACTAATCTTGGAAATCTTTTCCAGCTACATGAAGGACAAGAAGGTGTTTGGGAGTAGTTAACATGTACTTATGAAGCATAAATTGTGCTTAACTAAATTGATAATCTTTTACAATTAAATGACTGGCTTGGTAGATGAGGAGATCATGGCGGATTATTAAAAGAAATGTTGGAAGGTTAGAGGTCAGTTTTGTTAGGAACACTGTGGAACAAAATGATTAGGATAATGGTAGAAACAAATGTTTAACCCGCCATTTTATATGCATGTCAAAAAGCAGGAGCCTAGGTAGTATTAATGAGAAGTAGAGACAAAGAACTGTGATGACCTGCCTGTCTGCCAAATTATGAGGAAACGAGGTAGAAGGTAATTCCAGTAGGGGAAGGTCATGACCACCAACCCATGGACGACTGACTCTAATTACACCCCAGACTCAAAAAAAGTAGCCAGAGAAGGCAAACTAGGCATGTGTGCTAATTTACATGCTAAGCGTAGAGATTATGACCAATCATTCAGTAGATATGTATCAGGGTATTGAATATGTATAGATTGTGTGTATAGTCATAGCTTTTGGGAACACAGTGAGCTGTCTCTCCATGCATGCACATTCACGTAATAAAGGAACATACCTCCATCCTGTGTATGAATTGGGCATCTGCACTCCAGGTGATGAACCCCTGATTTTTGGGACGATGGGGAGAGCAGTGAATATTGTCTATGTGGACTTCAGTAAGGCTCTGACACTGTCTTCCATTAGTTCTTCAAAGCAAAACTGATGAGTAGACAGTGAGGTGAGTTGAAAACTGACTTAATGGTCAACCCCAGAGGGTGGTGGTCAGTGGCACAAAGTCTAGGTGGAAGCTAGTCACTAATATGGCATGAAGTCTAGTAACTAGTAGTGTACCCCAGGGGTCAATACTGGCTCCAATGCTGTTTAATGTCTTAATTTATGATCTGGATGGTGGGACAGTTACTTCGGCAAAGGGCCATTATGTTGATAGAGGGACTGGGGTAGCTGTCCTATTAGGAAAGCTGAGACTGTTTAGCTTGGAGAAGAGAAGGCTCAGGGGGAATCTTGTCATTGTGTACAAATACTTGAAGGGAGTATGTAAAGAAGGTGAAGCCAGGCTCTTTTCAGTGGTGCCCAGTGACAGGACAACAGGCAATGGGCACAAACTGAAACACAGGATATTCGCCCTGAACATAAGGAAACATTTTTTCACTGTGAAGGTGACAGAACATTAGCACAGGTTGCCCAGAGAGGTCATGGAGTCTCCATCATTGGAGATACTGAAATGTCTTCTGAACATGGTCCTGGGCAACCAGCTCCAGGTGTCGCTGCTTGAACAGGAGGGTTGGACAAGGTGACCACCAGAGGGCCCTTCCAGCCTCAACAATTTTGTGATTCTGTGATTTTGTGAAACAAGACCTACTTCCATCCTCCAGTTAAAATCTATCCTTTTATCTAGCCTTTTTAATTTGTAGTTATTTCTGGGGCTCCTACTGCCTTCTCTACTATGTAGTCTTAGAATGGGAATCCTGTTTCTGCAGGTCAGTGTACACAGTATCTGGGGATATCCCTGGAGGGAAGAGAGGTGACACTCATCAGATAGGCAATGTCATTCTAAAAGGAAGTCTTTAGATTGAGAGTCATCTGGATCCACAATAGGGAGCTTCCACTGCTTGGTCTGTGCGGGAGGAGAAATTAGGAATAGAGGTGAGAAGGAGAGCAGATGAAAGATCACTGTTTGCAGTAATGCAAACTGCCTGTGTTCATTGTTGCTAGCTTTGGGAGTCAGCCCCACTAGCTATGCTAGTCCTGAGTTATGCTGCTGTACCCCAGGGTGATCCTGGTTCATTCACTATGAGAACTCAGCAGAGGTCTGCTGCTCTTCTCCAGGTTACCATTTTTACACAGATCTTGCTTTTGGAAAATGCTCTTTCCTCATGACACTTAGTGTTTCAGCTTCACTGAAACATGTGAAGCTACATAGGTCACTACAGTGTTGCACTGGAATTGTCCCCATGTTACAGAGGCTTCCAAATAAGCAACCCACCACCAATTTTAAAAAATAAATAATTTATTTTTTCATAAAACCACCAGTCAGCTCTCAGTAGATTACAGATCCGGATGTCCGCAAGAGGAGAACAGAATAACTTTCTGGGGTTTAACAATAACCCAAAATACTTCACAAAGCTTCACTCCCCAGGGGTTTAACGACAACCCCAAATGCAAACTTCACTTCCTGGGGTTTAACGGGATCCCGAAATGTAAAACAAAGCCTCACACCCCGAAACGTAAAACAAAGCCTCACACCCCAGGGGTTTAACGACAACCCCAAACGTAAACACAGCTTCACTACCTAGGGTTTAATGACAACCCAAAATGCTCTATCACTCACCTAGAAAGTGAGGGCTCTCAACCTCGAGGACCTGCTCAGGGCAGCGTCCCAACCCAAGGCACCTCGAGGAGTTTCCCTGGGCGGCGTCCTGACCCAAGGGGAGAGTCCTGACTGCGGCGTGCAGCTCCAGGGGATGAGCTCAAAATGGCTCCCCCAGGGGACTCCGTTTATACCCAGACCGAATCTGACCTGTAGTCAATAGCGGCTCCCATTGGTCAAAGGTCTCAGCTACCGCGAGACCTTGAAAACAAAGACAGCCAAAACCTGCCACATTTCAGCAGCCAGGAAGCTCTATTTTCACTGGGCGGATGCACCTGCCACAATCCACCCCGTGACTACAGTCATGATTCAGCTGGTTTCCTTGAAGTGGTGGTGCAGTCACCTCTTGCCTTCAAGGTTAAAAGGGAGTGCGGTCTGGTGAGTCTCCATGCTCATTATGGATTGTCATCCCTAGGTAATTATATAATCAAAACTGAAAAGGCTGATTAACCATTCTAACAAAAAAAAAATTCAAAACATGAATCAATGCCCCATATAACACCACCAAGTCCAATCATATTCTTCTGAGGGCTGTCAATTTCAGAAGACTCATTCACCACCCCGTTGTCATCCGAGTCTTGATTGTCCATATGGATCCCCACAGCCAGGCAGGATGTCGACATCATCCATTCCTCCGAGGTCCTAATAAAAAAAACCAAAACTAGGCCTCGGATCAAAACCCGGGCATCAAGTTAAAAATCAGGGATTATCCATTGGACACTAATTCGGTGGGTTTTCCCACCTTTATCTAAAGCCTCCCAGGCATATAAACCCCTAGATTTTACCAGGATCATAGACACAATGCCAACTAAGGGCAACTTCACCATGACAGGCTGGCCTACATATCGCTCAACCATGCCATTGGCTTGAGGGTAATATGGTGTATAAAACACCCACTCGATACCTTCCCCTCGTGCCCAGTCTTGCACCACTGCAGCTGTAAAATGTGACCCATTATCACTCTGAATACATTCAGAAATGGGCAAAATGCCAAACAATCCTTTTAAAACTCGGATTGTTTGGCCTCCAGTAGCTACATTAACAGCTGTAGCCATAGTTAGTCCCAATACCACCTCTACTCCCACCAAGATGTACCTTCTTCCATGAGATGGCTTTAAAAGACCAACATAATCAACTTGCCAGGTGCTCCAAAGTGCCTTACCTTCTTTAATATGTTGGGTTGGTGCTTGATTTGGATGGTTAATCTTAAACCTCACTTGACATTGTGGACAAGCCATAAGAATTGCTTCACACATCTTCATTGGCACAGGCCATCCCCGGGACCGACACCCATAGTAAAGATCTATTTTCCCTGAGTGACCTCGCTTAATATGTAGCCACTCAACCAGCCGATCCCAATCTCCTTTGTCACTATTAACTACCCTAATTTGGGCCAAATGATCTACTTGTTGATTCCATTTTGCAGCAGGGGTTCCATCTCTTGCACGGCCCTTTACCCACTCTGTATACCGCTGTTCAGCCTCCTTAAATGAAGTGGAAGAAAATAACAAAGGTCTAACTGGTCCTTGTGGTCCCTTCTGGAACACACCACAATAAGAGGCGTGTTCTTCAAATCCCCACTCCACTCTCAACAAATCCTGTAGATGTAAGGGCCCCAACTTCTGATAAGTTTTAAGTTCATCCTTTAAAACATTCAGGGCCTCTGTATACTGTAACGTCCAGTCCCATGCTCTATTTTTCCGAAGCAAATCATATAAAGGGCAGGCAATTACCGAAGACCCTGGTATATGCTTCCTCCAATAACCCAACAGTTGCTGCAGTTCTACCTTATTACCTGGTATCTGTCCCTTCTCAATAACTGATAAAATATCATCAGGTACTACAATTGCTCCAGCCACCCACCAAGCTCCTAAAAATTTAATTTCTTGTCCGGGACCTTGGCACTTAAAAGATGGAATATCTAACCCATTTTTAGTTAACAGGTCCCAAATAATCTCAGCCACTTGTCTCACCTGTTCTTTAGTATTTCCACCCACCAATATATCATCTATATACTGATATATATGAACACCCAACAGCACCTCCACCATATCAAGAAGCTTGGCCAAAGCATTATGAGCAATAGTAGGAGAATGTTTATACCCTTGTGGGAGTCGATTGAAAGTATATTGAATCCCCTCCCAGGTAAAAGCAAACTGAGGCTTATCTTCATCTCTCAGAGGAATCATAAAAAACATATCTTTAACATCTAAAACAGCCATCCATAAATGAGCACCTACCTGTATTGTTGCTACTACTGATGATATATTTGGGATAGCAGCTGTTAAAGGTGGAGTATTGCTGTTCAATCTCCGATAATCAATTGTTAACCACCAATGCCCATCTGGCTTACGGACTGGCCAAACTAGAGAATTACAAGGGGAATGTGTTTGACTTATAATTCCTCTTTTTTCAAGATCATTAATCACCTCTAAAATACCCTGTTTAGCAACAATTGGCAGTGAACACTGTAAAACACAGGTCACTTTAGATTGTGGTAATAAAGGAGCAACCTGCAAAGTTTTTACATGAACAGTTCCTATACCCCTACCTCCAAAACTCCACACTCTGCCATCTGGCAAACACCACTGTTTACTTGCCAAAACATCAAACCCCAGTATATTTCCTTTACAAGGATTTAAAGCCACTTACAACACTGTCATCCTTTTTTTCCCTGGTAACCAAAATTGTGTTCTCACTAGGGGACGTTTTTCTATTGCCCCCGTCACACCTACTATATTTGTAAATTTCCTCGATAGTTTAAGTCCTAACTCAGTGGCTTGTTGTCTATTTAAAACACTAACTTGAACCCCTGTGTCAATTGAAAACTCCAAACTTACCCGTTTAGGACCCACAGGAATATATATATAAGGTTCCTTATCAGAGGACCATTGGCAGGAATTCACCATGCGGAGTGGGCGGC
Organism: Strix uralensis; assembly: GCF_047716275.1. Lineage (NCBI taxonomy): Eukaryota > Metazoa > Chordata > Aves > Strigiformes > Strigidae > Strix > Strix uralensis. The sequence continues at coordinate 64,368,790 of NC_134012.1, forward strand.
CCGATGCCCAAACCGCAGCTACTACTTATTTAACTCTCTCAACTCCCCCCTCGATGCCACAAAAGGGTTAATTTTCCCTTCCTGAGGGAGTACAGTTACCTGTGTTTCCCTTTGTTCTCGAGTTTTCTCCTCCAGCAATTCCACCAACTTTAAGATATTATCAGTAGATTGCCCATGCAACCCGGCCCGGGGTACCCCCAGTGCCAGTGCCTTCTGCCAAAGATCATTCCTAGATCATTCCTTCCTGACTCATAAAATCGGCCTGGCTTATCTTGGGGCAATTCAAACGCTCTACGAGCAGGCTGTTCAGCGGGGGAAGCTGTTCGACTATATTTCTGTAACAACTCCTCTATGGACATCCTGCCTACTACACCAATTGATATGGAGGCTTCCAAATAAGCAACCCACCACCAATTTAAAAAAATAAATAGATTTATTTTTTTCATAAAACCACCAGTCAGCTCTCCATAGATTACAGATTCGGATGTCCGCAAGAGGAGAACAGAATAACTTTCTGGGGTTTAACAATAACCCAAAATACTTCACAAAGCTTCACTCCCCAGGAGTTTAACGACAACCCCAAATGTAAACACAGCTTCACTACCTAGGGTTTAACGACAACCCAAAACGTAAACAAAGCTTCACTACCTAGGGTTTAACGACAACCCAAAACGCTCTATCACTCACCTAGAAAATGAGGGCTCTCAACCTCGAGGACCTGCTCAGGGTAGTGTCCCAGCCCAAGGCACCTCGAGGAGTTTCCCTGGGCGGTGTCCCGAACCCAAGGGGAGAGTCCTGACTGCGGCGTGCAGCTCCAGGGGACGAGCTCAAAATGGCTCCCCCAGGGGACTCTGTTTATACCCAGACCGAATCTGACCTGTAGTCAATAGCGGCTCCCATTGGTCAAAGGTCTCAGCTACCGCGAGACCTTGAAAACAAAGGCAGCCAAAACCTGCCACATTTCAGCAGCCAGGAAGCTCTGTTTTCACTGGGTGGATGCACCTGCCACACCCCATCTTGTGCCATGTCATGGAGTGTTTTTCTTCAGTGACTAAGATGTAAGGGAACTCAGTGCAGTAACAGGTAGAGGAGTTTTAGAAGCATAGTTCAGGAATGCACTGAACACCAAGGTGTGGCTGATGGCTGACCAAACTACTCTCAACAGGTCAATAGATGGGAAGAAAACATCTTTGACAAGCCCACTAAAGGAGTCTGTAGTACACTTCTGGTTGTCTTTGTTTTCAGATATCAGACTAAATCTGCAAGCACACCACACTTCTCTTAGTTAACAAGAAGTAGCTGTTGCATGGGAGTCCTTGATCAAGGTGGTGTAGGCCTAAGACAAAGAAAGTAAACAGTTGTAACCTCCTCCCAAAATACAAGTTACTAGTGAGACACCAACTATGGTGAGACATGGTGGCTTCTGGATAATCCCTGCCTGTCACACTGCTGTCAGGCAATGATAGAGCAAAGAGCAGGATTTGCAGGAGAAGTAGTATGTACAAGCTGTTCCTTTGTTTAGAAAGTATGTTCATTTGGCTTGAGAGAATGAAGGGAAGGTGGTATTAAGCAATTTAGCCTGCTGCAGGATGAGAATTGGGGTGAAGTAAAGAGAAGACCTTTGGTGCTCTTTGAACACAAGGATTAAATCAGGTGGAGTAAGCAGTAAAGAGTAAGGATGTGAAAATGAGAATCTCACTGTAATGTGAGCTCAGTATCACACTGAGTTGCTACAAGGCTATGCAACCTTAAGACAACTGGAGATGTACAAAGGGACTGGAGGGCAAAGGATAGATGCTGCAGCTCAGAGCGATTAGTGCACTATGGAATAATTACTACTGTCACCAACACAAGAGCGTCAGGTACTCTTCCAAAACAAATAACTGGCAGAATCAGATCTCATTAGCAACACTAATTAAGTCACTGGAGCCAGTGGGCAAGAACTGAGGTTTCTGTGGTACTTTGATCCTGCAGAGTGTTGAATTCTTGTCACTGTTTTTCAAAAACTTGTTCCCCAGTTGTGTTGTGTTCATAGTTTTCAACTTTGGGTTTTTCATTTTTGTTTGCAAATCAAGTCTGGAGAAACTGCTTCTATTGCCATAAGGCTGTCACCAGGTCTGATTACCCAATTGCTCAAATATTCAACAAAATCAATAATTTTCCCACAGTGTTGGGCCATCTGTGCATAAGAAAGGCTGTGCAATGAAAGGCCTTTTTCCTCTCTCTTCCCAAATCTTCCAATACCAAGACCTGTATTCTCATCAAACATTGCCTTCATTTGTCCTCCACAGCCACAACTCTATGGAGAGCATGAAAAGCCTCTTCAGTCAAGCAGTGGGGTTTAGTAAGTTGTGAGAGATGAAAAACTAGGTCTGGGAGAAACACGGACTGAGAAAAACATCCTGAGAAAGAGATAAAAGTTGAGGCCCTTTGAGCTAAGGAATGCCTCAAACACTCGCAAGATGAAACTATAGTCACAGGGTGGATGGTGCGGAGGTCGAAGCTGCTAAGGCTGCCCGAATAACACAAGATGCAGCTGGAGGAGGGAGCCCTGTGGAGACAGGACGGCTCTGCTCTGGTGCACCTGGCCAAATTTCAAGGACCATCTGTCTGGTGAATGACCTTTGCTTCATTATCCACGAAATACATATTAAAGTTAACACCCCTCAATATGCTAATGAAGACTAACATGATCATTCTAATAATCATCCCATGAAACACCTTACCCCTCCCCGTACATGGGATACGTAGGTGTGTGGGTCAACCCAGGGAATGGACCCAAAGAAAATGTGTATAAATCAAGGGGGGAGGAAAAGGGGGGGGGGGGGGGGGAGGGGCGGAGAGTGTGCAGTGAAGTGAAGAAGAGGGATGCCTCCTGGAACCCTCACTGGTGGGATCGACACAGAAACCCAGACCGGTGATCTCTATTCCCCTATTCCCTCTATCTCCCTTCTTTCCTTTTTCCCCTTTTTCCTTCACTACCATTAAGAGGTGCAAGGCATACTGTATTGCTTGCCACAACTCATTATATACTTAGCCAATTATATCGTGTGTTCAATTAGTACATTGTGGGTTGTTAATAAATGTTTGGACTTTGAGACTTGTCTCAATGTTGTCCGCTCTGTTGGGGATTTGCGAATCTGAGTCACTTGTTTCCCTCATCTGAGAGGGACGTGACATAAATGAAGGAACTTAGCTGTACTACTTCTTCTTGGGGCACATTAGGCTCAGTCTTATCCATGTCTTTAACATCATGGTAGTTGCTAATGAGATGTGAAAGGCCTGGTGCAATCTTTGGGCTAAGGTAATTTAATAGTAGTCTGCAGAGTCTTCAAGCTGTTCTTTCTTAGAGGCTTTTCAGCTACAGCTCAGTCCTGGCTGATTCTGTGTTCTCATGCTCTTGCTTCATCTAAAATGTGGTATTAGGTTTCATCTTAGCTTTTTGTTTTACTTAGATGAGGACACTCTTTGACAATGACTGTAGAGTCATCTGGGACTTGAGCTGCTGTTTGGCGAGTGCGAGTGCTGCCACCAAAATTGAGGGAGGAGTGAATATAACTTATTTTATGATGTTTCTTGTGACATCTTTAGTGTCTCCTTTCTGTAAACATCACATAATTTTGATAAGGAAGAATTATTATCGCTCCATCTGGCTGGATGACTGGTGCAAGACTGGAGACCTAGCAGGAAAGGGAAGAGAGAAACAAAAACCTTTTGCTTCTGTGGAAAAAAAACCTTTCTGATGGAGTTCTTCATCACATGGATAAAAGTTGTTAGGACATGAAATGGTGTTGTAGAGAAAAGTCTTTCACCTATGAAAATGTCATGATAGAATGATATCTGAGCTGGGAAAAAAAACCTGACAGGAATGAAAGCAAAGATACAGAAGGGCTACAGCTGTCCAAGAGATTGAAGCCCTCACTTCAGGTGAATGCTCTGTCTTCTCTCCTTGTTATCCTGAGCCTGCCTTAACACACACTAATGCAAAATACTTTTCCCCATTGGCTATAACTTGATGAATGCCACGTGAACTGAAGGTGCAGCAAATAAACTTCAGTGCTTAAATGACAAATGTTAGCCTGGTCATGAGGTAACATTGAATAAGGAAAGTAGGAAGTAAGTATCTATACCGTCAAGTGTCAAGGATGAAGCTGTTATAGATTTTCATCCCTATGACCTGGGCAAGGGGAGGCATACAATGTCCCATCTCTTCTCTTTCCTGTCTCCAATCTGCTGCTTCCCTGGCCAAAGCATCTCAGAAAACAGAGAGAGAAAGGCCCATGGGAGTTATGGACTGAAGAATGAGCATGCAGATGGATCAAGGGAGTACCAGAAAAGCTACTGTTGTTCCAACACATTGCTGTGTGGAAGGAGTTGGGCTGACTTTTGTTTGATGTTGGAATTGAAAAGTAGTACATTTGCTCTCCTATCTTGGCTGGGAGAGGTGCATATGCCTGGCAGAACCTGCTCCTCTGATGTCAATCCTCAGCTGGATACAGTAGTAGGACCAGGGTGGGCTTTTGTCTCCAGCTTGAAAGGATAGGCTCTGTGACAGGATCCGTCAACATAATTTCTGTGAGAAGAGGAATGTGCTGCAGTTCATGCTTTCCCTGGCTGTGTCCTGGCTAGCCTTGTTATAACCCATTTCATACTTGCATATCCCCTTGTAGCTAATTATGCTTATTTATTTGTGTGGTCACAGTTCTGCAACAGTCCATCTGCTACACAGAGATGTGCTGATGTTAAAACACCTGTTCTCCTGCATTACCCGGGAGAAATTCAGGACACATGATTCCTTACCAGAGATTATGTTCTGCTTTCAGAAGAATATGTGTGCTTTACATCTTTAAATGACAGGACTGTTTTAGTAGAGGCAGTGGCAATGAAAATCTGTTTCTATGTGGGACTCATTATAGCATGGCCAATAAAACACATCTTCCTGAAAGTCAGCAGATGCTTTCTAATGAATTTTGGTAGTGACCGAAAAATATTGCAGCAGAAGACTTATGGGAAAAGAAAGAAGAGATAATGGTAAGCAAGATGGGGAGAAAGATCTGTGACATGTTCTATTTGCAGGAGGATTTGAAATAAAACAAAGATCAAATATAAAAATCTTGTGCAAATGGGTACGTGGGGACTAAGAGGTAGTGAGGATGGGGCTTTTAACAGTTACTAATACATATTGACAGGGATTTCATGTAGTCAAGTAGAGGTATTCCGCTGGCTTCTTTAATAAGCCACCTGTGGGCTGGTATGATTTCAGGCATAGACCAATTTGATGAGCAGGGGGTAACACCAGTATGAGGGACCACACAACAGGACTGATTCCAGTTGCTTCCAAATCATAAGCAAGGTCACCAGAAAATTGCAAGTCAGAGTTCAAAACCAAGAAAATGATGTATTCATTTTAAAAAAAAAGAGAGGAAAAATTATTACTGGCATAGTTATTATTTATGAAGTATGCATTCCTGTGCTGTTCTGTTACCCACCTCAGGACTCTCCAGACTTGAAATAGACTTTGCTAAATGAAAGTAGATGGTACTGTATGGCCCCATGACTCCAGGATCTGGATCAGAGAAAGGAACAGTAAATATTATAAGGTTGATGAGGCATCTTGTAAGAGATGGAGCCTGAAATATATCCTGACACAAGAAAAATTCTCATCAGGAGCAGTAATACTAGAAATGATCTAACATTCACTGTGAATTCAGTTGAGGCCTCCACCTACACAGAAATTCACATTGCCATTCTGTAAACACCTCTTCTACATGTATTAATACTATCCAGAATGTTAAAATCAGGTAGGTATTATGGAGATACTTAGGCAGTGATATTCTTGCAAAGAACAATACTTGTATTGTCCTGAACCCCCACTGCCTGTAAAATTCAGCATGAAATAAGATCATGTCACAATATTCAGGGACAGGAGATACCAAGAACGATACAGTAGCTCAAATGGATCTATTAGACTGTACACAGCACAACAGTGGCCAACTGTTGTCAGAGGCCAACTATGCTGAAATTCCTAAGCAGAACTTCAGGACAAGTTGGACGGGAGGTATCTCCCCTTCCTGTATCTCCTGTGCTAAATTAACCTTCTGCTGTCAAACTTTTGAATTATCTGGAAGGAAAATAACATGTCAGTTGTGGATAACCACACCTTTAGAGGGATTTGAGCAGGTATTGGAGACTATATTGAAATGAGAAAGCATAGTGTTCTCCACTGTCCTGTGTTGGCCACAACACATCCCCCGGAGATGTGTGGAAAATTTTTATTTGAGTGTAGAATGTAGGATTATCTCAGGCAGAACAGCCTTCCTTTCTGGAGTGTGTCCTCAATAGTAGAGCCCAGGATTTCAATACATTGAAGTGCCTAGCTGATACACGTGGCTTAGCTAGGCAGTAGAATAAATAACTCAGATGAGGGAGAGTAAGTCTAACTGCTTAGATTAATGAGATAAAGCCCCAGAATCTTATCATCAAAGTGTTTAGTTACTGATTACAGGAGGACTGCTGTGGCTAGGCACGTACCCTGGTCCCATGTACTGAGACAACATGGTGTATACCTGGCTACATGGAAATGTAGCCAACACTCTGCAGTTAGACTGGAATCACCACCTCATGGTTCCTATTACCAGTCTGTAAAGATATGTGGACTATGATCCAGGCTGTTGGATTCTAGTCACTCTTCTCCTTCATCTTTGTGATGATTTTAAGGCCAAATTAATATCTGAAACTAGAAATGTGTGGTTAGTTTTCATAAGACTGAAAGGGGACAAACCAATAAATATTTTTTTGTGAATATTTTCATGGGAGATAATCTCCCTGCTCCCCTTTATACCATGTTATCCAGAACTCTCTGGATTTTATAAACAGGCAATAAATATTACAGGCTTTCCCCTTCTTGTCTATTCTTATTAGGTAAAATAGAGATTCTTGTTGGGTTTTTGTTTGTTTGTTTTCTGTTTAAAATGTGTGTTAAAAAATCAGTCTGATGCTAAATAAAATAAATGAATATATTTATTTCATCTTGTATATTTCTATTACCTCCTCTCTACAAAAAAACACAAAAAGCCACCCCCCACAAAAACTTGAAAAGCTGAAAAACCCACAGATGTTTTCCTAAAAAATCTTCCATTTTGTTGTACACTATGAATGGTTTTGGTCCTTGTGTCTGGGCAAAAAGTGCTGAATGAAAGTTTTCACTTACTAAATGCAGAAATGAAAGTCAGTAAATCTGTTTGAACACTGTCCAGTGGTGCACACCCTGGGGTGGGCCCATTTCTTGTCACTCCTCCTGCCATGGCTGACTGCTGCTCTCAGGCTGCTGCAGACTGAAGGGTGTTATGCACAGTGAACAGCTTTCTTAGGTGGTGGATAGGCCCATGCTGGCTGGATGCCAAGCACGGTACGGTCAACTTATCTGAGTCCAATGTAATTGAACTGTGATCCAAGAAATCAAGGACAAACTTAAGCAGGTCCCCTCATGATGCTCTCTTGATGTCTTGATAGCTGAAATCTGATGTCTTGGTGTGAATTGCATTCTCTTCTCTGCAGGTTTAAGTGTCACAGTGGTACCTATCTGTCTGTCCTTGTCAGGACAGATACAGTTATTTGATCTTTCCTGAAGAGTCTGCTTTTCCCCTTGGCCCAGGGAAGTCTTCTATCCTCTTTGGGACACCAAGTGCCCTTGCACCAACAGTTTTCAGGGATCCTCCAGGGCTGCCTGATTTTCAGGTGATATAAGTTGTTGGCCAAGCTCTGAGCCAGGGTTGGAACACCAAAACTGTCTTGGATATGTTACTGGAAATAAATATGCCAAATAAATATACCATTTAGCAAGGAGAGGTTATTAATTCACTGGTTTCCACCCGGTGTTCCATCACATGGCTAAACCACGACTGTGTGTGAGAAATAAATCATTCAGCAGTACAAAGACTCAGGAGTCCATAGAATTCAACCAAAAAACCACCCATGCCTTTCACTGCTATATCACTTGGGTATCCAAAGTTGCCAGCTGGGCCTGAAAATGTGAGATGGAGAATTTTGCAGTTTCCTTTTCTGCTGATGAGTTATGTACAATGTTGAAACAAACAAACCACTGTTTCCCAAATTTGACTAACTCTAATTACTGCAGTAACAAAGTTATTACTGACACTTGGGCTCACTAGCACTTTTTTAAACTCTCACATGTGTGTTTCCTCAGATTTATCAATACTTTTGAACAAATTAAATGTTTCTTTTTATTCTGAAAGCTTCTTATCTCTTCACTTTTTTTTTTTTAATATGGGCAAAAACCTGACACATCAGATACATTACTTTAGGCATTAGTATTCCCAACCGCTCCTTCAATAAGACACCCTTCTGTCATGGAAAACAATTTATTCCAAGAAGTTTTCAGTGTCTTAGGCGCAGTCTTGTATAGTCATTTCCAACTGTTATGCCTATATTTTCCACAAAATGACAGCTCCACTTTTCTAAAGGAGTTTTAGATTATATCTCTAAGTAAAAGATGCCTGTCTCTAAGGCCTGGCAGCCTTGTTTGTATACACACAGTTAGTCTCCTCTCACTCCAAAACAGAGAACTCAATCCTTGCTATGGTGCATTTCCACAGTCCTTTAGACCCTGTTACATACATACCATCTGTCCTAGCACACTCAAATGACTGACACGGAACATCCTGTACCCTGATCAGGAAGACTGGCAGACTGTTTAGCTTCTGTCATGTCATTTTTCTGGCAGCTTCTTGTGATGTTCCTGTTTCTGGCCTTTGAAACATGACTGTGATCCTGCTTCCTGCTGGGCAGCCCCAGAGAAGGGGCTTTGCCTACCATGCTGCTGAACACTCATGGAGGTGACTGGAGCATACCAGATCTGGCCTGGGCACACACACAGGATGCAGAGAACTCTGGGGTCCGTTGTCTTCAGGATGGTGCTCCAGATCTTAGAGCTGGGAGATCAACCTTGAAGCTATTGGTTTGCAGAGCAGACATCAAGCAGAACTGTCATACAAGATTTGCTTCCTGGTCCCATTTTCATGGAGGAGACACAAGAGAATGTCTCAGCAGACCCTCAAGACAGCAAATGAGTGCTCTAAGCATCTCTACAGAAGATCCCTCCTCCTCTTCTCTGCATTTTACTGTATTTACCCGAGTATTCTGAGTTTTGACTAAACAACAGGAAAGACAATAACATGTAAATCTACTCCTGACACTGAATAAGGCACCACTGGGTGGAAGTTTTCTAGTATTAGCATCACAACACTATTAACTGTCCTGCCTTGAGGCAGAACTGATGATATCATGTAGATGTGAGGAAGGCTCTCCTCTCTGTTCCACCTTGGGGTGCCAATATTTGGGAGTACTTGAAGATACAGGGAGAACTTCCCCTCAAGGAAGACATGTAGGCACTGTGATTCTCCTTGTAGCTGGTTCACACAACTCTATTGGTGAACATAGTGAACTTTTCCAGGATGACAGCTTGTCTTTGAGAAGTGTGAGGCTTAGAGTATAACCAGATGAGACCTGACTGGGTTTCCTCCAGGAGAAGAGTTGCTTAACAATGTTACTTTCCTCCTCCTTCACCTCAAAAGGAAAAAAAAAAAAAAAAAGAAGATAAGAATGGGAGGGTGAGCACTCTAACTGGCAACTGTTTTCTCTGAGCTTACTGAGGTCTTGGAAGCAGGGTTAGAAGACCCAAAAAACGCATTATCTTTGTGAATTGAGTGAACTGCCAGTTGATATCAAAAGAGAATGGGATTTTGCTCTTACTGCCAGCTCTACTGTGGGTGAGGTTTACGTACAAGTAACGTACTACTTCAATGGTTGATTACTAAACAGTGTGGTTTTAGTACCTGATGGGATACACATAAAAGACCACTTTTCATTTGCCTATCTTTGTGATTTCATTTAGAATGGGACTGATGGTCACCGATTTTTAAATGAGACATCCTGGAATTCTGTAAAGGGAAATTCTCTTATATGATGGCAAGATTGTCCTGGTTTGAGACCAGAGGGCAATGGAGCACCATGCAGCCACTCACTCACCCCTTCCACCTCAGGAATAATTAGGAGAGAAAATAAAGCAAAAGGCTCGGGAATCGAGATAAGGACAGAGAGGGATAACTCACTGTCCTGGTTTAGCTAGGATAGGGTTAAGTTTCCCCAGCAGTGCGGGGGAAGCTCTAGCCGGATTTTTCAATACCACGCTGGTCCACTCCTGGCGCCCAAGCTCGGGAGCGCAGGAGAGTCGGTGAGCGCGTGTGTTATGAGATCTCTCTGCTCTCACTGCTGTATCGGTAGATATCTTGCTCTGTCCATTGTTATTACTGTTATTGTTATTGTTGTTGTTTGTTTTGTTGCTGTCGCACTGTTGTATTAAACCTCTCCTTATCTCAGCCCCAGGGCTTTGTATTTCACTCCCTTTGTGGGGGAGGGGCAGCGGCCGCGTGCTCTCAGACCCCGGCAAGGACTAAACCACCACACTCACCCATTACGCTCATGGGCAAAAGTTAGACTCATTAGGGGAAGAAAATACCCAGTAATTTAATTCAGATGATGATAACAACAACACTTAAGAGATAGAGTAGAGCAGTGAGAAGCATTAAAACATCTTGAAAACATCTTCCTCCACCCCTCCTTTCTTCCTGGGCTCAGCTTTCCTCCTGGTTTCTCTACCTCCTCTCTGTCAGCAGCACAGAGGACAGGAAATGGGGTTATGGTCGGTCCATATCTCCTTCCTTCTCAGGAGGAGGACTCCTCTCATTTTTCACCTGCTCCAGCATGGTGTCCCTCTCATGGGAGAGTTCTCCATGAACTTTCTCCAACATGAGTCCTTCCCATGGGATACATTCTTCCCGAGATGCTCCAACATTGGTCCCTCCCACAAGTTGCAGTCCTTAACTGCAACAACAGGGACTTCCCACAGAGTCCTGGCCTTCTTCGGGTGCATCTACCTCCTCTGGTGTGGGGTCCGCCACAGACTGCAGGTGCGCATCTGCCCCATCATGGACCTCCACGGGCAGCAGGAGAGCCTCTGTAGAGGAGTCTCTGCACTAGTGCACATCCCCAATTCCTCCTCCTTTCTTCTGCTGACCTCAATGTTTGCATAGGTATCCTTCTTGCAACTCCTCCTCACAAGTCCTTCTCCTCCGACATTCCCCTTCTTAAACATGATATCACAGAAGTGTGGCCACCATCACTAATTGGATTGGCCTTTGCGCAGAGGCAGGTCTGAGTTGGAGCTGGAGGAACTTTGAGAAGCTTGTCACAGGAGATCACTGCTGTAACACACTCCCCCACTACTAAACTCCCACCACACACACAAACCCAGTTATTCACAAACCATAAAAGAAACCAGTGAAACACTTAGAGGAACCTGGATAAAGAGAAAGAGATGATCTTGTGAAAAGAATGTTTTCCAACCACGTTTTGTTAGCACAACATTATAATGTTGTATGTAAGGCAATAAAAAAGAAAAGATGACTCCTCACACCAGAGAATAAGAAATATGAACTAGGTGAAATTTTAAATTACTTTTTTTTTTTTTTAAATTATTTTAGAATTTAAAAATGTAGTTTCTTTCTGGCTTCATTTTCAACAGGTAGAAAACTGACAAAGGATTACAAAAAGCCCATGATGCATCATTACTGGTACTGATGTTGCTCAAAACAAAACATTACCTTGCAACATGCTGTGTTTAGAAAAATAAATACATGCTTAAAATGCATTAAAACTTTTTTTTTAGGACACATAAAAATGTATTTAGTCTCAAATTGAACTTGTTTGGTTTGCCTCCCATACAACTAATTTCAGACTGACTAAACTAATTTTTAAAAAGTGGTTTTTTTCTCATCAAAACCTGAGTTATTGATACAGAGCTGATTACTTTTCACAGGTTTGGAAGACTATTGAAAAGGCACAGCAGAAATATAACTGAATTGAACATGGAAATATGCAGTCATTTTCTACCAACTACAATTAAAATATTTTTTACTTAGCATTGTTAAGGTCATGGCTAAGCCATCAAAATCTTTCTTGCTTGTATTTCAGCTATTTTTCAGCAGTTTTTTCTCTGCCTCTGTTAAATGAAAGCCACCCGTATCTAATGAACTATTTAAATTCATACTTCAGTTGTGGAACTCACTGCCACAGGAATTCATCAGAATTGTAAGTGGTCTTAGAAGAGGAATAAATATTGTAGTGAAGCATATGTTTATTCCTGGGTACTTTAACAGATAAAGATATGATGATATTCCAGATATTTCAGTGCAGGTAGCTTTTTAAGACTGTTTTTGGTGGAAGTTGAGGCTGTATAATAAAAGAAAAAGTCACTTTGCACTTCACTTATGCATCTGTATTAGGCTGCAGCTGGGGACAAGATACACAATTAAGGGACTTTTAGTTTGATTCAAGAAAGATGGGTTTGTGTTCACAGCTGTGTGGTGGCAGCCCATTAATCTTTACTGCGATACATTCCTTTTCTGTGTTTGATGTATTGTAGCTACGTAGTTTGATCAGATATTAAAAAGGATTGTCTCTGTTCTCTGCCAACTTTGGATGTTACAGAGATGCAGACTTGGTATCTAAATTTTATATCTCTCAATACTTTGGATACTGCCTCTTTCATATCATACATGGATAGATATTTGCCACTGTAATAAAGAAGAAAATAGTCTTCATCCAGCCAGGATCAGTGGTATTATGATATTTCCATTATCAAAATACAGGAATGGATCTGATTCTCTTTTCTCAGAAACAATCAGCTGAAAAAAGGTTATCATTACTCAGATCTTCACATCAAGTGGAATTGCCAGGAGGTTGAAAACTCTATATGTATGTGGAAACCGCTTCTCAGAATTGATAATTCTGGTCTGATGTTTAGTTTTTCCAACAACAGGAAGGAACAAAAGAAATTCAAAAGTTCAGGTCTAAAAAGCCCAGCTCCTTGTACACTTGTCCAGGAAGATTATAGTTTCAGATAAAGATAATGGTAATGATATATAATGATGATGGTAGTAGTGGTAATAAAGAGGGGTCAAACTTTTTAGATATAGTTTCTCTCTGTGGTGTCTTTAACACCTGTCCTGCCAGGCAGAAAGACTTGGTGTCATAAAATTATTTTCTTTTGTTGCTTGCTTCATGTGGTGGGATGACCCTGCTGCAGACCCACAGGAAATCTCCAGTCATTTCATAGTATTCCTCCCATTGTCCTGTCTTCAGTGCTTTGGAAAACACATACCCATTGTAATTATTCTCCCTAGATACTGTTTGGCTTTGCTATGTGTGCTGGAAAGGAACTGAATCTGTAGCCTGTTTGAGTGCGGAAGTATAAATTATTTCTTTTTGTGTTTGATTTCTGTAGGAAAATGGATCAAAAATGTTAAAAAATGTGATTTAGCACCTTCAGGGAGATCCCACTCTTTCTGCTTCATTATGTTTTTATGAATTGTTCTTAGTGTTCAACTCACCATAAGCAACTAATGTTTTTCATGACAGAGACTCCTCCTCTCCCACCCAACAATACAAACACCATGACAAAAAAGTGAATTAAGCTTGAGTTTTGACCTTTCAGAAATGTTGCAGAATATTTTGCAGTAAAAAAGTCTCAGTTAGAAATGTCAGATTCTTAGTTTCATAACGGTTAAAATCAACATATTGCACTCATACAAAGGCTTTTTCCAGCTTTCCATCCAAGATTATTTATTCCTCTCCGTGAAATTACATGTCTGGACATCATATTTTTGCTTCTGGTACTTTGGACATTTCTGGGTTCAAAACCATTTGGTTGGAAAATGTCCTGCCAAACTGCAGCCTTCTTCCTTTAGTCTGGGTCCCTTTGCTTGTCCTTCACAGGCTCTAACGAGAGCTCTGCTGCTGAGGGGACATTCTGCTGACTGTTACTGCTTTCCTACCCTTCTGCTTTACAGTAGAGGTGATTTTCTAGCAGCATATAACTGAATTGGGTTAGGAAAAAGTGTGTATTCTGTGTAGGAACACCCACAGTTGAGGTGTTGAGACTCTGTTTTGGCTTTTCTAATGGGATTTGTCCATGTTCCTTCAGACAGTGTTAGTATCAGCACTTACAAGCATCTTCATGAAGCAGAGGTAATTAAAACCCATATATGGTAAGTGTGAAGGTGGGGAAAAAAAAGAAAAGAAGGAGAGCTGTCTAGGGATTACAGTATGAGGAAGAGAGGCATAGGGGTAGGAGGAGAAAGTATAGTCAGCTATGCAAAAGAGAAAGCTGGGAGCAGAAAGCAGGCCATCAGGACCCAAAATTAAGTGGGAACATAGGCAGCCTGCTGCAAACATAACCTATTAACTTTTCAGCTGCATCTGCAAAGAACTCTCTTTATGGACTAGATACAGTCCTATGTTAGCCAAGGTGTACACCAAGGAGTGCAAAACTAAAAGTGCTAGCTTACAAAAGTTAATGGAAAGGATTGGCCAGTGATATTCCGGTGTAGAATGACCAGAGAACAATAAGAAAGTGTAAACTGAATTACAAGAAGAAGATTCTCTGGGTTGGAAATCAGAAGGCAAACGAAACAGTAGAAATCCAGTAATTTACAGAAAGCTCTGCACATGGGAAAATTGCTAGTGTATGGTGAAGTTGTGTTACCACATGCCAAGCTGGACAGCTGATCAAATCTGTCATCACTAACCTCCTTCACAGTTCTTCCTATTTTTGTTCTGACTGCCAAGATGAGATCTGGGATCCCAAGCTGCTTGCTCAGGGAAAGATCTGCATTACTACTTCTCACAAGCACAAACAACATATGAACTCTGCTAAACAGCAGTATGGTTTTGAAAGCCCTTTTTAACTTTCATCATACTCATAGCTGTGCTGCTGTCAGGACTATTGTTGACTTAGGGAAGGGGTGTTATTTTTCCTCTATTAGCCTTCTTAATGAAATAGTATAACCTGTTATTAGCCTCCTTAATGAAATAGTAGATGCTGTTTTTAATGAGGAAACTCTAGATTTTACATAGGATTTCGTATCCTTTCCTCTTCTGGCTCAGATCCCTGTGTGAACTGGATGATAAGAATATTGTCTCCTTGGCTTTAAGAGGGCAAACATCTCCAGTTCTACACCAAAGGTCCCAGACTGCTGTTCACTCTGAGCAGTTCAGCTGTAAACTTTTCATGCCTTGTGGCTGAATTTACCTCTGTCCTCTGTGTATTCCTTAGAAGACAGAGAGTACATATTATGCAAGTTTGTTCTAGTGATACTTGTAGGTGCAGCTGCTGCAAAAGCAAATAGAGCACAGTAGCCCTCCATCCCATGGTGTTGTTGATCTTTTTGCCTTGCCCAGCTTAGCTGATCTGAGGAATAGTAGCACAAGAGCAGTCTGCTTAGATGCTAAACTGTGTTATTTGTGAGGAAGGGCCAAGGAAATAATTGACTTAATTAAAACTGAGGAATAATTTCCTTTGTGATTTCAATAAAGCAAGAATTTGTATAGCAATAGAAGTAATTTCAAGGATATTTCCCACAAGACTTTGAACAGCAGCTTTAGGCAGTGGGACAAATGGTTTCCTCCTCCTCTGAACTTTGCTCATTTCACTGAAGTTCCCCATACCATCTTTCTGAGAGTGACTTATAAGAGCTCAGCATTCACAAGAAAAGGCTCAGCATGTTTCTAAGTGATGCCTGGTCTGAAGGATATTTGACATTGTCCTGCAGTTTTGCTTTAGAAGATGTTTTTTGACCTAGATTTCTTGTGGTCAATATGGATTGACAGCACAGAGTTGTTCCAGCTGTATCACTATCCTATCCTGTCTTGTGCCAGGGGCAAAGACCATGTTACATTTTTGAAAAATCTGATTTCCTGCTTACTTCAGTCCCTGTTATACTGGATTAGACTCCACCTGATAACTCTGATGTCAGTGACATCACTTTACCCCAGATTGCTTTGAGTTCTTCATTACAGGGGCTGGCCACTGAATTTAGGACAATTAATATTTCTAGTTTTATTATGATGGTGAGCACTGTTTTTGTAGTTGCTGTTCTCCTTCAATTTGTAATCTTTTTGTGCAGTTTCCCAGATCTTTGCTGAAGCCTTCAAGCAGTATTTTCCACAAAGCATGGCTTCCAGCCTAATTTCCCCCTCTCACTTAAAAGTTTCTTTCTTCTCACATGCACAGATAAAAACATGAAAGCTGTTGGAATACAATGGAAGATTGGCAAGGAGGATTGTAAACACTCTCAAGTGATTTGCAGCTGGGGTGCCGAAAAACACATATATCACACAAATTGTTGCTTAGCCCTGTGTGTTTGATGGCTAGAATGTCTGTGTTTAGGTAACATAGGCCTGTGAGAGACTCGGAGGCACCCTATTGAACATTCCTGCCCTGCTGTGGGAAAGATCAAAGCACAGTGGAAAAGTATGCCTGTGAAAATCCCTGATATATACAGGCAAAACCAGCAGGTTCAAGACCTTTTCTTTCTTCTCTTTCTGGCTAGCAAGAACTGAGCTCCATGGTACCTGTGTACCAGAGGCTTGCATGTCTCTGCCTCGATGTTGCTGTGGAGACCCCCTGGGTCACGAGGTAATGAGAATAAATTTTCTCTCTGCATTTCATCTGTGGTTTTGTGGTTGTTCCTGCATCCTGCCTGTGCCAGCTCACACAAAAGCCAAGTCAGGAAAATTGTGCCTGTTTTTGACTCTTTGGACAGCTGTGAGAAGCTTATCTTTTTAGTAAGAACAAAGCTGTAATAAACAAAGCAGCAGTCTGACTTATCTGATGTACTCAGTCTACAATGAAGGCCTTGATTTCAAAGATCTGACTGCTCTTTGAATCAGAACTGGTCCTTTTAGCTTTGAGCTTACACGTGTACTCAGTGGTTTGCAGGACTGGTTGTACAACTACTTCAGTATTCTTGTCAGACTTGGTTGTCAGCTCTTTACATCCTGGACAGTTTAACTTGTACTTACGGAGGAACGGTCAGTACTTGCAAACACTGCTTTTATGATTATTTCCATGGTTCAGCTTCTAGGTCTTGTCCCGATCCAATGTCGGGGGAGGTCTCAATATGATCCCAAGAGGGAGATTAAGACACAAATGAGGTCGAATGCTGTACACCCAAAACAGTTTTTATTATTAAAAGTAAAGAGTGGTAGTGATAGGACAGAATGGAAGGAAAAGACAGAAATCAAGCAAGCATCCAGAATAGTCACAAGAATAGTCACCAGCATGGATCCAGCAGCATCCCGTTTGTCCTCAGTCTTCAGTTCTTCGGTGGTGGGTGCACACACAGCAAAGTTTTCTGTTGCCTTTTAAGTTCATCTTATCAGTTGATTAGCATACTAGATTAGGAGAGGCAGGTATTCCACAAACTCATTTCCATGAGAGATGAGGAAAAAGGTGGAGCATGGCTTCTGCATATGTATTGAGGGGGAAATGAGGTGCACCACCCCTTGTCCAATTTAGTTGGGGGTTGTACTCACCCTGCCCACCTTTGGTTTTTCCTCTGTTCCCATAGGTTTTTGCTGACTTCATGCTTCTTGAGCAACCATCTGGGTTGAGCAAACTTCTGGGGCAGAAACACCTCTTATCAGTTCAGTGGTGAAGCTGCAAAGTCATTAGCAATGCATGCATGGTGTCTGGCATACACCATAAAGCCACAAAGTATTTGACTTACATGATGGAGCCAGTGATAAACATTTGGTTTCACTTAGTCCATGTCTCCCCCTTTGAGGCTTATCTAAGGAGTTTGACAATGCAACTGCAAGGGAGTGGGGGGTTGTGATAGTTTAGCCCCTGTCGGGGTCTGAGAGCATGCGGCCGCTGCCCCTCCCCCACAAAGGGAGTGAAATACAAAGCCCCGAGACTGAGATACGGAGAGGTTTAATACAACAGTGCAACAGCGACAAAACAAACAACAACAATAACAATAACAGTAATAGTGATAACAATGAACAGAGCAAAATATCTACCAATACAGCAGTGAGAGGACCAGATGTATAAAACCACGCGTCCCGCGCTCCCGTGCCAGGATGTGACATCCGCATGGTATCTGAATAACCTGGCTAGAGCTCTCCCCCCCACTGCTGGGGAAACTTAACCCTATCCTGGTTAAACCAGGACAGGGGTGCATCCTTTGATACACTCCCGCTTCCTTGGGTGACATTCTTCGGACTAATCCAAAGGCCACAGCTTGTTGTTGAGGTTTACACACACGCAAGCAAATCTTGAGATAATCATTTGACATTTCAGTCTCTCACAAGGACTGGTGGACTTCTTTCTGTCATTGCATCTGCTCTTTGTATGTGAAGTCTTGCAAGATGAGATAATCTGTATTGTCATAACTTCTCTGTGCTAGAAGATTGATGATTCTTCATAAATAGGGGTATGAGGAAGCCTGGTTAGCTGGCAGATATGAACCAAGACACTCATAATCTCTAAAGCAACAACCCTAGATAGCCAAGCACTCACATCATTTAGCAAGATGTGTATTCTTCCCCTTCTTCTTGGCACCAAAACTTGTTTTTTCATCTGGCTTCTTCTGCTGACCACTTCTCATAGTTTTGATCAGTTTAATAAAAAATCTGGGGCTTTTTCTCTCCACTGATTCAGATGGCTTTCACAAGTCACTGTCCTTCAGAAGAACAACTTGGCCATTAGCAGCCTGCTGAGCTGATGCTCGTCCTTCATTTCAGACCTTCAACTATTTGACTCCAGAAAATCTCAAACAGCAGCCTGTGCTACAAAGCTACAGAGAACTGATTGTGATCCTCCCTTCATTATGGCATACTCACATTCCCAGACTGTTTCCTTGCCTCCAGTGTCATACTTTTCAGTCTCTTCAGGGACATCAGTAGCTGCTTGTCTGTAATTTCCTGTGCTTGTTGAAAATCACATGACTTAAACATATTGTCACTAAGTCTAGAAATGCAGATGTCTTCATGCCGAATGTGCGTGAGCCAAGTATTAGGACTCGGCCCTGAGAAGATTCCCCTACATAAGTCCTGTAGATCTTATAAACTGTCCCCCAAAGTAGAGAAAGGATTGGATCTGTAATCTAGCAGCAATGAAAAGCTGGAAGTTGTTGGTCCCCTCTCTTGTAAGGTAAGAGAAAGCCTACACATTTATTATAAACACATTATTGTAGATTTTGCAAGGGAAATTGAAGACACATTTCATTCAGTATTTTTTGTTCCCCCTTCACTTTTCTACCTCATAGTGTCACTATAAGGCAAAGTTAAGGCTCTTTGAGTACTTTAACTGCATTTGTGTATATTAAGATTTAATTTTAAGTGCAACACCAACTTTCTTGTGTTTCTGATGCTTATTTCTGGGAATTACACCATCTGTGCAATTTAAGTTACCAATATGTACTCTGCCCTTTAACTCCATTTTAATGCCACTCATGTGGGAATCCATAATGTACTCTAATATCACAAACCACCTGATGGCTTAAATTTTTTTTTTCTTCTGCTGCTTTATAAATGAGCAATTAAGTTACTTAACAACCATTCCCAGAGCTGACTTCCCTTTAAGTTTGCCTGGAAGGGGAATTTATTTGCTCTTAATTTCTAGAATAGCCCTTTCCCATAAACTGCCTTCTTTTAGAGCTTTGATAGCCATTAGACTGCTTCTGGTCAGCTTATCAACATTGGGGAATGACTTGGTGATGCTTTTAAACTATCCTGGTATAATGTTAAGTGTGGGTTGCTCTGACCTCAGTAACATCTGTTCTCTCATCCCCAACCTGAATGGGCTGCAAAGGTTTTTCTTAGGGTAGAATTTGACCTATGGTATGGAGGGACAAGGGCTTCCAATAATGAAGGCAGGATGTTCTGACAAGAAAATGTCAAGGGCAAGAGAATATTTAATACTGCAGTGACAGCTGGAGATAGCAGTGAGCTGTATGAATCCCTCTATACTAATTGCCCTAAGTTGTGAATTCTCTTTCTATTAGGGTCAAGCTTTTAATGAGTTTGGATTTTGCTCATAGCAACATATATATTTCTATATATTTCTATTTCTATATATTTTTAAAGGCTATGAGGAAAGTAAAATAAATATATTTTTCCTTGTTTATAATAAACAAAATTTGTGTTTTAAAATTATTTGTGTGTTAGGGGGAAAACCTTCACTGTTTGACACTTCTCAGAATCAAAATACAACTTTCTTCCTGGGGGCAATCTTTTAGCTGCACAGTGGATTCTGATTCAGGATTTGAGAATGGTCTAGCTACCTCACATTTTAGTAATCCCATACAAAGGAACTGGTAGAAAGTAAGCATATACAATCTTTAGAAATACTTCCTTGAATCTCGCTTTTCTTCATACTCCTCAGCTAGATATAGTCTTTGAGCTATTCTTAGCTGCTACTTCCTTGGAGCTTGGGCCCTTGAGATGATTTAGAGACCAAGGCCTCTCACTTTTCTCATCTCTAGACAAAATACTTTAGAAAAAATGTAGCGGTCTCTGTGTCTGTCTAGTTCTTTGCCTCTTCCCTGACATTCCTCCCTTGTCTGACTATGCAGAAGAGAGTCATCAGAGTAATCTACAAACACTCTCTCCTGCCTTGCCTTGTCAGTCTGGAGGTGACAGATTGTGAAATTCCAGGACATGAGCTTCTGCTGCCAAGAATTTGCTCTCCCATGTTCCCACCATGAGCTCCTCTGCTCACCCGCAGATGGACACACATGCACCGTCCCACTTAGCTGTTTTCCCCACTCTCAGCCATGTACTCAAAACAGATTCACCACATCATATGTTCCATGGTTTGAAAGCTGTTACTTTTAGGAGAATCTAAAGAAGTGGCACTTAGGAGTTTTAAAGAACTCTGCCATATTTTTTGGACAACTCTCCATTGTCCAAATAGAGGTGAATAACAGGTGGTGTCCCTCAGGGGTCTGTATTGTAACTGACATGGTTCAATATCTTTATTAATAACATGGACAATTGGTCTGAGTATACCCTCAGCAAATTTGTGGATGACATTAAGCTGAGCAGTACAGCTGATATGCTTGAGGGAAGGGATGCCATCCAGACGGACCTTGACAGACTTGTGAAGTAGGCCTATGTGAACCTTTTGCAGTTCAACAAGGCCAAGTGCAAGGTCCTGTGAATGGGTGGGGACAATTTCCCATATCAATACAGGCTGGAGGATGAATGGATTGGAAACAGCCCTGTGGAGAAGTACTTGGGGATATCAGTAGATGAAAAAATAGATATGAGCTGATAATGTGTGCTTGCAGACCAGACAACCAATCATATCCTGGTCTGCCTAAAAGAAATGTGGCCAGCAGACTGAGGGAGGTGATTGCCCCCCTCTACTCTGCTCTTGTGAGAACCCACCTGAAGTACTGCATGCAGCTCTGTCTCTCCCAGTACAAGAAAGACACGGACTTGTTATAGCAGGTCCAGAGGAGGGCCACAAAAATGATCAAAGGGCTGAAAGACCTCTACTATGAAGAAAGGCTGAGAGTGTTGGGATTGTTAATCCTATAGAAGAGAAGGCTCTGGGGAGACCTTATTGTGCCTTTCAACATATAAAGGGTTTATAAGAAAGACGGAGAGAGATTATTTACCAGGGCATGATAACACAAGGGCTAACCGTCTTAAACTAGAAGAGGGTAGATTTAAATTAGATATAAAGAAGAAAATTTTACTGTGAGGCTGGTGAGACATTGTAACATGTTGCCAAGAGAAATTTAGATGTGCCATCACTGGAAATGTTCAAGGTCAGGTTGGAAAGTGCTTTGAGCAACCTGATCTAGTGAAAGATGTCCCTGTCCATGGCAGAGGGTTGGACTAGATGATCTTTAAATCTCCCTTCCAACCCAACCATTATATAGTTCTATGATTCTATGACTCTATGATCTCTGCCATGGAGCAAATATCTCTTGTGCCAACTCAAACAAACATGCTCAGATGAGCCTCTTTCTTCCTTTCTTTGCTTAACTGGCATGTACGCTTTCTTTGCCTGATACCAGTTTAACAGGAAGGGAGTTTTAACCAAGGCCTGTGTTCAAATTCTCCATTATCAGAAGTCTTTCCCTGGAAATTATCTTGGACACACATGCATGAACATAACCAGAGACAGCTAGGGTAAAAGGAAGAAACATCTGGTGTGGTGTCTTGTATCAAATGAAAGGGTGTCTCCTAGCCTGTGTGAGCACAGAAATGGGACATGGGAAACGACAGTCCTGCTGGGGAAATGTGCGTTTGCTATCTCAGATAAAGCAGCCTTTTAGGGTGATTTGGAGTCAGACTCCAGGATTGTTTTCATGGACACCTCTGTGAACACAGATACATGCCAGCAACTGCTGTCTTAAGCAAAAAGAAGGTAGCTGACCAGGCTCCAGAAACTGTTTTTTCTCTGGTCCCATGAAGAGTTATAGAGGAAACACTTTGAATAGAGGAGCACATCTTCCCCTGAGACTGTAACGGGAAGATAATGGAGGCCATCTGGTGCTGCAAGTTGGATGTTGGTCCTGTAGTTTCCCCTCACACAAGAAACAGGATTGCTCAGGCCTAGTGAGGTCCAAGGTCCAGATTCACAGGGCAACAGTACTGTTGTGAAGTGCAGCAGTAACTGAGTACTAAATTAGACCTCTACACATCAGGCCCATGACATCTGTCCTGGTGAAACCTGAGTGACTGTTGGGACAGTAAGGTGGAAAAGTCTGATGATGTGTTTCTCATCATGTGATGCGGGAGATATGGACAGTGCAGACTATCAGTGTGATTAAGCAATGCCAATTTTATTATGGTGGAGCAAGCCTTTTATAATGCAGGTGAGAATCACATGATATAATCACGTGGTATAATTCTTTCTGATTGGACAGTTAGCTTTGCACATGCGCCTTAAGCTTTCTTCTGATTGGATGGAAGCTGCCACATCGACATTGTACAAACTTCCTTCTCCGCCCAGACCCACACCCTGAATTGTTTATCTTCCTGGGTTCTTCCTCATTCTTTCAGGGTCATTCCCTCGTCACATCCTTGCCAAAGCTGAGGCTTTGCCAGTCTTGCTCATATGCAGGATTGCTCACACATCCATTTTCTCGCAGGGACTCCTTCCGAATCCCCACAATGTGAGTCATACAGAAATGCAACCAGCTGACAATGGGGGAAAAGTTCTTTTACCTAAGTTATCATAGAATATCCTGAGTTGTAAGGGACCCACAAATATCATTGAGTCCAACTCCCGACTCCACACAGGGCAACCAAAAAGTTAACCCATATATTTTCCAAACACTTCTTGAACACTGACAGGTTTAAGGCCATGACTACTTCCCCAGGGATCTTGTTCCTGTGCTTGACCACCCTCTCAGTGAAGTGTCTTTTCCTAATACTCAATCTCAGCTTCCCCTGATGTCACTTTAAGCCATTCTCTCACAACCTATCACTGGACACCAGAGTCAAGAGACCAGCACCTCCCTCTCTGCCCCTCCTCATGAAGAAGTTGTAGACAGCAATGAGGTCACCCTTCAGTTTCGTCTTTAAGAGAAAAAGCTTAATATCTTCAGCTGTTCCTCAAAATCATGGCCTCTAGTCCTTTCACCATGTTTGTTGCCCTCCTTTGGACACATTTTAATATGTTTATATTCTTATATTGCCCAAAACTACACACAGCACTTGAGGTAAAGTTGCATCAATCTGAGTATCATGGGACAATCACTACTTTTGATTGGTTAGCTATAGGTGCTTAATGCACCCCTTAATGCCCTTTTGGCCTCCCAGGCAGATTGTTGACTCACATTGACATAACCATCAACCAAAACCCCTAGTTTCCTTTCTACAGGGCTTCACTCCAGCCTCTAGTCCCCAAATCTATACATACATCCAGGATTACACTATCACAGGAATAGAATTGGGCATTTGTCCTTGTTAAAATTAGTGATTCCCAGCACTTTCAACTATCAAGATCTCCCTGTAAGGTCTCTCTACACTCAAAGGAATCAACAGCTCCTCCTAACTTAGTACTGTTGGCAAATTTGTTTAATGTGCACTCAGCTCCTGTGTCCAGGTAATTCTTAAAAACACTGAAGAGAATTCACCCTAAAATTGAGATCAGAGGAACACTAGTAGTGACTGGTCACCAGACAGATATTACCCCATTTACTACAACTCTTTGAGCCTGACACTTCTGCCAGTTGTTCACGCACTGTGCTGTGTACATGTCCAGCTGTGTGCTGGGCGTTTTGACCAGAAGGATACTGTGAGAGACAGTATCAAAAGCTTTGTTAAAACAAAAATACCCACACATCCTCTGTCTTCCCTTCATCCACTAGGTGGATAACCGTGACATAAAAGGATATTAAGTTAGTAAGGCATGACTTTCCTTTCATGAACAGTCATGGTTTGAACTCAGAGGGCAACTGAGCACCAAGCAACCCCTCACTCTCCCCTTCTCCCCCAGTCCTGGAAAGGAGGAAAGTAAAACAAAAGGCTCAGGAATTGAGATAAGGACAGTAAGGGATGACTTATCCATTACAGTCATGGGCAAAAGACAGACTCGTTAGAGGAAGTAAAAAAGAATATATATTTATAAAACACTAACAACAACAACAACACTTAACAGACAGAACAGGACAGTGAGAAGCATTACCACATATTGAAAACACCTTCTCCCACCCTTCCCTTCTTCCTGGGCTTAGGTTTGCTCCTGATATCTCTACCTCCTCCCACCCAGTTATGCAGGGGAAAGGGAAGGGTTCCTGCCGCTTCTTGCACCTTGGCGGTGGGGACTGGGACGACTTTTAACATTTTTTCCCTTCTCCAGTGTGGCTCTCCTCTCACAGGAAACAGTCCTCCACAAACTTTCTCCGACATGAGACTCTCTCACGGGTCACAGTGTTTCCCTAGCTGTTCCAGCACGGGTCACCACTGCATGTTACAATCTTCCTGGTGCTGAACTACAACAGTGGGGCCTGCTTCTTCCTGCAGGGCTGTGGCCCCCTTTGGGAGCAGTCACCTGCTCTGGTGTAGGGTCCTCCACAGACTGCAGCTCAGCATCTCCATGGGTGGCAGGGGGGTGGCTCTGCCATCTCACCACAGGCTGCAGGGGGGCTCTGCACCAGCGCACCTTCCCCCTCCTTCTCCTCTTTTCTTCCACTGACCTTGGTGTTTTCACAGATGTTCTCCTTGCAACTCCTCCTCACAACTCCAACTCCTCCTCCCAGGTTCCCCTTCTCAATCATGTTATCACAGAGGTGTAGATAATTGGCTCTGCCCTGGCAAAAAGGCAGGTCCAACTTGGAGCCAGGGGAGCTTTGAGAAGCTTCTCAGAAGAGGCCACCACTGTAGCCCCCTCCCCTGCTACCAAGAACCCCCACCACTCACTCTAACCCAGGACACGAACCCATGTTGACTTTCATTGATGACTGTATTTTCTTTGTACTGTTTTTCAATAACTTCCTTAATAGTCTTCTCCATAGTTTTACCAGACACTGAAGTGAGACTGACAGGCTTGTAATTACCAGGGTCTTCTTGCCCTTCTTGGAAATGGGAATAACATTTGCTAGCTTCCAGTTGACTGGGACCTCTTCAGATTCCCAAGACCATTGATAAATAACTAAGAGAGGTCTTGCAATAACATCAACTGACTCTTTCAGTGCCGTGGGATGAATCCCTTTGGACCCCATAGACTTACGTGCATTCAGTTGCATCAGTAAATCCCATACAAGTTCAAAGTTGACTGGGAACATATCACTCCCAGTTGTGGTCCTTCATCCAGGGTTCCAGGTATCACAGGACCCATCATTGGTGTTAAGAGACAGAGGTGAAGAAGGTATTAAATGTTTCTGCTTTATCTTCATCTCTATTTGTGAGGTGATCAACCTCATCACATAATGGACCAGTGGTTTTAGTCCTCTTTTTGCTGTTAACGTACTTCTAAAAGCTTTATTTGTTATCCACCACAGTACTGGCTGTCTTCAATTCCAGCTGAGCTTTGGCCATATGAATTTTCTCTCTACAGTATCTCAATAGTCCTTCTGTGGAGTCTGACTTTGCTTCCAAAGTCCATACACTTTCTTTTTTCCTCCTAAGTTCCAGAAGGAGATCCCTGTTCAGCCAAGCTGGTCTTCTGCCCTGCCTGCTTGAGTTTTTTACACATGGGAATTGCCTGCTCCTGTATTCTTAAAAGATGGCTCTTAAAAAGTGGTATATATGGACCCGGTATATATGGACCGGTATATATGGACCCAAATACCCTTGAAAGCAAATTCTCAGGGGACCTTACTAACTAGTTTCCTGAGCAGACTAAAGTCTGCTCTTCCAAAACCCAGGGTAGTAGTTTTTCACATACCACCAAAGACTTTAAACTTAAGCATTTAATGATCACTGTGGTCAAGACAGCCACCAATTATCACATCACTCTATTTACAAAAATAGGAGCGCACTTAACCTAGTCAGCTCCCTTAGTACCTGCACCAAAAGATTATCTTCAATATTATTCAGGAAATTCCTGGACCTGTTTGTGTCTGCTGTATGTTACTTCCAGTTAACATCTGGGAAGTTCAAGTTGCCCATAAGGACAAGAGCAACAGATCTAGAGACTTCCCTTAATTCTTTGTAGAAAAATCTTATGTTGGTGTCAGCATCCTGGATGGGTGTTCTATAGTAGACTCCCCCAATAACATCCACTTTATCAGTTTTTTTGCTATTCTTTACCCAGAGGCTCTCAACCATGTTGTTCCCCAACTGCAAGTGTTGTACACTCCAACCTCTCCTTTACATACAGTGCTACACCTCTGCCTCACCTGCCCTGCCTATCTCTCCTGAAGAGCCTATAACCATCCATCACAGCAGTCCAGTCACAGACTTTTCCCACCAAGCTCACTTATACAAGTGATGTTATAGCTCTGGGACGGAGCCAAAGCTTCTAGTTCCTATCGTTTATTCCTCATACTGTGCACATTAGTGCACAAACATTTCAAAAATGCTCCAGTGTACTCAGTACATTGTGGAGCAGAGTGAAAGCCCTCACTAACACACTATCCCTCAAATATTGTCATGGCATCCCATAGCTTATCACTAGTAAGCCTGATTTTATACCTTTCCCCCTTTGAACTTACTCTAAAGGTCTTTCAATCAGCCTTCATGAATTCTGGCTGCTCTCTCACATAGAGGACAACTCCCCCTCCTTGCTTTCCTGGCCTGTCCTTGCTGAAAAGCCTGTATCCATCCATCACAGCACTCTAGTCATGTGAGTTATCACACTATATCCCCATAATCCCAGTGATGTCATAGCCCTGTAGCTGCACACAGATTTGTAATTCCTTCTGCTTCTTCCTCAAGCTGCGTGGATTAGTGTAGAGACATTTCAGAGAGACACCTAAGCATGCTGATTCCCCAGAACAGGCATGACAGCTTTCCCCATAAGGCTGTTCTTCAGGCAGTTTCTTCTTTACATACCTATGCTTGAAATTTTGGCATTTAATCTCTGTTTTGTTGATTGCTATGTCCTTTTTGTTCCAGTCACCCTGGGCCCTTGACTTTCCTGCCTCATCCACAACTCCTTTACTTATTATTTGAAGAATCTCTCCATCACACAATTATTCCTAGTTTAAACCTCTCCTTATCAGGTTGGCAAGCCTGTTGGCAAAGAATCTTTTGCCCCACCTTGTCAGGTGGATCCTGCCTCTTCCAAGCAGTTGTTGAGATTCAAAGATGGTCTCAAGGTCATAGACACTGAAATCCTGCTGACAACACCACCTGAGCAATCAATTGTTGATCTCTAGGATCCATCCAGTCCTCAGGCCCTTGTCCCTCATCATCAGGATTGAAGAGAGTACCACCTGGCTCCACATGCCCTTGATCACTGTCCCCAGAGCCCTGTAGTCACTTCCTAGATCATCCCAGCGGTCCCTACATAGAAGAGCAGCCACAGGTAATTGCTGGATGAGCCTTAATAGCCTCTATACATCATCCTGAATTTTGGCCTCCAGCAAGCAGCAAGCCTTCCTTGATGGCAGATCAGGTTGGGGGCCTTCATCACCTGCAGTAGCCTCCTACCACTATCACTCACCCCTTCCTTCTAGTGGTTGTGAGTGGCTCAGATTCAGCTTCAAGAAAAGATCCACTTGGCAGCACTTCCAGTTCCTCATCATTAATGAGGACAGTGAATGTATTCTGTAGCTGCAAGTCTTTAGGTGGGACAGGACCTTCCTCTTAATGTGAGCCGTCACCAGCTTACAGCCTCCATCATGACCAGAGTTTTCACTTTTACTTCATAGGCACAGGCTCTTCCTTCCCTCTGCTACAGCTGAAGGTTCAGGCTCTTGAAGCTTCAGTGTCTTAGATGTGATACAGATCATCTTTTTCTCATCCTTTCTGATGCTGTATGGTGTGGTGACCTTCTCCTGCAGCTTTTCACTGAGTTAGAGTTGAGCACTCACTTGCTTTTGTGTAGGTGAATGGAGTCCCATTGTTGCAAAGAAAGGAACTTTGCAGATGTCAACATATACATTCCCTTTTCTGGGTATAAGACTTGTGGGAAGTGTTTATTTTCTGGTAATAAAATGCAGCAGTTAACATCTTCATGGTGACATTTGGAAGGCTTATTAACCAAGGTGCTGAGCTGCTGGAACTCTTCTTACACATATGAAAATTATTTCTTCTCTAGTTGCTGTTGTTATGTTTCTGTCCTCCAGGCTGTTGGACTTTTCAAAGCTAGTGATATATTTATCTGTAAAGCTAAGTCCATCTGTTTGTGGGTAGTGTTATATGAAAGATATGAAGCAGGGTTCAGTTGGGCACTTCTTTGGAAAGAAAAGATTGCAAAACATGTCTGTACTTTACCTGTCTGAATTATTCTAGCAAGGCCAGATGAAGCCCTGGAGCAATGCCAAGATTACTAGAGATAGCGCCTGCTCACCTGAAAACATACAAGAAATCAATCTGATACAAGGAAATCATCACCTGCTTTGCAGCTTACTTATAGCAACTTACAGCAACCTGTAATGATTTCTGAATATTGCTTAATAATCCTGCTTGCCCTGACTGTTCTGTGGAAACTTACCAAGGACTACTGTGTTCATCAAAACAAAGCAGTTTTCTGTGGAAACTTACCAAGAGTTACTATGTTCGGCAAAAATAAGAGACATGTCCTTGGAAAGCAGATGGGTTCTAACTAGTTTAATCTTTGTAGTGAATAGATAGCCATATATGGATGGTAGAAGCCAATATACTGGTGCTTTTAGATAAGATAGAGGTGGTAAACCAGCTGGAACACTCTTGTTATTCAAGAAATTGGCTAAGAGAATCTGCACATGCTCCAAGGAAAAGTACAAGGTGAGAAAGACTGTGAGCCTACTTCCAAAAGACCCCTGGAGATGACCACCAGGAGGCAATGCGCAGGTGCAAAGATAACATAAACTGCTGACACCAGCCTTTTGAACTAACCCAGCCTTACTCATGCATATGTATACTTGTGTTACATAATCCAATGAATATGTATATCCACACTCTATAAGTTTCTGGTAAAAAGTGCTGTTGGTGTGCAAGCTTTGTGGAGAAATCCCCTTGCACCCTGGCGCCAGAGTAAACATACCTGCTTTATAACTCTCTCTGAGTTCTAGAGTCTGTTTCCATGAATCTAATCCAAGGAAAGAGACTGCAGAATACATGAGAGCTATTCAAGTGCACATCTGCCATTAATGACATCACGGGGGTGGGTATTGTCTGGTGAGGGTTCTCATGCACAATTCTCAATCCCAGATGGGATTCATTTAAGCACTGACTGAAGACTGAACCCATGCTGTCCTAATTAGAGATAATTGCTTAATTTTCTCTAAGCATTTTGAAATATCTGACATTTTTGTTTAGATTTCTTTTTTGTAGTTTAGGTTACAAATGACACCATGATATAACAAAGTGTTTCCAGCCAGACCTTGCTACCTCCTTCAAGATGAATGAATTACTGAGTGTTTTCCTTTGTACTGAAAATCACTTGCAAACAAGACCATTTTGTGCGCTGATCTCCTTTCTATGGCATTTTTATCAGGTTTTTTTCTGGGTTTTGATTGAATCCATAGGTCTGGTGTCAACTACTTCACACTCCACATGCAAAAGTGAATTAAAAATATCGTGGAAATGTGAGTGCATTTCTGATGTGCATCACTCAAGTTGAAATGCATGTAGCTTGGGGAGTCAGAGCTGTTTTCACTAATAAATTACCTGGTATCTCACTATTGGTGGACAAGAAGAAATGTAACAAGTGTCAGAGAGGACAATAACTTTCTGTACTGCTATGATTAATGCCAGAGTTAAACAACAGGGAACCAAGAAAAAAAGTCCTTCCTGCAGAACTCATCCTCTTGTCACCAAAACAGGATAAAAGAATTTATTGACACCAATGTGATGTAGATAAGCAGACACTCCTTTATTAAAGGCCGGGTGCACAGGGGAGTCGTCTCACCAACCACACACACCTAACTCATGTAACATGCTGATTATTCTGGATACAGTAATACATATTAATCAAGTTCTCATACACAAACATGTTAATCCCTGTAACTCATTTTCATATTTCCCACCTCTTTCTGCTCATGCGCAGTTGAGTCCTGAAATGAGTTGGGGGGCTTCTTTTGCAACCACCATGGACAACTGACTCAAAAGAAAGACTCCTCAATGCGCTTGACTCAGGGACTTTGGCTCATATTGCAATTTAAACATGCTTTGAGGCCATTTCACAATACAACTTTTAAAACACCTAGTCCCCAGGACTATAAATCATCCTTACCAAACAGTCTAACAATGGTACCTTGTACTGATTGTATGGTTATTTTAAACTAAACACAACATCTCTATGACTACTTAAAACATTACACCACTATCTTCCACACAAAACGCTGTTTTTGTGAGATTCCATTTAATTGATTAGTCCTAAACATTCCTTATCAAAATCTCCAAAAATCATCCACTCAAATTAATAACAAATCAGTAACAATCAGTAACACTCTCTCTTCTCTTCCAAATAACACCCAAATAATACTTCATGCAAGAGAATCTACTCTGCAGTACTTCATTTTTATCCTCCTGATACAGCTGGAGATATTCTTTAATGTTATTTTGTTAGTGGATAAGCAAAGTGTTTTTCCTAAACTCACACAAATTATGGCAAAGCAGGGCATGGAGCCCACGTTTGCAGATATATGAAAAAGACATCATATCCTCAGAGGACTCTTTCCACCCACCCTGGTACAACAACCACCATATTTAGGAAACTAGAACATGAAGTAGAAAAGAGACCAAGTGGATAGGCTGACATTTTGCGTTCCTGAAGTCCATGAGTGAATATTTGCTATACTGTAAAGGCAAAGTTCTCACTGACACTGATGGTACAGTGAATCTAATATCACTTTAATGGTTTGCTCCAGCATCCAGTGGAGTTAATGTAAAGGATTTCAGTGAGATTGAGTCCTTTTGTTGGCAGAAGTCAGCATTCTGACCTAGGACTGTTGGTTCCTTGTCCTCTCCTGTACAGGACAGGTGTCTGAGATGGGATTTACCTGGCTACCCAAGGGCAACTGAAATCTCTTAGCCTTCTATTTGCAAATCTCAGACTCACTGTTACCAGGAATCAAGTCTAAACAAATAGTCTCAGTGATTCACAGTATAAGAATCCTTTGCATTTCTATGGATCTCAGATAAAATTGTAGGTGAATATTACAGCAGTAAAGAGTCTGACACATTGCAACCAGACAAGACAAAGAGAAACATAAAACTCAAGTTTAAAGCAAGTGTGCTCATGGTCAGATTTACATTGAACACCCTGCAAGAAGGGTATTCTGTTAGTAGAAGACATCATTTATGCCACTGCAGTACTCACAGCAGTTAATGCAGCAAGACAGAAATGCCTCCTCTTACCCTGTTCTTTGAGAGGTTAAATTAGACGTTTCAACTACTCTGAGTTAGAAATACATTTGTGGCCCGTGTCAATTTACATTAAATCATTCTGGTTTTTGAGCTGGGTTCACCTGAAGTTTGGTTGATATCTTTGGTCGCCTTTGAGGATGTTTTCTGAGCTTGTGAATTGCTTTTCAGGAAGTGGAAAATATTTGTGGAAAATATATACATAGATATGTAAGTATATAAATATATATAATGAATTATGAACACAAATATAAATACAAATATTAGTACATAGGTATTGGGGATATTCATATAGCCCTCTAGAGGATTTGCCATGTAACTTAATTTTTTAAAGATTTCTACTTCAAGTACTTATTCCTTTTGTTGACTTCTATAATTGGAAAATTTCCAACCTCTTGTCTTGCTCCTGTCAGTTTCAGAAGAGAAAATACTGTTATTCCAGAGTAATGTGAATTCACCACACAAATGAGAACTAATTGCAGCCCATCTGATATACTCTCTGCTCACATCTGTTTTCATCACCAGCTGGAGGAAGAGATGGGGGTCAGCAAGTTCTGCAGCAGCATTGCTGTGCTTAGTCTGTCTTGTGCAACCTTATTTAGCACTGCTCAGAAAGATTTCTTAATAATGACATTTTTGAGCTGGTAGTTAAACAGCAATTAATTGACCTGCTCTGCACCTTGTTGTTTCAGCACTATCCAGGTGCAGAATGAAGAGATCAGCAAGAAATTTCAGCCCTTGCCACAGAGTCAGTCAGTGGGACCTGACTCTGAAAAAGCAACTAAGACTTCCTTTCCCCTTTTGGACTTTTTTTTTTTTCTTTTCAGATCTTTTATCTGGTGAATATAAAGAGTTTACTACTTAGCCTAAGAGCTTCTTTGAGTCCAGCCTGTATTTAGAGTGGAGTTTCTCTCCTACCCTGAAGCTGTGCTTAGACTGAGTGAAGGGGAAGAAGCTGGTATAGTTTTCAAACCTGTATTCCTTGTAGAGTCTGGACTCATACACAATCCACAGTTGGAGACAATGGAAGTGGGAAGAAGTGTGTTTTAATACACCTAGCTTCTTTCCTCTGCTGCTTGTCTGCAAGATTTTTTGGGCTGGAAGGGATGTGAGAGAGGTCCTACTGGGACCAAAGGGTTGATCTGGAGAGCTGTGGGCCGTCTATGGGGCATCTACTGTTATTTTCATCTTCTGACCTAAGAATTTTGATGTCCTTTGTAGGCAAAGGGGCCAAAGACAAAGGCAAGTACTCTGTGGAGGTAGCCAAGCCTGTCCTGTAGCTGAAAGGGGACTGTTAAATGTTTTAAAAATCAGCTGGTGCAGATGGTCAACTCATAGAAGAAGTAGATTAACTCCTGTTTCTGCTACTAGTCATATAGGTGGCCTTGAAAGGTTATTTCTGTGCCTTGTTTCCGTGAATTGTTGAGCCCAAGAAGCCTATGCCAGTCCTTGTTCAACTTTGTGCCCCTGCTATACTGTCTACCATGTTGATAAAAAACACAACTGTAGCTTTTGGTGCAGGGATTAAAGACATGATTTCTCCCTGTATCTTGTGTTATGGAGCTAGTCAAATACTATCATACTCAAGCACTTACTGAATGCTTTCCTACCCCTTGGAAGAGCTTCTGGAAGAAGCAGGTTTAGCAACATGCTGGTGGGTCAGAAAAATGCTGGTGAGCAAGGATGGACATGCTCCAGAGATGAATGTTCTGACCAACAGGTAAATGCCCAGTTTTTCATATATGGTGAACCAGCTGTTCATTTTTTGTTTGGATCAAAATTAGGTGTGATCTCTAAGTTCCCAAATGATCTGATAGAGGGAGTTTTGAAAATTCAAGGAAGAAAATGTTCAGAGCCCTTGCAAGCCTTGTCTCCAAGGCGTGAAGAGTCTCCCCTCCTTTTGATGACAAGCTTTGTCTGACAATGTTCAATACATCAGCACATTATAAGTCTGCAAAGCCTGGCTAAGCCTGACTGACCCAGACTGATGTGAGCACACCTTTTAGTTTAGCTGGGTAAGTCAAAGAGTGTAGCTGATCGAGTCCAAGGTCAGCTCCTTCACTGATAAGAGCTCTTGTGAGGAAAGCTAGAAGCGAGGACCTGTCCCTCTTTTCCCTTGGGAACTACTTTTAAGCTGAAGCTTTGCTGCCTGCCATCTACACTGTAACTGTGGAGCAGCCACATCTGTGCCTAGTCTCATACTTCCTCAGTACTGACCCTGACACAGACCCAACAGCTTGGCTTCCTGGTTTGAGCTCAGACCTGTCTCATCACTACAGAAATGCTGGTTGATCAGTGGACTGTATTTGACCTTCACCAATGTCTCTGGCCCTGTTCCTGATCTGCACTTGCTGCTCTGTATCCTGGCTCCTTGTTGATGAGGTACCTGCTCATGCCTGCCTTCTTATTGTGCTCTGCTCTCAAATCACTTTGAAGAGCAGCCTTCTTGTTGCTTCCTGACACAAAGTTGTCAATTAATGTTAAGTATGAAGATAAAATAGATCATATGTTTTCTTTTCTAGTATGTTGTCCTGGTTTAACCAGGATAGGGTTAAGTTTCCCCAGTAGTGGGGGAGGAAGCTCTAGCCGGGTTATTCATATGCCATGCTGACTTCACGTCCAGGTGCCAGAGCGCAGGAAGAATTCTCACTGCTATATTGGTAGATATTTTGACCTGTTCATTGTTATTACTATTATTCTTATTGTTATTGTTGTTGTTTGTTGTGTTGCTATTGCACTGCTGTATTAAACCTGTCCTTATCTCAGATCGGGGCTTTGTATTTCACTCCCTTTGTGAGGGAGGGGCAGCGGCTGGGTGCTCTCAGACCCCGGCAGGGGCTAAACCATTACATATGTATTAAGGGTTATTAAGAACGATCCCACCAACTACTTCAGGTATTAAGGGATGTTATGAGTGGCTGTCTCTACCAGCTGCTCTGGCCCAGGACCCTCCTGCCCAAGACCTTGCTGGAGTCCAGTCTGGTGACTAGGGAACTGGGGTCTCTGCCAGGTTGGGAGACATGGCTGCTGCTTGCCTGTTTGCAGGTTCAGCCAGTAGGGAAGCTGAGCACATATAGCAGAGATATAGACACACACACACTCTCTCAGGTTCCCTCAAATACCAGCACAGATCCTCCACCCACCTGATAGCCCAGCCTGGACCTGAGGCTCCCCTGCTCGCCACCTGGTCCAGCTTGAAGATTGCCAGTGAATACACCACCCCTGCCCTTTCTCCCACCCCTGCACAACAGGCTTGGGAAAGATACAGACACTCACCCCTCCAGCAGTCAGCACCAGGCACATGGGCTGCCACCCTTGGTCCCGCTCCAGCCACCTGTGCTGAGCCCCTCACTCACACCAGTCCCCCCAGCAGCTGGTTTTTGGGATACAAACTGTTCCCACCCCAAGTGCCTGGAGGTTAAAGACCCACCTGGCTCCAGTTGCTGTCACTGAGATCCTTCACTTGCTCCAGTAGCTAATATCACAAGCTGGGGGCACTCATACCCCCAGTCTGACTTCTGCAGCTGACACCCACTCCTCTCACACTGGTTCCCCAGCAGCTGGCACTGAGTCTTGGCAGCACTCACATGCATGGGTTACAGAGTGAGAGTATGCAGAGGTAGTTAAGAACAGACAGGGCAGACTCATGATCAGGTGCAGGGCTCAGCCAGACAAGTGAACTGACTGGCCAGTTTGCAGGCAACTGGTCCCTTTTGTACCCTTGTCTATACACTCCACTGCTCTGTTCCTCCTTTCTCCCTCTTCCCCTGCACATTGCCTCCTCAGCTGGCATAGTTCCGCTCACACCCTCCAACATCCTGAACCCTCAGGTTTGCATCCTTATCTGCTGCAAAGTCCTAAATTTTCCTTCAGTTTCTTGATAGCCCATCAGCTGGTGTGACTGACCAGGTTTGTTTCTGGTTATTTTCTTCAGTAATGATAATTGCTCAGATTTTATAACTGATTGTCTCTTCTTTTTCCTTATTGTCACAGCTGAGAAAAGAAACATTCTCACACATATCCTTACCAGTTAGTGTTGTCACCAAAATGGGATAAAAGAACTTATCGACACCGATCTGATGTAGATAAGCAGACACTCCTTTATTAACAGCCAGGTGCGCAGGAGAGTCATCTCACCAACAACGCACACCTAACTCATGTAACATGCTGATTATTCTGGATACAGTAATACATATTAATCCAGTTCTCATACATAAACATGGTTAAGTCCTGTAACTCATTTTCATATTCCCACCTCTTTCTGGTAATGCACACTTGAGTCCTGAAATGAGTCAGGGGGCTTCTTTTGTGACCACCACGGACTACTGACCTAAAAGAAAGACCCTCCAATGCCCTTGACTCAAGGACTTTGGCTCACATTGTGATTTTCACATGCTTCGAGGCCCTTTCACAATACAACTTTTACAGTACCTAGTCTATAGGGCAATAAATCGTCCTTACCAAACAGTCTAACAATGGTACCTCATCATGAGTCTTATTCTTGGTACAGAAATCTAGTTAATGAATATCAGTATCCTACATGGCCTCAGCCTGGGACTTTAAAAAGAATTTTGTAGCAGCATAACTGGTTATATAGTTACTCTAAATCATTCCTTATTTAAATCCAAATCATCAAAAATCATTAAAATCAGCTCAAATTAATAGCAAATCAGTAACAGTAACAGACCAGGTTTGGTCTTATCATGACCTCCCTTATAATTTGTCATGTTTCTGTCACTGTGTGTTCTCCTTTGACAACATACCCTTAAAGGAGCAGACACTCTCCTTATGGTACGTAGTTGAATGTCATGGGAATTACCTCAAGGAGGTTTACTGAGATAAACTTACAGAGAAAACTGTAAACTACTAGGCTTCAAAAAAAAAAAAAGATTAAAAGATTGCAAAACAATTGGAGATGAGTCATGGAATAGCTCTCTTCTGCTGTGTTAAAACCTTTCTTGGGTTTTTTTTGGGAAAGCCAGATGTCTTCACTTCTACAAGTAATTTCATTTTAATTAGCTTTTAAGTTCACAGCTACTGAAACCTTGCTTTAATATTGACTTTGGAAAACTCAGATTGAGGGGAAAGGTCAGCTTTACAAAATCTTGAGTAATGTGGCAGTGATCAAAGCTTCATATATTTGTCTCCACTTGATCCATTTTTATAATAAATAGGGTTTTTTTAGACTTAACAAGCTTTTAAATAATGGAAAAATTATCAAGCATTTTGTTTGTTTGTTTTATAAAAGGTGAGATTTTCATCAAAAAATCCTCTAAAGTTAACTGAAGTTAATTGCATACTAAAGCTTTCCAGTGGAATAAGTCATACAGAAGTTCCTTGGAAGTACAGTATCAAAAAAATAACAGGAATTGGCCTTCTGCTTTTCCTTTCCTCCAGATCCAGTAAATACAAAATGAACTGACCAGAATATGCTTTCCTAAACATGGTCTTAGCTGACCCTTCTGGAGAGCTGGGTGATGATCTTTGGTATTTGTTTATTTGCATGAAGCTGGAAGAAAATTCTTGAGGGGGAAAATGTGCAATCTTAGTAATCTACCCTGTTCAAAGAGGGTACCCTCTTCAAAGATGGGAGCTGATGGGAGTAGGATCTATGAATGCAGAGCATACAGTGTGCAAGAAAGGGCAAATCAAACAGGATCTACTGAAGTTTTGAAAGGGTTAGAAACAAAGTAAATTTCAGCTCTGCACCCATCATAAGTCTTTGCCCCAATCAGCAACATTTTGTAAGCATATAGTCTCATTTCTCATCAGCTCTGGTGAATCAAACATGGGTCTCATGCTTCCCACTGCTATGTTGAGAGTAGAAAGTGTACAGACATCCTGTCTCTCAGTCTTTTCAACCCCATTAGGTCAGGAAGAGAGCCTTTGTGAAAGAAACAATAAGTTGGCAATACTGCCTCTTCCCCAAAAAACTCTTTTCAGGAATTTTTTCTGAACACAGGTGCTTGAAAAGTTTTGTGTGTCTGGAGGAGGGGCTGCTAGCAAAGTTCTTAAATGAGTCAGTGTTTCATAGAATCATAGAATCATAGAATCATCTAGGTTGGAAGGGACCTTGAAGATCATCTAGTCCAACCTAGCATTGGCAGTTTCCAACTATACCATATCCATAACCATTTCTGGTTACTCTGTCTTCCCTTGTGTCAGAGTAACTGGCAATGTTTGACCTGACTGTTGCATGGATGACTACAGGAGTAATTGAACAGCAATAGCAGATCTGTGTTATCATCGTACACGGTGAGAAACTTTTTTCAATGTGGTCATTAATCAGGACTCACTTGAGCACCTCTGAAAAACCAGCCCATTCTCCTGAACACAGGATTCAGCAGGAAGGACAAGAGGTACCAGCAAAGTTTAGTGACATCCCTAAGAGCTGTGTGCATAGCAAATGTCATCCAGCCTGTATGTCTGTACCTCTGCATCTCAGCAAGATCCTAGACGGATGGGTCCAAGTGTGGGAAAGGCTGGCCTAGGACAATTCATTTGTCTTGGTGACTGTGAAAAGGTTTCACTTTAAGTATTTGCAAATGTGTTACCGAGACTGATACTACAACATCTTCAATACTGACTTGAAATAAGGACCTAAATGAATCCTCAGCAAGTTTTCAGACAATACAAAACTGGGAGGAGTGGCTGGTACACCTGATGGTTGTGCTGCTATTCAGAGGGACCCCGACTTCCGTGCTTACTAGCACAAGGGTGGCTTGTGCAGGCCCTGTGTGAGCAACACCAACTCATCTAGGTAGCAAGCTGGCTGTTTTTATATCAAGGCAGAGGGGCAGAGCCTCATGATGCCATTGCTTGTTTTCATCAGTGCTGAAAAACTCAGAAGTGGATGGAGATCAACTTGCAAGAGTGATAAGACAAGATTCTTCTCTTGTTACTGCAGCTCTTAATACAGGGCAAAGGAGACCATAGTTTGCTTCTCTTGGCCAGCTGTGTCAGGATCTGTGTGATCTTGTGTCACATGGCACATGACAATCTTCCTTTGACTACACAAGAGAGATTTCTACAGAAAAAGAGCAGACAGACAAAGGGGAGGCATGAAGCAGCACATTATTTTGCAGATGTGGAGATATATTGGCCCTGAACCTGCAATGAACTTCCAACATAAGACTACCTCCATGCATGCAGGTGATACATAGCCTACACAAACAGCACTGTGCATGTTAAAAGCAACAGGGTTAGTCATGGACCTCACAGCATCAGGGATAGGTGATTTGTCCACATTTGCATGACTAGTTGTAGTGGGTTAACCCCAGTATGCAGCTGAGCCCCACACAGCCACTCTCTAGCTCCCCCCTAAGTGGGATGTGGAAGAGAATCAGAATGGTAAACATGAGAGAACTCATGGGTTGACATATAGACATTTTAACAAGCAAAGCAAAATAAGGAATTCATTCACTACTTCTGACTGGCAGGCATTGTTCAGCCATCTCCAGGGAAGCAAGGCTCCATAACATGTACAGATATTTGGGAAGACAAACACCATAACTTTGAACATCCCTGTTGTCCCAAAAATTGGGGGTTTGTCAGCCAGTGTGCAGACACCCAATTCACACACAGGGTGAAAGCATTTTCCTTTATTACGTGGATGCGCGTGCATGGGTGCCTGTCCCAAGACAGCACACCTTGGTGCCCAAAACTATGACTATTTATACACACAAGCTATACATATTCAGTACACTGATACGTATCTACTAAGAGATTGGTCTTAATCTCTACACTGAGCATGTAAATTAGCATGCATGCCTAGTTTGTCCTCTCTGCCTACTTTTTTTGAGTCTGGGCTGTAATTAGAGTCGGTGTTCCATGGGTCAGTGGTCGTTATCTCCCCCTGCTGGAATTACCTTTTCCATAGTTTCCTCATAATTTGTCAGACATAGACAGGTTGTCTTGTTACTGTAAACAATCGATCTAAAATAACTCTCTAAGACTCGATTTAGGGTTTTAGAAAGTAAGCATTCTTTACTGCAGTGCCGGACATACGGGGATAACTCCATCTAATGTGCGTGTCGGGGTCTCTAACAGCACTAAATATATACAGTTAACATATACATATTCATCAGTTTTCCAATAAATGATTAACATATTAATACAATTTATAGGAATTCATTAACATATGCAAATGTATTTGACGCATGCATCCTCATATTCTTCGGTTGTCTTTGGTGGTCATTGATAGTCATCTTCACTGTATCCATTAGTTGAACTAGGCTTCTGTGCATGCTCAGTCCTACTGCTTACTAAGTTTATATACCTGGTTATCTACAGAACCAGTTTATGCTAGTACTGCCCCTTTATCTTATTCTATTCAAGGATAGTGTCTCAGAACAAGCTGCTTTATCTATAAGCATTTGGCCTAGCTGTGCAATTTCAGTGGGAAAGGAATGTGGTTTTAACAAGAGAAGAAATGTATGTCCTTCAGTTATTGTATCCATCTCAGCTCATTGTCTCTACTTCCCATTAATACTACCTAGGCTTCTGCTTTTTGACATGCATATACGATAGTGGATTTTTTCAAGGTTAAACATTGTTTCTACCATTACCCTAACAGCTGATCATTTTGTTCTACAGTGTTGCTAACAAAACTGACCTCTAACCTTTCAACATTTCTTTTAATAATCCGACATCATCCCCACCTTCCTCCTTCTTTCTCACAGTTTTTTTTTCTGAGTGTGATGTCATATGGTACAGAATATCCCTTTGGTCAGTTGCGGTCAGCTGTCCCAGCTGAATACCCTCCCAGCTTCTTGTGCACCCCCAATCTGCTCTCTGTGGTCTAGCATGAGAAACAAAGAAGGTCTTAATACTGTGTAAGCACTGTTCAGAAGTAACTAAAATATCCCTATGTTATCAACACTTTTTTGGTCACAGATTCACAGAACCACAGAATCATCCAGGTAGGAAAAGACCTTGAAGGTCATCCAGTCCAACCATTAACCTAACATTGACAGTTCCCAACTACACCATATCCCTCAGTGCTATGTCAACCCAACTCTTAAACACCTCCAGGGATGGGGGCTCCACCACTTCCCTAGGCAGCCCATTCCAATGCCTAATAACCCGTTCTATAAAGAAATGTTTCCTAATATCCAGTCTAAACCTTCCCTGGAGCAATTTGAGGCCATTACCTCTTGTCCTATCGCTTATTACTTGGTTAAAGAGACTCATCCCCAGTACTCTGCAACCTCCTGTCAGGTAGATGTAGAGGGTAATGAGGTCTCCCCTCAGCCTCCTCTTCTCCAGACTAAACAACCCCAGTTCCCTCACCCGCTCCTCGTAGACATGTGCTCCAGGCCCTTCATCAGCTTCATTGCCCTTCTTTGGACACGCTCGAGTAATTCAATGTCC
This sequence comes from Strix uralensis, assembly GCF_047716275.1. NCBI lineage: Eukaryota > Metazoa > Chordata > Aves > Strigiformes > Strigidae > Strix > Strix uralensis. Next base: position 64,410,007 of record NC_134012.1, read on the forward strand.
TTTTTGTAGTGAGGGGCCCAAAATTGAGCACAGTAATCAAGGTGCGGCCTCACCAGTGCTGAGTACAGGGGCAAGATCACTTCCCTGTCCCTGCTGACCACACTATTTCCAATACAAGCCAGAATGCCATTGGCCTTCTTGGCCACCTGGGCACACTGCTGGCTCATGTTTAGGCGGCTGTCAATCAACACCCCCAAGTCCCACTCTGACTGGCAGCTCTTCAGCCACTCCTCCACAAGCCTGTAGCGCTGCTGGGGGTTGTTGTGGCCCAAGTGCAGCACCCGGCATTTGGCCTTATTGAAACTCCTACAGTTGGCCTTAGCTCATCACTCCAGCCTGTCCAGGTCCCTCTGCAGAGCCTCCCTACCCTCGAGCCAATCAACACTCCCACCCAACTTGGTGTCATCTGCAAACTTACTGACGGTGCATTCGATCCCCTCATCTAGATCATCAATAAAGATGTTAAACAGGAGTGGCTCCAAAACTGAGCCCTGGGGGACACCACTAGTGACTGGCTGCCAACTGGATTTAACTCCGTTCACCACTCTATGGGCCCGGCCATCCAGCCAGTTTTTTACCCAGTGAAGTGTATGCCCATCCAAGCCTTGGGCAGCCAGTTTCTCCAGGAGAATGTTGTGGGAAACAGTGTCAAAGGCCTTACTGAAGTCAAGGTAGACAACATCCACAGCCTTTTCTTCATCCAATAAACAGGTCGCCCTGTTGTAGGAGATCAGGTTTGTCAAGCAGGACCTGCCTTTCATAAACCCATGCTGACTAGGCCTGATCATCTGGTTGTCCCACATGTGTTGTATGATGGAACTCAGGATGAGCTGCTCCATCAGCTTCCCGGACACTGAGGTCAAGCTGACAGTCCTGTAATTTCCCAGATCATCCTTCCGACTCTTCTTATATATGGGCGTCACATTGGCCAATTTCCAATCTGTCGGGACCTCCCCGGTCAGCCAGGACTGCTGGTAAATGATGGAAAGCGGCTTGGTGAGCACATCTGCCAACTCTTTTAACACCCTCGGGTGTATCCCATCCGGTCCCATAGACTTGTGTATGTCTATGTGATGCAGCAGGTCACTGACTATCTCCTCCTGGAATGCAGAGGGGTCATTCTCCCAGTCTCCGTCTTCTGGCTGAGGAGGCTGGATTTCCTCAATACAGCTAGTCTTGTTATTAAAGACTGAGGCAAAGAAGGCATTAAGCACCTCAGGCTTTTTTTATCACTTCTTACCATGTTTTCTCCCGTGTCTAGCAGGGGATGGAGGCTCTCTCTGGTCTTTCTTTTGCTGTGGAAGTACTGATAGAAACATTTCTTGTTATCCTTGATTGCTGAAGCCAGATTAATTTCCAGCTGGTCTTTAGACCTCCTGATTTGTACCCTGCATAGCCTCACAGCATCTTTGTAATCATTGTGAGGGACTAGCCTCTTCTTCCAAAGGCCATAAACTCTCCTTTTCTCCCTGAGTTGTAGCCAAAGCTCCCTGTTTAGCCAGGGTGGTCTTCTCTGTCGCCGGCTTCTCTCACAGCACCTGGGGACTGCCTGCTCCTGAGCCATTAACACTTCCTTCTTAAAGAGCCCCAGCCTTCCTGGACCCCTATACCCTTCAGGACCATCTCCCAAGGGATCCTTTCAAGCAGGTGCCCAAACAAGACAAAGTCAGCCCTTTGGAAGTCCAGGATGTCAGTTCTTCTTAGCCGTCTCCTGGCCTCTCTAAGAATAGAGAGTTCTATTATTTCATGATCGCTGTGCCCTGGTCGTCCTCTGACCGCCACATTGTCCACCAGTCCTTCTGTGTTCACAAAAAGGAGGTCCAGCAGGGCACCTTCTATGGTTGGTTCAGTCACTAGCTGCGTCAGGAAGTTATCTGCCACACATTCCAGAAATCTCTGGGACTGGTCCTGTTCTGCTGTGTTGTATTTCCAGCAGATGTCTGGGAAGTTAAAGTCTTCCACAAGAACAAGGGCAAGCCATCATGAGATTTCTCCTAAATGCCTATAGAATATTTCATCCACCTCTCTGTCCTGGGTGGGTGGCCTATAGTAGACTCCTACTACAACATCTACCCTGTTGGCCTTCCCCCTGATTCTAACGCAGAGACACTCCACCCTGTCTTCACTACACTTGTACTCAAAGCAATCATAACAGTCCCTAACATACAGCACCACCCCACCACCTCTCCTTCCTTGTCTGTCCCTCCTAAAGAGCTTGTAGCCATCAATTGGCACACTCCAGTCATGGGAGACATCCCACCATGTTTCTGTATTAGCCATGACATCATAATTTTCTTGTTTCATCATGGCTTCAAGCTCCTTCTGTTTGTTACTGTCCTGGTTTAGCTAGGATAGGGTTAAGTTTCCCCAGCAGTGGGGAGGGAGCTCTAGCCGGGTTATTCAATACCATGCTGACGTCATGTCCGGGTGCGCAAGCACAGGAAGATCGGTAGATGAGTTTTAATGTCAGTCGGTCCCCTCACTGCTGTATCAGTATATCCCTTGTTCTGTTTATTGTTATTACTGTTATTGCTATTGTTATTGTTCTTGTTGTTGTTCAGTTTGTTGTTGTTACACTGTTGTATTAAAACTCTCCTTATCTCAACCCCGGGGTTTGTATTTCACTCCCTGCCCCTTCAGGTCCAAGGGTGGGGGAGGGGCAGCAGCAGTGTGGTCTCAAGTCCCGGCAGGGCCTAAACCACCACAGTTACCCATGCTGTGTGCATTGGTATACATGCACTTCAGATGGGCTGATGTTTTGTCCCCGTCCCCCTTCAAATCTAGTTTAAATCTCTCTCAATGAGCCCAGCTAACTCCTGCCCCAAGACATCGCACCATATGAGCTGCTATGAGGAAAATTAACTCCATCCCACCCAAAACCAGTACACCAGTACTGGCAGCCTGGAACTCAGTCCAGGTATCAAGAGTCCAAGAACAGAGTTTTCTTGACAGTATGGACAGGACTTCTCCCCTTTAACATCACCCTCAGCATGAGTTTCCTTTTTTTACTTTAACTGAAAATTTTAGCAGGTTTCTGCACATGATTTAATGTATGCCTGGCATCAAGGTCTCCCTGGTTTAATAGGGACAGTTTCCCCTGTGACACATAAATACACTTGTAATTCTTCTCTCTGGATGCCTGGTGTGTTCTCATCACAAAGTCACGACTAACAGTCTAGCTGGAAAATGTAGTAGTAGACAATTTTATGACCAATATTCAGAGTTGTGCCTATGCCAGAAATAATCCATCCTGAGAACATACAACCCACCACTTTTTGGATGGATGACAGATTGAAAGGGGGATTCATTAAACAAGGTTGTGTTTGTAGCATGTATTGTTTGAATCCCTATTCTCCTGTTCACTGGCATTATGGTTTTGGTGTTGTTCCTTCCTGGATGCTGAAGATGTGAATCCTGGTTGAAATGCTGCTGTCAAGGCAGATGGAGCAGTCCTGAATGTGGGAGACAGGCAGTTTCCTGAAGATTGGTACTACAGATAGTTTGATGCATTTCCATTTTAGTAATGTCAAAGGATTCAGTGATTCATTCCTTCGTTTTCCTGTTGTGGCTTCCTTCCCTGATAAGGGTCAGGATCTGGTCCTCAGATTGGATTTAACCTCTGATGTGACAGTGGAGAAATCTGTCCCCCACAGCCAAAGTCTGCAACATCTCATTTGGCCTTAGTTGTAACTTGTGCTTCAGTTTTCTTAGGCCAAATTCTTTCCAAACTACGCTCTAGCCTCCCTTCAAAGGCCCCAAAAGGCAGACTCCTCTACCTTTGACAAATTGGTACCCTTGCTTGGGGGAAAACAAAAAAAAACAAAAAAAGAAAAGGAGACAATTTCTCATGGTAAATGTTAGGGGCTGAAGAACTGGCTTATCTCTACCTGCCTCCCCCCACATGAAACATTTCTCTTTCTTGCTTTCTTTTTTTGTCAAAAAAGAAAGACAAAAAATGCATCACACTAGCTCCTTTCCCAAAGTATTGAAAAAAATTTTCAAGGGAAGAAGAAAAGGATAATGGTTTCTAGAGGAATTTGAGTGTGCATATGGGGATTACAATTTTTCATCAAAAAAAGTACCTGGAATTTCTTCATTTTAAATTGAAAAATTAACACTTTTTCAGTGGAGATTGGGATAGAGAAACCTGTGTTTGAAAGTTTTGTGATAATTCCTCTTATATACATTATCTCTTCTTGGTGCAGGAATGCACAGGTGAAAATATCACTACAAATTCCTGTGAGGAGGGGTGGTAACATGACAATCTGTAAGTACTGTCATCCACCACCGGTTCCTGACACACTGACAAGAATGTGAGACCTGTCTGATTTCAGCTGACATCTGAGAGATATTATCTTTCAGCTATGCTGTTTTATGCGCCATAAAAGGTAAGCTCACACAGTCAATCCAGAGCAAATAGTCAAGGTGCTATTTCATACTTGTCTTCCCTAAGAAGAACATTTAAAATTAAAAAGGTAAAGAAAAAAATCCACAACAACCAAAACCCACATGGGAGGACACAGTTTGCTTGCTAGAGAAGTTCAACCCTCCAAGCTTCTGGTAGTGATTTTGTTTGAGCATAATTGCTTTTGTGAACAAGACAATCATATGATGCAATAATCAAAACAGTACATCAGTTCAAGCAACGATGTATCTTATAATTAAGAAATGCAAGTAATCAGGCTGAAATAGTGCCCCCATGAAATTGTATTGTCATCAAGAAACAACTCTGTGTACAACTTGGTAATGAAGAGGAAAAGGTTGTTTAGTTGTTAAGACCCTCAATTTTGGGATTTCTAGTAAAAGCCAAGCAATGTTTAAATACCCTGTCAGAAGACAGAACTACTTTCCAGGTAAGTCTCAGGCCTGCTCTTACTGTTGAACTGTAGAAGACATTTTTATCTCCCCTGAAGTCTGATGAGAACTGGGTTTCTGATGCTGTCTGTGTCTTTGCTCTGGAAGTCTGTATTTTAAAAGGAAAAACAGTGTTCTTATCCTTTTTTCCTTTCTAAAATCTAATCTAGTCTCAGAAATTTACAAAAGGATCCTACCACTGTATTTTAGCAATCTTTCCTAGGGAAAAAAAAATTAAACTCTTACCTTTTGCTCCATGGAATCCTTTTACAAAAACAAAAGGGTTTTAGACTTCTTTGTGATCAAAGCAATCCATTGTAAGCTTAAGAGAAACATTTTGCAAAGCAAACTTTCTTCTGTGGTTGAAAATATTTTTTCTTCTAGAAACTGGAATCAGAAATGACTAATAACTTTTTAAAACCAAGTTATGTCTGTAACATTTTCTGCTGAAGTCTGATTTTCTAATGGTTTTGGTAGAAATGTGTGAGCTTGAAATTTTTATACCAAAACCAGTTTTTAGAAATTAAATTTCCAGTATTTTTAATCAAAAACTTGTTCTGAAAAAGAGAAGTTTTTTTGGTTTTTTTTTTTTTTTTTGTAGTGTGTCATGGTTTGAGTCCAGAAGGGAACTGAGCACCACACAGCCCTTCACTCATCTCTTTCCCCCAGCTCTGGGAAGGAAAAAATGAAGCAAAAGCTCAGGAATCAAGATTCAGACAGGGCTGGGTGGCTCACCCATTACAGTCACAGGCAAAAGACTCATTAGGGGAAGAAAAAAGGTTGTTTTAATTCAAACACTAACAAAACCAACATTTAACAGACAGAATGGGACAGTGAGAAGCATTAGCACATCTTAAAATCATCTCCCTCCACCCCTCCCTTCTTCCCAGGCTCAGTTTTGTTCCCTATATCTCTACCTCCACCCCACAGTGGCGCAGGGAACAGGGAATGGGTTTTTTTTGTCAAGTCCGCTGCTGCTTCCTCCAAGAGGGGGAAACACTTCTCTACATTTTTCCCCTGCTCCACGTGGTTCCTCTCTCACAGGAGACAGTCCTCCACAACCTTTCTCCATTGTGAGTCCTCATAGGATGCATTCTTGCTGAGATGCTCTGGCATTGGTCCCTCTTGTGTTGCAGTCCTCCCAGCATGGAACTACAACAACAGAGGCTTCTTCTTCCCTCAGAGTCATGACCTCCTTTAAGCGCAGCCGCCTGCTCTGGTGTGGGGCCCTGCACAGGCTGCAGGTCAGCCTCTGCTCCATTGTAGACCTCCATGGGTGGCAGGGGGACAGCCCTGACGTCTCACCACGGGATACAATGGGGTCTCTTCTCCGGTGCACCTCCCTGCCTTCCACCTTCTTTCTTCCACTGAACTTGGTGACTTGCAGAAACACGACTCCACAGCCTTTAAGGTTATAAAGTAGGTATGTTTATTCAGCACTGAGATGCACGGGGGATCGCTCCACCACAAACATGCGCACCTCTCATGACACCTTGTCTTGGCTTTATGCTACAAAGCATCACATATTCATAATACGCCTATACATATGCATGACCTATCCCCACTTCGTATTATAATGGGCCTGAAAGTCATTTTCATATGTTCCGCCCTGGTCTCCTCCTAGTCGCATCTGTGCAGTGTGTCCATGTGGTCGTGGGCTGGGGTCACAGAGATGAAGCAGCTCCTCTTCCTCACTGTTGAACTTTTTACCTCCGTTCCTTGCTCAGTCTCTATAGCCTCCTGGACTCAGGACAGACCATAGGGTTGGTTTTGACCAGTTTTTAGGGCTATCTTCCTATTCCATCAGTTATCTTTTAACTAATGGGCCTCTACCTCCTAGCCTGATCTCTAAGTCTTCCATCTTTATCTCTAAACTAAGTTATATTTTCATTTCTTAAGTGCCTAATTTCTATATCCTATTTTAATTTCCTAGTTCCCCATCTCATCGGTGTCCTCGTAACTCCTCCTCATAACTCCCAACTTCTCTTCCCAAGTTCCCCTTCTTAAATACATTATTGCAGAAGCACAGCCACTGTTGCTAATTGTTTCAGCCTTGGCCAGAGGTGGGTCCAACTTGGAGCCAGGGGAGCTTCGAGGAGCTTCTCACAGGAAGCCACTGCTGTAGCCCCCACCCACGCTACCAAAAACCCCACCACATAAACCCAGCACAAGTGTTTGGGGTTTTTTTAGCTTAACATTTCTTCAACTCTTTGAAAACTTGAGCAAAAACAATTTGAATGAACACTTGACAAAAACAAAAGAAAAAAAGCACAACCAAACTAAAGCAGAAAAGTAATTCTACAGAAACTTTCATGAAAAATACTATCATCCTGTGGGTTTTATTTCAATCCTGTTTTCTAGAGCTAGGGTTTAACACAGTTCTCACAAGTTGCATTTATTTTGTTTGGAGTTAAGCTCTCATTAGTGTTGCCTTGGTAAATGCTGCTTCATTGATCTCAGTTTCTGTCTCCTATGATAATTTAAGCTGCAGCCTCCATGAAGTCCCAAGAGCTCTTATCTCAGATACACCACAGGCAGTGCCCTTTTTAACCAGCTAATTATATCACCATGACTTGAATTTTCATCTGGGATTTGTGAATTGAATGGACGGGTTTCTCCATCCGCTCTGGATTGATGTATAATTGTGAAAACTTGACTTTTACCTGCTGAATATCTGTTTCATTCTAGCCTGAAAACAATTCCGTTCCAGAACTGTAATGAGGTTTCCCAAACTTGTTTGTCTGCTAATTACAGAGTTCTATCCTATGCAGGGAGACAAGGAGGGAGCTGGTTACCAATTAACCATGAAATTTCTGCTGTTTTTCTGTCTCAAAGTGGCTTGACATGTCCAGCTAATGTTCTTCTTGGGTCTTCAGAAAGTCTACGCTATACTATTCTGTACTTTTCACAGAATCACAGAATCACAGAATCGTCCAGGTTGAAAAAGACCTTGAAGATCATCCAGTCCAACCATTGACCTAAGAGTGACAGTTCTCAACTATACCATATCCCTAAGCGCTAAGTCAACTTTACTCTTAAACACCTTCAGGGATGGGGACTCCACCACCTCCCTGGGCAGCCCATTCCAACGCCTAACTACCCGTTAGAAATGTAAAGAAATGCTTCCTAATATCCAGTCTAAACCTTCCCTGGAGCAATTTGAGGCCATTACCTCTTGTCCTATCGCTTATTACTTGGTTAAAGAGACTCATCCCCAGTTCTCTGCAACCTCCTGTCAGGTAGTTGTAGAGGGCGATGAGGTCTCCCCTCAGCCTCTTCTTCTCCAGACTAAACAATCCCAGTTCCCTCAGCCGCTCCTCGTAGACATGTGCTCCAGACTCTTCACCAGCTTCGTTGCCCTTCTTTGGATATGCTCAAGTGATTCAATGTCCTTTTTGTAGTGAGGGGCCCAAAATTGAACACAGTAATCAAGGTGCGGCCTCACCAGTGCTGAGTACAGGGGTAAGATCACTTCCCTGTCCCTGCTGACCACACTATTTCTGATACAAGCCAGGATGCCATTGGCCTTCTTGGCCACCTGGGCACACTGCTGGCTCATGTTCAGCCAGCTATCAGTCAACACCCCCAAGTCCCTCTCTGACTGGCAGCTCTTCAGCCACTCCTCCACAAGCCTGTAGCGCTGCTGGGGGTTGTTGTGGCCCAAGTGCGCTACTCGGAATTTGGTCTTATTAAAACTCCTCCAGTTGGCCTTAGCCCATTGCTCCAGCCTGTCCAGGTCCCTCTGCAGAACCTCCCTACCCTCGAGCCAATCAACACTCCCACCCAACTTGGTGTCATCTGCAAACTTACTGACGGTGCATTCGATCCCCTCATCTAGATCATCAATAAAGATATTAAAGAGAAGTGGCCCCAAAACTGAGCCCTGGGGGACACCACTAGTGACTGGCTGCCAACCGGATTTAACTCCGTTCACCACAACTCTTGGGCCCGGCCATCCAGCCAGTTTTTTACCCAGCGAAGTGTATGCCCATCCAAGCCTTGGGCAGCCAGTTTCTCCAGGAGAATGCTGTGGGAAACGGTGTCAAAGGCCTTTCTAAAGTCAAGGTAGACAACATCCACAGCCTTTCCCTCATCCAATAAGCGAGTTGCCCTGTCGTAGAAGGAGATCAGGTTTGTCAGGCAGGACCTGCCTTTCATAAACCCATGCTGACTAGGCCTGATCCCCCAGTTGTCCATTATATGACTTGTAATGGCACCCAAGATGACCTGCTCCATGACCTTCCCTGGCACCGAGGTCAGACTGACAGGTCTATAGTTTCCTGGATCCTCCTTTCTGCCTCTCTTGTAGATGGGTGTCACATTTGTCACCCTCCAGTCCAATGGGACCTCCCCAGTTAGCCATGACTTCAGGTAAATCATGGACAGCCGCTTGGTGAGCACATCTGCCAACTCTTTTAACACCCTTGGGTGTAACCCATCTGGTCCCACAGACTTGTGTGCATCCGAGTGGTGTAGCAGGTCTCTGACCACCTCCTCTTCAACTGTGCTGACATCAGTCTGCTTCCCCTCCCCATCTCCCAGCTCATGAGGCTGGGTGTCCAGGGAACAGCCAGTTCCACTGCTAAAGACTGAGACAAAGTAGGAGTTGAGCACCTCAGCTTTTTCCTCATCCTTAGTTACCATGTTTCCCTCTGGATCCAGTAGGGGAGGGAGATTTTCTCTAATCCTCCTCCTGCTGTTAACAAATTTATAGAAAGATTTTTTGTTATCCTTAACAGCTGTAGCTAAGTTGAGCTCTAGCTGCACTTTGGCTCTCCTAATGTTCTCCCTGCATAACTTCACTACGACTTTATAGTCTTCATGAGAGGCCTGGCCCCTCTTCCAAAGGTGGTAGATTCTCCTTTTGTTCTTGAGATCCAGCCAAAGGTCCCTGTTTAACCAGGCTGGTCTCCTTCCCCTCCTGCTTGTTTTTCGTCACTGATATGAACTGTAGGAGACTAAATGTAACAAAACTCAGTGCAAGACCTTATGCAATGGGGAGGGACTTTTATTTAAATAATCTCTAAGTAATTTAAAGCCATGCACTTACACCCTCATATCCAGCCACCAGTACCATTATGAATGTGCCCAGCTACTATGACTAAGAACAGTTATGTATGTGTTTTGCTGATTAAGGATACCAATTAAACCCAGACACCAGAGCGAAAAGAGTAGGCGTACTTTACTGGTAATAACCAAGTAATGTAACAGCGTAATACAGAGAACATGCAGTAAGAAGAAGCAGAATAGTGCACTTAAAGCAACAAACAGATTAATGCATCAAATCATTACTACACGAGAGAGAGAGAGAATAGTAATTAAGAGAAATACATCACCACTTGCATATATTATCATCATCATCCAGATCCGCAGACGCTGGGGAGCCCCGGTTACAGCGAGGCTTTGGAGAGCCTGTCCCGGCAAGTGGGAAATCCTATGCAGTGCGTCCACCCATAGGTGAGGCATCCCAAGTTGCTGCAAACGGGCCCAGCCTTATATACCAGAGATAGACAAGCCAGAATAGCTGGCACCTTTGTTTTGAGTGGAAAGTTTCTGGTTTCATTCTCCTGTTGAGTTCCATCCGAAGCCTGGCCAGGGCTCGGGGGGGGAACCAAGGGAGTTTCTAACAAGGCCAAATACTTAGGTTCTCAGCCTTGAACAAGGCTGCGAATGGAAAGTTGGATACATTCTCTCCCCTCTACTGATTATATTTTGTCTTTCACTAGCGAGTTTACATATTTTACTAATGACTACATGCTAAGTTAGCAGCTTCAGCTTGGGGCCTGTTGTTCAGGCTGCAGTATTTCAATGCTTTAGCACTTTTTACACCAGCATAAATAGGTTGTTATAACTTAATACAATACCTACTAGCATGATGGTTATCAGTTATAAAATATACAGGATTCATCTATAGGTCAACTCAGGCTTGGGCCTGTTGTCCAAGCCTTAGCACTTCAGTATGACACATAAGACAATGGATGCTAACTACTGAGTCTTCATTGCATCTCTTGGGTTTGTCTTGGTAGGTTCTCGGACAAGTTGGTTTTTGGAGGTGAGTGCCCTTTTAAGGTCACAGCCCACAAGTTGTCACTGACACCTTTCTTAACAGGAAGATGGCAACATGGTTATAGCATATCCTGTGCTGGTTCTCTTCCTCCTATCTCAACCAGAAGACAGACTGTACTCTTAAAATGATCTAAAAATCAGGAAACAAGGACATGGAGGATGGAGTAAGCAAGTCTCAATTCAAAGTAACTGATGATTCCTGATGTGGCCCACAAAGGAGAGAAAAAAGGCTTAAATTCTCTGTGTCCCATGCAGTGAGGGAAGAGGTGTCTTCATGCTACTGAGCCCTTTGAGAAACAGGTCCCTCAAAAAATGTTCTGATTAGAGTAATCTCTTCTAATAGCTTGCATCAGGACTTTTGAATTAGTGTTTTCTGGTTTTGAGCCACTCAGTAGTGGCAATTCTCCAGGGCTGCTGTCAGAGATCATGGGCTTTGGCAATTTTCAAAGGCCAGTATTAAAGAAAATTGCGAGTAATTAGAAGACATCTTACATAAACCTGCTGGTGAACTTCATGATGCTGAGGCCATGACAGAAATTTAATGCCTTTTCTAACCAAAAAAAATCCAAATCACTACAACGTGTCAGCTTTTAGGGGAAAATCTGTATAGGAGATGCAGTGGTATGAAGTAACTGCTAACTCTGAAACCTTCCTCACCCAAAGACTATGGTTATGGTCTCAGAGTGATGACTGTAAAATGTGCTAGGATACTCAGAACACCACCTGCAGAAAAGCAGCACAGTGGTTGAAAAACAACTCAGCTGACATTGTCATAAAAATTGTTCCAACACCCCTGTGTAAGAGCTGTGAATGGAGCACATTCAGCTCAGATGCAGACCTGTCAGATTGGGTGAACACTGCAACAATGAAAGTTGTAGTGTAGTATTTTTTCCCCTTGAGGAAGCACTGCTGATAAGCAATAGAGTTGAGAAGTCATGTTAAAAATGATGTGTCTGGGAACAAACCATTTCAAATCCAAGGGACACTAAAGGATGGAATAGTGTCTATACAGAGAGAAGTAGTTCACCTAAGGTCTTTCAGGATTTGTTTAGCAAAACCAGGAAAGGAACGCAGGTAGTGTCTACTACTCAATGTCATCTGCTCTTCATTCAGAAACCAGATACCTTGGTGTCTACAAAGCAACACTGAAAGCAAAAGTCCTTTAGAGATTAAGGAATGCTGGCGTCTTGACTTCTGAGCACCCTTGAAGGCCATGACAGTTTGATGTGATGGGAATGTGGTTGTGAGGGAAAGAGAAGTGGAATAAATCCACCTTATTCCTCTTTCCAAATCTACAATGATGAAGTATGGTCATTAGTGTTGCAGTGAATCTATAAGTGCCCTACAGACTGAAGCAGAGTCAGTTGGACTTCTGATTGACACACATAAAACATTTGACATTGATGCTCTAGAAAAAATAAAGCTTTTTATAGACACTGAGATTTTAAAGACTATCCAAGCAAAGCAACACATTTAATTGCACAGACTAGAGAGGAAATTGTGATGCACCTAAAGGCTAAGATTGGGGATTGTGGAATAACACCATATGTGGGTGCTCAACTGCAGTCATTGGTATTAGGTGCTTCACAACAGCCTGACTCAGTCCCCATGGACAAGATGTGCAAAAGGCTCAAATGGTAAAAAGGTTATTCTGTTTCCCCAGACTCCTTAGCCCTCTTGGTCAAATCACATATTTCTTTAGTATCCAAACTGTAGTCCAGTCCAGTGGCAGTTTAGCCAAACACATATTTTTGCATGCAACAGTGGGTGCGGTGGGCACCTCAGATTCCTCTTTCTTCGTTGTTTACACTCTGGGTGCCAGTGTGACAGTGCCAGACTGCCACCTGGCCTTTGTTTTGCACCATTGGACTTTTCTTCCTCTGGTGCATAAGTTACTCTGTTTGAAAATGCCTCCACTGGACCTACATTCCCTTCAGAAAACCCTCTGGCAGCTCTCTGAGCAGGGCTTATGTGCAAAGTGACAACAGTTAGCACATGCTAACATGGGATCCTGCAGAAAATGTAGTCTTAAAGGTAGACTCTGCCACTTGGAGATGTGCCCATGAATAGGGGCTAGTCAAGGATGTGAAGGTCAGGGGCAGGTTTGGTGAAAGATTCTTCGAGGAGGGAACAAGGTAAAAGCACGACCATAAACCTGTATTTCAGGACATCACACATTAACATCTTCAAAGATCTGCTTGGAAGAATCCCAAAAGATGTGGCCCTAGAGAGTAGAGGGGTCCATGACAGCTGGCTGAAGACCTCAACAGTCTGCAGAAGTGGGCAGAGAGAAACCCCATAAAGTTCAACAAAAGGAAGTGTGAAGTTCTACATCTGAAGGGTCAATAACCACAGGCACCAGTAAGTGCTGGGGGCCAACCAGCTAGAAAACAGCTCAGCAGAGAAGGATCCTGGGGTCCTGGTGGACTGCAAGCTAACCATGAACCAATCTGTTCTTGCAGCAAAGAAAGTCAATGGCATCCTGAGCTGTATTAGAAGGAATGCTGCCAGTCTATTAAGGGAGGTGATCCTTCCTCTCTGCTCAGCGCTGGTGAGACTGCATACAAGAAAGTTCATGTTCTTACTAGAGCAAACCCAGAAAAGGGCCATAAGGGTGGTTAAGGGACTGAAGCATATGCAGAGTGGCTGAGAGAGTGGGGCCTGTTCAGCCTCTTTGGAGAATGTTCAGAGGGATCTTATCAGTCTGTATAAATACCTGATGAGACGGAATAAAGAAGGGGGAGCCAGATGATTCTCAGTGGTACCCAGAGACAGGACAAGAGGCAATAGTCACAAATTAAAGCATGAAATTCCACCTTAACAAAAGAAAACACTTTTTTACCATGGGGATGGTTGAACACTGGAACCAGTTGTCCAGAGAGGTTGTGAAGTCACCATCTGTGGAGGTATTCAAAATCTGACTGCACATAGTCCTGGGTAACCTCGTCTAGGTGATCCAGATTGAGCAGGTGACTAGATGATGTCAAGAGGTCCCTTCCAACCTAAATGCTTCTGTGACTCTCTGATGAGAGTAACAACTTCAGAGTGACTGGAAGCTGATAATTAATGTCAATCTTTTTGTTGGATTAGGAGCTTCAGGGGTCCAGTTGATTTTGATTCCCAGTGCTGTTTCGGGCTCCTTTAACTTGGGTGTGATGTAGCCATGATGATTGTTCTTTAATCTTGATGGCTGTATGTGAAGTCAGCAGCACCTGAAATGGACCTTCCCACTTTAGTTTCAGAGGTGAATCTGAAAAAGATCTTATATATACATAATCACCAGGTTTAATGTTGTGTACAGGCCTGTCCAGACCTCAAGCCCTGGTCCCTAGGACCAATTTCTCTACTTCTTGCAGCTTCTTTTGTAGATTTATAATATAATCTGTTAGTATTTAATCTCCAACCTGGGTTGATGTTCCTGCCTGTATCATATATGGTCTCCCATATACTATTTCAAAAGGATTTAATCCCTCCTTAGTTCTAGGTTTGGTTATGATCCTTAGAAGGGCTAAGGGCAATCCTTGGGGCCAGGATAAGCCAGCTTCCTGGCCTAGTTTTACTATTTGTAATTTAATTAAATGATTCATTTTTTCTACTTGACCACTTGCTTGTGGATTATATGGGGTATGTAATTGCCAATCTATTCCTAAAAGTTTACTGCTGGACAATTTTTGCCACAAAATGTGATTCCCAATCTGATGACATTGTTGCTGGAACCCCAAACCTTGGTATTTCTCGTAACAATACATTAGTTACTTCTCTGGTTTTATTAGTTCAGCAAGGGAATGCTTCTGGCCACCCAGAAAAGGTATCTGTCAGGGCCGAAAGGTCCTGACCAAAACCTCCCTTTTCTTGGGAGTTCAGAAAAGTCAATCTGCCATTGCTGTCCTGGGTAATTTCCTTTCCTTATCTGCCTGGGTTGGGTCTTCAATCCTGTTTTAGGATTATTTTGTAAACAGATTTCACATTGCTGTGTCACCTGCTTGATGGTGGTATATAGATTTTGGGCAACTATACATTGATTTAGATATTTATATAAGGCTTCTACCCAACCCCCCCCACCCCCCCAATGGGATTTTCTATGTTCTGTCATCACTATAGCCCATAATAATGCAGATAGTACTGTTATTTCACCTTGAGGAGACTTTGCCCACCTGTCCTCTTCTAACAGTTAACTGCTTTCAGTATAGCCCGTTCCATGCCCCTTACAATCCAATCTCGATATGCATTTAGCAATCTCATACGGGCTCCTCTGTTGGGGTCCCAACGTGGGTCCTGTAAGGGGAAGTGATCTTTTGTATCTTCTCCTGTACTTTTGAGGTGATCAGTAACCAGATACTGGGCTGTTTTTAATATTAATTGTTTTTCAGTTTCTGTCATGTGATCCAGCAATAATTGTATATCACTCCAATCTGGATCATGTTGTTTCATTAGAAACTGAAAATGCTTGGTCACCCCTGTCCTGGTTTAGCCAGGATAGGGTTAAGTTTTCCCAGCAGTAGGGGGAAGCTCTAGCCAGGTTATTCATATACCATGCTGACGTCACGTCCGGGCGCCAGAGCGCGGGAAGAATCGGTGATTGCGTGGGTTTGCGCAGCCGGTTCTCTCACTGCTGTATTTGGTAGATATCTTGCTCTGTTCATTGTTATTACTGTTACTGTTTGTTATTGTTGTTGTTTGTTGCGTTGCTGTTGCACTGTTGTATTAAACCTTTCCTTATCTCAGCTCGGGGCTTTGTATTTCACTCCCTTTGTGGGGGAGGGGCAGCGGCCGCGTGGTCTCAGACCCCGGCAGGGACTAAACCACCACAACCTTTTGGCGCCCAATGTGGGGCAACGAGAGGGCTGAGATAAGGACAAGAGGAAAAGGTGTGTTAGAGCAATCTGTTAGGTGTAATTCTTCTGTTTTTATTTGTATTTGTTTGATAAGAAACGTTTGCAATGCTGACCAATTTGCTTGCGTGGTGGGGCTGGATTAATCCTTATATCCATTGTGCATTCCCAGTGCTGATGTTTGTTCTCAGTGGAAAATGTATCAAGGGTCTTGTTTTGCTGTATTGGCTGCAAACTGCTTATAATATGGCTGTATCACTGCTTGTGGGGGTGAACCGGTACCTGTTTGCTGCCTGGGCTTTTGTTTGGGGTCTCACCCCCTCTATGGGTGAGCCAGGGGAAGAGATTCTCTTGGTTTTTGAGAGTTTCAGCTATCCCTGGAGCACCCAGGCCAGTGTGCTTGCGGCACAGTGCTTTCTAAATGACTGCCAGATCTTGTTTTGGGCCATGCGGTATTTCTCCAACAATAGCACCACCCGGAAACCTGCCCCGAGAGCAGATAGTTATAAATGGCAAGGTGTGTGGGAAAAGATGGGCAAGTGCCTGAGTCAGTGGTCACCCCCAATGCTTTGAGATTTCACTTCCGAACAAGTGCAGAGTCCTGATAAACTGGTGGAGTGTTTGGAAAAGGTGTGCTGCCAATCTGACAAACCCCGGGAAACACAAATCCTTGCGATGTGCTGGGGGCTTGCCCATGCCTACTGCATCACCCTTAACACTGTTCACTGCCCTCAAGGAGGCGAAAGAGCTGCAGGGTCTGAAAGTGAACCTGCTGGTACAGCAGCTGGGCCAGGGGGACAGGCAGGGCCAGTACCAGTCGCCTCCACAAGCACAGCAGCTGGGCCAGAGGGACAAGCAGTACCAATATCAGTCGCCCCAATACGGAAAACCAAATATACCAAAAAATCCCCTCGCAGTGCACAGGGTGATGATGAACCAGGCCCATCACGAGAGCAGGAGGAAGAGCTGGAGGTAACCATCCAATCTCTATCCCTGAGTGAATTGTGAGATATGCGGAAGGATTTTAGCCGCATTCCAGGTGACCAAATTTGCACCTGGCTGCTCCGATGCTGGGATAGTGGAGCTGCTGGTTTTGAATTGGAGGGGAGAGAGGCCAAGCAGGTGGGACTTTTAGCCAAGCAGGCTGGTATTGACAAGGCAATAGGGAACCAGGCTCAAACCTTCAGCCTTTGGAGGCGACTCCTGCTCAGTGTGAGGGAGAGGTACCCCTACAAGAATGATGTTCTATGTCGGATGGGCAAGTGGACTGACATGGAGAAAGGCATTCAAAACTTCAGGGAACTGGCTGTGTTTGAAATGGTCTATGGTGATCTGAATGATGAGAGGTCAGCAATGGATCCAGATCAGGCCCCTTGCACACAGTTGATGTGGCGGAAGTTCCTGCAAAGTGGACCAGAGGCACATTCCAAAGCATTAGCAGTAGCATCCTGGTGGCGAGACACCCAGACTCAGACAGTGGACGAAGTGACTATCCAGCTCTGGCAATACGAGGGAAGTCTCCCTTCCTCCCAACATGCTTTGGTTTCAGCTGTAGAGGAACTGTCTCAGAGGCTCCAGAAAGTGGAAGAGGACATGTCCTATGTTCCACCTGCACAGGCCGATGTCTCAGCTATTAGAAGCAGGCGTTTCCCCACCCAAGAGAAGGGCAGTAGAAGACACACACCACGGGGCACCCTGTGGTTCTTCCTCTGCGACCATGGAGAAAACATGAGAAGGTGGCATGGACAGCCCACTTCCACCCTAGCTGCACGAGTACAGCAACTGAAAGGGAAGACCACCATGAAAGGGGAGTCTTCCAAGAGAGATGCAGCTCCAGTGTCCAGTCGGAAATCCCCCAGACAGAATAGAATGGCCAACAGTATGCTTGACCCTCTTGAGGGGACCAGGAAGTCATTCTTGCAGGAGTCACTCTTAGATCAAGTGAGTGATGGTGAGCAGGATTAGAGGGGCCCTGCCTCCAGCCAGGTGGAGGAAAGGCATAATCGGATTTACTGGACGGTGTGGATCCGATGGCCTGGCACATCAGACCCACAAGAATATAAGGCCTTAGTAGACACTGGCGCACAGTGCACCCTGATGCCATCAAGCCACAGTGGGGTCGAATCCATCTGCATCTCTGGAGTGACAGGGGGATCCCAACAGCTGACCCTATTAGAAGCTGAAGTAAGCTTAACTGGGAAGGACTGGCATAAGCATCCCATTGTGACTGGCCCAGATGCCCCGTGCATCCTAGGTATAGATTACCTCAGGAGAGGGTACTTTAAAGACCCAAAAGGGTACCAGTGGGCCTTTGGTATAGCTGCCCTGGACGAGATTGAGCAATTGTCCACCTTACCCGGCCTCTCAGAGGACCCCTCAGTGGTGGGGTTGCTTAAGGTTGAAGAGCAGCGAGTGCCAATTGCCACCAACACGGTGCACCGGTGGCAGTACCGCACTAACCGAGATTCCCTGGTCCCCATCCATCAGCTGATCTGTCGACTAGAAAGCCAGAAGGTGATCAACAAGACTCATTCACCTTTCAACAGCCCTATATGGCCAGTGAGAAAACCTAATGGCGAATGGAGACTGACCGTGGACTACCGTGGCCTGAATGAAGTTACGCCAGCGATGAGTGCTGCAGTGCCGGACATGTTAGAGCTCCAGTATGAGCTGGAGTTGAAGGCAGTCAAGTGGTACGCCACAATTGACATCGCTAACGCGTTTTTCTCCATCCCAATAGCACCATAGTGCAGGCCAAGGTTTGCATTCACTTGGAGGGGTATCCAGTACACCTGGAATCGATTGCCCCAGGGGTGGAAACACAGCTCCACCATTTGCCATAGACTGGTCCATACTGCACTGGAGAAAGGTGGGGCTCCAGAACACCTGCAGTTCATTGATGATATCATTGTATGGGGGGACACAGCTGAGGAAGTCTTTGAGAAAGGAAAGAAGATAATTGAAATCCTCCTGAAGGCTGGTTTTGCCATCAAGCAACAGAAAGTTAAGGGGCCTGGAAGGGAGATTCAGTTCCTAGGAATAAAATGGCAAGATGGGCGTCGCCACATCCCAGTGGAGGTGATAAACAAGATAACAGCCATGGCCCCACCAACCACTAAAAAGACTCAATCTTTCCTGGGCACTGTGGGGTTCTGGAGGATGCACATCCCAAACTACAGCCTGATTGTGAACCCTCTCTACCATGTAACCCACAACAAGAACTATTTTAAATGGGGCCCAGAGCAACAACAAGCCTTTGAACAAATTAAGCAGGAGATTACCCAGGCAGTAGCCCTCGGGCCAGTCCAGACAGGGCAGGAAATTAAGAACGTGCTCTACACCGCAGCCGGGGAGAATGGCCCTTCCTGGAGCCTTTGGCAGAGCACCTGGGGAATTCTGAGGCCGACCTCTAGGCTTTTGGAGCCGGGGATACAAAGGCTCTGAAGCTAACTATACACTGACTGAGAAGGAGATACTGGCAGCATACGAAGGAATTCGAGCTGCCTCAGAAGTTGTCGGCACTGAAACACAGCTCCTCCTGGCACCCCGACTGCTGGTGCTGGGATGGATGTTCAAAGGAACGGCTCCCTCCACACATCATGCAACAGATGCCACGTGGAGTAAATGGGTTGTGTTGATAACACAACGGGCTTGAATAGGGAACCTCGACCGCCCAGGATTAGTAGAAATGATCATAAACTGGCCAGAGAACAAAGATGCTGGGATGTCACCAGAACAAGAGGTGAAACGTGCTGAGGACGCCCCACCATATAACGAGCTGCCAGAGGAAGAAAAACAATATGCCCTGTTCACTGATGGGTCTTGCCGCATTGTGGGAAAACATTGACGATGGAAGGCTGCGGCATGGCATCCCACACGACAAACCTCTGAAGCTGTTGAGGGACAAGGTGAATCGAGGCAGTTCGCAGAGGTGAAAGCCACCCAATTGGCTTTGGATATTGCTGAGCGAGAAAAGTGGCCGAGGCTCTATCTCTACACTGACTCGTGGGTGATGGCAAGTGCCCTGTGGATGTGGTTGCAGCAATGGAAACAGAACAACTGGCAATGCAAGGGCAGACCCGTCTGGGCCGCTGAAGTATGGCAGGATATTGCAGCCCGGGTGGAGAACCTCGTTGTGAAGGTGCCCCATGTGGACGCCCATATACCCAAGAGTCAGGCCACTGATGAACATCAACACAACCAGCAGGCGGACCAGGCTGCTAAGATCGAGGTGGCTCAGGTGGACTTGGACTGGCAGCATAAAGGTGAGCTGTTCATAGCCTGGTGGGCCCATGAGACCTCGGGCCACCAAGGCAGAGATGCAACATACAGGTGGGCTCGAGATCGAGGGGTGGACCTCACCATTGACACCATTGCAGAGATCATCCATGGATGTGAGATGTGTGCTGCAATCAAACAAGCCAAACAGGTGAAGCTCCAGCGGAATGAAAATCGATGGATGAAATACAAATATGGAGAGGCCTGGCAGATTGACTACATCACACTGCCACAGACCCGCCAAGGCAAGCGCCACGTGATCACAATGGTGGAAGCAACCACTGGATGGCTCGAAACTTATCCAGTGTCCCATGCCACCACCTGGAACACCATCCTGGGCCTTGAAGACTGAGTCCTGTGGCGACACGGCACCCCAGAGAGGATTGAGTCGGACAATGGGACTCACTTCCGAAATAACCTCATAGATGCCTGGGCAGAAGAACATGGCATCGAGTGGGTCTACCACATCCCCTACCACGCACCAGCCTCTGGGAAGATCGAGCGCTACAATGGACTGTTAAAAACTACATTGAGAGCAATGGGGGGTGGAACCTTCAAACACTGGGACACACATGTGACAAATGCCACTTGGTTAGTCAACACAAGAGGATCTGCCAATCGAGCTGGCCCGGCTCAGTCAAAACTTCCACGTGTTGTAGACAGGGATAAAGTCCCTGTGGTGCGCATGAGGGATCTGCTGGGAAAAATGGTCTGGGTTAGTCCTGCGCCGGGCAAAGGCAAACCCATCCACAGGATTGTTTTTGCTCAAGGACTTGGGTGCACCTGGTGGGTGATGCAGAAGGATGGAGAGGTCCGATGCGTACCACAAGGGGACTTTATTGTGGGTGAAAACACACCGTGAGTTATACTGTGCTTTTGTTATCTTTCTTTGTTAATGCTAATTGCTAAATGGCAGCTGGATGTGATGCACATGGTATAGAATAAAGGGGTGGATTATGTCCTGGTTTAGCCAGGATAGGGTTAAGTTTCCCCAGCAGTAGGGGGAAGTTCTAGCCGGGTTATTCATATACCATGCTGACGTCACGTCCGGGCGCCAGAGCGCGGGAAGAATTGGTGATCGCGTGGGTTGGTGCAGCCGGTTCTCTCACTGCTGTATTGGTAGATATCTTGCTCTGTTCATTGTTATTACTGTTACTGTTATTGTTATTGTTGTTGTTTGTTGTGTTGCTGTTGCACTGTTGTATTAAACCTCTCCTTAGCTCAGCTCGGGGCTTTGTATTTCACTCCCTTTGTGGGGGAGGGGCAGCGGCCGCATGGTCTCAGACCCCGGCAGGGACTAAACCACCACAACCCCAACAGAGTTGCTTCAATACCCCTTTGCTACACTTTTCCAAGTTTCAAGATTGAAGGAAGTGAATGGGACTTTTATTCTGACAAGGCCCCCATCCGGCCCCACAGCCTCTCTCAAAGGAGCCTGCAAGACCATTCGTTTCTCCTGTCTTGGAGTGTGAGAAGATATGGGGCTATGAGGCAGGGAGCCTGGCTCCTCTGAACTTTCATTCTCCTCCTGCTGACTTCTTACCGGTGGTTTATAGTACTCTGCTAAATCCTTTATTTCGAACCCTTTCTCTTTCCCCAGTTTTGTGCATCTCTGTCCTATACTCCATGATGAACAACATCTTTTCAGCTTCCCTTTCCCTTCCTTCTTATTTTCTTTTTCCAGTGCCAGCACTAGTGGATCTCGTGGGGGTGCCAGGCCACAGTTTATTTGATATTCAGGATGGTCTCGGAGGGTGAAAAACACGTCTGCATAGGAGACTTCATCCCACTTCCCTTCCCTCCTTAAAAACAACATAAGTTGTAGCAGGGAGTTGTAATTCAAGGACCCATTAAGAGGCCATTTTCCCTCATCCAATTTATATAGGGGCCACCACTGATTGCAATATGATATTAGTGTCTTTTTAGTCACACTTGTGCCTGGAGGTCCCCCTATCTTCTTCCAGTGTTTTAAAATACAGCCTAGGGGACCCTTTTTGACTATTCCCCCACTCTGGCCGCTTCCCATCTCGTCTGCTTTACCTTAAAACGCTACCCGATTAAGCTGACAATATCTCACTCAGGCAGATGGTACAAAGGTGCACTCCCCCCACAGACTATGCACCGAAATTCAAGACAACAATTAACACAGAATTACTGCCTCCCGCTAGAGGAGATATTTCACCTATGACACTTCAAACACTGAGCACAAACAAACAGGCAGCACCAGTGACCCAGCGGGCGGACACTAGGGCGCTCTGTACTAAGGAATGTTCACTCGTCCTGCACTACCCCCCCACTGGTACAGAGTCTGCCCTGCGCTTTGTTCCTCTCCGAGCGCTTCCCTCACAGGATAACGGAACTGCGGGTCAGAGAACTCCGCACTCCACAGCTGCAGCTGGGCTGCGTCTCACACATGCAAAACAATCACACAACCACACAAAGGGGCCCCTTACACTTATTACTCACACAACATAAAATGACAAATACTACAAACATCAAAACACCGATTATAACAATTGTTAAATCATTAAAGTCGTAAATGAAAGCCGAAAGCATAAATCATATACCATGAGCTGTTTGCCGTTTATCATTTACCACAGATCCACACCTGATCAATATCGACTAAATTATTATAAACGGTACCAGATTTTACATTTGATGGTAGCAATGGCAATGCTACACCGCTCGCACAAATCACACCACTCCCGTACCCCCGTACTAGGAGTACCCAAGTCGACCCAGGATTCCAGTGTGGTCAGAGTGTCGAAACCACCCTGTCACCCACGGGCCCTCTACTACTTGGGGACTTGAACCCCAACCCCAGGGATGAGCACAAAGGCTCTTTACCTTGCGTAGGACGTCTCCTCATGACTTACAGGTCTCCCTTTTCTCCAACATACCTGATCTGCTGATAGATGATCCTTGTCTGCCCCTGCCAAGATCAGGAGAGCACGGGAGGTTCTCCAAGAAATAAGCCTCGGGGCATGCCTAGAACATCCCCCTCTCAGCCGGTCCTGCAGCTGGACAGAGAGGGTCCCATCTGGGGTGCCAAATTGATTCATGAAAACAAACTCTACAACTTGGAGAGAGTTATAAAGCAGGTATGTTTACTCTGGCGCCAGGGTGCAAGGGGATTTCTCCACAAAGCTTGCACACCAACAGCATTTTTTACCAGAAACTTATAGAGTGTGGATATACATATTCATTGGATTACATAATACAAATATACATATACATGAGTAAGGCTGGGTTAGTTCAAAAGGCTGATGTCAGCAGTTTATGTTATCTTTGCACCTGTGCATTGCCTCCTGGTGGTTGTCTTCGGGCGTGTGATGGTTTAGCCCCTGCCGGGGTCTGAGACCACGCGGCTGCTGCCCCTCGCCCACAAAGGGAGTGAAATGCAAAGTCCCGAGACTGAGATAAGGAAAGGTTTAATACAACAGAGCAACAGCAACACAACAAACAGCAACAATAAGAATAACAGTGATAACAATGAACGGAGTAAAGTATATCTACCAATACAGGAGTGAGAGGAGCAGATGTATAAAAACCACGCGCCCCGCGCTCCCGCGCCAGGATGTGACATCCACATGGTATCTGAATAACCTGGCTAGAGCTCCCCCCGCCACTGCTGGGGAAACTTAACCCTATCCTGGTTAAACCAGGACAGGGGGTCTTTGGAGGAAGGCTCACAGTCTTCTTCACCTTGTACTTTTCTTCGGAACATGCGCAGATTCTCTTAGTCAATTTCTTGAACAACAAGAGTGGTTCCAGCTAGTTTACCCATTCTATGCTATCTAAAAGCATCAGTACATTAGTTTCTACTGTCCATATATGGCTATCTATTCACTACAAAGACTAAACTAGTTAGAACACATCTACTTTCCAAGGACATGTCTCTTATTTTTGCTGAACATTGTAGTTCTTGGTAAGTTTCCACAGAACAGTCAGGGCAAGCAGGATTATTAAGCAATATTCAGAAATCATTATAAATTGCTATAAGTTGCTATAAGTAAATAAGTTGCAAAAGAGGTGATCATTTCCTTGTATCAAAGCAATGACCACACAGGCACTGCAAGGAGTCAAAATTTTCTGTGGACTGAGAAATGTGCAACAACTCAGGAAACCCTCCTTCCTCAGCTCTCGAATTTAAAGGTGGTTTGTTTTTTTTTCCCACCCTAGTACCAACTAGCTTTTATTCCTGACTCTGCTTTTCTTGTTCTGTTGGGTGTGTGGGCAAATAGGCCATCCATGTTCAAAGGGAACAGTTATCAGTCGTAATGAATGCACTGCCTGCTTACCACAGAGCAAGGGTTTGCAGCTGGGATTCCTGGCTGTAGCTGAGTTTGTATCCCCTCTAGCCTGTCACTGTTTTTACTGGAAGGTGTTTTTCCCTCTGGCACAAAAGATCCTGCAGCCATAACACCTCAGCTTGTGTTTCACAGGACATTGAATGGACTCCCAATGATGTGGATGTGCACACACACATGAAGCCACTCTGTTGCACAGCAAGTTTCTGTTGAATAGACTCACAAAAAGATTCCTGGAATTAGCAGAAAGCAACTTTTCCCAGTCAAGTAATTTTCTGAGGGTGAGAGCAGCTGATTCTCATCTAGCACTCAGACTAAGGCATTTTCACCAGGTCCATCAGACCAGGTCCTTCAGAGCTTACGTGGATAACTTTTTCCCAAATCTGCATGCAGGGAAAATTAAGTCAGAAGATGAGCATGAAGAAATGAGCTATGTTTTTTCAGTATGGCTACAGCTTCTCCAGAGGGAGAAGGTGTCTCCAAAACTGGATAAAAGAACTTGTCAACACCAATGTGATGCAGATAAGCAGACACTCCTTTATTAACAGCCGGGTGTGTAGGGGAGTCATCTCACCAACAATACACACCTAACCCATGTAACATGCTGATTATATTGGATACAGTAATAGATAATAAACAAGCTCTCATACATAAACATGATAATTCCCATAACTCCTTTTCTTATTCCCACTCCTTTCTGGTCATGTGCACTTGAGTCCTGAAAAGAGTCAGGGGGCTGTTTTTGTGACTACCACGGACTACTGACCTAAAAGAAAGACCCTCCAATCCCCTTGACTCAAGGACTTTGACTCACATTGTGATTTTCACATGCTTCAAGGCCCTTTCACAATGCAACTTTTAGAGCACCCTGGTCTACAGGGCAATAAATCATCCTCACTGAACAATCTAACAATAGTACCTTGTCATGAGTCTTATTCTTTGAATAAAAATCTGGTTAATGATTATTACCAGCCTACATGGCCTTAGCCTGGGCCTTTACAAAGTACTTTGTAGCAGCATAGCTAGTTGTATGGTTATTTTAAGCTGAATACAATATTTCTATGACTACTTAAAACATTACACAACTATCTTTTATAAAACTGATATTCCTGTGAAATTCCATTTAATTGATTAGTCCTAATCAGTCCTTATCAAAATCACCAAAAATCATCAACTCAAATTAATAACAAATCAGTAACAATCAGTAACAAAGGGAGTCAGCTTCTGAGGAAATATAGACTCCCCCTGGATGAGTGCATAGTAGGGCCTGCAAACTGGTCATAAAAACAGACCTAGCAAGACTGTGGAAATAGTCCTGTAGTGTAGTGTTCCCTGGAGAAAGAGTGGGCCCTGTAAATGTAAGATTTGTACATGTTTTCTCCTTTTCCTCCCTTACTAGGCCTACAGAGAGCTGCTAAAAGTAAAGTGGAAAAGTGACTGTAAAATCAGGCATTGCAGAGCACAGAATACGTGGTCTGTGGTGGCACAATGCTGAGCCCAAAGACCACTGCACTTTTCAGTACAGTTGACTGATCTCCTAGTCCACTCCATTATAATGTCTCTGAGATCTCATTTGGGTCCACTGACATCAACTGACTTTGCCCAGGGATTTCCAGTACTCCACCACTGAAGCCAGTAATTTTTTCAGAACCTCAACCTTTTCCACCTCCACAAATACAGGATGCTGGCAGGGTCTCAGGGGCAGAGAGCCTCATAACACATTCAGAAAGTGTTATGAGCTCAGATGTCAGGAACTAGATTACCTTATGTGGCATAATTTGACATACAAGGATCAAAAGAATGTGGCAAGATTCACCCTATATACCTGTATACTCTACATCAGGGGTTCTCAACTTTTCCTTCACCACGGACCCCCTTTAAATACCTTTTGTGGTGATAGACCACCCAAACTTAATTCAAGATTTAAAGCACTAGACTGCATCAAACATTTATTTCAATTTTCTCATGAAGGGTCTTCAAATTTGGAGAGAATGGGAAAAAAGTTAATCTGTTAATGCACACACTCTTATTATAATATCTTTATTGCAATGATTCCATATGAATTTAAAATAACAGCATCAATACTATTCTGACTCAAATGGTCCATTTTATGGTATTTTAACATGTTAATTCTGAATTTGATGCCAATTTTTACATTAAAATTTGATGAAAAGTTTTTACAATTCTTCTTACCTCCAACCTTGTTTGTCTGTGTTCAGTTACCATATATTTTTGTTTACAGCCACCAGTTGGAGGGATAGACTTCAGCCCCGTTGTGGCCCTAAAAAGGGCCTTTGGGTTAAGAAAGAATCTTTGAGAAAAACCGCTTAGTTAAAGTGGGTCCCACCAACCATACTAGCACTGAAACTACAACCACATGGAACCATTAATATGACATACGCATACAAAAGACACATGAAAATGAAAGCTAGAAAATGATGTGAATATAATTTTACAAGTTGTACTTAACACAAGGTGTTGGGAAAAAGAGAACATAGTATGTTCGCATAACCACAACTAATGAGAATGCTGGTGCTGCATTTCACTCATAAGCCTTCTTATATCCAGCTTAATCGGTGAAACTTGTATTCTGAGTTCTGACTCTACATTTTTCAAGCAGGTTCTCTGCTTATTCTTAAGATAAATGAGAGCACAGAATGATTTTTTGCACAAGTACATCATTACGAAAGGCATCAATATCCTTCTAAGGCGTCTATAGCCTTCATGGGTAGTTCTGGAAAATCTGCTTGTAGATGAGCCCAGAAATTTGGAAGGAACTGTTCTTTGAACTGCAGTTTCAAAGCACCATCTGTGGATATTTCCATGAGCTTGTCTTGCTCTGCTGCTGTGAGTCCCTCTAATTCATTAACTAAACACATTAACTAAAAAGGATCTCAAATCCTTTCTTCTTACACCAGGAACAGGGAAATATTAATGGAAACTATGCTACAAATCTTCCAAATGTCATGCAATAAGTGATGTGTCCTCCTTAGATATCTCTTTGTTGGTGGAACCAAGAAAACTTGTGAGGTTTGGAAATGTCCCACAGTTTTGGTTCAATAGGTGATGAATGCCACAATTTCAGCTTTTTGATCATTTCTTTGATCTTAACTTCAACTTCAAAAACTGTAATCTTTTCCCCTTGAAGACTTAAGTTCAGCATATTTAAGTGGATGAAGATATCTGAGAGATATACCAATTTCACTAACCAGGAAAAATCTGTCAAACGATTGCCGAGCTGAAACTGCTTCTCTGTTAGGAATTATCTTATCTCATCTTTCAATTCCCAAAAGCAAGACAAAACTTTACCTTGTGATAGCCAATGAACATCATGGTGTAGCAAAAGTTGCTGATGTTCACTGTTCATATCTTCACAAAGCCATTCAAAAAGTCTTGAATGCAGTGATCTGTTTTTTATAAAATAGACAATTTTGACTGATTTGTTCAAGGCCTGCTTTAGTTTTTCTGGTGTCTTTTTAGCAACTAAGGTTTCTCTGTTTATTCAGCAATGGTACAAAGTCACTGACATCATGATTTCCTTAATCTGTGCTACAAGCCCAGTAAGCTTTCTAGACATTGCTCTTACACCATCTGTGCTAATTCCAATGTATTTCAACCACTCCATGGCATGAGATGTTATGAACTCATTTAAATTGTTGAATATTTCCTCAGCTGTAGTGTGTATCAATGAGATGAAAAGTATGTCTTCGAAAACATTTCTCTCGTGCTGATACCTAACATAGCACAGTAAGGTCGCTTTGTTTGTTATGTCCTTGCTTTTGTCCAGTTGCAGTGCAAAGTAGGGGGATAGGCGAATTCTTTCTAATAATTGTTCCTTAATATTGGTTGACAAATCGTCAGTTCACCTCTTAACTGCATCATTTGACAAAGGTATTATGGAAAGGTCCTTGGCAGCTTGCTGATCAGTGCAGAAACCATTATTTTGGCAGCAGATAACATAAGTTCTTCAGCTATAGTGTGGGTTTTCTGGTTTTTACTATTAGTTGAGAAACCTCAAATGAGGCCCTCACTGCATTTTCATTGTTACAAGCAGCTGCAGTCTTTTTTACCAATTTCTTACCTTCCTGAAGTTCATGTTCCCTCTTTGCCACTCAATGTCATTCACTTGCATATTCTCAGCAGAAATGTCAAATGCAGCTATTTGTCATCAAACAGCCACTCTCATAGCTGATTTATACCTCGGATTGTTTTTAATTGAGGCAATAGGTTATAAAAGCCAAATTTTACAAAACAAGCATGGAAAATTAAGATTTTGTTCCATTTCCCATTCTGTCTTGCTTTCACTCGTTCACTCATTTATTCATTCAGATTTAAGTGCAAAAAACCATAACATTTCTTTAAGTCAGGGGTGGGGAACTTTTTTCTGCCAAGGGCCAGTTTAATATTTATAACATCATTTACAGGCCATTTGTGGATGGACGGATGGATGGATGCAAGCAAGCAAGCAAAGCATGCAAAGCAAGCAAAAGCAGGCAAGCAAGCAAGCAGTTGCAGATCAACTTATGTAAACAGATATTCCTAAAAAAAATTATCTTTGTTGCTCCATAAAAAAGGTGCAACCAACATATATAATTCAAAGCATAACACTATCAATTGCACTCCTCTAATGCAAGCCCTTGGCACATGCCCTTATGTCATCTCCCAAAATGTGAATAAAAATGTCTTGAACATAATTAAGTTTATAGTACCTGGCATTTATTCCTAAACAATTTATTAGGCCTTGAGGGGTGGTGCTGGGACTGGGAGAGCACCTTCATGCTTGTTACTGGAGGCCAGCCCTGAAGAGCCCAGCAATGGAGGGGCTTGCTGGTGAATCTGAGGGCCGAGGGGAGAGTCAGCCGGCAAAGCTGAGAGTGCTGCTCATGCAGCGTCAGGGCAGGTGGGGGAGTGTGTGTGTGAAGGGAGCTTGAGTATGAGAGGAGCATTGAGGGGAGGAGGCTGTGGGAAAAGGAGGCACAGTGCTTGCTGCAGGCCAGACCAAATGTTTCCAGACTGGACATTCCCCACCCATGCTTTAAGTCTTCACAGACCCCAGTGACAACATTGTGGCCCCCCAGGGGTGGACCGTGGACCACAGATTGGGAACCACTGCCCTACATCAATTACTCGTCATCATAGAAGACTCATTCTCCATGAAAGCTCCCAAAACCTTTTTTTGACTGTTTTACTGTCATTGGACTGTCTATACATTTATAGCTTGATCTGTAGCCAAGGGAAGGAAGTAAATAGCCAGCAGGGTAAAGAGAACATATCCACCTACCTGCGAATTTTCTAACTTTCTGACTTTATAAGACATTGATAGCACAGAAGAAAATTCTTTTTATTCTTTTGATCAGAAAAATTCTGAGCTTTTGTAAAGATGAAGCTACCTGAGAAGGAACTATTTCTCATCTGCAAATGAACCCCATCCCATTACTATCCACCTTAGCAAATATTTACTCTCTCAGCATCCCTCTCTGCATAAGTCTGAGAGTGTGATCAGCTCCTTAGGGACCAGTGGTCATCCCTGGGTATCCACACACTTCTGAGTTGACAGCAAGGCACATCTCACCACATCAGTTGTGCTAGCCAACAAACGCACATGATTTAATCTAGACAACAGTTCCCTTGGGACACAAGCCAAAATCCAGTGGCTGGCTCTGTTCTGGCCTTATATGGGCAGTGGAATCCCACTTGTTCCTTGAGGTCTCTGTACATGAAGAAGAATCCATCCATGCATGATCAATACTGTTGTGTCTGCTCTGTATAAACAAACTCCTAAGGGGATCCTGTGGGACTGCACCTTGTCTAGAGTTAGGACATTGAAAATGATACTTATTATTTGGAACTGTAAGGGCACCTCCAGAGAAACCTGGTCTTGTGCTTGGAGGCCCACCTTTGCTTCTGTTCCTGCGTCCATCACAACAGTGAGTTACGATAGATTTTCCTCTGGATACACTACTGTGCTTCTCATGGGTCGAACTTCCTTTCTTGGCCTCCTTTAGTAACTATCACAACTTTTCTTCCATTTGACTTTGCTGATGAACTTCAGATATCTGTGTTTGTGGTATCATGCAATATGTTAATACTAGAGCTGTTGGTTCATTTTAGGAGTAAGAGTTCACTCTACATTCATTCCTGGAAACTTGTGTTCAAATTCTGCTTCTTCAGAAAGCTGATGTCTTTCTTGTTTTGCTTACCTTTTCTCTCCATGTAGCAAGGATGGCTTCATGGTCCATGTCCCTATTAGCAGTGAAAGAAATATATGCTCAATGAATTTTCAATAAATGAGTGGGTCAATTTGAAACCCATGCAGATAACAGGCAGCAGACTAGAGCCTCTCAAAGTTCAATTTCTAGGTTTTATTCAATTTTCTAGTGTTAGTGCAGTGTCATATGGCATATAGCAGAAGGCAAATCTCAGATCTCCTAAGTGTGCAGACATTCATTTAAAGTTAGGTTATAAAGTCATTTTGTGACAGAGGTAGCTCCAAGTAAAAAGTGCAGTGCAGAAAAGATGGATTCAGTTGAGTCCCTCACCATTTCAAACTGAAGGGGAAAACAGAACCAACACACCACCAAGCTAGTACGATGTGAATTGCCTAAAAGCTCTCCTGAGTAGATTCTCTATTGCCTAGAAGAGATTCTTACATTTTCCCTCATGAAGACTTAATAAATTTAGCTTTCTTCTCTGCTAAGCCAACAATTTCCATGAAATTAATAAAACCTCATAATCTGAGTCTTTTACTCCTATGTTATGTGAGGTTGAAACTTGCTGATGGATTCAAAAATTATGGTGCAGATAGGCAATACCAAATGAATGCACAGTTGGGTTGTATGACTCCTATTTCCACCTTAAAAACTTTGATTCCTTCTTACTCTTTTAGGATCTGAACCAAGCCACAATGGTTTTTCAGGCAGATTAAGTGTGTGCTTAACCACTGAGTCCTAACTCCTTATTTGGATGCTTATCACTATTCCACTGTGATGCTGAAGAAGGAAACTCTCCAAAGTGAATGGTTTAGTCCAAAGATAATTGTGGTACAGCCTGAGTGGGAACAAAACAAACAGCAATTTGTAGAGAAAGCCCCAGCAAAGAATTTGCCACCGTTCCCAGGCAGCTTGGAAACCCAGATGAGAAATAATACAAATGGAATAGGAAAACAAAATTTTGTGTGGGGTTGCTTAAGCTTGCTTTGAACACACAGTTCTCAGTCCTGTACAGGCCAAGAATGAATGCAACATCAACCAGGCCTCTCCTCTCAGCTCCCCCTGCCCTGCCCCTGCATGCTAGTTAGTTTCCCAAAGTGGGTAAATGATGTCACTCTGCTGAACTGTAACTGGCACAGCAAGGGGAAGCTTGCAGAGAGGCATTTATTTCTATCTGCAAGAATTATTATCTGCTTTGCTTGATGTGCATTAGCTGTCTTTCTGTGTTTGATAAGTGTTATCATTTGAAGATTAAATTTTACAAAAGGGGATTAGATGAGAAATGGCACATAACTAATTAGTGGCAGGCAATGTGAAAGTAAAAGACAGACAAGCATATGGAACAATGCCTGTATTTCACAGAGATTCAGGGGCATTAATGATTAAGCATTTGAGTTATTGAATCCTGAAATGCTTTGACTCTCAACACAGGACATTTTCTTCTTTATATATGCATCTCCTGAAGATTCACTAAACACAGGAAGTTTTCTCATTTACTCTGTAACTAATTTTAGCAAAGTCTGATCATACAGGAAGAGTCTGTATAAGACTTAAATTGACAGATCAAGTTTCCTAATCCTATTGTTTGTATTCAGGGATATCATTTGAGATGTTCAGGCCTAAAGGAGCTAATGTGGATTCAGCAAAGCACTTACACACATGCACTAATGGAAGCATCTCTTTAAGTCCAGTTATTTCAGTCTAAGGAGGTGCTTTAAGTCAAACTCCTTCTCTGCTTTAGGTTAAATTGAATCTGTGTTTCGGCCATTCTTGTCTAATACTCATCTCCTTTAGATTTAAGAACTTTTTTATCATTACTGAAGTCTCATTTCTGCTGGCCAGTAGTCAGCCATCCATTTCATGACTGTTTTATAGGGTCACAGCTGATGTGTTCCGCAGACGCTATCATTGCATAGGATAGCTAACTTTTTCCTTCTTGCTAAGGGATTCACCTGCATGCACTGGGCATGGAGACAATGTAGAAATGGAAAGAATAAAAGTTTAGCTCTTTTTTTTTTAGATCACTTTTACCTATAAAAGTTATTACAGGTTCAGAATAAATCCCTGAGGTCTGACTTACTAGCTGATATAACCCAAGAAGACAGTGCGATAATATTATATAAGTGGTGTAAAAGACAGGCTAATAAGAGAAGAATCAAGAATAGATGCAATATTTTAGCTCCACTTGCATTGACTTGCACACATGCGGATACTTTCAGAGCAAGAGAGATGAAATGCAAACTTACGGTATTGTCAGGAGGGTGCAGCACTTACTGAAGACAGGAAGTCTTAAAAAATATCAGAAGGAAAAATCCAACATCATAGGGACTATGACATATATGATCAACTGACAAGACAAGGATGAAACAGGAAGAAGGATGGTAGTTGATGTCCTTGGAGACTCTTGGAGAGAAGCTGATGAAAGAGCAGCCTGTTGTATAAGGCTGTGGCTGCCCTAGTACTTGAGTTTCCTCATTGCATGGTGGACCTTGTGTTTGCTTGTGCAGCCTGAAGGGATAGAATGTCCAACATTGCTACCTGCATGTAGTCTTATTCCCACAAGACTTGTGGAGCTGTTAGTTGACTGAATGGACCAGTGCAAGAAATATCATTTCAGTAAAGGCAGGGAACAAGTTGGCTAGACACATTTATTTATTTATATGACACTAGAAGTTCCTTTTTACAGTTCCACTGAGGGAAAAAAGTTCTCATTCTAAGGTGAAATGTATGTCTATATTTTGTAGATTACAAAGACTTCTTATTTCCAGATACTGCTATTTCCCTTATCCTGATTCAGCAAATACTTTCTGCCTAGAAAATTACTTTATCACATGCTTAGGTTCCTTATCAAAGTGAGCTGGTGGAAAGCAAGTTCAAGACTGAAATAGGAAGGTGTGAGGATTCCTGAGCTGTTGGATTGCATCAAACTATTATGGTCTCTTCAGAGACATCTGAGTGTAAACAGCATAATATTGTAACAGCTTAATTTGTCAGCATCACACATCACACTTAAAAGTAATTGCTCTACAAACATCTGAAGTATCTAAAGAGATATGAGCACATTCTGTCATGTCTAATTAAAAGTTAAAAATAATAAACAGTTAAGTCGGTTGTTCTGGCTGGGAATTTATGTCTACTGAGGTGAATAGCTCTCTTCCAAGCTGACTTCAGAACTTGGGACTACTTTTTTTATGCAGGAAAAGGAGTACAGGCCACAGCATCTGATATCAAGCTAGTGTCTCAGCTGATTATGCTGATTCCCTCAGTTCCTTTCCTTTGCCAAGAAGTAGAGTAATAAAAGAAGGTGAGGCGCAGAACTAGCTAGGAAAATGGAAATTCTGTTCTAAAGTATATTTGACATTTTGGATCTTGCTTCCACTCTGAATTGCAGCAAAGAGGAAAAATGTGACCTCTTTTCCCCCTCTCCATGACATGGAAAATCTGAAAAATATCATATCATAATCATATCAGAGTATGATATGATTATGTGTTTAGTTTTGATACAGACATGTATTGCTAGAAGAAAAGAGTCAGAAAAAATTATTTTGTCATTGTCAAAGTGCAGCATTTTTGACATATCAAAGCAGAATGTCTCAACAGCATCAAATACAAGAAAGTAAAAATATTTTCTTTAGTTTGTTTGCCTTTAAACTTCTTTATAAAACATTTCCATAAAATCCACCGATTTAGATGACTCTTTTTTACTGGTGGAAAAATTCTTGTCAAAAATACTTGAAATACTAATCTCACAAGAAACGCTTGATATGCTTTGGATGGAGACATCCTGATTTGACCACCTGAGTGATAAAGGTGGATTCTCAGCTTTGTGGACAACTTCTATCTTCCAAAGAAGCCTTACAATGTAGAGCATTAAATTCTGGAGATAAGAGCGACAGGACCTTTACCCCATCATGCTTATGTGCAGGAATCAGAGCCCTGTTGAGATGGGACTCTTAATTTGTCTAGTAAGGCAAAGAGCTTGTTTGGAGAACAGGAAACAAAGGGATGGAGCTACAAGAACAGGGGGAGTAGAAAAGGGAGAGTACAGACAAGAAATCTCCAGCTTAGGAGCTAGAAGTTGTAAATGGCAGCCTTCCAAGGGACTTGTTCATAAACAAGGCTTGGTCATCTGTGTTCACAAAAAAGGAAGATATAATATGCATGCCTGTGTCTGCATGTTATGGAGACAGGGAAATTAATACATGTTTGTTTCAGGTTTTATAAGTGCAGACAGCTAGAATTTGATCTTGTGATAGCTGCAACAAATGCTCACTGTGTCCTGGTTTAGCCAGGATAGGGTTAAGTTTCCCCAGCAGTTCGGGGGAGCTCTAGCCGGGTTATTCATATACCATGCTGACGTCACAGGCGCGGAAACGTGACAGTTGGTTAACATGTGTGTTATGCCATCGCTCTGTTCTCACTGCTATATTGGTAGATATCTTGCTCTGTTCATTGTTATCACTGTTACTGTTATTGTTATTGTTGTTGTTTGTTGTGTATCTGTTGCACTGTTGTATTAAACCTCTCCTTATCTCAGCCCCAGGGCTTTGTATTTCACTCCCTTTGTGGGGGAGGGGCAGCGGCCGCGTGGTCACAGACCCCGGCAGGGACTAAACCACCACACTTAAAAAGGTCATCTTCAAGAAATCTGAAGTGATTTTTTTCTTCAGAACTAGCAGAAATATTTGAAAAGTCATTTCACAGTTTTCACTTAAGGGAAACACCAACTTCTTAAAAAGAATATTTTTTTCTATTTGTTTGGAAAATAAACAGCTTACTTAAAGCCTGCTATAAGTTGAACGGAGCAACAAGAAACAAAGCAATGCTTTTGAATAGACAACAATGTTTGAATTTTGAAATGTTTTGACAGCCTGAATTGATGGCTTAAGAGCAAGCAGAAACATGCAGTTTGTGTTCAGTGGACAAAACCACTGGAGGAACTGCAACTGCTGTCCACAATTTGCCCTTAACAAGTGTCTGACTCCTCTGTTCAGTAGCTGTATTGACTGAAAGCTAATCATCTTGCTGCTGTCCAGGACCTGCCTGCAGTGCACTGAACAGTGCTGCAGTTATGTCAGTGTGAGTTGATAATAAGATGGCAAAAAAAAAAAGGGGGGTGGGGGGGAAGAAACAAAGTAGGTTTATTTTGGGATGCTGGCAAAGTATTTTCTTACCTGGTTTGTGAGCTTTCTTCTCAGTATCATTTTTACATGGCATTGATTTCAGTTTAGCAGTCAAACACCATATGGAACTGAATAATCAAATACTGCATTTAAAGATGTTGAAATGAAACATCTTGACTCATTTAATTTACTTCCCCCCCCCCCCCCCCCCCCCCCCCCCCCCCGGAAACAGACTCCTTTCCTTCCTTTTGGAGACATGAATATCCATCTTTTTATGGAAAATGTGGCCAAAACCGATTATTGGCTTACTCCACCTTCTTACATAGACATCAGTAAATGCACAGATTCTCAGCTGGTGGCCAAGGAGTCTGAGTTCCATGGACAAAGTTCCATGAAGGAGATGTTTTTTCTGTTTTCTGTTTTCGTCATCTGCACCAGGCACGATTACAGAGCGGATTCCTATTCTTCTGGTTCTGTAAAGGAAGAATAAACCTGTTCCCACAACCAGGAGCAGGTATATGTCAGGCAGTACAAACCGAACTAAGAACTGGCTTTGGTATTTGGGGAATTCTGGGTGTCAGCGGTAGCCTCAGTGTGTACGGCAGTTCTGCTCTGTCCATGGTGCTGGGATAAATCCCACGTACAAATACCAATCCCTATCCCTTGATCTGATGAGAAAACATTGCTATTTCTGAGATTTGTTGCTGTCCTCGAGGAGTTAATGTCTGAGAGACGTCCCAGCTCAGGGGAGATGCTGGTCACAGGCCCGCTGCAGTCCAGGAGAGCTCAAAGGGTCTCACTTGGAGCCAATGTTTGTAAGGTCCAAGATAATTGACTTTAGTCATATACTTATCACTCTGGCCTAGCTTGGACAATGAGGTGTTCCGACCATTTGCCAAGAAATTGATGGGTGTGCAATTCTATTATTGTGCTCCCAGATGATGGACTGTTACAAACGAGCCAGGCTCCTCAAAGGGGCGTCTTAATGTTCTTAAGTACTGCCATCAGCTGTAATTATCTCCCCAGGTTGGTATGTGGCCCGGGGAGGGGGGGTGGGGTGGGGTGTGGAATTGGTATTAATTTTTCCTTTATGAAGTTTCTTAGTAGAAGTGCAGCACATGTCTACCCAGCTGAGCTTCCTAGGCTGATACTAGTGCCTGTTGTAAAAGTGGCTTTCTGGGAGCTCTATAGACTAGACTAGACTAGACAGAATAGAATTAGAATAGAATAGAATAGAATAGAATAGAATAGAATAGAATAGAATAGAATAGAATAGAATAGAATAGAATAGAATAGAATAGAATAGAATAGAATAGAATAGTTCAGTTGAAGGGACTTACAGTGATCCTCTAGTCCAGCTGCCTGACCACTTCAGGCTGACCAAAAATTAAAGCATGTTATTAATGGCATTATTCAATTGTGTCTTAAACGCTGACAGGCATGGAGCACCGAGGCAGACCCAGGTGGGTGGACGCTGTCCTGAGGGTAGGAGCATACCCTTTCACATCTCCAACTGGCACCCGAGAGCTTTGCAGGTTGCAGAGCCCGGTGGCCGGCATCGCTGCTCCGAGAGGGACCGGTTTGCCTGCCGTGCCTGATGGACCACCATGCCCTTCAACGCGGTGCCAGGTGCAGCCCCGGCCGCCCTGACCCTCAGACGACGGGCAGTGCCAGTGCCACCCCAGGATGCCAGCGCCGCAGGTCTCCCCCATCGAGTTCTCGTTCTGCCAGCACCATTCCATCGCCTCCTCTCTCCGCCTTTTAGTCCGGTATCTGTTGCTTTGGGGGTTGCTGTCCCATCTCTCCTGATTGCGACAGACACACGGATTAGCAGCACTGCACGTCCCCTCCTCACACAGCCCCAAGACGGCTGTCGGCATCGCTAAAAGTGGATGTCGGTGCCGTGAGGGGGTGTTGTTCTATTTTGCCACGTAGCGCTAGCACCGCACGCAGCTCCTTCCTCCTCACCTTCAGATGCCATCCCGAATCCGGGCTGAACAACGAATGGATCGCTGCACTCGTGCCCTTCAACCGGCAACAGACTTTCCTTTTTCCCCCACCCCCGTCTCCTCCTGGGCTGTAAACACCGCTGGATAGCGAGAGAACTGAACCGAGCAGCCGGCTTCTCCGGCCATAGCAAAATCCG
Organism: Strix uralensis; assembly: GCF_047716275.1. Taxonomy (NCBI): domain Eukaryota; kingdom Metazoa; phylum Chordata; class Aves; order Strigiformes; family Strigidae; genus Strix; species Strix uralensis. Next base: position 64,447,825 of record NC_134012.1, read on the forward strand.
AGGCGAAGAAGGAGGGAGGAGAAAGCTCTGCTCCCTCTCTATCTTCTTACTTGCCTCTCCAACTCCTTCACAGACCTAGGAGATAAGAGGGCATCTCCAGGAAGGACCCAGAACAGAGGACGTGTATCGCTCTGCCACCATCCCTCTTTTTCAGGAAGCCGTATTTGCAGAGATTTCCCCTGGCACACACACATTGACTCCCGAGGAGATATAAGGAAGCAATTGAAAAATGCAACAGCGGGCTGACAACCTCCTCTCCTTTCCCCACGGCAAAGCGCAAGGACACCAGGCTGCTGCAGTCAGCCGGGGATGGGGTGGGAGACATGCATACAAATACAGGCAGCCCTCCGAGGGGTTGGAGAGAGCTGGAAGCCTCCTCCGCGGCGAGCATCGAGGGGCGAGGGAGGTGCAGGGAAGGGGCGGGGTGGCTGGAGGCAGAGGGAGGGAGAGAGTCTAGCTCCCGCAACGGGGGGAGGAGGAAGGAGGGACCGTGTCGGTGGGATGGTCCGGAAATCCTGTGATAAAAAGAGGGGCGCGGGGGAAAAGTACGGAGAAGCTCTGGGATCATTCTCTCTCACCGCAGCCTGCAACTTCCTCGGCAGCCCACAGGCACATGGGCGCTGGCCGGAGCCTCTAGGAGCGGTGCTGAAAGGAGAGAAGCCGCCGTCGCAGCCACCTGCCTCCGGCCCGGCACAACACAGATCAGCACAGCGCCCGCTGTCCAGCGAGGTACCGGCGCCGGGGCGGGTGAGCCGCGCCGGGGCGGGTGAGCCGTGCCGTGCCGGCCGGCGTGCGGAAGGGCAGTGAGGAGAGGTGGAGTGTGGGCACACAGGGATGGGGGGAAGCCCTCGTCCTCCCAGGTGCTGGCAGGCCACGCAGCCCCACGGCACGACTGTGACGCGGAGCCGGTGCTGGGCGCGCGGTGGCATACTGCCCCGGCGCCTAGCCAGATGCTCCCCGCGGCCGGGGCCAGCAGAGGGAGGGAGCACCCTGCGCGGCTGAGCTGCTGCGCCTGGGGCTGACCGGTGTCAACCTTGAACCGTCCCGGTTCTTCCGGAGGAGATGCAGTCCTCGCTGGCACTGCACTGGGGGCTTTCCGGGTGAGGTTTCTGAGGGAGTAGGGTTGGGAATCCTGCCTCGCATCCATACTCTGTATCCCGCCCCCCGGGCTGCATCCGCACCCAAGTAGCCCAGCTTCCGTTGCTTGCCCTCCTGCGCACTTGCCGAGCGCTTCACCTTCAAATGCCCCCTCGGCGGTCCCCGGCTGAGCTGCCACTCCGGAGCCAGCCCTCCAAAAACTGAGAGGGCCAGAGGCAGGCGGGGAAAGTTCAAAGGTTTAACACCTTCCTGCCCGTCTGCAGGAGACAAGCTGCGAGGAGAATCGCACTGCTCCTCCAGACTCATTGCCGGCCACCTGCCCTGCCTGGGGGAACCACAGTGTCCCCTTACCTCCTCCTTCTCCTCCCACCCGTTCCCTGCCTGCCAGCGTGCAGGTCTGCTTCCCAGGTGCCTTGTCTGGCAAAGCCAGGGTCTGCAGGGATGGGGGGTTGAAAACTTGCCTACACTCAGACAAGGGGAGGAAAGCTGTGGTGAGATAGCTGAGAAAGACCAGGCATCAGTCTTTTCTCTTAGAGACACCATTGCTCTTTTGATTGTGCGTCTTTGCAGGCTGCCCTCTAAGGATTCCTGGTCTCTGTGCATGTGAGGTGTGAAGGTGAGACACCACCTCTAAGCCATCACCATGGATTTTGTTATGAAACAAGCTCTGGGAGGTAAGTGGTTAGCACATGAGGGGCCTTACATCCCTCCCCTCCCTCCTCTTTGCATTTGGCAAGAGAGATAATGGACTGCTATGAGATCACTGGTAGGGTCCTGCAGTTGGATGAACTGTTTGGGGACCCGGAAGAGCATGCCTGTCACTGATTCATGATCTCAGAGGCAAGTGTTTGGAGAGTCTGAGCAGGAGAGGGCAGCAACAAGCAGAGACCAAAGCCCCATGTGAGGGGAAGAGATTTCCCACACAAGGTGTGCAGGCCCTGGGTCATGCCTAATCTGGCACCCTACCAGCTGGCTACATATCCTGCTGTACAGTGCACACGTCTTACTTTGCTTCATGCCATGCCTCTGAGGCAAGTATTACAAAGGCTGCAGATGGGTTTAACCAGAGTAAACCCAAACAAAGAATAACACTTTATGTATGTGTATGAGCCCCCTTTTCATCCTCTCCCTAAATGTTGGCCAGACCTTCACCAAAAAATGGCCAGTGAAGACATTTTTGTACCTGGTATTTGGAGAGTTATTTTTAATAAGAATATTGCTGCAATAAGCAGGGAAATGGTATTAAAGTATTCCCCCACACTCTACCTGGATTTGAGGCCAACCTTTTATATGGATTCAATATATTTCCTTCCATGTGTGATGAGTTGTTTTAACCTAATGGTGGGAAATAGAGAAGGCAGTGGTGTGGGGGGGGATGAAATTGAAAACAACAGAGAATTATTTGGGAATAAGATTCCTTCATTTTGCCACAGTTATCCTGCCTTTCTGGGCTGCTTGGCCTGAACATTCCGTCAAAACGAGTCTGTCACTGAGATGATGCTGAATGCTGGCAGTTGTTGGGGACTGGAATAGCTGGCCTCAGAGGAAATCAATGAGGTGGTTCCAATCATTCTCTTTTGTACTTTATCTCATGTGTGTGTTTTCCATTCATTTTCCTTTGGAGAAACTGTAGCGTCATAGGACTGTGGGAACGGTTCATGCATGGTGTTACTGATGTCGTATGCAGCTTCAACCTTTACTGGAGGACTCTTTCCCATAGCATGGAAACATGATTTTCATCACTGAAAACAAAGGAACTATTTTGTTTTCTTTTTTTTTTTTTTTTTTTTTTTTTTTCATCAAGGGAGCAAAATTCTCAGGTAAGAATAGAGCAAGCAACTCAAGTTTTAGTTGGGGTGTTTAAAATGGGATGATCAAACTGGAGAAGACAGGGTCTAATTTGATTGCACAAAATAGCTAGATACAAAGATATCGATGTGAGAAGACAACAGTAGCAGTGGTAGCAGCGTTACATTTCATTACTCTTCAGTTCCTGTTATGAGGAGGAATAGTTTTGAGAAGAGCAGATTTTGCACTGTTTGCTATGGCGTGAATAAGGTTGCTTGCATAGAAATGAGCAAGTGTACCTGCAAATATATAGTCACTGCAGCTGAAGACCTGTGAATCCATTAAAGGGAAATAACTGCTTAAAACTGCAGTTAAAGGCAGGGGGCGGAGGGTTACAGCAAAGGAGTAACAGCTGAGATGCATTCTTACAGTTTAGTGACTAACCTGAGTTGGAAGCAGTGTCTGCCCATGCTTACTCTGGGCAGATATTAATTCTAAAATAATGTTGCATGCCAGGGTCAGGATTTGCATTATAATAGGAGTTGTTGAAAAGGCAAATTTAAAAAGCATCTTATGGTGAAGCCTGAGTTTCTGATGTCTGTCAAGATGCTGCCCAGTGCACCAGCTCTTCTGCCAGTTGGCTTAATGGATTAGCAAAATGTGTCTGGAACTTGCTCACTTACTCAATAAAGGAGAAGTCTCTGCAGAGTGGTAAAATCCAGGAAATCTTAATTCATTAAGCAGAGACTTATTTGTAAATTAGAAATAATTTCAAAGAGGAAAAACAGGATTTCCTAGGGCAAATATAACATGGAAAGTAAAGGTGGTTTTGGACACTTGTTTCCCACTGGAGTTAAAGCCCGAGCTGATCTAAGCATGCAGTCTGGCTGCACTGGCACAGCAAGGCAAGGACTAAAGGTTACAGTTTGTTTCATTAGTTATGGGGCCAGAACCCTTTTTGTCAGCCAGTTCTGACATCCAGAGGGAGATGCCCAAACTGAGCAACGCACCAAACCTCTGGTGGGTGCCAAGCTTGCTTTGGCTAGGATACTTGGTGTGATGTCCTAGTGAGCTTTTTTATTGTCCCCACTTTCAGGGAGATCTTCCTGTGGGTTTCACGGCTCTTTGATTTTAGTTTAATGTAGCTTTTACCAAATCACCTTTGAATTAATTTTGCTGTCTGCTTGGGATTTTTTGAATGATGCAAATGTTCTTATCCCATCCTCACAATGTCTTCAGGCACTGCTGGAAGAAAGAAAAAAAAAAAAGAAAATTGCAATTTTGCCAGTAAGGTCCCCTCCAGTTTACAAAGAATCAGACTTGCTCTAGGTATTGCTTGCAGACCACCTACAGCTATGATAGCTTAACCCTTTCACTATCTTAGCTGGGGACACCTCACAAAGGCGAACTGGGTTTCCTTATCTCAGCAGTATGGGCATGACATCTTCTCTTCCCAGCATCCAGCACCAAAGTGGGGCTAGGCCAGAGCTTATGGTAGTTAAGAGCCTGGATCTGAGAACTGTTTGCTGGTGGGATGCTTTTGCCTTTTTCCTGCTGGACAGGGCTTTGCAGGGCTCTGAAGCATATGAGGACTTTGTGTCCAGGTTTCATCATACTGGAGTGATCAGAGGAGGTACTGGAAGGAGAATATCATTGCTCTCCCACCTCCTCACTCACCTTATTGAGGAAGAGGAGATCTCACTCTCTGCTTAATTAACAATAAACAGTACCCTTAGCAGAACACTTATGTGGGAGTTTTCCCACTGCCTTTGAAGTAATCCTTGAAGACATTTCCTTTGTTTCTAATGGTACAGGATAATCAGATTTGTTTTTCCTTGGAGTTTTGTCAGTCAGAGGGGAAGAAGGCAGCAAGGTATTTTGAAAGGTAGGTGAGCTAAGTTAAGCAAGCAAGGAGAAGCAGTTATGTCTGTAGAGTTGCTTTGTTTGGAAGTCTGTGCAACTAGCGGATTTAGGTTTTGTGAAATCAGTTTGGCAGGTTATTGTATTGCTGAAGTAGAATGTGTTCTTCCTCTGACGTGTTGTTAAAGGGGGTCTGCAGAAGCCTGCTCTTTCTGTGCAGTAGAAGGCCATCTCTCTGTGCTGCCAGCATTGGGATTTTGCTGCTAATGTTGGCAGCAGAGTGCTTGCCTGGTGGCTGACGAGCTTGAAATGTGTCTTTGCAAATCCCTGAACTCTTCAAGGTAAAATGCTTGATTCTTTCATTAGCAGTAGGGATCCAGGAAAAGCAGTAGAAAATATTAGCATATTTGGCCAATTTGCTCTGTGACTTTTTCTGTGCTCTTCAGACCTTTCAGCACCTTGTGTGAAAGTCACTCCATTTATTGTCTGACAGTGACAGAAGCCACTGAAATGCAGTCATGATGCTGATTAGTTGTGTAGGACAATAAGGAGAAAATAGCAAGAGGAATCCTAGAGACTTAAAATTGCTGCTTCTTCTTCCACAGAAGTAACAGAGACAGCAAAGGGATATTTTTTACCTCTGACCCTGCCATACCAGCAGACATTGACATAGGTGTGTAGCCAGGATGATTGGTTGCTTTGCTATTCCTGTCATAGTTCACTAAATGAAGACAACCAGAGTGATTTCATGATTGCGTTTTACATTAGGAGTGCTCTTTACCAAGCCAGGTCAGAACTCTGGAACACTGTTGTCATGACCAAGGTGTATGACTTGAAGGCCAAGAGTCTTAGGCATTTTCACACGGAAAAGGAGAAGGGGAAAGTCCATGCGAAGGTGAGGAGGATTTGTCTGAGGTGGGATAATGATGTGGTTGAAGAAAGAGAGATTTCTTACAGCACCTAGCATTGTGCAGACCAGAATGCTGTAAAAATAGGATATAGAGAACATGCAAAAGCTCTAACTCTGTATTATATGGTGTTGTGCAGAGCCCTTTTAATGCGCTCCTTTTATTGTCACAGATAGGAGAAATGTGTAGCTGGGATGCCTGCCTTAAGTAGTGACATCCTAATGTCAGCCTGTGGATGTAGCTCATTTCATATATAATTATGCAGATGAACATTACTGCCTAAATTTCTTCTTCATGCTACCAGTACCCCTTGAATTCATTGTGCAATGCAAGGCCCATCAGGAGAAAGGGTTCATTTGAGTTTCTGGACACAAATTCACTGGGCCCTGTTGATGTTGCATGATTTTCTGTTTTATTGACAGCAGCTTAGAGTGAGGACTGCTACTTGGCATTCTCTTCTTTATCTGTAAAGATTCAGTGGAAACTTGTTTTGCTTCATAAGGATTCTTAAAATACTGTAGACAGAAGACAAATGCAACCAGATTGCCATCTAGAATACATCAGCAGGGGGGACTGCCTACTTTATGTCTCTTATCGGCAACTTTGGTTCAGCTAGGTATACCACAAAACAGTATAGAGGGAGTCCTCTTCTTGAAGGTAGGCAGGGATTTAAACCCTTCTGAAGATAACGAGATTTAAGTCACTGTCCGTAAGCTCTGAAAAAGCAGTCCCTCTGCTAAGCTTACATTAGTGAAGATGTGAATGTGTGTGAATGCCAGATAAGCCTGAATGGAAACCGTACTAGTGTTTAACAGCACCTTAGCAGCAGCCTTCTGTGTGTATATTTTGCTGCTGAATTTGCCTCACTTTACTTCTTTGTGATGTGGGTATTAAGTCCTCGATTTTCGCCTGGAGAAATCGGTGAGATTGAGTGTGGTTAGAGGCAATATAGACCTGTCCAAGGTGGAACAGACAGTGAAATAAACACAATGGTTTCTGCCTTTTCCACCTCCAATTCACCTTCTTGTTTCTTGCATTTGCAGTTTTCTGCTGAGCTTCTTTCCTGCTCTGGGCCCTCATGCATCAGCTAGAGTGTGCTCCACTGCTTATGTTAATGTATGAAGTCCTGGAGCAGGACAGAAACTGTAATGCAGAACTGCAAGTTGTAGTGCCAACAATGAGTGCTGTTGTTTACTTCTGGGGCCTCTTTTGCCTGTAATTGTTGAAACCTGTTTTGCCTGTAATCCTTGAAACCACATGACGTCTTTCATTTTGCAGTCAGATGCTTCTAGATCACAAAGACTGGAGAATGTGAGATGAGAGAGGAGATCTCCACCCTACTGTAGCATGTGGCAGATCTTGGGACACTATCCACCTTTGTTCTCAGATAACTTATGCCAATATTGTGTGCAATTCTGGGCCCCACAATTTAAGAAGGATGTTAAGGTACTTGAATGTATCCAGAGGGGAGCAACAAAATTGGTGAAAGGACTGGAAGGCATGTCTTATGAAGAGCAGCTAAGGACTCTGGGTTAGTCTAGTTGAGGAGTCTGAGGGGGGACCTCATTGCTGTCTACTGCTTCCTGAGGAGGTGAAGTGGAGAGGGCAGTGCTGATCTCTTCTCCCTGGGATCCAGTATCAGGATGTGTGGGAATGATTCAAAGCTGTGTCAGGGAAGGTTCAGACTTGACATTAGGAAACACTTCTTTACTGGGAGGGTGATCAAACACTAGAACAGGCTTCCTGGAGAAGTGGTCGATGCCCCAAGCTTGTCAGTGTTTAGAGACATTTGGACAATGCCCTTAATAACATGCTTTAATTTTTGTTTAGCCCTAAAATGGTCAAGCGGTTGGACTAGATGATTGTTGTAGGTCCCTTCCACTGAACTATGCTATTCTACTCTATAAATTCCTATGTGACTAAGACTGTAAGAGGAATTTTGCAGTCTCGGTTTGTAGTACGGTTGTTTGTTCATCTGTTATCTTCTGGGTGCTTTTTTCTCTGTCTGATGCTTTGAGTATATACATTTTAATGATCTTTTGAATATTAAGAGGTAGCATTGATATCTGACAGTTACATTTTCACAAGAAATGGTTTTATAGGCCTTTTTTTTCCCCCTAATGTGTACTGCTGGCAAAGAGATTTTCTTCAAAAAATTGGATTGAGTGGCATCATGATGTCTGTTGTCAAGACAAGGACAGAAAGGAAAATCCCATGCAGGTGTCTCAGTACTTCCAGAAAAATGAAACAAACATAGGTTCTATAGCTGTTCAAGGCTGATTAATCTATACAGCCTTGGATCTTCTTTGTTCATTTATTTGATGCCAGATCCTCCAACGGTAACCTGTAGGGCTTAGTTTGTTCTTCAAGAATTCCCATTAAAACCAAGGAACAAGATGTCTTCCAAGGAAGCAAATTGTTGATTGTGGAGATGATACCAGGGAAACAATGACAGTGAGGGTCAGCTGATTTATTCCATCCATGATCCAGACCAGGAGGAGGAAAACTGTCCAGGTCCTTTCTTCCTGTGCCTTTCTTGAGAAACCTTCCTTTTATATTTGCTTGCCTCTGGGCCTGTTGTTAAAATCATACAAATGTTGTCACTTTTGTCTGCTGGGATCTTACTCACGTTTTATTATTTGTAAGCAGGCATTGAGAGCAGAGTGTATTTATTTAGTATCCTTGGAGGAAATGAGCAACCTTCCGCCTGCTGATTGTAGAGGTATGACACAGAGCTTAACTAAGATTTCTCCTGCTGAGGATCTGCTTGCCCAGAGCCTGCTTGGAGTGCCTGCTTGGAGTGGAGTGACATGGATAAGCAGAAAGTTTGCTCTCTTAGAGGGGTGAGAGAGAGGGAGAAATAAGGAAATTTCACATACATTAAGGAGTTTGTCTAGGATTTCTTCATAGCAGAACAGAAGATGTTTTCTCTGATTCTCTGTCCACTTTGAAGGAAGTTCTGCTTGCTTTTTGTTTTAACATCTGTTGTTGTACACCTAAATCTTTCTGGCTTTTCTTTTTTTTTTTGCATTTTTCATAACTGAAGTTGGTTCTGAAAGTGATACCAAAGAGCCGGTTGAAGAAACTCTCTAAGACTTGTTTTGGAGTTTTGGAAAGCAAGCATTCTTTATTGCAGCAGTGAGCGCACACGCTAGTAATTTCGCAAAGGTGAGCGTGCTGACTCCTAACACTACACAGCTTATATTGAAAGCAATTTATTCATATTCATTAAATTTCCACGAAACCATAAATATAGTCATACTTTTCCTAGAACTAATTAACATATGCATTAGTACTTTGTGCATGCTCACTTCCATTAATCTAAATGAGTTGGTGGTCCTCTGGTGGTCTCTAGTGGCGAATTATGGTCTTCCTTACTGTGTCCTTTTGATGAACCCTTACTCCATGCATGCTCACTTTTCCTGGAGGCTGATTGCCAAAATAGAGTCCAGCCTGGACTTGTTCAAAGCCACAATTTTCTTTGTCCAGACACTGAAGCATCCTGTTATCTACTGTTAGGGCATCTAAACTGAGAAGCTTACATTTTGTTATGTATTACAAAAAAAGTTTGTTTTACAAATGAGTTTTTGGTTCCAGTCCCCTGGTATCAATGGAGGCAGAGAAAAGTGGTGGTTTCATGACAGCTGCATGCTCTTGGCACAAATAGAATTTGTCAGTGCTGAATTTTTAACTTGTGTTGCATAGGAAATACTATCTGCAGCAGTGGATTTGGAGCTGGGCAGGAGTCTAGTGCATGATCCATTACAGTTATTCAGACCTTCCTGGTGAAATGGAACTCTGAAAATAAAAGCTACTGACTTGCCTTTGGTTGGTCCTTGGGGAGAGGGAAGTTCAGACTGTAGTTCAGCTGTTCACTGTGGATACCTATTCACTTGTTCATGTGCTAGCAAACGGACAGCCATTGAAGAAGGCTGGTGTATATGAATGCTAATGTACATGGGAGGGCTTTGTGCTTTGATTAGAAGTGAAGATAAATCTATGAACTCAAATTCATGAGGGCTACATGGGTTTAGAAATGTTGCTGAGTTAAGTTGAGAGTCTATGGACTGTTTGTGTGTGTTAGCACTGCAGTAATGTACAGGGCTCCAAAAGGCCGAAGTAATTTTTGCAAAGGCTTTCAATTCTTACGGGAAGACAGGCACCCTGCCCTTATGGAGGACAGGAATGTCTTTTTCATTCTGGAGCTCCCCCAAGGCCAACAATAGTAAAATCCAGTCTAGCAGCAACATGTTTGCATGGGAAGTTGCAGTATGAAATCTGCATCAGTTTTTGAAGGCCATTGAATTGTTGAGGAGCTCTGGAACAGGAATGGCAAGTAAGCAGGAAAGGCTGAAAGAAAAAAGGGACAGATGTCTAGTGTGTTGTCGCTGATTTGTCTCGTGTCAGAAGGCTACATGCAAATGCATGCTCTTCTGTTTGAACATCATGGTCCTCTCTTTGAAGGAGATTACGTGATAGTCCTCAGAGACAAAGGAGAGGGAATAGAGGCTGGTGAGAGTCAGACAGATACAGGTGCTAGTGTTCTCCTCTTCAGGCCCTTGGAGAGGGAATATGGTTTGTAAAGGGGAGACTATGGGACATTAGTGCCTCAAAGATGCAGAAGTTCTACTCCCACTTCCAACAGCTGCAGATGCAGCATGCTGAGGCTCTTCCAAGCTCTCTGACTCTTCTCTTTCAGTGGTGGAGCAGAGAGCATTCTGCCTTAGTCTTGGTCTTTTGTTGTTGGGAGGTTGCAACTCTGCATTGCCTTTGTATACTCATTCCATATGCTGAAATTGAGTGCTTGCTCAAGGCTACACAGAACCTTAAACATATGATAAGTTATGGTTTTGAGAAGTTTGTTGGTTGCTGTCTTATATTCTCACATACAGCTTGATTGTGAGAGCTTGGATGTAGTCAGTTCTGTTTCTTGCAGGTTGGCTTTAGTGGCTGGAGAACATGTCTCAAAGGATATAAGCGCTTTGCTGAGAAGGCTGAGAATTTCCACAGGGTGTTGAGCTGAAGGGTAACAGCTGCAGTTACAGACATGACAAAGGTTACTAGTGATCTTCCTATCACTGGTACAAAACACAGTGCATATTAGAAACAAAATACCTTCAACAAATTGTGTCTCTCTACTAGGGACAAATCAATGATCATACCATGCAATTTGAGAATTTTTTTTTCCCTCTGCAGTTTTAAATGAGCTGATTTCAAATTGAGTGGATGCTGTCACTGCAGAAATGCATTAATACAAATCATAAATTTAATCTGCTGACTTTGGTGTGCATATTTTTACAATTTTAATTTGTCATTGCTTACAAGAATGAAGCTGTTTAGCAGCTACTTGTGGTTTCGCAGCATGATTTGAGTCTTGTGGCTTATTGCAGTGGTACTGACCTTGAAGGAATGTCAAACATGCAGCATCAACAGAAATTTGGAATTCAAATGACTGTGAATTATCTTCTATGGTAAATAAGTAAAGAAACAAAGAAATCCAAGTCTGGAATGGTAGACCTGTTTTGATAATTCTCTTCTGAGAGAATGGGAGCAATGAAGGGCAAAGCAGAAAACATTAAAAGGAAAATGGATGACAAAGAAATGTGTGTCAGTGCTTAAGTTGGCAGATAGATGAACTGCCATGTGTCTGTGTCCCTGGGTCCACCTCTTCCTTTTGCTGACAAGCACAGGCAAAGGTGACCAGTGGAAAAGGAATTTGAACCTTGTGTTTAAGGTAACTGAGTGGAAGATGGTTGTTACCGCTGCTGGCCTTGACTGTAGGGGAACCCTGGGTGTTCACGAGAAGGTCGCTTGCTCTCTAGGTTAGATGGTGTCTCTCACAGTTCCCTTGCATGGGAAGCAGTATGTGACTCCATTATCCCAAGAGCAGGACAGAGTCAAGTGTGACTCATGGGCACCTGAACACTGCCCTTCTGTTCATGGAAAAGGAATAGCATTCTTTTTTTACTCCTGTCACTCCTGCTTCTTGGTGCTTGGCAGAGCTGAACTTGCATACTCAATGGACTTGAAAGTTTGTCCTTAACTTGATATTGGCAATGAAACCTTCTTGTTCGTTCTGCCTCCCTCCATGTTATTGCGTGTAGTGTGAGACTTTCTGCGTGCCCCTTGGAGGGGCAGAAACTGTGTGGGACTGCCTGGCCTCTGTTCCAGTGCCTGTCCTAAGTGTATGTGTCCATTAAACTCCCTGAAAATACATGTATTAACTAAAATTGTAATCGGCAAGAGGACTTTGGAAAGGTTTTACTAAAACATGTTTATTTTCATGAAAAGCATTTAAACACATAGTTTGTAATTTTCTCAGCAATCAAGAAGAGAATGACTCATCACAAACCCAAAAGACTGTATGTGAGACTAAGACATCATATCCAAACAGATGTATTTTTAATCTATGACAGCCACTTTATGCTGGAGTTAGACCTATGCATGCCACTCTTCCCTGAATGAATGTGTAGCTCTTACTGAGTGAAATGTTTGGTTGTGAATGAACCAATTTATCTTTGCAGTTTCCTTCAGATTTATTTTTTCATTAAATAAAATAATTTTTATTTAAAAAATGCAAAACAAAAAAAAAATTGAGGAGAAGGAGAAAATATTCAGAGGCCTTTTTAACTGTCAGCACATCAACACAGTTGCTCCTGTACACAGTTCTAGCTGGGAATAAAGCTGCTTGGGAGAGTGTCTAGAAAAACTCCAGTCTCCATTAGAAATAGCCAAGTCTTTTTTTTTTTTTTTTTTTTTTTTTTTTTTCAATTCTGTATATTTAAAACATTTGTGACAATTGCAACTTTTCCCTCTATTTTTCTTGCTGCACAGTTTAAATATCACCAATTTCCGCTTCGTGTCAGCCAAGTTGCACAATGACAAGTTGAAAGGAGCATGAAAAAGGAAATTTGTAATTACATGGAGATAAAAGTGCTGAGGGAAAAGGTTAAGAAGGGACATAACTGCTCTCTCTAAATACATGAGAAAGGTAAACACTACAGTGAAGGAAGAGCTACTTAAATGAAGGACAGTATCGGTAAAAGAATAATGTGAATAAGCTGGCCATAAACACACTCGAGTCAGGAATTAGAGTGTTTCTGACTAGTAGAAGAGGAAAGCAGACAAAATCTTTGACTCTTTACTTGCAAGACTGTCCATAATGTCCTGGTTTAACCAGGCTAGGGTTAAGTTTCCCCAGCAGTGGGGGGGAGCTCTAGCCGGGTTATTCAGATACCATGCGGACGTCACATCCTGGCAGGTCACATTTTCCTGGCGCGGAGCGCGGTGCACTCGTGGTTTTGTACATCGTGCTTCAAACTGCTGTATTTGGTAGCTATTTTGCTCTGTTCATTGCTGTCACTATTACTGTTATTGTTATTGTTGTTGTTGGTTGTGTTGCTATTGCATTGTTGTATTAAACCTTTCCTTATTTCAGTCTCGGGTCTTTGTATTTCACTCCCTTTGTGGGGGAGGGGCAGCGGCCGCGTGGTCTCAGACCCCGGCAGGGGCTAAACCACCACACGTAATAACAAAATTGTCTTTAAAAGAGATTTAGTTTTTACACTCAATTTTGATGTTGTTACAATATGTGATAGTCTCTGATGGGGTCCAGGGATCTAGCCCAGCTCAGTGGGAACCAGCAGTGTGCCCCTCTGGGGGAGGTTGTCCAAGAGCTGTGGCTAATTTTCACTTTTCTGAAAGCTTTTTGACCCTGTTTTGTCCATATGAGAGGAGGAAAAGTCTGCCAGCTATATCATCTCACTGCTCCAAGGATCATCTGAAGTCAACTGTCAAAGACAAAGTTATTTTATTTGAAAGGACTTGGTAGATTTGCAAAGTAATTTCTGGTATAGCTGGTCAGGTTGCTTATGAATAAAGCAAGTTACACAGTTACACTGGATATTTTTCCAACTGTGGTATTTCAGCCAAAGCAGAGATTTTGAGTTTCACATAACAATCATAGCTTGAAATTCCCTCCATGGTAACTTCTACCTGCAGTTTGCATGGAAACAGCTGTTTTCAGTGCATTTGTTCATGTTAGTTTTAGGCTACAGTTGAGAAGTAAATAATTGCAGAACTAGGTGTTTCCCTCGAATCTCCTCCCAGTTTTGAACAGTTGCCTGAGAACAAGCTATTCTGTCTGTTTTAGTACCAATGTTTACTATTTTAATTGTGATGGCAGATTGTTAGACTCAGTTTATGCTCATCATTTTATGTTCCTGCTCTCTACCCTGGCAATATCCTGAACTCAGGCTCACATTCCAATATGTCTTAAATCTCCACCTCGGTAGGCACTTCAGGAGGGTGGTCTTATGCTGGATTAGCACCCAGGAAAAGAGGCATGCTTTATATGCAGGACTGAATCCCTTGGGCTCAGATGTCTCTTGTAGCATTGTGAGGCTCTGTCCCCATGGTGGTAACTTTCCACCCAAATCTACTTAAAACTGCCAGATTACTTTAGAGTGCCTACACAAAGGGCAGAGGAAACCCTTCAGCAAAGGCACACAGGCAGATGATAGGACACCAGATCACTGCTATAGCAAGATGTTCACTTCTGAAAGAGAAGAGGAACGTACCATCCTTTTCTGCTGACTGTGCATCTTGTTGTATTGCCAGCGAGCACTCTGACAGGCAGAGATCCCAGTGCAATTCATATCTCTCTGAAAACCATGTCAAAGTGCTTCCTTTTCTGGTCATGTGGCCCGAGTTCTCCTGTCACGGAGACTATGACTTGCTTGATTGGGACTTCTGGTTTTGCTTTTTAACTGTCACCTGGTAAAACTTTTTAGGTGGTACTAGTTTTGCCTGGACTTCAGTTCCTCTCTTCTAAGACAGTATACATGCGTTCCTGCTCTGCTGGCAGCTGCGCTAAGACTTAAAATAGGTGGGTAAAACACATTCTCTTGATCACCACCACAGACAAGAACGTTCTGCTTCCACACTGGCTAAAGTGAAGACAAAGCTGCTACAGTTTTAACTGTGGCTTCACATCTTGAATCCTCTCCCTGGGTTAAATACAGAGTGTGTCAGCTTCAGTGATGTTTTAACTCCAGCCAACTATTGTGAATTGGCCACCCTGATTTAAGAACACTTACTATTTTTTTCAGTTGTAGACATGCTGTCTTGTTATTGGTTCTTACATGGTTATTTTGTCTGATATTTATGTAGGGCTCACTTTAGTGTGTATTTTGCTTTGTACTGTAGAAGACTAGGTCCTTTTTATGTGCTAAAAAAATTAGTTCTAAATAACAGAAAGCAATTGAGCTAATCTAGCCCCATAGAGACAAGCTCTGGATAACGAGTGAAACCCAGGGCTTGATTCTGCACAACAGGGTCCTGAGCCCTCATAGGCATTGCTCAGACCCAGCATAATGTAATTTACAAATTTCAGCTGTTCTAAAACATATTTTTTGAGAGATATCTGTCAGTCCAAAGCAGCTGAAGACCAGCATTTCTACTAATTTATTGCAGATGCAAGTAAAATAATCACAGTGTTTTTCTTCATCTCCTCATTAAAAACACGTAAAAATCCCTCAAAATTTCATTGGTTGGAGTATTTCTTGTTTCCACACAGTCTGAAAAGGATGGGTCAGATCTACCATCTCCACTGCTGGACGTGCATGGAAGAGGCATTTGTGGCACAGTATTAAGGAGGGGCTGTCTAACCTAGAGATGGTATTAGTTGCATAAGGTCTCAAACATACCCCAGGTGCAGCATGGATGGTTTGGAGTGAAGCAGTTATCTATTTTGTTGTCTTAAGAACAGAGTGACCTAGATTCTCTCTTATTTTTCATCTTCTTTTTTTTTTTTTTTTTTTCCCCCCTTTTTCCTCCTGGGGTGGCCCACTTAGTTGATTAAACTGCAACTCAATCATAACTGTTTGTGTTACAGTTGAAAATAAAGTAGATGTAAAGAGACTGTAGTTGATAAAGTAATTTATTTTTTGCCTTGTTGGTTAGCTGGAAATTATGGTTGGGATTAAGTGACAGGCATTAGTTTTAGTAGCTTTTGGGTGACAGACATCTCACAAGAGCCTTGGCTGGCAGTAAGGAACACAAAAATGATTCACTGAAAAGTGCATTTCATAGTAAGAAAAAAAAAGGTAATGGTCTAATTTAGAAAAGATTTGAAATAAGCTTGAAATCCAAAATAACCCTGAAGTCAACAGATGTAGTGACAGTGTTATCGCTGGCAGAGGAACTCTAAGACTCATTTTGGAGTTTTAGAAAGCAGGCATTCTTTATTGCAGTGCTGGGCCCACACGCGAATAGCTTCACAAAGATGAGTGCTCCCATATCTACAAGCGGCAGCTAATATACAGTGAGATTATACATATTAATAATTTTTCTGAGAAGTGAGTTACATATGCATTAGATTTCCTGGAGCTAATTAAAATATCTGCATCCTAATTACACACTCACTTTCTTGCTGGGTGGTGGTCTCAAGGGGTCCCTGGTGGTCATTGGAAGTCTTCCTTACCGCTTCTGCTGATTGACCTCAGTGTTCACACATGATCACAAAGGTCTATTTAGGAGGTGTTGTGCAGCTGTATTGTATCTTGAGCTGGTTTAATTTGTCCTGAGCTTGTTCCTGTTATCTTCAGGAATAGGCCCCAACTGTCTTATTCATTACTGTCTTATCTTCAAACCCCTTTCTCCTTCACAAAAGCACCAATCTTCAGCTGCCCATTCCAGAAGCTACATTGACATTGACCTACTTCATTCTCAGTAAAAAAAATATTTAGCAAGACGAAAATCAAGACAAAGAGGAAAAAAAATTGTTAGCAAGACGTTTTGGCTTACAACAGCATAGTTCATATTTTGTTTTAAGTGAATACATAAGCCACATTGATGCTTGTGCATTATTTATAATTTTAATTCACCTACAAATTCTCTAATAAATCAACAAAAGCATCAGGAGAGCAAATAAGTCATACATGTAGAGTCTGCAAAAGAAGTGAGCAAAGTAGTTGAAAACAACCCATCCAACACAGTCTTTGGTAACAGAACTATCCTTGGGTTAAGGACATGAGAGCCAGGTAATATGTGGTCCATACTCAAGAATACTGTATTTAATGGAAACTGACACTGGCTCAGTGTTGTGTTTGTTTCCTCATCTGTTTTCTCCTCTCACTTAAAGCTCAGAGAACAGAACAAAACCAAATCTGTTAATTGCAGGACCACCTGGAAAGTAAAGCTCCTCTTCCTGTGAAGTTCAAGGAGGTAAAGGATCCAGTGAGAGCTCTTAATCCCTGAAGACCTGTAGAGTCAAATTGCACTCCTAGGTAGATATTTCTAGGAAGATATATCTAGGTAGATATCTGCATCAGGGACAAAGTTGTGAATGGAACCCAGCACCAGATCTATGCATGGACTCCACGTGGTGGGAGGAGTACCTTCTCTCTCTTTGAGCTGGGTGCTTAGCATGCTTTCTTGCTGTGGTATCACATCGCCTGTAGCTGAGCAGTGTGCCTTCACACTGTTGCCATCTTCATATTCAAGCATGACAACTTTGCCAGGTGAAAAACAGCTGACATTCTGCTTTTATTTCTGTCACTGACAGTGTGGAAAGCTAATGCTGTAAATATATTTCCTGATGTCAGGACAGAGGAAGCCTACCCATTCCTCCTCTGAAAAGTCTTATTACCCTCAGGTTCAACTGTCGTGTGCTGTCTTGCTGCTACTTACTACTTCAATCTCTGGAATTGGTCTCAGAGGTGCAAAGTCTGTTCCGTACAGTGTGAGATGGATGCTCTGCTTACCTGCCTGGATTCCCTTTTGGCATCAGAAACACATCAAAGAAGTATCCATCTGTGCCAAAATCTGCCTTTGATACTTTGGGGCTTAAAGAAGTCCCTCAGGGATCAGAGAAGTGCTCAGGGAGAAGGGCCTGGGAAAATCCTCTTTCCTGTATTTGTGGTGAACTTCCTGGTGTCAGGGAGGAGTGGGCTGGCAACGAAGCAGTATGCAAATATTCTGGGGGACACTACACCAGGCTGATGGCTGAGTTCATTGGTTATGACAGGAGCCAGATCTGCTCCAAGTGCAGCTCACTTAGAGCAAAAGAGAAAGATAACACTTCAAACAGTTTGTAAGAATGAAGTGCTCGTTATCTTGGTAGGAATTGTTTTCCTCCATTGGGAAGGATTAATCAGTGATGCCACAGCAGATAAAAGCCAGTTATGTAATTTGAGGGTCTTGAAGGCCCTAGAAGGCCATGACTTAAACATGACTGACTGTCCTGATCCAATATTGGGGCGGGTTCTTAAACGATCCCAAGAGCGAGATTAAGACACAAACGAGGTCAGATGCTACACAACCTTGTGTACTTTATTTGCTGTAACAATTAATAATAGCGATAGGACAGCGAGAAAAAGAAAGGGAAAGTCAGAATCCCTAAGCAAGAAAACGGTAGAGATGCAGCTAATTACCACCACCACCAGGGATCCAGCGATGTTCCATTGACTCGGGCTCGGTGCAGGTGATGGTGCTCCATACTCTGCCGAGGTCCCAGCTCCAAGTAACAAGCGTCGAAAAAAGGCGCCTGAGAGAGGAGTACGCAGTCCTTTTATTGTCCCAGTCCCCACGATTTCTTCGAAGAGTCCGCCCATTTCCACGGAGCTCGTTGTAATATGTGCCGCCCCGTGGTCCTCCATGCGCGCATGCCCAGGTGTTCATGGTGGTCATGCTGGAGGGGGGGCGGAGTCGACCTGTGGTCCCCTCAGCCTTTGCACGTCTTCCTCGCCCCGACTTCCTCTTCACCCAGCCTTCCTCATCCCGGCTTCCTCTTCACCCAGCTTGCGCGCAGGTACAACTTGGCAGGCACTGCCAAGGCTGTCGTTGTTCTAGCCTTGAGCGGATGTCGTGGTTTTGTCTGGGACTCTGTGTCTCCTCCAAAGCATACTCCTTTAGAACCACAGGATGCTGAGGCCAGGAAGTGGTTGTCACAAAACAGCAGTGTTGAGACAAGCAAAGTCTAACACAGTTCCTTACCCTGACATCAAGGGGAAGACCACACTTGATTTCAAATGGTCTGAGTGCCATTTGATATTTGAAAATGTCTGAGACACACTTGCACATGATTTCAGATGCTTTTCTGTATCTCCTCCATGTTGTGCTTTTATATTGACTTTCATGGTTAATTTTCTGTCCTCTCTCAATAAGTAACATACACAGACGTGGACATTGGCCTATCTTGCAGTCTTCTTTTCTTTCCTCATTTCATGAACCTTCCTATTAGGAAGCACTTAACAGCAGAGCTTAACAGAACTTAACAGAACTTAACAGAAGAGCTTAGAAACAGTTTCTTGAGATGTGTCCACCAGGATCAGACTATCTGTTTGGTATTCCTTGTCGAATATGCGGTGCTTAGCAGAAGGAATGCTTTGCATAGTCCTTGTGAGAAAGACAGGCAGGCCTTGGCCCTGATAATGCTTTCTTGCCTGTCCTCCTTGTCACACAAGCTCCCTGAGGCACCTGGTGATTCATACCCATGTTATCACCCTGCACACAACAGTAAATCACTCATGTGATTTGCATGACACTGTTGGGGATCCCTTTCTCATGTACTCCTTAGGAGCAGGCATTTTTTAATGGTGCAGCTGGTAGGGGGTAGCAGCATGAATCTACTGACATTTTGCTAATGCAATTTGGTATAGCCAGAGCTGCTGTCTGTGTTTCATAGAAATGCTGGGGTTTATTCTTCCTGGTGACCTCTTATCAGAGGTCCTATGGAAGGGAGGAAATGAAACAATAAATCTTGTTTGAGGGCTCAGCACTCGTTATCCACCAATAAACCTGTTACCCTTCTCTGGACTGCTTCAACTTCTTTCCTGCAACCATGTGCCTAGATTCTGATATTTGCCATTATCTAGAGCCAAGTGCTTCTTGGGTCCAGCAGTGAAGACAAAGGCAAATAAATGATACCCTGTGAATTTACACAGCTCAGCAGTCTTGATTACGGGGATAATATTCACATGATGCTGCTGAAAGAGCTGGTGTGAACTGCTAGTAAAGCATACCTGTAGGGGTTAATGCTGTCAGTCGGAGTCTTTCATCCAGTGAGCTTTGGTTCTGTCTCTGCTCATGATGACATGGTAATTTTGTGATGAATTGGACTCACAGTGGAATTGTAGCAATTTATACTGGAGCAATGTATGTACAGTTCTCCCTGAGAAAGGCCTGGCCTTGGCTTTAATGAGAAAGCATAGTGACCTTTGGCAGAAATGTGCATCCTGAGCTAGGATGGAGAGAGAATGAGCTCCTTTATGCATGGGGCATGCTTTGGAGCTTCCAACAGTAAATGCAGGACCTTGTTTACATGGTGGTAGGGTACCCTGTACTGCTGCTGGGTGTATTGTACTAAGGACCACAGCTGATGGAGCCTGCCCACAACCTCACTTCCAGCAGATCTATCCTCCTGGAAAGCCCATGGCACCCTTTGAAGATCTGTTCTGTGCTGAGAGGGAATTTCCTCTCCTTCTCCATCTGTTAGATGTGTTAATTGCCACACAGAAAAACCACCAGGATGGCTTTGCTAAACTGCTAGCCTTGCTGAGAAGGTGACCTCCCTATGCATCCCACTAGTGTGTGCACACAGTAACTGCAGAGTACCATTGTTGTACAGGGCATTGAATATGAGAAAGAAGGAACCCTTGACTGTACTGATTATATGAAAACATTAGGTTGAGACATAGGAGAACAATCCCTGTTATCCACCATTCGCCCTAATTTTCATTCCATGTGTAAGTCTGTACCAGGGAATCAGAGACTTGCCATCATTATATCACTGACAGTCTCTGAGTGGTTAAATTCAGTTCAGGGTTCAAGCACAGACACCTGAGGTTTGTTACGTTCTGTCAAAGGCTCACTGTTCATGTTTGCTAACCTTTTAATTAGAGAACCAAATAGAGAAACCAAATAGAGGTAACTGGCTTGAAATGCAAAATGCTCAATAGAGCTTTCATTTTAACAAGGTCCCTATTCCCATTCTCTTTAACTACAAAGCCTTTATAAGGGAGACAACTCATGACTCGGTCTTTATTAAAACATATATTAAAACTGGCAATAACTGCTCTTTAAAAAGTAAGAAATTAGTTGTGTTGGGCAGGTCAGGGTTTGTTGGGTTTTTTCCCCTCTCATTTGAATCTACTCCCATGCCCTCAAAGCAAGAAACACACATTGGGTCCGTGAGAGGAGTGAGGAGTACTGGCATAATTTGGCTTGTCCTTGGAGTAGCTGGCCTGTTCTTGCAGCAGCTGGCCTATTCTTGCAGCCTTTGTTGCTCAAGGATAGAGAACACAACACATGTAACACTTGGAGACCTGACTGGCTTTTGGCTGACTCTGTGGTCATGAGCACACACCAGTTTGGTAAATGAGGCAGAACTGCCTATCCAGGGATTTTTCTTCCTTTCTGGCCTGTTAGATTATGTAATTTTTCAGAGGCAATATGGGATTTCCTATCTGTTTCACAGCATATCCTGGCCCCCTGAGAGATATGGGGAACTGAAGCTGTGAGCAGAGAGCTTTCTTCCCTTTGTTCACCATCACCTTAGCCTGCTATCAGAAGCAGAACTACTTCTCCTTTAGGTCTCCTTCCTGGCATGTCATTGATTTCTGGTCCCAAATGGCAGTTAATTGTTAGACATTTTCTCAACACTGTCTGTGTACTTTCAGCAGGCCTCTGGGTTTTAGCAAGCTTGGTCTGGTTTATACCTACACTGACCTTTATGTGTATTAATAAGGTTATATTTAGTGATTAGGTAACTGCAGAGTGTACGCCTGAACCCAACGTGCCTTTCTTCCAAGGCCACCAAATGTGTGAGAGGAAACTAATCGGACAGGCAGTGGTGCTGTTCATGGTTTTTAGGGTATGGTCTTTAGCTTTCCAGTACAGTGTCATGGCAAAAGTAGGTTGGACTTCAGCTGCGATGGTCTATCTGAAAACAATGGTGCTATGGTTTCACTGCTGTGTGATCTGTGTCAAGCAGATAACTACAAGCACAGATATGTGGCTGTGCAAACAGTCAGCCACCACAACATCAAATGATGCAGAGAGCTGAACTGGGTTTGATGGAAGAATATATTTGTCATGAAAAGTTGTTCATTGTTAGCTAAACTTCAGCTTAATTAACTTGCAACAGACTTACTTGTTTGTGTAACTTTCCAGCTGAAGCACTGACGGTCCTGAACAAGCTTATTACAATGCTCAAATGGATAGGCCAGCTTGACAACAGAAACTAACACCAATCATTTTAACTAGAGTGTTTCATTATGTAACATTTCTAAAATGTGCTTTCCTCAAGCTGATCTCAGCACCTCTGGGGAACATTTACAACTTCTTCCTATGAGTAAGCATGTGTTCCTTGTCTGGTCCAAAAGGTGATGATGATGTCTTTAACAGGATCTGTGATAGTTCTTTGCTAGAGAAGGATGAAATACAGCATTGGCATATATTCTGACCACCAATAAATGGAACAAGGTAAAGTTCATTTAAACATTTTCAGGAGAACACAATCACTCAGAACATCAGGATGATTTGCTGCCTGATACACTCACACTATGTCAGGATGAGGGAGAGCTGTATTTAGTATCTCTTCTCTTTAATCTGCAGTATGAGCTATTTCCTGTCACATTGCATCGATTTCTGTCTCATCATGATCTTGTAATAATTGTAGAGGCAGGACAAAACCTAATCTAGTCTCATTTTTCTAGTGTCTTCCATGCCTTAGCTGTGACAGTAGTTTATATCTCTGTTGTCTCCTTTTCAGCAGAACTGCCAGTGAGTCCCCACTCCCTTGCAGGGAGTGTACTTGTACTTGTGCACTTGAATATTCCTCTTATGGTAGACAACTTTGGTTTTGCAGCCCATCTGTTTTATGCCATCATTTGAGAGTGCTTGTATTGTTAATTTTGCCCTGTGTGGCAGCCCCTTTTAGCCTGCCACGATCCAGATAAAGAACTGCAAAAGATTAGTGTGCTTGTAAAGCTGTTCTGTTTTTTTCCCTGGTAATGCAAAGTATTCTGTCTCCTGACAAACCATGCATCTCTTACTTCCTTACATTACACAGTTTAGAGAATCACAGAATCAGAGAATCATCTAGGTTGGAAGGACCTTGAAGATCATCTAGTCCAACCGTTAACCTAGCACTGACAGATCCCAACTACACCATATCCCTAAGTGCTATGTCAACCTGTCTCTTGAACACCTCCAGGGATGGGGACTCCACCACCTCTCTGGGCAGCCCATTCCAACACCTAACAACCTGTTCTGTAAAGAAATACTTCCTAATATCTAGTCTGAACCTTCCCTGGCGCAACTTGAGGCCATTACCTCTTGTCCTATCACTGATTAGTTGATTAAAGAGGATCATCCCCAGCTTTCTGCAACCTCCTTTCAGGTAGTTGTAGAGGGCGATGAGGTCTCCCCTCAGCCTCCTCTTCTCCAGACTAAACAACCCCAGTTCCCTCAGCCGCTCCTCGTACGACATGTGCTCCAGACCCTTCACCAGCTTCATTGCCCTTCTCTGGACACGCTCGAGTAATTCAATGTCCTTTTTGTAGTGAGGGGCCCAAAACTGAGCACAGTAATCAAGGTGTGGGCTCACCAGTGCTGAGTACAGGGGCAAGATCACTTCCCTGTCCCTGCTGGCCACGCTATTTCTGATACACTTACACTGCTGCAACAAGGGGATAAGTGTCCACCTTGTCATTCAAGCAATTAATTAAAATGAGGGATAGACCTTGCAGAATACTCTCCCTGCAGAACATCCTTCCATCCTGACAGCAAATCAATTGTGCATCACCTTCCAGACTTAATAAAGCAGTACAAGTGGTCTCCAGGAGTCTTTTTATTGTTGCTTCTGCAAACATACTGATGGATACAACTAACACAGCTAACTGGCAGATTCTGGGGTCTCCTCAAAGAAGCAACACTAACTGACCTTCTAAGGGACCTCCCAGAGGCACTGGCTTCCCTTCAGGAGAGTGGAGAGAGGACAGGCAATGTTCCTTTATCGTATCTGCTGGATACTCATATTAGCTGAGATGGATCCCATTAGAATTGTCTTCCTGGGAGAGGGCCCTAAATGGTCACAGTTACAGACCCAGTTTAGGTTGGCTTGAAATGTTTGCAAAAACCCAAGAAGGTCTGTTCTTGCTTTCATGTCTGCTAACCAGCAGTCAGCTTTATAGCTTCATAGCAACAGTTTACTCTTTTGTTCCTTTGCTTGCCCCTGTTAAAGCTTGGTAGACAAATGGAACAAGGAGAGGTGCTGTGAGACTACAGAAGGTTTTGAGAGGAACAAGGAGATATCCTGTCAACAGAATTTGGAGTCTGACTGGTCTTGTACTGTTAGCTGCCTTGGAGCTGTGGGTATCCTGGAACTGAGACATGCGCCTAATCTTCTAGAATTTAGATAATAATGCTCAAGCAAATAAACTCAAGCCAATCAACCGAGTTGTTGCCTGTGTTACATCTTCTAATGTATTGCATCCTTTATAGTGCAAGGAACATGTTACTGCATGTTAACATTGTTGTTATTACTTCTCTCTGTGTGCTCTTCAGTCTGGTTTGATGGATGTTTTTCCTCTTTTCTTGAGCAAACTAAAGTCTTCTATCAGGATGGAAGTCCTCCCAAAAGAGTTCATAAAGTGTAGCATTTAAAGCAGGAGGCATCTGAGCTTTAATTTAGTATTCAAGAAGCAACATGGATGTGTCTCAGGGACATTGCTTTGTATTTTGGTGGAAGGAAGACATAACCAGCATGAGCCATTTCTGTGTGCTGTGGCCTCATTTAACTTTTTCAGTGCTGCACACATATACCAGCCACCTGGAGAAATTGTAAAAGCAGGAAGGTTTTTTTTCTGAAACAGTATAGGGAGTGTTTCTGCACTGGACACATCTTAAGGTGATGTAGCTGAAGTGGTAGGAAAAGATCTCTCACATATTTTTCACTTCCAAAGCTGGAAGGAAGTCTTCAGAATGTCAGCCAGTGTCATTTGAGCTCAGAGGGCAACTGAGCACCATGCAGCCCTTCCCCCCCAACTCTGGGAAGGAGCCAGGAAATTGAGATAAAGACAGGAAGGGATGATCTAATCCTTTAAGGCCACAGGCAGAAAATAGACTCATTAGAGGAAGAAAAAAAAGAACATAAATTTAATACAGACACTAACAACAACAACACTTAACATAGAGTAGAACTATGAGAAACATTACCACATCTTGAAAACACCTTCCCCAATCCTTCCCAGGCTCAGATTTGCTCCTGATAGCTCTACTTCCTCCCTCCCAGTTGGCACAGGGGGCAGGGAATGGGGGGGTGCGGTCAGTCCGGCCACTTCTTCCACTTTGCAGGGGGAACTTCTGTCATTCTTCCCCTGTTCCAGCATGGTCCCCTTCTCACAGGAGGGGGGACTTTATCCAACATGTCACTCCCATCTGTGTGTGGGTCACCCTCACATGTTGCAATCCTCCCAGTGCCGAACTACAACAGCGGGGCCTTCTTCCTATAGGGTCCTGGCCTTCTTCAGGAGCATTCACCCGGCTTGGTGTTGCGCTCCCCACAGGCCGCAAATCAGGATCTGTTCCACCATAGACCTTCATGGGTGGTGGGCGGAGGGGGCCCTGCTCTCTCACCATGGGATACAGGGGAGTCTCTGCTCTGGCACATCTCCCCCTGCTTCTCCTCCTTTCTTCCACTGACCTCAATGTTCACACAGATATTCTTCTCACAACTCTCCTCACAACTCCCCCCGGGTTCCCCTTCTTAAATATGTTGTCTCAGAGGTGCAGCTAATTGGCCTGGCCTTGGTGCAATGGCAGGTCTAACTTGGAGCCAGAAGAACTTCGAGAAGCTTCTCAGAGAGGGCCATTGCTATAGCCCCCTCCCCTGCTCCCAAAAACACTTGCCACTCACTCTAACCAGGACTGCCAGATACCAGACAAATTCCCTCCAGACTCTCTTGTGGGAATTGTCTTCAACAGCCACACCATTTGGGCAAATCAATGATGAGCTGAAAACATAGAGATGCAGCAGACTGTCTGCTCCATGGTATTCCAAGAGGCCTACACTAGGGTTGGAACTGGAGCTGTTAAACCAAAAGCAGTTCAAGGATATATTTCCTACAAGTCTATTTAAGTTTTCATTATCTCCACTGCCCTTTCTGGGTACTTACACCTTCCAACTGAGAGTATGGCCACACAAGGAGACAGTGCAGCACAACTAGAAACTCTCCCCAGGAATGAGAATGAGATGTTATATGGTGGACTTCTTTTGATTCCCTCAGCTGTGTGAATGCAAAGGCAAGTTATCTGACAAGACAAGCAGAGGATGGATGTTCCTGTAGCTGGTCAGTGGGAGCAGCAATGGTGATAGTCCTGTTTTTACTTTGTTCATCTCAACTGGATCATCGGTTGTGCTTCTGAGATAAATTCAGAACCCTTGTCAGAATCAACAGGGCACTGATCTTATACAAGGGGAACGTAATGAAGATGAGAGGTGGGAATATGAGGGAAAGTAACTGAGATGTTCACAAGAAGCATGGTTTACAGGATCTGAAAAAAGAGGATAGTGGCTTGAACTGGGAGTAGGCCCCTTGAACAGTTGTCTGAATCTGCTGTGAATAAGATATGCTGCCCCTCTTCCTCCTTATCCATCACATTTGCACTTTTCCTTGAACAGGAGTAACAGGCATAAACTTATAAGTGTCATATTCATTTTGAATATGCCCACCAGTCTAACAGTGCTTCAAGTTTCCAGCCTAAAGAGGCAGGCAGTTCTTCTTATAATTCTGTCTTCCGTTCTGAAGAAGCATCCAAACCCTTGGCAGTCTTCAGGTGTGTGCTGATTTGGGACCACATTTGAGCTTTCTTCTATCAGCTTTGGCATTTAATATCTTGTTTTTTATGTCAGCTGTTAGGAGGAGGTTGTGGCTAATGTATTGTTCCCTTGTACATAGGTTGCCTACATGGTGGTGGGAGAAAAGTGCTTTCTGAACTGGAGAACAGTGCACTGAGTTCACAAAACAAGTGAACATGTTCTGTTATTTTAAAATTGAATAACTTGAAATTTGTTGTTGGTGTTCGCAAAAGGACGAAACTCAAGGTCAAGCAAAAGGAAGTGACTCAATGATTAATCAGATTGTCCTATTTGCAGTGGTAGTCATAACTGAGGCATGGCACTCAACAAAGGTTTACCTCAAGAGCATTCAAATGGTTCTCTATTAGTGGTCTTGTCTCTTTTTTCATTGTGTTTGAAGGTGGGTCTTTATTTTTGGCTATAAGCAAAAATGATACTTCAAAGAGCTACTATCCATCCCCCCCCATCTCTCCATCTGTCTCTAAGTCACTGTCTGTCAGCCTTGCCACAGATGTAAATGGGGGAAAAAAGCATCATTTTAAGGTTCTTGCCTTAAAAGTGTAAGTTTTAACTCAATGTTAAGGCATGACTTTCTCCACAAGCCAAATAATTGGGATGTTTGGTATAAGAGGATGAAGATCAGTGGGATTCCTGTGATTCTGGCTGATGATTTCTGGCTTTAATCAGGAGGTGATTTAAAGTATGGTCTGTCAGAATCTATCCAAGTCTCTACCTGAAAGAAGCATTTCAAAAGTTCACCCTTGTCATCAGTAAGGAAAAATCATGGGCTAAAATTTAGGCGTATGTATAGCTCCTTTGCTAGATTAGGGCTTTATCATTTTTTGTATACAATGAGAAAACTAAAACTTGTCCAGCCTTTATAGTCACTCTTTCCTTGTTGTCTTGCCCTAGACTAAGATCTGTGCATGACAGAATGCTGAACATGAGTGCAGAGCTATTGACAGCTGGCAAGAATATCAATGAGAACCATGGTATGTTGAGACTTGTGAGAAGATCCAGGCTACAGTCATCAATTGCTACATACATAGGACAGTCTTTAAGCCTTGCTTCTTGGAACTGCTAGTATTTATTCCTGGCAGCAGAAAGCCCTGTCTGACCCTCATTTTAAAAATTTGGTGTTTGACCCATTTGAAGAGTGTGCAGTCATAAATTTTTCCAGCTACTCTTCTAGGTAATGTCCCATCTTTCTTTGCATCAGTTCTTTGTCTCCAATATTGTTTCAGATGCAGCTGTGCTTCTGGGTTCTTTTGCACAGCAGATTTAGAAAGGCTAGTTGGAATTGAGGCTTAAGGGCTCATTAGCTCACAGAGACACTTGTATTTTCATTTGCATTTTAGGAGAGCTTATGATACCCTGTAATCACAATGTCTGAAGGCTCTCCATCTTCCTGAGGCTGAGTATCCATTGTTTTTCTTCTTGTTTGATGAGTAGCAGCAAAATTACCCATTTGTTTAGAAAGCAGCTAGATTTCTTGTAACACTGACAGCCATAGAGGTGGTACCCTCCCCATGCCTCCTGCATGCACTGGGACACCTCTTCAGTAATAACAATGGATCCTACTTCTTTAGAACTCACTAGACTGCAAGGTACTTTCCAAAGGGTGGGAAGGTCTTTACTGCTTTTCACAGGAGAGAGAGCTAAGGCTCAGAGGTAAAGCCCACTCACTGGGATGTGAGTAGGGTGAACTTCACATCCAGACTTGGAACCAGCTGTGTTCCCAATGCTCATCTGTCCTGTTGTATATGTGGAGTGACAGAGGGCTGACACAGGCTTGAAAAATGGTTTTCTCTGCTCCTATCTTCAGTCCTTGGTATTAGCCTTTGAAATAGCAGTTGGCAGACTAACTGGCTTTGAAATGAACTCAGTCACCAAGGCACTTAGGGTAGCATCCCTCTGATAGGAGAAGAGATTCTGCAGCAAGCAAAAAGGAATGGGAAGGAAATGTGAGGGAAGAAGACAAGAATGGAGATACTCTGAAGTTTCTCTGGCTAGAAACTCAAACAAGTATGCTTTAAAGAGGATGCAGGTTGTCGGTCTTGGTCCAGCCGGGATTGGGGTGACGCACAGAAGAAAGACAAACTCACACCAGTTTGTTGATAGGGGAGCATTGCCAAAAGCAAATGCTGCTGCACTGTGTGCCAGCTCCCATTTTATTCCCACTTTTTTACGTAGGTTTGTTTTTACTTGTACATCCTACTGACCTTCAGGTTTTATCTGTTTACTGCTCACACGCTCACCATGCATTCTGCAGGCGGTGTTCCAGCCTGCTGTTTCTGACGCTCGCAACACGGTGTTCCAAATGTTGCCTCAGTTTCCCACAATCATTCTTCTAACCTCAAGGTCAGTTTACATTTTGCTAACCACCAGTTCTTAATTCCCACACAGGTCTGAATTCAGACCTGCTTTTAGCAGAGGTCGGACTAGAGAGCTTTCAAGGTCCCTTCCCACCCAACTGGTTCTGTGATCCTGTGGTGTGTGAAGTTTACTCAGTTCTGGTTCATGTCAGTCCTCTTGGAGAGAGCACTCAGTGAAGACAAACTAGAGATGAGAACTTGTCTTATCCAATGTGCTGTTTTATAGTCTGAGTAGAAATCCATCATGCCCTTCCATTAATCTCAAAATCTTGTTATGGGCACAAAGGAAACATTTGTTGCATATGTAAAGCCAAGAATGTATTATTAATATAATTGAAAACTTAACTGTCTAACCAAAGATGTATTATTAGTTCAGATTTAGTTGT
Source organism: Strix uralensis (assembly GCF_047716275.1). Lineage (NCBI taxonomy): Eukaryota > Metazoa > Chordata > Aves > Strigiformes > Strigidae > Strix > Strix uralensis. Next base: position 64,477,103 of record NC_134012.1, read on the forward strand.
TACAGAATAAGAAAACCAGATATTAATACTGCTATATAGAAAGATTCTCAGTTATAACAATAATAAAGTAAAAATTGTCATACACACATTCTAGTATCTATCTTCCTACCTCATTTTGTGATGGTAAGTTTGCTGTTCCACTGCTCCTTGAGGTCCTAAGGAGGATAGCTTCAATCTGGTTGGAGGTGGGTTGAGTCGTCAGTATTGATAGTCCTTCACCAGGAGAAATATGATTGTGATGTTAATGTTTTCTTCTTCCTCACGCAAGGATCCAGCTGGGGTAATTTTTATATGTTTCTTAGCACGCTTTTGCACCTTGCTTTTTCTTTTAGTCTGTATTCAGATAAACTATGTATGACACCATACATGTATATTTGTTCTGTTATCTCTACAACTGGTTTTGTCCATCTTCAGGTCTGCATTTCTTTAACTGAATATTAGTGAGTTTCAGGATTTCCTGTGCTACTTCTATAACATGCTCCTGTAGCAGTCACAGACATGACCTACAAGATTTACCTGTCCTGTGGGTATATAAGACTACAACTGTGGGGTTGTCAGGACTCCGTAACACACAAGGACATGGAGGTTTCTGTGAATTTCTTTATTGTCAATTACTATAAATTGCTACTAGTAAAGCAAGCACATATTGCAGGCTGCTACAAAATGACCTCTAGTAAATATATGTATATATATATTCTTATACATTCTTAGAATCCTAGAATGTTTTGCATTTGAAGGGAACTTCAATGATCATCTATTTTCAACCCTTCTAATAGATCAGGTTGGTCAAAGCCCCATCCAAACTGACTTTGAACACTTCTAATGATGGGGCATCCACAACTTCTGTGGGCAACCTGTTGTTATTACAGAACTACCAAAATGAAGTATATACTTATGGTCATTTACCTTTATGCTCACCTGTATATATTATGAGAGGCCTTAGCAGTATAGTGCTCACCAGACTGTTCCCAGGAGTGTGTAATCAATGACAGAAAAGTGTCTCTTCATAGATGATCCATGTCATGGAGTTTGGAGTCAGTCAGGAGTTTGGAGTCAGTCAGGCGTCCCCAGTGAGGATTCAGTCTGGGAGATGTCATGCAGAGAAGTTTTATCAGAGAAGTTCATGCAGAGAGGCTCCCACAGAGAAGCTCATCTTGGGTAGATAGCCAGTTAATTTTTATGCGGTTTTGGTGTAGACACATAAGTGGACATAGAATGTAGTTCCCAGCTTTTTTCATCACCACGGTTTCTTTTTCCTGCCAGCAATACCTTATCAAGGATGTCTCGGCTTGGAGAGCTTATCAGGGATATCCTGGGCTCTCACTGAGCAAATTAGGAATAGCTGAGTCCTGCTGAGTTCACCAGAGTGCTGGGCTCATCAGGGAGGCCTTGGGGATGGGGAGACCTGGCTAAGTAGATATCAGTCCTTGTCAGTACGTTTACTTGGTCACCTTTATGGCTGCTCACATCAGCTCTTCTTTACAATATCCTGTGACTCCACTTCTCAAGGGCCCTGCTATCTGTTTTCTCCTAAACTGAGTTATGCTAGAGTCAGATACAACTATGCAGAATAACTGCCCGCTTCTACTACTTTTTAAAAAATTATTTTACTGTAGAAAAATAAGCAAGAGTAAGAAAAATTAGCTATAGCTACCTGGTTATAAGAAAGCTCTAAATGCAGAAAAACTGCTTTTAGATCTAAACCAAGTGTAACTGTAACTCCAACAGGGTCAAAACCAGTTCAAATAAAGAAGGCCTGGCAACCCTCAGCCCTGAGGTCACACAGACTCACTACACAGTTTGGGCTCTGATACTCACACTGGCAGTATTGCAAACTGCCTTAACCAGGGTGAACTGGGACGCATGGTCCCTGACTGTTGTGACTGCCTACCAGACTCTCACTTTCCACCTAGGTCTGTTCATTTTCTCGGGTTTACTATCTCCAACTGCACTTAGTATAGCATAATGTGCAATGCAGACACCCTACTCTTATAGTGTCATTTACATCTCTTTTTTCATCTCTCTTGAGGGAAATTTTAACCATACCAAAAATTTAATTCCATTTACATTTTAATGACCTCTCTATGCTGAGCTGTCGTTCATGCAGATGAGGATTACACCCATGTACCTGTGATCTAGGGCTCAGAATTTCTACTTTTTTTTTTTTTTTTTTTCCGGACATGTTTTTTAATGCTTAACAAAGCCACACTGGAAATGTTGCATGACTGCCATACTCAACAGCAACTTGAATCTGCCAGTATTTGTTACCAAGATCTTGCTATGGAGACCTTCTTGGAGCAAACACAATGCATTATATGGTGTAGTAAACACTACACTGAGTTCTGTAGCATTTGCAGGATCCTGTGTTTGCCACATTAATGTGTGTGTTGCATTTTCTTACTGTTGCAATTTGTTTTCGTGTGAAACGCAGCAGAATCTCATCTCAGGCGACCCATGGTAGGGACTCCTACAACAGCTTGCTATGGATTTGAGAGGGGACCCAGCTCTCATGTGGAAACTTATAGCACTGAAGAAGAAAATTTATGTATGCATGAGCAGGCAGCATCCAAATCTAGATGGAAAGGATTAAAAAGAAGAAAAAAGTGGAGGGTAATAAAAAGGATACAAATATCTTTACTAATAATGAATGGTCAGGATGGCTATTCTAGGAAGGATAAACATAGCCTCTTGATCAAACACTAATTATCTTACTAGTCAGCCAGAACCAGCCCAGAGTTTTATGCAACAAGGACACATGTCTGAAGACAGGGTTTCTTTCTGAGGATGAGCTACCATTTTGACTTTTCACTGTGTATGTAGGCTACCCATCCAGCACTCCTTCTGACGTGTGCCAAAATAGATTGCAGGTCTCTAATCACCAAGGCGTATTCTCCATTGATGTTGGCTTCTCAGAATTGTGTGCTAGTTCACAGAATGTAAGAACTCAGCTTTTACCTGTAGCTCTCAGAGCAGCCGCTTCTGTGTCCCCCTCACACAGACTTGCTGGTGATGCAAGATGACTAATGTATGTGGGAGATTAGCACGGTACACATTATATCTGAAAATGATGAAAGGTTGCAAATGGTTTGAATATGCTCTGTACTCTTGGTTAGAAATATAAAGACAGAATAAATTACACAGGGACAGAATTTCTGCATTGCAGTGAGTGGGAGCCATTTTTGGTATTTGGCATAGCAGGCCTATAGGAAAGCATTTGTTATAAATAAACCCAGGATGAACACAGAGGGGGACATAATAGGAACTGAAAAAGTGCTGAGCAAGAAAGATACTGCCTTGTGGTGCTCAATGCTGCTCAGTATGCAGCACGATTGTCCTGGATCATTGAAACCAACACAGTTGCAATCATGTAAGCTGAAAATCTTCACTACAAAGCCACCTGGAATAAGCACAGGGTGGACAAATCTTAATACAGCAAAGTCTGTTTCGGTGCCCTAGCTCCTGTTAGTTCTCAGCAGCTGCTTTGTGCCTACCATCACTGAAAGTCCCTCAAGATTCATTTCCTGTTGTACTCCCTCATGGCTGTAAGTTAAATCTTTCCTTTTGAACAGTGGACACACCAGAACTATGTGGAATCAATTTCCTTGTTATTTATAGTCAGTTCAAAATCATATTAGATGGCAGGACTCTAGCAGATCAAATGAAAGGACCGTCTATCCCAGCGTTGCCTCCAACAGTGGATGTGTTGGGAAGACAGCAACTGGGCAAGTGTAGCAGGGATCTACCCCAGAACACTGTCTAACCTTCAGTAGCTGTGGCTTTCAGATCCAGACCTGTTATCTCTGTATATATTTGATAAACATGAGGATTCTCTATTTGGGTGCAAGGCAGTGTTTATGTCAAAAAATAATTTGATATGGGATTTGAATAGAGACAAAAATTTCTTGGATGTCCACCCCCAAATTTGCACTTTGTATTGAACTGGATTTGTCATTCAAAACAAACAAAGTTCTGCCATTTTATAGGCTGTCCAAAGCAATAGGAGAGTTTAAAAGTCTGTGAGTCATTGACATATACTCTCTCTTGTTGTGATAATAATGGGTGAGGGCTATCAGCATAAAATTGCTATAAATCATTCTCATTGTAAAGGTAAAGGGCCTGATTGCAGTCAGCACTGAAATCTCTAGCATATTTCCTGGAAATCACTCACTTGAAAGGTAGAATTAAAAGATCTTGTGCTAGGCAGACTCTACCGGGGAATTTGCAACTCATTGGCTGTCCATTTGTGTAACTAGGATACATAACAGTTAGAAAATCTTACCAACAAGCTGTTGCCTACTGTCATTTAGATTCTAGCTTTGGCTGTCCTTTTCTGCAAAGAGGTAGGTAGATTTCTGCCTGCATCCTGCTTTACTTTATGTGAAGTTTTTCTAGTTCTGAAAGGTCTGAGCGAAGAAACAGATTATTTGTGTGGTGTGGGCAGCTCACATTGTTTGTTTCACCAGTGTCTGACATCTGTTCACAGTAGGGCCTTTTTACTGCTCTGGGATCCAATATGCCAGAAATATGTGTAGGAGGGCAAGTCTGGATCAAACCAGTGGTCTGCCTCTTCAACATCCTGTCTCCAGTACTGGTGAAAGGTAGATACTTTCTGAAAGTGTAAGTACAGGGCAAAACAGTATCTTCCCCTAATATTCTTGCTTCTCTCTCATTCTCTATTTTTAGTCCAGGGGCTCCCTGGCTCTAAGTAGTTTCTCTGTGTTCATTGATCATCAGTGGAATTACCTACCATGAGCTTGACCAGCCTATCCTTGAACCTGTGGCGCCTTCTAGTGTCCACAGCACTTCGTGCAGGTGTTCTGCCAGCCTGCTACTTGTGGCATGAAGACCCAGTTCTTTCTGATGGTTTTGAGTCTTGCTCCTCGCAGCTTCATTTGCTGTCTCAGCTGTTTTTCTGGATTTAAGTCTATGGGACAGGAGAAATGTTGTGTTTTCCTGCAGTGAGGTCTGTTGTTTCCTGTTACTCCACACCTAAAGGAATTCTTCTGAGAAGCATGATTCCCTGTGCACATCTCAAGCATTCAAGAACTTGTTGCTAAGGAAGGCTGCATTATCAAAAGTGGAAAACACAACATCACTGACAAAATTCACATTGTCTTCTAGCAGTCTGAGACTTGTGAAAAGAACACGGTAATCTTGGGAGGGATGGCACTGTTGTGCCATTGGAGCACAGTTGAAAAGACTCTTAAAAGTCTTTTGTAGTAAAGGGACTCTTGAAAGCATTAGCTCTGATCCTGAGCAGCAACTGAATTTGATCAGTCCCAAGCACAACCTCTGCACAGTTTTCTTGCTATATAAGAGCAAATTCAGCCTTCATAAACAAATGGAATTGATATTTGTCTACCTGCCAGGAACTTTTCTGCAAAGGTGTCTCTAAATATTCAATAGGTCAGTTAAGGAGTGATAGAAAATGCTGTGTTAGAAATACAATAGAAAGTGACCTAAGCAAATAATTACCTTCCTGGCATAAGAAAGAAGAAGTAACACAACTATGAATGAACAGTTCAGAAGCTCTATCACTTCTCTGTCCATGTTCTGCTGGCAATGTGAAGAATTAACAGTAGCATGCCCAGAAAATAGAAAGAAGATTGAGTGGTACTGATAAGCATGCAGCAAAAAGGATGTATCAGGAATAATCAGATTAGGTCTTACTTGTTTATTTTTTCCCTGACTTGCTCAGATAGGATGAACTGATTTCATATAAGCCTAAACCTGGCTTGAGATAGGAACCCAGATCACAGCCCCACCTGTGTGGTTAGAAAGAAGGTGCTTAAAGGAAAAAAAAAAAAAAATTAGCTATCTCTATCTTTTTTGCCTTTCGCTGAAAGGGTCAGTTCCCTCTTGGTATTTTAAACTATTATTGCTGCTGTTATTATTATTGTTGTCGTTGTTACTTACAGTTTTTAAGTTAGTCTGGGGAAATTAGGATCAATGAAAAAACAGAGAAAAATGATCATTTCTTGTGCTGACAACAGATGGGTAAATCAAATGATTGAGGCTGAGGAGGGAAAGTTTTTACAAAAGAGCAGAAAATGGGCAGTTGCATCTTTCCTCTGCAGTGCTTTGTGTGAGAGCCACCTGTATGGAGCAAATTGTTTCTGCGTGAAGGGGTGCTTGTGCTTTATAGGGGTAGCATGGGTTAACAGAAATTTCTTTTGCTTTTCTAGCCTATGTCCCAGTGCAGAGAAACTGTGTGTTAACTTGCCTGAGAGCTGAAGCTTTGGGTCATTCATAGTTTTACAGCTGAATGACTGCAGTGTGAAAGGTAGTAGCTGAGAAATATCTGGACTTCTGCTCTCAGAAAAAGAGGATGGTGTAACACAACCCCCTCACCTTTAGTTGGTAAAACCTCAGTTGGTTAAACCAGGCCCATGACTATGCACAAATATCAATACAGAATGTGGGTGACCGTGAGACCTAAAGAAGTTCCAAGAGACTCTCCTGTTGGTGAAATCATGGCTTAAGCCACTGAACACTTCCAAGGGCCAGGAATTCAGGCTTCCTCTCTTCTCCAACTCAGTATAACAATTTTAGTGCAGGATATTTGTAAAGCAGTCAGCATAAGGATGGGGTTTGGGACATGCCAAGTCTTGCTTTTTTGCCTGAGCTAGCTGTAAGAGTACTTCTGACATTAAAAATGGAAACTCTGTCTATAAGTATAATGCACATGTGCTTTCCCACCCCTCCCTCCCAGCCAGAAGTCTGTATTTCATTCAGGTTATAGAACTGGCTTTTCTTGCCTTCCTCTAGCTAAGGTACATTAGAAAGTGTTTCTCAGGATGGTAGTACATACTGCTATTGGGAACAAAAATATTTCAGTGTAAATGAATGTCATGGAATTAAATTCGCCAGATGTGAGACACGTGTTCCACGAAGAAGATGTTGCAAGGTGAAATTTAGTTCATTAGAGGTACTAGCATGCTTCTGGGAGGTAAGCATAGTCAGTGTTTGCCTATAAAACAGCCACAGTCTGTAGCCCACACTTGTCCTTGTCAAACTGTTGGGAGAGTCTCAGGAGGACTGTGTTGGCAGTGCCTTTCAAATTGGTTGTCATGTCCCATTCAGACAAGGGAGACAAGTGACTTAGATTCATAAATCCCCAACAGAGTGGACAACAGTGAGACAAGTCTCAAAGCCCAGACATGTATTAACTTCCCAGAATGTACTAATTTGATACACAATAATTGTCTAAGTATATAATGAGTTATGGCAAGCAATGTATTATGCTTTCCATTACTTAATGGTAGTGAGAGAAAAGGGTGAAAAAAAAGGAGGGAGATAGAGAGTAGAGAAATAGAGATCACCAGTCTGGGTTCCTGCATTGGTCCTGTCTGAGTTCATCAGGGATGCATCCATCTTCTTCATGTCTTCTTTTTTCTTTCTTCCTTTCACTCCTCATGTAATTAGCATGATTTTGTTAATCTTTATTAGCATATTCAGGGGTGTCAACTTTAATTTGCATTTTGTGGATAATGAAACACAGGAGAGCTGGCCCTTAAAACTTTCAAGATGCACCAGAGCAGAACCATCCTGCCTTCACAGGGCTGCCTCCTCCAGTTATCCAGGCAGCTTTATCAGCTCCAAACTCCACACTATCTGCCCCATGACTATAGTTTTGCTGTTTGCAAGTGTTTGAGACATTCCTTGGCTTGGAGAGCCTCCACTACACCCCATCCCTTATCTCTCTCAGGTTGTTTTTTCTTGCAGGACTGTTTCTTTCAGGCCCTGTTTTTGGGGAGTTATAAGTCATCTCTCACACTGGTATTCTCCTCCAGAGAAAATCCCATTAGTGACATGTTGTTCTGCAGGCCACAGTGTTCTGACTAAAGGCTTGTTTTTGTGAGTATGCATGTCACAAATCCAAAAAATAATTTCTGTGGGGAGTAATACTAGTGTGGCTTCTGGTTCTTTTGAAACAGAGAGGTTCCAGCATTTGCTTAATATTCTGCCTGTGCATGTGAATTCTGGCAGATGATACTATTGACAGCACTCTTACCTATTTCTTTCATCTGAGTGGTTTTGGTGGAGAACTGTAAGTTTCTCTCTCCTGACGTGGTGCTAGAGCACATTTGATAAGATGCCTTGATGAGACACAGAAGTGACAGTTTACAGGTCAACTGCAAGGGTGCAAAGGAAAGAAAACATGATTTGAAGTTCAGCAGGAGTGAGTGGGATCATGACAAGGATAAGACATTTGAGGAAACATAAGTGTCCAACTTTTTATGACTTCCTGGTATGCTACAGGTTATCCTGACCTGCAGCTTTTCATGTGTGATTCCTGAGGAAATCTTGTGCATGCAGAAAATTAAAATTCCTTTCTGATATTTAGGCAGTGAACTTGCTCATAACTCACTCTGGTGAGGGAAAATTATCCTACAGGAAGACAAGGGATAAAATAGAAAAGAGAAATATTACTTTTCTTCTGCTTTTGACTTTTTCATGGTAACTGACCTGTCCTAAAGTGCTCCTGAAATCAGGAAAACAACTTGAAAAATGGATGCTTTGGAAGCTTGAGTTGTTACTGCAGGCACACAGCAAACAGACTTTTATGAGACAACCAGGAGTCCAGAATTCCCTTAGCACTCACGAAAAGGCTTTGCAAATCTTTCTTTGTCCTTCTGTGGCTCTTGTCTTTTCAGCTCTGAGCATAGTTGTCATCTGGGTCACATGCTATGTTCATTTTGTGAGGTGGTGTATCACAGTAGTGATAGCACAGTCCATTGCTGCACAAAATGGAGATGATTGTTGCCTTTTAGAGCTCAGTTTTTGCTCACGTACCATCACAATATCTTGTACTGACGCAGATTCCTGGATGAGGTGTCTATGAATACATAAATAAAAATCTGTCTGAAAGAATTTATCATTAGTGTCAGAGAATGAGAAGTAATAGAGTCTTCAGTAGCTTCCTTCCAGCCCAGAAAAGCACAATGCTGTCTTTGACCAAACCTTTACCCGAGGGATAGTGCCTGCTGATTTGGATCTGAATTCCTACACTTAGCAGGAGTACTCTCAGAAGCACAGAATAGCTGAAATTGAAGGGGTCTTCTTGAGATCTTCTGCTCCAACTCCCCTACTCAAGCAGGGTCAGCTTGAACTGCCCAGGACTCTGAACAGTCAGGTTTGGAATATCCCCATATATAATCTTGGAGGAAGAGAGAAACTGTTCTCCATGCATGTTGTGATGAAAAGTACTGGTTTACACTGACTTAAGGAGGGGGAGAAGAAAAGTGGCCAGGGTCCACATATCTGGCAGAGAAAATCTAAATTCCTTCTTGGGGGTGGGCTGGGGTAGAGTTTCTTCTTCTGAAGGATTAGCAACAGGTGAGAAAACTATCCATCAGATAAAGTGATGCAGAAACAGCTTCCTAGCCATGGTAGGAGGATGGAGTGTGTGATTTCTTTGGGATCTTTCCAGTCCTATTTCACGATGGTTGTTTTTCCCTGGTAAAATTCTACTGAATTACTGTTTTAATGAGGAGCAAAGATTTCTCATTGTAGGTTTGTGATAAATTATGACAGTACTAATTAGAACTTGTAAAGCCAACTTCATTTTTCAGAGGTTAATTACTTTATTAGTAATAATTAACAAGTTCTTCAGGAATTATAGTACTTATTTTTTCAGTTGTTTGTTTACCATTAATTTTGTTCCTTCAGATGTTTTTCTTGTTCTCACTGTGCAGTTTGGATGATGCATTTTCATCTGGTACGTTCAAGTTACACTCAATTTCTTCCCCCTGTCCCTTTTGTTTCTGATAAGACAGGTCATGTGAGCAAGAAGGAGTATGGATCTAAAATGAGGAATGACTTCCAAACATTGCTTTAACAGTCCTGTGAATGGGAGACCTCTCACCCTGAGTGTAGTTAGCCTGAGTCCTGTCATACTGCTATTCTGCTGGAATGGTTGCAGTGTTCTGTGAATTGATTTGACATGTTGTCTCCAAAGCTCAATAGTGCCCAGTATAAGGCCAGGGTTATTCAGTGAAGTTTGGTAAATTGTCATGATGTGAAATTAGGAGTCCAGCTTGACTTCTACCATAGTTGTTTCTGTGGCAGTGAGTGAAGTCATCACCAGGTGATTATGGGGAGAGTGGAAATGTTTTCTGGCTCCATTGCTTGATAGATTTCACGTTGCCTTATTCCCAGATGGGAAGGTAATACCTAGCACATAATTCCTTGACATTCTTAGGAAGTACTTGCTGATGAAAGTAAAATTGTTCAAAACAAGGCCTCCATTTGTTATAGTAATGCTGTTCAATTATGTCATTGTTAAGTTTAGAAGATGTAACATGGGTTATGCCTCAGATCTTTGCTGTCTGAAGGAATTGCAAGGGAGCATGAGCCAACCGTGAACACTGGAGAAAGCAATGAAGAAAGTAACTACTTGCATCTTCAAGACTATTTCAGGTCCCTGCAGAGATTTGTGAGGGAGAGAGCAGGGCTGCAAAGCCTTTCTACTGGAAGCGGATTGTGGAAAGGTGTGATTGGTAAATGATTCAGGGATTGTTTCTTCTTCTGAAAATATTGCTAGGGATGCATACTCTGAGTTTCTCTTCTGGTGTAAATCTTTCCCTTGCATCCTGGCATTGAGCAGAGTCTGACTTACCTGGAACAACTTTCCTATCTGCTTTGGAGTCTTTTCACATTTATATTATGCCTCAGCTCCTTGCTATAATGGAGTCTAAAGGATAACCACATTGAAGCTTACAGAGACAAGGGGATCTTGGTCATCTGTATTATCTCTTTGAAAAAAAAAAAAAAAAAAGGAAGCATGTAATTTATTTGAACAATAAATGAGTTTGCTTGCTGGAGTGAAAAAGTATCCCCTCTTAAGTGTGACATAAAGGTGTTTGGGGGGAACAATCAAACTTCAATTCTTCTTCAGTGATTTTCTTTTCCTTTACTTACACGTACAAAATTCTGAAGACTGGATATTGAAAAGACTTTACTCCATGGACTGAGTCACTCCTATCCCAACAAATTCTGCAATGCTAGAATCAATCATTCCTTGTAGGTTTGGGGGGGCCTTTGCCCACTTCAGGAAAACCAGTGGCACTCCCAAGACCTGTTGGTCATGCTGGAGGGATACAAAATGAATTAAACAATATGCAAAGTCCAGTGCCTTTTGAGTGTATGTGGTCATCAAAATGGCTTGGGAATCAGCAGAATAAAGTCTCACCTCCTGTGAACTCATGTTTTTGTCTCTCATTTCATAGCTAACCTAGCTCTGCTTTCTTGCAAAACCCTCAGTTCACCACCTTGGGCACTAGCTTTCTAACAGTACCCCATATCCTCTTTCCTCCCACTCCTTAGTTTTCTTTGCTCTTTCCTGTGCTGCCCATCATTTCCTGTACTGCTGTATGGCCAGCGTTGGTGGCTAAAGAAATGCTGACTAGTCTTCTGACCACTGCCCCTTGGGATAGGAAAGGTCGTCATCTCTGTCCCTGTGGGTGCTAATTTCAGTTCATCAATCTTTCCCTATCTCCTGCTTTTTACATAACATGTCAAGAGCTTTCCATCTGGCCTGCTCCATCTAATCTGTTTGCAACTAGAAAATGGGCTGAAACTGTGCATGTCCCTATGTCAGTGGGAGAGCAGAGAGAGGGGTTGATGTGGCATATTTATATACCACACTGTAGTGCTATATAAATATTCTTCCAGGGAAGTAAGCTTAAAAATCAGGAAAAAAAACCCCAAAACCAAAAGATGCAGTAGTTAATATAGTTGGTATTTTTTCCAAGGAGATGAAGATGTCCTATCCATCCCTGCCAAGGGAGAGCTTTCAGAGAAGTTTGACAATGCTTCAACTATGCCAGAGATTTTTATTGAAGGTGTACTGGGTTTTGACTGCTTCTTAGGATTCCCCCAGAAAGTAATGCTGTTGTAGCAAGTAATCACTTGAAAATGTAGGAAACATCCTTTAGATGAATAGACCAGCTTTGCGAATATCTTGATAAACAACTCTGATTGAAATATTATTACTTTTTGCAGGGGTTTGCTGTATTTTTGTAACCAGGGCCCTTACCACAGTTTTTTGAAAATCTGGATATACAGAAATATTTTATGATTAGATTGCAAAGTCTTCTTTATTAGTCTTGCTGCTCTCTTTCCAACTTTTTCTCATTTAAAAAGGGGAAATGGAAATGGTGTCTGGTAGTTTGAATGAAGTTAGTTGTTTTTTTTTTTTTTTTCTGGCCTGCTCAGATCTGATTTCCATAGTGGGAGAGGCTGAAATCAAAGTAGGAGGATAATGAGAAAAGTGCTTCAGAGGCTCAGGGCCTAACCAGGAAATCAACTGAACTTGCTCAAAACTTCAAGCTTGGTCAGTAGATTCACTGAATCCTAGCCTTCTGCCATGGAGAAATTTAAGGACTCTGCCAGCCTATCATTTCTTATTTTTCCAAATTTCAAAGAGAGATTATGTTTCATGCAAAGCCCAGGTTCCCAGCCACATGATGAGGGAAATAAAGAATAATTTTTTGAGTCATAAAACTTACAGAGTTCATCTTCTCATGGTTCGTTGTTTTGTCACAAAAGTGAAGAGATAACTGACTGTGAAAAAATTAGCTCCCAAGACAGGACTGGAGTTGTCACTGTGCATGATGCTGTGCTCATATCTTCCTGGACCCTTCCAGAGGCACAAAATGGCACTTCAGTGGATAAATTCTTCCACTGCTACGAAAGAGTTTTTACTCCCAAATCCTCTGAAGACCTCAGCTGAAGGTCATTTATCTGTTGGTGGGAATGAGAAGATCTTCTGTCTAACACGTACTTGCTTGCTGTTGAAGATTAACATAAGCCAATTGAAGCCGTTAGAAAAACAGCCACTTGAGGACACTGTTGTGCTCGAGGTGTAGAACGTGGGGAAAATGGATGCTTCATTTGAGAGGCATATGTGACTTCTGTCAAGGCAGAAAACCAGAAAGTGTTAGGTGTTTTGCACAGCTAATAAGCCAGAGATCAGGGCTGGCAGATATGAAGCCAGGTGGTGTGGAAACAGATGAGCTGTAGGATGCCTGGTCATCCACTTGCATGTCAAAACAGCATTGAAGTCTGTTCTGTTTGCACTAATGAACAAACAAGATTCTACAAAAATAATAGCCTGCATTCCACTTGCGTCTTTGTTTTGCGTAAGCAAACAGCAGTTTACTTTGTGAGCCCTTATCAGCCTCCTGTGCTGGGAAGACTTGCAGAAGGTGCTTGTTGCAACCTCCAGAGACAGCACTGGCTCAAACCCATAAGTCTGGTTTCTGCAATGAGCCATAAGACCTAAAGTCAAACAGACCTAGTGTCATATCCAGGTCACTTTAGGCTGTTTTTGAACCAGAAGGAATTGGCAGTCTGGACTTTCTATGGGTTAGAATTGCATCTGCATTCATTTGTACTCACAATAATATGGGGACTGCTCTGCTCACCCCCTTGTGCTACTCTCTAGAGTCTCTTGTTGAGGACTCAAGTGAGTCTTACCTTCCCACCATTTCCCACCCTTTTGGAAAATACAGGGTATCTTCCTTCTGATCTTGAAGGGAGGTGTGCTGAATGAGAACGGAGCTGTTACGACCCTGCTTGCTTGGCAGCTAAGGGAAACCCTAGGTTCTTGCTGCAAAATACTAGTGCAATGCCCAACTTCTCTTGCCATCTTTTTGATCAGCACAGGGCACTCCAAAGGCAAACTTTTTCTGGAAAGCCCTTTTCTCTGAATCAAACCTCCCATAAACTCCATTATTGATAAAAAAGCAGATTGTTCTCCATTCTGACCCTGAACCTGTAAAGGATTTCACAGCTAGGATGTAAATTCCGTATATTTAGAAGACTAAGTGGTGCAAGTATGAATAAATCCACTGTGCTGATTTACATCTTAAGCTGTGTGCAAGCCTGAGCGTTCCACTCAATTTACTTATTGTATTTCATGAGGCACTGACACAGGCCCAGCTTGAAGACTGAATGCTGAAGCTTGAACCTCAGATATCCTCATGTTCTGGGTTTGTGTGTTAGGTGGGGTTTTTGGTAGTGGGGGAGGGGGGCTATAGCAGTGGCCCACTGTGAGAAGCTTCTCAGAGCTCCTGAGATTCCAAGTCAGATCTGCCTCTGTGCCAAAGCTGAGCCAATGTGCGATGGTAGCCACGCTTCTGTGATAACATACTTAAGAAGGGGAACCTGAGAGGAGGAGTTGGAGTTGCAAGGAGGAGTTTTGAGAGACACCTATGTAAACATGGAGGTCAGCAGAAGAGAAGAGGAGGAGGAGGAGGTGTGCCAGAGCAGAGACTCCCCTGCAGCCTGGTGTGAGAGGGTAGGTTGTGCCCTTGCAGTCTGTGGAGGTCCATGGTGGAGCAGACGTCCACCTGCAGCCCATGGAGGACCCCACACCAGAACAGGTGGCTGCACCTGAAGAAGGCCATGTCTCTGAGGGAAGCCCTGCTGTTGTAGTTGGGCGCTGCAAGGACTGCAACACATGGGAGAGACCCACACTGGTAGAGTTGTATCTTGTGGGAAGGACTCATGTCGGAGAAAGTTCGTGGAGGACTGTATCCCGTGAGAGGGACCCTATGCTGGAGCAGGGGAAGAATACGAGGAGTCCTGCCCTGAGGAGAAAGAAGTGGCAGGACTGACCATAAGCCCATTCCCTGTCCCTCTGCACCACTGGGGTGGAGGAGGTAGAGAAACCAGGAGTAAAACTAAGCCGAGGAAGAAGGGAGGGTTGGGGTAAGGTGTTTTTTAGGTGTGGTAATACTACTCACTGTCCTACTCTATTTGGTAATTGTTGTTGGTTTTAGTGTTTGAATTAAATTGATGTTCTTTTTCTTCTCCTAATGAGTCTGTCTTCTGCCTATGACCATAATGGTTGAGTCTCCCTCCCTGTCATTATCTCAATTCCCAATTCTTGAGCCTTCTGCTTTATTTCTCCTAATTATTTCTGAGGGAGAAGGGGTGAGTGAGCATCTGCGTGGTGCTCAGTTGCCCTTTGAGCTCAAACCTCAAGACCTCACCTTTCCTTAATCCTTACATTTTCTTCCTGCTGAAGGCCATTCTGTCATTAATGTAGTAAAGTCTGCATAGCCTCATGTCATGGCCCAGGAAGATGCAAGATAAAGAAAAAATGAGAGTAGCAGAAGGAAAATATGTGGACATGAATGACTTGAGATAAAAGCTTTTCTGCTTAGGCAGGGCTTTCTCTACTGGGTGAACCCTGAGGGCTTCATGACTGGCTTTTGCTGCTTTATTGCTAATTCAAGAGACCAGAGAGTGTTGAACTGGCTATGTCCCTTGTCATTAGACCTGTACTGGCATATCTGAGATGCACCTTTGCATGCGTTATACCTGGCTGCAAAGCAGTCTGTGTGGAAGACTGAATGCTGTAAGGATGGGAGATGTCGTTGACCTGGTGAACCCTTCCCCCCACACCCCAAGATTTCTGGACAGGTCCTTATATGGAGCAGAATCCTTATATTAAGCTTGACTCGAGCTGTGTTGGAAATGGTTTGCTGACCTCTACGTTAGCCAGGGCTGCTCTGCAGCAAGTAGGAGACACGTGTGGGGGTTGGAAGGTAGCAGTTCTGCCTGCTACTCTCTCCCCAGCACTTTAAAAGCTTAGTCCTCTCCTAGAGTCCTGCTGAAGCTGTGGAATAAACTGTGACAGCAGCAGAGCAGGTGGCTCTTGATTATCGGAGCCAAGTCACTCCAGCAGGCAGTCTAGGATTGCAGAGGGCTGAATCTTATGGCTCAACCTATTGTAAGGGGAGTGTAGAAGTCATAGTAAGGAAATTTTTGATTCACTGTTCTTACTAGTTACTGAGCCATTAAAGAGCTACTTGAAATATCTTTTTCCCAGTGCACAATTTAAAAAAAAAAGCTCCATCCCCCATTGCATGAGTGCAGGAATGCTTTAGAAATAACATCAATATGATGGAAGACCTGGAGTGAGTTTGTAAGAGCTTCCCTCTTCATGACCAGTATGATGCAATGTGGGATTAACTGCTTGTTCAGACATTCTTTCTTGGAAACCATACAAGAAAATGTAGTATTTCCACCCACCAAGTCCCAGGGAAGGAGACTTTGGTAGTGCACAGTATCACTCTTGTGTGGACCATGAAATAATGAGAACTTTTGGAAGCTCACCAAAGCACAGAACACATTTTCACCAAGTAAAATACCACCGAATTTCAGACAGAGACACAAGAGTCTAAAAGATTTCTGAGTTTTAAAGGGTTAATTCTTCAATGCCAATTCTACAATTTCTGTTTCTAGAGCTCATGCCTGATGCTGCGACAGAAAAAAACCCCTGGAAATTCTGTTCATTTAAATAGAATCAAGTCAAATAATCTTCCTTTATCCTTCCAGGGTACACTTAATCTTTAAATTGGAAACAAATCTGACTGTTCTGTTAATACTGAAACATGAAATTGAAGGTCAAGTAGAGCTTGTTAGTAGACTAGTTAGCACTACTTATACAAGAATGAAAGGAGAAGCCTGTGAAGAAGCCAGATACTGGAGGAGTGGGAAACTCTCTTGCAGATCTGAGACCTCTTCTCAGTTCCCAAATAAGTATTGCCTCTGAGGCATTAAGTAGTTAAGTGAATCTGTGAGCAACATGGTGTTGCTGGTGGTGCACAGTTATTTATTGTGTTTCGGGGATAGCAGAATGCATATGCTGGCATCAAACCAGGTCTGACAGCAATAGGAGAGAAAGTTGAAAAGACCCCCATCCCTTTCCTAGCTCTTCTCTTTGAAGTCCTTAATTATGTACAAAGAATACAGAGAAAAAAACAACATCAGAGGCAGAGTTGGGGGGCACATTGGATGATAGTAGTTTCTTAAATATGATAGACAGCTGTATAGCATGAAAGCAAACTGGAGGCAAGAAATGTCACTAAATTATGGAAGACAGCACCAGCACAGTGCTCCACAGAAGGGTGAAGACCTGAGAATAAAGCAACATTAAGAATCTGTCATAATTTCAAAGCAGAGCTTCACTTTTCTTCCCCAAAGGAAGTCAAAGATGTGCAAGGTTCCAGGGAACATGATATAATGCTTGTACATCTGAGCATTTCAAAGCATTATTGAGGATCTTTCTGTGATTCTGTGTTTTAGTCATGGAAGTTGTGGCCCTTGATGCTGGAGAATACCACACATCTGGATGAGGAAAAAGCCTGGCCCTCCAGTTATTTTGGGTGGGCAAGCACCCTCTTTTATGATGCTTGCTCTTCTTCAGTTAGAAAATCACTTTAAATATAGAGGCTGTGGTATCCCTCTGCTTGGAGATTTCCAAAATGTGAGTGGACAAGGATCTGAGCAGCCTGGTTTAACTTTGTAGCTAGCCTTGCTTAGAGAAGAAGTCTTTACTAAAGATCTCTAGAGATCCCTTCCAGCTTGAAGTGGTCTGTGATTTAGCCAGTTAAGAGGGGTGTTAGTCACAGTTGTTGAAAGGTATTCTGGACTTTTTTCTGTGTTTCTTACTCCTAGATGCCATGCTTGGAAGCCCCAGGCTTTCTCATGGATATTTTTCTCAATTTTAAAAAAAGAATGAACCACTTGGACTGCAAAGGAATGCGTTGTGAAGCTAACAAAGTGCACCATAACTGAACTGAAAAGAGGCACAAAGAGGCAGGTTGCAGTGCACTGGGGTTCATTGTAGAAACTGAACCTTTATCTTTGGTGGAAAGCTGATGCTCTTAGGGTATGGGGTAGCAAGGTCCATGTTCAGAGGTAATTATTAGACTAAGGCGGAAGGCTAAATTGTTAAGTACAGCAATGATTTACTTGTGCTAAAACAGGGTTGTCAGAGAAACTTAGATTGTGTTAAATCATTGCTTCTAATGATTTTAAATTGCAGTATTATCTCCTGCTCAACGTACTGGGCATAGGAGACTTCTAAAATGTAAAACATTTTGGAGAGGGCAAAAGCTATGTATATTGTAAAGCGTGAATATTGCTCTATAGTTGAAAACACGAACCAGGAACATCTTTATTTTTATTTTTCTGGAGCCCTGATTTTGTCAGTCATTTACTCTTCTGACTGCAAACACTGCATAGATCTTTATTCCGGTGGTGACACAGCCTTGAATTCAGCAGGAGCTGAGATCACTCTCAGGTAGTTTTATTAGCCACAAAAGCAGGAGATTGAAGCTTAAATTCTCCTTTGGAGGATATTTTTCAATCCTGCAGGGTTGACATGATGACTGTGAATGCAGGATGGAGAGCACATGGGTCTTCTTCATTTCAGATGTGGACTACAGACATAAAAATAGATGGCTTCCTTCTCTTGAGTGAAAAACTTTTAAAAACACTACTTAAATGAATAGGCAATAAAAAAAATTTCTAAATACCTTTCCTCTGCCACTGTCCTTATGAGAAGCCTGGGTTTCAATCTAACTCAATTATCTGCTATATTGCAGAAAACATTTTACAGCTTCCTCTCCTCCTTGGGAAAATCTTTCTATAACTTCAGACCCTGGTGGCATGCATCCTCCTCGCTATATCATCCTACAAACTAGACACTACCCTCTTTTGTTAGATGATCTTAGGGAGAATCCCAGGGACATGGTCTTGTGGATCCAGTGTGCAGAGTCAGGATGAGGCATGCAGGCAGTTTCCTCCTTGCTACCCAGAAATTTATGGACTTCCTAGAGTGCCTAGAGTACCTCAGACCAAACAAGTAAAACAGGATTGTCTGAGAAGGAAAGTCTACATTTAGTGAGCTATCATCAACATGTTACCACATAAGGAAGGCAGAGACATACAACATGGATTTGGATTTATGTTTTGAGAAAGATTCACTTCTCAAAAGGCAACAGAAAGTTAAGGGACTGCAGAGTTTTTTCAGTACCAAACCTTGATGGTCTGATCTGTCAGAGGCTGGATGCTTGGACTTACAAACGAGGTATTAGTCTTTAATTGAACTTTCCAAAAGCTCCAGTGCCATTAAAAAGTTCTGGGACATGATGAGATTTTCTGCTAATACCTCTGGATTACCTCCTGCTGTGTACTGTGAAATCTCAGCCTCTGTCCTTGAGATGTGTGAATAAAAATGGTTGAGTTGGGATATAGATGAGAAATAATGCAATCAAAAGCAGTTCTGGGAGCCCATCAAGACCTCTTTGCAATGTGTTTTATTCTGGCCATCAGCATAGTCCCCTCTAGAGCTCCGAAATGTTCAGCATGACAGTCTGTACCCACACTCAAAAGATGCTAGAGTAGTGCTTTAAGTACTTCAGACCTATTTCCCTGAGCTAGTGACCCAGACCTGAGTTTTACCAGCCCACACTGTGCACTGTGAGTATAACACAACAGTAGGACAGACCAGAAGTCCTGAGCAGTCAGGATCCATGGGAAAGCTGTTCCTGGAATTACTACCAAAGCCCTTGTCACCAAAATCCTACTTTGGTGCCAGATGTTTTCCAGTAGCCTGCTGCCCTTTCCCTCCTTGCTATGAGGGAAAAGGAAGGAGGGAAAGAGAAAGGTGAAGGGTGATAGACAAAGTCATCTTCAAACAGCAATGACTGGTACTGCTTCAGTACACATTTTACATGAGTCCTGCAGGCTTCATTTCCATCTGTCCTTGCCATCCCTCCTTGCCCAGTCCCAAGCCTTATTCTTCTGTTAGTCAGTATATTGTGATGGCCCTTGTCTACTTCTAAAAGATCACCCAGAAGACTTTCCGTTGATTTACTGTCAAGTGTGTCACAATGGGAAGGAACTGTAAAGACCCCAGTCTTTCTTCTTTTGGGGGCAAGCTGTTAGCTAATGGTTCAGTTGTTCAGGTGGACATATGCCATCAATCTGTGATGAAGCATTTCTCTAAAACAGGTTTGGCATAGCCTTGTATTTCCAGATGACTGGAGTCCTTTTTGCTTCCAGCTCCTGACATAGTTTAGAATTGTTGTGTTTTCACTTCTAGACATTTAGACGTCGGTTTTGTGTTCAGATGACTCTGTCTTAAGGCAAACTCTATGAATTGTCAAAAAGAAATACAATCAAATGCATCTTCTGTTAAGATTTATCTGCATGTTCCTTTTTCAAGAATAGCTCATCTGGGAATATCTGCATGTCTGGACATGCCTGTTCCAGAATCATTTGGAGTCCAGAGTAGCTTAATTCCCTTCTAAAGATGTTGCACTTAGAACTTTCCATTTCTCTTAACCTGAAGGAAGTTGTGGAGAAATATCCCACACCTTGAGTTGCATTTTATAGGACTGTTGACGATATTGGCACACAATTCTTCCTGGTGGTTAAAGGACGAACTGTTCCTGGCTGTCATCAGAATCAGCTGTTGGTCATGAAGGCAATAGATTTTGCCACTGTGGGTTTCTGTTTTTTTGTTTTAATAGAACGAGTCCTTGTTAGTGGTGGAAACGCAGTAGTATGCATTTTGAAGTGGTCCCTGTGCAAAAAACTATATAAATATTGATAAAACCATAAAAACAGTCATACAAAGCAGTTCAATAAATATTTTATCTTGGAAAACAAGTAATCCTCTTATTGTAAGTTTCACATTTCTAGCCTGATCACCATTCACCCTTCTTTTAAAAAATGGTAGGTGTGTGCTTTAAGTATCCTTGCTCAAAAACTTCCAATGAAACAATAGTTGTCTGGCAATAAAATAGGGTGAATTATGTGAGTGTATGAGCAAAATGGAACAAGCTAGCATAGAAAAGAAAACTCAACTCAGATACCAAGGGAGGCATGAAGAATTAACAAGTGGCCAAAGGCTTAGACCTAGTTTCTTTAATGACAGCTGAGCAGTGTCCTGCATTCAGTAAGTGTTTCTACTGGGACAAATGGTGCAGCCACGATGTGTAAAATTCATGAAATCTTTTCATCCCAAGAGCAAAATTTTAAAAATTGCTGCTCAGGGAAGCCTGAAAAAATTAAGATTGTGTTTTCCCAGTAGGTTATTTGAATACTGTGGGAAGTTCAGAAGCAAATTTGTGTGTTACTTCAACAGTTAACTGTTGAAAGGGAAAAGGGATATCCCAACTTCATATGTATGTTGAAAAACTAAGAAAATGTCTGACACAAGGAAGATAAGTGAATACTTCAGTGTGCATGGTTTAATTGATGCTAGTCAGTATACATTTTCTTAAAAGTATATCATGTCACAGTATGCCAGTTCCTTTTGGAAATGAGATGACATGCCAGACAGAGTTGCAGCATTGCTAATATAATACCTTGGCTTCTGGAAGACGTGTAGGTAGGCGCTGTGTGTTATCATTGAATACATTAGGATATCAACAAACAGCATACTCAGTGGATAAAAGTGGAGTCCTAGGACAGGCTCAGAATGTACTTTTAAACAGAAAACACATGCTTACAGTGTGCACTGTTGGGTGGCTGGCTGGTAAACCTGTGCTGAACTGTTGAGAAATAGATTCTGTGGTCTAGATCAGCATACTGCTGGGTGTCCAGTTGGTCCCACAACCCAGTAAAGTGCCAGGATTGTGGGAAATCTGCATTATTCTGATGGCACACTGATGCCAGGTACTGAGTAATAGCTTTCAGAAACAATTAAGGCTGCTTGTATGTGGATTTGCCAAGACTTTGCCCATGTTATGGACAATATCCTTTCCACATGCATGATGCCCAATTGCTTTTTAACCAGTCTTTTCAATGAGTGATTTAGCCAGGAACGTTTGTGCAGCTTTGCCAGGGTGTTGGAGGTGCAAAGGCACACATCTTGGGAGTCATGCATAGTGAGTCCATAACAGAAGGCTCAGATTCACATAAGATTCGCAGAAGGTCCATATTCACATGTTCATCTTGCTGTTGCTGGAGTGGACTGTTTGTCCAGCATAAGAAAGAAGGGGGACTTGTTCTGTACCTTCCAATGGCTGTTTTGAGATCTGGGAGAGGCAGCAAAATGATCACTCTCTAGAGATGGTTCAGGGTGGACAATGTGCTTGATAATGACAGCTTCAACTGTAGCCAAAGGCTTGTGCTTTGTGGTGGAAACAACTGAATTCTGTACTCAAGATTTAAGCCAAGAATTTCATGAACCTCATTTAGAGTTAGACTGTACTTTCACCATGTTCAGGCTGGGACACCAGATACATATTCCCCATCTTCTCTACCTCTTTGCTCACTGCTGTTCAATGTTAGGATGAAAATATGTTATTGACCAGTATCACAATACATATTAGCAACTTCCTATGCTTTGAGCTACCAGTAAGATGGGAGAGTCCATGCAGAAGTTCTTCTCTCCTTGCTTATCCTGGATACTACATCACAATCAACACTAAAGTCAGACCAGCATTGTTGACTGATATTTTTCAAGTTACCAGAAGGAGTATACAAGAAAGGCTACAAATATTGGTGGAAGCTAGGAACTCTGTGAAAAGAAGCTGGACCTGTGCATTTTGTGAACTACGGCCCATCTAGTGGTAGACCAGGCTGCTCCAGACCAATGTAGTTTGTTGATTGATGCCTTGCATACAGCCTAAAAGCCAGCAAGAGGATTATGTTTAGAACTATTCTGACAGTTAATTTATAGTAATAAATGTTGACAAGTTCATTACATGGATTTTGGAATATAATGCGTAAGCTGCTGTACCAATAAATCAGTTTTTAGCAACATCAGATTAATATTCAGAGTAGATTTCTCTGATGGCTGCATACAAGTCTCACCTACACTGTAAATAAAGCTGCTGTCAAGTCACTCTGAGACCTTATTCATGTTTTATATTATGCGTAAGAAAAATTCAAACTCGTATGACAGAAGGAGAAAAAGAAAGCTGACAATGCAGGGAGATCACGAAAGCTTGATGGAGCTTGTCAGCTAAATGAAATGATCCAGAAATGATGTTAATTTAGTAAAAAAACAGGAGCTGGGGCATATCAGGGGCAATCCCTTCATTACACAGTTTGGATAAGAAGGAAGGTTGTGATTTTTTCTGAATTTGATAAGAACAAATGCATTTTGAGATGTGTCAGGGAATGACAAAAAGAACCTGTATGTCAAGCCCAGAAGATGTTCAAAGCTTTCTTGTATTTTGGCAGCAGCAAAGAGATTGAACAGAATAAAAATGTTGATCTGCTTGAGGGCAGAAAGACTCTGCAGAGGAATCTGGACAGACTGGATTGACGGGCTGAGGCCAACTGTATGAAATTCAACAAGGCTAAGTGCTGGATCCTACACTGGGATTACAACAACCACATGCAATGCTATAGGCTTGGGGAAGACTGGCTGGAAAGCTGCCTGGTGAAAAAGGACCAGGGGTTGTTGGTCAACATCTGGCTGAATATGAGCAGGCAGTGTGTTCAGGTGGCCAAAAAGGCCAATGGCATCCTGATTTGTATCAGAAATATTGTGGCCAGCAGGACTAGGGAAGTGATCTTACCCTTGTACTTGGCACTGGTGAGACTGCACCTTGAATACTGTGTTCAGTTTTGGGCCCCTCACTACAAGAAAGACATTGAGGTGCTGGAGTGCATCCAAAGAAGAGCAACAAAGCTGGTGAAGGATCTAGAGCACAAGTCCTATGAGGAATGGCTGAGGGAACTGGTGTTGCATAGTCTGAAGAAAAGGAGGGCGGGGAGAGACCTTATCACTCTCTACAACTACCTGAAAGGAGGTTGTAACGAGGTGGGTGGTGATCTCTTTTCCCAAGTAACAAGTGATAAGACAAGAGGAAATGGCCTCAAGTTGTGCAAGGCGGGCTTTAGATTGGATATTAGGAAGCATTTCTTCACAGAAGAAATTGAAAGGGTAAAGAAATTATGGAATAGCTGTCCAGGGAGGTGGTTGAGTCACATGTGTAGACATGGCACTTAGGGACATAGTTTAGTGGTAGGCTTGGCTGTATTAGGTTTACGGTTGGACTTGATAACCTTAAATATCTTTTCCAACCTAAATGATTCTATGATTCTATGCAAAACAGATGTGAATAGAGTGGAGAGGTTCCAGAGGAATGCCACAAAGATGATCAAATGACTGGGAAGCCTGCCATATGAGGACAGGCTGAGAGAGTTGGGTTTGTTCAACCCTGAGAAGAGAAGGCTTAAAGGAGACCTTATCACCGTGTTTCAATATTTAAAGGGTGGCTACAAAGAAGATGGAGAGTCCCTTTTTACAAGGAGTGACATGGAAAAGACAATGGGTAATAAGTGCAAGTTACTCCTGGGGAGATTCCAATTGGGCACAAAAGGAAAATTTTTCATAATGAGAACAATCAGCCAGTGGAATAATCTCCACAAGGAAGTGGTGAGTTGCCCAACACTGGGCACTTTTAAGATTCAGCTGGACAGAGTGTTAGGCCATCTTGTCTAGACCGTGCTTTTGTTAGAAAGGTTGGACCAGATGATCCCTGAGGTCCCTTTCAACCTGGTATTTTATGGTTCTGTGATTCTATGAAAAGCAAAAGCCAGAACAGTGCAAGGCATGCATGCCATGGGAACCTAGAAGCCAGTCCAAAGAAACTACTCCAGTAAAGCTCTATGTTACACGTCGGAAGATTGTCTTGCCCTCTGGTGTGTCATTAGAGGTCTGGGGCACCTGTCAAGGGACAGTGTTCCCAAGGCAAGAGACACTGAGGTGTCCAAAGGATTAGAAGAAAAGTTCAATAGTGGCAGTCGGAAAAATGATGTAGTCAAGCCTAAAAACAGTGACAGGAGAAGACACCAAATGAAAGTGCAGTGATCTAAATGGAGCAGAAGTATCAACAGTGGTACTTCACACTGCAGAGCCACGGGGGTGGTGGCTGCACTTTTATTTCCCCCAGAACTCCATTCAGCTGAGAAGACATCATAAGCATCAGGCTTTCTGTGATTAGGAAATCTGTGCTTTTAATAGTGCTCACAGATGGAACCTGGTCCACCGTGCATGAAGTCAGTGAGTGTCTCTTTACTGTTTTAGGTACAATTTTTGCTTCAGCATGATCCAGACTTTCATTAACCTGAATTCCCACTCTGGCCGGCATAGGTTAACAAGCTACATTGCTTCTTCTGAAGATTGTCCCAGTATTGTGTCCCATCACAAAAATCCTTGTCCTTCTGATGTCTGTTCCCCTAGTTTCCTTAAACAACAGTCCTCTGTGAGACTCTGTGAGAGTACCATTGTATAAACAGGTTTAAACACTGCGCTGTTAACATCTCCATGTTGGAGCAGATTACATGCTTTTCCTTTGTCTGTCCGGGATGAGGACACAACTGATTCTGAAAAATCTTTGCTTGATCGTCCTTCATGGTCTAGGTGAAACTGGGAAAAAAATACAGCCAGGAATGGTCTGTGGTGGTACTGGCAACAGGTCTGGATGTTCCATTATGTGTTACAGAAGCAGTCTTCTGGAATAATTTGGCATCCTTTTGTGGCTGTTACTGCTGTTTGTGGTGCCTGGGGCAGCAGGAAGTCACTATATCTAGCAAGAGTAACCATTCTTGAGAATAGTCTCCTAATACTAGTCTAGAGTCTCTTATTATTGTAGCCTGGACTGTACAATAAAGGTAACTCAAACTCAATTATTAGGCAACTGTATTTTGTATAGTCCTAGTACTCCTGGCAGTGTGCTGTCAAATAAAAATCAGTCGAGGAGTATGGGAGAACACCAGTATAATTGCCTAATCATATGTTTGCACAATTATGCTAGTATTATGACTACGCTGAAAGACACAATCAGCCTTTGTGTAAAACTGCCTTATACTCTTTTAACCTGGACTTTTCCTGTCCTGAGATCGAACAACAGTGAATTGGAAACACCTTTATACTAGTGTCTGTTTCATGGTGAAATTCCTTGGACAGCTGAATATGTTGAAGGCTCAGAAGAGTGTTGCTTGGACTGCTTCATTGGCATGAGGCCTCCCAGACCAATCAAATTGACCAGTTTGTTTTCACAGATTCACTGTGGATCAGAGCCACATGGCTGAAATTGAAGAGTTTAGGAAGAAAATTTCTGGTAGGAGAAAGAAGGGACAGAAATCAATGGCTGAAAATAGTAAGTCACAGAATCACAGAATCATTCAGGTTGGAAAAGACCCTTGGGATCATCAAGTCCAACCATCAGCCCTACTCTACAAAGTTCTCCCCCAACATCTCATCCAAATAACCCTTAAACACATCCAGGGATGGTGACTCCACCACCTCCCTGGGCAGCCTATTCCACTGTCTGACCACTCTTTCTGTGAAAATTTTTTTCCTAATGTCCAGTCTAAACCTCCCCTGTTGCAGTTTAAAGCCATTCCCTCTTGTTCTATCGCGAATTACCTGTGAGAAGAGACCAGCACCAACCTCTCTACAATGTCCTTTCAGGTAGCTGTAGGGAGTGATGAGGTCTCCCCTTAGCCTTCTCCTCCTCAAACTGAACAGTCCCAACTCCTTCAATCACTCCTCATAGGATTTATTCTCCAGGCCCTTCACCAGCTTCGTTGCCCTCCTCTGCACTCGTTCCAGCACCTCGATATCTCTCTCATATTGAGGTGCCCAAAAGTGGACTCAATACTCCAGGTGTGGCCTCACCAGTGCAGAGTACAGGGGGACTATCACCTCCCTACTTCTGCTGGTCACACTATTTCTAATACAAGCCAGGATGCCGTTGGCTTTCTTGGCCACCTGGGCACACTGCTGGCTCATGTTCAGCTGCTTGTCAATTAGAACCCCCAGATCCTTCTCTTCCAGACAGCTCTCCAGCCACACCTCCCCAAGCCTGTAGCGATGCATGGGGTTGTTGTGGCCCAAGTGCAGGACCTGGCACTTGGCCTTGTTGAAGCTCATCCCATTAGGGATGGCCCACCGATCCAATCTATCCAAGTCTCTCTGTAGAGCCTCCCTATCTTCATGCAGATCGACACTCCCACTTAACTTGTTGTCATCTGTGAACTTACTGATGATACACTCTATGTCCTTATCAAGATCATCAATAAAGATGTTGAACAGAAATGGTCCCAACACTGAGCCCTGAGGAACACCACTTGTGACCACCTGCCAGAGTCCTAGCAATATGTATGTTGTCTGTACCCATTGAAGAGGATTCTTTTTTGCAAAGACACCAAGGGCTAATTGGCTGTGGGATTCTTGAGGCTTTTGAAAAATGGTCTGGTTTTATGTTCAGCCTCACATGTTGTGAAGTAAATACTGCAAGCTGTGGTTCTAGGAATGGTAGGTGTTCTTAACACAGCAATTTCTTCTGTCATACATTCCCATTCATTTTCAGAGAAGCCCTGGAAAGATTTCCACAGGGATATTTGGGGTTACAGTGTGAGAACAGTGTAAGAGGAATCAAGTTGGAGGATGGAAACACTTAAACGAACTGTTTGATTGAAGGCAAAATCTCAGCCTGTGTGTATATTTTGATGAGTAACAGCAGAAATTTTTAGTCTGGCAGGGGACTCCTTAGCTACTCCCAGAACAGAATGAAAGTTCTGGGCACCAGGCCCTGTCATGGCAAGTGCTTCTGCATCCATATATCTCAGCTACACTGCGGTGCAGCATTTAGTACAACAGTGTGATCTGCAGACAAGTGGCACACACATGCACATGGATAGAACCTGTGACTTGAGCAGATGCCTAAATAAAATATAAAATTCTTGGGTATGCATATTTCCCTTCTTTGCTCTCTGAGGAAGAGTCCACTAGCTGTAAATGGCTCTGAAGAGAATTTGTACTAGATAAATAGGTCCACAAAATTTGCAATTCAAATGAAAAGTACTTGTGTCAGTGTTTGACAAAGCATGACCAGTGGGGTGTCGTGTAATTCTGTCACTGAGCAGATGGAGAGATAAAGGATTATTGCTTGCTGTATTTCATATAGACAGCACATTGCACATCACAGATGAACCCTCACAGCTGAAGTTTGACAATGCTGATGGAAAAATACTGATGAAGTAAAATGTAGCCTATTGAAACAGTAGGCTTACATTATGAGAATTTTTTTATTTTTAAATGGATCTGTTTTCAAACTTCTGGATTTCTTGGGATTAAAGGGTATACATCTATGTTCTTGAAAAAGAATGAAGTTGTAATGAATCAGCAACTTACCTTTTTTTCTGTTCAAGTATAAAGTCTTTATTTATGGATAAAGGAAAAGTGTTTGATGATGGGCTTGGAAGGATCTCCTTGTTCTGCTGCAAATTCTGATGGCATTTTTAATTTCTATTATGACCTTCAATTTTACACTGAAGTGCAGTGTTAGTCTGTGAACTGAACTCCAGTAGCCTGAAGCATACTTGGATATCCAGTTGATCTAGTTATTTCAAAGCTCCTAGTCTGATAGAAGCACATTCCTCATGTAACAAAGAAAGACGATGTGTTAATTCACAAAGCAAAATCAAAATTACATGATATTGTAAAATGGCTCTATTTCACTTTGGGGATATTACCTCCCAGGTGCCTTCCCTGAGTGAATATGTTGCTTGTACCCTTAAATTACTAGCAGAAGTAAATATCTGAATGCTTAATTTGAATGTCTGTAATCAAAGAGCTGTTGGCCTTGAACAGTATGCTGTATCTTGTTAAACTCAAAAACCAATACTTAGACAGGCTCCACCTGTTAAAGGATGATAGTCTTTTTGGTCTAACTCTATTTTCTCCTTCATTAACAGTTATTGTATGGTTTACAACCCATTTCTCTACTTAGTCATCCATACATGCTGTTTATTTATGTGAAAGAGAAAAAAGAAAGCTGGAAGATTATTCTCGTCATGCTGAAAAGATGAGGTCCATCTTAGCTATGTAAAGTCAGGCTGTCAATACATCTTCCTCACATTCCATCTTTAGTGTTGGTTTACAGTTGCTTTCTGAACAGGAAACACAAAATCACTCCATTAAAAGTGGATGTATTTGTGGGGCAAGGAGGACTAGTTCAACTTTTAGCAAGAAACTTTTGTCACAACACTCAGTTCATCTGTAAAAGTGATGTCAGCATGAGCTCAAGCATCCTTCCCTTGGCAGAGTCCATTCCTGTGGCCTGAAGGAATTCTTGCCCAGCTAGGAAAGGAATGGAAGCAAGTGAAATAATTTAGTATGATATATTTAGTGATATCTAATTTTGTTTAGTAAAGGCTCTTACTAGTGAAACATACTTAGTGTGTCTAAATCTTCTAATGGTAACAACTTTTTTTAAACTTCAAAAACCAAAGAAATTATCTATGCCATGTAGTAAAGGTGTAAAATACACAGACAAATACCCATACATTGCTTTCACTGCAGGGAATAAAAGGCAACAAAGGAAATCATGTCTTTGTGGGCAGGGAAGATGATGTGCCTCAGCTTCCAGAAATTCTAATAGAATTTGTAACATCACTTTTTTTTTGCTTTTTTTGAAAGGACACTTGCAAAATGGCCTCCATTCGTTCCCCTGCCCCCAGCCTAGTGCTGAAATTTAATAATCTATGGGTATAAACTCCAATTTTACCTTAATCCTAATCTAGGCTCAACATCATGCACTGCTGGAGCAGCAGTCCAACAGGATAAGAGCACAGGTCACTTGAGCCCCCCCATCCTGTTGCTGTTCATAGTGAAGGCCTTAAGAATAGAGGAAGTTTGGAATCATGTTTCCCCAAGTATTTTCCCAGCTTACAACAGTGCTGGTTCAGGAACCTCTTGAACAGAAAGTAGTTTCTTTATATTTAGTAGCCCTCATTTTCTTCTTGATCTTTTCTATTCTCTTCTCCATGCCATGGAAATTTACAGGATTTGCAGTATTCTGTGGTGAGGAATTTCGCAGGTCAGTTACTTGCTTTATCAATTAACCACATTCTTCTGCAGCCCATCTATCTGAAATAACCACATACTTCTGTTTCTTTGGAGTTTTCCTCAGTCTAATTTTGTCTGAAACTTGCTTCCTCCTTAGCTCCTGCTTAGCTCTTATATTTAAAGAGACAGTGAATAGTCATTCCTTCTCTCAGTCATTCCTGATTCTATAGAGCTCCAGCCACGTGTCTTACTCCCTGACAGGAAAGTTCCACTCTATTAACAGTTTCTTGAATCGAAGCTGTCCCATGCATATCATCCTTCATGTCCTACTTTCATGTCACCTCATTTACCTTGACAAGCTGCACAGACCTTTCCTGCAGTGCAAATGGAGTCTAAATTACACATTTATGTGAACCTGCACCTGTTCATGACAGATGCTGACTGCATACACACACCACAAAATGCAGTGTGCTCCTCTCCAGTTACCACTTCAGACCATTTCTGATAGTGGACATTGATAACTTTGTTTCACTGCTAGAAGATCTTTCTACCCTTTGATTAGCAAATTTCTTTTGACTTAATTTAAAAGATGTTCAGTTCCTATAGCTGAGAATATGTTATCTTTAAATCTTTTTTAAATCCTTTTTTTCCCATGCGTAGAGTGAATGGTGAGCTCTCAGCTTTACACAGGAAAAAAATGTGCAGCTTCTCAGTATTGCAGCCCATCTGTCTGCAAAAATGAGACTGAATCCAGTTGTAGTTGAGGTTGCAGATGGGTTGAAAAGAGCAGTCCCTCCTACTAATTCTTCTGGAGTGTGTTTGTTAAACATCTCAATGCTGAAACTGTCCTTTTGATGTCCTTCCTCATGCCTGCAGTTCTGAGTTGTAAACGAGGATCCTAAATTTATTTAATTGGCTGGTGAAGTGAACAGCATTTGTTTCTCTATGTAAAGCTTTTACTTGTGCCATTCCCTCCTTTCCCCTGCATACGATCTCTGTGTATGACTACAGCATGACAGGACAGGAAAAACAAGGCCAAGTACAGCAAGGCACATGTTGGATTGTGTCTTTAACAGCAAGCAAGCTATAACCTTGGAAAGATGGTATTCGTGCTGTCACGTCAGCCTTGCTGCAGTGACTTATTTCCAGAGCAAGTACTAGGCTTGGCCTGAACTAGTTCCTCATAGCAAATGATTGTTCTGCTGATCAAGGATGCCAATTAAACTCAGACACTAGAGTGAAAAGAGTAGGCTGATTTTACTGTTAATAATCAAAGGATATAACTAAGTAGTACAGAAAATAAGCAATAAGAAAAATACAGAATAGTACACTTATTACTACATACAGTTAAGCAAGGCAATGCACCTAATCATTACTACATGACGGGGAGAATATTGATTAAGAAAGATACATCACCACATGCATACGTTACCAACATCGAGATCTGCAGTTGCTGAGGAGCCTTGGTTACAGCGAGGATTTGGAGAACCTTTCCCTGCAAGTGGGAAGTTCTACACGATACATCCATCCGTAGGTGAGACATCCAAAGTCACGGCAAGAGGGTCCAGCCTTACGTACCAAAAATCAGCAAGCCAGAATAGCTGTCACCTTTGTTTTGAGCAGAAACATCTGGTTTCATCCTCCTGTTGGATTCCACCCAAAGCCTGGCCAGGGCTCAGGGGGGAGAACCAAGGGAGTTTCTAACAAGGCCAAACACTTGGGTTCTCAGCCTTGAACAAGGCTAAACAAGGGAAGTTGGATACACATTCTCACAGCATTTCATCCTCACTACTAATTACATTCTGTCTAAGCTACATTTTTCACTAGTGAGCATACGTATTTCGTTAATGATCAGATACTAATAATTAATGCTAATGGTAATACAGATTTTACTAATTAACAGATACTAATAATGGATAACGTTTGGTTGTGAGGTTCATCTAAAGGTCAACTTTGTTTTGGGGCCTGTTATTTAGGCCCTAGCACTACAATGATGTATGCACTTGTCAGCACTATGTTGCACTGCAGAAGCATGTCTTTACTGCATTGGTGACAGTGGGTTAAAAACAGTCTCTTTCTCCAACATTAGCTTATTCCAGTTGAAGCTTGAGGGCTTGGGGTCTCTATGTATCAGGTTTTCTTGTTTGGTATGGAAAGCTTTATATTTGATCCTTGAGCTCCTTTGGGTCTCAAGACTTGTGGTCATGGGGAACAGCAGTGGTGTAATAGCAGTACTCCCTCTAGGGTTAAGGGATTTTTATGAGATGCTAATTTCACATTCTCTCATAGAAAGTAGGTAGTAAAAAGTCATTTATTTTCTCTCTTGGACTAGGGTAGGGAAAGACAGCATTCTTAACGTACAGTAAACACTGTGGTTCTGGATCCTGATGATCTTTTGTAGATAGATAGCCACAGGGGTGTTGAGATGCTCTTAGGAATTCCCCTGCTCTCTCTTGGATGGCTTGGGTGGGCAGAGAGCTCCTAACTGTCTGGGAACTACCTGGGTTCAGCAGCACTACTAACATCACCAACAGCTTGGAAAGGAGTGTGGTGGAGGACCTACTTGGGATACCTCCCAGATGGGTTCATCCAGGTGCATCAGCTATTATTATGAGCACACATGTAAGCAGGTACAGAAGCTCTGCTTCCACTAAAAATACTGGCCTGAGATCTGAAAACAGTATTCTCTCCTCTTACCTACTGCAAATACTGCAGTGCTCAGGTTCATAACAAAGAGAGGACAGTGTAGCTGGTGAGCTGTGTTTGGATTCTCCCTGAGTCTAGAGGAGTGGAGACAGGGACACCAGGACCAAACTCAGAGGTGCAGAATTTTCCATTCAAAGTCAGCTATTGCTGAAGTCTCATGTTATCTTCCAATTACATTACTTCATTCTTAAGTCTGCATCATGTTATTTCTGGTTCCATTTTGGCAGTAATGACACACTGAGTCATATTTTTGCATTCAGCATAATACATAGGGGATGGAGTGGTGAAAAAAAATGGAATGAGAGAATTTAACAGTCATCTTTCCTCTAGGTGAGAGACCTCATTGTGATGCTTCTGTGACAGGATTACGCTACTTGACAAGCCATTGAATATTACACACTTCTAATGTGAAATAGTTTGGTAATAATTCAGATACAAATCTGTGAATACAAGGGTCCAAGGAAAAAAATGGCACTTTTTAGCATGATATTGGAATCTCAGATTATGAAGTAGTCATTCACCAAGTGAATATGGTGGTCCTTTCTTCATGTCTGTGAGGGATACCACTCCCCCCACCTTAAAATTCTTAAAGAAGAACATAATGAATCCCAGTTGATTGTGCTGGATTTGCTGATGAGGTATTTAGAACTGTATGCTATACTTCTTGCCGAGGGCAAAGCTGTACCATACTGTAGTAATCAAGTTTTTGAGCATGGCTGCCCCCTCAGAGTCTCTTTCAAACCCTGGCTATTCTATTGCTCAGATAAGGCAACATATGCGGCCTTAAAGAAAGACTTGGGGAGGTCTGCTTTCTACCCTCCTACTGTACCGTTCATTCTGCAGGACAGCAAGAGAGACAGAGTGTCTCTGGAGAACAGGCTTAACAGACCCACAACAATAGACAGCTGTTCATATTTCCATTAAGTATAGTTGGTGTCTGAGCAGTCCTGACCACCATTTACAATACTGACTCTAGAGTGCAAGAGAACGTAACATTCATCCAGTAATAAATGCAGGATGAATGAAGCTGTTCCTGTGTAAATCCAGACAATTTCAAGGAGTCAGAACAACAGGCTTACACAACTGTTTCATTGTCTTTTTCACAAGATAGGCATTTATAAATATACATTTTCTTTTAGAACTGCATTGTTGGCTCTTTCATTTATGTAATATTTCTGTGAGTTGAGGTTTATCTATAACTGTGAGCCATTAAAATCTTGCTTTCCTCATCTTTCATCCCTAAATGAGTATGTGAAATCTCAAATTGGGCGTTTTAAAAATCTGTAAAAAATTTTCCAAAAAATATTTTCTTCTGGTTCAAAAGTGTTCCATGACCTTCAATTTTCTTTTGACTCTCCTGCAGTAAAAAGAAAGTACAGAAATGACATCAGTTATGTTTCTTGCCCAATTATCTCCAGATCCCTTGAGCTTTTCTGAGTAATTCTATAGACTGAGGTAATTCCGTATCATGTTGAAAAATGCATAGATCAATAGCAGGCATGGCCTATATATTAAAAAGTGTGAGAGAGAGAGCTACTGATGGAAGACTGAAAATAGAACAAGCACATCTTGTACAATCAAGGCTGTAAGGTGACTTGCAAGAGGTCTTTGCTCCCTTGTTGTCTAACTGCACTGTGGGACTTTTTTCTTCTGAACTTTACTATAAAATTTTGCAGGAAACTTTGCTACCTTCCTTCTTTTAAGAACATTTGTGCTGAGGTCTTCATGTTCTAGAAGGGTTGTGCTGGTCTCATTATGATGGAGACTGAACAAGACACCAGAGTATGAAGGAGGCACCAAGAGCAAAGTCATTTAGACTCTTCTCATGTGTTCTCCATGTGTGTGGGTTCTCTTCTGAATGATGCATGAAGAATGCTGCTGAATCAGGATTTTGTATGATTCAGGATTATGCAGCCTGGCTATGTTATACGAGACAGAGTTACGTAGCCTGATGGAATGACCACAGAAGTTGATGGCAAGCTGGGCAATCATTGTGGACTATTGTCCTGATGGCCTTGCAAGGATAGTTTGGTGAGTCCTTTGATGTTCTGCTTCACAGGAGGGAAATCCTGCCTTGTTCTTGCTTTCAGATGAGGTAAAGATTTAGATTAAATTATAACTGGAAAATCTTTTGAATATTGTAATAGTGGTACTGAATTTATACAATAGTGCTACTGTATGTTTGGACAGGAAAGGGCTCTCCTTGTTATTGGGTTAGTGTGTGGCTAAGTTCTGATTGGTGCTTCAGGTGGCCATATGGGTCTTTCTCACTCAAGCTACAATCATGACTTCTGCTTTGAAAAAGGGAGACGGCTTCACCTTGGCATCCTCAGAACAGCCTATGATACAAACTTCAGTAGTGTTAGATAGCAAATGATAAAACCTACCTTAGGAGCTGTCTCACAAATCTGTTTCTGTCAATATAAAAAGAAAGAGCAGCCTTTGTTTTGAGGCTGTTACCCATTGTGGTCTGCAGGACCAAGAAACACAATGGTGTGAAAGAGAAGGTCTACCTCCAGGGTAGAAAAATGTGCTACAGAAATGCCACTTGTTTCGGTTTGGGAGTAGAAGATATTTCTTGTTCTTTGCAGATATTTGAAGGAAATGGACTTACCTTGGGATGTTCTTAGTCCTGAGAGATGGTGTTCTGGATGTCAGAGTAGATTTACTGCTCACAGACTATCAGGAAAAAATGGCAAAGTTTTTTTGTTGAGGTGTTCAAAGGCCTGAGTTGCAGACTGTGTGATAAGATTCTTGAAAATAATTTGCAGACAGTGACAAAAGTGTAAACTCACCTTGGTAAAAGGGAAGAGAGTAACGTGGAGTTCAGAGTTGTGTTAATCAACTCTAAAGTTTAAACCAGAGTGTGGTGCATCTGAAAAGAGACAATAGCCAGGACAAATGCAGAACCTTTGTTTACTGAGTAAGGAGGCATAGGGATGATATTCTGACACTCTCTAGCTGTTTGTGAAGGCAGCTTCTTCAGGTCTCTCTTCTATGGTTACAGACTTAAAAGGACTTGCAGATCAGACATTTCACACTGAATCTGCTTCTTGCCAGGCCAAAGATTTTAAGGTTTCTAGGTAAGATACAACCATCACAGGATAACAAAAAATTATGGTTTTGAAAATAACCTCACACATCTTACCGTTTATCAGACTTGAAGCGTGAACAACAGTTCAGCGAACTTTTCCCTTAAGTTAGACATTAAGAGAATTATTTCTCTTGTTCTGTTTTTTTTTTTTTTTTTATTCTCTAGTTTTTTTTTTTAATGTATTTTCAGCCTTCCATTTGCACTTCCAGTCCTTTAGATCATGAAACAATGCTAATGACTGCCTTGCCATTGTGATTTTTGTTTAATACTTTTTTACAAATAAAGCCATATGTCTCAGGCTGAAAGAGACTTCAGTTCTTTGTTTTTCATGACAGAGTTTTGACATCTCAGATTTCTTGAAAGCTTTGAACTCATCAGAGTCCAACTGCTCCAGTACTGCTTCCTCTCCATCTTTTGGGATCTTTTTTGGTTTTGCAGCTTTCTGAGAGTAGTCCATTTAGCCACCTGCATGGAATCCTTGAAAAGGTCAGGCAACCATCTTGCTAAGTTCCATAGTAACAAATCAGACCCAAGGGCATTGGACAGACAGCAGTGTTTAGAAAACACTGTGCAAAATGTGCTAGTTCTTTCATGAGCCGATTCTGTCTGCAGTTGCTAATAGCTCTAAATTATGGAGACAGGTGACCAGAAAAGCAAGTTTATCCATTGCATGTCTGTTTCAGCAGACTGGAATACTCAATGCTGCATTCTAAACTTGCCTGAAGGTAGCAGCACATTGTCAACTTGTTTCAGGAAATCCTTGTCCTAAAGTTTCACTGGAGCCCCAGCAGAAAATCTACAAGGTGGGTGTGTGTATGTGGGGGGAGAGAGGAGACCGTTCATGCTGCATAATTTTTGCATGGATCAAAGACAGTGGGAAGCAGCAGGTAAGAATGGGCTGGGAGCATCTGCAGGGCTTCTTTGTGAGGACAGCATAGCCTAATGGTAGTATGGAGGTAGTTCCCTCAAGTCACGGTGATGGGCAAGCCTAGGGATGCATGCAGGGAAGGATCAGACTGGGCACAGCTGCTGGAAGGATGCAGTCAGGACTTCCTTGTCAAGTCACCCCATAGGAGGGAATGACCTAAGGCTCTGCAGCAGGTGGCACAGAGACTGCTGCGTGAGAAGTCACTCAGTGCAGTTGCAGAGCTTTGAAGCACCTCTCATGTGAAGCCAAAACCACACTCCTCTGTCTCCATTTCACCAAGGAAGGCCTTGCAACCTAGGACTCCTCATTTGCACCTACATGCAAAAGACATTGCAAATTACACTGTTCTTGTTCTGCAGTGTGTGTCCCTCTTTGCTGACTCTGGGCTAGCTTTGGTAGTTCTCTGCAAGGATAGGGATTGTGAAAGGTGCCACACAACTCCCTTTGTCAAGGAGACCTTTCAGGCATTGACAGAGAATCCTGTCACCTCAAATGATGTCATATCCATTAAGAAGACTGTTTGGGTTATGACATGGATGATTTCAGAATTAACATCTCTGAAGCAACTTTTTCTTCTTTTTTTAATTGAGGGAAGGTAATGGCTTTTGATAGCTTCTGTTCTGAAAGTCTTGGAGGCACATTTTGCCTTTTACTGTCTGAATTTTTCCTTCCAGATAGATTTGGGGTTTGGGGGTTTGTTTGGGGTTTTATTTATGTTCCCATATTATTTATGTTTATGTTCCCATCAGTGCTGCATTGTAGATGAAACTCCCACATAGAACTGAAGTAGCCCAATCTGCAGAGAGGAGAGAGCTAGTCTGACAAGCACATACAATGTTTTTGTGTGTGTCAGTGTATACATTATGTTTCTGTCTGTGGGTGTATGAAGAAACTGCTGAGAACAAACCAAATTTAAGGAGTTTCTTTCAGGGCGTAGTGTGTCTGCAATCACCGTTATTTCTTGATTATGGAAGTTCCCCAGCTTCTCATGAACACTCTGTCTCCTCTACTCACAGCCTGCCTACTGACCCTCAGGCTTGAGAAAACATGACAAATCACTGACAGAAAATATGTTAACATTTCTTCAAGCAGAACTTTATCACATGCAATAAGCTGAGGTTTGCAAGCACTTGATTTGAACAACAGCCTGTTACAAAGAACATATTTCTCTGTCTGGTATAGTACCACCCCACTAGTATCACTGTGTCTGCCAAGAAGCATCACAACACCAGTGTATTGTTATGCTGCATCCACATTTCTTCAAGTATATTAAGAAAATAAATGAAGGTGCATTAATTATTTCTAAGGAGTTCCTACCTTTTCTGATAGATAAGTAATTTCACCAGTGAGAGTATATTACAGCTGTTTAAACATTTCTTGCTGCTATGAAGAGGTTCACAATAATCTCATCAGAAGAACTAAACTGCGTGGGAAAGGCTTGTAGTGATTGTTGAAGATTTGACTGCAGTCCCTTTAAAACATTGCTGTGGGAGAATGTTGTGTTTCAGTGATGGTTTAGCTCGTGGCCAATGACAATGCCCTTATGCAGTATCATTTCTTCCTGCCAATAGGCTCCTACAGGCGTCTCCTTCAATGAGGCATGTCTTCCTGGGAAATCTGCTGGGGCAGGGGAACGGTTTGCAATCTGCCACCCAGCCACTGAGAAAGCAGCCAAGGCAGCCATAACATCTTGCTAAAATGTCTGGTGTTCTGACTTTGCTTTGTTTTGTTTTTTTAAATAATTTGTTTGTTTGTTTTCTTGTTCTTAATACAATTAAACAAATTAATCTGACTTTGGTGTTAGCATAATGTCTTGAAGCTAACGGGTATAATCTGAGTACCTTGGAACACAGAAGTCGACATAGGGAGCAGCATTTAATGCCCCTCCATGGCAGCAGAGGTAGATGACTTGCCTTCTACCAGAGGGAGAAGTCATGTTGTTCTGACTTTTTCAGTCTCACTGCTCTCTTTAGATGGGTTTGAGCCTGCTGCCAATTGTGGAACACTGTATGTATATGTAGTAAACATGGCACCAAAGTCACTGTTGTATGGTGTTGCTCAAGTCTCTGTTAGTTTTTCTTTAAAGCAACAGGGAGATTCCAGTCAGCAGGATTGCCTGACAGGCTGATGTTG
This sequence comes from Strix uralensis, assembly GCF_047716275.1. Taxonomy (NCBI): domain Eukaryota; kingdom Metazoa; phylum Chordata; class Aves; order Strigiformes; family Strigidae; genus Strix; species Strix uralensis. Next base: position 64,515,593 of record NC_134012.1, read on the forward strand.
TCTGGGCTTTCTGGATAGGTTCATCATCCTCATCAGTCAGAAACCATGGGGAAGACTGTCATTTGCCAAGTCAACAGAGAAGGTCTGGAATTTGTCACTAGCATGAATTTTGGAAATCTATTAGAGCAGCAAAGATTTGCACACTTAGCAATCTTTTTTTTTGATTCAGTTGTTCTTTCTGTGCCAAAGTGAATAATCTCTGTGAACTGGGGAAATAGAACTGAAACAATCATAAATCCCAGGCACATAAATATTGTGGCAAGCAGAAATGCTTTCTAGTTCTTTTTGCTGTTGGAACTGCTAGCTGCATATGACTAATGCCTGGATACTGCAGTAGGCTTATGTGAACAAGCTGCCCAGGTTCTCTTCTCCATCAGTAGATATCCTTCCAGCAAGTCCAGAGGACAATTCCCCTCCTTGGCCAGAAGAATCTCATCCCGAGCTCTGTGACTATCTGGAGTAGATCTTCACGGACTGGGAAGGGAACCTGGCCAGCTGGCTTGTGACATGTGGCTAGCAGAGATTATTTGTAGCTGCACCCTAGCTGGGTCATAGAGGTCAGGAGGACAAGACAAGCATTTGCCAGGGATTATTGATCAGAACAGGAACAGAAGCCATGCATTTATGGTATAGAGGAAGTTGTCCCTGCTTTTTGATTGTGGGGTTGCACAGACAGTCCCCCTGAGAATGGGACTGCACCCTTCCAGGTGTAGTTACAGAGTTCTTACTCAAAAATGCCTGCCTCCAGAGGGTTTACAATGCAGACAGTGAAGATGAACAAAATTCCTAAGAAGGAGAAATGGAGATATGTCCCAAAGTGCATACAGCAGTTCTGGAACAGAGGTGGCAACAGAATCTCCCCCATGGGACCTTCTCAAGTGAGCTCACCACTTTTCCAAACAGTCTATTTCCATTTAACAGGAGTATTATTTTACCACTGATGTTTCTCTTTTCTTTTATTTTTTTCCTTCTCCCTTCTCCCTTCCCCTTTCTCCTTCCTTCCTTCTCCATTCTCTCTTCTCTTTTCCAGACAGTCTATTTGCAATTAACAGGACTATTATTTTACCAGTGACTTTTTTCTTTTATATTCTTTTTCCCCTCCCCCTTCCTTCCTTCCTTCCTTCCTTCCTTCCTTCCTTCCTTCCTTCCTTCCTTCCTTCCTTCCTTCCTTCCTTCCTTCCTTCCTTCCTTCCTTCCTTCCTTCCTTCCTTCCTTCCTTCCTTCCTTCCTTCCTTCCTTCCTTCCTTCCTTCCTTCCTTCCTTCCTTCCTTCCTTCCTTCCTTCCTTCCTTCCTTCCTTCCTTCCTTCCTTCCTTCTTTCCTTCCTTCTTTCCTTCCTTCCTTCCTTCCTTCCTTCCTTCCTTCCTTCCTTCCTTCCTTCCTTCCTTCCTTCCTTCCTTCCTTCCTTCCTTCCTTCCTTCCTTCCTTCCTTCCTTCCTTCCTTCCTTCCTTCCTTCCTTCCTTCCTTCCTTCCTTCCTTCCTTCCTTCCTTCCTTCCTTCCTTCCTTCCTTCCTTCCTTCCTTCCTTCCTTCCTTCCTTCCTCCCTTCCTTCCTCCCTTCCTTCCTCCCTTCCTTCCTCCCTTCCTTCCTCCCTTCCTTCCTCCCTTCCTTCCTCCCTTCCTTCCTCCCTTCCTTCCTCCCTTCCTTCCTCCCTTCCTTCCTCCCTTCCCTTCCCTTCCCTTCCCTTCCCTTCCCTTCCCTTCCCTTCCCTTCCCTTCCCTTCCCTTCCCTTCCCTTCCCTTCCCTTCCCTTCCCTTCCCTTCCCTTCCCTTCCCTTCCCTTCCCTTCCCTTCCCTTCCCTTCCCTTCCCTTCCCTTCCCTTCCCTTCCCTTCCCTTCCCTTCCCTTCCCTTCCCTTCCCTTCCCTTCCCTTCCCTTCCCTTCCCTTCCCTTCCCTTCCCTTCCCTTCCCTTCCCTTCCCTTCCCTTCCCTTCCCTTCCCTTCCCTTCCCTTCCCTTCCCTTCCCTTCCCTTCCCTTCCCACTGAGCACTTCTGCAGGTTGATTCTGTGACTTTAGCGTTTCTATGTGAAAGCTGCATTGATCTCAGTCAGCTATTGTGGGATTCAGTCATGGGATGTGCTGCTCCTGTGACAGACACCAGGCACTTTAAGAATTTACTTTCCTCCAGTTCAGATAGAGTATCTGTTTGAGTTTGTGCTCTTCACCATTTTCCTTGCAAAATTCACTTCAGTCATTTTCAGTTGCCATTGAAACCACTTCTGAGGTCTCACAGAATCACAGAATATCTGAGGTTGGCAGAGATCCACATCAGTTGTCTAGTCCAATCCCATTCTCAAACAGGGTGACCTATAGCAGATTTCTCAAGATTGTGGCCTATGAAGTTTTGAATATCTCCACAGACAGACTCCACAGCCTTTCTGCAACCCCATTTTTTTTTCCTTATGTTTAAATGGAATTCCCTGAATTTCAGTTTGTATACATTCTCTCTTCTCACCAGTGAGAAGAGCCTGGCTCCCTCTTACTCATGCCTTTTCATGAGGTATTTACGCACACTACTGAGACCCCCCCGAACCTTCTCTTCTCCAGGCTAAACAGTCTCATCTCTCTCAGCCTCTCCTCGTGTAAGAGATCCTTGAGTGTCCTAACCACCTTCATGGCCCTTTGGTGGCTTACACCAGTAGCTCCATCTCTCTCTTTTATCTGGGAGTCCAGAACTGGCCACATAACTCCAAATTTGATATCACCAGGGATGAATAGAAGGGAAGGATCCCTCAATCTGCTGGCAACACTCCTCCTAATGCAGCCCAGGAGGCTGTTGACCTTCTTTGCTTCAAGGACACATTGCTTCTTCATAGTCAGCATGCTGTCCACCTCGACACCTTTACTGGAAAACTGCTTTCCAGACAGCTGACCTGCTTTCCAGCTGTTTCACAAGGGAATGTCTCCCACATGTTCTCAAACAACTGAGTTACTGTTTTTCAGATGGCTGATGACAATTTAAACCAGCAAATTTCACATGAAAGTGTATCTGAGTGCACTCATAGTATTTGGCTGAACACCTGATTGCCTAGTTCTTTAGCCTGTATGTATCAAGGGAATGATGATTAGTTTGGAATGCCTGCCATGCCACTTGTCTTCTAAACAAACCACCTCTGAGATGCTTTCTCTCATGGAAGTTTTTTATCCTTCAGGGTAGGGCTGTTTATTATAGCCAGAAAGGTGACAGTTTGCACATGTTGTTCTGGAGCTTTAGCCATTTCTATGTTCTTCCTGTGGCCTTGTCTAGAGATATTGGAAATAATGTTGATTGAAGCTCCTTACTGATTAGTAATTACTTTGGCATTTTCTGTCTTCTCTTTATGTCAAGGTAGATGTTATGCTTGGGATGTGAAAGAAGACAAAAAGACTCAGGCTTATTATATGAACATATCCAGTAATTGTGTCCTTCTCTGCTGTTTCTTTGGAAGCTTCAAAAGTAGGCTTGAGGACAGAACTTCTGTGCTTTCCTTCTGCTTGTGCCTGTAACTGCAGCATCTCAGTTGCATGCAAATTAATTATCTGGAACCTCCACTGCAGAACTGCTAAAACCAGAAACTGTTATTCAGAGAATGTTAACAACAAAGCCTAAAATTTAGGATGAAGAAGAAATGAGAGAGAAAAAAAGCTTTTCTATACTAGAAGTAACACAAGAGTTAGGAGTTAAAATGTGGTGTAAAACTTTGCTTCTCATAATACATTTCCTTCCAATTGGTTAATAGTGATACCACAGTGCAGCATTCCACACATTTAGAAGGTGGCTTTGAATTCAGGGGTGAATTAAGAGAGTCTGTGAGGATCCTGAAGCTACATTCTTGTTCTTGTAGGTGTCCTGTGTGCTGAGTAGTTGCAAAATCAAATGCCTAAAGTATTCAAAATCTTGGTCTTGTCTAAGAGATAAAAGAAAGTCTACACAACTTCATTCCTTACGTGATGAGCTGAGCTGACATTATAACTTAATGCTGGCTTAGAAGTAGTGTTTTGAGGGAAAAAAAAAAATCCTTTTCTGCTACTGAATTCTGTTTTGTAACTAACTAGTGTATTACACTGTCTGGGTAGCTCTAAGTGGACAGAAGCTAAGAAGAGATAAACTTGATAGATTATTGAACCCATAAGTTTGATCATCAGTGGAAATATTTGTTGAGGGGAATCCAGAAATCAAGGGTTTGGTTACTGGCTTTGGTCATTGTCATGGTTTAAGCCCAGCTGGCATCTAAGCACCATGTGGCTGCTCACTCACTCTTCCCCCCTTTGGTGGGATGGGGAGAAGAATTGGAAGAGAAAGGTAAAACCTTGTGGCTTGACATAAGGACAGGTTATACAACAACACAAGAAAAGAAGAAGTAATAATAACAGTAGTACTAATAAAAGAATGTATAAAGTGAGTGATGCACAATGCAATTGCTCACCACCTGGAACCCAATGCTCAGCCTGTTCAGAGCCATGATCCCTCCACCTGCTGGCAAGCTCCCATAGCTATATACTGACCATGACATTATATGGTATTGAATATCCCCTTGGCTAGTTCGGGTCAACTGTCCTGGCTGTGCTCTGTCCCAGCTTCTTGTGGTAATTAACTCTATCCCAGATAGACCCAGGATGATCATAGATGATTTATGCACATTAGGACTGCTTAGGGAGGATGTGTGACCCAACTAGTTTTCATTGCCTTTCCACTTCCTATGAAATTCTAGCTTGCTTGCAATTTCAGTTAGCTTTCCTTGCATCCCAGAAAAGAATTCCCCAGATGGTCTGAGCAAATTTACCCTCAAAATGCAAGAGTTCCTGTATTACTCTGACCCTGCAGAGGAGGATGGAAAATGACAGTAGAGGAAGATTGACAGTAGCTGGGGACCATGAACATTCCAGCTGGGGTTTGTTTGGGGTCCCTGGATGTCTTCATCTTTTTATCCACAGGTTTTCCAACAGGATGGAATTTTCAAGAGGCTTGTGGTTAGCTATGGAGACAGTGATTTTACTGTTATTATTTCCCACCTGGTAAAAAACCCATCTACAACAACCAGATCTTGTCAGACTTAAAATGATCAGTTTCCCTGGGTTTCTCTATGGGATGTGTAAAGAGGCCATTTTTCTGTCACACTTTGGAGGATTGGAGGGTTGCTTTTGATTCAGGGCTGCTTTCAATTTAGGGCTTTGGGAAAACACAAAGACCTGGAAAAGAAATGTGGAGGGGAAAACCACATATCTCCTCACCTCTCAACAAATTCCTTGGTTGTTGTTAGAGGCAGTAGTTAATCTGATAACTGTCATCTCTGGGGCAATTCAGGAGGAATCATCCTGACAGGTTGCAGATGTTTCTCCCTCTAAAAACCGAGGTTCCACCATCGCCATCCCAAGAACTAAGATGGAAAGCAAGAACAAACACAGTCCTCCAGCACTATTAACAGGCTGAAGAGGTAATTTATAAGGGAGGGATATAGGATTGTGAAGACCTCTTCCCTTCACTTAGCCTCTAATAATGCCAACAAACAATTATTTGAAAGGACTTTGACAGTGTCTCCTTCCAGTCTAAGGCTTTGAAAAGGCCAGATAACTTTGCCTTATGCAAGGCAAAAGATGTTAAATATGTATACATGTATGTGCATGTGAGTGTCTGTTACAAGGGTGTCTCAGATTAGCTCTGTTAAGTCTCAGCCTGCAAGAAGCCAATCTGGAGCTGTCCTTACCCAGGAACTAGGGGCAGTAACCAGTCACCCACAGTATTCTTCCAGGGTGAAGGTACCTATTTTAGTAAATGATGCAGGGTTTTTTCCTGCTCCAGGCAAAGTCCAACACAAGTTCCAAAGGATACGTGTCTTCACTTCATCCATGTAACTGAGCTTTATCCTGCTGCAGACCTCCAGTGACCTGATGATGAATTATCATAGTAAATACTCTCATCCTTTCCCCAGCACCTTCTTTTCTCCCCAGTGGAATGATTGCTAGTATTTGGCAATAAAAGTACCTCTGAAATACAGGGTAAATGGCAGCCCTGTGGGGACAGAGGGGCATGCAAGAAGCCTTCCAATTTGCATGGCTGTGAAAGGGCTTTGCACAATAGCAAAGACCTGCCTCAGGAGCACACAAGGGCTGAAAATTTGTGATCAGTGCGCATGCATGGGTAGAAAGAGGATCAGGCAAAGTGAGGATCCCATCTATTTACTAAGCATTAGAGACAGTGGTGTCCAAGGGTAAATAAGAGACATTCAGAGATGCTACTTCTTTTTGATACGTGGCAGGAGCCTAGAAATCATCAACAACTCCAAATGTTTTCTAATGCTGTGTGCTCATACCTGTCATAGGATGTGTAATTTCTGGAAACAATTAAGACTGTGATTACTCATCTCTGCAACTGAAATTTCAAATTCCTTTCCTAGCCCTGGTGTAATTTCTTCCTGGATGTACGACCTGCCTGTTACATTAAAGACCCTCAAAAAATCAATCTTCAGTCACTTGACTGAGCTGATGGAGTGAAAACATTGTGTGGACAGCATCTTGCCCCCTTCAGGACTGCAAACCAGTTGTGTTGCTGTTATGCAAGTCTACAGATGTAGTCTCTTCCTCTTGCTGCCGTGCTTCTTCCACCAGTGCTGGGTAACCCACTTGGTCAGACTGGGTGCTTTGCACACCTCCTGACTCTGTAGGGAATGTGTCTCCTTCTCAGTGGAAGAAGAAACCTTTCCAGATGCAGAGGGAGTGGAAGGAGGTCATGAGTGTGGGGAAGGAGAGAGCTGGCATCATGGTGGTTTTCCCACATTCTTACAGGTCTGACCTTCTCTTGTGCTTTCTCTAGGGGCTACCAAAGACATGGGGAAGATGTTGGGTGGGGATGAGGAGAAAGACCCAGATGCTGCCAAGAAAGAAGAGGAACGACAGGAAGCCCTCAGGCAAGAAGAGGAAGAGAGGAAAGCCAAATATGCCAAGATGGAGGCTGAAAGAGAAGTTATGAGACAGGGGATTAGAGACAAGGTAGGGATCTGACTTTCAGCACACACTGAACATACAAACCATAATGCTTATTTTAGAAGCACTGTTTTCAGCTGATTTGTGAGCAGTTCCCTGAGCACCTGGATAGAGCCAGGTAATTATTTTGTCACACTGAACTTTCTAATCTTGTTCACTGTCCCTCAACCTCTGTCCCTGTTTAAATGCACCTACCACACAGAAAAACCCTGGCAAATTTGAACTAGAGCACAAAGATGAGGGGAGAAAAATGCATGGTTTTCTCATCATCTGTTAAATGCTCATATTATTTTAAGATCATTTTAAGAGGTATCAAGAACTGTTCTGCAATTTCAGAAATTGGGGATTATGATTCTAAGAAAAGAAAGTATTTACAGGGAATTGTCTACCCATGACCCTGCCAGAAAAAGGTATTCATACGATCATTTAAAAGAGGGTGTTAGTACCAGACAGACAGATTCAGAACCCCTACCTGGTCAAAATTTATTATTTTTATAATTTATTTAATGAATATATATCTAGATAGTGTAATATATTAATATAAACATATCAATGTGTGCAGTATATGTTTAATGTATGTTTACAGGTGGAACTGTTTCTAAGCAATGACATAGGTCTGCATTAGACATGAGTGAAAAAACACAGTAATGAATTTCTGAGTTGCAGGCAGATGGGCTAATGCCCTCTTTTCACTGGTCACTGTCTTCTGCTAGACCACTGAAGAGTTCTCAGAGGTAGATGGGGGTTGCATTTTTCTTGCTGTTGGACAAACTGCTGTAAAAGCATTTAAGACATCTGACATGCCCTTTATTACAAATCCAAGGTGATCTAGACTAGAATTCACACATCCGTGAGTAGGATGCATACAGCCTGAGCCTGGATGAAACACCCAGCCAACAGGGATTTCCTTGGGATACTGTCAGCAATCTAGATTTTGCTGAGTCAGACTGAGTATTGGGTGATGAAGTCTCTTGGAAATGCATTGATTCCTGATTGATATGTCAAAGGATTGTCTCTGCAGAGGCAGTAAACAGGGATACTTGGAGGAATGTTATTTAACCTCAGTCAGACCTCTGGATTGCAGCTTTTACAGTGATGTGGTGGGTTACCTTTAAGATTAGCAACAGGAAGTCCTGCTTTGGGGAGTGCACCCAGTTTGTGAAAACGTGGGAGCTCAGTTTCCTATGGTTTTCTTTCTCCTGGGGATAATCCCAGGTAGGATGCATTTGAAAGATGAAGCTGTTTTCTGCAGAATCGGAAAAGATGGATAAAGCTGTAGAAAGGAGCTGTTGGTTTGAGGTTTTTTTTAAAGTTTCATAGTTCCATGAAAGAGAGAGATTACTTTGTCCTAAGAAAGAGATGATTTCGATGATGTACAAGACTGTCTTTAAGTATTTGGAATTGGTCGCTGGAAATGTGAAACAAATGTTGCAAAAATAGAAAAAAGGGCTGGATTATTTCCTCCATTGATTGTTTGTTTAGAAATTACCTTCATTTCTTAGCCAACTCCAGTAAAAGCAGAAATATAGGGAAGGAGAAAACCAAAACAGACATTCTGTCTGGTCTGTATACATACACAAGTTGTTAGCAGGTATGAATTAAACCCAAAAAGTTTTCAGTATTATTGATCTCCCCGATGATATTTACTCATTTCTTACATAGAAGAGTGAGAAATGAGCACGTGCATTGGGTAAGTGAGTAGGAACAGATTATTATGTAGAATATAAGTTTGAAAGTGTCCTAGGTCATGAACTCACAGTCACAAAGTTACTCCCTTACTGCAGCTTAAGGATGTCAGGGAAACAACCCAAGGAATCATGGATGGCTTCATCAGTTAGCTGATATGTCTATAGGTGAGGGCTACAGAAAAGACAAGCTCATCATGTTTGTTGCTTTGGACTTCTTGCCTTGTCTCTTCAACAGATGTGGTGAATGCACTCATGTTGAATGATGTTCTGTAGTTCAAATGAATATGATGTAATATGAATCATGTTCTGTAATTCAAATGATAAAATTAGTATCTCAATGAACAGAAACATTGTCTGATCTCTTCCCTTTTAAATCTTTGATATTAAACCAGTGATGTGATTTTTTTTATCCAGTGCTTGTGATCTAATGAAGCTGTGGCTACTGTTCACTGTGTGTAGGCCTTAAAACAGATTTTCAGAGATGTATATGTATTGAATGGATGGAGAGGTACCATTATCTTGACTCTTCTCCTGCCTCCACAGCAGCTTTTGATAATTCAGGATAAAAACAAACCAAAAAAATTCCTTGCTTAGTTTAGTTCAGTGAAGATACTCTTTGTGCTGTAGACCAAAGAGTGTTTACAACTGGGTCATGGGCCCTATGGCTATGAGAAATCAACAGGTCTGGCTGTGAAACTCCCAGTGTGATGCTTTGCAAGACAGGGATAATATTGTGCCTTCCAAGAAGTGGGCTCTGGGGTGGACTGGAACAGTAATGATGACAGCCAAGAAGAATTTTAAGTACATGCTGTTTAACACCTTTGTTGGCACCGTGGACAGTGGGATTGAGTGCACTCTCAGCAAGTGAATGACATCAAGCAGAGTGGTGCAGCTGATACGCTTGAGGGAAGGGATGCCATGGAGAAGGACCTTGACAGGCGTGAGAGGTAGGCCCATGTGAAACTGAAAGTTCAGCTAGGCCCAGTGCAAGGTGCTGCACATGAGTAGAGGCAATCCCAAGCACAAATACAGGCTGGACAATGAGTAGATTGAGAGCAGCCCTGCAGAAGACTTGAGAGTAGTATTGGATGGAAAAGTGAATATGAGCCAGCAATGTGTGCTCTCAAACCAGAAAGCCAACTGTATCCTGGGTTGTGTCAGGAGAATTGTGGCTAGCAGGTTGAAGGAGGTGATTCTCTCCTCCACTCCGCTCTTGTGAGACCCCACCTGGAGTACTGTGTTCAGCTCTGGGACCCCAGTGTAGGAAAGACATGGATCTGTGTGCTGGTTTGAGTGAGTGGCAGGGTTCTTTTTGTAGCAGGGGAGGGAGCTACAGCAGTGGCCCCCTCTGAGAAGCTTCTTGAAGCACCCCGGGCTCTAAGTTGGACCTGCCTTGGCACCAAGGCCAGGCCAATTAGCTGCACCTCTGAGATAACATATTTAAGAAAGGGAACCTGGGGGGAGCTGTGGGAGTTGCAAGAAAAAGTTGCAAGGAGAACATCTGTGCAAACACCAAGGTCAATGGAAGAATGGAGGAGGAAGCGGAAGAGGTGCACTGGAGCAAAGACTATCCTGTATCCTGTGCTAAGACATCAGGGACATCCCCCCCTGCCACCCATGGAGGTCTACAGTGGAGCATGTACTGATTTGCGGCCTGTGGGGAGCCCTACACCACGCCAGGTAACTGCACCCAAAGAAGACCGGGACCCTATGGGATGAAGGCCCTGCTGTTGTAGTTAGGCGCTGGGCGGACTGCAACACGCCCACATGCCTGGGGGAGTCACTCATTGGAGAGTTTGTGGAGACCTTGTCTCCTGTGAGAGGGGGACCGTGCTTGAACAGGGCAAGAATGCCAGAAGTTCCTACACCCTGAAGTGGAAGAAGAGGCAGGACTGACCGCATCCCCCATTCCCTGCCCACTGTGCCACTGGTGGGGAGGAGGTAGAGATATTGGGAGCAAAGCTGCGTCCAGGAAGAAGGGAGGGATGGGAGAAGGTGTTTTCAGGGTGTGGTAATGCTTCTTGTGATCCTACTCCATCTGTTACATGTTGTTGTTAATGTCTATATTAAATTTTATGTTCTGTTTGTCTTTCCTCATGCGTCTGTCTTTTGCCTGTGCCATAATGGATGAGATCATCTCTCCCTGTCCTTATCTCGATTTCCTGGGCCTTTTGCTTTATTTTCTCTTTCTCAGTGCTGGTGGGTAAGGGGAGAGTGAGCAGCTGCATGGTACTCAGTTGCCCTCTGAGCTCAAACCATGACAGCCTGTTGGAGCAGGCCCAGAGGATGGCCACGAAGATGATAAGGGGGCTGGAGCACCTCCATTATAAGGACAGGCTGAGAGAGTTGGGGTTGTTCAGTCTAGAGAAGAGAAGGCTCAAGGGACACCTTATAGCAGCCTTCCAGTACCTAAAGGGGGCCTACAGGAAAGATGGGGAGGGACTCTTTATCAGGGAATCTAGTGATAGGATGAGGGATAATGTTTTTAAACTGAAAGAGGGTTGATTTAGATTAGATATAAGGAAGAAATTCTTTACTGTGAGGGTGAAGAGACACAGGTTGTCCAGAGAAGTTGTGGCTCCCCCCTCCCTGGAAGCATTCAAGGCCAGGTCAGATGGGACTTTGAGCAACCTGATTTAGTGAAAGGTGTCCCTGCCCATGGCAGGGGGTTGGAACTAGATGATCTTTAAGGTGCCTTCCAACCCAAACAATTCTGTGATCCTATTAGTTGCACTCTCTGCAGCTGTTCTGGGTGAAGAAGGCTGCAAGGCCAACGTCCTGTGGTGTTTACTGTTCTGGACACATTTGATTCATTTATTGAGGACAGTGGAAGCTGGAGTAAGCCCAAGCAGAGCTGAAAGAAGGAAAGGCCATTTGCAGAGTGATTGAAGAGCACTGTAACCACACAGATCATTTTCATATTGGTATTTGGAGGCATCCAAGGGGATGAAGTCATTTGACCTTGACTAGACTTCTGACCTCTTGCCAGAACTTGTCCTCCAACCAGTTGTGAGCCAGATTCTTCAGTTTCTGTATCAGTTTTCTCCATAGCTTAGAGTATAGATATTTAGCATCTAACTTCTTTCTGGACTACAGTCATTCCAATTTTACTAAATCACCCACTTCCCTAACACTCTCAACCTTTGGAAATTCCAGCCAGATTTAATCTTCTGCTTTGTGTTTCAGGAAAGGTCCCCTTGTCTGCAAGGCAGTGACTGTCTTTTGTGAAAAGGTGAACAAACTGGTCTCTTACAGAAAGAAGAAGCACAACTAGAAAGCCAAAGGTTAACAAAGTTATGTGGGTATGCCTGAGTTCAGCAGTCTTTCTTGAAAGCTGAGAGAGAGAGTGGTGCCTTCCCAGATGTGCTTTTCAGCATGAAACAGGGATTGATGTACCTGCTAAGGACCTCCAAGGCCATTATTAAACACAGTAATTTTCAGAGTGATTTTAGGGAATCCGTTCCTACCTAACCCCTGTTGTTTCATCTTTACATTCCCTTGGAAGTCCCAGGATATGCAACATGTCTTGGTCTTTGTGAATCCAGCCACCACTGCAAGTATAGAATTCTCTAGGTGGTCTGAATGAAAGTATGTGCACCAGGTCTTGTCTCTTGGCATTAAAGAGCTTCCCTGATGGGAAAAGCTGCATGTATTCCTTCCTGCACTGTGGCTTTAGGCCATATTTAAAATTCAGAAGAGGGAGGAACCATTAGCAAACCCTTGCAGCTCAGAAGCAAACTGACATCTGTTTCATCTGCTTCCATAATAGTTAGAGGTTCAATTATTTAGCAGAACTTGGCATATTCAGTTTCCAGCTGTTGATTCCCCCACTAATACCTTTCTGGCTCATTAGTCAGCTTCTTTGTGCAGCTCTGCCTTGCTCTAACTTTGTTTCCACACCAGTAGATGTCACTTTGGATACTTACTAACGAGATCCCAATGGGTGATACTTCTGGAGTTATTGAAACGTCTCTTGAAATGCAGCCTTTTTTACTGTTATGCACTGACTAGGGTGTTTTGTAGAGTCATTCAGCTGAAATCCTCACTTAAACAACTTTTGTCTCACTGAGCTGGCTGGCAAAACCTGTGCATATTGCTGGCACGGTGCTGAGTGGATTCACCCACTCAGGACTGGCTGCAAAATAAACCCAGGTAGATGACATACAGTGGTTAGTGCTGGAATTTAGCTAGGAAGGACATCTGAATGGTGTCTCAAGCTTTTCTGGTTGTGACTTATTGAAACTCCAAGCATTTGGCTCACCTACTTGGAAAGGAAAGAAATATGGACTCTAGCAAATGGCCTTTTGCAAGTTCTCTTCCAGTACCATTGCGACTGAGCATGTTTCTGAACAGCCAGTTGTTACTACTCTGCTGGAGGTGCTGTTCTACCAGCTCACAATCCAATCTATGCTTCTGGCCCTCATACTAGGGTGCCCCATTACCAGAAGATCTGTTTGGAAACTAATATCCAACAATTTTAATTGACAAATTGTTCTCTATTCATAATAAAGAACTCTTCAGTATAGTCCTCCCTCACCCCATCAGTTATTTATTTATGTTACCACCCAGAGGATAAGAAAGGTGAGAAGGAAGTAACTACAATTTACTGTCTGATTCCACAGTACATCCTCCCTCTCTTTCCCCTGTGCCTTTTTTTTCTGGTTGAACTGCTGTTTTAGGAGCTTTCCATTTTTTCAGAGCCAGGATAGACTGACTTCATTGCAGAGCCAGAATGCGTGATCTATGAAGCACAGCTTTATTTCTACAGAACATCATTACTATAGGGAAGCAGTATCCAGAGCCAATGTATATTACCAAGTTTGTGTGCTTGTACACACTGACAAATGTGCATATAGGAGAAGGTGAATGCAAAGGGAATGTCTGCATCATGGACAAAGTCTTACTTGACACCAGTTTTAGTGGCAGTCTGCATTCACTCTTCACAATGTCTAGTCCACAGCTTGAGGAAATCTGTGAGGGACCTGCACTTTGTCAGGGAACTAGGAGTGCTTAATACCTGCATAAAGAGAATACTGAGTTATAGAGTATTGGGTAGTAGCATTCAGTGTCATCCCTACACTGACAGGTCAAATCCACTACATGAAGAAGGAAGGAAAGCTACATACATGCATGCTGGATCCAGGGTTCTCTTTTTGCAAAGGCTGCAGACTTGTCAGACTTCCCCAGCAGAACAGGCACAGGTCACTGTCTAACTTTTGGCGAGAGTCATTTGTGCTGCCTCTCCAGAACAGGAACTGCCCAAGTCTGTGCAATTGAAACTAAGAACCTGTATGAAGGAAACAATGGCAGGTCTTTTCAGTGGATTTCTGCATGGACTCCCTATGAGAAGTTTAAAAGTAACAGTATGTATTCACCTCTGAAATACCAGTTAGCTCAGTTTCTGCCTTTCTGATGTTTCTTCATGATTGTAAGTGTGGCCAAATGATGCTTCTTGGTCATTCAGCCAGCAAGACCAAACCGTACAGAGGAAGGGCTTTTTCCCAAGAAACCTCCAAAATGTAACTTTTAAATTATTATTATGTAATGTAATTATATATATGTTTTATATTAATTATGTAACTTATATAATGTATAATATATGTTGTATATTATGTTGTGTTCTATATGAATTGTATAATTTAATTAATAATTTACTTATTAATAATTTTTACTTAACATTACTGCTTGTGCTTTACAGGTAGAGAAATTAAGCAACTTGCCCAAAATCATGCAGTGATTGAGTAGGGAATCAATTTCCTGTGCTGGAGGTCTAGGGATAATCTGACCTTTGTGTAAATGGGATTTCTTCTCCTCCCAAAAATCTGGGTACCTCCACAGGCAGCAGTCCATGACAGAAGTTTAGGACTTAGAAGTGAAGACCATCCCAGAGCCTGTATGACTCATGTTCCCATTGCTACTGGCCTCTAGAAGTGGCTGCCATGCCCATGCCCTTTCACTTGGAATTTCTTTACCCAGTAGAGCCAAGACCACATGGAATCATTTCGTGTTTAAATCCTAATAAGGGCATGGATGCATCCCTTTACATTGAAAGGAAAAACAGCTTATTTGCTGCTCTCCTGTTTTGAGGAATAAAATATTCTTTCCTTAGTGGAAAAAACCCTTAGTCAGGATGGTACAAAATATGGCTAAGTGGCTGGAGGAGCTCTGAGTTTTTACCAACACACCCTCTCCAAATCTTTTGATTTATCTCATCTTTAAAAGTAGACAGTGCTGTCCTCTATCATGCTGTTTGTGTCAGCCTCAGAGTGCAGACAATGGCATGAGAGTAATTTGATCAGTACCATTGCCTGTAATAAGCACAGCTACACCATTTTTTCATGTTACTTTTTTTTTTTTTTCCTAGGTTACAAATCAGATGCAAGGGGGAGGGCTTGTACAGTTGGTTCTTTTTTATGTCAAGCTAATTCAAGGAGGTCACAAAGCAGGATTTAAGGGTCTGTTCCTTTTTGCTGCAGCCAAAGAGCTCCCATTACTGCTTAAAATCAGGCATTAGCCACATTATGTCTCATATTTGGCAGTTTGTTATCTGAGTCTTGAACGATCAGATAACTCACCAGGACTTAGTGAGACCAGTGGAGTTAGGTCTGCTTGAGAATGCAGCCTGATGCCTTTATGGCTCAGCTAATGGATGCATCATTCTCTTCTGGCATTAGAGTCAGGCTCAGCATTTGAAATACTGCTGCTTCCCTAGAGCAAGATGAGACTGTGCTGGCCTCACCACAAAGCTCTGCATTTGTTCTGACAGTGCTTTCAGTTTCATCAGCCTGGGATTTAAGACTGTCAGGGAGAATTAGACACCCAACATGTCTGAAAGAAGAAGGTCTGATACAAGGCAAGATCTGAGTTCATGCATGGGATGGGATGATAACATTTGGGGCATGCATTGTTTGTGGTAGTTGTATAGCCTTTGCCTGCTTGTGTGTCTTCATTCCCCATGGATGCTTGTTGCTTGTGGTTAAGCTGGGAAAAGAAGCAAGGGTTTGCATGCCCCATTCCTAGTAAGTGCCAATTTATATGGCTTTCCTGAGGGTCTGAGACAGGCCTCAGGAGTTCTCTTCCTCGCTGACAATTTTGAGGCAGTCGTGAGTAGAGCTGACTTAATCTCCAGTGTAAAGTGATCCGTATGGGGCTGCAGGCCAGGCCAGCCCTCTTGCTGATGCAGGAGAGGGGCTGTGGCCTTCCTTTGACCATGTCAGAGTTTGGGGCAGACAGACTGGCTGCTGCTGGGGGAGATGTAGGGTATCTGGGGTGAAGCATTCCATCATTTCCATTGGATGTGGTTTTCCAGGGCTCCTTCCTTTTCCTTTCAGCACAACCTTGAGTCCCATCTCTGCTGTAGGCCTCCTTCTTTGCTAAAACAGCACATAAGTATGCCTACTCCTGCCAGGAAGCACAGACACAGATTATTCATTATCTGCTGAGAGGGAGACTTCATGGAGAAATTGTTTTTTCTCAGTTAGAAAGAAGGGAGGAAGAATGCAGCCCAACAGCTCCAGGCCACCACATTCAAATTCTCCAGGTTTTCCTGGAACTGTTGGCATGGTTTTCACAAGACCATCAGCCTAAACCAAGTACTGTGGAGCAGGTACAGTGCTTTTATGCTCTTGGTCCCAGTCAGACCTCCGAGCAGCCCATTAAAAATTAAGGACCATAATAGGGCTGAGTGGACTTTCAAAAGTGGCACATACATGTCTGTAGGATCTCACTTGTCATTTTACATCTGCTGGGTTATTTCAGTCATGCTCAGTAATACGAATGTCAATTCTGTCTCCCTGTTACATAGGCTGACCCTAAATTAGAGGAAGGATTCTTCAGCCAGAGATCAAAACAGAAAGATAGTCCAAAGAAAGGCCTGATGTGGTAAAGGCAGCTGACAAATTGCCTCTTGAATAGAACTCTTTGTTTACTCAAATGTAGAAAGCACAATGGGGTTTGTGAGTGGTTTCTATTGATGTGCGGAAACAAACTCTACAACTCAGATAGAGTTATAAAGCAGTGTGATGGTTTAGTCCCTGCTGGGGTCTGAGACCACGCAGCCGCTGCCCCTCCCCCACAAAGGGACTGAAATACAAAGCCCCGGGGCTGAGATAAGGAGAGGTTTAATACAACAGTGCAACAGCAACAAACCAAACAACAACAATAACAATAACAGTAATAACAATGAACAGAGCAAGATATCTACCGATACAGCAGTGAGAGGACTGGCTGTGCTCACTGATTCTTCCCGCGCTAAAGCACCTGGAGGTGACGTCAGCATGGTATATGAATAACCCGGCTACAGCTTCCCCCCCACTGCTGGGGAAACTTAACCCTATCCTAGCTAAACCAGGACAAGCAGGTATGTTTACTCCGGCCGGGGTGCAAGGGGATTTCTCCACAAAGCTTGCACCCCGTCTCTGGCAAGTAGCCAGATATTTATTACACCAAAGCATACATATTCATTAGGAAAGGCCGGGTTATTACAATTAGTTCAGGGAATAGGTGTGATTATTACAATTATTTCTCGGAACTCATTTGCATATTCCGAGCATGCGTAGTAGAAATAGGGTGAGGGTCTTTGGTGGTCAAGGGGAGAAGTACATGGTCTTCTTCACGGTGTCCGCTCTTTCCAGGACATGCACTGTGAAGCAAAGTCCAGGTGTCTTCTTCCTAAATCGGCGAGATCATCCTCCCTAGATAGCATCTCTGAGTCGTTTTGTTCAAGTTTAAGTTTGCCTATGTGCCCATTGAGGGCTTTGAGTCTGCTATCAGTGAGTTATCCTTTTAATTCATACCCCAGGGCTACCTGCTACTTTCTTCTCATAACCAATCCCCAAACTATCTGGTAAGCTACACTGAATCCACAGAACAGTCTGGGCAAGCAGGATTCTTAGGCAATGTTCAGAAATCATCATATGTTGCTATAAGTAAATAATTTGCAAGGAAAGTGGTCATTTCTCTGTATCACTATTCAGGACTTGTATGCCTGATTTCTTTCTTGGAAGCTTATTCTAGCTGCAGTGAAGGAGTTTTGGGGACAGAGACATACAAGTGTATCTTTCTGGAAAATCTCTAGAATGTTTTGTCACATTCTCATGTTTCTGATGAATCCCTGGTGTTGACTAATGGGTGGAGCTGAAAGCATTTTTTTCCTCTCTCTAATGAGTGGCTTGTACCAGTAAGATGCTATAGACAGAACCTACAAATTTAGACTATAAACCTGGCCAGCAAAGGCAAAAGTGGCAAAACAGTATTGCAGAGAAGCAGAGGATCAGCTTCATCATGCTTGTGTGTTTGGTCCAGCTGCATATCTGGCTAGAAAATTCTCTCTTGCTGTCTTCACATTTCCTGTGCTCTGATGGTGTAATCAGATTTTCATGCACTGTAATTTGCAGCAGGTATTATGTTTGTTTAGAAGGGAAGAAGCTAGTAAACTGCCTTCAATAAGGTGAAGGACAGTACTTCCACTTTCTTCAGTCAATCTCTAGCTGAATGACAAGGAAGACTTTCTCCCCCTGTCTACTTCGAGTTATGTTCATACAACATGGGTTTTTAGCTCAAGGTGGGAATTCAGATCTATAGCTTTAATTTAGCTGAATTTTGATCTGGAATTAAGGCTGGGAATTTTAGAAGAGCAAGGCTTCTGGGATATTCTCCATCCATACCTTATTACTACAATTGTAACTCTTCTCTACAGTTTTTTTTCTTCTGGCTAGCTTTGATAGGAGAGATGAATAAGAAGATTTAAAGCAGAAATAGAGAAAAATGTCTTTGAGGCATGCTCAGATCTCCACAAAGCTTGGACATGATACAGAGCCTTCTGGAAATCTGAGAGAACAGTTCCCTAACTTCACACAGGGCCCTGTCAGTCTGATGTGGTTTAGCAGAAGCAGGTTTACTTTAGTTAACTCCTAAAAGTTTGTCAGTGTTTTATAAGTCAGGAAGTACAACACCAATGCCTTCTATTCATGTGCCAGCTGGTCTTCCAGCCTTTGCAAATCTGTCTTTTCTAATTTATAGCGCCAGCTCACACTCCTAACTATTCTGTCTCTTTTAATAAAAGAGGCATTAATCTGTATGTGCTCTTGAAACAGTCTCTCAGTCTTGATGTGTGCTTTTGCTCTTCATTTGCCTTTCTCCCATGTCTTGAGAAAGGAGGCAGATTCCAGAAGAGGAACTGAGGACCACAGATCAAGCTGAGAGCTGCAAGGGAGGCTTTATGTTGAATTCTTTCTGGAGAAGTCTGGCCTGGACAGTGAGAGGGCTGTGGACTCATGTCTCTACAGGCATTTGAAAAGTAGTCATCCCACCCCCAAACCAGTGGTTTTCAATGTAGGAATAGGGTGCAGGTATATGTTCTATATCTTATGGGTTGTTGCAAGGGAAAATAATGTGCTGTTGTTAAATTTCAATGCATAGTGAAAGAGTCCCTTCTTCCTCCAAGAGTTTTGCTAGGGAAGGGTGATCTGCAAACAAAACCAAATGGAAAAGCACTGGTCTGCTTTTGGATGAATGACCACTCTTTTGTCATTCAGACTGGGTGTTTGGCAAGTGGTTTAAGCTGATTCTGTGCCACCACATGCTTTAGGTGTGGATTTGGAGGTGGAGGGAGGTAGGGAGTGCTTCAGTGCTTCACTTTTGACAGGTAGTGGGAGAATCCCAAATGAGAAACTTCAAAGCTATGCCCAGAGATAAGGATAGCCCTGCTCCTGCAGGACATCTGACACTGAGGGAAGGAGCTGGCATCTAACTGACTCAGAACTGCTCTGGAGGCTCTTTCCCTTGACAGGTGTGTGTGGTCCCTGTTTAAGCTTCCATTTTCTCTGAGATTTAGCACTCAATCTTGTTCGACAGGCTCAGTGAGTGTCAAGGAGAAAGGCCTATCACTTATGCTAGACATAATCTGCCTCTCACTCTGACATATCACTTTAGAGCCTGTGTAAAAGGCACTCTGCACGTTCCAGGCCCATCCAGAAGCTGGAGCCACAGGTTTGTTCACTGACCTTTTTGGCAAGAATCTCTGAGTGAATTTGGTTTTCAAAAGCAATCACAACAATGGGGCAAATCACAGATTATGAGAACTCAACACACCAACGTTTCTATTGATTTTTTCTGCCTTCTGGCTGTTCACTTGTGCTGTTCACATAAAATGGTCAATTCATGTTCCCAGCACCGCTTTTTGTCTCTGCTTGCCTCACAAATGCAAAACCAGATTTTAAAACAGACAAGACAATGTTCTCCTTCTACTGTCTGGTCCTGAGTTTCCAAAAGGCAGCTTCGCCCTGCAAAATACAGCTACTCCTCGAGCAAACCTAGGATTTTTGAATACTGAGCGCACTTAGAAAGGCATCAGGCAAAAGAGAAAAGGCAGGGTGCTTTGCCTTAGATTCAGCACTCCCACACTGTGTTAGAACTGGGAAATGACCTGCATAAAATCTTTCTGTCTCCTCTTCAATTTAATGATCCACATGAACACATGAATGTTAGAGGTATCACATGACAGGTAAGAAGAGCAAATATCTGACAGTAACACAGAGTTTGAACCCATTAGAATAATTTGAATCTGCTTAACGCAATTATGAATCCATACCCTTGATAAAACTTCTTTGATGAAAGGTTTTAGACTAAGGGACATATTTTTTAAGAAGTTTCACCACTTGGACAAACTTGAGACATTTTTGTTTCCAGTCCCAGTCATTTGGGCACCCCTTGTATTTTTCCTGTATTGTTCGTACATATTATTAAGTCAGGCAGAGACAGTATTTAAAATGCTGGCAGGACATGCAGTTCAAAGCTCCTTCCTGCCTATTTCTACAACATACCAAGTTGTCTTAATCACAGAGAAGTGTGAATAAGAGCACCAGCATAACCACAGTAGCTGTATGACAGATTGTGATTTGTTGTCTGCTTTTAGTAAGGGTGTCCAGAAATGAAAAAAAGTATACTTCAGGCTTAGTGAAATGATTTATTTGACTGACATGGACTGTCTTCATCTAGTGGTCTGAAGTAGTTTACAAAGAAATTTAAATTTTTGGTTCAAAACCTAAATTCATCAATTTCTCCCAAGTCAGATGTGAAATGGAGTTGAGGAATCAGCTATCGATATAGTGAGGGTGGAGGTAATTCAGGTGCAGAGAGACCATTAAAGGTGTGTTGTCTGTCCTGATAGCACCGAACAGCATGAAATCCATTCCCGTACCTCACACCTACATCCTGCAAGGTTTTAACACAAAATGCAGCTGCTTTTTTAGCAGAATTTCTTGACATTTACTCAGTGATGACTCAGAAACAACATGGTAAGCCCTGCACTGCTGTGCACGTGTAAGTTTGTACAGAATTCTGACAAAGAAGCCTGAAATAAAAAGTTCAAAGCTTCAACACTAAGTAAGCACATATTTAAAGGAGTTTGGTAAGAACCCCACAGGACAAAACTATGGCTCTTCCTAGTGCAGTTATCTTGCAACAGCATTGCACAATTCCTGTTGCCCCAATCTTTTGTAATCAGAGCATCATGACTGTGAAGCAAGGCAATTGCTTAAAAGATAACTAAAAATACCACAGCTCCTCTGATTAAAATCAAACCTAAAAGCTCTGAAGTGTTCGCTAATTGGAGTAATAGTTATTAAAGCACCTGGGTCTTGCCAGGAGATGCCAGGTCTCTCTGGTTTTACTGTACTCAAGGATACACTGAACAACTTCAGAATGTGAATAAAAATCAATCTGGAAGCTGCACAATGGGATGCCTGTGGTTCAGTGGTAACAAAAGGTACATTGGATTGATTTATCATGATTTTGATTAATAAAACACAATGCTATCTTCACAAGTCTGATTAAATCAGGTAATCTATGCACTTTGTAGTGATCATGCTCTTAAATGTAGCTGCCCTCCTGTAAAAACCTCCAGTCTTGCATGCAACAGAGTCCTGATCACAGTGGCCAAAACTTCTGATGGTTCCTGGTTTTCAAAAGTAGAACTCAAAGGCAAGAACCTCATTTGTAGTTATCGGTAATGCTTGGGAAAATTCAAGAGCTGCAATGGCTTTATAATCTGCAAAATATAGTAAGTACCACCCCAGTAAGCAGCCTTATCCTTTCTAAAGCAGGAATTACAGTGGTGCTTTTGTGACAGGGTGAAAGGTGAAGTAACACATAAGAATGGGTATAAATTCACCTTCAGTGTAGTCTGGAGAAGAGGATCTCAGTCTCAAGAAACAGCCTGGCCTTTCTTTCCAGCAATTGTCTTGAGTTAGGGCTATAAGATGATTCATTTGATCACCACAACCCTGGTGTCAGGGTTATTCCTGTCCTGAGGACACTGCTAAACAGATGTGCCAAAGTGAAAGGAAAAGCAGATGGAGAGAGGAGGTGTGGTGTGGGCTAGGTATATAACAGGATCTGAGTGACAGATTAGTAGGCTACTTCCTCCACCCTTTTTGAAAAATTGGTTTATGTTGTTACAAGCTCTTGTCTGGCTCCTTTACTCAGCCAGTTGCCTTGAGCTGGGAGGCAGAACATTTTAGGAGGATAACACCACAGCTAAGGCAAAAATACCCTGTGGTAGAGAGGTGTTGTTAATGATACTGCTATCCTAATGATGATAGCATTACTTAAATTTGTCATGCTTCCTATCATTTGTGCTACACTGTTCATTTAAGGAGCCATCTCACTGCAAAGACCACCAGAGAGCACAGCAAGAACAGGTACAAGCTTCTTTTGAGTCTATGTCCCTTACTGAATTTGGATTCCACACCACCCTCTACCTCCCAACCCCAGAGCAAAAAAAAAGTAAAAATAGAAACCCTATTATTCAAAGTCACAGTAGGTTCCTCATTATAAGCTTAAACAAGATAATATGTGCATGGATTTTTTTTCCACTTAAAAAACCATCCAAAATACTAGCTACAAATTAAAGTAACTGGCAATTTTGTTTAGAACTCAAACTGCAGAGAAATGTCCTACAGTATTTAACTTGTTTAAACGCAAATTTACAGATTAATACAGAAACAGTGATATTGTTATGCTAATCACAACATTTTTCATCTTTTTCACTAAAGGCTGATTTTTCCCTTTCTTTTGCTTCTGTAAGAGCTGTTGTGCTCTGATTCTTTGTTCTGAACCAATGAAAGTATTCTTCGGGAAAAATGCAGGGTTGTTTTCCCATGGATATTGCACATACTGTAAAGGAGGAAGCTTCACAATACTTTCTGTGTGGATAGTTAAACTTGTTTTGTTGCTGTATGAGTGCACTGAATGTTTTTTTATGGTTTATCTGACCCAAGATACCAGCCTTGCTGTTCCATGACTGCTCTTCACACAGCCTATAGGTGGGATTTCTTTCTTGAAACAATATCACTAAATTTCCACTGTCAAAAAAAATGTAAGAACCTGATATTTTATGTAATATCTTCTTACATGATTAGAAACAGTCACTATATATGAAATGGAGTTCACAATATTTTGTTTGTCCTTTGACTCTTTAAGTCATAACTTAAATTTTGCTTAACTTACATCATTAACTTATGCAAGTTAAAGGAGCAAAATGCAAAAGTCAAGCCAAGATTTAAAGGCATTATCTCCATAAAAAAGGAACTTAAATGTGTGTACAGATGGTGGTAGATCTCTGTCACCTGTTCCCAAGGCCAGTTGTGCAGCTGCCAGTCACTCCTAGTCCTCAGCACCATTCTGGACAGCAGCCTTGTGTCTGACGAGCTGCTGGATTCTGTCAGGTGCAGGAGTAGAGTGCTATTGGCAGAGCTTAAACACAACAGAGGCTCTTGTGATACAGCTCAGCCTTACAATCCTGAGACATAAAGTATCCTATAGTTGTACTTCAGACCACAGGCACGATACCATGATCTCCTTTACTCCATTTAAAGTTAGTAGCACTAGGTGCTTCCATGTGTCTCCCATC
Source organism: Strix uralensis (assembly GCF_047716275.1). NCBI lineage: Eukaryota > Metazoa > Chordata > Aves > Strigiformes > Strigidae > Strix > Strix uralensis. Next base: position 64,539,152 of record NC_134012.1, read on the forward strand.
TCCTGGCTCTCCATTGTGCTCTATATAGAAACAGTCATAGTGCTTATAAACTGATGTAAAAACAGTGCTCTACCAAACAGCTTTGTCCTTGATTAGCCAGTATTTCCACCCTGCTTGGCCCCTGTCCAGGGTCATGTACATACAGATGTCCACACTGCTCTGGTGCAAGGAAGCAGCTTTGACAACATGCCATCAACATGCTGTGCTTGTGATCTAGACTGTCTAGGAAAATAAATGTTCTCTACTAGCAGGTGGAGAGCCTGTAAGGTTAAAACCCTTGTTGGCCCTTCCCTGGCATCATCTGCTATGTTACCCACCCTTCCTCTGACAAGGTGAGTTGCCTGTGCTTTCAGAGGCAGATCTCAGACAAATGATCCCAAATACTTCTGAATTGATACTCTCATGCTTCATGTACAGGATAGGCTGTAAATTGGTGTCTGCTATGGCTAACTATGTTGTAACACAGAACTGCACAGCCAGCTCTTCAAGGACCTAAAATACCTACCTAGAAAGTGTAGGAAAAAATCTTCTTTATCATGGGAGACTTCAGCTGAATGTATAGTTGCTACTACCAGTACTAAAAGCAATCTTGGAAATATTTTTCGTAGCTCAAGAGGTGTTACTTTCACAGGGAAATTCTGTATTAGACTTCATCTTGATAGATAAGTAGGAAACTGTCTCAGTACTTAAAGGTGGATGATTCTTAGATGCAACTCAGCATGTCCTGAATATATTTGCAAAGCTAAGTTTAAATAAGCAGATAACAACTATTTAGTATTTCTTATGGGTGGCTTTAGAAAGTTCAAAACAATAATGGGCTAAATGGGCTAGAAGATCATATTTAACCAGGAAAAAATTTGAAACTGTTGAAGAAATTTTATCGGGTGCATGTCCACATTATAGAAAAAATCCTGATAGTCTTGGAGGGAACAAAAGTCAACATTAAAAATAGAAAACACGCTGGAATGAAGAAAATGTGGGAGAATAATACAATCAAGATGGTAAAAAGCACCAGAACTTATAAATGAAGATAAAAAGCAGAAGCAGAACTTCAGAACTGGCAGAATTAAAAGCTATAAAATGGATTTTTTTTTTTTAAATGCACCAAGAAATAATCCTTCCAATAATATTAATCTGCTATTAAATGAATTCTGCACAACTGCTAATGGTGCTGAAAATTGTTTTCTGGGTACAGGAGGCACAAACAATGCATATGAAATGAAAAATTTTAAAAGTCATTCACAGCCAAAGGTGATGCTAAATAGCAGCTCTGATGTGAAAAGAGCAAACTTAGATACTGTAGATACTAGAGATTGGGCCAGTTAGATGGATATATCAGAAAAAGAAATACAGATAAGATAATACCAGTGAGCCTGCATTTGACAATCTGAGGTCAGAAGACAGAATTGATTCTTGTGTGCAGTTAGAGGTTAGGTTCATAATATAACAGGGAATTCTTAGGCTTGTCACAGTATCGCTTCTGAATTGTTAGCCTTAAGTACATATTAAATAGATAAAGATTTTGCAAACAGAATCCTTGTCAAATAGATAGTTTGCAAGTCTTGCGAATGATTAGTCCTTGGCCCTAGACCTAGTGAATGTTTTTATTAAGGAGATAAAGACAACTGTGTATAGAAAGAACAGAAAATCTATTTCCTTTTCTGCAGGCCAGATTAAAAGCAAGGAATAACATCCCATGAAAAACTCAATGTGAATCATCATGTGACAAATACAATGCTGTGGGCAGAGTTAATTTCAGCCATCAAGCATGTAGTTCAGTGATGAAAATAAAGGCAGATCCAATTCTTCCAAAAATTGCAGCTTTATTCAGATCCGTTGTTGGTTGATTATTAATAAAATAATTATTAAAAGAAAGAGAAGGGGAAAAAAGGCATTTGATTATAAAAATATGTTTCCTAAATATGTTTCCTACAGTTGAAAATAGCTCTGCATTCTCTCAGACAATTAAAGGCAAGAATGAAACACTTAATTGTGCTTTAGATGATGTTAGGGTAGGAGCACAGCTCTGCTTGCTAATGACTCCACTTCACTTAGGTGCCCTTAAGCCATTGGTGCTGCCATAATTGAATCACCAAGTTATCTGAAATCTTTCCCCTTTCCTGGCAGGAGTGAGGAGAGGGAGGGGAGTAAAAGCTTGCAAGCTCCCTGGACCAAGTTATTCCTCTCTTTCAGAGGAATAGACAGCTGGAGAATGAATTTTAGACAAATTTATGCTGACTGCCTAACATGTATTTCTGTTTTGGTCAATGGGACATTATAGACCTGAAGTAAAATCACAGTTAAGTGAGAAGAATGTGTGTTATGGGCAGCTCTGAAAGTTCTATCAACTGATTGTCAGAGAAGAAAATGTTGCTAAAAACACTGATGTTGAAGACTTTTGAGGAAAATGCATCAATTTGAAAGAGATTTCACCTAGTAACAGAAGAATCGAATGTTTCTGGCCTGATGAAACAGCCCTATCTCAGGAAATATTTTTCTTTAATATTGAAATAGCTCTTCATTGACTCATTGTTGAAAGCCAGTGAAAAGACCAGTGTAAGTGGAATGTCTTAATTTTAGTAAAACAGATCCATTCAGCCTCTGTTTGAAAATCATGTTTTGTTAAAGCCAATAGCAAAACTACCATTGACTGTGGTGCAAGGTAAGGTCTAAATAGCTGGTGATAAAGAACTCAGCACAGCAGAGAAAAGATGTAGAACAAGGAGGCAAAATGGGTTAAGTGATATCATCAGGATGACAGCAATTTAGTGGCAAAGCTGGAACAAATCTGTATTCCTTAAATTCCTGTATCTGCTTAACTGTATGGCTTTTCAGTGTGAGAAGGTTATCCCACTGATTTCCAACAGTGTAAGAAGAAAAGAAATCTAATTGAGACACTATTCATGTGGTGTGGAGAAAAACAAAGCAGTCATGTACTTTAGACCCTGACAGACTAGGCAAAACAGACTCCCTTGTGAAAATGCTCTGAAGTGTTTAGCAGAGTCATATTTGTAAAATTTATTCAATTTAGTAGAGATGAGGAGAAGAAATAAGATAAGAAATAAGTCTCAAGCCTGATCCCCTGCTCAGAGAAATCACTGAGAGCCTTTCATTACTGTTAACTGGAATGGATTGATATTTTTAGGAGGATTAAGTTAGCTTGAAATCACAGTTAAAAAAGCAATTTTATATTCAGAAACATAAGTTTGTATTATGATCAGAGGACACAAAGTAATAAAATATGGCCCCTGTGCTTTGAAGATTTGTAAAATGTAAATTGGTAAAGGGCATGGATGTGTAGGCAGAGCAATTAGACATAAGTATATATGATACATTCACAGAACAGAAAATTAGAAAGTCAGCTCTGACCTGTATCTTCAGACAACGTAAGAAAGGTCAGTAAAGTCTCATTATGACAACCATGTTTAACTCAATCATAAATACCAGCATGGTAAAATATATTTTATGTTTATCTGGTATGTATTTCATGAAAAGTCAAGATCTTTTTTTTATTCTTTAATTATACACTTCCAAAACATAACAAAGAGCTGACATGTTTCTGAGCTTTTTTTTTGCCAATTGCAAATTACCAGTAGTCATGACATGCACATACTGAAAAAGTATTCATAACACATTTCAGGTTTGCCTAGAAAAGAGACACAGAAGCCAAATGAGAGATTGTAAAGAACTGATTTCACTAAATATTGAAGAGTCAGTTGTTTTTTTAAAAAGTCTTGAAAGTTGAAAACACAGAGAATGGGAGGATAATGACAGAAGTGTTCCTCTAAGCGTATGCTGTCCCAACTCTGCACTACAACTTTGAATGAGAGAAGCTAGTTAGCAGGCAAGTCCTCCAGGAGTCAAACTTCTTTGCTGAGTCCAAATAAAGGTAGACCTCTGATTTCCGTGTGGCTATAGAGTTAGCTGTATATACGTCTTTAATTATATATAATGAACAATTAGCAGAGTATCTAACTGTGCTATATTTGGTTGAATAATAACTTTTTTAGTGAACAAGCGCTCTTTCAGACTAAAGAATGGTCACGTCCACCTACAACACTCACTCTGTCTTCCACGCTCTCTGGAATTTAATCTTAACACAGCAGATCTTTCTCTATCTGTGATTGAAAGAGCATCTGAGGTATGATGATGCAACATGGAAGCTCAGAAGAATGTACAACACTTGCATCCATCTCAACAAATTTTCAGAGATGCCCAGTAAGGGTGGGATTTGGCAAGTCACCCTAGCAACTCATCAGAGAGGGAGCAGGGATGTAGGGTTTTGCAGGCATTATGAAATCCTTGTCACAGTTTCACATGTGTTGCAGTGCTCTATGTGCAGGTTGCATCCATTTTCAAGCATCATGTCTGAAGTCTTTCAACAGAATTGGAAATGCAAAATATAACACATTAAAAAAGAAGAAATGTTACATCCACTCACAGAGAAGAGCTAAATGTGACAGCCTTATGCAAGCTTGGTTTCATGATGTTTCCTAAACTGCTGGTGGTTGAAAATAGTTGATGCCAGAGGCAGGATCACTTAAAATTACCCTAATTCTTACAATCCTTCTCAAAGCAGCAACTTCTAGCCAGCTAAAGGACCCTCGATATAACACAGTATTATGGTTCTGCTGTAGCATTGCATTCCTGCTACTCATTTTGCTCTGTGGTTTTGTTTGGGTTTTTTTCCTTTCAAAGCACAGACTATGACTTATCTCTACTAGATAGAAAGAAGAGACCAAGTCTGGGCTGTTAGCACTGGTGACTGTGTCTTCCTCTGCTCTGCTCTGCTCTCCTCTCCAAATAGGTTCCATTGTTCAAACCACAGCACAACTATTCTGCTCAAAGCCCAGCAGTAGACTATGTTATGATTTTTGTCTTCTGCAGTGAAGGAAGCTGTTACTAGAGGAGTGCCAGGGCTGGGAAGAACTTGAGACACTGAGACAGGGTTGTGGAAACTTGAAGGTATTGGCTGGAGGACAAAGTCACTGTAGTTTTCTAGATACTATATACCAGAAAAATACTATGGGGATGAGATATTTGCACAGCATGGTGCTTTATCCTGCACTTGATTCCACCAATTATGGACCTCCACACACTTTTCCAAGGCTCCTTTCTCTTCCAGGCAAAACAGTAACACCCCTGTTTCCCCACCTCTGCTGCAAGAAACATATGGTGTACTTTTTCACAGATTGTCCCAACACACAATTACTGGCACCATTTCTTCAGACTGTCATAAAGTGATACCTGATGAAAGCTCATTCTTGTAGCAAAATCTTAATTCTCCCCAGAAACTGAAAATGTTCTCCAGAACTCTGACTGGCCATTGAGATTTAAGTACTCTGCAACCATTCAAAGCTTAAGACTCATTAACTCCCTTCAAGGAGTCAGTCTGGGAGGCCTCAAATTTCAGGAGACTAGTGGTGGCAGACCAGTGCCCAAAGAAGAAAGTTGCTGGGAGATGACCCTACTGCACTGTGGCTCAGGATGTACAGAGAAAAACAGCCAAAGTTTGTTCCCTGAACTTTTCCCTGTAGGAACTTTCCGGTTTAGCAGCATCACTTGACAAGGTCCACAGGTCACTGAGAGAAGCAGGGATAGTTAGTGAGGTGGGACACCACACTTGACATTGAGGGGTAGATAGTGAGTATTGTCATCCTGACTGGTAAGGCATTAACTCTGTGGAAAGTCTTTCATGTTAGACAGGGTAGACATACTTTCCTTTTCCCAAAGAGTGCAAGAACAGGACCTAGTGAAGCTGATCTTTTGGTTCCTCAAAGGGATAGGCCCCACATTTAAAAAGAGCTAAGATCTGTCATGCAGCAAAAAGTCTTGTTGTAGGGAAACGAGAATTGCAGGAAGACTATCCTGAAACTACATCTAAATTGAATCCATGCGTAAGTAATCCAAGAAACATATTCAGTCAGAACTAAATCAGTGTGGTTTGGCCTTCATTTTAAAAGACTCTTTCTTTCTTAGCTGTTAGCTGAGAAATGATAGTGTGTAACATAATACACATTGGAACTGATTGGGACATGCTATGGTGAATCTCACAGCTGTTGCCAGCTTTCATTAGCAGAACCCAAATGTATTCCCAGGCTGTTTCCATTTCTGCAGAAGGAATTAATTACACCTAAGGGAAGGAAGTTTGAGAGAGAAAGAGGGAAAAAAAGGAAGAGGAACCTTGCTTTCTAAGTTTAGTGAATTGGTCAGAATGAGAACAGGTAATTCAATATCTATTTGAAAAAAAAAAAGAACTTCACAGTGGGCATCTACTGAGTTCAGAGCGAGAGTGAAAAGAACTCAGCTGAGGAGGAAGCCCTGGGAATATTTGCTATCATTTTAGGGATAGTCATGTTCATGAAGTGGCTTTGCCTTATCAAGCTTTAGCTATCAAACTCTTCATTGTGTCCACCTGAGCTGGTGGTCAATTATTCCTCAACAGGGAAAGATGCATATCTCAAAGTACGATGTCCTAGGTGCCTGCCCTAGGACAGGATGTACTGCTGTCCACAGTGTATGTCTTTCCTCACAGACTAGAAGAGTTCAGAAAGATGCTTAACTTGTAGCTGTCAAACTGATCAAGCTGCTTATGGGGAGTTTCTTCTTCTATTACCAGATTCATTGAAAAGCCTTTGTGGGCAGAGTGCCCAAAATGGGACAACATCTTGCTAAATAATCTGATTAGTTCCTCTTAATTATGGCTTTAAACCAACTACAAGTTTGCAGTTCATGTCTCAATCTGGAGCTGGAACTAACTGTTCAGCACACGGCAGCCCCTGGCCTCTTCTCACAGAGGCCACCCCTGTAGACCCCTGCTGACAGCACCTGGACATGTAAACCCAATATAGTGTGTCTTCCCAGGCTTTGTCCTTTGTGCTGTAGAAATGCCCTGCATTTTTAAAGCATGGTGCTCTAGTGCATGGAGCTTTTGCTTTTGTTTTGAATATACTTTCCAGATGATATCTCAGCAGGAAAAGCCACAAGGGAAAGTGGGAAAAATACTGCTAATGTCTTCTAATTAAATTCATTGAAACAAAACAGCTTTCTGCTTCCTATGTTCTTCATTTTCTACAGCCTTGTTGTCCCTCCTCCAGCATGAGCTGGCACCTTCTTCTTTTGGGAGCCCCACATCTGCTCTGATAAAGGCTGAGAAGTTAGTGCCCCTGAAAAGTAATTTTCCAAACACAAGCCTGAACAGCTAGACACAGCATTACTGAATAATAACATGGTGTCTTCAGGCTTGCTGTGCTGGGAAACAGGTGTGTGATGAAATATTGATGGATACTCTAGAGATCAAGAGGGTGTTTTTAGAGCCAGCTATGATCATGTTGTCAGTTCTGTCTTCATACAATCAGAGACTGTGTGTCTCTAAAGCTCCTGTTTTTTTATCCTGACATACCTGTGGGAAGGGCTGGTTTATTTCTGGGGAGAGAACCAAGTCAAACAAGAGTAGGAACTGGGACTGAGGAACCTGCCACATTGGGAAAGTGACAGGCAAGCTGTCACCAGTAAGGATACCCAGAAAGTATGAGTATATAAATAAGAGGGAAATTTTCTACCAGCAAGAAAATGCACACCATGTTTCCCACTCTCCCTGAAACAACAATTAGAAGCTTGTGCCCAGCTTAAAAATCTGCAGTGTTTTCCCAATGTGCAAACTTCCTATCCTCCCACACTCTACAAGACCCTTTGGCAGAAATCCTGCAGCTGGGGGATTTCAAAGCACATCAGGTCAAGAGCAACAAGTGCCAGAACTCACACATCTCACCGTTTGCTAAGCAAGATCTGAAAGGTAATCACAGGGGAATATACCTGGCTTGACCTGTTGAAGTGGAGCCAGGAGCAGTCCATCAGTGGGCATGACACAACATCTCCTTTCAGTCCTGCAACCCGGCCAGCTCAGACACAGAACATCATTTCTGCTTGTCTTTTTTCTTGTCCTGCCCTGTCTCTTGGTTGGGCTAAGTCAGTTGCTGGCTTCAATGTTTTGCATACAGAGAGCCCTTTCTTTCTAGTGCTTCTCAGTAGCAACAATATTCCTTCTGCTACTATCAGAGTTTCTGTTTTCCTCACTGCATTTGTGCTAACTTCTTCTGTTTGTACTTGCATGGTAGTAATTTTTGAAGTACTCTACTTTTAGTAAAAGAGCCACTTCCACTAACATGGGACTTCTATAGTGGTAGCAAACACTGAGATTTGAAAGGGGTTTTCTCCCTGCTTCTCAGCAAAAACTATTACATGAAAAGATCCCAAATTTTAGCAGCAATTTGGATAACTAGAACCTTCACCAAATTTGCTGAGGCTTTGGCAAAAAAACCCCAAACAAATCAGATGATACAAAAAACACTCAGGTGTGTTTCAGTGAAATGTATTCTTAGTTGTTCTTTGTAATTACTCTTTACAAAGAAGAAAAATAGTTCATTAATAGCCTGAAGAGATGGAAATTTCTGAAGTGATAGCATTCTCACTGGTTCATGGCTCTGATAGGCATGCACAGATATTTTATGAGGGAAAATTATGGGAAGGTCAGGGACATGGAACAACATGATGAGCTGAGTGTGTTTTGATATGCATGATCACATGCTTCTGCAGGCTCAATTACTGATGTGTTTCCTTCCAACACTGTCTGCCACTTTGTGTCATCTAAGGCTCAGTTTTGGTGTGATTATAACGTCTCTCTCTCACCCCTCCCCCAACCCCACCCAAGAGTGCTGTAATTCTTATTAATGGTGTCAAAGTGCTCAGACAATACAAAAAAGAGAGCCAGCCTTCATTTACCTAGCTTCAGCTAAGATAATATGAGCATGGCTGGGTATCACTTAAGTGAGTACTTAGAGCTGCTGCTTTTTGAAACTGACACAACAAAAAGCCAACTTGCCACTGCAAAAGATCCCATTCACTTCTCTGTCAGAAAAAAGCACCCAATCAGATCTAGAGAGGGAAAGAAAATGGGCTTGTGACTCTTGTCCTGACTCACTATCTGGAGGATGAATGCCTCCACCCAGCAAGACATTAACATTTCAGCTGTTCCATTCCCTTCTATCTGAATTGCTATGAGAGGGCAAGAAAAACTTCAGGTCACAACCAAGAGCACAAGAACCTTTGAAAATTATTATAATAACTGTTCTCCCTTGAAAAGGCTTCTTTCCCTACTTTAATATATATAAGTTGATAGGAGCAAGATGAAACTCCGTTGTCTTGTTGCCATAAAACAGAGGCATGCCTACGGGAAACGTACAGTAGAGTCAGCAAGCTCTTCTAGATGAGGTTTGTTTCTCCCTTTAGCTGTACAGCTCTTAGCTTGATGTGGGTTGTGAGCTTCATGGGATCTGTCCCTGCTCACTTGTCACTGACAGTGCTAAACATCTGTTCTCTGACCACAGCCAGTCAACAGAAAGGATGAGAAGAGGTCAACAACTGATTCCACCTGGAAGAAATTTGAAATATGTACCTCATCTCTAGCATAGCTTTTGAGCTATCAGCCAAAGCTGGTTGCAAGCTGTTGTAATGGTGGGAGTTTTATTATGCAGTGGCTGTTCACAGGTTACAGCACTTCTCCAAATTTGTAATGGCAGCCCAAACTTGCAGCACTATAGATCTTGAGTGCATCCCTCTAGCACTGTAACACCATGAATGCTCTTCAGTTGGATTGTTAAAATGCACCAGATATTCTCCATTACTAACTTCCATTCAATACAAACATGACATCGACAGCCTCTTGGGGAGCAAGGAAACTACCTTGAATTACAAAAGGGAGAGGCTGATGTGCCTCAAAAAGATAAGAGAAAGATAAGTAATTTGCCCTTCATTTTTTCATGTCCTGTGAAGGGATACAACATGTGAATAAATACTCATACTTTCTTAATTGCTCTTTTTGAGTGTCAGAAGTGTTCTTCATATTTTTAAAGCATTTTGATGTCAGAGTTCTCCTCTCTGTTGCCGGCTAATGGGATTGAGAAGTACTTTTTGTACTTCCCAGAGCATTGTATGTCAAAGGTTTGAAACTAATTGATTAACTACCTTTGATTTTACTAAGTCTTGGCTCTGAGCTTGTGGCAATGCCTTGATCTCCACAGATGTATTGCCAGATTGTGTGTGCTAATTAGATCCTAGCCACAATGGGATGTGGCACTATTTATTCAACACAGAAGAATCCCCAAGGAGTTGATGACAAAAATTAAATAGTGTCACAGCAAAGACTAAAGCTAATCACTAACTAATCTTTTCTGAGCTCTTACTAATGCAGAATTACATTGTCTTGTGCTGTTAGCAAAGTCAGCATTGAAAACATTGGTGTAGATTACTGAAGGAAAAAAAAATCTTAGTGAAAAGTTTGAGGGAGCTTAATGTCTTGTCAAACTCATTTTATCAATCCAGGGGGATTAGTGAGGACAGAATAACCTTATGAGAATGGTGTGGAAGCAACTTCTTATATTTCAATGTGGCATCATTATAAGCAGTGACTGTGTTTCAGAGCAGACAGAGCAGACTCTTTCACTGCAGCCTCTTTGGAAGGGTAAATCTTACTGAAGTACTCTGTCCACCAAGAAGAAATGAATTCTCTCCTATACAGGTCACAGAGAAAGCTGGGAAAAAAATGTAGAGGCATACCTAGATGTCAGTCTAGTGCACTATTTTCCTTCCAGGTTAGTCCCCAGGATTCTCAACAGTGGTAATATGAGTGCTCCATTTATATCTGGGACTGTTAGTTGGCTTTCTTCTAATATTTTGGAATATTTTTTTTTGCTTGTGTAACAATTAAGCTATGTTTATGATCTGTTGTCTTTGTTAGATAGATTTTAATCTGCTATCTAATAGAAGAGTACAGTTGAATGCAACTGTCCCTCATAGTGCTGAACTACAGTAGAAAACATAAATTTAGCTGGAGCATACTTTCAATCATGTACAACAATATCCCTTCCAGAACGCTTTCTAGGTTCCTTCTTGATCTGTCATGATGAGCTCTGTTATTTGCCACTTTTCTTTGCAGATAACACACTCCTACATATTCAAGATCACTTTTTAGTGTACAAAATGCCAAGGACAACCTAAAGTTCATAATAGTAAGACCTGACACATGCACAGAGAAATGAATGCAACATGCTAGAACAAAACTGGCACTCAGAAACTGATTTTTTTTAAGGCTACTTTTAGTGGCCTCCCAGAGATTTGCAGAGACATCAGATGCAGAGAGCTCACCTAGTTTATCTACTGAGAGATGAACTTCAAGTGAATCAGCCATTTAGGATTCAGCCTCTGAATTTCAGCTGGCTTCAACCTTCAGTCTGCCAAAGTGCTTGTGAACAGTAAGGCAATGAAATTATGAACTCTAGCAAGCACAAAACTAGCAACGGAGAATGATAATAATTTCTAAGCCTCATGAGCAATCATTGAGTTCCCTATCGCCCTGGAGAGCACAAACAATATTTCTTTTGACAGTTATCTGCATCTTCACCTTGCTTAGCACCGTAAGACAAAGCTGACTCCTCATCCTGCAGTGGACTGCTCCTAATCCGCTGGAGCACATATATTATGTTCTTGTAGAAACACAAACCCAGACCTACACTGACTGGACTAGAGCTCTCAAAATAAGATTAAATAGTGCAAAAATAAAAACTAAAAAAAAAAAAAAAAGAAAAAAAAAGAGCTTTTCACATATGACAAAAAGAGACTATGGAAAATAGTTATATGTACTGCAGCATCCTGGGGAATTAATTTACCAGCCTTGTACTAAAAGGAAGGCTTTCATATGGCAAAGCAAAAAATTACAGGAGGCAGAAAGGAGAAGGAGCAGCTTGTACTCCATGTTCTAATCTTGCAAAGTGCAGACATAAACATAGAGATATCCTATGGATTTATTTATGCTGTCATATACATAGCCCCAACATAAATTCTTCTATACTTATACAAGCAACTGTATTTGTATATTTCCAGGGTCCCTGCTATTGGTTTCTGGGAAGTTCTTCTTAGAAAAAAATAAATGCAGACATTGGAAACACAAGAAATCATATCCCACTTTGGCTAGGAGCACACTGGAAGATGCCTCTGTTCCAATAGGAACCTTCTGCAACTTGACCCCAGCCTGGTGATTATGGAGCAAAACTGAATTTTCACTGTAACCTACAAGCAATTTAACTGTAATTGTTAGTGTGGAATATGTAACTTTTCTTTCTTCTTGTCCTGTGTCAGCTGCTTTGAAGAATAGAATTGACCCAGATTTTCCTAACTGAAGCTGCAAGTTGGGTTCTAGGGGACAGATTTTCCTAAGGACCTAACCAGCTTAGGAGAACAATATGTACACTACTTATCTTGGGCCCAGTGGTCATGAGTCAGTGTGGTGATTTCAGTCAACCCTCCAGGTACCTAAAATCAATATTTTGATTCTGATCCTATGTTCTTCTTCATGAGTCAGATATTCTCTGCTTACTCTGAAGATTTCTTCTCTGATTACAAGATGGAAGTCTTTGCTGTTCAGCAGTAATTTAATTACCTCTGCTACTGAAACTTTCTAAATCTCATTCCCTCTCACTGATGCTGACCATTATACAGTAAGACATTGTTTTAATATGGATGCTGCATACATAAGAGGAAGCAAATTAACATATTTGCAAATACAGAAAAAGAAAATATGTTTTCTGCTGAGTATTCTGGAAAATTCATGACACTTGATGCCTATGCCTGTTCTTTCTCATAGAATCTTGCTTCCCAAAGAGGAGTAAATTTTTTCACAAATTGTAGTTCACACCACCTAAATGTAGTAACAGGAAAGAAACCTTTTGACTGGGAAAACCTAGCATAGTACAGGCAGTTGAGCAGTAAGTAGAATGGCTAGTTTGCTTCAGCACAGAGTCAGCATCTGTAGAGGATCAAGGCAAAACATGTTTCCCATCTCTTTTAAATATATATCTCTGGTTCTACCTCCATTGAGACCAATGGAAGGATTCCCCTTGATCTGAGTTTGCAGCAAATTCACCATGTCCTCTGCAACCAAGAACCAGATGCATCTCTGCATCACAGAATCACAGAATCATCTAGGCTGGAAAAGACCTTGAAGATCATCCAGTCCAACCATTAACCTAACACTGACGGTTCCCAACTATCCCGTATCCCTAAGCACTATGTCAACCCGACACTAAAATACCTCCACCACTGCCCTGGGCAGCCCATTCCAACGCCTAACAAACCGTTCTGTAAAGAAATACTTCCTAATTCAGTCTAAACCTTCCCTTGCGCAATTTGAGGCCATTACCTCTTGTCCTATCACTTATTACTTGGTTAAAGAGGCTCATCCTCACCTCTCTGCAACCTCCTGTCAGGTAGTTGTAGAGGGCGGTGAGGTCTCCCCTCAGCCTCCTCTTCTCTAGACTAAACAACCCCAGTTCCCTCAGCTGCTCCTCGTACGACATGTGCTCCAGACCCTTCACCAGGTTCGTTGCCCTTCTCTGGACATGCTTGAGTAATTCAATGTCCTTTTTGTAGTGAGGGGCCCAAAACTGAACAGAGTAATCGAGGTGCAGCCTCACCAGTGCCGAGTACAGGGGTAAGATCACTTCCCTGTCCCTGCTGGCCACGCTATTTCTGATATAAGCCAGGATGCCATTGGCCTTCTTGGCCACCTGGGCACACTGCTGGCTCATGTTTAGGCGGCTGTCAATCAACACCCCCAGGTCCCTCTCTGACTGGCAGCTCTCCAGCCACTCCTTCCCAAGCCTGTAGCACTGCTGGGTGTTGTTGTGGCCAAAGTGCAGCACCCGGCATTTGGCCTTATTGAAACTCCTACAGTTGACCTCAGCCCATCGTTCCAGCCTGTCCAGGTCTCTCTGCAGAGCCTCCCTACCCTCGAGCAGATCAACACTCCCACCCAGCTTGGTGTCATCTGCAAACTTACTGAGGGTGCACTCGATCCCCTCGTCTAGGTCATCAATAAAGATGTTAAACAGGAGCGGCCCCAAAACCAAGCCCTGGGGGACACCACTCATGACCGGCCACCAACCGGATTTAACTCCATTCACCACAACACTTTGGGTGTGGCCATCCAGCCAGTTTTTTACCCAGCAAAATGTGTGCCCATCCAAGCCACAAGCAACCAGTTTTTCTAGGAGAATGCTGTGGGAAACAGTGTCAAAAGCCTTGCTAAACTCAAGGTAGACAACATCCACAGTCTTTCCCTCATCCAATGAGCACGTTCCCCTGTCATAGAAGGAGATCAGGTTTGTCAAGCAGGACCTGCCTTTCATAAACCCATGCGGGTTGTCCCGTATGTGTTGTGTGATGGTACTCAGGATGAGCTGCTCCATCAGCTTCCCGGACACTGAGGTCAAGCTGACAGGCCTGTAATTTCCCGGATCATCCTTCCGACCCTTCTTATATATGGCCGTCACATTGGCCAATTTCCAATTTCCAATCTGTTGGGACCTCCCTGGTGAGCCAGGACTGCTGGGCTTTCCATTATTTGATGGAACGTGATTTGGCAAGCACCCCAGCCAGCTCCTTCAGCACCCTCGGGTGTATCCCTTCTGGTCCCATAGACTTGTGAATGTCTACGTGATGCAGTAGGTCACTGACTATCTCCTCCTGGATTGCGGGGAGGGGGTGTCGTTCTCCCAGTCTCTGTCTTCTGGCTGAGGAGGCTGGATTCCCTCAATACAACTAGTCTTGTTATTAAAAACTGAGAAAAAGAAGGCATTAAGCACCTCAGCCTTTTCCTCATCACTTGTTACCATGTTTCCTCCTGTGTCTAGCAGCGGATGGAGACTCTCCCTGGTCTTTCTTTTGCTGTAGAAGTACTTATAGAAACATTTCTTGTCCTTGATTGCTGAAGACAGATTAATTTCTAGCTGGGCTCTAGACCTCCTGATTTCCACCCTGCATAGCCTCACAGCATCTTTATAATCATTGTGAGTGGCTAGCCCCTTCTTCCAAAGGCCGTAAACTCTCCTTTTCTCTCTGAGTTCCAGACAAAGCTCCCTGTTTAGCCAGGGTGGTCTTCTCTGTTGCTGGCTTCTCTTACAGCACCTGGGGACAGCCTGCTCCTGAGCCATTAAGACTTCCTGCTTAAAGAGTGCCCAGCCTTCCTGAACCCCTATCCCCTTCAGGACAGTCTGCCAAGGGATCCTTTCAAGCAGGTGCCCAAACAAGACAAAGTCAGACCTTTGGAAGTCCAGGATGTCATTTCTGCTGCCACCTCTCCCAGCGTCTCTAAGAATAGAGGACTCTATTATTTCATAATCATTGTGCCCTAGTCGGCCTCCAACCACCACATCATCCACCAGTTCTTCTTCACACAAACAACAAGCTTTGGACAGACGTGATGTTGCTTCCAATCAAGGTAAAGTAGCAAGGCTTGTTGGGTACAGATCAGATCTGCCCAGGAGAGCAGTGCTTTATCTTCCATTGTCTCCATTGTCTGTCAGCAGAAAAACATCTTTCATATCTATTGATTTGGGTAGCACTACTCTTGGATGGTGGGAGCAATGTGTGTTCCCATAGGAATGTGTTAAAATTCCACCTCTAATCAGAATGGAAAACACATACATGGTTCTCAGGCAGTGATGTTGCTGTGGGGGAGAAGGAAGTGACTGTCAGATTCCCCCAGTGTCACCAGAAGAAGATGCTGATGGGAGGCAGATGAAGATTATATTAAACCTTTGAAATCCACGTCTGCATCTGATCTGTGCTTGTGGTGCAAGTGGAAAACTGCAGGCTCTTGTGTACCTGCCATAGGAGCCCCCTGAGAGAAACGGGAGATAAGACTGAAATGCATACTGAAAGACCTGAAACAAGTTAGGTGATCAATGAAGAACTGCAGTGATTTTGACAGAGCTGAAAGCCTGAGCTAGCACAGAGGAGCAAGGCACATAGAGCCACAGGGAACTTGTGGGGAGGTGGAGCATAGGATGAGGTAAAGGACTCATAGGACAGAATCCATGTCTACGAGTAACCTGTGCAGGAAATCTGACTGAAAAACACTGATGGCCCCCAAGAAGGTGGCTTGGGAAGGTCTGTTCCAGGAGAGACGAGGCATGAAGCAGAAACTGCTCGTATATTCATAGCTCTGCCTTTGGATCTTAAGTGTCACCTTCCTGTAGTTTTATTGTCCTCCTTTCTCTGTCTGCCACCTGTCTCCTGTGTTGTGCTCCTGTTCAGCTCACACACAATTGAACAATATAATTTAGGACTGCAGTTTCCAGACTTTGCCTTGTTCTTTTCCATTATTAATCAGCCATCTTCCACTAACACAGTGACAGGGTCCTGGTCAGCAGAGTATACAGCAGCATGTGGTGACAAGAACACTCAGACGCACCACCACCCCCTCACCAGAGAGTGGCAGGGATTGAGACAACCAGCACTGTCTCTCTTAACTTTCATTCTCTACCACAGCTGGAAGGTTGCACAGTTCCCCATGTGGCAGGCTGTGATTCTTGGTTTATTACTCCTCACAAAGCAGAGAGATTATCCAGGGTCAGCATGGCTGAGCTACCTGAGGCAGTCTGGGTAATTTGAACAGTTCATGGCAGAGTTTAGGCTTAAATGGATAAATTAGGGGACAAAGATAGTGTCCTCTTTTCAAATGTGTTAAAAGGCTTCCCCAGAAGTTTTGTGAGGACTAGTCATCTCCCCCTCTCCATAGCAACTCCTTGGACATCAAGCCAGGGATAAATGAACTGATCAGAAAGACAAGTAGACCAAAAAAAAACAAATGAAAAGGAGCCAAAGTTCACACACAAATGAAATCAAGAGATCCGTAATGTTGAGGTGGAAGAAGAGTCAGTGCGCATTGCTAAGCCACATCCACATCAAAGCAGGTCTGTGTGCTGAGAACAGAGTACTCAGGGCTCTGGGTTTCAGCCCTATCATCTCCTGTAGGAAAACCCTTCTCTCATTCTATAACATCTCCAACTCAGAGGCTTAGAGGGAATAGGCGTAAGAGAAGAAAAACATGCTGTTTCCATTGCCACATAAATACACAGCAGCACTCTCACCACAAAAAGATCTGTAAACAATACTCTTGAATCAATAAAAAGACAAAACCAGATCATAGTCCATCACAATGGCACACACTTTCCTAAGCCTCTGACTGAAAACTGCCTCATCTTCACCTGACACTTTAAGCCAAAGATATGGTTGGCATCTTGTCCACTCACAGAGAGACCAAAGAAATCATGTAGAAAGACTTCAGGCTTGTATAAATGAAATACACATGGAGTCTTTTTCTGTATTCCAGACTCTCACAGTTGTGAAGCTAAAGGTCAGTGCTAAACCCTACCTATTGCTCTCAATTTGTTTCAGTCTACATATAGTCTTGGCAGAAGGTTCCATGAGTTAATGATAAGAAGATCTTAACTGGGCTGGTGTTCTCTTTGGTATTGGAAGAGAAAAGAATAACTTAGCACACATAATAAATGAAGCCCAGAAGGATGGATGAAAGATAAACCATTTTGTGATACCTGTGTCTTTTCAGTTTTCCAGATTTTTTTCTTTTGAAAAGGCATTTCAGAAAGAATCGGGTTAGACATGAAGAGAAATATTTTAATTGCAAAGGCTAGTTAAGTTCCAGAGCAGATGATTGTTCTTCACCAGCTGAGGTCTCTAAGAAAAAGATTGGTTCAGGCCAAGTTAACCCTTGAGGTGTAAGTGTAGGCAAATTGCCCTCTCAGTGTCTTCTCTAACCATATGCTTTTGTTACGACCCAGACTGGGAGTCCAGGAGGTCATAAAGGTTTTGTGATGCCCTCGAGTTAAATTAAGGTGAAATGACACCAGATGACCAGTTAAAAGTTTAACTTGCAATAGAAACAACTTAAACTTAGAAAAGGATAATAAGCAATGTGGTCTTTTACTGACAAATCTATAAGAAAGAAAAAAAGGAAAGAAAAGAACAGGGAGAGAAAGAGAGTTAAAGAATCCAAGTCACCACTCCAGGTTCTAGCATTGTCTCAGGTCCGGTAATCTTTGGTGGTCAGTGCATCCCAGCAAAGTTTTCCGTCACCTTTTTAAATTCATCTTATCGACTGATTTGCTAGACAAAGAGAGGCAGGTATTCCACGAACTCATTTGCATGAGAGATGGGTAAAAGGCAGAGCATGGTTTCTTCACATGCATTGAGGACAAATAGGGTACATTAACCGTTTTGTCCAGTTGAGTCAATGGTCATACTCTCTGCCTACCAACTTTAACTTTTCCTCAGTTTTTTTTTCTTGGGCAATTATCCAGCCATTAGTTCCATCTGGTGTCAGCTGTTTCCTCTCTTATCAATCTTTTGGCTCTTCTTCAAGGCTATAGTCATAAATTAAAGTATAGGCATTAACATGAACATACGGTTTTACTCAGTCTATGTCTCCCCCCTTCGAGGTTTATCTAGGGAATTTGACTATACAACTGCGAGGGAGTAGAGCTTTGCACCCTTTGATACAGTCTGTGCTTCCCTAGGCAGATAATTCATTCCTAAGACTAACCACAAAAGCCACAATTTGTCCTTGAGGGTTTCTGTGTTGATGAATGTTTGAGTCATTAACCCCTTCAGTTCCTCACAGCTTTCAAATCTAACTGATAATATTGTTCTTTTTTTATTGTGTTGTGGGTTGGAATATGAATGAAATTTAATAGACAGGGCTGTGTAAGAAGAGACAAAGTCTCCTCTAATTTGCATATGAAGTAAGGTAAGGAACAAGCATTGAAATATTTCCATAGCTGTTTTGCTGATTAGGGATACCAATTACACTCAGACACCAGAGTAAAAAGAGCAGGCGTATTTTACTAGAAACAACTAAATAATATAACAGAATAATATAGAAAACGTACAGTAAGAAAAGACAGAATAGTGCACTCAAACAAATAGGAAAATACAGGGTAATGCATCAAATCATTACTACAAGACACAGAGGATAGTGATTAAGAAAGATCCATCACCACTTGCATACTTTACCATCATCCAGATCCGCAGTCACTGGGGAGCCCCGGTTACAGCGAGGATTTGGAGAGCGTGTCCCGGCAAGTGAGAAATCTTACGCGGTTCGTCCACCCGTAGGTGAGGCATCCAAAGTCACTGTGAGCGGGCCCAGCCTTATATACCTAAAAATCAGTAAGCCAGAAGAGCTGGCACCTTTGTTTTAAGTGGAAATATCTGGTTTTCATCTCACGTTAGGTTCCCCCCAGAGCCTGGCCAGGGCTTAAGGGAGAAGCTAAGGGAATTTCCCTGCTTATCTAGTTAATTTATGAGCAAGGTCACAAGGCCAGACAACTGTTTCTGTGGCCCTGTTATCTTGCTCAAACATAAAGAAAGATAAGGATATATTCAAGATAGAAATGTTTTATGATGTTTAAGCTACATCTTCTATGCATATTTCACTAATGACTACATACAGAGTTAGCAGTTTCAGTTCAGGGCCTGTTGCTCAGGTTTCAGTATTCCCACCTTTTACATCAGAATAGTTGGTTTGCTATAACTTAGTATAATACCTATTAGCACAATGGTTATCAGTTATAAAATGTACAGGATTCATCTATATGTCAACTCTGGCTTGGGCTTATTGTCCAAGCCTTAGCACTTCAATAGCTTTTAAAAGCTCAGCTGGTAAATAAAATAGAAATTCCAGAGATGGCTGTATCTGCCATATCAGACGTAGATTCAGTACTACCTGCAGCTACACAAAACCATTAAGGAGAAAAATTCCATGAAGAAAAATGTAGCCAGTATCATTCATATGCCAACCTTCTTCCAGAAACTAAAACTCAGTGGTAGCTGATATGCAGTATTCTTGGGATGCAAACTGAAGACCAGTTTCATGCCCTCAGAGAACCTTGGGAGGAAGAGGTGTTTCCTGAGTGCAAGAAAGTTTTCCACACGGAAAACAACAAGCCATGAACAATTCCTAGCACCACGGATGGGGTGCAGCTGTGTTGTGAGGTTCCTATATGCATACCTCTGGATTTCAATCACCCAGATGCAACCACAGTGGAGGAGACTTGATTGACAGCTGCCACCAGCCACAAAAAGTGCTGACCAGGCAGGTCCACCTAGGACGTGCTACTCCATTACAAAATTCTTGCTATGCAGACCTGCATGGGCTTATCTCAACAAAGCTTTACAACATTTGCTTGTATCCCACTGCTTGCTGTAGGCTTCACACGAACCTTGTGTTAGTCAGACTTGTGAACATGCCAAGCTAGCCAAAGGAACATAGTTCTTTTCTCTGTCCTAAGGACGGAAGCATGCCTTTTTTAATCTTCTTGACTTTTCCAGAAACTGATGCTGCAAATCCAGATTGCAGGACAGGTGTGTAGTGCCAATAGCACCAGTCCTCATTTCCTGTTTATCCAGGTATTAGGAGGGAAGAAAAGTGTGCAGTGAAAATATCCAGTGATGAAAGAAGCTGTGACTATATGAAGTATATACATAGTGATATGTAATAGTTTGTAGAGACAGTAAAATATGGTTGTTCAACCATGGCAATAGCAGATACAATTATGTGAGTAACTGCAATAATCTTAGCAAGTAACTATAATAATCTCAGCAGCATACAATCATGGTAAATATTAGTGGCATAGTGTTATGGATATTGTGTTATCACAGAATCACAGAATCATCTAGGTTGGAAAAGACCTTGAAGATCATCCAGTCCAACCATTAACCTAACACTGACAGTTCTCAACTACACCATATCCCTAAGTGCTATGTCAACCCGCCTCTTGAACACCTCCAGGGATGGGGACTCCACTACCTCTCTGGGCAGCCCATTCCAATGCCTGACTACCCGTTCTGTAAAGAAATACTTCCTAATATCTAGTCTAAACCTTCCCTTGCGCAATTTGAGGCCATTACCTCTTGTCCTATCACTTATTACTTGGTTAAAGAGGCTCATCCTCACCTCTCTGCAACCTCCTGTCAGGTAGCTGTAGAGGGCGATGAGGTCTCCCCTCAGCCTCCTCTTCTCTAGACTAAACAACCCCAGTTCCCTCAGGTGCTCCTTGTACGACCTGTGCTCCAGACCCTTCACCAGGTTCATTGCCCTTCTCTGGACATGCTTGAGTAATTCAATGTCCTTTTTGTAGTGAGGGGCCCAAAACTGAACAGAGTAATCGAGGTGCAGCCTCACCAGTGCCGAGTACAGGTGTAAGATCACTTCTCTGTCCCTGCTGGCCACGCTATTTCTGATACAAGCCAGGATGCCATTGGCCTTCTTGGCCACCTGGGCACACTGCTGGCTCATGTTTAGGCGGCTGTCAATCAACACCCCCAGGTCCCTCTCTGACTGGCAGCTCTCCAGCCACTCCTCCCCAAACCTGTAGTGCTGCTGGGGGTTGTTGTGGCCCAAGTGCAGCACCCGGCATTTGGCCTTATTGAAACTCCTACAGTTGGCCTGAGCCCATCGCTCCAGCCTGTCCAGATCTCTCTGCAGAGCCTCCCTACCCTCGAGCCGATCAACACTCCCACCCAACTTGGTGTCATCTGCAAACTTACTGAGGGTGCACTCGATCCCCTCGTCTAGGTCATCAATAAAGATGTTAAACAGGAGCGGCCCCAAAACCAAGCCCTGGGGGACACCACTCATGACCGGCCGCCAACTGGATTTAACTCCATTCACCACAACTCTTTGGGCCCAGCCATCCAGCCAGTTTTTTACTGAGTAAAGCGTGCGATCATCCAAGCCTTGAGCAGCCAGTTTCACCAGGAGAATGCTGTGGGAAACAGTGTCAAAGGCCTTACTTAAGCCAAGGTAGACAACATCCACAGCCTTTCTCTCATCCAATAAGCAGGTCACCCTGTCGTAGAAGGACATCAGGTTTGTCAAGCAGGACCTGCCTTTCATAAACCCAACCTGCTAAGGTCAGCAAGACCACTCTGTTGGCCTTTTGAATCCCCATCCAGTGTATGGGAGTCCCAGGGTGTCCTGGTTTAACCAGGATAGGGTTAAGTTTCCCCAGCAGTGGGGGGGGAGCTCTAGCCGGGTTATTCAGATACCATGCGGACGTCACATCCTGGCAGGTCACATTTTCCTGGCGCGGGAGCGCGGTGCACTCGTGGTTTTGTACATCGTGCTTCTCACTGCTGTATTGGTAGATATTTTGCTCTGTTAATTGCTATCACTATTACTGTTATTGTTATTGCTGTTGTTTGTTGTGTTGCTATTGCACTGTTGTATTAAACCTTTCCTTATTTCAGTCTTGGGGCTTTGTATTTCACTCCCTTTGTGGGGGAGGGGCAGCGGCCGCGTGGTCTTAGACCCCGGCAGGGGCTAAACCACCACACAGGGGCATCCTGCCTATACCAGGGAAACATTGGAAAGATGTTTGTCTTGACAGCAGTTTATTCTCAGACTCCAGGATCCTTTGCACTCATAATCTTCTGGTGCCACCATGCAGTCTTTGAACTGTCTTTTTATCTCCCACAAAACTCCTGTATTTCCTTAGCTTCTCCAGATAAGTCTTGTATCTTAATTGCAACTGTCTTCCTGGAGAGTCAGTTACATAACTGACCCAGAAATAAACAGTTAGTTCAGCAAGTGTCTTAACTGTGATGTTACTGCTTTATTCATTCTGTGGTCTAGATATTTGCCAGATAGATATGTTCATTTTTAGTAAGCAATGCTTAGCTTGTCATAAGAAATGGTAACTATATTTGTGGTGGGTTGACATTTTAGCTGCAGGTCCACCTTGGCTCAACAGACCCCTATTCCTTGACACCCTTACTGACATTAGAGTTAGATTGAATTTCCAGCATGTTTCTAGTTCATGCATGCACTTTGGCTTCCTGTGGAAAGCAGAAGGAATAGGGAAGGAAGGAGATGGGGAGGAAGTTGATGGCAGGTGGCATTGTTAGTCTGGTCTTGTCCTGACATACAGTGAGTGAGTATGGGGTAAGCCAAGGGCCACGGTATTTTTTCCCTACTCTTTCCACTTGAAGACAGAGGACTCTAGTCCACCAGTATTTCACCAACATATGACCCAGTGAAAACAATCCTCATATGACAACATAGTGATGACTTTAGGAGCAGAAAGGTGGTTCACATACTTAAAACGTTTCAGTATCTTGCTGTGTTAGGTCCATAATTCTACATTATTAAATATATGGTGGCATGAGTGAAGGCCAAGCAGATAATGATACAAATACGGCCTCTGATATTAAATATTGTGGGGTTGGACCTTGAAAAAAATGGAATTGTTTTCATCCTTCAAATTTTTTTGAGGTAATGCAGTATTTGCCATCCTCAGGAAATCCAGAGCACCAAAAAGATTCATTATTTTTAATTATATTTTTAAAAAATATTTCTTGACTTCACCTAAAGGATTTCTTGTGAAGATGCAAAGATGCTTTTTTAAAATTTTGTTCATATTAAGACTTTCCTTTCTAAAATTTGATTTTGTCTGAAACAATTTCAAACTTGAAAAATGCCATTTTATTCACCTGTGAATCATCAAAGCATTACATTTTTATTAATGTGAAGCATTACAAAATACCACCAAGTTTAAATTCTCTCTGAATTCTAAAAACTGATTCTTTCTTATAAAAATTACATTTGATACAATGTCATCTTTCTCCAAGAGAAGAATATTTTTGTCCAAAATAAATTTGTATTTAGGTGTTACATATATACTAGGGAGAAATGGCTTGTTTCTACATGTTGTAGCATCACTACGGGTAGGAGCCAAGAAAAATTAATTTCTGTACTTGGCATTTGTGCCAGTAAGCTGGAACAATAGAATCTGGTTTTCCTTAATGCCCTTTTATAGTGAAAAATATCTTTCCAGGCCATGTTTTGCCCCATTCTGCAGCTACCCCATAAGACTGGCCATATCTTGTAAGAGCTAAGGTCTGTCTAGCACTGTGCAAGTCTCTGAGGGCAGTCAGTAGAGGCTTCCTAAGGAAATGTGTCCGTACAGGATGACATTTACAGGGTGTAACTCCTTTATATAATCTTTGAGCTTCCCTCTGTCCTAGCACACAGTAGTACTTGAGTGGGTTTTTTCCACAGTTTCCTGTGGCCTGGATGTTCAACATGTTCATGAGCTAGAGGATCAACCCGCCATGAGCTGATACTTGTTTTGAGATGGAGGATTTGAAAGCATGCAGGGAACCTGTGTGTTACTGTGTTGTCTTCACTACTGCTTTTCTCCTCTAGCTGGCAAAAGAAGGTAAAGTCTGTAGATAAATTACACTGGGAATGTAATTCACCTAGAGACATCTACCTGTGACTTGAGAAGGAGAGTAAGTATCAGCCAGCCATACAGACTGCCCACAACCTAGCAGTGTATGTCTTTCCCCCTGCAGTGGTTGCTGGTCCTGTGTTGGATTTCCTCTGTGGTGTTCAGCCCTATAACTACAAGCTAATCAAATGCTTCCTTTGCCTCAGATGTGAATGGAGACATCTGTGTCTTGAACATCTCTCCCCTGAAATCCGGTGACTGGCATCCACTATGTATAAAAATCATAAGACAAATATCCTTAGACAAATATTCTTAATGAACATTTTGGCTTGAAATAATTGATTTAGAGAACCAAGGGTTTTGAAGTTAGTGGTTTCAAACTTGCAGGCTGTCATCCTAAACCTTGATATGATAGAAAAAGGAAACAAAGATATTGCCTTTGCTCAGAAATGTTTAGGAGTTTCTTGTCAAACCCAAGAGCCCTTTGAAATCAGAAAGTCATGACAGCAGCAATGCATTTTTTGCTTTACTGGTAAATAACGTGCTCTAGTCTTAATGGAGAAAATGAAAGGAGAAAACAATAAAAAGAGCATCTACTTTGTGTCTATTCAGCAGTACCATACTATAGATACTAGAAAACACTGAGTACTTTGCACCAATATAATTCTTTGATGGTTTTGAAATCATACCTAATTTTTTTTTCAAAGTTCTTTTCAAGCTTATTCATGCAAAATGTTTTGCTGACCTTTACATGGGTTTAAGTTAGTTACTTTATGGTTCTGATGCACTGAGAACAACCTTAATTCTATTTGGTACTTTAATTAAAATTTAGGCATAAGTAAAGGAATAGCTTTTAAAGAACAATAATTTTGAAGCTGATAGCTGCTACAGCAAACCTGAATGCCTTTCCTCTCTATTGCAAAGATCAGATGACTCCCTAATGTAACTGAAGTGAAATGATTGAAAGTATTTGTGCAGGTTCTTGTGAGGTCACTGGTGGCTGAGTAGTTGATAGGTATGAGCAGCCATAAACGTATCTGGTTAGAAGGGGAAATGACTGAGCAGAAGAATGTTCCTGCTGGCTTGGGAGCTGTGAGCATGGTGACCAGATGCATCCTTGATACATGCAGCTGGCCTCTTTGAAACACAGCTGAAACAGGACACCTCCTGAGATGCATCGTTGATCACAAAACCAAGAAAGTTTAACCTCTATTTATCAGCAGAAAAAGTGGAAAATGTCTGGGAAATTTAAATTGGTCTGAATAAACAGAGCAGGTCTCTGAGCAACCTGATCCAGCTGAAGATGTCCCTTCTCATTGCAGGGTGGTTGGACTAGATGACCTTTAAAGGTCCCTTCCAACCCAAACCATTCTATGATTCTATAATAAAGAGGGTAGCTTACAGGTGTTTCTGTTACTGTAGATTTGCATGTTACACCCTGAGTTCTTTTTTTTTTAAAAATCATGTATCACCATAATCTCCAAATTCTCTGTGCAAACACTTATGGAAATAGCAGCAACATCTGAGAGTTACTGAACTGTATGAAAGCTGAGGAGTGATGTGGGTTGGTGGTGCAGAAATTGTTTTCCTTGGACATGCTTTCAAACTAGCAGTTGGAAAGTCCTAGTCACTGTGGGAGCTGAGATACTACAGCATTTCTCTCCCTAATCTGATTCACTTATGCATATCTTTACTTGTTTATTAAATCTAGCATTTTGAATATAAAATCATAATGAGATTCTGGTTACTCCAGTAAAGTCATAGTGTCGTGCCTTTAATTCTTAATAGGACTAGGAAATTTCAGGTATCCATTCTACTTGCAGGCTTAAGGATGTTTCTCTTCAGACAGTATGAGTCAGCTTTTCCCCCATAAGTGCAGAGTTCAGTGTGCAAATACAGACAGAGTTTCTCAATAAGGTTTATTTTCACTAAGAGGTCTTTCTGTTCCACTTATACCAAGAGAACAGAGGTGAGGTTGTGTAGTATATCTCCCCTATGAGAATATCCAAAACTGTCTTTGTCACTGTAGTCTGCCTGTCTGTCCTGTACTGTTTGCTTTCTTTTGTTGATACTTAATTTTTCCTGAAGTTTGCCACATCCATAAACCTTTATTATAAAATGCTGCAGATGGAATTCCAAAATCATTGCAGATGATGGACTTGAGCATCAGACTTGTTAACAGAAAAGAGGAAGATCAACACCAGTAGAGTACCACTGCAAAACTTTACTAACAGAGATCTTGTATTGTCTCTGCTAGGCCTATGGTTGTATAGTCCCAGTTTCTCTCCCATGCTTGTTTCTGAGTGATTTGAGCATCTGACCATCTTGTCTTGTGAGAGCTGTCCATCCACTGGGCTGTACTTAGTAGGGAGTTGTTAGGATGGACAATTCAGGTGTCTGTGTAAAAGAGCAAAAGCAGAATATTAACAGTGATGTTCATACTGCAGAATATGAGGGACTATGTGTGATGGCTGGCTTCATCTGTCATCCTGTTCAGTGGGTGACTAACAATGTGTTATCTCTCCCCTGCAGTATGGGATAAAGAAGAAGGAAGAAAAAGAAGCAGAGGCCCAGGCTGCACTGGAAGCTAATGCTGAAGGGAGTCTGACCCGCCCAAAGAAGGCAATCCCTCCTGGCTGTGGGGATGAGGAGGAGGAGGAAGAAGAGAGCATTCTAGACACAGTCATCAAATACCTACCAGGGCCCCTGCAGGACATGTTCAAGAAGTAATAGCTGCAGACTGTTAGATGGGCATAAACAGTACTGCAAAGGATTTCTCTTTTGCTCAATGGGGATTTACAATCTTGCCTCCCATCACACAGCCCTCCTCACCTCTGCCCTCTACTGCTCACTAGGAGTACCTTCACTTCTCATTCCCTTCTGACTGCCTCTTTCCCTTCCCTCCACCCCAAGACTCATCTATTCCTTTCTTGTACATAGTCACATCCAGTAGATGCCTCTGAATGGGTGTAAAGATTAAAAAGCTGCAGACTACACAACTTTTATTATAAGCCATAGTACTATGTATGTTAAATAAGACAACTGTACATTAAGCATAGAAAAGGAACAACGTCACATGCATTTCTATCCAAAGCAGGAAGAAGTGTTCACTAAGTGTGAACAGTGACCTCCTCTTTAATTTTATTTAATTATCTTTATATTATTATTGATAGCAATTATTAGTCATTATTAATAATGTTGTTGGTTGGCTCACACTAGACATTTGTTGTTGAGCACATCTGCCCTAGGAAGGGATATCTTAGTCCTCCAATGTAAGCAGAGCTTTTATGTTTTAATTCCATCACAGGCATAAATAAAGAGATAATTTGGCAGGTAAATCACACATGACTTACACAGCTGACATCACTCAGAACTGTGGAAGACTCACCTGCCCTCAGATGTTGGTGGAAGTTAAATGCCTCAGAATCTAAGCAAGAGTCATGTTACTTTGGGAATTAGCCATACACTTAACTTGAAAGATCAGATTTGGTCAGACAGTTGCCATCAGAGAGCTGAAACCACAGGAGAGTACATGGTGCTCTGGTGGAGGACCT
Organism: Strix uralensis; assembly: GCF_047716275.1. Taxonomy (NCBI): domain Eukaryota; kingdom Metazoa; phylum Chordata; class Aves; order Strigiformes; family Strigidae; genus Strix; species Strix uralensis. The sequence continues at coordinate 64,566,852 of NC_134012.1, forward strand.
CCCCAACCCCTTTGAAGCCAGTGACCAAGTACATAGGCTGCTCTGATTAACTGACCTTCCTGTTTCTGCCCAGTGCCATATTCAACTGTCCAATTCCCAGCAGTGCTTGCAGGATGGGCATTTGGTTTCTAGTATATTGTTGCAGCTGTGTCCTGCCCACCCCGTCCTGCAGTGTGTGGGAGACTGTGGTGGCCTGAATGTTAGCCATGGTCCTGGAGATCCAGAAATACTGAGTATGCCTACTATGTATCACATCAAATTACTGCATTGCCTTGGGGAGGTCACTTATTTTTCTTCCCCACTCAGCTTCTCCAGCTGTAAAATGTAGGTTTCAGTCTCTACCTACTATAAAGGCATAAAGTGAGGGTGCTTCTCCAGTGCTATGAAGGAGCTAATTAATATTATAACAGTGTGTGGCATCCCTTGATGCTAGTAGGGTGAGAGGAAATCTCTCTCTCACAATTATCTTTGTTGCCTTTCCCAGACACAGATACAGAAGGCTTCTCAACTGTAGGTATTGAGTAACTGCATAAGATAAGCCAAATTCTACTGGAGATGTTGTCTTGCTAGTACATACACAGACTCACATACGTAGACTTACTGTGAACAGAGACCTTCATGATCAGGTATCTGGCATGTCATCTGAAGAGCTGATCCTGGAGTTGGCTGGGTCTTTGTCATTGTGAAAGCATCATGCCATCTCAGTCTTACAACCTTGTGAGAGAATCAGAGCTTGTCTGGCAGAACTAGCATTGCTTGTCCCTGTCATAGGAACAGCAAAACTTTCCTAAGTAAGATTTGGAAGAAAATAAACACTTTCTACTGACAACAAAAAGGAAAACAATTTTAGACACTTCATTATGTACCTAAATAAAGCATTTTACTTCATTGGAACTTCGTTGATGCAATTTTTCAGTGGAACTGAGTTTAGGCAAACATCTCAATATTTTCCTGAATAAGAAGTTTTAAAATATATTTATCATTTTTTCAGGTAAGCAGAAGAAATCTGCACCATGGTTAAGGCAGTGAGCTTGTGAACTCTGTGCCTTTTAGCAATATCTCTCATAATAGGGAAAAACTATTATGAAAGAGAAGAAATGTATTTATTTTGCTCTGCTCACCCAATTCTTATTCAAGTGTGATAGTTCTTGCTTCTTCACAAATAAGTTCAACCATAAGTTTCTACTGAATCCAAGGTGGAGGCTGAGGAATTTTGACTGATGTAGAAGTCAGAACCAGCTGATAAGGATGCAACTTATTTCTGGCTGGATCCACAAGCAAGACATGTTCATTCAAGTATAAGTTGCCAAGGGCTTCCCAGAGGAAAGAGAGGACAGGTTTTACTCTTTCAGATAATGTCAGTGTTTTTTTGCCCTAACTGTCATTTAAAGCAAGATGAGTGTCTCCCCTCCTAAGACTCTAATGACCCAGAATGCTTTTTATCTCTGAATCAGTGCTTGGGTGTAGCATAGCAATTTACCATTTTCTAGGGAGAGTGTCCTACTCACCCCATGCAACTAGTAATTTGAGACTATTCAAGTAAACCTCAAAGAGTTGAAAACTCTCCTTCTGTCACAAAGGCAGCAGTTGATTTTGATGCTCTGCCACAGAAGGAACTAAATCCAACAGGCCTTCAATCTAAAAGGCAGTTTGGCTCTTTGTTTCAGTCACTCATTGGTAGTGAAATCTACTAGCACAGATCACACTGACGTCAACACTTTTGAGATGCTCTGACTAGTCTCTGTGTCATGTGTCCTCTAATACATAAGTAGAACCAGCAGAAATGTGCCCCTGCTAAAAAGAACACATCCATTCATATTTTTCCCTGGCCTTGTGCTAGAGAACTCTGCAAACAAACAAACAAAGAGGATGAGCTCATTCCGCTTTGCTTTGGCCTTTCTCTACCTCTTGCTTGTTGACCTTTCCCTAGCCCCCATCATGGACTCACTTCCTCATCCAGTGAAATACTGTTCTGACATAGAATCAGAGTTTTCTGCCTGGTGTCCTTGCAGAATAGTACTGTTTGTTTTCACAGTCTCCCTGGCAGCTTGATGTGCATGTGTGTGCACATACGTGTGAAAGATGAGGAAAAGGGAAAAGAAAGGAAGAGGAGAGAGAAAGGAAGAGTGTTTGGTATTATTTTTTTATAACTGTGCCTCCGCAACTGTTCTATTGAATGACTGGTCTAAGTCAGGATCTTGTATGGCCTTTTCTCACATTTCATAAGCAGGTAGTGCTATCCCTGGACTCAGAGGATTAAAAATACTCCTTTTGTGAGCTGAGCTCCTGAGCTGTGTGAACATCTGGATCCAAACCCTGAAGAGGTCCATAAGAACTCTGTGCTGAGTTTGTTAGGCCTCATGCCAGGCTTACAGAGTGGGAAGGAAGGGGAAGGCAGTTTATTAAATTATGTTTGCCATGTCTTTCACTGTGGGATGTTTTCAGCCAGCCATGTCATCCCTTCTGTGCCTCAGCTCTCTACACCTGAAGCAACCCTTCCTTCATGGACAGCAGAGAGTTCAGCCAGGTGTGAGTTGATAGTTCCCATTTTAATTTTCCTTTTCTTTTAATAAAGAGACATGACAGAAGATTTACCATGGTACTGGACAGGTTTTGCTTGAGTTTGCCTCACATAACTTTTGGTACCCTGCATGAGTTCTGGACCTCTCCTCAAGTCATTCCACTGTCCCCAAAGTGCCTAAGCCATGCTGAACAGACTCAAGAGCAGGCACACTCCTGACCCTTCTGCCTATCCATTTATTTCTCTTCCCACTCTGAACTGGCAACATGGGACATAGACACCTTTGGCTCATGTACAGATAAGGGAAGCAGTGTCTCAGACACTTTCCCCCTCAGCACTCAAGCAGGTGTTGAAGCACTTAAACAAGACCAAAGAGAAGCATGGTTCATTGTTTGGATTCTGAATATCTCTGTCTTTCCATGCCATTGTTTTATTTGCATCATGGTCTGTTCAATCTCAGGTAAATGAGGTCTTTTATTTTTTTAGCTAGGTTTTATTTACATAGAAAGGTTGGTGGCTAGACACTGCAGCCATTTTCCTTCACAGCTCCAAGACCTTCCTGGTTAATAAAAAAAAGTCAAAGGGCCTCCACATTTGGAGGGTAAATGATTTACTTTGCCATTGACCTTGTGAACTCACAGTTATATTTAGAGAAAGCCATATGAAATCAGACTGCAATATTAATTATGAATGCTACTCTTGTGTTTAAAATAAATAAAACAAAATATAAGATCATGTGCTAAATCACTTTGGAGTTCCTCTGTCTATGTTTCTAATACCATACATTGGCTTAGGTCCCTACCAGCCTCTCTCCTTCATCAAGAAAGACCATACTAATGCCGCTGAATACATCTTTTTGTCAAGCTACTGTGCTAGAATAAGCATTGTTAGAAATTAGCTGTTGTGACCTCAACGTAATGTCTTATGTATCTGAATGTTGTCTGTATCTGTTCTGAATATGTGTTATCAGATAACAGTTTCTTCATGCAGAGTTAGTAAAATGTTTCAGTACTGTCATTAAAAAATACTTTTTCTCTCTCACACACAGAGAGTAAATTCAGCTTAGCCATGCATTTTCTAGTAGAAATGTTCCCCAGCTTTCTCTCAGATGCATGTAGTACTCTCCAAGCAACTAGAAGATGATTTAAAGACTTTGTGAATGTGAATTACATTTGTTATTTGCCTGCTACTTTTTCCTGCATGGTGTGGGTAAATGGTATGATGTTCTTCTGAAATGGAATCGCAGCCAATAAAACCCCAGTGATTTCATATATTTTTTGCAATGCTTTCCTGTGAAATTCCTACCAGGCTACACCTGGAAATTGAAGATATACATATTTATTTGTATGTACATGCTGATATACAAATAGAATGATAACAGAATTGAGGAGAAACACAGATATTGTAATGGGTATGTTAATTTTTTCATTTGTCAAAAACACTGACGAGGTTTGACATCTGCAGGTGATTATCAAAGTTGTGCTCTTAGGAGGTAGTTTTCCTTAGGAAGAGCAGAACAGCATTCCTTTGAAAGAAACACAGACATCTAACTGTGGTTTTGTGTTTGGGTCTTAAAACAAAAAAGGTAAAAACTCATTTTCTATGACATCAAATATATCTCTAGATCCAGAGTTTGTGATACATACAAAACTCTTAGGGTGGCACGCTGCGCTCAGCTAAGCCTTGTTTTACTTGCTCAGGGACAAATCAGTAGCTGTTATGTTCAAAATAAAAGCATTGCATCATGTTAGAAAAAGAAAGAGAAATAGCCATACATCTCATAGGAAATGCTGATACCGTTTCCCCTAGGAAAGCTCTTCCTTAGGACCATTGCATGACGATGTGTTTGGTTTTTCTCTGTGACCACAGGACTGTCACAGAGAATCAAACCATATTATTTACATCCCATAATACCTACTCAGACTTTGAGGCAAGCACTGCTAAAGCCAACACACGCTAATGCTACTGCAGCCTGTGAGTTCAAGGGCAGGCTCTTCATTTACTCCAAGTTCCAGATGAAGTCTGTGTTTGAGGAAGATGGCAGAGCATGAAAGTATTTTTCATTGGTTCCCCTAAGAAACAGCCAGCTCAAGGGATCCAGAATAATCATATCAGACCAATGTGGTCAGGGACAGGGCTCAGATACCAAAGAAGGAAAGCAGGTGATTCTGACAGGCTTCATTTTGCAATGGAGGTAAATAATTCTTCAGAACCAACTTCTGCCTTCTTATTAAAAAGCTACAGAAGGATAATTCCAGGGGTTACGCTGGTGCAATCTACATTTTCTCACTTTAAAAGTACACTTTGTCAAGCAAAACATACTCCAGAGGAGAACAAGACAAAAAGAAATCAGCAGGCACATCATGAGTGGTTCTGGTGAAAAATCACTTCAGTTACAGATGTGCATTAGTGATCTACTTGTCAGACACTGGCCCTGGGATGCAATGATAAGCCCTACTGCAAGCTCTCAAACTTCACTGACAGCAGTGGAGTCACAGACTACATACTTGGGGCAGATATTAAACTTCTAAATGAAAAGCTGGTTACAATGATACTCACCATTTGTTGTCCTGAGTAAGCCCATTTTGATGACTTCATTTCATTTTATTCCTAAAGTACCATTGACGATCTAAGCCTCTTAAAGCTGTCTTTGAAAATGGGACTTGAATGAAGGCTACTGGACAATGCTGGCACAATGCTGTCCTGTGTATTGGCATCCCAGGAGGTTTGTAGCAAGCATCAATAGCCTCAGTTTAAAAATCTCAACCAAGATTTTTAATTCTCCTTCTCCAATTTTCCTTCCTCTTTTCAGGAAAAACAAGGTTACAACTGCATTGGGATATTCCTTGTTGAAGATCTCTCTGCTACAGCCTGTCTCTGGAGATTTTGCAGACAGATTGAGATAGGTTCTGAAAACACAATTGAGAAACACAAATCGCTGGAGCATGTGATGACAGAAACCCATGCTTTCTTGAGGCTTCAGTATTTAGACAGAAGCAGAATTCTGCTAGGGATGGAAGCAATATTTTCATCTGAGATTTGTTTTCATTCCAAACCCTGTGTTTATACTAGAGGGTCAGATATAAGAGTATATTTAGCAAGTTCAAGCTGCAGCAGCTGAGGGTGTTTTGAGTCAGAAAAGGACTTTTTTAAAACTTATGTGGTGAAGATTTAAGTGGGCTATGAGAGGTTTAGATCACGGCAAGCAACAACTACCTGACTGAAAATGTAGTTAATTTCTATTTCAGTTTTAATAAAAAATTATTTTAAAATTTACACAGAACAGAACATGATCTTTCCAATTTGTCAGCTACTGGTCAAAGAAGTCATCAAACCCAAGCAAAGGCCAGTCTGCATGTGAAGGGAGAATATGTACTGTAAAGGAATTAAGGTATTAAGACTTCATATTCTGTTTTAATTTTCACTTTATAGGTGCTGAAAAGAGCCAAAGTATGTGTACAATCACTTCAAATTTGGTTATCATCCTGAAGCCCATGCATGATTAAGATTGGACTATTTACTATTCCAGTTTTATAGCCTGATAAGCAGCTGGCTTTTAAACTGTTGAAAATGAGACACCTTTTCAGGTTTCCATATCTTATCAACAGCTAAACAGATGCTCACCCCTCAGCCACAAAGAATCCTATTTTTTATGAAGACTGAGCATGGCAAATGTCAGACCAAATGTGAACATTTTAAGGTGAATGCAGAACAGATAAATAGATTAATAGAGATAGACTCTGAAAAAATACCTTGGTACTGAAACTCATCTGGAAGACTTGGGGAAAAAACCACAACTACTATTTCTTTCTAAGTAATATTTGAAGAAATTCCAGCACAATTATTGCCAAATGATAGCAGACAATCAGGTTACAGATTGAAAGCCCTTCATTTTTCAGTGATTAAATAAAGAATTGTGTTTCACTGTACTAAATGGGGATGAGACACAAGGCATTTGGAGATTTTTTCCACATCATGTTACAGTATTGCATTGGGAAGGTCCTAATTGTCTCTTGCTTTTACCTAAAAAAAAGATCCTTCATCCTCTGTGGCATTGCAGCCATTTTTAGTGTGGTGTTGAGCCACACTAGTTTAATAGGCTATGACAAAGAGAGGAAAAATAAAATGTCAGCTCAACACAGCTCTGCAATATATTCAGGGGGAGAAAAATGAGAACATTTTAGTGGAAATTTCCTAGGCAGTCTACTCAAGTTCTCTTATTCACTGAGGTTATGAGGGACTAGCTCAGCAGGAACACTGTAGTCATGCACAAGAACAGGCTGTAGAGAGCCATCACCATGCAAAGCACAAGGGACAACACTGCCCAGTTATTAGAGTCTAGTTCACTTGCCTGAGAAGAAGCTAGAGCTCTAGAGCTTCTAATTTTTCCCAATGGTGAAGTGAGGACAATGATACAGACATTGAGATGTCCCAGGGAGACGCACTGTCCTTTACATAAGCAACCTTCTCTGAGGATCTTGCAACTCAGATGTCAACAATATCCAAGGAACGTATGTCAGAAAATTGGGAATTATGAGATGAAGCAAATGAAGATGTGACTTACCAAATGTTTACTGTAGACTATGACACCAACTAAAATTAGTTTAGAGCAGCCTAGGTGATAGTCAGATATTTAAATGTATTTAAAATTCCACTACATAATTATGTAAATGGAACACATGGATTGCCTGCTTGAACTGTGCTTCATAAGCAGCTTAGCAAACAGGAGAGACCTAGTCGGTTCACTACAGTTAAATGTTCTTTGAGGATAAAACGTATCTGCTGTTGATTTTTTTTTTTACCTGCATGAACTGATCCAAGCCTCTTTAAAGCTGACCACAGAGTGACAATTACTAATTTAATGTTATTTTATGTTTCTCAGAGACTGCAAGTGTTTTCCACTCAAAAAATTCCTTTCTGCCCTCAATTCCTTTCTCAAATGATGAGACAAGATAGTCCTGCCTCACTTGAGGCATTCAGTGGATGTTGCATGGATGTTAAATCAACCCTTGGCAGAAGTGGAACGTCAAGCATCTCACCATGAGCTTTTCTTTTAAGTCAGGAAGTTCTCTGAACTGAGTATTTACTCTAGTATTTTACTCACTTGTGATTAACATAGTCTCTCCAGACCAAGGGTCCTCCAGAAAAAGCAAAATTCTTGACCTGTTTAAAAAAACAGATAAAGAATAAAACTTCTTAAGACTTTATATATTAATAAGCAGTGTAGGAGATCAATGAAGAGCTAAAATTTTGCAAGTCCTCTTCCTGCTTCTCTCCCACTAATAGCTCCGAGCGAGGGCTCAGGAGAGCTTGTAGTCAGCATGGAAAGCAATGCTTAGGGCTGAACAAATGCAGAGTTCATTGTGAGTGATGTCCCATAGTCCCATGACTGGTAGCAGTCACAGTCAGGCAACTGGAGGTCTCCAGTTAAGACTGGATTCCCCATAGAAGCAGGCTGGGCTACATCCAGGGTCTCAGATATGGTACCAGCTGCTGTCAGGAAGAAAACACAGGCCTGCCAGTAGAGGCCTGCTCCCCAGCAGATCTCCTGTGCCAGAACACTATTATCTGGTCAAGAGACCAGAAAGAAGAGAGAGAGCATTGCACTGAGAAAGTGAGCTACTGTGCTAAAACACACTTCTCCACTGATGACTGTAAAAGGTTTCTTCAACCTTGTCTGTCCTGTCTTGTAAATCCCTGACTTGGTTCTATCCAAAGAGAGTAACCAGATTTTATGACCAAAATAAAAACAAAAGATGTGAGAAAGGACACAAACACTCGCTAATAGTGATGTGGCTCATGATGGGACAGGGAATGGCTGCTCAGCAAGCCTGAGGGACGCTTGAGGTACTCTGGAGCATCAAGGCTGGGGTAAATATTCATCCCTCTTTCTGCAGTTTGTGAGTCTCTCTGTGCAGTCACTCTTGACAGTGCTCCAGTTTGCTGAGCACTGAAGGACTTGCAATCACCAGGGGAAGTGTTTCATAAGCCTGGGAAGCTCAGGGCTTGACTGTGAACATAACAGAAAAGCTGACCAGAGCTGAAGCATTATATGTTCATTTCTCATGTTAAGTAAACTCTTCCAGAAAACCCATTTGCCTTCCTTGCCCAGCACAGAAGGCCCATTCCCAGCTCTGCTTAGTGACTGAAAGCAACACATGGCCTTCTCTAAAGCACAGACCCCTAGAACCCATATATTTTCCTTTCCAAATCTCTCTCCTTTTTACCTTGAAAGTGAAAGGGTGAGACATTTCCAGATGAAAACGTTTTTGACCAGTTCCACCCTTGCATTAAATTGCTCATATCTCCATTGCCACATTGTTTGCAGGGTTCATTCCTTCTATGTCTCTCTGCTGATGTAGAGCTGGACCTCTACCCTCACAGTGGCCAGTTCATAAGATCAGTAGTTTCTTTGTTCCCTTGTCCCCTATGCCAGTCATCTCAGGCATGTTGAGAAGATTTTCCCAGGCAGAGAAGCTGGTGAGGAACTAGTTTCAGACAGTAGAGCATATGGCTCTGCTTGGTCTTCATAGGCAGATTTGCAGGCTGATGTTCAAATTTGTACTGAGAGACCACGCCAGGAACTACACACTGCACCAACAGGTTTCTCAAATACCGTTGGAACACAGAAGGTCCATGACAGCATACAGGACTTTCATACTTTGCTTCCTGCTTCCACACTTCCTTCCCTACTACCCTTCCACACCTCCTTCAATGGTCTGCCTAACAGCAGCCTGACTCTTTGGTTACCAACACATTTGGTGAGAACCTGGGAACTCCTCCAACTTCTGGGGATGAGAGGGCCAGGAAGGGAGATTTGAAATCCTTGCTCACAGGTATGACACTTAAGCATTTACTGACCTTCCATGCTGATGGGCAAAAATGCCAGGGCATTGTGTCTAGGGGCCTATCACTTGCTTCTGTTGAGCAATAGGCTTAAGAAACATATTTTCTAGCCATGTTGGCTCCAGTTCTTTCCCAAGAGTGAGTGCCTCACTCAGGCTCATTGAGCATTTCTACGTGCAGTCACCGCAGAGTGTTCAGATAAGAAAAATAACAGCAACATCTGTAAGCTTGTGTTTGGAGATAAAGCACAACAACTTTCTCCAGGGTGTTGTTGTTTGACAGCGAACGTCTGGCTCTGGTCTACCCTAAGTCTCTGCAGGCATTTAATACCACTCTGCTTCATTAACTGGTGGAGACTTAAGCTTACATCTTTCACAGACTGTCTTGCTATTGCCAATAGGCTCTGGCAGGTGACAGTGAAGAAACTCCATTCATGCTTCTCTGAGGAACACCTCCATGATCTAGGGAGGGAAAAAAAGCAACAGCTCTCTTCTTCAAGAGAATTAATTATACCTAAGCTTTCCATGCTCTTGGGACAGTGTTATAAAAATGTGATGAAAATGACAGACCAACAAGAAATTTACCCATATTAATGAGCTTGAAGTTGGCTTGGCTGTTGGGAAATTATTTTAATTGATTCATCAAAGAATGGTCTCTCCCCACCATTTCCCAGTGGATTCAAAGGGATACTGATCTGTGAAAAGCCTCCAATGCCTAGAAATTTGATTTATCTAAATAAAAATGCACTACATCCAAATCCAGGTCTTTACTTTCAAAATGCCTCTGAGCAGCACTGGGGTCATGTGAGCAGCCATTGTCTCAACATAACTATGTTACTTTCTCACCCTCTCAGATGAGCCTTCCTTCAGCAGGGTTTAATTAAAACATGTCACATGTTCCCTTAAGGCCCTCCCTACTATGGTCTCAGTGGAGGCCAGAGTGATGTCCTTATTACTGATCATGGAAGAAAACTCTCCCTCTCAACATGCCTTGCAATGGCAGCTCTCAGACTGCCCTGCCCAATTTCTGCAGGAGCATCTTTGGCTACTGTTGAAACAACCAGGATGCTATCTCAGGGATAATACTAAGACCTAGCAGTACTGTTAGATGTCAGTGTAATCTAAGATGTCATACCTTTGCCTGACAAATAGCTTTGTGTAAGACAGTTCTGTAAAATCTACCTTTTTGCTCGCAGGGACTGATAGTCTCTGCTGGGTGCTTTACATAACTGCAAACTGCATACACAACAGTTCCCCTGCAAGTAGTAGCCATCATGCCAGATGTCCACGTGAGCAGAAGTACTTGTGTGAGGATCAGCCCGATTCTTAAAAGCTTCCCACCTTCACTGACTCCTTGTGTTTATGGAGAAACCCATTCCTGCAGGACCACAGGCGCCATGTGACTGTAGCATATTCTGGTGCCAAATATAATCCATCCAAGGCCTGTGGCTTTGTCATCCTGTGGCAGCAGGATGTGTTACAAGCGACAGTGTGACTAGACAAGAAAAGGGAGGACTGGACAGCACTGGGAAACTACAAGCTTTTGCAGTCTGACTGATAAGGACAAATTACCTTCCAAGGACACCTTGCCAGTGAATGCAGCAGGATGAGCCTGTGTGAAAGGTTAAGGCAGAGGATGAATGGCTGTGGTACACCACTGAGATTTGACTCCACACAGTAGGGGTTCCCTCCATAGCTTTCTGCTCTTAATCTCCCTTTGCAGTCAGGCTTGATGTAGAAATGTCTTTTTAGGAAGCAAATACAGTATTATATGTCTCTGTGAGTCACCAGACATAGCCTGGATCTTTGGCACAAAGAGACTGCAGAAGCAGAGAACCCAAACCTCCTCATTTGGAGTAGCAAATGCCTTCCAAGGGAATATGAGATGGGATAGAGCAGAGGATGAGGACTTTCAAGAGAATAAGGTTATTTCTATCCTTAGAGTCCTGCACATTTTCTGTGAACACATCCTCTAAAGCTAAGAAGTAACAAACTCAGCACCAGTTAGCAATGCTTCTGCTGCCATCTTCCTAAAGACCAGATTGATCAATCTACTTGACAATTACTCACCAGCTTTCTCTTAAAATCAGGCTTAAATAAAAGCACAAGCTGCTTTCTAATAACATTACATGCAAAACTGTAAAAATTGAACTAATAGTCCTTTTTGTATAATTACTACCTTAGAATCCTCCCACATATAAACCCAACAGGAAAAAACCAGTGTTTGCTCACAGTGAGAGTGTTGGGTAATACACAATAACCAAAATATCTCCACTCCACTTTAAAATAACTCACAAATGCAATAACCACTACCAAGCACTGATATTTTTATAGCAATCACCACAAAAATTAGTCCAGTGAGGTCACAACATTCAAGGTAGGTATTACTTTGAAATGTGACATCACAGCGCGTCAGGACTTTAAAAAAACAGTTACTTCTGAGGCTGGGCAAACGTTAAGATGTTCAAGAAAACAAAACAAAACAAAACAGCACAGACCAACAAATGAAGTCTGGTTTCAATCATAATCACAGCTTTGTAGATGAAAACCTGTAGGCAACTGTGGTTTTGTCACTGTCGAATAGCTGCGTGAAGCTAACAATTACAGCTGATGGGAGCAGTGGAGGAACTAATCCCACAGCAATAAACACAGATTTCAGAACCTCCATCCCTTACTGAGGACAAGACTGCTTGAATGCTGAAGAGGTAGTAGGAAGCTGCACATAAAAGCAGTTGTCAGAGCTGGCTATGAGTGAGTTTGACCTACGAAAATTGCCCAGCAAGTTCACAAGGCTTATGGAGTTCCTGGAAGAAAAGACTGCTATAGGATGTGCAGTCAGTTAAACACACACACCCACACACACTCACACCCACACACCTACCCACCCACAGGCCACCCACCCCCCCCAACCCTCCCCCACATACACACACTATCCCAGCCCACAAACACCCTGTAAAGTTACATCACATACACCCTGTTCTTGGCTTGCAAAAGTCTCCTTTCATAGTAGCAAACTTAAGACGAATGCTTATTTTTCTGCTAACATTTTCTTGGCTTTGAGACTTGGATGGCAAAAGGTATGATTACGGTAAGGGAAAGATTCAGCATTTACTGTCTTATCCAGCTCTCACAGTACTATATGGCTGAGACCAAAACAAACTGAATGAGCACAGGTGTGAAAGAGGAACAATGCTCTCTTTATGCCCTGGGGAAAAACTGGCTTGTTCAAGTGGTGGTGAAGTGGATCCTGGAGGAAGGATGCTGGAGTGTCACTGACTTGGGAAGAAACAAGTTGACTGGGAGCTAGGTCACAGGACTAGTATTTAGGGTGGCTTTTCTCTGCCTCTTCTATTTCTTACCTTCTGCCTGGAAGCTAGAAATTTCACATTGATTTTTTGTTCAAGTGCGGGGTGCCACTTTAGCTTCAGATGCCATGAGACACCCCTAGAATATAAATCATGATATAGATATATATTTACACGGAAGAAGCAAACTGCGAAGACAGAGATGAACTTGATTTAAAAATAAAACAAATTAAAATCCATAGAAATTGGGTGTTTAAATTCTATGGCATGGATGAATTTTAGATTCCTCTTGCAAGAAAAAAAAATAATCTGAGACTCCCAAGGAGTTTTCCTCCTGCAGAAACTAGCAGAAAGAGGCTGTTTATAAATTTCATACTTAAATATGGAATTTGCATAAATTATAAATGCAAAATAAATGAGGATTTCAAACTTTTAGAGCTAGCCAAATATTCAAGGGGATGCTTCCAGATCTAGAGAAATGTTGTTCTCTCATCTTTATGTTACATGCTGGAAGACAAGATTTGTACAAAAGAATAGAACATGAAGTTTAGGTCTTTAATCAATAACACTAAGACTATTTAGAAAAGAGAGACTCACAGTTGGTAAGAAACTTTACTGCTAAAAATTTTAGCCACATGCTTACTGTACATTACGATGTAATGCATATTGAGAAATGACAGTGCTATTTTAAATTGGTGACGACAGCAGAATAAAGAAAGACTTACACAACTGAAGTGCATCAGAGCAAATACAGGATCATGAGTTAGCAGGCTAGGTTAGCAGGAAAATCCTCTCCGACCTCCCCCACCCTCCATGGTGGCCCTTCACAATAGATTCAGGGCCCTGGAACTTTTGAATGGAGAAGGAGGAAGAGAATGAGACAAACAAGGAGGAAGACCAAGGTCCACCAAGGACGGGTCATTCTAGACCAGGTATTAAAACCAGTTCTAAAAAGAACTCCAGAAGAGTCATTGTAGTGGGTGACACCATTCTGAGGGGTGTCGAAGGCCCCATATGCAGACCAGACCCGCTTCATAAGGAAGTCTGCTGCCTTCCTGGGGCCCAGGTCAAGGACCTCACGGCTAAACTCCTTGCTCTAGTGAGACCCAAGGACTACTACTCTCTCCTGGTTTTTCAGGTAGGTAGTGACGACACTACCAGGAGAAGTCCTAAAGCAATGAAGAGAAATTTCAGGCCCTTGGGGAAAGGATTAAGGGGTCGGGGGCACAAATTGTGTTCTCCTTCATCCCTTCAGTTCTGGGGATGAATGAAGAAGAATACCGGAGAACTCAACAGGTGAACTTGTGGCTCCAAGACTGGTGTTACCATCAGGGCTTTGGATTTTTCAATCATGGGTTGGTATACAGGGCACCAGACCTTTTGGCATTAGATGGAATGCACCTGTCCCAGAGGGGGAAGAGGATCTTGGGACAGGAGTTAGCTGGGCTCATTGACAGAGCTTTAAACTAGATCTGAAGGAGGAAGGGGGCAAAACATCAGCCCATCTGCAGTGCATGTATACCAATGCACACAGCATGAGTAACAAATAGGAGGAGCTTGAAGCCATGATGAAACAGGAAAATTATGATGTCGTGGCTATTACAGAAACATGGTGGGATGTCTCCCATGACTGCAGTGTGCCAATTGATGGCTACAAGCTCTTTAGGAGGGACAGACAAGGAAGAAGAGGTGGTGGGGTGGTGCTGTATGTTAGGGACTGTTATGATTGCTTTGAGTACAAGTGTACTGAAGACAGGGTAGAGTGTCTTTCCGTTAGAATCAGGGGGAAGGCCAACAGGGCAGATGTTGTAGGAGTCTACTATAGGCCACCCACCCAGGACAGAGAGGTGGATGAAATATTCTATAGGCATTTAGGAGAAATCACAAGATCGCCTGCCCTTGTTCTTGTGGGAGACTTTAACTTCCCAGACATCTGCTGGAGATACAACACAGCAGAGCGGGACCAGTCCCAGAGATTCCTGGAATGTGTGGCAGATAACTTCCTGATGCAGCTGGTGAGTGAACTGACCAGAGAAGGTGCCCAGCTGGATCTCCTCTTTGTGAACAGAGAAGGACTGGTGGAGGATGTGACAGTTGGAGGACGACTAGGGCACAGCGATCAAGAAATAATAGTGTTCTCTATTCTTAGAGAGGCCAGGAGAGGGGGAAGCAGAACTGACATCCTGGACTTCCAAAGGGCTGACTTTGTCTTGTTTGGGCACCTGCTTGAAAGGATCCCTTGGGAGATGGTCCTGAAGGGTATAGGGGTCCAGGAAGGCTGGGGCTCTTTAAGAAGGAAGTATTAATGGCTCAGGAGCAGGTGGTCCACAGGTGCTGTGAGAGAAGCCGGTGCCAGAGAAGACCACCCTGGCTAAACAGGGAGCTTTGTCTGGAACTCAGGGAGAAAAGGAGAGTTTACGGCCTTTGGAAGAAGGGGCTAGCCACTCACAATGATTACAAAGAGGCTGTGAGGCTCTGCAGGGTGGAAATCAGGAGGTCTAAACCCCAGCTGGAAATTACCCTGGCTTCAGCAATCAAGGATAACAAGAAATGTTTCTGTAAGTATGTCAGTAGGAAAAGAAAGACCAGGGAGAGTCTCCCTCCCCTGCTAGACGCAAGACAAAACATGGTAAAAAGTGATGAGGAGAAGGATGAGGTCCTTAATGCCTTCTTTGCCTCAGTCTTTAATAACAAGACTAGTTGTATTGAGGGAATCCAGCCTCCTCAGCCAGAAGACAGAGACTGGGAGAATGACCCCCCCGCAATCCAGGAGGAGACAGTCAGTGACCTACTGCATCACACAGACATACACAAGTCTATGGGACCAGATGGGATACACCCGAGGGTGCTGAAGGAGCTGGCTGGGGTGCTCACCAAGCCGCTTTCCATCATTTACCAGCAGTCCTGGCTGACTGGGAAGGTCCCGACAGATTGGAAACTGGCCAATGTGACGGCCATCTATAAGAAGGGTCGGAAGGATGATCTGGGAAATTACAGGCCTGTCAGCTTGACGTCGGTGCCCAGGAAGCTGATGGAGCAGCTCATCCTGAGTACCATCACACAACACATGCGGGACAACCAGATGATCAGGCCCAGTCAGCATGGGTTTATGAAAGGCAGGTCCTGCCTGACAAACCTGATCTCCTTCTACGACAGGGTGACCTGCTTATTGGATGAGGGAAAGGCTGTGGATGTTGTCTACCTTGACTTTAGTAAGGCCTTTGACACCGTTTCCCACAGCATTCTCCTGGTGAAACTGGCTGCTCGTGGCTTGGATGGGCACATGCTTCTCTGGTGTGGTGGTTTAGTCCCTGCCGGGGTCCGAGACCATGTGATTGCTGCCCCTCCCCCACAAAGGGAGTGAAACACAAAGCCCTGGGGCTGAGATAAGGAGAGGTTTAATACAACAGTGCAACAGCAACACAACAAACAACAATAACAATAACAGTAATAACAATGAACAGAGCAATATATCTACCAATATAGCAGTGAGAACAGAGTGATGGCATAACACACGTGTTAACCGACTCTCTCGCGCTGCCGCGCTTTGGCGCCAGGACGTGACGTCAGCATGGTATATGAATAACCCGGCTAGAGCTTCCCCCCCACTGCTGGGGAAACTGTGGTGGTTTAGCCCCTGCCGGGGTCTGAGACCACGCGGCCGCTGTGCCTCCCCCACAAAGGGAGTGAAATACAAAGCCCTGGGGCTGAGATAAGGAGAGGTTTAATACAACAGTGCAACAGTAACACAACAAACAACAACAATAACAATAGGAATACCAGTAATAACAATGAACAGAACAAGATATATACCGATACAGCAGTGAGAACAGAGTGATGGCATAACACACGTGTTAACCGACTCTCTCGCGCTGCCTCACTTTGGCGCCAGGACGTGACGTCAGCATGGTATATGAATAACCCGGCTAGAGCTTTCCCCCCACTGCTGGGGAAATGTAAACCTATCCTAGCTAAACCAGGACAGCTGGGTAAAAAACTGGCTGGCTGGTCGCACCCAAGGAGTGGTGGTGAATGGAGTTAAATCCGGCTGGTGGCCGATCACGAGTGGTGTCCCCCAGGGCTCGGTTTTGGGGCCACTCTTGTTTAACATCTTTATTGATGACCTAGACGAGGGAATCGAGTGCACCCTCAGTAAGTTCGCAGATGACACCATGTTGGGTGGGAGTGTCAATTGGCTCGAGGGTAGGGAGGCTCTGCAGAGAGACCTGGACAGGCTGGAGCCATGGGCTAAGGCCAACTGTAGGAGTTTTAATAAGGCCAAATGCCGGGTGCTGAACTTCAGCCACAACAACACCCAGCAATGCTACAGGCTTGGGAAGAAGTGGCTGGAGAGCTGCCAGTCAGAGAGGGATCTGGGGGTGTTGATTGACTGCCGCCTAAACATGAGCCAGCAGTGTGCCCAGGTGGCCAAGAAGGCCAATGGCATCCTGGCTTATATCAGAAATAGCGTGGCCAGCAGGGACAGGGAAGTGATCTTACACCTGTACTCGGCACTGATGAGGCTGCACCTCAATTACTGTGTTCAGTTTTGGGCCCCTCACTACAAAAAGGACATTGAATTACTCAAGTGTGTCCAAAGAAGCGCAACGAAGCTGGTGAAGGGTCTGGAGCACATGTCGTACGAGGAGCGGCTGAGGGAACTGGGGTTGTTTAGTCTAGAGAAGAGGAGGTTGAGGGGAGACCTCATCACCCTCTACAACTACCTGACAGGAGGTTGCAGAAAGCTGGGGATGAGTCTCTTTAACGAAGTAATAGGCGATAGGGCAAGAGGTAATGGCCTCAAGTTGCACCAGGGAAGGTTTAGACTAGATATTAGGAAGTATTTCTTTACAGAACGGGTTGTTAGGCGTTGGAATGGGCTTCCCAGGGAGGTGGTGTAGTCCCCATCCCTGGAGGTGCTTAAGAGTTGGGTCAACATAGTGTTTAGGGATCTGGTGTAGTTGGGAACTGTCAGTGTTAGGTTAATGGTTGGACTGGATGATCTTCAAGGTCCTTTCCAACCTAGATGATTCTGTGATATAGTATGAGGTGGGAAAACAGTAACAGAAAATCTCTTGCATTTTTCATGTGCAGACAGACAATAACTTACGGAAATTTTCCACTTACTAATCAATTTCTATTTAATTTTTGTGTTAAATATTAATTGTGGTGATGTGAAATAATTTACAAAGTTATGCATATGATACTAATGTAAAATTATATAAAACTGAAACCATCTCAGAACTTTGTAATCCTTGGACAAGTTCACTCCTACAGGTTTTCTAAACTTGACTTATGCTATCAACAGATTCCATGAAGGATTTTAGTAGAAGAGTATTTTTCCATGTCTGTCTCCAAGCATTAACTGAATTAAAAATTTGAACATTTTTACAGGGGTTAAGAATACTATTACTGTCTGCTACTGATAAGTGCTTGCTATAAGTTTCTAATCAATTAAAGAATTATAATTGTTTATTGCTTTCCAGAGCTTCCTTTCTACAAGAAAATTTGGTGGATGTTCATGTGATATCTTACATGCTTTATCTTGGCTGCTCTGAGCTGTCAGTCCCATCACTTCCAGCAGAAAACTGGGCATCCTAGCTCCTGCCTCAACAGCTCTCACCCTGCTGCCTTCAGGCCCATTATGTACTCTTTCTGAATCCCTTTTCAGCCCTGCTTCCTCATGGGATAAAGCCTGATGGCTTACTAAAAGTCCAGTTTCTGTCATTTGCTTGTCTTCCCCTCCCCCAATCCTAGTTTTCTGAGGATTTAACATTGTTTTGGATTGGCCAAGTAGTAGAGACTAAGCCAATTCTGTCTCAAACAGTAGCTGTGCTCTGTTCTTATCCCACAACAAAAGAAGAGGAAGCTCTTGTAAAGCAAACCAACACAGCATGCTGCCAAAGTCAGACCAACATCATGCCCAGTCTGATCTCACTTATCTGAGACAACTTTCTGAGGATACAAAGAATCACTACACTCTAAGAATGTGAAAAGTAATTCAGGCTGGTATATTTACCTATTAGAATTCTGAATGTGTTTCTGCAGCACAATCCCACAAAGAAGCAGCACCAGTCCTCTGGCACTCTAAAAACTAAAGCTTTAAATTGCAGTTTAAAGGGTTTTGTTTCAGCACAGATGAGAACATTTTCTGCAGGTTCTGAGCTATCTTTGGAGGAGCCTTTTTTTCTAATTGTACTTCTCAAAAAAATGATTGGCAAAATCTGACATAATTTAATTGTATAATGGCTGAATGTGACTTCATATCATTTGGGAAAGACATTGGTTTAATCTGTCTTTTTTTTCTTTTTTAATTAAATTTGTCACAGTGATGTATTTGCATTATTAAATCATTGAATTTGCAAGAAGATTTTAAAAACAATATATTTTTAGAATGACTTATTTTCAGTCAATCTTCTGAATAAGTCTGCTAGGACAAAGCAGGCTGCAGAAGGCACAGCAGGGACAGCATTCTTCCAGGAAAGGAATGCAGGCCTATATGGTTTTCTGTAGTGTGCACTACATTAACCCTCCACCAGAGCTATAGTAAGGGCAAAAGTTGAAGTTTAAAAGCAAATTAAAGTTTCTTAACACCATCAAAGCGAAGCACATTTCCATTGTCTGATAAAGGTAATTATTTTTTATTTTAGAAAAGCATAGTGAAGTCTTAGCACTGACAGGGAGCCTATGCCCAGAAAAGGTGACCATGATCTGCTCTAGCTTAAGTTTATAACCTGCACTCAGCTATGGACAAACTCTGTGCTTGGAAAAACCATTGCTTTGGAACTGAGACAAACAGGATTGAGTTTAGACAATCCTTGTTTTGTTCACTGCTTGACAAAGTCCCCACTCTTGCTTATTTATTCTGCTCCCACTCCTCTCCTGATAGTTTTACAGAAACCAAAACAACACTCAAAAAGAGCTGACTTCACACTTGTGCTTCAAAATCCACTGAATCTACTTAGTTCTCAGACTCTCCAACAACGGAGAGATCACTTTGCTTTCCCCAGTCTTTGTCTCAGACTCTTGCATCCAGAAAGTGAAAAGTGATCCAGGATGAGTTTTGGAAGGAGTTCAGTAGCCAGTACTGAGTGGCTTGCCCAACAACTATGAAAATCTGTTCCCCATGGTTAGTGACTTGTCTTCTGAAAAGTGAGGAACAATATGTATTGTATACCTGTTTACTCATCCTCCATGGACTACATGTCAAAAAAACCTGGTCTAGTTACTACTTTGTGAAAAGGATTTTTCTTGCCTTGAATTTCCTTGTTCTACATTCTTTCTATAACCAGAAGAAATTTGTATTTATCTTCTCACACTTTCACATGACAAACGCTCTACTTCCTACTTACTGATGTGGAGAAAGAGTGACAACCCACCTCTATCTTATAGTGGTCTTCAGCTACGTTTTCACCTTGTTTTGTGCCTTTTCTCTGTCTGACACCACTGAGATTTTGAATGAAGCTTAACAGATTTTTCAGGCCAAGTAATCAGGAAAAAAATCTTCAACATTTCTTAGATAGCTTTGAAAATAACAGCTTTGAAGTGCCATTCTTAATGTGCTTTACTGCCTTCAAGTATTTTTATAGATAGTAACATGAATTTACCATTTCACATTAGTGCTTTCTTTAAAATTTGTAGGTATCTGTGGCCTTGTAGGTAAGGTGAAACAATGACTAATGTATTTCTGACAGAATGAGTGCATTTTCCTTGAAGACATGAAGTATTCAAAAGACCAATGAGTTTTGCAGAAGAGAAGAACACCCAGCTTTGACAAAACAAACCTACTATCCATCACAGTCCTCATCTGACCTTGTACTGAACTCTTGCTAAATTAAAGGCTTGATTGTATAATTCTTTGATTCTTTCCCTTGTTGAGTCCTTTTCAATACTTCCAGGCAACAGAGAACCTTGCAAATGGATATGAAAGGATAGCTGAATCTGATGATTTTTCATACATAAATTGACACAAACACCTGTTCTACTTATGCCAAATACTCCTCTGCTCATCAAATGCTATGATCATTTGTACTGTTTGACAGCACTCTAAAGTATAGGTAAAGTTTCCAGAAGGCACAGTAAATTAACTGAACCAATGCTGAAATCTAATCCTAGATTTTATGTACCCTAGTCTCAGTAAATTTAAAATTCAGAAAACAACAAGACCAGCATCAGGAAAATATTATCTACTCTTTGTAATCTACTGTTAGCAGTGATGCTACTATCATACTGTCATGGTTAAAGATACATTCACTTTTGTGCTTCAGGAAGGGAATTTCTGTGTTTTTATTATAAGGAGGGGAAGAAGAAATCTTGCCATATTTTCAGCCTGTTATCTGTGAATAAAACTTGAAATGCCCAAGGTGTTTCAAGAAAAATCAGTTAATTGCTTTCCAAGGGTTGACCAGTTAAAATCTGTCACCAAGAAATGTTCCTATGCTGAGCTTTGTGTTTTATTAAGCCTGAGTTACTTAAAAACATCTGGTGCAAAAATTCATAGTCTGTGAGAAGTTATCTGAAGTGTTAGGGTGAAAATGTCTTCACTCCAACAACAAAAAAAAAAAGCAAAGTAAGAATTTGCTTTACTTGATTTATGTCATACTCTACCAGCACAGTCACAGTAAACTAAGTGTTTGAAGATTCCCAAGATCTCCAGTAAAACATTAGCTGATCCTCTGTTATATTTCAGGTGTATGATACAGGGCAGTGTGTTCGGGAGCATTCCTCACTCAGCTGGCTCTAGACAAAGTGTGTTCTGCCTTCGGAAAGCCCAGGAATGGTTTGGAATAGATCAACTGGCTCAGGGGTTATCAGTCATATTTCTGAACCAGGCAGCTTATCCCCCTCCCACCTTCTTTCACTTGCTTTCCACCCTAGCCATTTCTCCACCCCCTGCTGCTCCCTTTGACATGGTTTAGGTGTTCTCCTGATGTAGGTGCTTATTAGTGCTCTATCTGTGAGTCAGTGCCAATCAGTGGAGCTGACTTACATCACCTTCAAGCTGCTGTGATAATAATTATGCTTGGTATTCTCACAGCTGGTACTATTTCCAGCACCTTGGACCACCAGTCGTATTAATGGGAATTGTGTTCCTGCAACACAAGGAACTCTTGGCACTCAAAGGACAAGTGCATTAACAGGAGGTTGCAAACAACTAATAGCTTTAATGATTCAGGACCACTTTACACTGTTTTCCATTCCTTTGGCCTGTTCACAGGTCTTTGCCTTTTTTGTGATCTCTGCTGCACCTCACAAGGCTTAGGCATAAAAGATACTTGTTCCTTGTGGAATAAGGGTGAGGGTTGCCTCATTGCATGCTGCCTAATTTTTTGAGCATCTTTCTTTTTCTTCCTCAGGGAAGTCTCCAATCATCTTTCAGAAGGGTTTTAGTGAACAGATTCAGCTGATTCTGAACTCCGCTTCTGGCATGGCTGAGCAGCAGAACAGAGAATGAAGTCAGGAACTCTTGCCTACTGCACAAGACTGACTAATGTGGTTTCACCCCGGTAGACAGATAAGCACCACACAGCCGCTGCCCAGTGGGATAGGGGAGAGAATTCAGAAAAAGAAGTTAATGAACAAAGCTAAACAACGCTGTGTGCAGATGGTTTGTATGTGGAACATGGAGAATGGGCCTTGCTCCTCTCCAAGAACTGCAGTATCGCTAGACATCAAGGAGCCTAAAATTAATGGTCACGTTTGAGTCACAACAGGCTCTTCAGTAGTCCTGAAATTTTAGGCTTTGTAACTTGCTATGGTGAAATAAGAAATCAAATAGTAAGACCTGGCCTGAACCCATGTCCTCTCAAGCATAGACACTCTTTTTTAGCTCTGAAATCTGTTTTCAAGCAGACCATGAAAAGCTTCTGAGGAGAAAAGTCTGCTGAAAGAAACCATTCTATAGTGGCAGATGTGCCACAAACAGTGTGATCTTCCCAAAATGGGAGGAAGCGCTGACAAGCTTCTGATGAGGGAAAAGACCTCTGTGAATACTGGATGTGGCAGATCCTCCTTTTGGGACAGCCAAGGTGATGACCATAGTGCACTTCTATGTTGGCTATAAATTGTCTCTCGAATGCGGATGCTTGTATTCTTGTGAGACTGGAAGATTTTTAGGAGAGACAGATGTTTTTATCCATCAACAGCTTAACAAGTAAAACCACAGGCAGGCAGACTGCAAGAAGGTTGTGACCAAAAGCTGACAGTATTGCATAGAGACTGAAGGTGAACTCTCTTCACAAATAAGCAAAGCCACAGAGCCTAGAGGAAGAAAAGACACTCACATAATCCCTAGGCCAGCATGCTGGGTGGAATATTATCTATGTAGGTGGTAAAATCATAAAACTCTTGGCCATGGGATGCAGATCCAGACAAAGACAAGGGTCCTTGTGATCCTAAAAATTAAGGCATTCCTTCTGATATATATGAGCTTTGCCAAATTCTCCTGACACCATTCTGAAAACACATATTCTCATAGTACACCTGCTAATGCTAGTCTCGGATCTTCCCTACTCCCCAAACCCCTCCTCCCACCCCTCATCTTCTTCATATGAACAATATACCTAGCTATGTAAGATGGGCATGCCAGGCTGTGACAAGGTCACTCCAGATTTGAACAAGATCCCATAACCACAAACTGGAGTGAAGGCCCCAGTCTGCTTACAGGTGGACCACAGTTCACTACAAGATTGCTGCTGTCTGAGATGAAGCACTGAGTATCTTCTCTGATACCAGGGCAAAGCCCTTTGGATATTTTGAAATTGCACCTGTCAAGTGAATCAGTTTGTTTTGCCATTTTCCTGCAAAACAGGAGATTTCATAAACAATTACCCCGATGAAGTCCACTGAAGGATGTTGATATTGATTGTTTTGAATGTGTGCAGGACTCTCCTGAGTCACAATACCATACTCAGAAGCAAAACTAGAATGACAACAAAGGGTTTGTATTTTTCTATAAGATAAAGTCATTGGGGTCAGACATCACTTGGTGAGAAACTTAAGATAATTTGAACAGGCAGTCTTAGAAACCCTGAATGGGAAACTGCATATCCAATATACCACAGCCTGTTTATATAACCTGTGTTTCGGGGAGTTTGGGAGATTCAGAAAACTTTCATGTCTACTCACTGGAATGATAAATCATTGTTGCACCATGAAGACAGAAAATGCTACTTTATTATGAGTGAACATACTGAATGGAAGGAAGGAAGGAAGGAAGGAAGGAAGGAAGGAAGGAAGGAAGGAAGGAAGGAAGGAAGGAAGGAAGGAAGGAAGGAAGGAAGGAAGGAAGGAAGGAAGGAAGGAAGGAAGGAAGGAAGGAAGGGAGGAGAAATGTAACAAATAGTTGCTGTTGGAAAAAAGGTTGTGGATGATGTACCAGAATGTTGGGAAGACAAGAGGAGGAAATGAAAGAGTATGCAAGATTAGCAGTGTTTGAGTGAGAAAGAACAGGGTGCTGTTAAAGGTAGAGGAAAATTATGAGGAATTTTCTTGGGAGACAGGAAGGCAAGAGTACGTGCTACAGATGTAATTGAGAACTCTAAGGTGTGTTCAGAGCTTGCAGAGAGGTTAAGGATGCACAACACAGGCGAGAAGATATCATAGATGAAAGCCAAACTTCAGGAATAAAAAACAGACAGGGAAAATAACAACATGTACACAGATTACATGCTGGAACCCTGGTGCTCACAGATCATGGAGGGGGACAGCTCAATCCCTCCACACCTCCTCAGTCTGCCTTTTATTCTTCAGGGCCAGGTTACTCTGTCTGTGTAACTAGTATCAGGGATGTAGGGAATGGGTGAGACACCAGAGTTGAGTCAGCTTCATGTTTTTAACACAGGGGTTGCCACAAATCCTGCTTTTGCTTCAAGTCATGTATTTTTCACCAGTTAATTTTCCCCATTATAGGGATTCAACCCACACAGAACAATGCTGTGGGCAGGATTATAGAACATGGACCTTCCCAGCTAACTACAGTTTCCTTTGTCTTAGTTTAGCACTGGCTACTAACCAGGCCAGCTTCTTCAGGCAGCTGAAGTTTCTTCTTTTTCATGCAGAGGTCTCTGGTCCTTCTGCTGCCATTCTTTATTATCATTCATTAGTTTGGTCTCTTTCTGACTAACAAGGATGAACAACATCACAACCAAAGCCTGATGTAAGAGTACAGTTTTTACACATGATTTTAATAGTGGTACAAAGCAGGCAGATTAATCACTCCACAGGAAATAAAACTGCAAAAATAATTTTAAACTATCAGCTTTTATAATAATTCGTACTTATAAAACACTCATGGGAAATCCATTTCTTAGTTCATCTTGTACAGTATATAATTAATCCTTTAACCCTTACAGCATTACGTGTACCAGAGACAGATCCAGCAGAAGCACTGAAGTGTAAGTCTATACTCAGTAGTGAGATTACTTGCTGACAGAATTTTTCACATCAATAGCATTGTGGCTTGCCCTCATCTTTCAGTACAGGGAAGTGGAGTTGCAGCAGAAGGCAGATCCCTTCTTTGAGCAAACATTAACTGCTTTGTTCTCTGGAAACATTAAGGTGGAGTCCTTGATAAGTTAAAGAAAACAGACTCTTCTGATGAAATTGCAAACAAAACAAAACAAAACTGTTGGTATAAGGCATCATGGAGTTTATCTGCTCAAAAGGGAAACTTGAGAGGGACCAGTCCAGATATTGTTTGCAGTGACCAGTTAGCCTAACTTGTCAAGCTAACTAGAAGTTCTCACTGACACAGAAAAATCATTGACCTTGGTCTGAAATTGACTTAAGCCCGTGTGAACTGATCTGGGGTGTCACGTCCCACTCAGATGAGGGGGACAAGTGACTCAGATTCGCAAATCCCCAATGGAGCGGACAACAAGTCTCCAGGTCTAAACATTTATTAACTACTCACAATGTACTAATTGAACACACGATAGTTGGCTAAGTATATAGCAAGTTGTGGCAAGCAATATAATATGCCTTGCATTGCTTAATAGGAAAGGGAAAAGAGGGAGATAGAGGGAATGGGGAAATACAGATCACCGGTCTGGGTTTCTGCGCTGATCCTGCCGACGAGGGTTCCGGGAGGCACAGGAGACATCCGTCTTTTTCGCTGGCATCTGTCTTCTTCACTTCACTGCACTCTCTCTCTCCCGGGCCGCGCCCCCCCCCCCACTTCTTGATTTATACACACTTTCCTTGGGTCCATCCCCTAGGTCGACCCACATACCTACGTATCCCATGTACGGGGAGGGGTGAGGTGTTTCATGGGATGATGTAATTAGCATGATCATGTTAGCCCTCGTTAGCATATTGAGGGGTGTTAACTTTAATATGCATTTCGTGGATAATGAAGCAAAGGTCATTCACCGGACAGATGGCCCTTGAAATTTGTCCAGGTGCACCAGAGCAGAGCCGTCCTGTCTTCACAGGGCTCCCTCCTCCAGTCCCATCTTGTGTTATTCGGGCAGCCTTATCAGCTTCGACCTCCACAGAATGCACCCTGTGACTCATAGTTTTGTCTTGCGAGTGTTTGAGGCATTTCTTTGATCAGCCTCAACTTTTGCTTTCTCAGGCTGTTTTTCTTAGTTTCTCACAGGCCTGGTTTCTCGTCTCTCACACTGGGGACAACAGCTATGATTTATTTGGGAGCAGAGTCCCACAGCAGAAGCAATAAGAAAATGTTTTGAGTAGGGACAGTCCCCAGCTTCTTTCCACAGTGCCTGTTGAAGCACAGACCTCCTTGAGGTGTACACTCAACACAAACAGCTCCTAGTCAACTTCTCATCAGTCTTTCAGCAGCAGCGAACACAGATGGTCATGTTGCTGATGACACCCACACTGGCTTGCCCCCAGCACTGGGCTAACAGCAGAATGTGAGCAGAGTGCTAAACATTTTGGGTTCTGGAGTCAGTGCTCTGACAGGCTTTGGGGCTTTAATCATTTCCATGTCAACTTGGGAAGTCTGACACCTTCTTATTTGCAATGCTGTTGTTTACAAGGGTATCAGTCTGTCACCATCCACCAAGGTTGTGACAATAATCTAAAGGGGTACTTTTTTCTGCAAACCTAGATATTTTCTTCAATTTCAATTTCTGATCTGGAACTGCTCAGGTATGAGGCTTCTGAAAGCACTCACCTGGTTAAGCTTGCCATATATTTCTTAAAATTAATAAAAAGAAACAACCTACTACATTAAAATAATGTTAAACAAAAATATTCTGGAAGTGCAGCTGAAGGTAAGGAACAGCTGTCCCCACCTGTTCCTGCTAGGTTCCCCAATGACCCACCATAAAGAATTTCACAGGAAAGAGCTCTTTAAGATGTTGGTCTCAGAGGGCATGTTCCAAGCTTAATAGGGAATTAAATGAATTAATCATATTAGCTCACACAAAAAGATTCAATCAGATATTTATCACTGTAAATCCCAGATGCACTAAATAATAAACCACTGCAGGGATGCTGCAATATCAACAGGGACACTGCAGGCCAAGTGGGATGTCTGGTCCCAGATTGAAAGTTATGCCACATCTCCCACTACTTCAGTTCAGTCTTCATGCTTGCAGAGGCTTCTGCTTAAAGCAGGTCTGTGAACAAGGAAAGGTGTCTAGGAGAAAAAACTCGTTCACTCTTGGATAACCTATTTTCATTTTCCAATTCCAAAGTGGAATAAGATGGATTTGGTGAGCCCATGTTGGATGACATCACTCTAGACATTAATTTTCATGCAGGCAAGAGGAAGCAGTAAGTAATTATCCCCTGATTCCTCCATGGGATATTCCTGGTCCTTATAAACCTGAAACATCAAAGGCATCTGGATAGGCCATCTCCCAGACTCCAGTATAATGACATGTACTATGTGCAATACCAAGCACAAGAAGCAAGGCCTTGGACGGTTCTCTCCCGATATGGAAGTGCTGTACAATCACATGTACCTTCCTAAGTGAAGATTGAACTTGGGGACAAAACAAGTCACCTTGTGGAAAAGCATATTGATCTATTGACAACCTTTTAGGAGGTTGGGGCAAGTCAAAGAACTACATGATGAGCTGCAGATGCCCAGAGACTACTTCTTGAATTCTCCTGTGGCAGCTACAGGTGTAGTAATCTTTTCCAAAAATGGATATTCTTCTCAGAACTCATTCTGTTGAAATAAACTGGGGTCTCCACTCTTTCAAAAAATCAGATGCAATACTGTTGAATACATGCATATTGGTTGGTTTAGACCACAGGTAGTTTGGTTTAGCTCAACAAAGTAAACTCCAATGCAGGCCTTTTCACTTTGGCAGGTTTATCCCAGAAATAACAATATCTTTGAAATGCTCTGAACTTGTTAAAAATGTTGACTTTAGAATGAAATAATCTTCTGAATTTTAGAGTAAGTAGAAAGAAGCTCACCAGAGGCAATGAGAATTCTTTCACAATACTTCTCATTCCTTTTTGACTTTTCTGACAAGATGAAAGAATATGAAAAGGGAATGTGCTTGTTCCGATATTTCAGTAACAGCATCAAAACTGTTCTTGTTATTTTGGTAAATATTTCATGCCATTTCAGGATTTTCTGTGTCCTCTTTAGTGAGGAAACTTGCCAGTCAGAAGTTTCTTTTTCCTATTGCTGGAGCAAAATAAAATTCCCCTCTGAAAGCTAACAGGGAACGAAGACTGTCTTCACAGATATTATGAAGAAACACAGTGAAAGGGGAACATTAACAGAATAACACTTTTTTTTCTTCTGTTACAATATTGTCATCAAGAACTGTTTTTCATCTTGGCACTTTTCCATCCAATTGCTTTGGAGTGAATGGGACTGCAGTTCCATTGCATAAACTCTTACTCATTTACAGTTCCATTACTTATCATTAATTCTTACGAGGGGCTTGATAAAACAAAAAGAGGAGAAAGAGAAAAAAAAAGAGGAAGAAAAGGAAGAACACTAACCCTTCAGGGCTGTAGGCTGCAGAAAGAGAAGAGTCCTATTGACAGCAAGCATGAAAAAACATGTTTTCCTTCGTCTTGCTTCAGTCTGTCCTTGGTCTTGCCCCAAACAACTGCAGAAAAATCACAATTGCCTGAAGACAAAGCCAAGGCCAGAGTCTCAGGTTGCCTATTTCTTTGACAAAAGGGATAAAAGAAGGTGCCTATTCACTAAGCAGGAAGAGCGAGATGTTACAAGCTATAATTCTTCATCGTACCCTCCAGACACAAAACAGAGAATCTGGAACTTGCTGAAAGTGAATGCACTAGCCTACAGAAGAGAGACATGCTGGAAGAAATCGAGGGATTCCCCAAGACTGCAGAGTGACTATCCCAGTAGAGAGAAAATTCTAGGAGAGGGGACATGAAGCTTTACACAGAAACCTGAGGCAAAGCTGAATGAATTCCCATCTTGCCTCTAGCTCAGTATTTAAGAGAAATCTCACAATCGCTTGCCCTTGTTCTTGTGGGAGACTTTAACTTCCCAGACATCTGCTGGAAATACAACACAGCAGAGCGGGACCAGTCCCAGAGATTCCTGGAATGTGTGGCAGATAACTTCCTGACACAGCTGGTGAGTGAACTGACCAGAGAAGGTGCCCAGCTGGATCTCCTCTTTGTGAACAGGGAAGGACTGGTGGAGGATGTGGCGGTTGGAGGACAACAAGGGCACAGCGATCATGAAATAATAGTGTTCTCTATTCTTAGAGAGGCCAGGAGAGGGGACAGCAGAACTGACATCCTGGACTTCCAAAGGGCTGACTTTGTCTTGTTTAGGCACCTGCTTGAAAGGATCCCTTGGGAGATGGTCCTGAAGGGTATAGGGGTCCAGGAAGGCTGGGGCTCTTTAAGAAGGAAGTATTAATGGCTCAGGAGCAGGTGGTCCACAGGTGCTGTGAGAGAAGCCGGTGCCAGAGAAGACTACCTTGGCTGAACAGGGAGCTTTGTCTGGAACTCAGGGAGAAAAGGAGAGTTTACGGCCTTTGGAAGAAGGGGTTAACCTCTCACAATGATTACAAAGAGGCTGTGAGGCTCTGCAGGGTGGAAATCAGGAGGTCTAAACCCCAGCTGGAAATTAATCTGGCTTCAGCAATCAAGGACAACAAGAAATGTTTCTGTAAGTATGTCAGTAGGAAAAGAAAGACCAGGGAGAGTCTCCATCCCCTGTTAGACGCAGGACAAAACATGGTAAAAAGTGATGAGGAGAAGGATGAGGTCCTTAATGCCTTCTTTGCCTCAGTCTTTAATAACAAGACTAGTTGTATTGAGGGAATCCAGCCTCCTCAGCCAGAAGACAGAGACTGGGAGAATGACCCCCCCCGCATTCCAGGAGGAGACAGTCAGTGACCTACTGCATCACATAGACATACACAAGTCTATGGGACCGCATGGGATACACCCGAGGGTGCTGAAGGAGCTGGCTGGGGTGCTCGCCAAGCCACTTTCCATCTTCTACCAGCAGTCCTGGCTGACCGGGGAGGTCCCGACAGATTGGAAACTGGCCAATGTGACGGCCATCTATAAGAAGGGTCGGAAGGATGATCCGGGAAATAACAGGCCTGTCAGCTTGACGTCGGTGCCATCATACAACACATGCGGGACAACCAGATGATCAGGCCCAGTCAGCATGGGTTTATGAAAGGCAGGTCCTGCTTGACAAACCTGATCTCCTTCTATGACAGGGCGACCTGCTTATTGGTTGAGGGAAAGGCTGTGGATGTTGTTTTCCTTGACTTTAGAAAGGCCTTTGACACCATTTCCCACAGCATTCTCCTGGTGAAACTGGCTGCTTGTGGCTTGCATGGGCACAAGCTTTTCTGGGTGAAAAACTGTCTGGATGGCTGGGCCCAAAGAGTTGTGGTGAACGGAGTTAAATCTGGTTGGTGGCCAGTCACAAGTGGTGTCCCCCAGGGCTCGGGGTTTTGGGGCCACTCCTGTTTAACATCTTTATTGATGATCTAGACGAGGGGATCGAGTGCACCCTCAGTAAGTTTGCAGATGACACCATGTTGGGTGGGAGTGTTGATCGGCTCAAGGGTAGGGAGGCTCTGCAGAGAGACCTGGACAGGCTGGAACAACGGGCTGAGGTCAGCTGTAGGAGTTTCAATAAGGCCAAATGCCGGGTGCTGAACTTCAGCCACAACAACCCCCAGCAGCGCTGCAGGCTTGGGAAGAAGTGGCTGGAGAGCTGCCAGTCAGAGAGGGATCTGGGGGTGTTGATTGACAGCCGCCTAAACATGAGCCAGCAGTGTGCCCAGGTGGCCAAGAAGGCCAATGGCATCCTGGCTTATATCAGAAATAGCGTGGCCAGCAGGGACAGGGAAGTGATCTTACACCTGTACTCGGCACTGATGAGGCTGCACCTCAATTACTGTGTTCAGTTTTGGGCCCCTCACTGCAAAAAGGACATTGAATTACTCAAGCGTGTCCAAAGAAGCGCAATGAAGCTGGTGAAGGGCCTGGAGCACATGTCATACGAGGAGCAGCTGAGGGAACTGGGGTTGTTTAGTCTAGAGAAGAGGAGGCTGAGGGGAGACCTCATTGCCCTCTACAACTACCTGACAGGAGGTTGCAGAAAGCTGGGGATGAGTCTCTTTAACGAAGTAATAAGAGATAGGACAAGAGGTAATGGCCTCAAGTTGCACCAAGGAAGGTTTAGACTGGATATTAGGAAGCATTTCTTTACAGAACAAGTTGTTAGGCGTTGGAATGGGCTTCCCAGGGAGGTGGTGGAGTCCCCATCCCTGGAGGTGTTTAAGAGTTGGGTCGACTTAGCGCTTAGGGATCTGGTGTAGTTGGGAACTGTCAGTGTTAGGTTAATGGTTGGACTAGATGATCTTCAAGGTCCTTTCCAACCTAGATGATTCTGTGATTCTGTGATTCCTGTGCACACAATCCAGATCCCATTAAACAATCAGAAGTTGGCTTCATGTTCAAAACAATGCTGTCAAATGGGGATGGGGCTCTTCTAATACATTCTTGAGTATTTTTAACAAACAAATATGCTGTATATGCCTAACAAATGACAGTGACAACAAAAGAGATCTCATGCATAATATTACTTTACAACAAGGAGCATTGTAGAATGATGTAAAATTTAATAATCTCTGTAAGAGATTAGATCACTTACAGTTACTTCTGAACTAACTCCTGTATGTTACTGGAGTGCCAGTTATCACTAGTTTCTCATCTTGTCTACAAAGAAATTAATTTTTCAGATAAGTGTCTTCTTACAGTAAAACCAAATAATATCTCCAAACATGGTTAAACCAACTAAACCACACCACAACAGGCAGCTAAGTATATACATACATCTGCTGCCTGTTGCCTACTAAACACAGATATCTGATGCCCAGAATCTCCAAAAAAATCCACAAGGAAGCCATCTGGACTAATGCTGATACTTATCCCCAAGAAATGAAAGGTTCAGTTTACCAGCTCTGTAGACAAGCAGTCATGATCCTGCTGAATATGACCACAACTGCCTCTGTATTCCTATTCACATGAGCAGAAATTGACCTGATTGAAGAATCCCTCTCACATGTAAATCAGCGCTGTGGTATGTGCTGAGCAAGGCCATTAGGTCAGCATTCCCAAATAAGGAAGCACATGGCACAGGAAGCTGTGACAGTCACCTGCACTAAGAAAAGACTAGTTTTCTAGTGTTTGATGGACCTGTAGCATCTGAACACCTGATGACAGCTGGGAAATTAGCACTGTAGTGGTCAGGTAGTATCACTCACAGCTCTGCCCACTGGGTACTAAGCCAACGGAAATTTACTCCACATCCATTAAGATGTGTAATGGGTAATCATGCAGTAAGAAACCCCTGCTGAGCAGTAGGCATCTTAGACTGTTTCTCCAGCTCAGCCTTGTAAATAATGCCAGTCCTCTCATACAAGACTTGTGTCAACCATACTTAACATTTACCACTCCAGTTTCTCATACTTTGGCATTATATGGCATCACATCTGCATTTTTATTAGTATCTCATCTTCAGGAGTAGTGTAGTTTTCACAGAATTTTCTTTCCACAGATGG
The DNA here is from genome assembly GCF_047716275.1 of Strix uralensis. Taxonomy (NCBI): domain Eukaryota; kingdom Metazoa; phylum Chordata; class Aves; order Strigiformes; family Strigidae; genus Strix; species Strix uralensis. Next base: position 64,599,538 of record NC_134012.1, read on the forward strand.
AAATCCTCAAGCCATGGAGAAAAATGCAAACATATACTCCAAATGTTACCTTAGAGGCTCGAAAGTTGCAATACCATGATATAAAAAGGGAGGAATAGGTATGACACACCAGAAAAAGCAATGAGAAAACATTTTTCAAGTACAACAGAACAGTTCAAAACAAAGTATAAGTCTGCTACTTCATGGGAAAAGAGAGCAAACAATGGGCTATACAAACAAATATTCTACTTTTTTTCCCCTCTAATCTTTATAAAACTGTGACCAGACAATGTTACAAGGCAAGAAAAACACTGGCTAGAGTAAGGAAAAGAGCAGGATAAAAATACTGGGAAAGTTGGCCAAGTCTGAAGAAATTAATCCTCGAATGCTGAAGGAAACAGCCAAAATAATCTCAAAGATTACTGTTTCTGACAACTAGTAGAGGAAAGGTGAAGCCCCATGAAAGTTCAGGGTAAACAGACACCCACTTCTGTAAAAAATAAGATACCCTAGAGAGCTCTGAGGTAATCACTCTAACTTCAGCCCCAGCAACCACAGAATTTGGGACTAAATGAAGCTTACTGTGGAGGAAAAGACAAGGACAGGAAGCAGGCATTTGTCAAGAATCAGGTATCTGGCGTCTTTTGTTCTGGCTTTGGCTGAGATAGAGTTAATTTTCTTCATAGTAGCTAGTATGGGCCTATATTTTGGATTTGTGCTGTAAAGAGTGCTAATACGGGGATGTTTTAGTTTTTGTTGAGCAGTGCTTACGCAGAGTCAAGGCCCTTTCTGCTTCTCACATTATCCCACCAGTGAGTAGGTGTTTTGCTGATTAGGGATACCAATTAAACTCAGACACCAGAGTGAAAAGAGCAGGCGTATTTTACTAACTAATGATAACTAAATTATGTAACAGAGTAATACAGAAAACATGTAGTAAGAAAAGACAGAATGATGCACTGAAAGCAAACAAATAGGAAAATACAGGGTAATGCATCAAATCATTACTACATGAGAGAGAGAATAGTGATTAAGAGAGATACATCACCACTTGCATATGTTACCATCATCCAGATCCATAGACGCTGGGGAGCCCGGGTTACAGCGAGGATTTGGAGAGCCTTTCCTGGCAAGTGGCAAATCCTATGCAATGTGTCCACCTGTAGCTGAGGCATCCAAAGTCGCTGCAAGCGGGTCCAGCCTTATATACCAAAAGTCAGCAAGACAGAAAAACTGGCACCTTTGTTTTGAGCAGAAAATATCTGGTTTCATTCTCCTGTTGGATTCCACCCAAAGCCTGGCCAGGGCTTGGGGGGGGAGGGGGGGGGGGGGGGGTGGGGAACCAAGGAAGTTTCTAACAAGGCCAAATATGTGGGTTCTCAGCCTTGAACAAGGATGAGGAAGGCAAGTTGGATACATTCTCTCAGCATTTCATCCTCATTACTGATTATAAGCTGCATCTTTTACTAGGGAGCATGCATACTTCATTAATCATTACATACTGAGTTAGCAGCTTTGGCTCGGGGCCTGTTGTTCAGGCTTCAATACTTCAACACTTTAGCACTTTTTACATCAGCATAGGTGGTTTGTTATAACCTAGCACAATACTTACCAGTTATAAAATATACAGGATTCATCTATAGGTCAACTCTGGCTTGGGCCGGTTGTCCAAGCCTTAACACTTCAGTAGGCTGGGGGTGCACAAGAAGTTGGGAGGGGACATAGCTGAGACAGCTGACCCCAGCTGACCAAAGGGACATTCTGTACCATATGATGTCATGCTCAGCATATAAAGGAGGGGACATTCAGAGTTATGGCATTTGTCTTCCCAAGTAACTGTTACATGTGATGGAGCCCTGCTTTCCTGGAGATGGCTGAACACCTGCCTGCCAACAGGAAGTAGTGAATGAATTCCTTGTTTTGCTTTGCTTGTGTGTATGGATTTTGCTTTACCTGTTAAACTGTCTTTATCTCAACCCATGAGTTTTTTCACTTTTACCCTTCTGATTCTCTCCCTCATCCCACTGGAGGGGAGTGAGCGAGGAGCTGTGTGGTGCTTAGTTGCTGGCTGGGGTTAAACCATGACATCACTCATAAGGGTACTCACTGGGTGCAATATGTGTCAGTTTCAGTAAACTTGCACATAACTTCCTTGCAAACAATGAATCTATGGCTGTGATGAGCTATCTAGGGAACAGCTGACTGCAGGGTGGTCTGTTTGTTTTTTAGAAGACAGTCAGAAGAGTTATTGATGATTCACTGTAATTTATGGAGAGGAATGCAAATTGATTCCCATGGGCGTCTGTCCTGTGCCTTGTGTTATTCAATTGTTCCATTAATGACCAGGAAGATGGAGAGTAAGTACACTTACAGTATTGCAGATGACACAGAACTGAAAGAGGCAGTCAGGAGGGCTGGATCAGAATTCAAAATTATCTTTACACACTGGGAAGATGGCCTGAGGTCAACAAGACGAAAGACCACTCAGACAAGTGGTACATTTTGAGAGGGAGAAACAAATATGTCATTACAAAAGAGGTAGCCAGATGGCTAGTACAGTGTTAGGAATTTTGAGGGTCAAACTAGTTCACAAACAGCAGCAGGATGCTACTGCATGTCTCTTGGGATGTTTTAATAGGAATAGTGAATAGAATTCCCCTCTAGGGGAAGGGAAAAGGTTTCAGCTGCAGCACTGTGCCCAGCATGGAGCACTATGAGAAAAATTAATTATTCTTTGGATTATTTAATGTCTTCAAATAGGATTTAAGATAAGTTAGTAGACATTGTGGCCACCACTTGCCTCCAGCTGAAGTCATATAGCAATCCAATGGCAGAAGACCTGGTAGCGTACAAAACTTCAGCTTCCTTAGGTTGTACCTCTTTGGACATGTTTTTAATATCATTGATCATTTTAGTCTTGCATAAGGATGACTTTAGGTTCCAAGTTTCAGAAAACAAGAAATTTTCTTGTTTCTCCTGTGGAACATGTAGGCCTACCTTCTGCATTCTTCCCTCCCTCAGGGTATTGCCTTGTCCTATGAAGACCACTGCAAAACACTACTCCTTGCTTGCCACATGATCAGCAATATGCATTTTCTGTCCACCTAAGACAAATATGTCTTTTGCTTCAAACAAACTCAAGTGGCTAAGCCTGTCTTCCCTCCACATGAATGCACAAACATCTCTTGAGAAAAGGTTACTGTTGTGGTTTTTGTTACTTCTTTTTAAAAAACAATGCCACTCCTCCACTTTCTTTCATTTACTTTCCAGTATAGGATTGTCTTCTTTGTAGAAACAATTATTTCAGTGGCAGCTCAAAGCCACTTCACATGTTGGTCAGAGACACTGCCTTCTTTCATCCTTGTTAGACAAAGAGAGTTGCCATTTCTTTCTGGGATTTTTTTTTCCCCCTTAAGAGCACATCATAATTCTGTTTTGTTGTTATTTTCCAGGAGTTAAGCATGTTCACAGACAAAGTTTCCCTGGGGAAGAAGAACCGGATTCTTAGAAAGTGTCTACCATTTTGGGGGATTGTTTCTGCATTTTTTTAAATTCTTCCACCACACCAAGCACAACCACAGAAAGAAAAAATCTTATATTCCCACCAAGAACTGTGAGAGTTTTAAAAAACTTTGGAGGTTTTGCCAGAGAGTCCAGAGTAAGACAGCTTTTTTTACTCAGACCAGCTGCACCTTGGATAGAGTTCAATATTTGTGCACCTGTTTTCTACTGTGTTTTATTTTCAGAAATCTAATTAATCTAAAACAACATCAGGTGGAAGATATGCAGCTACAATTAATGTTAGAGACACACTCAGGTATGAAATGTAACCACCGAGAACAAGCATGGGAAAAGGCTCCAAGCAGCTAAGTCTCAGTTCAGTTTTTCAGGACTGTGGGAACTGCTGATAATAGTGCACCTTTGTACTCAACAGTTATTAGATCAAGCCTGCAAATTTTCACGTCACTTCCTTCTTTCTCTTTCATTAACACAGAAGACTTTAGTTCTAGGGATTTTTCTGTGTGAGACAAACTTTGTCCCATCTATTCATAACTATACATTCTACTTACATATTGATGACTTTGGCAAAAAGTCTAGTAATAACTGGAATTCAGATGCATGTGTATTATAATTTCTTGTTATGATTTCTAGCTAAGTCTTCATAAGACTTGTAATAAAACACTTTGCTTATTAGGCTTAATTTTGGCCCTATGTGACATATACTGCAAAAAACCATGGCCTAGGTACTGGTATTACAGCATCCTGCATACCAGATACATCCCTAATTGCAGTATAACACCTGGATAAAGGCAGTAAAATAGAACATTTGGTGCCAAGAAAGGAAAAATTCACAGTGCCAAATTTTACCTACTTCCAGCTTCAAAAGAGTTTCAGGACTTGCCATCAGTAATACTGCCTCTTCTTCAAGAACCTTGATTGGCCACCCATCCTTGGGTTACTAAGAGATAAAAGAAAAATAGCACTGGCATAAGTGCTTATCATGAAACTTAAACTAGTCCATGGTGTTGCACTGAGCCAACTGTGCCTATGGATTCTTGCTCCAAATTGTTTGGGGTAGTTCTGCACAGTGGAGTCATGCCACCACGAGAAGGGTGGTAACTGCTAGATACAGCCTCTTTCATATGCATCAACATGGAAGAGATATATGTGCCTCCCAACTCTCGCGACAAGTAAGGTCCACAACTAGAGGTAACTATTTTGGCCAGTGATCTTCAGCATCCCATTGGCAACAGCCACCATTGCAAACACTGTTGTGCATTGGAATGATGTTCCCAAGTTCTTTTAATTCATTTGTATTTCCAACTGCCATGGAATTATGATACATTCTGGTATGTCTCTTAATAATTCTTCATAACTCTGGGAGATCTTCAGAAACTGTGTGCTCCTTGTGAAGATAATTATAGAAGCCAGCTTTCCCTTTCAAACAACTCGGAACCACAGGTTATTCCTGTCTCATTTGCCTGAAGTGGATCAAATATGTCTCAGGGATGGACCAGAAGATCCTGGCCCATGGGTTTTTTTTTGTCTTTGTAGATGCAGAGAACATCCATAAGCAATTATTCTATTGACTCAGTAATTATCAGTAGAGAATGGGGATATAAACTGTATTATTCTGTGACAACACCATAGCAAAGTGTAGAGGCAGTCATTCTAGATGAAAGTCAGTGTTAACCTATTCCATGAATCAAAGAGAGGTATTGATGCTCTTTGCACAGTAGCTGCCTGTAGATCTCCTAAAGCAAAGATTCTATTGGTTCAAATGCAGCTGTCTGAAAGTCAGATAATTTCTCCAAATTACCCACTTAAGCTCCCTTTGTAGACAGACAGAATCTCAAAACTGCAGTCTGAGACACGTGGGATCAAACCACTTCTGGATACCTGTGGGAAAGAAAATATACCTAGTTGATTCATAACACTAGTACCAAGTTGTAACCAAGCTCTTTCAGGGACACTGAGTTTACAAGGAAGACTTTAAACATCTCACTGAAGGGCCTGTTGGACCATAGTGGTAATCACCTTCTTCAAAGAGCAGAGGAACCTCCTCTCCAGTGATGGGAAAAGAACCCCTCAGTCACCAGACAGTGTTGAATACCTTTAATGGGAGGATGCAAATGGTCTGCTGCTAACATTCTTTCCAGGCTCTTTGCTGCTGTGTGACTTGAGGGATTCACATTACTATTTGCAAGCCAAGTCACTGCAGGTGGACCTTGGACTGCAGTAGGCATTTTCCATATCAAACAGGTCACTTCTATAAGGACTCTTAGCAGGCTGTGTTGTCACCTGTGAGGCTTGTGGTTTAAGCCTAGAGGGCAACTGAGCACCATGCAGCCACTTGATCACTCCTTCCCCCTCAGGGATGGGGAGGAGGAAAATACCACAAAAGGCTTAGTGATCAAGACAAGGACAGAGAGGGATGACTCACCCATTACGGTCATGGCAAAAAGACAGACTCATCTGGGGAAGAAAAAAGGAACATCAACTAAATTTTGAACACCACCACCATCAACACTTATTTTTCCAATCAAACAGATCAGGACAGTGAGAAATTCAACTGCATCCTAAAAACACCTTCCCCCACACCTCCCTTCTTCCTGGGTTTAGCTTTGCTCCCGATTTCTCTACCTTTCCCCTCCGGTGGTGCAGCAGAGTAGGGGATGGGTGTTGTGGTCAGGCCATCACCTGTTGTTTCTGCCACTCTTTCCTCCTCATGGGGAGGAGTCCTCACACTCTTTCCCCTGCTCCAGTGTGGGGTCCTTCTCATGGGAGACAGTCCACAGGGCTGCAGCTCTTCATGAACTGTTCCAGGATGGGTCCCTGCCATGGGCTGCAGTCCTCCCAGCAACAGACTGTTCCATCATGGGCATCCCTCAGCATCCCCGCCCTTTTTAAGTACAGCTACCTGCTCCAGTGTGGGGTCCTCCATTGGCTGCAGGTGGGCATCTACTCCACCATGGATCTCCATGGGCTGCAGGGGGACAGCCTTTTCACCACGGGCTTCAGGGGAATCTCTGCTCTGTGACACATTCTCCCTCACCCTCCTTTTTTTCCACTGACCTCAGTGTTTGCACAGGTATGTCCCTCACAAGCCCTCCTCCTCTCAGGTTCCCATTCTTAAATATGGTATGACAGAGGTGCAGCCACGATTGTTAATTGGCTTGGCCAGAGGCAGGTCTGACTTGGAGCCAGGGGAGCTTCAAGAAGTTTCTCACAGTAGCCACCTCTGTAGCCCTCTCCCCAACTATCAAAACACCTGCCACTCACAAATCCAACACAAGGCTGTGCACAGGTATCCCCTTCCAGACCCAGGTCTGCCAGTAAAGGAGGTACCATACTCAGGAACTCAGTTTTGTGTCTCCCACAGAACCATGCTATCTTGACTGATGTGAGTTACAAAGGATTCAGGCAAACAGTTGTCCTGAGAACTGTGGGAGGTGGAGGAAGCAAGATGACTGCTGCTTATAAATCATCCCTCTCTACACAGTCACTCAGGCAACTGGTTTTCCAGGAACACCCATGCCTGATTAGAACCATGCTGGAGGGATGGAAAGGAAGTGAGTGTTTTCATTCAGACGGGCTTTCTGTGAGACATATTTGCAACTGTTTGTCAGGGATGAACTTCCTGAGATACACCTAGCACTAAAGTGAATAAAATGGCATTGGGAATATTTGTAAAAAAGAAAACATAATTCTTTGCTGTTACTTCTGTTTAGAACTGCTCAGCCCCAGACACAGGCTCCTTTGTCTTTATATACCATTTATTGACAGGTACTGACCTGGTTCTAACAGATGAAAATAGGATTTTGATGTTATCTGTTAAAGGAAAGGAAAAATGTTTAATTGCTTATTGGTTGTATGTATTATTTTAAAATAACAGAGAAAAGACAAATTCCTGCAGCATGATTTATATTAAAAGGATAATTATAAACCAAATCCTAGGGCAAACAAAAGAAAATACATCTGTGTTTCAGAACACTGCTAATTGAACCTGTCTGTGTCGGAATTAAATGTTGCTGTTTTTCTTGAGCAACAACACACATCTGAATGCTTTCCAAGCTGTGCTCATACGTGTGCATCCACCAAACACCTATATGGAGAAAAGGAAGGCATCACTGCCGCAGTATTATGAAGGGCAACCGCTGATGAAATCAGTACTAAGCCAGGTCACAGCTTAAAGGACACTTTTGGTTCTTCTCAACAGGAAAGATTCAGTGAAATACCTCCTTGTCATAAGAAGGACAGGAAGCCAAAACATACGTAAACACATGACAGTAGAAGTTGCATGGATAGTGTACTTAAGGTTGCAATGATTACAGCCATTTTCCCTGTTGCATGACATGAAACTCTTGTCCCAGGACACAATGTGAGAACCACCCATTGATCTCTAATCTAGGCATGGAAGACTGATGCTCCCTCATAGACTGTCTCCCCATAACCATTTCAGGGTATCCATCTTCTGACTTACCTCTTCCTGAGATCTAGCCTAAGCTCATTTAAAGACCCACCCCAGCCCACACAGCCAAGAGGTCCCTAACACTGTTCACCAGGAACTGACACCTCACATCCTTCCCTCAGTGCAAATTTCTAGCTTTTTCCTCCATTGGGAAATGATCACAACACCTTTACTCCCTCTTCACAGACCTTGGGAGGCTTGTGCTTTACCCAGCTCATCTCACAACACTTTCTTCCCTCTATGGAGGGCTCCAGCTCTGGCTGGACAACTACTTCACTAGAAGTAGGAAGGGACATACTTTGTCCCTCATCCCCTCTAGACTCAGGATAAGTGCATGAAACCAGCTCAGTGCTCTCCATCAATTTCACTGTGCCAGAATGCCCCAAGGATGACTCTCTAACTCACTGGCTACTGCAAATATATGAAAAAACTGAGGAGAAAAGCATATTGCATAGAGTAGACATGGGAAAACACCTTCATATGAGTAATGAATACCAGAAGAAATATACTACTGTATATGAGAAGTTGATACAGGACAGAATGTAAATAGAACTAGGCAAAGCATAAGGTATGAACAGAGAATGTGATTAGAAAAAAAAGGGCAAAAAGCAAGTCAATTTTAACAAATGCTTTTGTCAAAAATAAAGACTTTTTTTTAAAAAAAAAATCAAACTATCTCTGTTGTCATTTTCTAAGTTATCCTTTGTTTTCAGTCAATAAAAATATTCTTCTGGGTGTTTTTTGTGCAAGTAACAGACACCTCTCATTTACAAATGGCATTTTTGACCTATCTTCAATTAATAGGAGAAATAGTGCTTTAGAGAAAGGCTTACATAATTCAATTTTTTTATGAAACACCAAAGATCTGTACAAAACAGAATGAAGTTAAATGGATCTGGGTTCTCATTTAGAAGATAAAACATCTGTTCAATTAGACTAATTCTGGATTTTTCCTCCAATTTTTTGAATGCTTAAAAGTATCCCAAAGCAGTAAAAAAAGGGTTCATCTCACCAGGGAGAAATTGGGCAATAAAAGTCAATTGAAGAAAAGATTGTCGTTTGCATAAAGGAAATCCCTATGGATACTCACAAAGGGCTCACAAATATAGGGTACAATGACTCCATATCCCGTTATTTTCATTAATCCATTAAAATCAAAGGCAGAACAATTCGAATGTCTAGAAAAAAAAATAAGATTTAAAGCCAAAACTAAATGTCATTAAAAATGCAGAAATCTAACACAAGGGATGTTCTGGTAAGGCAACAGAACCTGTTCTGGAAACACCAGCACCAGAGATTCCGCACAAAGTTTCAAGTAGACATGATTTGGGAATCTAAATACATTCTCTGTATCAGTTACATTTTAATAAAATCAGTTCAAAAGCCAATCAAACTGCCAGTCAATACTGGAGATCATAATGATGTCCATGTCACATGGCACAATGATAGCACTCTGTAGGTCAGTGGCTGAAGGCAAAAAAAGCAGATGGATTTGGAAGGTCTAAACCATGATTTGGACAGAAAACACAGAAAGAAAAACACTGCTACCTGTAAATGGAATGGACAGAGAGAGAACAAGAATGGGGACCACTTGAAGGGTGTCAGGTGTGCAGAGGACCTGTTATGTGGTGTGCCATACAAAGGTTCCCACTTACCTGTCAGTGCTCCTTCTGTACTGAAAGCCAGAATGGAAGGAAAGGAAAATATAAACAATTTCTTCAGTGAAGTATTTTAGAAATTTCATTAATATTTTGAGTGAGGCTTTGAGCAGTAGTGGCATTTTTCTTTTTCAGGATTTTTTTTTTTCTGCTTTCTTCTGTTTTCATTCTGCTACTCAGAAGAGAAGAAAAACGAGAAAGAAAAAGCTCAATGAAAAAATATTTGGGGAAGAGAGAAGCTGTTTTTTGATTGGTGAAATGCTGTCCAGGTCCATTCTGAAGGTCTGCACTGTTTTGGGATAAACAGAGACAAATGAGAATGCAGAAAGACCAAGAGACAACATTTTTATTAGACTGGCCATTGTAACTGGGTCAAAAGAAGATAAATCAGGATAAAAGGATCATTCAAAATACAGATGCCTTGTGCTGAAGAAAAGTTGTTGCTGACATATATTTTTGAAGTCTGTAGTTTCCACAAGTTAACCATTAAACTGTGAGGTCTGGAAAGAAGCAGTTTGACTCTACTGGGTGAGGGAATACCTAGTCCCTGAATGTTTAGAAGCTGACGTCTGCTCTAAGGTTTTGGTTGATTCCAAGTGTTTGGATACAGAACTCCTGTGATTTCCGAAACTATAGCCTTGTCATCTGAGACCCCATTACACTCTGTGAGTCCACATGGCAATTGTGCGCAATGAATGACCACATCCTCACACTTGCTCGCAGGAGAAGCCAGGTTTTATACTTACACCTCTTTATACAGAGATGGGATTGGCAGATGGGTCACATAAGGCATTTTAAATATTGCCCCAAGATACCTTGAAGAAATGCAGTGTAGGGAGCCAGGTGCTATGTTCAAATCTTCATTCCGTCTGAGTATCCCTGTCACTCTAATTCCATAGTAGCCAGTAGTCAAGGGCACAGGGGTTGTCTTCTATCCTGACAGTCAGGAAAGAAGCTGAAAGGAGTAGGAACAGAGGCAATGCTAACACACTGAAACACAGGAAGGTTCTCCTGAACATTAGGAAACACTTTTTTACTGTGAGGGTGACTGAGCACTGGCACAGGTTGCCCAGAGAGGTGGTGGTGTCCCTCCTTGGAGATTTTCAAAAAATCCCTAGACAGGGTCATGAGCAACTGAATCTAGGTGGTCCTGTTTGAGCTGGGGGGTTGGACAAGACGGCCTCCAGAGGCCCCTTCAAACCACAGCCAGTCTGTGATTCTGTAATTTGTTATAGAAAGATCAGCATTTTTCAAGGAGACCGAGTGAACCTCTGTTACTGTGGTAACAGAATCATAGAATCACAGAATCATCTAGGTTGGAAAAGACCCTGAAGATCATCCAGTCCAACCATTAACCTAACATTGACAGTTCCCAACTACACCAGATCCCTAAGTGCTATGTTGACCCAACTCTTAAGCACCTCCAGGGATGGGGACTCCACCACCTACCTGGGAAGCCCATTCCAACGCCTGACTACCCGTTCTGTAAAGAAATACTTCCCAATATCTAGTCTAAACCTTCCCTGGTGCAACTTGAGGCCATTACCTCTTGTCCTATCTCTTATTACTTTGTTAAAGAGACTCATCCCCAGCTTTCTGCAACCTCCTGTCAGGTTGTTGTAGAGGGAGGTGAGGTCTTGCCTCAGCCTCCTCTTCTCTAGACTAAACAACCCCAGTTCCCTCAGCTGTTCCTTGTACGACATGTGCTCCAGACCCTTCACCAGCTTCGTTGCCCTTTGGAGCGCTCAAGTAATTCAATGACTTTTTGCAGTGAGGAGCCCAAAACTGAATACAGTAATCGAGGTGCAGCCTCACCAGTGTCGAGTACAGGTGTAAGATCACTTCCCTGTCCCTGCTGGCCACGCTATTTCTGATACAAGCCAGGATGCCATTGGCCTTCTTGGCCACCTGGGCACACTGTTGGCTCATGTTCAGCCGGCTATCAATCAACACCCCCAGATCCCTCTCTGACTGGCAGCTCTCCAGCCACTCCTCCCCAAGCCTGTAGCACTGCTGGGGGTTGTTGTGGCTGAAGTGCAGCACCCGGCATTTGGCCTCACTGAAACTCCTACAGTTGGCCTTAGCCCATGGCTCCAGCCTGTCCAGATCTCTCTGCAGAGCCTCTCTACCCTTGAGCCGATCAACAGTCCCACCCAACATGGTGTCATCTGCAAACTTACTGAGGGTGCACTCGATCCCCTCGTCTAGGTCATCAATAAAGTTGCCCCAAAACTGAGCCCTGGGGGACACCACTTGTGACCAGCCACCGACTGGATTTAAATCCATCCACCACCACTCTTTAGGCGCAGCTATTCAGTCAGTTTTTTACCCAGAAAAGCTTGTGCCCATGCAAGCCACGAGCAGCCAGTTTCACCAGGAGAATGCTGTGGGAAATGGTGTCAAAGGCCTTTCTAAAGTCAAGGTAGACAATGTCCACAGCCTTTCCCTCAACCAATAAGCAGGTTGCCCTGTCATAGAAGGAGATCAGGTTTGTCAAGCAGGACCTGCCTTTCATAAACCCATGCTGACTGGGCCTGATCCCCTGGTTGTCCATTATTCTTTCTCTTACCTTTCACTCACCCATGTTTTCACTCACCCATGATTTTAAACTGTGAGGCTCTTTGTGGTGGGAAAACAACTTCAGAGGCTCTTCACATCAAGCTCAAATTTTCAAGGTAAAAGAACAACAATGTTGAGATTTTGGTCTCCATGGTCTCTTTGGGCTCAGGGAGCAGACAGACAGTGCTTCCCCAGAAATGCATCTGTTATGTAATATCAACACATCTGTTCACATTGTCTGTAGCCAAAGAAAAAGCAGTAAGTGCTATTGGTTCTCTCCCCTCTCTGTCTTTTGCCCCCAGCATGCATATACTAACATGTTTTATGTCCAGCTGTTATTTTGATGCAGGTCCTTAACGAAGAAACCATATGTCCTCCCCACAGATATCGTTCCTCTCTCAGCACCTTAGCAAAGCCATCTAAGTCACTGGCAGGTGCCTTGGTCTGAGGCAGTCACGGGTTTAGGATTAGAGCTCTCTCCCATCAAGGTGTACTAGCCAACAGACTGCTCGCTGTTATGGGTGCTTACAAAGACTCTAGAAGTGGGATGCAATCTTTCCGCAACAGGTTTTGACTTTAGATTTGTAAGTTTCTAATTACATCTAGTAAGTCCTATTATATTGTGCTCTATCATGCTGAATTGTGTTCTTTTGTGCTCTATCATAGCTTCAGCAGCTATAGACAATTGATTTTCACGAGGAGAGACAATATCACATCTGTCATGGTTTAAGCCCACAGGGCAACTGAGCACCACACAGCCATTCATTCCAGTGCTGTGAAGGAGAAAAAATGAAACAAAAAGGCTCAGGAGTGATAAGGTCAAGGAGGGGTCACTCACCCATTTAAACGGTCACAGGCAAAAGACAAACTCCTCAGGGGAAGAAAACAATAATGTCACTTTAATTCAAACACTTACAAAACCAGCACTTAACAGGCAGAATGGGACAATGAGAAGCATTACTATATCTTAAAGCACTTCCTACCACCGCTCCCTTCTTTCTGGGCCCCACTTCTGTTCACTGTATCTCTACCTCCTTCCCCAGCAGCACAGGGGCAGGGGATGGGAGGTGCAGTCAGTCCACTGCTTCTTCCTCCAAGGTTGGGGGGAAGCACTCTTTTGCATTCTTCCACCTGCTCCACGTGGTGTCCCACTCACAGGAGACAACCCTCCACAAACTCTCTGCTGTGAGTCCTCCCCACGGGATGCATTCTTCTCAAGAAGCTCTGGCATGGGTCACCTCCACATGTTGCAATCCTTCCAGTGCCAAACTATGACACCAGGGGCTGCTTCTTCCCACAGAACCCTGGCCTAGTGCAGCCACCTCCTCTGGTGTGGAGTCCTCCACAGGCCATAGGCGTATCTCTCTGCTCCTCTGGTGACCTTATGGGCGGCAGGGCAGGGGCAGCCCTGCTGTCTCACAATGGGATGCAGTGGGTGGCCCTGCTCCAGCACACCTCCACCCTCTTCCTCCTCCTTCCTTCTACAGATTTTGTTGTTCACATAGGTGTCCCTCTTGTAATTCCCTCGAGGGTTTCCCTTCTTAAATACGTTATCGCAGAGGCATGGCTACCATTGCTTATTGGCCTGTCCTTGGCCAGACACGGGTCCAACGTGAAGCCTGGGGAGTTTATGGCAAGATTCTCACGGGGGGCCCCCTCCCCCGCTACCAAAAACCCACCACTCAAAGCCAGCACAACAGCAAAAAACATGTGTGAATGCAAATATTGAATATTGCTGTCACCAAACAGGATAAAAGGATTTATCGACACCAATGTGATGTAGATAAGCAGACACTCCTTTATTAACAGCCAGGTGTGTAGGGGTGCCGTCTCCCAACAATGCACACCTAACTCGTGTAACATGCTGATTATATAGGATACAGTAATACATAATAAACAAGTTCTCATACATAAACATGATCATTCCCATAACTCATTTTCTTATTCCCACGTCTTTCCGGTCATGTGCACTTGAGTGCCAAAATGAGTCAGGGGGTTGCTTTTGTGACCACCACAGACTACTGACTCAAAAGAAAGACCCTCCAATGCCCTTGACTCAAGGACTTTGACTCACATTGCAATTTTAACATGCTTTGAGGCCCTTTCATAATGTATCTTTTGGAACACCTGGTCTACAGTTCGCACCAAGCAGCCCAACAAGGAGGGGTGAGGAGGGGTGAGAATTGCACCACCACAGAGCCCCAGTTACCTTTGCTGTCTTTCTCCAACTTTTGTGTGCATGTCTGAAGGAAAACAGGTGACTGGCTGACAACAGGAGCTCCAGACACCTAAAGATACCTTTTCTTCTTGCCTTCCACCCTCTCTCTTTAATACTGTCTATAGAATTGCCAGACATGGCTTTTCCATATAAAAGGCTTTCGGCAGCTAAATAGAAAGGAACAAGGGATAATGATGAATGAAAGCCACATGCTCTAATGCACATTGCAAACACTTTATGTTGGTTCATTTATTTTTCTGTCTTTGACAAAAGTTTAAAAGATATATTGCTGGGATTTCCTCCCCACAGTCCTCTGATAGAGGCTAACAAAAATAATAGCATAGAACAGACTGGGCTAACATCTCAGCTCCATATCTAACATCGGATCACTAACCATGGTTTTCACTAACACCCACATCCCCTGTCTACATAATACAACCTTTGACAGCTGCTTTTCTTCAATAGCTTTTCTATATGCCTGTTCATGGCCTCCTGTTTCATATTCACAGAGCCCCCTTATCATAGTACTTGAAAGATTCTCCTTTATCTGTTCCTACCACCCCCTATAGAGAGCCAAATCTTTATCATCCTTTCACTCCCATCAAGGATTTAGGCACAGTGAGCCAAACCCAAGGAATGTTCTCCACTGTAGGCTGGGTTTTGGCCTCTTGTGCACCAATGAGAGGGGGAAGGCAAGCAAGAAGAAGGTGAGGTGAAGTAGAATGAGATGGTATAGGGCTCTTTCTGGGTCTTACTAAGAAGGGTCTGGCAAAAAATGTCCTAATAAAATAGCTGCTGTAATAAGAGAGAATAAAAAGAGGAATATAGATAGCAAGTAAATCTATGTCACTTCAGATGCTGGGAACCCCATGGTTGTGCAGCATCAAACAGACCCCTGGATGGATTTTCCCATGACATGCTGTGCTGATCTCATCTGTGGAGAGAGGTTCCTCCATTTTGGTCATAGGAAAACAGCTCTATTCACCATTTACACTGTCAAACAGAAAGGATGTTCTCATGAGAACTCCTTGCTGTTCTGTTAGATAAAGGGAAGGCCATGCAAGTGCAGTAATCCTGGTGCCAAGTGTGAGCTGCCTGCAGTTACAACGAGCTGGCTGAGTTTATCCTGCAGCTAGGGGATTGTGCAGCACAACACAAGCATAAAGGCCACGCTAAATGTGTAGCACAGTGCAACACAGCACAGGCCTGGGTGTGCTCAGGCTAACTGTATTGTGGATCACTAACTCCTCACCTACAATGGTCTACTGATCACAGTCACGGCAGGGTCTCTCCAGAAGCAGACTTTCTCACCACCATGCTGATAAGTACTGTATGCTCTTCACTTTCCACCTTTTCCACTATACTTTGGATGTTATATCTGCTTCACAAGCTTCTGCGACAAGTGATGTCTTCTTTGCAAGCTGATTATATGCCAAAACAGAGTCATAGCCTTTGACATGGGGTCCTTTACCCCTGCAATAAGATTTCTACTAGGCATCAGCACTGTGAAAACCTAATTTCAAAACTACCCGTCACTAATTTGATGCCATTAGCTCAGTCCTGAATCTTAACTAGCCACTAGAGTAGGCCTCATTTTGTTATGTGCATTTAAAATGCTTTTGACTACTAGGAACTGCACTTGAGGTAGCTGGCAAAGCAAGAGTTAGTGCATGTAGAAAGAGCCCTCTGTAAGTGCTTTCTGTGGTGGGAGGGACATCCCATTGTTCTGAAGGTGTTTCATGCAACCACTGTAGAAAGATTGGCTGTCACAAGCTGGTACCCTAGTTTCATTCATGTTTATTTTGTTCCCTAGAAATTACCTCTAGCACACAAAAAACCTGCTTGGATTTTGTTTGGTAAAAAACAAGTCATTGCTTTATGAAGCATCTTGTAAATATGTGAGCCTTTGGGGTGTTTAAATAAAACACCATTAACAGTTTTATTTTTATCATAACTTTCAGAAGAAGGTTATTTCTTGCCATGGAGGCTCTTGCTCTCAAAAAGGTTGTTGCACTGGGAATCATATTGACCATAATAAATTAAAAAAAAATAATCACAGACCAAAAATAAGAAAAAAACAAAGTAGAGTTTTTAGCTCTGCTTTCTGCTGACTGCACAACACATGTATGTTAGACTCGCACAACTCTTCCTCAGTTTCTCTGCTCTGGCCTTGCACACCCTGGGTACCTGAGCCACATACAGTTGAATCACTCCGCAGGGTCTACAGAAGGTCACTAAAAGATATTTGGTCTTCTTTCTCTGACGAGCTGCTGGATGAAGTGTTGGTGTGGAGTTACATTAGACATTCAGCAGACAAAGTAAAGATTGCCACAAAAATTCTCCTGTTTTTGGAATATGAAAACAGAAGTACTGTAGAAAGCTCAGGATCAAGCTTGGCAGGGCCTGAGAAAATTAATGGTCTAACCAACAAACCAGGTCCTGTTTGTTTTCTAGTATATATTTACAGTGAATCCACAGAGCACAAGTGAGATTTCACTGAAGTAAGCTAAAAAAATACCTGCTGTCTGCCTGAACTATTTTCTTTCTCTAGACAACTATTAGCATGGAAAGAAAATATTTTTCAGAGAGAAATCATAAATATCATGAGATAACTAATGACTGAGGTAGAATGCAGGGAACAATCAAACCTATACAATACAACAAAGGTTGTCTGCCTACAACAGAGCAACAGAAAATAGAAGAGTCCACAAGTGGAAACAGGTTCCATAAAAATGTCAAAAATCTAGATTTCTAGACCAGTCAGGACCAGTGTCAGAGGACAGAACATTAAACATAATGAGAAGAAATAAATAATTCATGGCACCACAAGCAAGAGGTGGGCATTACCCAGTAGGATAAATTAAGGAGAGATTTTTGTAATATATTTTGAGATAGCTAATGCTTCTCTGGACATTCCAAACTGCAAGTGTCTATGAGTGCATATGGAAGAGCAAGAACTTCTCTTGCATGTTACAGGAATGTCTTGACTGAAAAAGAATGACTAGAACAGATCATAGGTGTATCAAAACAGCACTGTATACACAGATTTCTCAAGTCCATCACAAGCCAGGAAGGTAGGAACATTGCCTTCTATACTGCCCACCTCACAATGCTTAGGAGCTCTCTTCAGTCAGTACCTGCAGGTGAACAAAAACATATCAGGTATGAATAGATCAGAGTTGGCTGCTGTCAGCACTCTGATTAGAAGTCAGTACATCAGCACATTCATCTTTTGTTTTAGATATGCCAAAAAATACAATACTGAAGAGACTAAAATTCAAGGACAGCGAGGAGGTGAGATCTGATGACAGTACAGTCCAGCTCCCACAAAGTATGAGATAAAAGTCAAATGGCTCTGTTGTTTACAGTGAATCAGAATAAATGTTATTCAGTATTGTGCAAATGAATTGGGACTGGAAGTCAAGTAGTTAAAAGCATATGTAAATGAAGGAGACGATCACACAGGCAGATAGTACAGACCTCCAGTTGTTCCTATGAGAACTGGAAAAGCATGTAGTCACTGAGGTAATACATTGGACAGTATCTCCTAAAATACAAAAGGCATTGTGATCCTCCATATAGAACCAAAATCTATAAGGAAAGAAATACTATAGGACACACTTCACCAGAAACATTTACAGCAGCACTGGAGATCACGACTGTACATTTACAACTGATTAAAGTGTAATTAAATTGTGAATTTGCAAATGTGCATTTACAAAAATGCTGGCAAAGAAATTCAAGACACTGAGGCCTAAACACAAAAACACTTGGATGGAAAAAGAATATTGTGCCTTTTGTCAATAAACATTCAGCAATTCACCTGTTTGTTATTCTGAAGAGACTGCCAAATCATTTTAAGTCCAGTATCTGCCCTGTGGTGTTCTCCCCTTCCACTCTGTCTCTTTCTCAGCCTCATTTCTCAATAAAGAGAGTACGAGTGAGCTACCGAGGTGATGTGTGGAAAGGCAACAAAGGAGAAGTGAGGGGCAGCTCAGACAAGAAGGGAGGGGAGCTCCAGGCATTTCAGAGAAGCCAGGTGTTACCACTAGTCACTGTGTTACAGCACTGGAGACCAAATTCATGCCCCCACAGCATTATAACCTTTGCATCTCCCTCTCACAAAACCAAAGAGTAAAAGCAGTCAAGACGTATGTGGTGGGAATAAGTCGCAAAGCACACTGTTTTGATTGAAAACTGAACTGCCATGAGCTGACTGCATGATCCTGCCTTCTCATTGGCGTCTAGACTTTCTGAAAGTGCCTCCAGAAACACTGCTCCCATAGTCCTTGACTTCCCACAGGATGGAGGGTATCTTACACCACATTCTGAGAAACACCTAGTGACCATCAGTACTTCATGGGACCTGACAGAGAGCTTCCTGTTTACCCACATGGTACAGCAGGAGGGAAATATACTCCATTGAGTTCTGCAGGCATATTGCAGCTTAATGTCATGATATTTTCAAATGTTGAATAGAAAATCTAAGGACTGTCCGAGGTATGTTTTCACTTGGGCAATTTACTGTCCAGAACAAGAATTTTCCTTGATATAATTGTGAAAGAAATTTATCCCACTTCAAGTATTTAATTTTAATGAGGACTTTTGTTGTACTCCAGAAACGCTGCAACTAGAAAACGTTTTGGTGGTGGACTTTTAGATTCAACTGCTTATAATGTAAATATGCAGAATAACTATCTCTTGTAATATAGCTAGAAAGTTTCCTTCTAAGCAACAATATGAGGGGGGATGGGGAGATAACTGAGCATGTTAGGAACAAGCTTAAGGGAAACGTGCCAAAGCTTGAAGGATGATGGACTGGTGAGGGCTCTCCCTCTGCCACTTCATTTGAGAGAAGGAAAAGATGTTCAGGAACCGTGGAAGCACCTGAGAAGGGTCTAGTAGGGAATGGGGCCCATGCTCACAAGAGGGTGTTGGATTCATTAGCTCATCTCAAGTGCATCTATACCAATGCACACAGAATGAGCAACAAACAGGGGGAGCTTGAAGCCATAATGCAGCACGAGAATTATGACATAGTAGCTATAACAGAAACATGGTGGGATGCCTCACATGACTGGAGTGCAGCAATTGATGGCTACAAGCTCTTCAGGAGGGACAGACAGGGAAAGACAGGTGGCGGAGTGGCCCTATATGTAAAAGAATGCTATGGTAGCTCAGAAATCAAGTATAGTGATAACGTGTTTGAGAGTGTGAGGATCAGGTTAAGGGCCAATAAAGCAGATCTTGCTGTGGGAGTCTGCTATAGACCTCCCAACCAAAGCAGTGAGGTGGATGAAGCCTTATATAAACAGTTGGGAGAAATCTCATGGTCACTTGCCGTTGTTCTTGCGGGGGACTTTAACCTCCCGGATATCTGCTGGGATCACAACACAGCAGAGAAGGAACAATCCAGGAGGTTCCTGGAATGTGTGGAGGATAAGTTCCTCATGCAGCTGGTGAGTGAAGTGACCAGGGAGGGTGCCCTCCTGGACCTGCTTCTTGTGAACAGGGAAGAGCTTGTGGGGGAGGTAAAGGTTAGAGGCCGTCCAGGGTGCAGTGATCATGAGATGACTGAATTTTTGATCCTTGGAGAAACAAAGAGAGGGGTTAGTAAAGCTGCCACCTTAGACTTCCGGAGGGCTAACTTCGACCTGTTCAAGAGACTGATTAACAAAATCCCTTGGGAGGCTGCCTTGAAGGAAATGGGACTCCAGGAAGGCTGGACATACTTCAAGAGAGAAGTCTTAAAGGCACAGGAGCAGGCTGTTCCTGTGTGCCGAAAAACAAGCAGGAGGGGAAGGAGACCAGCCTGGCTAAACAGGGACCTTTGGCTGGATCTCAAGAACAAAAGGAGAATCTACCGCCTTTGGAAGAGGGGGCAGGTCTCTCATGAAGACTATAAAGTAGTAGTAAGTTATGCAGTGAGAACATTAAGAGAGCCAAAGCGCAGCTAGAGCTCAACTTGGCTGCAGCTGTTAAGGATAACAAAAAATCTTTCTATAAATTCATTAACAGCAAGAGGAGGATTAGAGAAAATCTCCCTCCCCTACTGGATGCAGAGGGAAACATGGTAACTAAGGATGAGGAAAAGGCTGAGGTGCCTACTTTGTCTCAGTCTTTAGCAGTGGAACTGGCTGTTCCCTGGACACCCAGCCTCATGAGCTGGGAGATGGGGAGGGAAAGCAGACTGATGTCAGCACAGTTGAAGAGGAGGTGGTCAGAGACCTGCTACACCACTCGGATGCACACAAGTCTGTGGGACCAGATGGGTTACACCCAAGGGTGCTGAGGGAGTTGGCAGATGTGCTCGCCAAGCCGCTGTCCATGATCTACCTGAAGTCATGGCTAACTGGGGAGGTCCCATTGGACTGGAGGGTGGCAAATGTGACACCCATCTACAAGAGAGGCAGGAAGGAGGATCCAGGAAACTGTAGACCTGTCAGTCTGACCTCGGTGCCAGGGAAGGTCATGTAGTACATCAACTCGGGTGCCATTACAAGTCATATAATGGACAACTGGGGGATCAGGCCTAGTCAGCATGGGTTTATGAAAGGCACCTGATCTCCTTCTATGACAGGGCAACCTGCTTATTGGATGAGGGAAAGGCTGTGGATGTTTTTTACCTTGACTTTAGAAAGGCCTTTGACACCGTTTCCCACAGCATTCTCCTAGAAAAACTGGTTGCTTGTGGCTTGGATGGCCACACGCTTCGCTGGGTAAAACACTGGCTGGATGGCCGGGCCCAAAGAGTTGTGGTGAACGGAGTTAAATCCGGTTGGCGGCCGGTCACGAGTGGTGTCCCCCAGGGCTCGGTTTTGGGGCCACTCCTGTGTAACATCTTTATTGATGACCTAGACGAGGGAATCGAGTGCACCCTCAGTAAGTTTGTAGATGACACCGAGTTGGGTGGGAGTGTTGATGTGCTCGAGGGTAGGGAGGCTCTGCAGAGGGATCTGGACAGGCTGGAGCCATGGGCTAAGGCCAACTGTAGGAGTTTCAGTGAGGCCAAATGCCGAGTACTGCACTTCAGCCACAACAACCCCCAGCAGTGCTACAGGCTTGGGAAGGAGTGGCTGGAGAGCTGCCAGTCAGAGAGGGATCTGGGGGTGTTGATTGACAGCCAGCTGAACATGAGCCAGCAGTGTGCCCAGGTGGCCAAGAAGGCCAATGGCATCCTGGCTTGTATCAGAAATAGCGTGGCCAGCAGGGACAGGGAAGTGATCTTACACCTGTACTCGACACTGGTGAGGCTGCACCTCAATTACTGTGTTCAGTTTTGGGCCCCTCACTGCAAAAAGGACATTGAGTCACTTGAGCATGTCCAAAGAAGGGCAACGAAGCTGGTGAAGAGTCTGGAGCACATGTCGTACGAGGAGCAGCTGAGGGAACTGGGGTTGTTTAGTCTAGAGAAGAGGAGGCTGAGGGGAGACCTCATGGCCCTCTACAACTACCTGACAGGAGGTTGCAGAGAGCTGGGGATGAGTCTCTTTAACAAAGTAACAAGTGATAGGACAAGAGGTAATGGCCTCAAATTGCACCAGGGAAGGCTTAGACTAGATATTAGGAAGTATTTCTTTACAGAACGGGTAGTCAGGCGTTGGAATGGGCTTCCCAGGGAGGTGGTGGAGTCCCCATCCCTGGAGGTGCTTAAGAGTAAAGTTGACTTAGTGCTTAGGGATCTGGTGTAGTTGGGAACTGTCAGTGTTAGGTTAATGGTTGGATTGGATGATCTTCAAGGTCTTTTCCAACCTAGATGATTCTGTGATTCTGTGAATATCTTGAGAGACATCCCATTACAGGAATGACAATTTACAATGAAATAGAGGATAAGGAACGCACATGCCTTTTGATGTAATACTAAGATTTTGTCTGACTCTTTCCCATAAGTAATGGAAACTGTCCTTTAGTTCAAAATCCCAAGAAGCCACTTGCTAAAGATCCCTGCAAAGGTGGGCCAGGTAAATAATTTCATTATAAATTGCAAAAAAAGAACTGTGGACATTCAAAGAGCTAGTTAAGGAGTTCTACAGCACAGTATCACCATTTATAGAATTCAGCAAGGCTGGGAAGACAGTGGATGCTGTGCAGTGGGGGCCTGATTCACGGAAACAGATTCTACAACTTGGAGAGATTTATAAAGCAGGCATGTTAACTCCAGCGCTGGGGTGCAAGGGGATTTCTCCACAAAGCTTGCACACCAACAGCACATTTTACCAAAAACTTATAGAGTGTGGATATACATATTCATTGGATTATGTAACACAAACATACATATGCATGAGTAAGGCTGGGTTAGTTCAAAAGGCTGGTGTCAGCAGTTTATGTTATCTTTGTGCCTGTGCATTACGTGCTGGTGGTCATCTTCGGGGTTCTTTTGGAGGAAGGCTCACGGTCTTTCTCACCTTGTACTTTTCCTCGGAGCATGCACAGATTCTCTTAGCCAATTTCTTGAACAACAAGAGTGGTTCCAGCTGGTTTACCACCTCTATCTTATCTAAAAGCACCAGTATATTAGTCTCTAGAGTCCATATATGGCTATCTATCCATTACAAAGACTTGTTAGAGCACATCTGCTTTCCAAGGACATGTTTCTTATTTTTGTTGAATATTGTAGTTTTTGGTAAGTTTCCACAGAAAACTGATTTGTTTTGATGAACACAGTAGTCCTTAGTAAGCTTCCACAGAACAGTCAGGGCAAGCAGGATTATTAAACAATATTCAGAAATCATTATAAGCTGCTACAAGTAAATAAGTTGCAAAATAGGTGATCATTTCCTTGTATCAGGCCAGTACAAAAGTCAAAAACTTTCTACCATTAATTTTGCCTTCCTCTTAACACAATTTGTAGAATCACAAGGATTCTGATGGCAGATAAGCACATTTGTCTAAAATGTTTTTGTTTATTAAAATGTAGGAAACTTTAAAAAGGTAGCAATCAAATAACAATAAAGTAACCCAGTTCATTTTTTCCACTGAAATGGCTTTTGTCCCTCTACAGCATGGTCATTGTCTTAGGGGATGTATAGTTTGATTTAATGTTGTAGGCAAAAAGTGGTCTGTAAGGTTGTTTGGGTATACCAGATCTTTTTCCTGGGTTGCCAGTCACACAGTCATAGTGTGAATATTAGAATGGGAGGTTTATATTAACCTGTCTGAAATACTTCAGACTTTCAACATGTTAGTGTCATTTACATGAACATAAATTAGACAGTATGAACTTCTGTGTGGTGGGTTTTGGAAATCCCCAAGTTGAGATTCAATCCACAAAAAAAACCCCAACATATTTTTAGACTTTCTGTAAACAGCTATAACTTATGTTCCTAAATTTTATGTAATTTAAAGAGAAATTACTTTGTTGTATTTTTAATAACACCAGTAATATAAAGGAGTAAGAATGCTTCTGCATTATATGAAGATATAGTCAAAACACTTACAAATTAGAAATGTTCAACATAAGAAACATTCAGCCAGAAATACGATGGGTTTTAGGTTTACAACTGTCTTATTCATGAACTCGATGAAAGTCAAAAACACATGTAACCAAAAACTGTGCTGCTGTCTCCTTGGTTTCAATCGCTCCTTCAGCATGCCACCTTTTAACTTGCACAGGAGCGGGGGACACCTGCCTTACCAGGAAAGATTATCCCAGTGACAAACGGCTCCCATACCTGGACCGTATGCCATATCTGTCAGTTACACAGTACTAATGGTCCTGTACGTCCCCAGTCCACTCCTGTATCCCTGTGAGTGAACATCCACCCCATGAGGCACTCACATCGGAGTACACAGCCAGCACTGTTTCCTTTGATTCACACATCTAATTTCCAGGTCTCCCCTGCCAGATTTCTGTAGCCTGTAAATTCCTTGGAGCAGGGACTGTCTTTATGAGACACTTAGCAAAGGGACACACAGAGGGCTGGTTCCTTGACAAAGGCTCCTGGTTGCCGTGGGAACATAAATAAACATAACAATAAGAGTAAAGCACTCTGGCAGTGATGAAGCATAAAGTAGCACCAAAAAGCGACATATTACATCATCTGAGAACCAAGGGTTTCAGTTTTTATCTTTACTGTTCATGTTCTCTCCTTATGTATCAAAAATACATAAATTTATATATCTATATGCAAACCTCAAACAAAAGCAAGCAGACTCTTTTCAAATTTCAATGCAGCTTTTCTGTTTGGTGATAGATTCGCCATGGAGAGTTTACTGCAAATTTTCAAAGGAATTCTGACTTTGGTACGGCCAGGAAAAAACTTTCAGAATAAACAAAACTGACTATTCTAACAAACAGTGTAAAAGTCAGGATCTTAACAAAACTTCTTATGAGACTCAATCCCTTTCAGAACAGTAGAAGAGTCTCTTTTCTCACCCTGTTTTCTGAAGAAACAGCAGTAGCTCCTGCCAAAGACAGCATGCTAGGCCTCTTACTTTTGTCTTGTGGAGCTTGGCCACTCCTGTGCTCTTAATGCATCACAATAAGGGTTAGTCCTTCCAATTGCAATAGTACTTTTCCAAAAATCTACCAGTTATTTTACTTTTTCACAGTTCTTTAACAACACCAAGCTATTTTAACATGCTTCTCACTTAAAAAGCTTTCATTATAAGAAATACCTTTTCTGGAAGTTTACTACCAGTATAACTGTCAAGACAGGCTTTAAAAAAAAGAAAGTTCTGGTATTTTTTCAGTCTCCAGTCAGCTTACCAAAGGCTAGGACATTTAGAGACATGGACCAGGTGTCTGGGTCAGCTTTCCACCAGCTAGTCCTGCATGGCCTTACATTATGTAGGTCCTTAGCATAAAGCTGTACCGGGTCTGGCTGAGCCAGAATTGGTTTTCCCCTGTAGCAGCCCTCATGGTGCTGTGTTTTATGTTGAGAGCTGGCAGGGTGTTGATAGCACACTGGTGTTGTGGCTACTGCTGAGTAGTGCTTACACAGCACCAAGGCTCTTTCCGACATTTCCCCCAGCAGCGGGACGGGGTGGGCAAGATCTTGGGAGGGGACACAACCAGGACAGCTGACCCGAACTGACCAAAGGGATATTCCAGACCATATGACGTCTGCTCAGTATAAAGCTGGGAGAAAGGAGGAAGGGGGTGGGGTCACCCTTGGCCCTCCGAGGCAACCACTACGTGTATCAGAGCCCTGCTTCCTGAGAAGGCCCGACATCGCCTGTTAATGGGAAGTAGAGGATAAATCTGTTTTCTTTTTTTTGCTTTCGCGCGCGGACCTTTGCTTTGTTTTGCTTATATTAAAACTGCTGCTGTTTTACCCACAAGGGTTGCTTTTTTTTCCTATCTTATTTTATTTCTTCTCTTTGCCCTGTTGAGAAAAAAAGGGGAAGGGGGGGGAAGTGATAGAGCGACTTGGGGGTACATGGCATTTAGCCAAGGTCAAACCACCACAGAAGCATATCCAAACTTTTCTAAATCTGAATTACTGTGGGTAACTTGAGCCTCCATTCAAAGCTTTTTTGATTCTTGTTCACTTCAGGTGGCTCCCAAACCCAAATAAAGCTAGTACGTCACAGACCAAGAATGATGGGCTCAGTGATAGACTTAATCAGATTGCTTGATATCCAAGTGTCAGCCCACATTTTTCATTCTATTAATGACCAAATAGGTGTTAAAGAAGCAACTCCAGGTGAGGGTTCTTCCTCCAAGAGAGGACTATGCATGGTGCTGGGCTAGAGCTAGGCCTTGTTCTCTTCTCCCACAGCTTGTCGTTTTCACTTGGGATGTAATGCTGGAGATCAGTTTTGTTGTTTCTGCCCATAGACACAGATCACAAGCAGTATCCCAGTGCTCTTTGGATGTCCATGCTCTGGAGTGTCCCACAGCAGTCTTGTTCCAGAGCCAACCTGACAAACATGGGTGGTCAGCAGCCTAGCAGTCTATATTCAGTTCTCTGTTTCTCTCAACAGCATAGAAAAAGCCTATGATACCTCAGTAGAAGCTTCAGAGATGGAAAGAAACAGCCCCTGATTTTGCAAAGTGCCCATGTACCAGCATTAACTGTGTGACAGTAAGTGCAGTGTTAAGTGACAGCAGCCATTACATTCGATTGGCAGCTGGCTGAGGATCTGTGCTCTGTCATTCCTGGCACTGCTGAAATGCTTAGTAAGACAAAAGCACTGTGTTCCCAAATAACTGAAGAAAGCAGTATGAGAGAGGAATTAACCCCAACTACCCTTTAAAACAAACTGACTTTTAGGCACACCTCTAGAGTAGAAATAAAGAGCTAACCATGGATGAAATGCAAAGAGGAAATTTATTCTTGTTACCTCACGACCCAGGGGATCTCCACAGCAACCCCCAGGCAGAGGCATGTAAGCAGGGATGCAGGTACCACAGATCTCAGTCCTTGCTATGCAGAAAGAGGCAAAGAAGGAAAAAGATCTCTAACCTGCTGCTTTCGCCTGTATATATCAGGGATTTTTGCAGGCATACTGTTCCACTGTGCTTTGATCTTTCCCACAGCAGGCCAGGAATCTCAAGGATGTTCAATAGGGTGCCTCTGAGTCTTTCACAGGCCTATGTTATCTAAAAGCTGACATTCTACCCATGAAGCACACAGACCTAAGCAACAATCAATTTTGTTATATGTGTTTTTCGGCACCTCAGCTGCAAGTCGCTTGAGCGTGTTTACAATCCTCCTCGCCAATCTTCTGCTGTATTCCCACAGGGACTTACTTACTGAATACCTATATTTTGTGATGGTACCTACAATTCTATGAAAAATAAGGAGAACATTTGTAAGAAAGTTGGATTTGCAGAGAAAGCTCTTTTTATGTCTCCCAGCAGTGTTTCTAACAGTCAGTCTAACTCTCACAATATGTCCTCACTTCCCCTTCTAAGCCATCCTCTGTACTGTTTGTGTGTCTAGCTTCACTTACTGTGAGAAATATCTGTGGAAGCCAACTGTCAAAGAAGGTGCTGACTGAGGAGGGAGTTTCCTCTGACAGAGCTTGTGCTGAAGGTCCTTCCAAGATGCGCCCCATTTCTTCCAGCATTTCCAGGACTGATACAAGAACTATCAGGTGAGTCTTTCTCCTGTATTACACTAAAAGTCCAGCTAGCAGATCACAGAGGATCCCTCCTGCTCTATCCTCTGTGAATTTCATCACAGATTGTCTGTGAATTTCATCACAGCACTCTGAAAATCAAGGTTGTGGCCCAGAGTTGGAGCTGGCTGAATTGAGTGCCAGGACAGAGACCAGAGTTATGTGATGTGAGACTGCTTTTTCAAAACAGTAGGGTAGCAACAGCCTGACAAAACCAGAGGCACCTAATGAAATGGGATCTCTCATACAAACAGTGGGACCACCTACCACCACAAATCCATCTGTGAAAAGAACCTATCAATCTTGCAAGAGGGAAGAACAAAAGAGTTCATACTTAGACTTTTCTCGTTTCTGTTCATCTTTTGAAAAAACAAGCAAATAATGTCCTGGAGACAGAATGACACATCAGTTCTACTCTCCAAAAAACACTCTAGTTGCATCTTGGCAATTAATTCAGACCATGAGCCACTTTCTGCTTAGATTAATGCACATCTTTAATTTGTTTTCTGCAGAGCTTGGACAAAGGCATATGTTTAAAGAAATAGAGAGGGACAAAAAAGTGATACATAAAGAATAGTATTTCTACTGTATATGGCCATTGAAATAAAAAGCATTGTTTGGAACCTTAGAAATATGGAATCAGAAAAAACATTTCTCTCTAGTGCTTTAACAGCACATAACTAAATTTAAATTGAAGAGGATATAACCCACCACATATGCATTACTGCAATGAGACAGGAAATATCTACTGGAAAAGATATATTTGCTTTGAGCGTATCTGAAAGATCTCAGGGCTAGTTAATCAGAAACTGTGTGCAAATGATTAAAACATGCTATTATATATGTGGCTGAGTCAGAACCTCAATGAGGAAACAATTCTTTGCTTGACAGCTGTACTCCTTTTTGTGAGTGGTAGCTCTTGTTTTCTCATCTTTCTCAAAAATTCAGTTGTGTATTCTCAATCCAAAGATCAGACTTGGTACAGACTGTTTCCAGCTACAGTGAGACAGTGCCTTTCATTACTACAAACAGATGATCTTCCTTCTAAATGCTACCTCAGAGAATTCCACACTCACAAATAGAGGATAACTATATACACCTCCTGTAGCAGGCTCATTACATAAATCCCAGATATGACCAAATGCACCCTCAAGCTCCCTACATTGTGCCTACACTTATGCATAAATATACTGCACCGTCTCCACAGCATGAATGCTATTACATTTTGGCCCATACACAGGTCAAAAAAGAAAGTCACACATGGAGACAGCAGGAGCGGAAGAGGCCCTTATTTACTTTGAATGCAGTACAAGTATTTCTAGCACCCACAAAACAGAACCTAACAGAGGCAAACTACACAGCCTGGGTGCTAGAAGCATGAAACAGGAAAACTGATCTTAGACACTTTCCAAAAGTCCCAAAGTTGCGTCAGTCCTCTGCATTAAGTAATTTGTTTAAGCTGCCAGTGGCACTGATGCCTGCTAGCTGATGCCTGAGAGCAGTTGGTGCCTGCAAGTTGAGGCCTGTAACAATTAGTGATAAGAGAAACACTCCATTTTACCTTATGTGGTCATGTTGTACCCAGTTGTGTATACCTGGAAGTCTCAAAGGCAGGAATATTAAGAAATTATTTTACCGAACAATGTTTAACTTCGTATATAAAAAGGCCTGAGTGATTAAAATGTACAGAGAAGATATCTTAACCTTGAGGTACATCCTGGCACAAATGCTCAAACAAGGCAGATAGGAAAGAACAGTTTGGCCAGACAACAGAGTTGGGAAACATCCAAGGAGAAGAAATTGTCCTCAAAAGACTCGTGACCATAAAAGGGAAAAAGGAGTAGGGGGCTAACTCCCCAAAGGACCACCAATGACCACCCGAGACCGTGGTGCATGCGTAGTGTAGTTTTGCAACGCCAGCATTATGTAAATGTAATAGATAGGCAGAAAGGTGGAGACTTCTTGGAAAATGTATGAATATTCATGTCTTTAAGGTACATAAAGGATAAACTTTTGTTTCAGTGTATGCACGTTAGGTGGAATAATCGCCTGTGCATCCAGCGCTGCAATAAAGAATGCCTGCTTTCTAAAACTCCAAAATGAGTCTTAGAGAGATCCTCTGCCGACTTTTATGGTAACAGCGCTGTATCTCTCCTGCTCCCTCTTTGCAGCTGCTCAACTTGAACTGTGATCTACAGGGACCAGAGAACAGAGGAGTGCTACTGTGCAGCATCTGTTGTAAGTCCTATTTCTGAAAAGCTTGGGCTCCTGAGGCTCTGCTGTCAGGTAAAGCCTCTTCTCCCCACTGCTGGGCATGCAGACTACCCCTCAACACCTGATATGATTCAGACATGCATGCCACATGTCCTGGATGGATGGGATCTTGCATGCTGGGGAGGATGGAGAAGATGGAGAGGAGTGGCCTACTGCAACATCTGCTACAGCCTGCAAGCAAGGAAGAGCCCATAAAACTGCAGCACAGACAATTTCATTAGACCATACATCCCTGTTGTAATGTTTTTCTCAGTCACTCTGATGTTAGATCATGTTCACTTTCAGTTGATCTTCATCTTATTTAAGATATTCTGAGATTCTGTGGCTTTGTTTCCAGGGAATGAACCAAAAAACCTCATAAAACCTAAGAGAAGAAACTGTCACCTTTAGGCTGGTGACAAGAACTTTAGACTACAAGAGATAACAGCTCTGGGACAAGATCTGTGACTTTACCCTCTGTTTATACCGCACCTGTTACAGTAAGACATTGGGTCTATTACAGAGACATTAATGCAATACCCATTTGTGAAACTGCAGGCCCATCTTCCAATCTAAGAAAGAAGTCCCTGGGAGTGGGTTTGTGTTAGGGCCTATGAGAATTCAATGCACACCTGCCCCTGAAACAAAGTACCTACCAGATACTTCCAGGCAGTTGGGAATACGCAAATTGTTGGAGACAGCAGGAGCAGTGACCAGGAGTGAGACACACAATGTGAAAATTTTCATTTGGTTTAAGTTATGACACCCAAAACTTAGTAGATGCAGAACTGAATTATGAGCTGCATATAGCTCCACAATTCCTTCACATGCCTTGTTACCAATTTCTAAGTCACATAACCATGTACAAATCATGAGATTGAAGCAAAAGATATAATCTGATTTGAGACGTCATCCTGTTAATCTATAGTAATGTGTTGTGTTTCTATTAAGGGGGATAACATTAGGATTTTCTATTACAGTCATTACAGAGATCTCTAATTCTTTAAGGAAAAAGTTACTGTGGGACTGAAATGATTGACACTTCATGAGTTTTATACATGAGCTGGTAATTGTGATATGTTTCTGCTCAAATATTTAATGTATAGCTAGGTGCCATGAAACAGAGTTCTTCTTAGGATTCACACATTTCTGTTTTGATTGTAGAAGCAATGAAAGGAGATTCATGTGACCTGAATGAGATACCTAGAAGTTAGAGGTGTAAGACTGAGTTAGTTACTCAACTTTCTTCATACAGAAAAGGAAAGAATAGGACCACCAGAAATACCTCATCAGACAAGTGTTCAAGACAGATCTGGGCATGCTTCTTAACATTCAAAAAGAGAAGCCAGCTCAGATACAGATGGTGAACTCTAGGTCTTTAAGCATAATAGAGAGGAATCTCATTTGCTGCACAGTTTAATAAAATCCACATAACTATACATTTACTCACATATACCTACCTAAAAAATATATGAAGATATTAAACTGAAAGACAATTTTCAAAATCAAGTACCAGAAACTGGAAAACATCTGAAATAATAACACTTTCTAACTCCCGTCATATCACAAAGATCAAACAACCACCACATATCCTCCCAGTTCCCTGGTGCAACTGCAAGCACATACTCAGTTGGACACTGCTCCTTAAGAATGAATAGTCCAGCTTCACTTAACAAAGCTGACTGGAGCATCTCCGAGTTTCCATGCTGGTCATCCATCTCTGCTAAGCAACTTTCTTCAATGTAGTAAGAAAGACACAGCCCAGTGTCCTGCAGAGAACGAGCTCATTTAGTAGATTCCTATTTGGTTTCCTAGTTTTAAAAAGAGAACCTCAATCAATGACTTCTCCAGAATTTGGTTCTAGCTGGCCACGAGGCAGAGCAGGACAAAACTTCTTCCTTCAACTGAACCTCAAGTCTCCTTTCAAGCATGGGCAGAAATAACAATGTCCAATGTAAGAACCCCTTTTTTTTTTTTTTTTTGATTGAGGTTATTTTAAACATTTGTCTGAGTTGAAAGGTCACAATACAGATTTTTCCTTGATCACTGCCTAGGAACACTACAACACTTACCAGGGATTAGTAACAAGAAATGACAGGAGAGAAGGTGCTCATGGTCACCCACTAGTAATTTGGCTATGTGGGTAAGCATCGACGTGAGAAATACCATATTCTAGAATCAGAAACAGGTAGAAAAAAAAATTATTAACTCTCCCCCCAAATAATATTTTTGGGAAAAGAAGGAATTGTCTCAGAATAAGTCAAATACTATGGCATCATCACAATGCTTCATTCCAATATGAATTGTGTTTACTATTATGAAAAATTTTAATACAAACCAAGACCAATGATACATCACAGAAAACTGAAAGCCTGCTCTGAAAAGGGCTGACTTTATCAAAGCACTGTACTCCATCCTTTTGTTTTCAAGGAAATTTCATCAGAATTGACATTTTTTGGTAAAGTTTTTATTCTGATGAAATGGCCTTTTTGGAAGAAAAAATATTCAGGTAGTATATTTTCAAACAGATGCATAAACAACCCAGTCATGGGGTCCTGCTACATCATTGTTTGAAAGATCAATTCAAATTTTAGGCAATAAATGTACCAGCAGAAAAATCTCCTTCTGGAGTCATATTTTTTCAGACTGAGATTGCTTTACTGATTAAACAATAGAGCTATCCTGGATTTACTAAACTGAACAGTTACAAATACCTATAGCAATTACAATAAGGAACTATATTTTGAAGACAAACTGTGTTGTTGAAATTGAAACACCAAACTTACAGCACTTATACTGCTCATAGCTGTAACCTTAGCTTGCCAGCAATTCCGTTAACTGTCTCTCCACCATGGAATTGTATTTGTCCCTTGTGATACTGAGCACAGATCACAGGGACACATTATTTAATAGATGTTCTGAAAACATGGACTTTTGTTGTGCTCTGTTTATGACTGCCCGTTTACAATTTATGCCATATGTTGAACACTTGCCCTCTGCAAAACCAGGAAGTCCTCTGAGAAACACAGCCTCCATACAGCCACCTTGAGGAAGCAGGGGTAAAGGGACACAGTATTCCCAGAGAGTCAGGGGCACAGGCAACAGGATAGAAGTGTGACAAGGCTCCTAGTCAAGGGGAGAATATCATACATGTGGAGAGAAAAAACCTTTGTCATGATTGCTTACTGTCCTCTCAATGGGGAATGAATGTTGAATGTCCAGCACACAGGAGAGGCACCTCTAGGTATATTGCATAGAAATCCTCCAATGCAGAATTAAGAAATGTTGAACAGATTTTTCTTTAATTCTTTATTTTTTCACTACCTCTTTTCTCAGGGACAGGCCAGGAAGAGGGCTGGAACACAAAAGAGTCCATGGGATGTAATACATTTCCCAAAATATTGAGCAAACACTTCAGAGTCCCAGCTCTGAGAAGGCTCAGTCATATCCATGATATTGTGTGGAATGAGTCTTTGGATGCTGACCTGGGCAACCAGTTTGTTTTAATTCCATAAAACCCAAGAAGACTCTACCCATTTCTACCTCCATTTCCTCTCAGAAACA
Source organism: Strix uralensis (assembly GCF_047716275.1). NCBI lineage: Eukaryota > Metazoa > Chordata > Aves > Strigiformes > Strigidae > Strix > Strix uralensis. The sequence continues at coordinate 64,632,809 of NC_134012.1, forward strand.
CCCCTGATAGGCTATGGATTTGCAGATAGATTAGCCTTTTGTTTCCCCACTGTGCTGCCACAAAAATCTATGGAGATGTGTTTCAGCAGAAAGGAACTCTCCAGCTTTAGGCAGCAATTAATCCCAACAGAACACTGCAGTTAACTAGAAACACTGACTCACTGCCTACAAAAGAGTTGCCTTTCATCTTGGTTTGCAGAGCCAAGGAAGGGAGAGAAATTTACAATGATTCTTGAAAAACAACATTATAAACATTGAATTTTCACTCTTCCAGTCCCATTTTATAGAACCCTATGAACATGCCGCTGCCTATAGAAATAGGGTGTCCAGGCAGCTCCATATCTCAGCAAAGCAGCACATTTTAGTAACAGTTACAATGAACATATTTTTAGTATTTGAGCAACCGGACACAGTGATGCCTTTTAAAATACCAGACTCTTCCCTCCCTAACCGAAGCTTTCAGAATTAACATGGAAAATTTCAGTTACTAGCAGGGATAGCAATGATTTACTGCTGTACTGGGTTCTGGCTGAGATGAAGTTATGAAGTTAACTTTATTCATAGCAGCCTGTATAGTGCTGTGCTTTGCATTTGTGACTAAAAGAATGTTGATAACACACCAGCGTTTTCGTTACTTCTGAATAGTGTGAAGACCTCCTCTGTTTCTCAGTTGCCCCTGCAGTGAGTAGGTTGGGGGCAGGCAAGGTGTTGGGAGGTGACACAGCTGGGATAGCTGACCCCAATAGACTGAAGGGATACTCCATTCTATATGTGTTCAGCAAAAAAAAGCTGCGGGAAAGGAGGAGGAAGGAGGCATGTCCATGGTTATGGTGTTTGTCTTCCCAAGGTGCTGATACACGTGCTGAGATCCTGCTTTCCTGGAAAAGGCTGGACATTGCCTACATAGTGGAGTAATTTTGTTGTTGCAATGTGGAGAAGGCACAAAAAGTGGACTTTTATTGTGTGCGTAAACTGTCCATTTTTGTTGGTGTTGTGATGATGTTACTTTGATTTTCAGGTGAGGAACTTTTTTTGTTGATGCATGTGAAATTTATGAAGCATGTGTGATGTATAATTTAATGTCAATAATTTAATGAGCTCCACATGAACATGAGGAAAGCCTCAGTCTTAGATAAGGTCTTAGCAATCTACTCTTTTAATACAGACTCTACTATTGGTCTTCTGAGTAAGCTGGCCACACACTAAACAATATACTATGTGTATCTACACAACTGCGGTTGCAGCATCTTAGCAACATGTCATGAAGTGCCAGAGAGATCTACAGCATTGCGGCAATCTATATGAATAAACATCTCTACCTGGCTCATCTTTGAGTCAGCATGACAATCTCACTGCCAACAAACACATCTCTGAGTTGTAAGAAATGTAAGGAGGAGGGTGCAGCATCACTTCAGGCAGTTAAGCTTCTCAACCCAGTCTGTCATGGGCTCACAGGAGCAACAGGCAATCAGCGCCAGTCTTAAGAAAAGAGGTCTGCCCTGCCTGCACTGCATAATCACTACTGGGGACTCAGTGATATAGAACTGGGTAGAAACAGAATCCCAGCAGCATGGATTTCTCCTGAGGAATATTTATTCAAGTGAGCACTAGGGAAGGAGAGGAGACAAAGAATCTCAAAATATTAAGGGCTGGTAAGGAAACTCGGTTCTTTCATAGGCTGAACTCTAGCTAAAGGAAAGGAAGCATAATGGTAATTTTTCTGGATAGAAAATATTCAGTAATGACATCCCTCAGGTTTAATTAGAATCGTCATTGGAGAACTTATGATGTACCTGAACAGTGAAACCTCCAATCTTGCTGATGATAGTCTTTCAGATAGTCAAATGTCACAGTTAATGATGAGGCAGTCCAGAAGGACCTCTCAAAACTGTGGGCAAAAGAATGGCTGACGGCCTCAAGCATAAATAAAAACAAGACAATGTGTCTACAGAAAAAATCTAAGCCATGTGTGGCACTGAGAGCAGAACTGGCAATTATAGCTCAGGACAGAGCTCTCAGAGGCACTGCAGACAGTTCTCTGCAAATCATTGGTTTAGCACACAATAGCACTGAGTTGAACAAAAACTAGAAGAATGTTAAGCATCACCAGGGAAGGATGGAGAACAAGGTGGAGTGAATCATTCTTTTGTGCATAAAAACAAGGCACACCTACTTCATAGCCACTGTGTGCAATTCTGTTTTCTACTTCTCTAAGTGGGTGGTGGTGAGAATCAGACAGATAAAGGCAATCAGGTGGGGACTTCTACAGAAAGAGGCTAAGAAGGCCAGGACTCGAGTTTGGAAAAGAGAAATCTGAGAGGAATATGTGGGCTTTTACTAAATCATGAAAGTTGAGGAAGAGGTAAATGCAGAACTGTTCTGCAGTCCTAGAGCAAAGGGAGTCTCAATCAAATTAGTATGAAACTGGTTTAAGGCAATAAGAGTCCAGTGGAGAGTAAACTTATAGAATCTGTTGTCACAGGAGGATGGGGAGGCAGACCATGACAAAAGTCATGGGCAACAAGCCTGTAAACATGTAGTTTAACTTTAACCTCTCAGTTTCAGTGACAACCTGAGTAGGAAAGCTGCAGAAAGTGGCCAGGTTGTCATGTTCTCCCTAAATCCCAAAATAAGATTTTTTCCCCTCAAGGTTTACCTCTGCCAGCTCTCACAGCTGTCTCCTCTGACACTGTCCAGCAGGAAAGAGCAAGCAGGGAACAACACTGAAATGAGAATGGAGAGGCTCTCCATGCTGGATGTGTGATTTTCTAGAGGTAAAGAGTAAAGAAGGATGATTCCTATTCATGCCAGTTCTTCTGACAGCTTGAGGCAGAGAAGGTGGATGAGTCTAGAGGTAAAATGAGCTGCAGACAATGAGTGGATCGACCTCTCTGGTGGTAGCTTCATAAAAGAAAAACAAATTTTAAAAAAGAGCTACTGGAAGACCACAGGTAGATGTGAGCTCAAAGAACAATCTGGTTTGGAAAACAAACAAGCAGGACAAGCAGGCAGGAAACATTCACAAGAAACGGCCAGACCACCAGACCAAAACCTTCTTAACTTTTTTGCATCATTAGTCCCAGAAATGGAGATCTTCTGTCTTAGGAATACTTAGATACTTATCATGAGGCATTTGAATAGGGAAGGGGAGGACAGTAACTGTGCCAAAGGACTACCAGTTCAGGGAGAACAAGAAGTGTTTTCCTGGTACTCCAGGGAGCTGCAATTGCTCAGCTTCAGCAGCACTCATACTAGTGCTGGAGACATTATTTCCATTTTGCTAAGTACTGTCAATACTTAACGGGGAAGAGATATCAGACCCAAATAAGAACAGCTGCTGCCCGGAAGCAGCATCCCCTGGTGGAGAGAATACACTCTGGCACAGCGGGTGTGAATAGGTGTCTGCAGGCTTTAAGCCATACAGTATGTAGGAGTAGGTGGCAGTAGGTAGAAGCAGGTAGTGGCTTGGACATGCTCTGCTTCCTAAGTTCAGCTCCTACACCCAGATGCACAACAGATCCATATTTGCCCAAATGCTGGAAACAAAAGGTGGCATGATCATTTAAAGAAACTCAGAGTTTCAAAGGATAACGCTGTTCTCACAGGCCCTGCTTTTAACTTCAGAAAAGATGTTAACACTGGCTTAAGAGCAGAGTGCTGGATAGATAATGGCTCTCCACTCCAGAAGTTCCTCAGCTCCCTTCTGATATCCACCTTTGAGGTAAAAAAATTGCTCAGGGATCCATTCTCCTTAACTGCCATGTCCATTTATTTGTCTAATTAGACCCGATTACCATTATTTGGTGTCTGCTGCTTTTTACCTCTCTGTGTACAGTTGTATCACTTGAAGTTGTTAGATGTTGCTTTTTTTATATAGTTAATTGAACACAAAGTGCATGTATTCCCATCTCTGTTCAGCTTTGTTAGTCCAGATTTATCTGAGTTGTTATTCCAAAGCTTATCCACATGCCATGTTGTTGGAACAGTGGGAAAAGCAAAACAGCAAAAAACCTGCAAAACACACATTTCCTTAACACATGGTGCCCAGAACAAACACTGGATGGGATGGAGATCCAGTGATTTGTGTTGCCATGGCACCAAGGAGGAATGAGAAGCAAGGTGGAGGCTGTGCGGTCCCGTTCTTCCACTTTTCTCAAGGAATATTTGACAGGACTATGCAGATTTATCTCCTGCTCTTTCTCTTCTCTCAAGGACTGTTTTGCAGAACTCTGTGGACTTTATCTCTCATTCTTCCTCTTTTCCCACAAAAACAGCGCACACCTTGCACCAAGGAATGTGCTGTGTCATTACTCAAGAAACAATTGCTTGACCACAGTCCCACCCACTCATATATACATACTTAGATAAATACTACCCCAAGTTTGTATCTAACTCGGAGGGATGATAATCCGATACCAAATTGGAGGGACAGATCCATGGGTTTGTGCTCCTTCCCCCCTCCCCCAGAAGGGACGCCTTTTGGTAAGATTTGGGCCGTCGGCTACACCATGTGATTACCTGGGAATTAAGTGTGTGTGATTGTGTGTAGTGCTATATAGCCAATCTGCAGTTTGTGCATTTATCGTAGGCAATCTCAAAGAATCTGTAGATGTTGCATAAGAATAAACTGTACTATTCGTGAACCTGACTACTTCTCTTGAATGCAACTGGACCTACAGCACATGGGCTGTTCATGCATCTGGTGTCAGGCCTATAGTTACGGCCCTAATTGGCATACTTATTAAGAGATAAGTCCAACTGCCCCTAGCCCCTCTAATCTCTGAGGACTGTCTAGAACACAAGGGGATTCATCTTTTACCAGATTAATTCATTTCCTTAAATGCAACACATGTGACATCGGTGACCACTTCCTCCCCATTCCATGCAGGACCACAGTAAAGGTGAAAGCTATGTGCAAACTGGATCAAGCTTCTGGGGAAAGTGATAGATGTTATCAGCTATTTATTGATTGTTCACCCAAATACAAGAGTCTAGCAACTCCATATAGAGAGCAGTATGTATCTAACTAGTCTCTAAGACACATGATAGCTTACTCTTGCATAATGTGGGTGCACGTGCATTCTAGCTGTCCTTTATTGAGTTTGCTTGTAGAACTGACCAGTATGGAGTAATCTAATGCCCGGTTGAATCCAATGTACATCATGTGTAACTCATTACCTGAAAAATCCATTACTGGATGAGGAGTCATGCAGCCAGTGAGTACACCAAAAGAAGATATATCATCTTTAGAGGGAGTGGAATTTAAAGCAGGCAAGCTGACTGCTTGAATGTCAGAAAAATAAAGATGATTTCAGGCCATTTCAGTATGATCAAAACATCTGCCTCTTATGAGAATTCTTTCAAGTCCAGAAATCAGACTTTGTCTTTCTTCCCCTTCAACTTTGAATTGAGCCATCCTTTCGAAAAACATCATGAGGAGTGTATCTTGTTGATAAATACTGGATAATGGAACTTTCCTGTTCTGGAAGAGAGGAAACAGATTCTGTATTTTATTATTATTATTATTTTTAAATGAACTTTTCCCTTCACAGAAAACAGAAGCAGAACAGGCAAATGAACAAATGTTACAAACCTGAAATTGTCACAATGAGAATTTTTAGTCTGCCAGGCTTGTCACTACCCACCACACTGACTGCTATGTCACCTTGTATCTTGAATGAGCTGTTCTTGGCAAGAAAAAGCTAAACTTTCCTTCCAGGCTTTGCCAACCCCTGAGAGGGGCAGAGGGCTGATGTAATTTATCTACTCTTTCAGCAAATCAGGAATGCCCTTACTGTGGTGGTGCAATTCTTACCCCACCCCCCCACCCCCGCCCCTCTTTGTTGGGCTGCTTGGTGTTAGGTGCGATTCCACCCACATCCCCCGAGCTATACACCAGTCTGTGGAGATAAGGACTGACAATGTTAACGAGCCTGGCTCCTGCCCCTCCCGATTGCTCGGAAATGGTTAAAATGGTCCATCAACTCCTAAGGGCCTGGCACACCTGTGCCTGGGATGTGGTCAAATGGGAACAATAACAGAGTCGCACATTAATCAAATTCTTTTGTAACTGCTGGAAGGCACCAGAAGGTGTTTGACAAAAGTCAATTATCTTGGACCCTATAAATGGCGACCACCAGGGAGACCCTTTGACCTCTCCTGGATCGCAGCGGCCTGTGACCAGCATCTCCCCTGAGCTGAGACACCTCTCAGGTACCAAACCCTTAAGGTGTCGTCTGCTCCAGATGGAAGGCCAGGGCGAAGTCCCCGGCTCGAGTCTCAATTATCGCCCGTTGAGGAATGCCAAGGCATTGTGAGTATTTACTCTAAACTCGAGAGGGAAATTTTCTTTGAGCTAGCTTCTCTTTACTCTCTGTGTGTGTGTGTGTGGGTACGTACCCTTGTTTCTGTGTGTGTATGTCCGTTCTGTGTTCATTCTACTGAGTCCAAACACCTTTGTTTCTGTATGTTTGTCCATTTTGTTATGTGCATGCATGTGTATATATATATATATATATAGGTACCGTTAAGTAAGTTAGTGTGAATCTTGTCATTTTAGAATCTGAATAAGTCGCTTTTCTTTCTTTTAGTATCTCTGAATTATTTTATAATAATAAATTGCTGTTAGTTATTAATAAACCTAGATTTCTTACTAAATATTACCGTGTCAATACTTTCATCCGCGACACTTACTTTTCTTTCACACTGGAGTCTCAGAAAACACAGTGAGTGTTTAGTTAAGCAGCAAAGTTATAGACTACAGCTGAGGTTTTGTTGTCTCTGCCATATAACAAATTCATTTCTAGGACCCATTTATAAAGTAGCACATACTCACTCATGCCACACTATCTGTCCTTACTCTGGGAGGCAGAGAGGCACATGGGTCTGAAGAGCAGAGGGAGAGTGGGGTGATGAGCTAAATATGTTTGCTCTGCATGAGACACAACTGTGGACTAACAGTTGGAGAGGGAAGGCAATGCATAAGACCTCACCATGGTCATGGTGAGGAAGGGAAAAACAGTGAGGTAGTGATCAATGCTATGCTTTTTGGTTAATAATTTGCCTTCTCAACTAACTTGTTTCTCCTTGCTCATGTGCTAACAAGTAGGACCACCCTACAAAAATCTTTAAGGGAACACATGTGGAGAAAGTAAAGTATTATAGGGAGAGCAGTTCTGCCATTGCCCAATATCCCAGTCAAGTAAAACCCATCAGTATTTGGAGCAATCACACAGTACATGCACAGAAAATATAGATGTACTAGATTATCCTTGTAATTGTTTTAAGATTACAAGACAAGCAGACTAACAGGGAACTGTAACATTGAAGTTGAACAGCATGAAGCAAATCAATAAAAATTTTGGTGTGCATTGCTGATCTAAAGGTTTAAAGGTTAGCCTTGTTCCAAGACACAGAGAACTGGCTGAGGATGGAGAATGACTTGTTTCAATTACTTTAAACAGCAGAGGAAGATCATGAGGATTTCTGGGTGATTCATAAAAGCAATGCTTCTTTTAATCTAGTCATTGCAGAATTGAAAAATGAACTCCATAGGAATTTTCCTTTATGCTCTGAAATTGGTGAATTTTTTTATACCTGTTTCAACTGTCAAAGCAATCTCAGATATACTGACCTGGAAATACCTTCTGCTTTATTGGGAAACAATGTCTGAGACTGACTGCTGTTGCTAATACAGCTATCAGCTAACAGCAGAAGAGTTGGGGAAAGCAAGGAATCTTGGTAGCTAGAGCCTGTGGGCCCCAGTTAGACATGTAGTTTCTCTCCAGCTTATCCAGTGGGTCTAGCCTTCAGTTGCACCTCATACGCTTACATTTTCTCACCAGAAACTCCCTTCTCTTCAAGCCAGTTGGCCTGTTTCTTTCCAATATGAGGCAGGAATATGACAGCGAATCTTTTCCAAGTGTCATTCACAACAACATCTGAGCAGGTTTAGCTGAAACTTTCTAAATAAAACTCAGTCAGAGTCACACACCTAGCATGGAAGAGTATCAGCCTGGATGCTGAGTGTATAGCAAAATTCTCATCATGTCAGGTGGGATGTCATGGAAAACATCAGCCACAGAGCACACTTGCTGCTCTCCCAGCAATGCCAGGATAAGTCACAGCGTCCTTCTGTCCAGACTGACTCCAGCTCTCTTTCTTTGAGGAGCATAAATCAGCAAGTGTCATATCTAATGACTAAACAGTCAGTCTTTTTGAAGATATATGCCTCACTGAGATCTTCCGAAAAGGGTCTGCAGGGAGAAATGGTCGGGGAGCCAGTACCAACCTCCATATGAGAAGTGCGAGACTAACCAGGTGCAGTATGGATCTTAGTCAGAGCCTCATCACTGTTAAGTTTGTGCATATTTGCACCGCTTCTGGAAGAAGTTCAGTCAGATGAATCAGCACATTTTGGGGCAAAATAAATCTAAATGACATAGTGAAGTTCATCTCTGGTTTTCTGGTAAAACCTAGGTGCCTTCTCCCAGCTGTGGCACTAGGGAGGTGGGAAGAACTAAGATGGATGCTGTCAGATTCATAATGCAACCCTAGCAGTGTTAATGCTCTTGAAGATCTGGAGGACAGTAATCTGTTCTCTCTCTCTTTCCTTTGTAATTTCATCTACCTCAGACCCCTGGGACCAGCTCCAGGTGCTGGCAGATCATTCCTTTCTCCTGTGTATGCAGGAGACAGTGCCCTGTGCATGGTACTGAATTCTGTGCATCAGAGAGGAACTGCACAGCTGATTATCCAGAATCAGTGTCAAATGAAGGTAAAATAAAAAGCTGTGTGTGCACCTGAAAGCTTCAGCAAGTGAGTACCTCATCATCTGCCTGTCTGAAGCATGTCTGAATGTCCTAGCCTGCTGTGCTGCAGATGTGTTTTGTTGTTTAGTAATTCTCAAAACACTGCCTGATCAGCTCTAGCAGAGCAAGAGAAATAGCCTGGAATAACCTCCACAAACTGAAGCTGAAAGATAAACAAGCAGGTGGGAACAGCAGTTCAAAGTGTTGGTCTCATTCTGACTCCTGAAACACTTAAAAAATATTTTATTACTGGGGCATTAGAGCCCAGATTACATCAGTAATAAAACCTGATAGCAAGTCTCAGAAAGATGACAATTCACCTTCTTTCCACCAGCTATCTTTGGGACTCAGCAGCTCAGGTTATAAGCAAAAAGCAGTTGGTCTGCATCATTGAAAGTTTTTCCTTGCAGCAGCATTGGTCTTTGAAGGGTCTGATGAGTGATAAACAAGTCAACAGCAGAGGTGACCCAGATGGTCCACTGCTGGAGCAAAATTCAGCTACAGATACAGCTATGGCATTTCTCTGTGGCAGACCATATTTTGAGGTGTTCACTAGGACTGTGTCTATACCATGCCCAGAGTTCATTGAAATCAGCTCTGCTGGGAACAACAGTCATTCATTGTGTTTGGGCAGCACTGAGGACCTTCCCCAGGGTATATGGGTTGGCATCACCACAATAGTTGGTTTGTGAAAACATGTCAAAAACAATTGAGGGAGTGGGCAAAATTTTGAGCTGATCAGGTTGGAAAACAACTTAGAAAAGAGGATAAGAAAGGTGCTTGCTCTCTCAGGACCGCTGCTAAGGATTCGTCTCAGGGTTAATGTCACATTTGTGTGCTAACTAGAGTGGCATGGCATGATGCTGCCAGTCATTACCCTGCAATCTCTTCCAGAACCTTGTTACCCTCACAGGAAGAACTAATAACTCATTTGACTTCTCTGTTCTGAATTAATTTCTGCCGATGTGTTCATCACCTTGCATGATGAACCTCTGTTGTCACAATGGTGTACTGCAATACAAGCAGCAAATCAGAAGTATTTATTTCCTTTATTTAATTGGAACAATTTTTCAATATAATGAAGTATGAAAGTGCAAACATAAGTATGATGGAGGTGCAGGGGAAGGAATTTGGTATATTGTTTGCACTTAATATTTATGCTTATTGTTATAAGTAGATTTCTCAAATTGATGTGAGTCAGAGTCAATCAAAATTTCAATTGTTTATTTAGCAAGCGGCAACAAGCAAAACAGCACTGGGCGGCTGGGGAGTCCTTGCTCTACCAACGGCGCGCACTCACTTCCCGAGGGTCCGTCTTTTTTATATCCTCCGCCTTCCGGTATTGGGTCTCTCTGAGGGGCGTACTCTGCATCTGCGCACTTTGCAGCTAGGGGGTCGCTCCATCTGGGTCTTCCTCGTGTCACCAACTCCTTGTATTTCCTGCTTTCCTGAGAGTGGCTCACAAAGCTTTTGTTTATATCTTACAGAATATAGACACTACCCCCTTTTTTCTTCTTCTTCTCCCCTTTGTCTTTCTCCCCTTTGTCCTTCTTCCCTTTCTCCCTCTTTTCCGTCTTTTGCATAGTAGGAGTCCTTGCTTCAGCATTTCAACTTAGATAAGCACTTGCAGTCAGTTAGTCGTTACACAGTGTAATAGTTAAGATTAAGCTTAGGCTTACATAGTTTATGGAATAACATGTCACAAGTTCCCAGTATCTTTAATGGAATTTGATGAACAAACAGTTTACTGTCTATCACACTTATCAGTGACAAAAACAAACTAGTTACAAACATATCTTCTTTGAGAGGTTTAAATAATCTGTCAGGAAGTGGATCAAATACATCAACAGAAGATCCATTTATAAATGTATTTAGAAGTAGATGTCTACTTTGTAAATTGCATCTTAAGCCTTCCAGCCTTTAAAAACATCTGTTTCTGGCATGTAGGCCATCCAGGCATTTAGGAAGGCCATCTCTTCTACTCTGTTACCTTAATCTAGATTTTCTGCTGCACAAAGAAAGCCCACTGAAGTCATAGGAACTCATTTAGCATATCTGAGGATGAAAGTCTCCATCAACATATATACAAAGGATGAAGGCAACATCTTTGGAAGGTAATACTCATCTCAGGCTTATGGTGATGGTTAGCAGAGCAAGACATCTTCCTTTCCTCTTCATGTTCACAGAAGAAAAACAGGCTGCTGCTTTCCGCTAAACTGCCATTTCCCTACATGGACCTATGAAGGGCATTTTTGTTGAGGGCAGAAGCTGGACTAGACAACATTTTTTTGTGATGACCCACAAGCAGATAAAATCCAGTCTGTGCATTTAGTCCTAGAGTTAGAGACACAGGGAAGAGCACTGAAAGGAAAAAAGGTTTTCATCAATTTAAAATATGAGATAGCAGCTGGGCCCCTTCACAAAGACAAAGGCACTGCCAATTTTAGCAGATTTTCAGGTGTCAAGATGTACAAGAGCTGCATGAGACAAGACAAAAAGGTTGATACTATCATTGAGTTTTTAACCTTTTCAGCACTGGTTTCCCTACCTAAACAGTAAAAATATGTCTGTAATTACATTATCCATCTTGTGGAAGCTTTCATGCATCTAATAAGAATTGCTGATGAGAATCCAGCAAACCCATTTGATGCTTTTCTTTGGGATGTCTACACTCTGTGAGCTTTCTGGTTGATATTGAAATGAAGAAATTCACTCAACAGTCAGAATCCAATAGAACTGTTAAGCAGGTATTCTTTATTGGCAGTTCTGGGGTTGCCCTGGGGATTCTCCACCATAAGGGCTCCCACAAACTGGCAAGGGACATCAGTTTACATACACACAAATCATACATATTCATTAGATTTCCTGGAAAGGGGTGTGTTATGAATTGTTCCCGGAATTCATTTACATAGTCTGAGCATGCGTGGTGATACAGAGAAATGACCACTTTCCTTGCAAATTGTTTACTCATAGCAACATATGATGATTTCTCAATGTTATCTAAAAATCCTGCTTGTCCAGACTGGTTTGTGGATTCAGTGTAGCTTACCAGATAGTTTGGGGATTGGCTATGATAAGAAAGTAGCAGGTAGCCCGGGGGTATGAATTAAAAGGACAACTCACCTATAGCAGAATCAAGCCCTGAATGGGCACCTACTCAAAGCCCTGAATGGGCACTAAAGCAAACTTAAACTTGAACAAAAGGACTCAGAGATACTATCTAGGGAGGATGATCTTGGCTCTCCCGATTTAGGAAGAAGACACCTGAACTTTGCTTCACAGCGCATGTCCTGGAAAGAGCGGACACTGTGAAGAAGACCACGTACTTCTCACCTTAAATAATTATAATAATCACACCTATTCCCCGAACTAATTGTAATAACTTGGCCTTTCCTAATGAATATGTATGCTTTGGTGTAATAAATATTTGGGTACTTGCCAGAGACGGCGTGCAAGCTTTATGGAGAAATCCCCTTGCACCCCGGCCGGAATAAACATACCTGCTTTATAACTCTTTCTGAGTTGTAGAGTTTGTTTCCGCGCATCAGTGGTAAAAATAGAGTGAGGGTCTTCATTGGTCGAGGGAAGAAATATGTGGTCTTCTTCACCGTGTCTGCTCTCTCTGGAGCATGCCTGTGAGGTAAAGTCCAGGTGTCTTCTTCCTAAATCAGTGAGATCACCCTCCCTAGATTGTATCTCTGTGTCCTTTTGTTCAAGTTCCCCTCATCTTAGTTTGCCCAAGTGCCCATTGAGGGCTTTGAGTCTGCTATCAGTGAGTTATATAGGGAGCCTTTTACTTTTGTCTAGACAAAGAGGCCTAGGGAAACAGTTGAGGAGTCCTTGGGAAACAAACACAAGCAAAACTTTCATGCATCACAGTTTAGACTTAATCAGAAATTCACTGGTTTGAGCCCTTTCATTCCCCCCTTTTCTTTTGAGGGTATAGTGCTTTATAGATCTATCCCTCATTTAAATGAATTTGCTATATCGTGAACAGCAGTTACAACATTGAATTGTCAAACAAGTTACTACAATCATCACAGCTATTCCTATGATCAATAAAAGTAATTGTTTTAACCATTTGAAGTTTGGTAACCATGAAGTAAGCTTGTTCTATATTTCTTCAAAGCCTAAAGAAGTATTGTCCTTTTGTATCTCCTGCAAAATACTTAATTATTGCAATATTATTCCTAAATCTACATTTATTTTTCCTGTTTCAGCTATGTATGTACAACAACTAGAATTCACATGTGAGGCCAACATCATGTCTCACTGTTAACACTCCAGATTGAGAAATGATTTTATTCAATAACACTTATTAGTTCTGCATGAGAATACATCTGGCCAACCTGAGAAGGTATCTGTTAATACTAATAAGTACCGATACCCACTTTTCTTGGGAGTTCAGAAAAATCTATTTGCCAATGTTGTCCCAGACTATTACCTTTCCCTATAACTCCAATTTGAATCTTATTTAACATATTTGGGTTGGCTTTGGTTTTTTGTTTTTGTGGTTTTGTTTTGTTTCATTTTGTTTTGTTTTGGTTTGGTTTGGTTTGGTTTGGTTTGGTGTGGTTTGGTTTGGTTTGGTTTGGTTTGGTTTTTTAACAGCATAGTCAGCTTAGTGTTTTTTGATTTAGCTGCTTCTATAGAGCATCTGCTCCCTGATGTGTTTTCTTATGTTCACCCAAAACTAACTTCCGTTGTATGTTAGAAGGCACTATTATTTGCCCATCTGGAATATAAAACCATCCATCTTTTTCTTTATTACTCTTTAAATCATTAATCATTTTTTGATCCTCTTTTGAATATTTAGGTTTCAAATCTGAGTTTAGGATTGAAAGTTTTACTGTCTGGGACCAAAGCTAATGCTATGGTTTCAGTCATTTCTGCCGCCTGTCTGGCCTTCCGATCTGCCAAATTATCCAATTTCCTGCTCAGTGTTACCTTTTGGATATCCTCAAAAATGCATGATGGCTACCTTTTCAGGGAGTTTTATGGCTTCTAGCAGCCTTAAAATTTCCTCCACATGTTTTATTTGTTTTCCTTGTGCTGTGAGTAATCCTCATTCTTTCCATATGGCACCATGAGCTTGTACTACTCCAAAAGCATATTTCGAGTCTGTCCATATATTAATCTTTTTCCCTTTTGCTAGTTCTAAAGCTCTGGTCAAGGCAATTATTTCAGCCTTCTGAGCAGAAGTCCCTACTGGCAATGGTTTAGCTTCTATTACTTCAGAAGTGGTAGTCATAATATATCCTGCCTTACGGTTTCCCTGTTTTATGAAGCTGCTTCCATCTGTGAACCAGGTGCCTTCAGCATCCTCAAGTGGTTCTTTTTTTAAGTCAGGTCTACTGGAATAAATGGCTTCCATAGTCTCCAGAAAGTCATGGGCTACAGGCCGTGATATGGTCCAGCTGAGAAAAGAGGTTGAATTCACAGTGTCAGCGGTCACAATGTTTACATCATCCTGTTCCACCAGGATGGCTTGATATTTTAGAAATCTGGAAGGAGAAAGCCCATGGCCTTCCCCTTGTTCCAGGACAGCCGAGACAGTATGGGACACCAATAACATCATTTTTGGCCCATAGTAAACTTTTGGGCTTCTTGAATGTTGAGAACAACTGCTGCAACTGCTCTCAAACATCTGGGCCATCCTTTGATCACTTCATCCAGTTGCTTAGAAAAGTAAGGAACTGCCTGCTTATAGGGTCCCAGCTGCTGGCCCCGCACTCCCAGTGCTATGCCTTGTCTCTCATGTGAGAACAACCAAAAGGGTTTAGAAACATCAGGAGGCCTATGGCAGGAGCTCTTATTAATTCCTTCTTTAATTGTTCAAATGTCTTTCTAGCCTCTCTGGTCCACATTAATCTTGATGGGTTTTCCTTTAGCAAGGCATATAACTGCTTTACCAAAAGTCCATAATTATTTATCCACAATCAGCACCAACCTGTCATCCCAAGGAAAGTTCGGAGTTCTTTTACTGTCTTGGATTCAGGTGTGCAACAGATGTCCTCTTTCCTCTCCGTTCCCAGCTCTCGTTGTTCTTCTGAAATCCTGAATCCTAAGTAGGTCACTTGCTGCTGGACCAGTTGAGCTTTCTGTTGAGAGACTCAATATCCACTAAGTGCCAGAAAATTAAGCAAACTGACAGTCCATTGTACCCAATCTTCCTTCGTCCTTGTGGCTATGAAAAGGTCATCTACATATTGTAATAAAGTTCCTTCTGGTGAGGGAGGGGTCCAGGTTTCAATTTCCTGGGCCAATTGATTCCAAAGATAGTGGGGCTGTTTTTAAAACCTTGTGGTAACACTGTCCAGGTTAACTGGGTTTTTCTCCCTGTATCAAGGTTTTCCCATTCAAAAGCAAATAGCTTCTGGCTTTCTTTTGCTAAGGCCAGGCAGAAAAAGGCATCTTTTAGATCCAATACGGTAAACTATATTTGATCTCCTTTTAATTTAGTTAACAAAGTATAAGGTTTTGCCACCCCAGGATATAGGTCTTCTACAATTTTGTTTATTGCCCTTAAATCCTGAACCAATCTATAACTCTTGCCATCAGATTTCTTTACAAGTAAGACAGGGGTATTGTACTCTGGTTTGCATTCAATTAACAGTCTGAATTACAAAAATTTATCAATAATTTCTTTTATCCCTATCCTATCTTCTGCACACAAAGGATATTGTTTAATCCTCACCGGAGCAGCTCCTGGTTTTAATTTGATTTCTATTAATTTGGCATTCTTAGCCTTACCTGGTATTCCAGAAGCCCACAATCCTGGATATACCTGGTCCAAAATTTCTGTTGGTATTGTGCTCTCCTTTTCAGTCTGTAACAAAGACAAACTTAAAATTTTGATTAATTGATCTTCCTTTATTTTAAACTCAGTTTGACCTTGGCTAGATGCCAGGTACCCACCAAGTCTCTCTATCACTTCCCCCCCCTTCCCCTTTTTTCTCAACAAGGCAAAGAGGGGAAAGAAAATAAGATAGGAAAAAAAACCCCCGACCCTTGTGGGTAAAACAAAAACAGTTTTAATATAAGCAAAGTGAAGCAAAGGTCCATGTGCAGAAGCAAAAAAAAAGAAAACAGATTCAGATTTATTTTCTACTTCCCATTAACAGGCGATGTTGGGCCTTCTCAGGAAGCAGGGCTCCAATACGCGCAGTGGTTGCCTTGGAGGACCAAGGGTGACCCCACCCCTTTCCTCCTTTTTCCCAGCTTTATACTGAGCAGATGTCATATGGCATGGAATATCCCTTTGGTCAGTTCGGGTCAGCTGTCCTGGTTGTGTCCCCTCCCAAGATGGAATGCTACCTCCCACCATCTCCTAACACAAAGGGTCACACATTAATATCCAATTTTCCCCTTTTTCTCTCTCAGGAGGCCACAACTTAATTAACGCAAAAAAATAATATTACTATCCACTCCTCCCCCTATTCACTCTTAGGAGGCCACACCTTAATTAGATGCTTTCTGTTCCCTGAGAACTCTGTTCATGTATAAAGCAGGGAAGTGGTCCTCTCAGGGAGGCAGCACCTAAGTTCCAAACAAAACAGGAACCCACCCCCTTATGTTCCTGAGAGGTCCCACTTAACACAACGAGGCAATAAGGCGCTCTCGTCTCTAGGGATCCTCTCTGTGATGCCAATTTAATGTCCCGATCCAATGTCGGGGGAGGTTTCGATATGATCCCAAGAGCGAGAATAAGACACAAACGAGGTCAAATGTCATATACCTAGAACAGGTTTTTATTATTAAAGAAAAAGTGAATAGGGGTAGCGATAGGACAGAATGGAAGGAAAAGACAGAAATAAAGCAAGGATGCAGGATAGGGCTGCAAGAATAGTCACCATGGATCCAGTGGCGTCCCGTTGGTCCTCAGTCTTCAGTTCTTTGGTGGTGGGTGCACATGGATCTGGCTTCGATGGTGGATGCATGCTGAGCAAAATTTTCTGCTGCCTTTTTAAGTTCATCGTATCTGATTAGCATATCTGCCCACCTTTAGTTTTTTCTCTCTGGTCCCACAGGTTTTGCTGCATCTGGCTTCTGGGCAGAAAACGTTTGCCTCTTATCAGTTCATTAGCAATGCATGCATGGAGTCTGGCCTACACAATAGAGCCACAAATGGCTACAGGATGAGGCCAGGTCAATACACATCTTCCCCTTTAAGGAGTTTGACAATACAACTGCAAAGGAATGGGGGGGTGCATCCTTCAATACACTCCGGCTTCCATGGGAGACACTCCCCAGACTAATCCACAAGCTGCAGCAGCTTGTCCCTGAGGTTTGCACAGACACAAGCAAGCTTTGGGACAGTCATATGACATTTCAATCTCTCACACAACCGCATGGCTCAAAGATTGCTCCAGGACCCATGGTGGCTTTAAGAAAGGATAGTTGTTTAGAAAAGGCCAGAAAAGAACATTTCATAATTCATCCAATGAAATAGTAATCAATTGTATAAAATATTAATCCATAATCTTCAATTCCCTCTTCTGCTTTTTCCTCTCAATCTTTTACTTTTAGGCATCTCTTTCCAATACTACACGCCAGACAACATGTTCTCAACCTGCCCTGGCCCCTTTTCTCTAGTATCAATACTAGAGGATCCTGAGGGGCTAAATTAACACCACACTCTTTCTGCCACTCCGGATGATTTCCCAAAGTGAAAAACATATCTGTATACAGCACTTCATCCCACCTTTCCTCTTGTCCTAGGAACAGCATCAATTCCTGCAAAATATCATATTTTAAAGTACCATTCCTGGGCCATTTTTCTCCATCCTCTAACTTACACAATGGCCACCACTGATTACAATACTTTATCAAAGTCTTTCAATTAGGTACACCATGTGCGGACCCTCCTATATCAAAATACATCCTAGTGGAATTTTCTCTAAAATTCCTCCATTCTTCCAGCCACAAACCACCTTTATCACGTACGAACGCTGTTCTTGGCTTTCCTGACACTTAGGGCAGTCAATATCCTGCCCAAACTCGACCCAGAGCTTTTGCTCACACCACATACATTCTAAAACATACAAAGGTTAACAATCATTTTCTGGATGTAACAGACACTACTTGGGTTCCCACATTCATTCAAAATTACGTATTAAGATCACAACAGTTATTTATCAATCGCTTCGTCCTTGTATGGCTGTGTCCCTCACGGGATAACAGAACCGCGGATCCAGACTCCGCACTCACTTCGTACTTATTTGTACGTCTCACTCACACACACAATCGTGCAAATTCAGGATACAAAGCAAGTCAATAGCTGTTAAACTTTAAAATTTTAAACCGTTTCTTCCACAAATATCTGTTCGCTTTTCAGACGAGAAGAGGTATATAGCTTATAAAGTTACCAAATGCAAACAAGTATTTTACCAAACATCTATTTACTCTACAAATTCTGAGGACATGAACAGAGGCAGTCAAGTTACAAAGTTACCAAATGTATGCATATTAAGACACTAGCAGTCCCGCATACGTTAACCCTCCATCTAAACAATAACGACTTACAGGCAGCTACCAAATGAACCGGTTCCAAAATCAAAACCAAGCCAAGACCAAGTACGCTCCAGATCAAGTGTTTCATGCTATATTGCTGGGTGTATGGTACCCAACATAGAACGTCTTCTACGATTTATGGGTACCTTTACAAGGACATGCCTCCCAAGCAAGAAAAAAAAAATAGTTTAAAAGAATACCTTTCCGAAGATGGCCCTTGTCTGTCCCCGCAGTGAGCCTGATGAGGAGAGGAGTCCATATGGGAAGTCCCAGGGCTGCCCAGGGAGTCCTCCGTCTCAGTGGCTCCTGCAGCTAGATAGAGGTTGTCCTATCTGGGGTGCCAATTGAAATGAAGAAATTCACTCAACAGTCAGAATCCAATAGAACTGTTAAGCAGGTATTCTGTACTGGCAGCGCTGGGGTTGCCCTGGGGATTCTCCACCATAAGGGCTCCCACAAACTGACAAGGGACATCAGTTTACATACACACAAATCATACATATTCATTAGATTTCCTGGAAAGGGGTGTCTTATGATAATGAGTTCCCGGAATTCGTTTACATAGTCTGAGCATGCGTGGTAAAAATAGAGTGACGGTCTTCGGTGGTCGAGGTACTTGGTCTTCTTCACCGTGTCTGCTCTTTCTGGACCATGCGCTGTGAGGTACAGTCCAGGCGTCTTCTTCCTAAATCGGCAAGATCACCCTCCCTAGCTTGTATCTCTGTGTCCTTTTGTTCAAGTTCACCTTTATCTTAGTTTGCCTAAATGCACATTGAAGGCTGCTATTGACTTGCGGAAAACAGACTCTACAACTCAGAGAGAGTTATAAAGCAAGTATGCTTGCTCCGGTGACTGGGTGCAAGGGGATTTCTCCACAAAGCTTGCACACCAACAGCACTTTTTACCAAAAACTTATAGAGTGTGGATATACATATTCATTGGATTATGTAACACAAACATACGTATGCATGAGTAAGGCTGGGTTAGTTCAAAAGGCTGGTGTCAGCAGTTTATGTTGTCTTTGTGCCTGCACATTGCCTCCTGGTGGTCATCTTTGGGGGTCTTTCGGAGGAAGGCTCACAGTCCTCCTCACCTTGTACTTTTCCTCGGAGCATGTGCAGATTCTCTTAGCCAATTTCTTGAATAACAAGAGTGGTTCCAGCTGGTTTACCACCTCTATCTTATCTAAAAGCACCAGTATATTAATTTCTACCACCCATATATGGCCATCTATCCATAAACTTGCTAGAACACATCTGCTTTCCAAGGACATGTCTCTTATTTTTGCTGAACATAGTAATTCTTGGCAAGTTTCCACAGAAAACTGCTTTGTTTTGATGAACACAGTAGTCCTTGGTAAGCTTCCACAGAACAGTCAGGGCAAGCAGGATTATTAAGTAATATTCAGAAATCATTATAAGTTGCTATAAGTTGTTATAAGTAAATAAGTTGCAAAGTAGGTGATCATTTCCTTGTATCACTATCAGTGAGTTATACAGGGAGTGTTTTACTTTTGTCTAGACAGACAAAGAGGCCTAGGAAAAACAGTTGAGGAGTCCTTGGGAAATAAACACAAACAAAACTTTCATGCATCACAGTTTAGACTTAATCAGAAATTCCCGGGTTTGAGCCCTTTCAATATATTACAAATTTGTTTGTTTGTTTGTGAAAATACTGAGTTTCTGCTTGGATTGCAGGCAGGCAACAATACAGTGTGAACAACACTACTCACTGGTCATCTCTTCCCGAAGTCAAAACCACCAAACACTTCCATCTCAAAAGGGACAAATGTTAGGTCCTCCCATTCATTCTCTTTGTCCCATGCTGAACTCAGCAACACAGACTTTGTCCTTCTGGTCCCATTCCCTCAACCCACCTAAGATGTCTCCAAGGTCAGATGGGAGCCAGAGGAAAGGGAATCTAGCTGTCATACTACTAACAACGTACATAAACCTAAGATAATGATGTGGATGGTCACACCATGACCATGGCAGCAAGCCTAAGGAAAGGAACTCATCTGAACAGCAAAGAAAAGAGATCATTTACTCCATGGGAGACACCTGATATAAAACCAGAATTGCTGTGTTAAAGTTTCTGATGTGTTCACCCAACCTAATACCTGCTAAAGCATGCCCTGATACCTTGGGCTGCATGAATTCTTTCTGTTCCCATCTTTCCCAACCAAAGTTTTATCCTGAATGGAAATTCCCCTGCTGAGGGAAAAAGAGCTGTGTTTGAGCAGCAACTGAAAGTTTCTTGCTCTCAACCAGGGAACAAAAGGGCTAGTATGTTTGTAAGACCCCCAAGGGGTGTTTCTCAGCTCTCTGCTAATTTGAGTTGTGGACTGGGCCTAGAGGTGGGGTCATCACAGTGGCAGCTGGTGATGTGAGAGCACAGAAAGCAGTTTCTCCCTGCTCCAAAGGGAAGTGCAAAAGATTTTGCCTCTAAATGTCTTAGGCACTGGCAGCAGCCGTTCCCTACTAGTGTTGGGAACAGGGCAGAGGCTCCGTGTGTCATCTGAGGCAAAGCTCTTAGCAGCACAAGAACATCACACACAACAAGCAGTGTTGCCTCTTGTAAAGCATCACAGGTGGCTTGAGGCAGCTTTATCAGATGCCTAGAGTAGTCAACTTTTGGGAGAGGGCTAGCCCAGAAGTATGTGTAAGCCAAAACTTCTTGCTAACATTTTTTTTTCATCTTGCTTTTTCATCTTGCTAAACATTTTTTTTACTGAGAATAAATTAGGTCAGTGTCAATGTAGCTTCTGGTATGTGCAGACACAGCTGAATGTTGCTGCTTTCATGAAGAAGAAAGGGGTTTGAAGATAAGACAGTAATAAATAAGACAGTCAGGGCCTATTCTTGAAGATAACAGGAACAATGATGGGACAAATTAAAACAAACCAGCTCAAGATACAACACAGTTGCACAACACCTCCTAAACAGACCTTTGTGAGCATGCGGGAGTACTGAGGTCAACCAGCAGACACAGTGAGGAAGACTACCAACAACCACCAGGGATCCCTTGAGACCACCACCCAGCAGGAAAGCCCATGTGTAATTAGGATGCAGATATTGTAATTAGTTCCAGAATATCTAATGTATATGTAACTCATTTCTTGGAAAAGTTATGAATATGTATAATCTCACTGTATATTAGCTGTAGTTTATAGATCTGGGTCATGGTCAGTTTTTACAAAGCTATTTGCCTGTGCGCTCAGTGCTGCCATGAAGAATGCCTGCTTTCTAAAACTCCAAAACAAGTCTTAGACAGTTCCTCTGCCAGCTTTTATGGTAACACATGAACAGCAAGATTGATTCACCAAAGAGTCTCACCTCACAATAGCCCCGTCCCAACCCCTGGGACTGCAAAGTTCAGTTTAGTGTGCGTTGCTGAACAACCTGACCCAGTTCTGAATCACCAACAGGAGGTTTGTCTACCCAGAGGACTCACTGGAGTACAGGCCACATGCACCCAAGCTCACTAGTGGCCAGGAACAGACCCTCAAACAGGAGCCTGGACAACACTTTCTTGCTTTGTCACTTTCTTGTTTTGTTAAGTATGAAGGTCTTGGTTACAACAGCAAACAGCCTGGAAACGACCAAAGAAAAAAATTCTCTATTATTAAAAAAATACTTTATTAGCTGCTGCTCAAAGTTGTTTACCAGCTAATCTCAAAAAAGAATTCACTAACGCTTTGTGTCCACTTGCCCTTGATAATGGTGGCAAGAGTCTGTTAATCGAAAGGCAGTTATCAGTACCACAATCATTATATTATCTTAATTTCTAAAGAGGACAGTGAAATCTTTGCTAATGGGCTTCCTAACCTGTGGTTTCACCAGTGTTGCTTTGACACAGAACATAATCTGGCTATTAAACCTAAAGGAATTCAGGTTTTGCCACCACAACTGGACTGGAGTCTACTCCCCTAGCCCTAAACTCTTTCTCCCCTCTTCCTCTGGTGATTTTGTGAGTAATTAAAATATTTTACCCCCCAAAAAAGAATGAACAAACTAAGAAAAGAAAGGTGGATACAAAGAAGAGGGGAAATCTATCTTAAATAAAAGCTAACAATTCTTTGGAAGTTTTCATTTGAAGTTTTCTGAACATGAAGACTCTGCACACCAAACACACAATCCAACCTTCCTGGACATCCTTATCTGGGCTCAGCAGAGATGTTTAACGACTTTTTAATGAAAAATGCGATCTGTGTTGAAAGACAGGGAGTAGGAATGGCTGTAATATATCATCCAATGTACAATTAATAGCAATTCTTTACCCTGAAAAAGAAGATGAGAAAGAAAAATCAGCTGGGTGGGCAAGAGAAACCTCTGTATGCAGCTGTACATGCAAGCATCACCATCTTCAGTCTCCTTCCTATCAGCAATGTGAAGATGCAGACCACAAACAACTTCTGCTCACTGAATTACTAGGAAAAAACATGGCTGGCTCAATTATTCCACTTTATTTTACCTAGAATAATTAAAAAATTATGAAAAATGAAGAGCAAGCTGTCAATATATTAAAAACTGTGCACATGTGACCCATGTTGAAACTTCTTCCTTCCCCCAGATTTTCACCAACAACCTTCTGGCCTGTTAAGTTGTGGGAATTAAAGGGCTAATTTCAAACTCATGATCCTTCCCAGGTTTACAACATTATCAGCTGCTCACATACTTAATTGTACATTTCTGTTTGCTTACCAAGCTTAAATGATCTCTGCTGTGACAGAAAGAGATGAAAGAAGCAATTTTGTCAGCTGGAAGAAATCAATCATCCATTTCCGCAAGAACTGCGTTCAAAACTGACTTATGATGCACGGAAACTGACTCTACAACTTGGAGAGAGTTACAAAGCAGCTATGTTTATTTCAGCACCAGGGTGCAAGGGGATTTCTCCACAAAACTTGCACACCCACAGCACATTTTACCAGAAATTTATAGAGTGTAGATATACATATTCATAGAGTCACACAATACAAACATACATATGCATGAGTAAGGCTGGGTTAGTTCAAAAGGCTGGTGTCAGCAGTTTATGTTATCTTTGCACCTGCACATTGCCTCCTGGTGGTCGTCCTCGGGAGGTCTTCTGGAGGAAGGCTCACAGTCTTCCTCACCTTGTACTTTTCACCCCATTCCCCGGAGCATGTGCAGATTCTCCTAAATAATTTCTTGAACCACAAGAGTGGTCCCCACCGTTTACTTCCTCTATGTTATCTAAAAGCACTAGCATATTAGTTTCTATTGTCCATACATGGTTATCTGTACTCTGTAAGGACTTAGCTTGTTAGAACACATCTGCTTTCCAAGGACATGTCTCTTGTTTTTGACGAACACAGTAGCCCTTGGTAAGTTTCCACATAACAGTCAAAACAAGAAGGATTATTAAGTAATATCCAGAACTCATTATAAGTTGCTATAAGTAAATAAGTTGCAAAGCAAGTGATCATTTCCCTGTATCACTTACTGCATGAGATTTCACATGTACCATCCATTTTCAAAAACATTCTTCAGAAACTGACACAGAAAAATGTGCTGCAAAGGAATGCTAAGGCCATAACTTTGTAAATCCGTCTTTAAGTAAAAACAAAAACAAACAGACAAACAAAACCCCAAGAAAACACAACAGAGAGAGGTAAAAACCAGATAAAGGCATTTAGTATTCAGGAACTAGTTTTTGCTTCTGGATTTTACTTTTTTCACCCACACTGAAAATTTTGTGCAATTTTTCAGCAAAATTTTCTGAAAATTTTGCATTAACTGCTCTCAAAGATGTGTATGTGGCAACAGTGAAGTGACTGCTGGCAGAACTGGCTGAGCTTGAATCTGCTGATCTGAGACATCTCTGGAGAACACAAGAAGAAATAAGACCCCTCCTGGTGTCTTCAAGTCCCACAGATTGTCAATAACACTTACCTTCTAAGTGTCATCTATAAAACTGCCCTTATCCACTGGCTGGCTACTGCAGGTTTGGGCTGTGGAGCAGAAATTTAAGCATCCAGGGTAGGTCTTCATGCAACATTAACAAAACCTGGGAATTAATTCTCATTCCCATTGACATTCATGCAACGGGAAAGATAAGGTGGACATGAAAGTTAATCAGCCCTCCAAGGCAAAAGAAGCTGAAAGTAGTCTGAAAGCAGAGTGCACACTGGCTTTTGGGCCCTATACACTTACAACAGTAAATGTATCCCTCCAGGGTTGTCACACACCAAGCCAACCAAGTGCAACACAGATTCCTCTGCTTTCTTGATTTGAAGCCTTCCAGGTTTCAAGCTGACAATCACTCTCTTTTGTCAGGAGAGCTTAACTGTAGAACATGGCTTGTTTCCCCGGGTTTGTTTTTAGGACTCTTTGCCTACTCTGGTTGGAGTCAATAATTTAGCAAGAGAAGTTTTCATATGACTCATTCTGTCTCCTGGATGCTTTAACAGATTGTAAATATGAAGAAGATTTATGGAGAAATACATTGGAGAGGTTGTGTGTGGATGTTTTTACCATTAAAAAATACCACCACTTTGTGTTGCTTCCGTCCAACAAGGCAGGCATTTTTATGTAGACCTTTTCCTAAGCATGCTAATGAAGTACATAAAACTGCCTCTTCTGAGCAGAGGGAATCCACAGAGAATTCCCTGTTTCAGCAGGACTGCTGTAAATTATGAGCACCCTAGCAGGTGTGCTAACATATCCAAAGTAGCCTTCATCTTTATGGAGTATTCACCTCTCCCTTCCTTACTGCTGTGTTGGGTTTCTGTGTGGTGGGTTTTTGGTAGCGGGGAAGGGGGCTACAGAGATAGCTCCTGTGAGAAGCTTCTTGAAGATCCCCTGGCTCCAAGTTGGACCCACCTCTGGCCAAGGCCAAGCCAATTAGTGATGGTGGCTGCACTCCCATGATAACATATTTAAGAAAGGGAACTGGAAAGGAGGTGGAGTTGTGAGGGAAACACCTATGCAAACACCGAGATCAGTTGCAGAAAGGAAGAGAGGGAGGGGGAGGTGCACCAGAGCGGAGACTCCCCTGCAGCCGATGGTGGGAGGGCAGCCTGTGAAAGTCCACAGTGGAGCAGGTGCCCACCTGCAGCGCGTGGAGGACCCCACACTGGAGCATCTGGCTGTGCTTAAAGAAGGACAGGATGCTGAGGTAAGCCTGAGTTGGAACAGTCTGTTGCTGGGAGGACTGCAGCCTGCAGCAGGGACCCATCCTGGAATAGTTTGTGAAGAGCTGCAGCCTTGTGAGAAGGACTCAGGTTGGAGGAGTTCATGGAGGACTGTCTCCCAAGTGGGAAGTCCTGTGTGGTGTGTCCACCCGTAGATGAGGCATCCAAAGTTGCTGCGAGCGGGTCCAGCCTTATATACCCCAAAATCAGCAAGCCAGAATAGCTGACACCTTTGTTTTAAGCGGAAATATCTGGTATCAATCTCACATTACATTCCCCCAGAGCCTGGACAGGGCTCAAGGGAGAAGCTAAGGGAGTTTCTCTGCTTTTGTAATTGGATTATGAGCGAGATCACACATGATATCACAGGGCCAGACAATAGTGTCCATAACCCTGCTATCTTATCCATACACAAAGATAAAGATACATTCGAGATAGATACATCCTTCATACATATTTCACTAATGACTACATACTGAATTAGCAGTTTCGGCTCAGGGCCTGTTGCTCAGACTTCAATACTTCCACTTTTTACATCAGAATAGGTGGTTTGTTATAACTTAGTATAATACCTATTAGCACAACAGTTATTAGTTATATAATATACAGGATTCATCTATAGGTCAACTCTGGCTTGGGCCGGTTGTCCAAACCTTAGCACTTCAGTCATAGATGCAGAAGTGCACTGCATATCCTAGCCACTATCAATTGATTAAGAGGCCTGATAAATAGAGTTCTAAGAGCAAAGGAGACCCTTTTACACTGGAGAATAGGATGGTGGGTGAAAGGATGAAATGCAGCTAAAATACACCAAAAAAAAAAATATCCTGAATTCATTAGAAATTAAAAAGTAAATACAAGTCTTAATCCCTGAAGACAACAGTGGAACAATCGGAAAACTAAGACAGAAACATCAAAAGACATTACAGGAGAAGAAAAGCTGAGTTTCATAAAGCAGAGACTTATTTAAAGGTACATTAATTAACCAAGAAAAAACAAAATCAACCTGTCCTTCAAAGGAGGTCTATGAGCATGGGAGAAGACTTTAAATGTCTCTATTATAAGACTCCAATGTGAGCATCTGCAAGAACAAAGAGCACATCAGCCACTAATCTCCTATGCTAGGCAGCTTCTCTGGCCAGCTTTCTCCAAAAGAAAGGCAGAAAGAGAAACACTATAGACTGCCTAAACAGTACAGATATAGCCTTTCTCACAGCTGTTCCCTGGTCATTTGTTATGTCAGTTTGTGCATACCTAGAAGGTGTTCAGGTAGCAGATAAGAAGGACATCTCTCCACCTGAGTATAGTTTGAAGAGGGAATGAAACAATTGTTGTGTTTTTATTAAACAAACAACAATCTGATAGTCACAATCAACAGTATGGTAAGAGAGCAAGATATTGACCCATACTCCTCTGTCACAAATAATACCCAGCTTCTGGAATTTGAGGATAGCTGCAACACCATGGAAATCTTAGGGATTGATTTTTCCAACACTGTGCACACAATCTCTTCTTTTAATGTAAAAATGGTCATTTTTTGTCTAACCCAAAGGACCATTTAGCCCAGCTTGTCTGTAACACTAGACAACAGCAGATGTATTGGAGAGAGCAAAACAGGGCAAGCATGCAGCAATACTTTATAAAACACTTCCCTAACCACAAGCAATTTGCAGTTCAGGGACTTCCCTAGCCAAAGAAGATGTTTTTATATTTAAGAGACCCCAATGAATTTCTTTTCTATGAATTTGTCAAGTTGCCATCTAACCTGTATGAACTTAGTCACAGTATCCTGTGGCAAGGAGTTATACTGATTAATGTTAACTTGTATAAAGAAGCAATTCTTCGTTTTGAAACCTCTTCCTTCTAATTTCATGTGTTGCTCCTTAATTTTTTGTTTTGAAGAGACAGTGAATAGTCAAACGCCATTAACTTTCTCGACACCACACAAGCATTTACAGACCCCTGGCATATCCCTTCTCAGTTTTCTCTTTTCCATGGTGAAGTCTATTTATCATTTTTCATAGCAGTAGCAGTCTGTTTACTCATTTCCAAAGCCATCACAGATCTCTGATCGTTCCCCTTTACTGTACTGTTCCCCTTTTCTTTACTGTACTGTACTTAGGTACTATGCAAAGCAGTTACAAATGAGCATGCAGAGCTCCTTACAGAGACAAGTGAATCATGAGCCTTAGGTAGGCAGGAGTGAATGACGAGCCATTCAGGAGCTCTGCCCATTCCCCAGGACAGTGAACAGTTTTCTGAACCTGGACTAAGTGAATTGTTGCTAAGTAACAAGGAGAAGTGTCTCCAGTGATCCACAGGCAGAAGAGAGACAAGCCACTTTAAGGCAAACCAATATTTCAAAGGGATGGTATTGTCCCTTTCAGATTGGTAGCAGATATTTGGTTCTTCTTGCAGATCGTTTTCCTATTGATAGAGAAATGTGGTATAGAGAATCTGAGTATTTTCTCAGTGTAGTTAAGGAAACCCAGTCCTGGAACAGACACGATCATAAATGGCACACACATAACCCCATTTCTAGAAATACCCATCTGCGGACTCTTGCTTTAAACAGTAGAAGGGACAACTTAAAAAATACATTTTACTACTTTTTTCAAGCCTTTTCTTGTTTGAGCTTTTAGGACTAGGTTTTTATTAGGCAAATTCTCAAGTAAGTTTCAGACTCAGTGCAATCCCTGGGAACCCTGGAAACGGAATTTGAACGCTACTGACAGCTCTGTGAGAGTTGATGTTTTCTCTAAAGTCTGCTGGAGTTCTATTAATACACACACAAAAAATCCAATTCTACACAAAGTACAATATTCTCTAGTCCTCAGGATTATATCACAGAGCTAAATAACATGACGCAACTATATCGCAAGAGCTCTAAAGCCATAAGGCAAACAAAATGAGCCCCACATCTGCTAAAGTCACAAACCATATGCTGGTCTTGCAATTTCATGGAGAATGATGCAATTTTATATACTTCAGCTTAGCCATGTTTCCAGCTAAGTTTCAAAGCCATAGATAAACATTTCTCAGAATCATAACTGAGAAAAGCATAATTACAGTGACTACTGTATGAGTACAAAAGAAAATGTCAAGTCATGTAAAAAGATTTTCCAGACAAGAACTGTCAGTCTGCAAATAATAGGGCAACTTCAAACCCATCTATTCTGGGACCAAATAAAGTCAAAGAATTACTGAATTCTCCCACAGCCGGAATATGCTAAAGAAGGAAAACTGAATGAGAAAAACTGTCTGCTCTAAAGGGAAGAAAAACTGTCTGCTCTAAAGGGATGAGGAAATGAAAAACTTTGCAGAATGTCTGTTTTAAAAGATCAAGTGCAAGCTTATGATAGTCATGAGCAGAGTTGGATCATGCTTTCAGCCTCTCTATGAAACATGAACACCACATACAATATGGAAAGATCAGTTCTTTCCAGTAGTATGAGCTGTTTCTAGAGAAGAACTGACTGAATAACATGAAACAGTACCAAACAGCAGTATACAGGCCCATGTTGTTTTCCATAAGAGGGATGTAATCAGAGGTATTACTATGCTTTGTCATGATCGCTCAGGGCTCCAGTCTCACAGATACATATGTACCAGTACCTGAACAACTGGCCACTTATGAAGACAAACTAAAGGAAACTGGGTTACACACTGGGAGAGCCCCTCAGGGCCAGGCTGAAAGTTGAAGCACACTGTGCTTCAGGCAGATCATTCAAAACTGACGATATTCTGGCAAATACCTTAATCTTGTTGAGATTTCAGAAGAGTCCAGCTGCAATCTCAGGTATCTACTTCAGCACTTGAGGAACATATCTGAAGTTCAAATGGTCAACTTCTGAGGGATTCAGTTGTATCCTGGTTTTGTTTTATTTATGTTGCCTACAGTTCAAAGACTTCACAATAAAAAGGGAAGGATGTCCTGCAGCACCAGGTGAGGAGGTGTCACTACTTAACCTTGTCAGTTCTTACTGGGCCTGATGGTCCCTGATGCATG
Source organism: Strix uralensis (assembly GCF_047716275.1). NCBI lineage: Eukaryota > Metazoa > Chordata > Aves > Strigiformes > Strigidae > Strix > Strix uralensis. The sequence continues at coordinate 64,662,300 of NC_134012.1, forward strand.
CCCTGGCCTTTTCCTTACGCTTGCACTGCTATTTTCCCTCCTATCCCCTTAACTTGTGTTTTTCTTTCCAGAAGAACTTCTGTTTTTTCTCAACTCTTTTCTCTTGTTTTCCTCTTTCCTCTCCCAGCTTTTCTCCCATTAGTTAGTCTACCATGGGTAGATCACTCTTGCCTTCTCACAGACTTTGGGGAAAAGGGTCTACTTCTCAGTATATGCACATCACCACAGTGAGTGGTACTGGTTGAGTCAGAGAGTCATATTTAAGCAAATAAGTCATTCACACCTCTTTCAGGAGATTTTTCTAAGATTGTGGTTAGTGACATAAACAAGGATGCTGTAGATAAATAATTTCAGAGACAAATTATAAGATAGGTGAGAGTAGGGTAAATTCCCTTATCAATGGGTCACATTTGTAATTGAAATGTTTTTGGCAAGGAAGCATTTATTTTGGAGGGAACAATTTTTGTGTAATAACTGACATTTTTCTTTTTCTTTTAAAATTTCATTTTCTTCAACACCCAAAAATGTCACTCAGTTTTTTAGGGGTTGTTGGTATGAACTGGAAAACTGCGTAATGAGTTAGTTTCATTAAAACTCACATACAGGACTAAACAGAACCAAATTGCTTAGGTATTAAAAAAAAAAAAAAAAGCTACACATAATGCCAGTTAAAAACATCTCTAACATTCAGTACACTTAGAAACATTTTGATAAATGCTAACCAAAAAGTGGAGATGATAATGTATTAAAAAATTACCCCATAGAGTTGACAAATATGTGTTTGCAAATAAGAAGTCAAAGGGAACCATCTTGTTTCAGAATGCTTTAATAGTAAATATTCCTGTGTTCTTGTTACAAGTGAGTTTTCCTAGAGAAATTTAGTTCAAGGTAAAATGGCCTGAGACAATCACAAAACAGAAGAATGAAATAAATCAGTGAAACTTCCTGACTTGCAGAAGGAACTGCAGTAATAGAGCTATTTATTAAATGGAAATTAGTGGTTAAAAGAGACATAACTGACAGCAATTCACCATAAAATTTTACCCCATCTATTCATCTGTAGTTTCAAATAAATCCTTGTTCTTTATATCTCTGTTAAGCAAGAAGGTGTCATAAATGACAGACAGTCCCACCAGGTATTGTTCCCAACTGCCAGACTTCGGGAGAAGGTTGCACCTTATCATATGAAACAGTCAAAGTCAGTTCTTTGGAGAGTTTTTCAGTGCCAGGCACAGGCAAAATATTGAAAAAGAGAGGTTTTTACACAATTGAAGATTACTTCTTTTATTCTAGCCTAGCACTTTCAATAGAGCAACAGATACAATTTTGACCTTATCTTTGACTGGATCCTTGGAAGACAGCTTAAGAAATGAGTGTGAGTCAGCAGAGAGAAATGTATGTATTTTCTAAATTCCCCGTCACATAAAAAACAGTGGAAAGCCTATTAAATCACAGGAAAGGCACCCAGTTATATCAGATGTGGGGTTGTTAAGAGACAAGTCTGAAGTAAACATACATGTGTATGTCTAAAAAACCATGAAAAGATGGTTTAAGGCCATGAAGTACTGTTTACAGCCTGTATAAATAGCTTTCTGTGTGCAGACCTTAACAAGCAATTCTGATTAGACCTAGCTCATGAATTTTAACCTGTCCTTCCTAAGCAATGATTGTACATAGATAGTAAAAGAAGCTCTTGAATTTCACCTTTTCTGTAGCATCGTGTCATAAAATTCCTGCAAATCCCAGGGTGCAGAAGCCAACATTGCTATAGAGAAATTAATCCACCTCAATCTATTGAAGCGAAAATACTCCAGGAATATATGACTCATTAAATAGTGAGAGACTGAAATCCAATAGCAGTATCTCTCATTATTATCACTCAGTTTCCAGCAGAAAAATTACATAGAATAGGCCTAATGAGGACCTAGTTGACAGCAAAGTGGAAAAATATGAAGAAACTGAAATTAATGAGGAAGCAGGATGGGAAGTGAAAAAGGTAGAGTTGCTCTTGGTCAGCACAGGTTGATGAGCATCTGTCCTCACTAACTGAGCTCATAATGCTCATTACCATGAGGGCAGTGAATCTATTTGCTGCACATTGTGGCCTTTATGCTGAATAGTGGAACCCTATTTCTGTCAGTTCAAAGGCTCGCCAGAACCTATATTTGCCTACAATGTTGGATTTTTAGTTTAGAGGTCATTTTCTCACTCTAAAGCTTCACAGATCTGCTGTGTCATGGAGCTGCTAGGGTCTGACTGCCCTAAAACTCACTTGTACATTTCTAGAGGAAATTGAAGCCATTTCAGTAAATTTTCAAGTGGCCTACAAATCATTAAACAAGCTGCTTGTGTGCATATCTTTCCATGTAAGCACAGAGCTGGCTGCAGCTTTTGTCCTTGAAGAATTTTCAGTTCAGTTAGACAGAGGAAATTGTATTCTACAGTTCTTTATCAGATTACTTTCCCCAATTGGAAGACATTCCAGAGACAGGGTGCTAGACCAATGAGTCTCACTAGTTCTTTCTTCCCATTGTGACATGGTCCCAAAGCAACAGTTCAAGTTTCTCAGTTATGACTGAATTTTCTCCAGGGAACCACACATATTGCTTGTGTCTGTGTATATGCCACCTGCAAAGAATTCTTGAGTAGAATTGCTCTGTCTGCCAATGATGGTTATCACTGTCTTTTCCATGAGATGCAGACAATTTCTTCCTTAGGACTCAACCTTAGATTCTGTCAGTACCCTGCCAAACAGGAAGATAAAAGAATAGGCAGCCCACCCAAATTCAACTGCATTTCTCACAATGTTGTGGTACTCCCATAGGTCTAAGTGGAAGGGTATTATGTATGAGATATGTCCCACAAAAATGAATGAAAACATCTGCTCTGTCTTGCCCAACAGAGTAAATTAGAACCTAAGAACATGTATCTGATCCATAAGCCTCTGAACCTAAGTTTTGTTTAAGAATATATGGACCAAGTGAAATCTACAACAGTGTTTTGCTGGGCTATGAACTGTGCTGGAGGCCTAACAACTGCCACTCAAAAGAAGCTGGAAGAAGCTGGTATAAGGGCTTCTTGAACTGTGTAGATGAACTGGTATAGAAAGTACTTCTGTCATCATATCTAGTCTTGCATGGGCAGAGAGAGTCTGGAAGGAAGGAAATGGTCATCTAATAAAAGATTATGAATGGTACATGGCCTGGATGATGTCCCACTGACAAAAGCAGCAGGGCATGGTACTTGCCAGGGGCAAGCTGCAAGGAGGCATTTAATCATTGCAGCTGTAGAAACAGACAGTTACCAGGTAGCTGAAAAGTGAACAGAACCTTAGCCTGTGGAAAGAGCTGTGAGGTTGACAAAGATCCAAGGGTGCCCTCAGTTGGTCACTTCTATCCCAAGGTAGGAAAACCCTTTGCAAAATGATGGGCCCATGGAGAGACAAAGGGATAACAAATATTACACCATGTTTCATCATGCACTCCATCCCACAGCTGAGGTCCCAGTCAATTCTACTTTACAACAACCATGGGATGACCTGGAATTATGTGTGGATGTCAGACCCTGAGGAGTCCAGTAAGTTTCATGTTCCTGTCTCAGATGATACTTTAGATGTTGGTACTCTTTTGCTTGCACATTTTAGCCTGTCTCAGTTAATCACAAGAGGAGGTACAGGTTGCACCTTTTTGAATGCACTCTGTCCCAGTCTGGCTGATCAATTCTCCACGTCTTATCTTTCTGCTCTGGCTTTGCCTTTGACCTCTCTCAGATCAAAGAAGAACTTGGTTGAGGAGCAAGTAATCAATAGATTACAGTGTTCATTTGCACAGGGCGTACTGTGATTACAGTGACATGGAAGCAGTGTCATGTGTTTTCTGAATCCTGTGCTTTTATGTCTGAGCCACAGTCAGGTGGATATACACAGAACATCTTGAACAACCTCTGTTTACCAACACATACTTCTAATTAAGATGTTCATTCATCTTGGGATGAAATTATTCCACTGGAACAAAAACAGCACAGCACAGAGGGTGTAATGGAGATTTTAAATTGGGGAAAATGGCAGAAGGGACAGGATTACAAAGACTGTGAGGTCTTCTCCAGCTTCATAAGGAAATGACTCCGTTCTGAGACTGGAATAATATCATAGAAGTCAAACAAAAGGGAAGAAAAGCAACACTTCCAGTGCTGACAATGGGGTATGCAAAAATATCAGTGTTTAGAAAGCACTGGTCTCACTCAGCCCAACTGGCCAAAAGCTTCTGTGAGATTCCCCACCTCATGGTGCTGCTAATTTGACTATATTTCAGTCAAACACAAAGTGCCTTTTATTCTCTGGTGTGAGTGCAGGCATGCAATTACCTTCCGCTGAGGATGCTGAGAGACAAGAAGACAGCTTGCTCTGACTTCTCAGCACTACACTGCAACCTGTATGGTGAGCAGACCATACTTGCAGCCTGGATGTGTGCCTGGAACAGGAGGGGGAATTTAAATGGGAGTGGGCAGAAGAAGAGCCACACAGGTGCTATGGAGGTGATTTTGCAGCACATCTGCCCTGATGCAACTCTCTCTCTTTGTGCCAGAGTCTTCACTTACTACAAGCCACATAGCAGAGAGGGGACCTGAGCTCTCTCACTGGGAGAAAAACAGCATTAAAGGCTTGCCTGTAGTCAAGAAAGACATGAGTCACAGCCATTTGACACATCTGCATATTGGAGAGAAAGCTAGAAAACAGCCTCTGTACACACAGGTTTTCCATCAGTGAAAAATACAACCATTGGTGTTACATTGCTGTTCCTGTGGAAGTGAGGCTTCTCCAGAAAGTGTCACCTTTTGAGGTGCTGTGAACAGACCTCACATGCTAGGAGTCTGACTGTAATTGGTCTGAGAGATATTTTTTTTTCCTATGTGAACAAAAAGCTCTACTGCAGTAATAGGCCTTTCACCTGCAAAAGATCAGGCACAAAGGGATTGCCAAACATCACTGAAGTGTGCTACAGTAGGGTGGGAAGCAGCACTGGGCACTCCACAATGTGCATCCATTAGTGAAAGAGCATGATGCATGTCATCATAAGCAGACCATCAGAATAATCAGGGAATCATCAAACCATTCTATGCATATAGTAAAGGGACAATCTTCCTCCCAACAAAGTCATACAGCTGCTCTTTGATATCTCCTTTTGCTACTTGTGAGTCTTCTGTCACTCCTCTCTTGCTTAGTCCTCAGTTCTTAACTCTTATCAGGACCACTTTATATGAGGGATAGCTTGTGCCTCCATAATTTATGATCTTGTATCTTAGTGGCCTCAACTGAAAAATCTTACTCCAGTACTTTACTTACCTTGAACTCTAATTCATACTCTCAGTACAGGACAGAACTTGTCATTTTAATTTATAATTGTTTATTGACAGAGATGGCACTATGCATCATAATTTTGTTATTGCTTAATATAACTCATTCCTTCCTAATGATCTTTGGTCTGTTTATGCAGGAAGCAACAAAAGACCACATTCTGTCAAATGCATTTAATAAGACCATGAGATTGAAAGTGTACTTCCCCACATACTTTCATTTAATAAATATGTTTCTGCAATAGCATGCAGAAAAATAAAATACTTAATTTGGAAATATCCTGTCCTTTATAGAGCACGTATTTCCTCCTCAAATCATGATCTGTCACAAAAAAGAGAGACTCTGCTCTATGCCCTGCTGATAGCCGGATCACAGTCTGTTGGCAGACATTAGGGGTTTATGGTTCAACACAAGAATAATATTCCTCACCACTCTGCAGAAAAAAAATTGTCTCCTGGCAGGCATTCATCAGCTGCACAATTTTAAGAAATATCAAGCATTAGTTAAAGGATAAGGAGCATGCTATCAATTTCCTTAGAATACACAGAATATGAGAAGACTGGGGAATGTTAAAAAAATGAATATCAGCCTTCTGCATTTCACTCTTAAGAATCTTGTGAAACTCCCTTAGTTTCATGCCTTAAGCTCTAGGTGAAAGCTAATGAAGGTGAGAGATGGACAAGAAAAATCAGTGTTGGGCCCTACTTCAGCCAAACTCAAGCAGGTAAGGAATCCCATGCAACTTCACTGGAGCCTACCTTGTAGGCTAAACATGGTTAGTTCAGCCTGAGTGTTCTGCAATTGACTGAGTGAAAGGAGGCATAGGAGGCAACCTGAAGAGCCCAAACTAAATATAGCTTCTCTTTGTTCATGTCAAATAAATCTACACAAGAACCAAGTTGTGTCAGGATTGGTTATTAGATTTGCATGGGCAGACTCAAAAGAAAAGTCCTCTAGAATTTTCCTCTGGGAGAGAGGCAAGTCGACATCGGCCTGTCAGATCTTCGCAGCCCCTGAGAAGCAGCAAGGATTTGATGAAAAACAGGCCTTGGGAGAAGATAAGAAACTGTCGAGTTGTGCCAAGGTGGCAGGGAAAAACAACGGACAGTTGCAACACTGAACTGTGAGAAGTCACCACTGCACGAATAGCGCGTGAACGAGAAGTTGATTGGTCTGCACAGCACGTGTTAGAGTGGTCTTATGCTGATAGGAGAAAAGGTAGATAGCTGTCTAATTGCTGTTTTGCTAATTATGAAGTAAGAGCTTTAACCATAACATAAGTATGTACTATTGTAATAATAAAGGTTCTTGCCTTTTGCATTTCATGGAGAGTCCGTGCCTCAATTGCCGCATTTTTCTGAGATACAAACTCTGACAACTTAAAATCTTTCTTGAAATCATACCAACTTAGTATTCTACAGTTTCTTGTACCCTGGAGGTATTCTTGATTGTCTGACAGAGTGCTACAATTCATTCCCAGTTTTTCCTGCAGCGGAGGTGTTGGTAACCTCTTATTCCTGGGTAGTTTCTTAGGGTTAGGATGTTTCACCCTACATAACTTTAATTATCTAGAGAGTAGGTGACTCTGTGTGAATTAAACTCATTTTATAATCAACCTGAAGTCATAGGCAGCAGCAAAGTAGGTCAGATAAGCCATGTCCCAGGAAGAAATGTCAACTTCTTTCTCGCATTTCTTTGAAATTTTGCTGGTAGAAATTATGGAAATATGCTAATTCCCCAAGAGGCAGCTTGGAAAGCAGTTAAAATCAGAGGTTGACAGTTTGAAGAACAAGGTAGGACAATTGTACTATACTGTACAAAGTACTATAATGACTTCTTACCCAAGAAGCCCTGCCCCTGTAGGTAGTCACATGTCCACGTGTCCTGAAGGTCCCTCTCCTCTTCCACTCATGGAGTCTGTTTGCTCCACCTCTTTTTGCCCTGAGTGTCACAATTTTGTAAAACGTCATACCTCAAGTGCTTACAGGTTGCCCAGGGTGACTGGCTGGCAGCACCAGATGTCCCTTCCTGTCTACCCAGCAAGGACTTCAGAGCAGGAAAGCCCCACCCACTAAATACGCAAGTATCCACCTGTTTCAGCCATGATTTTATGGCAAGTAGCCACCATTTTGTTAAACTGCCATGCCCCAAATGTTTTCATACTCATCTGTGATTGGATGATTCTTGACTCCATCATACCTATATATAGCACATATATGTAGGTATATACATACATAAAGACAAATTAAATATACATGTAGTCATTTATAAGATTGTAGGTATAAAAGGTAGAAAATACTCGCTAATAAGAGGTAAGGAAATTAAAGTTTAGATGTGAATAGAAAGCAATTAAACAAAAGTAAAAGACAGGTTCAATACCTACCCTGATTTACATGGCAGCTGAACAAGCCTTATCAGGTCTACGGTGGTGGAAAGGCAGGGGGACAAGGGACATTACAAGAGTGGGAGACACAAACAAGGTAAAAGATGACTGAGGGCTATGAACCCATCCTCAGAGGCTAATCAAGGGGTCCCCTGTGCAACCCCTGCACTATGCATAGAAGAAACCAGTCCTATGGGCTGGATCAAGAGGCCCCTGCACTTGGCCACAGCTCAGATGGATGACCATAGAACAGACTTTGGGTTTTACACAGTGATACAAGACACAGGCAACACAGTGCATGAAAATGGAAAACCAGAAAAAAATGCCAACTTCGAAAGAATGTGTGTGTGGGAACAACAACAAAAAGGCCCTAAAGTCTTTCTGACACAGATCACACAGACTGGGAAAACAGGTCAATGGGCCCAAGAACTGGAAAGTGACATTTTCAATGTTTCATACAGACAGGGCAGGTGATGATGGTGAGTTCCCTTTTCCCATGGTTGTGGGGTGGTCTTAAAGCTATCTGTAAGACAACTATGCAGTAGAGGCTTGTGCTAAATTTGTTTCCTTATCCTATCAAAAAGCTCCAGCTGACTGACTGAGGAGGCAGAAACCAGAAGTGTGCCTTGACCTGTTCAGGGCCTGGCATAATGAGAAAAGAGAATCGACATAGATGGGACAACAACATTCTGGGGAATAAAGCTGGAGAAGTTTAATAACCAACTCCCTTCATACACTGCTAATAACATTTATCTGTACATGAGTTCAACTGATTGCCAGGTCTTGCATTTCTTACACGGGTGTATGTCGCGGATGAAAGTATTGACACGGCAATATTTAGTAAGAAATCTAGGTTTATTAATAACTAACAGCAATTTGTTATTATAAAATAATTCAGAAATACTAAAAGAAAGAAAAGCGACTTATTCAGATTCTAAAATGACAAGATTCACACTAACTTACTTAACGGTACCTATATATACATATATACACATGCATGCACATAACAAAATGGACAAACATACAGAAACAAAGGTGTTTGGATTCAGTAGAATGAACACAGAACAGACATACACACACAGAAACAAGGGTACGTACCCACACACACACACACACACACACAGAGTAAAGAGAAGCTAGCTCAAAGAAAATTTCCCTCTTGAGTTTAGAGCAAATACTCACAATGCCTTGGCATTCCTCAACGGGCGATAATTGAGACTCAAGCGGGGGACTTCGCCCCGTCTGGAGCAGACGACACCTTAAGGGTTTGGTACCTGAGAGGCGTCCCAGCTCAGGGGAGATGCTGGTCACAGGCCCACTGCGATCCAGGAGAGCTCAAAGGGTCTCCCTGGTGGTCGCCATTTATAGGGTCCAAGATAATTGACTTTTGTCAAATGCCTTCTGGTGCCTTCCAGCAGTTACAAAAGAATTTGATTAATGTGCGACTCTGTTATTGTTCTCATTTGACCACATCCCAGGCACAGGTGTGCCAGACCCTTAGGAGTTGATGGGCCATTTTAACCATTTCCGAGCAATCGGGAGGGGCAGGAGCCAGGCTCGTTAACATTGTCAGTCCTTATCTCCACAGACTGGTGTATAGCTCGGGGGATGTGGGTGGAATCGCACCTAGCACCAAGCAGCCCAACAAAGAGGGGCGGGGGGGGGGGGGGTAAGGATTGCACCACCACAATCCACCCCGTGACTAAAGTCAATTTATCTTGTCCATAGAGTGGCAGTGTGGTTGCCTCTTGCCTCTATGCCTATAAACAGAGGATGCCATAATCCAATTACAGTTGAAGGAAATTTTGTGTTTGATTAGCTTCAAAAAGAAAAAAAAAATTATTTTGGGATGGTGTACATACGGGGATACTTCTGTAACTGAGTAATCTGTTTAACCATCCTCCAAACCTTAATATACAATACAATTATGAGCAGTAAACATATTAGAATTAGAATTAAGAAAATCATGACCAGGTGGAACATAGAATTAAACAGTCCTGTTGCGGTGGGTGACCATCCAGATGAGCTTTCCCACCACTGATGTTCTCCATCCCTTTTGACTCTTGTTAACACCTGATGTATTTCTTCTATATCATGTTGGACCGTGATAAGAGTCTTTTGTCCAGTTTTCTGTGCTTGTTGCAGGAGGTCGATTAAGTCAGGATGTTGGAGGAGTCGTATGGACAGTACCATCTATTAATAAGGAATCACATCATGTTCGCATGCAAACACATCCTTTTCCAACATATATGACTACGCTTTCAGGGGTTTCATTTGGGTGGATCTCAAAGTGACAAATGTTTTGTTCAGTATCAAGACAAATGTCTTGAGCCTCAAGAGTATTTCCTTCACAAATGAAGCCTCGTTGTTCTCGCACAGTACATGCATTTACATCAATTGTTTGCCATTTCCCCTCCTTCTGGTGGGCCCATACTTTATGTTCTGAGGGACAGAGTGTGTTTCCATTGTGATTTAGTCCTAATGCAAGGATTGGGTGTATGTTGTACACTGAAGCATTGCGTATAGTGAGGACAAATGCAATAATCCTGTCACCTTCTGTGTAGTGAGGAAAGTTGACCAATTAGACCTGCCTTGTAGTGTTTTGATGCTTCCAGTGTATCTCAGTAATGCAAGATCCCAAGGATTTGATGTGTGAGCCATTGTAAGTGCCTTTACTCTCATGAGCAGAAAAAGGAAGAGAGAAGAAGAAGCCATGTAGACACCATTGTTGTAGCAATCGAGGTATGATGGTGAGGGAGAGAAAGGGTAGGTTCAATGCTGTGAAGAGTCTCATATTGAAGATGAGGGTTGTTCCCACAGTGCTACTGGTGGACTCGCTGGGTATGGTGTCTGCTTCCACATTGTCGTTGGTGGAGTCGGTTATTTCTGAAAAGGAAAGAAAAGAGAACGGTCTCGGGGGCGGGGGGGGGGGGGGGCGAAGCTGAACAGGTTACCCCTTAGGATGCTGGATAAATCCATCTAGTACTGATTTTATGTTTTATTCCATTATTATCAATAGCATCCCATGCTAGAAATCCTCGTGGTTTGACCAGGGTTACTGGTATTGTTCCTACAGATGGTATTTTTGCCATCACAGGCTGTCCTGCTTTCATTGAGGACCAGGTGTGCTCATTATTTAGGTTTGTTTCTGAAGAAAGTGTTAAGAAGGCTCGAGTAATTGGACTTCCATAGGGACCATACCGATTATTTAACTGCTGTAAAATTTCAGAAAGACGTCTGTCCCATTGTCCTTCATGTGGTTTAAGATATTTTTTCAGCAGTCCATTGGCTCGTTCAACTATACCATTAGATTGTGGGTAATAAGGTGTGTGGAATACCCACTTTATTTCTTTTTGCTTTGCCCATTCCTGTACTTCTTTACTAGTAAAGTGTGAGCCATTGTCACTTTGGATAGAATCAGGGACAGGTAAAATTGAGAACCATGAGGAAAGGCCTCGGATAGTATTCTGTGCATTAGCCTTTTGGCACTTGGTAGCTGTAAGGAGTCCAGATATTATTTCTACACCTGTTAAGATATATTTGTACCCAGCAGAGGATTTTAAAGGACCAATGTAATCAATTTGCCAAGTAGACCACAAAGTTTTCCCCTCTTTAATGTGTAAAGGTGGTGCTTTGGCAGGGTGGTCCATCTGCAATTTTAATTTACACTGGGGGCACTCAGTGAGGATGGTTTCACATGTTTTCCTACTGAGAGGCCATCCCCGGCTTTGGGCTGAAAAGTAAAGTGCTTCTCGACCTGTGTGGCCTAATTTTTGATGTAACCATTCTCCTAGTCGATACCATGTGGGGTCTGAGGAATCTTCAATGTCTATTTTCCTAATTTTTGTCAATTCATCCACCCTTTGGTTCCAATTTGTAGCTGGTTTATGGTCATTAGCATGAGCTTTTACCCATCCTATTTGGAATGGTGTTTTTCTGGCTATGGTTAATAGTAATTGCCAGTCTTCAGTTCTCCAGACTGGTGATTTATTTATCTCCCAGTTTAGGGCTTCCCATTGACAAAGCCACTGTGTGGCACCTGCCCAGACAGCATAAGAGTCTACATAAATGGCTTTTGCTTCATTTTGTGCTGCCAAAACAACTGCTCTTAACTCTCCTACTTGAGCACTGCCTTCACCCTCTTCAATAACTTGTTTGCCTGTTTTGATTTCTAATGCAACAGCTTTATATTGCCATTTACCATCCACTCTTTTTGCCGAGGCATCAGAAAACCAGACACCCTCGGTTGGTGAATCTTCAGTGAAGGGAGGTGCATCTAAAATTGGTGAAGGTTTGAATGGTTGTTGTAATGCTAGGGGGTCAGTATTAATAGGCATTTGCAATTTAGAAACTTTTGTGTGTCCTTCACTTAATTGCATTTCATCTGCCACACCCACTAGATAGGCATACCATTTCCTAATTGTAGGTTTTTGTGCAATTCCCTCTGGGGGAGCAGTCCCTTTTAGGATTGTGTCTAATAAATTAAAGGGACCTCTGGTCTGAACAGCTTGTTCTTGACGTATTTTCTCAACTTGTTTAACTGCACGGACTAGAGACAAAAGACCCTTTTCCCACTCTGAGTATCTTTGTTCAGTCTCTTTAAATGCAGTTGAGCTAAACAGTAAAGGTCTCTTTGGCCCATCAGGGCCGATCTGAAATAAGTTACAATAAGTACCATGTTCTGCAAAACCCCATTCTGCTATAATAGGGTCCCGAGGATGAACAGGTCCTAGGGATTGATATGTTTTTAATTCCAGTATTAGAGTTTTAATTGCTTCTTCATGTTCTGAATCCCATCTCCACGATTTTCCTTTTCGTAAAAGTGAATAAAGTGGGCGGGCAATGATGGAGAATCCAGGTACATGTTTTCTCCAATATCCTAAAGTGCCCATTAGCTGTTGTAATTCTTTTCTAGATTGGGGCATTTCTGATTGTTCTATTTTATTTAGAGTATCTGGTGGGATTGCTGCACTTCCAGCAATCCACCAAGTGCCCAGGAATTTTACTTCTTTACTTGGTCCCTGACATTTTTCAGGTGGAATTTCAATTTTTGCTTCATGCAATGTTTGCCAAACTGTTGCTGCCACTTCTCCCACCTTGTCAGGAGAGGGTCCTCCGATTAGAATATCATCTATATACTGATACAGTTTTACATCTGCAGGGAGTGAAACTGTCTGTAAAAGTTCAGCAAGTGCAGCATGGGCAATTGTGGGTGAGTGTTTATATCCCTGTGGGAGCCTGTTAAAGGTATATTGGATACCTTCCCATGTAAATGCGAATTTTTCTTTATCTTTTTCCCTTAAAGGGACCATGAAAAACATGTCTTTTACATCTAGCACTGCCATCCAAGGATGTGCAGCGGCTTGCAGTGTAGCAGTTAAAGCTGCAATGTTGGGAAGTGCCGCTGTCAATGGGGCTGTACTGGCATTTAAACGCCGATAATCGACTGTTAAACGCCACCTCCCATCTGGTTTGCGGACTGGCCAGACAGGAGAATTGTATGGGGAGTGAGTTCGGGAAATAATCTGCCGTTTTTCTAAGTCCGCAATTACTTCAGAAATTCCAGTTCGTGCTGTAGCAGAAATTGGATACTGTGGGACATTAGTAATTTTTGATTCGGGAAGTGCTGGAGCTGCACGGAGTACACGCACTGTGGCAGTTTGTTGATTTTTATTATGGCTGGGGTTGGCAATTGAACCAAAAGACCACAGACTACCGTCTGGCAAACGCCAGGTCCGGCCGTTCAGTGCATCAAAACCCAGGATATTTTCATAATGCTCCTTGATCGCAAAGCGAAGAGATGTTACACGTTTTTCGCCAGGGAGCAGTAAATTAACTTTTGCTGACTGGCACACAGTGCTAATTCCTGTAACTCCGGTAATTTTAACCTTTCGCCGGCCAGGTCGTATGCCTAGCTTATTGGCATCTCGCTGTGTAATTATTGAAATTTGTGCACCAGTATCAATCAAAAATTTTATTAATTGATTTTGAGGACCAACTGGAATTAAAATGTAAGGGCCGTTCTCATTTATCCACTGATAAGCTTCTACTTGCCGGACTGGCAGGCCCAGTTGCCGTCCGGACCTTATCAGTTTTTTGATCCTGTGCTTTGCAACTGATCCTCTTGAGGGAGGAAAGGGTTATCTTTTTTTTCTCTGGGAGCTGGCGAAGGGAGGAGGGGGGGGGTTGGAGCATTTGGAGCGATACCTTTTTGAAATGCCTGAATCAGACTCAGAATGACGCCGGTAGGCTGTCTCTGAATCGCGGTTCTAGGAATTCCTAGTGACAATGCTTGCTTCCACAGTTCATTTCTCCACTCCTGACCCCTACGTTGTCGGTCAGAGGGTTTTTGTTCCTGAGAATTATTTTGATGCAATTGTTTAATTTGCCTAACAGTGCGACCTACATTTTTTGTTTCATTGGGAATTTCATCCCATCCCATTTCTCGGGCATGATTTACAGTTTCATGTACTGAAGTTGCCCAAGTGGGTAATACTCTTGGTTCTAATTCTTCTTCCCCACTATTTCCAACAGTTTGTGTTAGATTTACCAATTCATTATAATTTAAGTCTCTCTGGATCTCATCCCGTTTTGCAATGAGAAAAGGTTTGAGCATGGCAGGGGCCCCTTTTATCAGTACTTTAAGTATAGCAGGAGCTACAGTTGCCGAAAGAGGAACATCAGTAGGCTTACGCTGATGCATGGCTTGAATACAGGCAGCTTTTGTAAAAGCTGCAGAGAGGTCATTTAGAGATTTGATAGGTATTAACAGAGGTTCTCCTCTCTCTAAGGCATCAATGCCACCAGCCCAATATGCCACTCTGCTTGTTAGTGAGTGGGGATCATTCGGGGGGTTGGGACCAGCATCCAAAAAGACACCAGGACCCCAATATCCACTGGCTTCATTGCCATCTAGTAAAATTCTATCTCCCCCGTTTAGAGAAACTCTCCATAGGTATTCAGTTTCAGTTTCTCCAGGCTTACGGCCGTAACGATCTTGTAAATGAGCTATTTGAATTGGATCAAAAGGGGTTGTTTTGCTGATGCGACTTCTCACACCACCCCGAGGTCCTGTTGTTTCCTCTGTTTTAATAATTGGTCTGACTGCAAGAGGGGGAGACTCAGGCGGCTGCAAATAATTATTTTCGTCTGAGTCGTCATTATGTGTATCACTCCAAATGTTACCATCCCAGTCTTCAGGGGACACAATTAATTTTCTGATTTGAACAATATCAGGGGGGTTCGGAGACTGCATTAGCATCATTTCAACACGTTCCCCCAGTTTTTGTTGTTTCAATTGGGATTCCTTAAGTTGCTGTTGCAGCTGCTCTATTTTAATCGATAACAGCAGATTGGTGGATTTGTGCCCTGTAATCTCATCTTGTAAATTTTGTATTTTATGATTAACCTTCTCTCGTTCATGACAGGCAGCTTCCAGGCACACTCCCAACATTTTACAAATCATACCTTTATTTTTTCCAAATTTAGTTGCACCTCTAGCAATAGTTAACTGTTTTTCTACCTCTTCCCAGTTGTGCCAATTATTATAAGCCCAATCCTCTGGGAAGGTGGGATTTGGTTGGATACCGTGTTTTTGTAAGTATTTGGTGATTTTGCTTGTCATCCTGCCGACTACGCCAATTTGTCGCGGATGAAAGTATTGACACGGCAATATTTAGTAAGAAATCTAGGTTTATTAATAACTAACAGCAATTTGTTATTATAAAATAATTCAGAAATACTAAAAGAAAGAAAAGCGACTTATTCAGATTCTAAAATGACAAGATTCACACTAACTTACTTAACGGTACCTATATATACATATATACACATGCATGCACATAACAAAATGGACAAACATACAGAAACAAAGGTGTTTGGATTCAGTAGAATGAACACAGAACAGACATACACACACAGAAACAAGGGTACGTACCCACACACACACACACACACACACACACACACACACACAGAGTAAAGAGAAGCTAGCTCAAAGAAAATTTCCCTCTTGAGTTTAGAGCAAATACTCACAATGCCTTGGCATTCCTCAACGGGCGATAATTGAGACTCAAGCGGGGGACTTCGCCCTGGCCTTCCGTCTGGAGCAGACGACACCTTAAGGGTTTGGTACCTGAGAGGCGTCCCAGCTCAGGGGAGATGCTGGTCACAGGCCTGCTGCGATCCAGGAGAGCTCAAAGGGTCTCCCTGGTGGTCGCCATTTATAGGGTCCAAGATAATTGACTTTTGTCAAATGCCTTCTGGTGCCTTCCAGCAGTTACAAAAGAATTTGATTAATGTGCGACTCTGTTATTGTTCTCATTTGACCACATCCCAGGCACAGGTGTGCCAGACCCTTAGGAGTTGATGGGCCATTTTAACCATTTCCGAGCAATCGGGAGGGGCAGGAGCCAGGCTCGTTAACATTGTCAGTCCTTATCTCCACAGACTGGTGTATAGCTCGGGGGATGTGGGTGGAATCGCACCTAGCACCAAGCAGCCCAACAAAGAGGGGCGGGGGGGGGGGGGGTAAGGATTGCACCACCACAGTGTAGTAGAGGCAGGTCGCTAGACATGCCTGCATCACCACTTCTGTTAAAAGACATTTATTAAGTTGCTGGGAAGGTGGGAAGCTTAGGAGATTAAATTGTCACTCTGAACATAAAGCAAGTAGCAACATGGCTTTCAAACCAGGACACTTAAATTTTACACAAGGTGGCAAGAAACCACTTTAAAAGACAAGGTGATTGTGGCAGAAGTGGATGCGCAGTGGCAGGCAGACTTGGTGGATATGCAGTGGTTTTCCACATATGACAGTACTGTTAAGAACATCTTAATGGTAACATATTAGTCGAGCATGACTGAACCATCAGTTCAAAAGGTAAAACAAACTCTGAAACAGCCTAGACTTTTAAAATAAATTTTAGCAGATGGTCAGACACCTCAGAAATTACAGACTGACCAGAGAAAGGAATTTTTAAATCAGGTTATAAACAGCCTGTTAAAGCAGCATGATGTTCATCATTTTCTTAGTAGTAACGAAGTAAATAGAGCAGCTGTAGAACATGACACTCGGAACAAATATGTGTGAATCATTTTGCAACACTGATGTGTTATCAAAGTTTATGAAGAGCTATAACCATGATTTCCACAGACCTCTCAGAGCCAAGTTTGTTGACACGAATCCTTTCAGCTTGTTGGAAAGAGTGCTCTGACAGATGTCAGCAGAAACAACATGTGTATCTAGTGGGAGGGGACTTCCTGCTGGAATATTATGGGGGTCAACATGGAGGTGTGGTGGCTGTTGCCAGCCAATCTCAGGGCAGCCTGTGAACACCTGGGCAATGACATTTCACAAAATGGCTTCCCCTGGGGTCAAAACAAAGTGCACTAAATACACCATGTGACCAGAAGAGGGGGAGGACTTCTGGGTGCATGTGTCTGCCTGCCAGGGGCAGAGCTTCTGCTGGAAGCGGCACACTTCACAGGTCTCATCTGGGGTAAGAACTGTCTATGTAGGGCTTAGGGAGCTGTTGGAAGATCTGCAAGTATTAGGAAGGAGAATTTTTGACAAGTACGAAGAGTGCAGAAAAGAATATGACCTGCAACTACTCAGGCACCCCATTCCAGAAAACCATCTGCTGACACATACAGATGTTTCATTAGTATTGGGTCTGAGTTCAAGCTGCATTGCATAGCCAGGATACCAGTTGGTTTGAAGGCAACACTGAGGAAATGCGGTGGAACATGCTGTAGCCAGACTGTCTAGAAGGTCTCAGGTAACAAGGCAATTCCTATTACCAGGGCAAAGCAAGAGCAATGACAAAGGTGTGGAATGCAAGAGGATAATTCCTCTCTCAGTGCCAAGGCAGACAACCCCATCAATCCACAAAATATGGTTCAAGGAGCAGCTTAGAGCATTCAAACTGATTGCTAGCATGGAGCAGGGTCAACTGCCCACCTTCAAGCAAGTTATCAGACAGTACCTGTATATCATAAGCCAACCCATATCAACTTCAGCAATTCTGAAGAAGGTCTATTTTCCCACTGTGTGTATTCATACTGTGAATAATACTGCAAAGTTCATGACATGCTGAAGACTTGCTTCAAGACCTTAACTGTGCAAAAGGAGTAAGAGCTAACACAGGCAATCACAGCAGAGACCCAGACTATTTTGAAAGAAGCTGAAAATTATTTGAAAAAAAATCTGTTCAAATGGGAAATAACTGGGGGAGCAAGGAGAGGGAAGAAAATGCCAGATAGTAAGCTTGCATCCAGTCCTATCTGTAGACGAAGTTTTGGATTCATAAAGTCATTAATGACCTGGCTTTTTTTGTTCAGTACTTCATCTCAATTTATTTCTCATGGCCAATTCCAGATAATTGAGTGTAAAAACTTATTCTGTTTTCTTAGTGTGTGGGATCAGCTTTCCCTTGCTTACCTGCTTGTATCAAGAGACAAACACATGGAGTGGCTTGTGAGTGACCAGAAATGAATCATAGAATCATTCAGGTTGGAAAAGACCTTTTAGATCATTGAGTCCAACCATAAAGAGAGGTTAAGTGGTGATTACCATTCTGAAAGTGTTGTGGTACAAAGTCTTTAGCTGCATGCACATGCAGATGGCACAGCTGTGGCTTCCAATCATTTCCTGTCTTCTTATTTTGTCTCTTTGGCTTTGTCATAGGAAATTATACGTTTGCAGAGTTTTAGTACAAAAAGCTCTTCTGTTACATCTGCTCAAGAGTTTTTTACAAATTGACCTCAATTGTCAGGTTCATTCATCTGGTTTTGACCAGATTTTCCCTGGTATTGAATGCATGAGAAGCAAGAATAAATACAATCAAGCTGAAAATGCAATCAGTTCAAACTCTACATCGAATCCAGATATACACATTTAAAGCTGTACTCTGCTTCTGTGTAAGAAAAGCTGTTTCCCTGAGCTGTGCCTTGAGATTCAGTTACATCCCCTGTCTAGCAGCTAGGAGCATTTTAGTGGGCAGACACTCTTACCATGCACTTGAACAAATGCACTCTGAGATGATGGCAAATGAGTCATGATGAGGAGAAACATGGTTTCTTTCACTCTCAAAACACCTAAGCAGGTTCATGAGGAAGAGGAATAGGTGAGTACCATAGCTGTAGCACGATGTTAAAATTCATGTTTTGTTTAGTAGGAAATAGTCATATGAATTATTTTTCTCATGATTTCAAATTACTTCTGGTCATCAATAAGCCAGATCTGACCTATCCCAGTAAGAACTTGGCTAGCCAGGGTTAAACCCAGCTGTCTGGACACATGTGCTGCCAAACTGCAATGGAATTTACTGTGTCAGTACTCCCAGGAGATCCAGAAACACCACCAATGACTAGCAGGATGAAGAGATAACCTCATGACTTTGGCTAGACCTTCAATCAAACTGAAAACAGAGCCCATGTCCTCTGGATTGCTGCCTGGTGCTTTATTGATTAAGTTATATCTATCAATGTGGTGCAGAAAGTAAGCATTGAAGCCCATGAGCTGCATGAGAAACATCAGACTTTCTATAGCTGGCACACAAAGCTGAGGCTTTGCTGTACTTAAAACCTTTCAACTGGCCTCCCCAGTAGACTCCTCTCCATAAAATTCCTGTATCTAGCCACTGGAAAGACACCCATTTACTACACTGCATCTGCAACTGCTATGAAATCCTCTGGGTTACTCAGGTTTTCCACTTTCAACCCCATACACTGCAGCAAACTACTCAATGTAGCTAAAGAGCTTTCACATCCCAGCTGTCTTTGTTTGACCCACTGACAGGCTAGAAAACAGCACCATTACTTCCAAAGCATAACTTCTGTTCACTCAGCAGACAGCTGCCTCTCGTCAGACTCTCAGGGTTGTTTTGGGACTGAGGACTGGCCAAAGCTGTGAGTGACACACACCCTTCTTTACCTGAGGAAAAATGCAGGAATGAAATACGGACTTCTGCTGTTGCACATTGCACTGCATTGTTTCTTCGCTCTCAAACTTTCTTCTTTAAGACTCATTTTTTCTTAAGCTGTAAGTTGAATGTGAACATGCTAACTGGTTGAACCTGTTTTAACAGTCAACTAAAGCTGACCGGTTTCTTGCAGTCACTTCATTTTCATGGTCACTTTCAGTTCCTAATTTCCTTCCAGCTTTATTAATTTAGACAAATGTATTACATTGTCTTGACACAAATCTCTTTTATGGGTGTGGGAGTATATACTGCCACCCTCTGAGGGTGGACCAGAATACTCTGTTGAGATTAAGGCTTCTTCTGACTCAGGTGTCACAACACTATTTTACATTGATATTTCCACCACTCCATGGCTTGCTTGGCTGTTCACCACATTGCAGAGAGCAACACAGTTGTGACAGACATCTGTCTTTCAGAAGGATGTGGGAAAGAGCAACAGGGAATTCAGGTCCAGGCACACAACTTGGATATAGTGGCTTCATGCATTCCCCATGTGAGCTGTGTCACAGCAGCTCACCCTCTTAAACCACCCCAATATGAGGAAAAACCTTTTAGCTTAAACTTCAGTAAGGAGGCTTTAAATAGCATTGTTTACCTTATCCTATCTACATGATTCAAGAATGTACACACACAAATGAAGCATGCTGCCACAGTTGAGCTAATATGTAATATCTCTGTAAACACCAAAATTCAGTGATGTCTGAGCAGTTAGACAAGGTTTTCTCTTCTCGTATAATTACAACTACTCTTTTTTCACCATTTCAACAGCTATTGCAGCTACCCTCAGCATTTTCTGACTGTAGACCAGGCTCTCCTGGCCCTTACACCTTCAAATTCCTCACATGTGTGACTGTCATGGTTTGAGCTCAGAGGGCAACTGAGCAGCATGCAGCCACTCACTTCATCCTTCCCCCCCAACACTGAAAAGGAGGGAAGCAAAAGACTTAGGAATCTGAGATAAGGACAAGGAGGGATGACATCATGCTTTAAGGCACAGGCAAAAACCAGACTCATTAGGGGAAGAAAAAAAGAACATAAATTAATACAGACACTAACAACAATACTGAACAGAGTAGGACCATGAGAAGGATTACCACATCTTGAAAACACCCTCTCCCATCCCTTCTTCCTGGACGCAGCTTTGCTCCTGATTAGCTCTGCCTACTCACCCTCAGCAGCGCAAGGGGCAGGGAATGGGGGGTGTGGTCACTGCCACTTCTTCCACCTTGAGGAGAGGGAAACTTCTGGCATTCCTCCCCTGTCCCAGAGTGGTCCCCCTCTCACAGGAGACAGTCCTCCACAAACCAACTCTGACATGAATTAATCCCATGGGTGTGCGGGTCACCCCAGTGTGTTGCAGTCCTCCCAGTGACAAAATACAACAGCGGGGTCTTCTTCCCATGGGGTGCTGACCTTCTTCAGGCGCAGTCACCTGGGTCGGAGGGGGACCCCCCACAGGCAGCAAATCGGTATCTACTCCTATGTAGACCTCCATAGGTGATGGAGGGGGCAGCCCTGCTGTCTCACCATGGGATGTAGGGGAGTTTCTGCTCTAGCGCACCTTCCCCCTTCTCCTCCTTTTTTCCACTGACCTTGGTGTTCACACAGATGTTCTCACAACTTGTCCTCCCAACTCCCACAACTCCTTCCAGGTTCCCCTTCTTAAAGACATTATTGCAGAGGTGCAGTTAATTGGCCCAGCCTTAGAACAAAGGTTCCGACTTGGAGCCAGGGGAGCTTTGAAAAGCTTCTCAGAAGGGGCCACCACTATAGCCCCCTCCCCTGCTACAGAAAACTCCTGCCACTCACTCAAACCAGGACATTGGCATAAGCCAATTTCTCATCTCACTGAAACAACCCGGTAACCATTTTTAAGTCAGTGAAACAATGTAGATCTATGCTTACTGATCTACCGAGTTTACCTACTGACAAAGATGGTAGGTTTTCAGGTGAAGTCAAAGATGTCCTTTGATTGCTTTCTAGCACCCCAGTCAGACAGAAAAAGTTGTCTGTCTAACACATGTTTTAGCAGTTAAGCAAGGGAGAGAAATGATTGTGGATTTTAATTATTGTTGACTTGATCTTCATTAAGACTGTATGTCCACAGCAATTATAAAGACCTGTACAAAAACACACTTCCATGGCATTGATGCCTTCCCTAACTAGCACAATCTATAGGTAGGAGAGCTTTTTAATGCATTTGCCTGTATCTGCTTTTAAATCTGCTTGCTGCTTGCCCCACCTCTAATGGCTTGATTGCAGCTCCAGCCCAACCACTCAGCGTTTCCCCTCTCAAGGCAGCAAAGATCCTGCTGATGTAATCACAGTTATTATTTTTTATATTTTAATCTCTTCAGAGGCTCAGATAGCAAGAGAAAAAGGTGAATCTCATCAGAAAGAGGTTTACATGAAATATGGCAGAATCTTTCCCCCTCTCCCAGTAAGGAAAACTGAATCACAAACAAGTGTTATTCTGGCCCATGGTCGCCTAAAAAATCCACAGAAGAAGATAGCTTTGGCATGACCTTTTTCTGATTAGTGTTATTTAGCAGATCTACAGAATTCTAGTCTCCTCATGGCAGGGAAATTGGAACTGGATGATCTTTTCTGCAGCAGAGACAAATGCATGCGGTGGTGTTTTTTTTTTTTTTTCCCAAAGTCCATTAATTTAGTTACTGAGTTTAAATAGCTGCTTGTACTTATATCTCTAAGAGATGTCATGCTGCTTGGGTATTAGGCGTAAGCAACTGTGGAGAAAATATAAAAGGACAAAAGGGAGGGGAAGGAAGGAAGGAAGGAAGGAAGGAAGGAAGGAAGGAAGGAAGGAAGGAAGGAAGGAAGGAAGGAAGGAAGGAAGGAAGGAAGGAAGGAAGGAAGGAAGGAAGGAAGGAAGGAAGGAAGGAAGGAAGGAAGGAAGGAAGGAAGGAAGGAAGGAAGGAAGGAAGGAAGGAAGGAAGGAAGGAAGGAAGGAAGGAAGTTAAAGTGAAAGGATTGATAAATCCAAATATATTCTTTCTAAATAAAGAACAGATGTCATACATCTTTCCAATGTCCATGGGTGAGCTAACATCTCTGTAATGATTAATGTCTGATTAGGACTGGCTTGGCTAACATACCAAGGCCTGGGGGGAGATGTATTCCCATTCATCTTCCTTTCACCTTCAAGGAAGCCAGAGAGCAAGGCAAATTGCAATAATTTGTGCCTGTAAAGTAAACATGGAGATGTAAATATATTGTTTTTCACCAACAGTCACTTTAAATACACTTTCCTGACTTGCGTTTGCTTTTCTGAAGCCCATTAGTTCTGTCAGTAGTGTTTTTCCCGGAGAAAAAAGTTATTCTAGCTGAGTAGCCTTTGATTATTTTCATTATTATCGGAGACACTTGTACAACTTACAAAACATTCACTATGCCCCCTGACCACTTCAAATGCTGCTGTCTCTCTTCAGTATTTCTTGACTTGATTTGAGACATTCATGTAATTCAACTGACAGAAAATTATTTACTCAGGTCTGGGAGCAGATTTCTTACTTGACCTACAAATCTAATTTCCAATCAGTGATTGCTCTTTGATTGTCTTAGAAATTTAGACATAGACAGACAGACAGACAGATGTGCTCTATTCTGGTGCCCCTTTATTTGTTTTACCTACTGAATATCATGATATATGCTCACACGAAGCACCCTTTATGCATACTTTGTCTTTCACAATGCTGGTTGTATGGACACTCCAGGCAGTACCTGGTTGACTGTTCATAGTGAATCTGGGTGTTGAGAAGACAGCACCAAACCCGTGCCAAAGCTGTTGTTCAAAGGATGACTAACAAAGCAAGAAGGCAGATTAGACAATTTTAAGTTACCTCTGATGAGTCTATGTTGATGTCTCTTACAAGTATTTTCTGCAACTTATGGAAACTACATAAAATGTGGGAAAGTGAATTGTGTCATAGCTTAGATGAAAGTCCCGTTCTTCCAAATTTTTAAGTTGCTTCTATCTTGCTAAGGCTGGAAGGGTCTATATCCTTGATCCCCAGGTATAAGAAATCAGGAAAGGAAGACAAGAGACAGGCATGGATGAGTTGAGACCTGCTGGTTACACTAAAAGGCAATAAGAAAATGCACAGGCAGTAGAAGTAGGAACAGGTATCCTGGGAAGAGTAAAGGGACACTGCCCAGTTCAGTAGGGATGGGATCAAGAAGACCAAGCCGTGGCTGCAGCTGAACTTGTCAAGGGATGCAAAGAATAAGAAGGGCTTCTATAGTTATGTCAGGCAGAAAAGGAAAGTCAAAGCAAGAGTATCCCCCCTCATGAACATGACTGGCAAACTGGTAACAATGGACAAGGAGAAGGCTGAAGTATTCAAAAACTTTTTTGCCTCAGTCTTCACCAGCAATCTCTGTTCCCACACCTCTCAAATGGATGGACCTCAAGTCAGAGACTGGGGGAGCAAAGTCCCTCCCACTGTAAAACAAGGTCAGGTTCGTGACCACCTGAGGAACATGAACGTACATAAGTTTATAGGACCTGAGGAGATGCATCCCAGAGTCCTGAGGGAACTGGCTGATTTAGTATCAAAACCACTGTCCAAGAAGGCTAATAGCATCCTGGATTGTATCAAAAATAGTGTGGCCAGCAGGACTGAAGTGATCATCCCCCTGTACTCTCCACTGGTGAAGACACACCTCAAATGCTGTGTTCAGTTTTGGGCCCATCACACATTCAGGTGCTGGACTGCATCCAAAGAAGAGCAACGAAGCTGGTGAGAGGTCTAGGGAACAAGTTCTGTGAGGAGTAGCTGATGGAACAGAGTTTGTTGAGCCTGGGGAAAAGGAGGCTGAGGGGAAACCCAATTGCTCTCTACAACCACCTGAAAGGAGGATGTAGTGAGGTGGGTGTTGGTCTCTTTTCCTGAGTAACAAGTGATAAGACAAGAGGAAACAATCTTACGTTGCACCAGGGGAAGTTTAGATTGGTTATTAGGAAAAATTTCTTCACCAAAAGGGTTATTAAGCACTGGAACAGGCTGCCCAGGTAAGCGGTTGAGTCACTGTTCCTGGGTGTAGACATGGTGCTTGGGGACATCGTTTAGTAGTGGACTTGGCAGGGTTAAATTTATGGTTAGACTCAATGATCTTAAAGGTCTTTTCCAACCTAAATAGTTCTATGATTCTATTCTATAAAAAGTCATGTCCATAAGGTGAAGTCCAGGGTGACTGGAAAAAGAGAAACATTGCACCCATTTTTATAAAGGGTAGAAAGGAGGACCCTAGGAACTATCGACCTGTCAGCTTCAACTGTGTGCCTGGGAAGATCATGGAACAGATACTCCTAGAAGCTATGTTAAAGCACATGGAGGGCATGGAGGTGATTTGAGATAGACAGCATGACTTCATCAAGGGCAATTCTTGCCTGACCAACCTAATGGCCTTCTATGATGGAGTGATTACATCAGTGGACAAGGGAAGAGCTATGGATGTCATCTGCCTGGACTTCTGTAAGGCCTTTGACACAGTCCCCCACAACATCCTTCTCTCTAAATTGCAGCGATATGGATTTGATGAATGGACTGTTTGGCAGATGAGGAACTGGTTGTACAGTTGCATCCAGAGAGTCAATGGCTCAATGTCCAGATGGAGATCAGTGACCAGAGGTGTCCTTCAGAGTCTGTATTGGGACCAGTACTGTTTAATGTCTTCATCAATGACATAGACAGTGGGATTGAGTGCACCCTCAGAAAATTTGCAGATGACACCAAGTTAAGTGGTGCAGTTGACATGCCTGAGGGAGGGGGATGCCATCCAGAGGGACCTAGACAAGCTCGAGAAGAGGGCCCAGGTGAACCCCATGACATTCAACAAGGCCAAATGCAAGGTCCTGCACATGGGTCGAGGCAACTCCTGGCATCAACACAGGCTGGGGGATGAAGGAATTGAGAGCAATCCTGTGGAGAAGAACTTGGGGGTACTGGTGGATGAAATGCTGGACATAAGCCATTTCTGGGCTCTCACAGCCCAGAAAGCCAACTGTATCTTGGACTGCATTGAAAGAAGCATGGCCAGCAGCTCAAGGGAGGTGATTCTGCCCCTCTACTCTGCTCTTATGAGACCCCACCTGGAGTACTACATCCAGCTCTGGAGTCCTCAGCATAGGAAAGACATGGACTTGTTGAAGCAGGTCCAGAGGAGGGCCACAAAAATGGTCGGAAGGATGGAACACCTCTCCTGTGAGGAAAGACTGAAACAGTTGGGGTTGTTCAGCCTGGAGAAGTATTTCAGCCTTTCAATCCTTAAAAGGGGCTTATAAGAAAGATCAGGACAGACTTTTTAGCAGAGCTTGTTATGATAGGACAAGGGGTAATGGTTTTAAACTAAAAGAGGGTAGATTCAGACTACATATAAGGAAGAAATTTTTTATGATGAGGGTGGTGAAACACTGGAACAGGTTGCCCACAGAGGTGGTAGATGCCCCACCCCCGGAAATATTCAAGGTCAGGTTGGATGGGGCTCTGAGCAACCTGATCTAGTTGAAGATATCCCTGCTCATGGCAGGAGAGAGTTGGACTAGATGACCCTTAAAGGTCCCTTCCATCCCAATCCATTCTCTGATTCTATGATCCTAGTGCAAACAAGAATGTTATATGACAGATAAGGTTCCATGATGCAGCCAGGAAGTACTGTAAACAGCCTTCTCTTCTGCTTTTTTTTGGTGCTTATTCTGCTGAAGGAGTCAAAGAAGATCATGCATGTCCAAAACTGAGGAGTCACCCCATTAGAAATTTCCTGTAGGTTTCAGTAGCTACATGAGAAAAGAGTGGATAAAATGACATGGGGTGAGGAGGGATCTCCAAGGTCCCTCCTGCTGGGAAAGCCAACCACCATTTTCCCTGTAAGTGTGGCTTTGTTCAGACTGTCTATACCTTTCCTTGAGAACTGACATCCTTCTTTTGGGAGATTTTTTTCCTCTCCAATGTAATTGTCAAAAGAGTACACACCAACACCATGAATCTGACCAGAGCCCAATAATATGTCTATACGATGATGTAGAAAGCAAGAGGGACTCCACTAGGCCTTGAGATCAAGAGTGCCTGGGCCAAGATGCATAAGCAGGGGAGTCCAGAACTCCATACTCTCTAACAGCAGGATTCAGCAATATTTGCATTGTAGATGAGCCAGTGTGTCCATCTTCCCTAGGTGCATTTCTCATACTTGACAGAGCAAAGATAGTTGGAAACATTACTTCTCAGCATCCAGAATAGTGAGGAAAAGTGAAAAAGCTGTGGGGAAGGAGAAAGCACAAAATGCATTTTCTCAGCACAGAACCTGTTCATGGGAGCTGCAGCCTAGGATTGGCCTCAGCAATGATTGAAGATAGGGGTGTGCTAGTTGCACCACCTGGCATTTCATGCTGACACATCTTGCAGAGGTTGCTGTGTTCTGAGGCTGTTGTAGAGCAAGAAAAAGTGCTAGTATTCTGCCCTACTCCAAGCCCTAGCTCCACTTTTCTTGAAACCACCACTCACTGCTGCAGGTCTTGTGGGTCTGGCCCCGCTGGAGACAATGACAAAAAGCCCATGAGAATTTAGCCTGGATGATCAGCAATTGTATCCTGATGTAACAGTGTTACACAGACCTGATGCAGTGTCCCCAGAAGAGGGAGGGGAATGGAGGAAGAGGAGGCAAAAACCCAGGAAAACCTCAGCAACAGATCCACTTCAGGCTGATGTCATAGGGTGTGGGGATGAGGGATTCAGGAGATGAAACAACTTTGAAACTAATACATAGATTTTTCCTCTGCACACAGTTTTGAAATTGGGTTTAGTTGGTAGTTATACTTGTGGGGAAAAAAAAACCCCAAAACAATCATTGCTGCTTTTTTGAGACTGTCCCTAGATTTCTACAGTAGGATTCTTTTGGTTGTATCAAGGTATGAAACAGTTCTGGGATGAACAGCACTGTTTGAGCCAGGGTGGATTGTGACTCATTTCCTGGAATGTGATGATGGTGCTTTAGTTTTGCAGTTTCCTTTTTCATGAGATTAATGTCTACACAAAGTCATTTCCTTTGACTAATTCTAAATGAAAGAACACCTCAGAATATTGTTGCTGTTAACTTAAGAAATAGAAGTTGTAATTATGAACAGGTTTTCAATCAGAGGGGGGAGCAGCACATTTAAAATGCTTCTCAGTTTATGAGCTTTTAGTCTGTTACACTGGAGCGGGGAGGGGGCCAGAGTGTAACATTTCAGGTGGGTTATAAAATGCAGTCACTCCTGGTGCTGGTATACCCCAAGCAAAGTATTCTATTTTTAGCAACCAGTCAGTGATATAAATGCCTGATGTTGCAGATACTTTGTCTATTGCTCTTGCCCCCTCTTACCACTGATACCAAGCAAAAACGAACCTTCATAATGCTTCTGTTAATCCCAAAAAGATGGGATTTAGCTGAAAATGTGTGCCACTGTTCAATGACTCCTGCTGCATTTGCAAACTCCGAGTGGTAGCCTACATGCTGAAATGTGCAATCAGTTCCTAAATCAGCCCTTAGTGGCCAAAGCATATGGTCTATTTGAAAAATCTGAGCAGGGACTAAAATTTCTCTTATGTTTACACATTCTGTAAGATTTAATTTTTTATTAAATATTGTTTTAAGGAAGTCAACCAAGAATAACAGGGAGGGTTGTTCAGCTGTTCCTTAGTGCACCAAGGCGTTGTGTCTCCTAATTCACAGTACTAATTTCTAAGTCACTGTAGTAAATTCTGTACAAATTTCTGGGTCAAATGTAGGTTTTTATTTTTCTATTTGTATTCAATCCATTTTCAAATACACTCTGTCATCCAAGCTAAAAGCTGTTGGGACTGTCTACAATATCAAAATATGCAGTCTTATGTATAAGCATTAAAAACATTAAAAATACACATACTTTTTTAAAAGTAGCTGCTTTCCACAGCAGAACAACTGCTTTCCACAGATGTGATTTTCTGTGTACGAGACCTGTACACATGCAGCTAGTTTTATTTGACATCAGACTTGTCTGCCAGCCTGATGCTGATAGGATACCTCTGAAATTTTCTTTTGCATCAGAAATTTTATTTTGATATGATTTCTAATAATAGATCAAAAATAGCCTATCTAGTGTTCATCTCTGGAATTATTGTTCTTTTATGGCATCTCAAAGAAACGCATATTTCTTCCATACTTAGGAAATCCATGCTGGTGGGTATATTAATGTGTTTTCTTTTCAGTCTGAATCTTCAAGACATCTTGGCAGCATTGCTCAGATTATAACTAGTGTCTATTTGTTCTTTCTCCTTTTGCCTTGTTTTATAGCAGTCCTACTTTCAGTCATGCTACCCATTTCTACCAGTTTCGTGGAACTACTCTTTTACTCCCTGTGCAGATTTGCAGATCAGATGTTCCCCATTGCTTCCTGACTCTCTTCAGTTGACTACACCATGTTTCAGGCTTCCTAAATACCAAGGTTTACTATCATGTCTTCTTTGCAAACTGCAGTCCTGTAGTGTCATAGGCCTGCATATTAAGCCACTTGAGTACTCACTTGGTCAGTTTCAGAAATGCATCCCAGCTTAGAGAAGTAGCCCTCAAAATCAGAAAGGACAGCTGCCTCCCTGAAAGTCCGTGTTTGGAAAACTGCGGCTTCTCAGCATCTCAAGAGAAGGCTTTAAAGACTTGATGAGTATTTATTTCTTATGGGTCAAACAACTCCTGGAGACACACCCTTGAACCCTGAGTTTATTTAAACACAGGAAATGTCGTTCTCAAGATTATTCTCCAATGCTGAGAAGTGTTGCTGCAATACAGGTAGTAGTCTCAGCACTGAGATTGAACCTGGAAATGGTCTGAAAAGCTGGTTTATAGAGTGTAGACATAATATATTCCTGGTAAGCTGCAAACAAAAATAACAGACATTTTCTGAATTACCGGAAGTCTAAGCAGCCTCTGAGCAGAGTTTATGATAGGGTCACTTTGCATTCCGCAAAGGACAAATTCACAAAGAATCACAGGCTAGGGAACATTTAAGCAAACTGGACATACATAAGTCCATGAGGCCTGATATAGTGTCTATTAAGTGCCTTACCTCAGCCCCTTGTGAGGTGATGCAGCAACTATTTCTGAAAGCCATTTCCAGGTACATGAAGGACAAGAAGGTTGTTGGGAGTGGTCACCATGGATGTATGAAGGGGAAATCATGCTTGACCAACCTCATAGCCTTCTACAGTGAGATGACTGGATTGCTGGAAGAGAGGAAATCAGCAGATGTTATTTATCTTGACTTTCTTGAGGCTTTCAACATTGTCTCCCATAACATCCTTATAGACAAACTGATAAAATATTGGATAGATAAGTGTATAGTGAGGTAGGCTGAAAACTGGTGGAATGGATGTGTTCTGACACAAAAAGGTGGAACTCAGTCACTAGTGATGTACTCCAGGAGTCAATACTGGGGCAAATATATCTTAAAATCTTCATTAATGACCTAGATGATGGGATAAAGACACACTCTGCATGTTTCTAGATTGTATGAAATTTTAGAGTGGCTCAGGGAGGCCTTGTCAGGCTGGAAAATTGGGCCAGCAGCAATCTGATGTAGGTCAACAAGGGAAAATGCAAAGTCCTGCTGATGGAGAGGAATAACCTCATACACACTATGGGGCAACCAGCTGGACAGCACCACTGCAGAGAAGGACCTGGGGATCCTGCTGGACAGCAAGCTGGACGTGAGCCAGCAATACACCCTCAGGCCATCAGCAGCCTGGACTACATGAGGAAGAGAGCTGCCAGCAAGGCAAGAAAGGCGATTCTTCCCCTCTTCCTCTTGGTACTGGTGAGGCCATGACTGAAGTGCTGTGCTCAGTTCTGCACTCCCCACTACAAGAGAGACATGGACTTTCTGAAGCAAGTCCAATGAAGGTCCAGAAAGATGATTAAGGGACTGGAACATCTTTCATGCAAGCAGAGGCTGAGAAAGCTGGGACTGTTCAGCCCAAAGAAGAGAAGGCTCAGGGGAGTCATTAATGTGTTTAAATAACTGAATGGAGGGAATGAAGAAGCAGGAGCTAAACTCTTCTCAGTGGTGCCCAGTGACAGGACCAGAGGTAATGGGGAAACACCGAAATACATGAAATTTACTCTGACATAAGAAAAAATATATTTATTATAAGGGTGATCAAACTGTGGAACAGGCTGCCCAGAGGTGTTGTGGAGTCTCCAGCTTTGCAGACATTCAAAGTCCAACTGGAAGTGGTCTGGGATATCTTGAACCTGCTGACCCTGCTCTGAGCAGGGAGGTTGGCCTGGGCAATCACCAAGAAATGCCTGCCAACCTCAGCAATTCTGTGACTCTGTGATTCTAAGAGATTTTCAGCTCATGGAAGAATACACCTAATGCTGTTACTAGCTTCATTGATGCAGTGATGCAAAACCACTTAACTTCAAACCCATTGGTAACAGGCCCAAAGGGTCCCTGCCAAAGTCATGACCAAGTGCATCTGTGTACAAACAGGCCCAAGTTCCTTTGCTTTTACTTCATAACACAAAAGTCATCTTCAGACCCAAAGCGATGTTCTGCTATCTTGCCAGAATGCCCAATAGACCATTCAGCTGCAGTAAACTGAGGTTCCAAATCTTAACTCCCACAGTAATGTTGGTAACTGCCTTTAAACCAGAAACCTAGTATGTTGACCTGCACTGTGCAAGGCATAACTTGTCTTCCTTTGTCTGGAGGCATATGAGTTCCTCTGCTTCTCATGTAGGCTTCAAATCACATAACATCCTGAAAAAAAATGAGCAGTACCAGGAGATCTGCTCTTAATTTCTTTTACATTTCCATTTTTTTAAAAAGTGCAAATTATTACAGCTAATGTCCCACAGAACAAAACACTGTTTGGTTTGGTTTTTTTTTTTTTTTTTTTTTTTCAGTCAGGAAAATTCAAGTCAATTTGGAATGGTTCTTTTGTTTTTTTCTTGATGTGTGATTTAGCTATTGGACTGAAAGTCAGATATTCAGAGGAACTTTTATAAAGAGTGAAAGAGAGAGTAGAAGCCATCTATCCCTCTACTCTGTTTCACAAGTACAGATTCTCTTTCAAGGAGTGTACTGTTCTGGAAAAACATCTCTTGCTCCAGTGGAGTTCTATGGCATTTCATTATACTCTGCCTCCTGTGCGTAAAAGATTTGTTGAAACTCTCACTGCTTTAATGCATAGGAACAGACATTGTGATACTTCAAGCAGGTCTGTTTCACTGTTTTACTTTCTGGTTTGCTTTCATCTTTTTGACTCAGACACTTGAAGAAGAAAACTCAAATTTACCATGGTGCTGTCAAATCACTAAAAACAACTGTTTTGTTCAGCCACATGGAAAAAAAGACTTTCTTTTCCTGATGGAGTCAAATTGTGCACTCTGTAGCAACTACCAAGGCACCTGATCAGATTGTCTTCTTTCTGGAAAGTAAAAAGTAAGCCCAAAGACTTGTTTATTCTCTACATGGCGTTTATTGTGTTCTGTTATTTTTTGATTTTTTTGAATCTTTTAAAGCAAATCCCTTTTACTTCAATCAGGATTTCAGCCCCATATAGTTGTCATGGCAAGTCAGCCCACGTCTGAAAGTCTGCACTCTTCTGAAACACACCCTGAAAGACCTCTCCCTACCTACCACTAGTCATTACAGACTCATTTCTTCCCTCCCTCAGCTCCAAATCATCTGCAAAGTTTAAACATCCTGAGCACCATTCCACTTAAAATTGTCACATCTTCATTTTGGAAGAGGCTCCAAGGCAAGAGCCGTGAACAGAAGAGGCTGAAGAGCTCAGTGTACATATTCTGATCTAGCTCTCATCATTTGAAACATGGGAGAGCTGCTGGGAATGAAGGTGAAATTGAGTCTGAACATCCCCTGGCCCTGTGCAACTTGTTTTCTTCATGAACAATTTTTGGGCAATTTCGTTAATATTACTTTCACTCTTTTAAAGAGTTCCTCACCCAGTGTAATTTAATAAATGTAAAGAAGACACAGTTCTTACTATTTGGACAGTTTACACAAATAGAGGGAATGGGACACATTAGAGCTGCATCCCAGAACAGTCGTTGGTATGATAGTATTAAATTCTTCTTGTGATGCTAGTACTTCCTCTAATTATTTATTTTTACATTTTAACATTTGTGTTTACCTGGAAGCATATAAACACATCAATCAAAACAATAAATGCCTAGTTATAGATAATATCCCCAGGGAAGCATCAGGCAGGTTGTCATCCCAGGCTTATCCCCACCCAGGCTGGAACTCCAGTGCAAATCTTAAATACTTTTTTCTTGGCCACTGCCATAATCTCACCTATTTGATATTCAGTGAATGACGGTGGAAGAGTTGTAGTGAGCCCTTGGAAGAATGTACTATGCTTGGTCAAATTACACTAGATTTAATGGAAGAAACAATAAATATGATTACTTTCCACAGGATTGCCCCTAGGAAAAAGCTAATTTATGAATATGCTAGTTTTCACTGGTAATCAGACACTTCAACGAGACGAGCTTTCAGGCTGACTGCAGCAAGCAGGATTGGAAAGCTTCATTTGCTGATTTAGAGAAATAGCAGGGTCTCTTCTACTCATTTCCAACAGAATTACTCACTCTGAACTCTGCTCTCACTGTATGTCTTGTAAAAGAGAGGAGATTTATGGCATCTTCAGCATCACGGTCTGACTGAGATCTGCCCTCCTTCCCCACCAGAAATCACAGGATTACAGTGACTGAGTAGTATAAACAATGCCATAGGTCAGCCACTTTTCATCCCATACAAATACACTTATATTCTGTTTGACGTCCTGTAAGGAGTCTGAAAGTCCTGTTCTTTTACAAACCTGTCCAATACATGATACTGTAACATAAACAGTGTCCTTAGGAGCTCAATTCTTGAGTAAGTATTGTCTTGATTTTCAGGAAAAGTTTGTTCGTAAAAAGGGAAACGAAGAAAATTGTATCTGGAGGAACCCAGACAAAGAGAAAATGTGTTCTAGCTATGCTAATATGTTTTCACTGAATCTCTCCAACAGGTAGAAAAGTCATCTCTTTGTAGCTCCTGCTCGGAATAAGAGTCAGACATCATTCTAGTGTGAATTGCTAGCAAAGATGTCTGTCTCCCATCCTAACAAATCGATTTCCCTCAAGTGTCCTGACTCTTTTCTCTCTGGTAAGTGTGGGACTATAATAATTTTTTGGCTTTAAAAGTGATTCTCAATCCATTAAGTTTCTGACAACAAAATTACAGCTCTCAGGTCTTGATAAATGGAATAAAAATGGAAAGAATTTTCCTATATTTTAAACTCCAAAAAGGGGAGACAGATATCCATGAAACACTGAGAAAGGCTTCTTGGAGATGCTATTAGTATGTGCCATGAGAAAGTCACATCTCCAAACTTGCCTGCAGAACACAGTTCCTTTCTGGGGAGAACAGGTTACTGAGATGATCAAAGGAAGAAGAAAGCATGACATTGAACTGCATAAAGAATTCATGCAGAGCCCAAAGGATGTCACTGTAACCCACTTACACTAGCATCTCATTCCTGTCCCATACTGATTCCCATCTCTTGACTACAAGTGATATAGTATACTTCACATTTGTTCGTAGCCATGGTTAATGATTATGCTAGTAGCTATAGTTACCATATGGGAACAATTGACAGGTCAAGCAAGAAGAACAAGCTCCAAACTTCAAACCCTAGAAAATAGGTAGAACATCCTGGACTGAGTGTCCTGGTTTAACCAGGCTAGGGTTAAGTTTCCCCAGCAGTGGGGGGGAGCTCTAGCCGGGTTATTCAGATACCATGCGGACGTCACATCCTGGCAGGTCACATTTTCCTGGCGCGGAGCGCGGTGCACTCGTGGTTTTGTACATCGTGCTTCAAACTGCTGTATTTGGTAGCTATTTTGCTCTGTTCATTGCTATCACTATTACTGTTATTGTTGTTGTTTGTTGTGTTGCTATTGCATTGTTGTATTAAACCTTTCCTTATTTCAGTCTCGGGGCTTTGTATTTCACTCCCTTTGTGGGGGAGGGGCAGCGGCCGCGTGGTCTCAGACCCCAGCAGGGGCTAAACCACCACACTGAGATTGTTTTGAGGATGAGTCATTTGACAACTTGGCAAAGTGACCATTTGCTTACTTAACTTGGCAATGAAACTTAGCTTTTGAGTGTCCTGAAAGTGAACTACCTTCATTATAATACTAAAAAACACACTCACAGGTCATAAAGACCCCTGCCCAGGTTAAGACCCTTCCTCTGAGCATGCATAGTAGTAGAAGCGTTAGATAAGCTGTATTATAATTGTATGTTAATCACTAACCAATCAGTATCTAACAGGCATGTTCTAGAAAAGTGCTAATCTCTGATTTTTGTGTATAAAAGGAGCATGAAAACCTGCTGTTGGTGTTCTTGATTTGTGAAAAAGTCCACCAAGCACCCAGGCCTGAATAAATACAGTATCTTTCCTGAGCATGTTAAGATTGGGTTAATGCACACCGGACATGAATCTGTTTTTCGGGTAACACAAGGAGCTGTCTCTGTGTGGTGTGGTTTGCTGCTGTGCTCTACTTTGGATCAGGCATTCCATAAACCATTGCATTGTTTCGATTCAACACATCAGCTTTACCCAATGTCTTGTCACAGGAGAAGTGGCCCACATCACAGAAAGCAAGTTCCTTTTCCCAGTCTAGAATAGCCTTCCTCAGGGCAGGACTAGCCATGTTCAGGCACATGATATAACAGGTATTCCTAAAGCATATTGCCAAACTGTAAAGCATAAAACCCCCAGGAAAAACCAAAAAGCTAACATGGTCAGATAATGTTGCGGTGTCCCTGGGATACTGGCCAAAGGAAGAATATTGCCTTTGTAAGACCAGCTAAACAAATGTCTGAACTAAAGTTAAATAACTCAGGTTGTTGTCCCAAAACCTGAGTTCTTCACCCTGTGTGCAAAGAGCCAATTAACACAGAGAGTCAAGATATCTGTATTTATTACAATTCTGTGCAGAAAAGGGTGCTAGGCATCCCAAGTGGCCAGCACACTGAGTTACAATCACACACCATATTTATTTAATTCTGAACACATAAGTGCAGGCCTTCATACACAACTATTGGTTATTATTTTATCACAATATCATCTATTGGCTAGTTTTATTCTTGCTTTCATTTAAAGTCATAGTATCTACGTATTAATGTATGTGTGCTCAAAGACTGAGGGACTACATGAAGACATGGGTAACTTAAGCTATAGAGGTGTGGTTTACATATTATAATGTGATATGTTCACCTGAAGGACACAAAAATAGGTTCTTTCCACAACACAGTTTCAGATCACAGAATCACAGAATCATCAAGGTTGGAAAAGACCTTGAAGATCACCTAGTCCAACCATTAACCTAACATTGACAGTTCCCAACTACACCATATCCCTAAGTGCTATGTCGACCCAACTCTTAAACACCTCCAGGGATGGGGACTCCACCACTTCCCTGGGCATCCCATTCCAATGCCTAACAACCCATTCTGTAAAGAAATGCTTCCTAATATCCAGTCTAAACCTTCTCAGGTGAAGCTTGAGGCCATTACCTCTTGTCTTATTGCTTGTTACTTCGTTAAAGAGACTCATCCCCAGTTCTCTGCAACCTCCTTTCAGGTAGTTGTAAAGGGTGATGAGGTCTCCCCTCAGCCTCCTCTTTCCCAGACTAAACAACCCCAGTTCCCTCACCCGCTCCTCGTAAGACCTGTCCTCCAGACCCTTCACCAAGTTTGTGGCCCTTCTTTGGATACGCTCGAGTAATTCAATGTCCTTTTCAAGATTTTGTTGGTCACAAATCTTAATAAAATTGTTCTACCCCAGAACTAAGCAACCATAAATTTGTTTATAGCAATAGTGATCCTGGTTGCAAAACAAAACTTAGATTCTGAGCTGCAGATCATATGAGAAACATTGCTTTTTTGTCTTTTGCTAAATTTTTGCTCTTTTATCCCTTTACACCAAGGTCATGGAAAACATCCGCTGATGAGCAGCATCCCAAGCTACCCCTTTCCTAGATGTTAATAACATCTCTTTCTGGTGCCTTTTGCACTGTTTTGAACTGGCCGTTTTGGGGACCAGTGCATCAAAAAGGAAAATGTAAATGAAAAGTGAAAATATACAGATGAGACTGAAATTCCTTCCCCATTCTTTAAAATTATGGCATCAATCACACAACAGGAAGGCATGGGAGACATCACAGGGCATAGCTAGGGGCAAAGATTACAATCTGATGTGGTGCATATGTGTTCTCATTCACCACAGGTTAAAGTATATGAGCTTCGAAATGGTTCATGAGAAGTGTGAAATGTGCCAGGGAAGTGTTTTGAATTTCAGTTTCACATACTGAAACCATGAAGTACCAGAACAGGACCAAACATCTTGTGGTAGAACATCTGTTCACAGGTAGCCAGACAGGATGGAGACTGGAAAGGATGCTAGGAAGCAGGCAGATGCCAGAAGATGCATGTGGTAAGTGACATGGATAGAGGCATTCATGTACCAGGGAGTCCTGTCACTGGGGGCTGTGGAACAACAATGAGCACATCTTGGTGGGCAAGGCAATTCTGCTACAGTAACACTATTGGGGTGAGTTTAGATAGACAGACATCACTTTTTTCAGTAAGCTATAAATGGTGTGCAATTGTGATTCAGAGAGGTCTCCAGCTTTCAGCAAGTGACAAATTTCCTTAGAGAAAGTCCTTCCATTCCAATAGTCTGCCAACACGCACCTCAGGGGGCAGAGGTGTCCTTCACCACCAGAAAGCTCACCAAATTTCAGGTAAGAAAAGCAGAATGGGGCAGAGCTATCTATTACCAGAGCTTAGCAATGGTGGCTGTACTGGCTGTACAGGCATCCAGAGAGAAGAAATTTCTCAGGGATCAATCTAAAATGTGAGACCAAGAGAGAGTCGCTATGTTTGCGTCTGACTCCACCAAAGGGATACTTCCTGTTGCTTGTTGTTTAAATGCCAAAGCTCTTATCAGGACAGGAATAGGAGTCACTGTGTTGCATGAGAAAGATGCTGCAGAACCCTCTTAAATTAGCAGTGATAAAAATCTGAAGGATTTGTACGGCTTGCTGACTTGTGATGAAAAGAAACAGTAGATGTAGTAGACCTTGCCTTCGCTTTGCATCCCAGCATCAGGAGGAGAAGAACCCACAGGATGCGGACATACTGGTTAAATTAAAACCTTCGTGTAGAAATGTTGTAAAAGGTAATGTTTTATGGCTCATCATTAGAAAAGAATAGACGGCACAACTTCAGTCAGATGTGCTGTAGCTCCAAACTGGTAAACATCCATTGGAGTCTTCAACCTTGTCTATAAAAGTAGATGTAATAAATACAATGAGACTGCTGAAAGTGTTTAAGTCAGGCCTGAAGGCTTCACACACCCTAGTAAATTAAATATGCCCAGGAACATTCCCAGGCACCTCCAGCAACATGGCATGAGCTGACCTCTTAGTGTTAGTTTTAAGAGTGGGTTGTTGCATGCCAAGTGCCTATGGCAAATGTTCACTGAAAGATCCTGTTTGGGACAGTGCTTAGCCTATCAGGGACAGGGCTAATAATCTACCAGTCTGGGGAACTGAGTTCCAGGAATGGTCCCTTACAAATCCAGACCCACTAATATTATTTACAAGGTCAGGGCTAAACTGAAGAAGTAATCCTTAAGGCTGATGTACATGATTTTAACAAGAACTAATTTCTAGTCACTTGCAGAAACAGACTCTACAACTCGGAGAGAGTTATAAAGCAGGTATGTTTACTCCGGCACCGGGGTGCAAGGGGATTTCTCCACAAAGCTTGCACACCCACAGCACATTTTACCAAAAAATTATAGAGTGTGGATATACATATTCATTGGATTACATAACACAAACATACATATGCATGAGTAAGGCTGGGTTAGTTCTAGAGGCTGGTGTCAGCAGTTTATGTTATCTTTGCACCTGCGCATTGCCTCCTGGGGGGCGTCTCCAGGGGTCTTTGGGAGGAAGGCTTGTAGTCTTTCTCACCTTGTACTTTGTCCCAGAGCATGCGCAGATTCTCTTGGCCAATTTCTTGACTAACAAGAGTATTTTTCAGCCGGTTTATTTATTCTGTCTTATCTAAGAGAACCAATGGAACTTCTACCGTCTATGTATGACTATTTTTACTGATTATTAAGACCCAACTAGTTAGAGCACACCAGTTTCCCAAGGACAAAAACATGATATTTTGCTGAACGCTGCAGTTCTTGGTAGATTTTTCACAGTAAATTGCTTTGTTTTGATGAACACAGTAGTCCTGGTAAAATTCCACAGAACAGTCTGGGCAAGCAGCATTCCTAGTAATATTCAAAAATACTATAAGTAATACTATAAGTTGCTATAAGTAAGTAAATAAGTTGCTAAGCAGTTTGCTATAAGTAAATAAGTAAATAAGTCTCAAAACAAGTAATCATTTCTCTGTATCACTAGGCAAAAAAACCTAACTGGGTCAACAAATATGCAAAAGCATGAAAAAATCTATAAGTGTCTCAGTAATCACTATAGTACAGTGGTTTAGAAGCACAGTCTCTGATTCAGGGTGTAATAAAGTCAGCAAAGGGGATCCTTGCATTATTTCAGTGAGCTTTTGGCCATCTCCCTACATCTGTACAGGCATCTGACCAATTGATGGTCACTTGAAATAGGGCAATTCCTGGGATAACTACCAAGTTATTAAAATTCACAACCAAGCAGGATGCTTCCTGGGCACCACTATTTGGCTATCAACAAAACTCCAAGAGTTGTTTCTTATGTTGCCTTGCTGATGCATGAATAGGATTGAGTTACACCACATGGTCTTTCAAACTGCTGAGCTAGCTCTCTATCCTGCATTAGTGTCAATATCAGAAAGACGTTGGAGATATCAGAGGGAGACAATCTCTCTACGATTCAGGCATTGTATATGAAATAATTTTCTTTTTGTTAAAGAAGGTAGGTAAGCAGGAAAAGAAAAATCATGTTCAGGGAAGAGAAAAATAACATTGCAGTTAGTTAAGAGTATAAAAGATTAAAAAAATTAAGGCTAGAAAAAGATTTTGGAACAGAAATGGAATTTAGGGCTGATTCGCAACCCTTATATTTTTAACTAGGTTATATTTTCTGAATAAAAACATATTTCATTTTTCCAAGATATAAAAAGTTGCTTGTTTTTCCCCAGCAAAAACATAATTCAGACTCAATATGTGTTAAACTGAAAATTACATTCTCTCTGCCCCAAGCAAGCAAGGAAGATGAATAAACAGCAGTTCCTTATGCATGCAGCAGCTAATGTTAAACCTGTAAGAAATGCAATTATTGTAAGCTGACAGGAGTGGCTGATCCATCCAATGGTTGTGTCATCTGTGGTGGTGCAATTCTTACCCCTCCCCGCCCCTGCTTGTCGGGCTGCTTGGTGCTAGGTGTGATTCCATCCACCTCCCCCGAGCCAATCTGTGGAGATAAGGACTGCTAACATTAAGGCGCCCCATTAAGGAGCCTGGCTTCTGTCCCTCCCAATTGCTCGGAAATGGTTATAATAGCCCATCATCTCCTAAGGGCCTGGCACACCTGTGCCTGGGATGTGGTCAAATGGGAACAATAACAGAGTTGCACATTCATCAAGTTCTTGTGCAACTGCTGGAAGGCACCAGAATACTTCGAGCTGGGTGTGAGTAAAAGGTATCTGACAAAAGTCTTGGACCCTATAAATGGCGACCACAAGGGAGACCCTTTGAGCTCTCCTGGATCGCAGCAGGCCTGTGACCAGCATCTCCCCTGAGCTGGGACATCTCTCAGGTACCCAAACCCTTAAGGTGTCGTCTGCTGCCAAAGCTGACCGAAGGCCAGGGCAAAGTCAACCCGCTCAAGTCTCAGTTATGGCCCGTTGAGGAATGCCAAGGCATTGTGAGTATTTACTCTAAACTTGAGAAGAGGGAAATTTTACTTTGAGCTAGCTTCTCTTTCACCCACTCTTTCTCTGCTTACTGGTGTGTGGGTACATACTTTATTCTACTGGATCTGAATACTTTTATCTCTGTGTGTTTGTACTTTTTGTGTTCATTCTACTGGATCCAAATACTTCTGTTTCTGTATGTGTGTTTGTACGTTTTGTGTTTGTGTATGTGCATGTACATATGTATAAATAAAGATACCATGAAGTAAGTTAGTGTGAATCTTGTCATCCTAGAATCTGTTAATAAGTCACTAGTTTTATAACATCTTCTAAATTATTTTGTAAATGATCAATTGCTGTTATTTATTAATAAATCTAAAATTCCTGTCAAATCATCACTGTGTTAATACTTTCATCCATGACACCATCATTCAGAGGGAGCTGGTCAAGCTGGAAAATTGGGCCAGCAGCAATCTGATGTAGGTCAACAAGGGAAAATGCAAAGTCCTGCTGATGGAGAGGAATAACCTCATACACACTATGGGGCAACCAGCTGGACAGCACCACTGCAGAGAAGGACCTGGGGATCCTGCTGGACAGCAAGCTGGACGTGAGCCAGCAATATACCCTCAGGCCATCAGCAGCCTGGACTACATGAGGAAGAGAGCTGCCAGCAAGGCAAGAAAGGCGATCCTTCCCCTCTTCCTCTTGGTACTGGTGAGGCCATGACTGAAGTGCTGTGCTCAGTTCTGCACTCCCCACTACAAGAGAGACATGGACTTTCTGAAGCAAGTCCAATGAAGGTCCAGAAAGATGATTAAGGGACTGGAGCATCTTTCATGCAAGCAGAGGCTGAGAAAGCTGGGACTGTTCAGCCCAAAGAAGAGAAGGCTTGGGGGGAGACTTATCATACAGAAGCTTTGTGTGGGAAAGCTTCTGGCCCCATTTAAGTCAGTAGTAGACTCTGATATATGTTAATATGAATGTACACACACCATCCTTTAGAATGTTTCATTTACAAAGCATCACCATTCACACTTCACCAGTGGAAGATATCTATTAAAGCACAGGATTTTGAAACAAAACATTGTTCCAAGTATTCATTAGCTCCTGCTACAGAGCTGAACATGATAGAATGTGACCCATAGCAGTATTTCTTCAAATATTTAGCCTGTTCTTATTATGTCTGTGTAATGCACTGATGCCTGTGTCCTCCAGATCATACCCATTTCAGCATTCAACACTTTTATGTCAGCGTATAGCAGATTTGTAAAAAAAACACCCCAACCTCAAAACCCCTAAAAAGGTGACTGATCTGTTTACAAATATGCATCAAATTTAGTAAATACCTTTGCCAAAAAAAAAAAAAAAAAAAAGGGAAGATGTAACAAGAAAGTTAAATTAAAATTTTATTTTTAATCAAAGGAAATTCTTCAGTTGTCTCTAAATAACTTATTGTTTGTTTTACTAGGAAAAAAAAAAGCAGGGAAAAAAATCTTAGTTTCATGCTGACCTAGAATTAGGTCACCTGCATAATTACTAATAATTACTTAATAATTACTGCCAAATGCTATTGGTTGATACTTGGTCACTTACATACATGACTGTTTAGAAACACTAATCCATGGTCTTCACCATTTCTATAAACTGAACATGGGTATTTCTTTCATGACCTGTCTCCAGTTCACACCATCCTGTGTTCTATGATCTTCCACCTTTCACACCCTACTGGTCTCTTGCTGTCCTCTCTTTTTATCCTACCTTTTAGTCCTTGCAACGTGGTGAATGGTTTTGATTCCCATTGTTCACATGCTCCATTTTGTATTATCCTTTAAAAAAAAGAGAAAAAATATGGTTATCTAAGCACAATATCTGACAGTGACTTTAACAGAAGAGCCTACGAAATTCCTATAATAATAATATCTAATTTGGATTCTGTGTAGGCAACTCTGCTTATGTAGCCCATTTGCTCTGTTTGGTTTTACCAGTCCTTTGTTTGACTAATCTGTTGTTCCAACATTGGACACTTTTAAGATTCAGCTCGACAGGGTGCTGGGCCATCTTGTCTAGACTGTGCTTTTACCAAGAAGGGTTGAACCAGATGACCAAGATGACCTTGAGGTCCCTTCCAACCTCCTTTACCTACCTATACCCATACTAAAAACCTGTCCAAACCTTGGCCCATCGCAAGTATACATGTTTGTTTTATCTGAATAATAGGATTATGTAAATTGTCCTCTTAAGCTGCTAAAAACATATAAATTTGATGTAGAAGAAATACACAAAATAAAAATATTGCATTATGTTCAAATTGCGTCTAACAGCTTATTTCTAAGAGCCTGTAACAACAAACCTTGTCCAAATTGAGATTACAAGAACATACTTCTTTGAAACAAACTGTGGTTTCCATTTTATTATACCTTACAGTACTAGCAGAAGGTACAGTTAATGTTACATTTCTATTTCTGTTCTAAACAATTCCCTTTCCATTCCCTTCTGTTCTGCTGAGTTTTCATTCTTTTCTTTGTTCTGGCACCTTGGAAAGCAAGAGGATGACAAAATCTTACATGAATTTGAGGGGAAAAACAAAGGTCTTTGTATTGGAAGTTCATGACAGATGTTTAAATATGAGAATTGCCCAGAAGGTCAAAGGGCAGCACTTATCTCTCAGACTAGTTTCATGAAATTGTGAACTAGCTTACTGACATCGTCTTTTTAAGGCCCATGGTTGCACTTGAAGAGAAGAGCAAAGGCAATCCCATCCAAGTGCTCCCTGGTTTAAGGACCTTCCCTACTATCACTGAAATTCTTCCCATAATGAATATAAAGATTTATTATCTTCAAAATTCTGCTAAATGTTTGCCTGCAAAACAATGCATGACAAGGAAACCATGACAATATACAAGATTGCATTAAGCTGCAGGCTATTTTACATCTTGACCCTCTTGACCCTTTCAGTGGCAAACACAACAAGCTATAGACGAAACTGCAGACTCCATAGTGAAAGATGAGAGATAAGCCCTCTGTTGGAAAGTGTCTCTTTCCAATAGTGTCATCTAAGTCTGCAGACTGAAGATGGAGTTGAGCCCAGAAGCTTGATGTCAAGCTTTCCTTCCAGAGTGTGCATACAGATATATATATCTGCACTTTGTGACAAGAAAAGAATTGTTTGAAAATGTGGTTTACAAGACCAGTTCTCAATGATAACCTGTTAAATTCAGGGACTAGTTGAATGAGGCCCCACTGCATTTCAGCTTGATCCCATTCTTCTCAATATCTTAACTAGCAGCTTGAACAGCACAACCTTCAAATGCTGTAGTCAATACCAGAGTAAGGGCAATACATATACCAGTTGTCTGATCTCAGGAGTCATGATCACAACAGAAGAGGTAATCATTGGCAGTGATGGCAACAAACACAATAATGGGTTCCAACAATAGGGAAGGAGAAGTTAAATATGTAAATAAATAGAGAAGTACCAGTGAGACAGCTGGAAGGCAGAAAAGGGTTCTTAGTTATATTGGATAAAAAACTATGTGAATGTGATCAGGGAAATGGGACATAGCCAACATTGCGGTGTATCCACAGCAGTGCTGAATCTGAGGAGTGGGAGGCAATTATTCTCTTTTGGTCCATTCATAGGTTATATTAACTGGAGAAGTCAATACCTTTCC
This sequence comes from Strix uralensis, assembly GCF_047716275.1. Lineage (NCBI taxonomy): Eukaryota > Metazoa > Chordata > Aves > Strigiformes > Strigidae > Strix > Strix uralensis. The sequence goes on from NC_134012.1 coordinate 64,706,671, forward strand.
AGGGAGATTCCAGAACCCAAGGAAGACAAACTTTCCAGTACTTAAAGGGAGCCTACAGGAAAGATAGGGAGGGACTCTTTATCAGGGAATGTAGTGATAGGACAAGGGGTAATAGTTTTAAACTGTAAGAGGGTAGATTTAGATTAGATATAAGGCAGAAATTCTTTACTGTGAGGGTAGTGAGACACTGGAACAGGTTTCCCAGAGAAGTTGTGGTTCTCCCCTCCCTGGAAGTGGTCAAGGCCGGGTTGGATGGGTCTCTGAGCAACCTGATCTAGTGAAATGTGTCCCCACTGATGGCAAGGGCATTGGAACTGGATGATCTTTAATGTCCCTTCCAACCCAAACTGTTCTATGATTCTAGACAAACTGAAGACCCTAGAGGGAGGCTCAGAAAACACGGCCTGTCAGATGAAGATGGAAAGAGCTGAGTTAATTTAACCTCAAAAAAGGGACATAGAGTGTGAGTAACTTGCTAACAGCTTCCTAATGCTCCAGCTGAGGATGACTAAACTTGATTCCCCCTACCTTACAAGGAAATGTCATTAGCAGTCAAATATAGTATGGAAGAGGTGACTGGCTCCTCCAACACCAAAATTAGTAGGACCTTGTATATTGGGCAAAAAGACACAGATCCTTGTTCTAGGGGTAGATGATTCTGAGATCAGGATCTGAACAGGTAGAGACCAGGCCTCACTTAGAGGACATACACTTTTATCAGTTCTTATAATAGTGTGTTTAAAGGCAGCATTTAACCCAAGATACAAGATTTTTGGCTCACTATTCAGAAATATCCAGCCCTCTCTAACATGCCACACATGTAGTCCCGGTGTTCTGCTCTACACTCAAATGTAAGGTGCAACCAAACTGGGCAGCATGGATCTAGCCCTGAGTATCTAAAGCAAAAGCATAAACAAAGGAACACCCTGTGCTGCAGAATGAGCAAACTCTGTGTAATGATCCTGACTGGAAGACCATTGTACACTGAAGAGTTAATGATCCATTTAACAGCTAATATGAGTGGGCCCAAGCCAGGACTGTGCTATGCTATGTTATGTGCACAGCTTGGCCTACAGGTGATATGCATGGTGTGCGTATTTTTTGGCTGCAGGATAGACTTATTTTGTTGACTGGAACAGAGGAACCTACAGGCAGCTCCCACTTGCTATTGGTGATTACACCACCTGCATGCCTTTGCCTTTACCTAATAGTGCAGCAGCAAGTTCCCATGAGAACACCCTTTTGCTGAACAGTGGAAATGATCAATAGAATTGTTTTCCTTGTAAGAAAATCCTATAAGAACTCAGAGGAACAAGATGGGATAAACTTTCCATGGATGGATCTGCACAGCATACTACACCCATTCAGTACTGTATAACTTGGAATTGCTAACATCTGAAGTGGTGTAAGTCTGTCTATACTATGCTCTCTTTCTTAAGAGTATATCTCTAATAAATGTCATTTTAAGTGGTACTTTACAGAGTCTGAGTGTCTTTATCACTCAGATCATAACAAACCAGACCCTCCTGGTGCTAAACAACTCTGTCATTCCTTTATCTATATTTTCCACCCCAAATCCTCAAATGAAAAATTATTTATAGTGTTCCTTAGAGACTCAGGGTATGATGCTGTAGAATATATTCATCAGGGTGCCATCCATATTCTGGAAAACACTGGAGCTCATGTTAAAAAAGGGTTGGTATCCCAGAAGGAATTTGCTTAATTCCACTGTACCATGAGAAATCACCACTGTGCACCTTTCTACTCAAAGAACTTTTGCCTTAAACTTAAAAAGTGGAAAAACCTTCTGGTTTGTAAATAAAGTATTGTCTTTCTCAGTTGTTTTTACAATGCCAGATGGTGTTTTATTGGTTCATTCCAGTAATAAAACCTCTTCAAACTGTAATTTATCCGGTCTAGGTGAAGCTTGCATATCCTTACAAACCCTCTGATATGTGCCCAGCATCAGTGGTGGAGTGAAGGGATTCTGCTACAGAGGTCATCACCTGCTGTTGCCTTTAGGTGTTGTGAGGTTTGGGCAAGAAACAGGAGTCTTAACTAACAACTTCCTTCATGTGCAGGAAAAATCATAATAAAAGAAAATTAAGCTGGAAGCCTTATTGTGGAGGCAATGATGCTTTAGGTTGTGATTAGAGGAGGGATGGGGCGTCCTTCCAATGTTCAAGGAATGGTGCTACCACAGCAACTGCCAATGTCCCTGCATAGAAGAAACTAAATGAATCAGATGAAGTTCTGGTGTCTTTGCAACAGAGCCCAAAACCACATAATTATATGTGGTGACATAATTATTTCTTGGGAAAGTGAATGGAAATTCTCTGCCCAGTCAATGTATGTTGCAGACACACAACAGTGTGTCTCCCTGAAAGAAGATTTCAAATGGTCTAATAATTCCCACAGCTGGTTTATCTGTTGTCTCTTCTTAAACTGCTATCTCCTCTTGGGATCCTTATTTCCAGATGCTCTTTTAATCTCTTTTTCTGATAGACATCAATGAAACGTCCTGAATTTATGGAGTAAAATTATCAACTGACAGTAATGCATAAAGACGTCAATCTAGAATTCTCCAGGATCAAGAGGGTTCTTCACATTTCCTCCAGAGGATTTTGCATCAAGCTCTAATCTACAAGAGAAATGTTGTGGAGTACACTTAAGGGTGAACTTAATGTATTTTGCAAATACATTAAAATTTGATACAACTTCCATGGTTATGTTCCTATCAGTCAGCATGTATTTTAATGTATTCTTCCAGCATCTGATACCTGAGTAACAACTAGATTCCATGCTACCAACACAGCTTATTTGCTTTACTGGGTTATAGATGGATGAGTGAGAGAGGGACCCAAAAATGTTTGTGTTTCATATAATTCAGATCTCTGCTTCAACAGCGACTGTTCTTCCTACCTACACCTTTTCCGGAAAAATAATCCAAAAATCTGTCAGGCATATGCAAGGACTCTCACTCCTTTTCCACCATTTTACTTGTGTGCATGTATGTGGGGTGCTGTGGCACAGGTTTGGTTGAAGTGGAACAAAGTCCCAAAATAACAAATCATGTGGTGTACTCCAGGCCAACTCAGTAGTCACAAGACAACTATTTCTGTTATCAGACAGGAACCTGTAGCTGTACAGAAAGAACAAGAGTGTCCACAGTGGATTTCTGGTCCCTACAAATTCACTCTGGGAGGCTGGAGATACATTTTCTTCCCCACCAAAGCCTGCTATCTCTGTATGCACTCATGTGCCTGTATTATTTCCAGGAATGAACCTAAACCTTAGGAAGGGTCCTGCAGAGACAGGTGAAAAACAGGCACTCATGTCCAGCATCCCCAGATGGTCAAAAGCAATTATGAATTCCTGATAGACTGCAGTAAGCAGTGCCTAATAAAGGAATTCCAGTAAATGGAACTTGGTTTGGCTTTTATTTTATTATGTTTTCTTAAAAAAAAGGGGGGAGGACTTTTCTGGAACAACACTTAGGTGGCTTTGTAAGGGAGTACCTTTCCTCACATTATTGATGAGGGAAGATTTTCTCCTCACAGAGCAGTTCTTGCTTGGCCACCCTGGGCAAAGGGTGGACAAATCCCAGTGAACTGCAGTGTTTACCCCACTTGGCCCAGCATGGTCACAGAGGGAAGGACAGGGATGTTGAAGCATTATCTGGAAGGAAACCAGGGGTCATTCTACAGTCCTCAGCATCTCTGTGAAATTTAACTGTTTGCCTCTGTAAGTATTGCAACCTGCCTAGGTGTCAGACTAGGATATCGTACCCAGCTCTGCAGGACCTTCATAACTACAGTGGCACTGAAGAAAAAGTCTTAGTCCCAGAAGGAGATAAGCAGATTCCATTACTGAACAAATGTTACTAACAACAGGGTCAGCTGTCATAAGGAATTGCAAGAGCATTTTTTTACATGTTTGTCAAAAGAGAGCCTCACAGAACCACAGGAAAGGAGCAAGGAAAAGGCATTTTATGCTGTGCTGTCCAGAAACACTTCTGCAAGACTGAGCTGATGGATTCTTTTTGCACAAACTGAAACTTTCAAAGAGAATTTAAAGTCCTATATAGAACATTTCACAAAAATCCAAAATTGGGCCAGCATGATAAAGATGACGAGAAAAAGAAAGGAAAAGACTCAACATGCAAAGATAGAAGAAATATTGAGGCCTTCCTCCTTGATGATCTGTAGCTGCACACAGCAATTGAAGACTGAAGAGAGAATACAAAACCAACCAAAATGGACCACAAAGCATGGGAGGATCCTGGCAGCAAGATAGGAGCTGCTCATGTTAGTGTGAGATGATCAAGACAACACTCAGCCCACTGGTTTGCATTTACTGGTCTTCATGACACTGTAAACTTCTGCTGAATATTCTACAGGCAATTTTTCCTATCATGTCTCTTTGGTATAAAATGCCATTTAATTTGTTAAAATTCAAGTAGTTGCTTCTCTGGTTTCAAAGTTCTACAGAAGTTTTGTCAATCCCAAACACTCATATTTCTCATGCTTTTATCCAAAGGTTTGATATTGTCTTCAGTCTTTAGTGCCTGGAGTAGCATCATGATATCAAAATTGACTAACAAACTTAGCCTTCACTCACTGCCAGTAGGACAAACACTGGATTTCAATAAACCTTGGAAAAGGAGGAAAAACCTGGAGAGTGGAGTGCTCACAGCCTCCTAACTTTTTCTATGCTACTAACAATAGCCAAAAGACTGCTATATTCAAACCAAAAATTAGTACATCCTTAAATTGCTGTATTGCCCACAACCATTGAGGTACTGCTTCAGTAATGTCTGAAATACATAGGAGAAGCAGGAAGAAATATAACTTCATCAAAAATTGAATGCAAGCCACACAGCAGGTTAAAGTTAGATAAAATTAATTTTATTTTCTTAAAAATAGTAACACTTTTACCTTCTTCCTTGGGCAATAATCAGCCTGGAGGTCATGGAAGAATCTAACCTTCAATGAGACTTAATCATTTAATGGCAATACCTTCTATAGTGGAGCCTATGTGAAGAACTGAAGGAACTAATGCCTCAACATTCATTGAACTGTTTGCTACACTGATCTTCTAAGGAGGACTGCTAAACATTGGTTCTATTGTGTAAGTTTGATACTTTGTATAAACTTACAGGCCTTGCCCTGCAACTATACCCTTGAAGAAGAGCTAAAAGACTGATAAGAAGGGAACATCTGCCCCAGAAGGAGCCAAAGGCTGGATAATTGCCTGAGAAGCATGAAGTCAGCAAAAACCGGCTGTAACTGGGGGAAAAGTAAAGGTGGCAGGGGAATATTGTAACCACTGACTCAATTTGACAGAAAGGTTAAGGCACCCCATCCCCCCTCAACGCATGTGCAGAACTCATGCTCCACCTTTCCTCATCTCTCATGCTAATGAGTTCATGGAAAATCCACCTCTCCTTGTCTAGTATGCAAATCAGCTGACAAGAGGAACTTAAAATGTGACATAAAATGTTGCTGGGTGTGCACCTACCACCCAAGATGACTGGAATTGAGACAACGCTGGAACCTGGGGTGGTGATCCAGATTCTTTGACTCTCTTTCTCTCCCTTCCTTTTCTTTTACTTCTTTTCTTTTCTTTCTTACTAATTATCAATAAGAGACCACATTGCTCACTATCCTTTTCCAAGTTTTAAGTTTTTTCTACCTCAAGTAAAATATTTTAACCTGTCATTTGGTGTTCTTTCACCTTAATTTAACCTGAGGGGATCACGAAACATTTAAAATTCCCTGGGCTCACAGTCTGGGTCATAACACCCTGCAGAACACTCTATAGTCTTCAGGTGTTTCTGGAAACTATGTAGTTTACTGGTTCCTTTTGAACGCTCTTCAGTGAATGAAAAGTTCATCATAATGAATAGCTCTTCTGCAGCTCCCATCCTTCACTGGAAGGCTGAGCACAGCCTAGAAAAAGACTAGATACATAGCAGCACACAAGAGAAGTTGTCTGAGAGAATATGGACTTTCACTACTAAGTTTACTTCTGGGTAGAATTCAGCATGCTGCTGCTGCTGGTTTAACATACACATCATCTAACAATGATCACTTAGTTTCACTTAAGCTGTCATTCAATTTTCAGATTTTGGTCTAATAACAATGCAAAGATTATTTCAACCCATACATCTCAGTACAAGAAAGACATGGACTTGTTGGACCAAATCCATAGGAGGGCCACAAAAATGATCAGAGGGATCTCCTATGAGGAAATACTTTAATACTTAAAGGGAGCTTATAGGAAAGATCAGGACAGATTCTTTAATAAGGCCTGTAGATAGGACAAGGGGTAATGGTTTTAAACTAAAAGAGGGTAGATTCAGACTAGATGTAAGGAAAAAATTTTTACAACAAGGGCAGTGAAACACAGGAACATTGTCCAGAGAGGTGGTAGATGCCTCATCCCTGGAAATATTCAAGGTCAGGTTCGATGGGGCTCTAGGCAAACTGATCTAGTTGAAGCTGTCCCTCCTCATTATAGGAAGAGTTGGACTAGATGACCTTTAAAGGTCCCTTCCAACCCAATCCGTTCTATGATTGTATGATTAGAATATTCCTGGAAAATATATCTTTAATGTTTGTTACCATTAAAACATCATCATGAACAGAAGGTATATTTCCAAGTGAATTTTCTACAAGAAATAAAACCTTTACATAGATTTCCAGCCACAAAAAGTGACCAATAAAAAGGGTGGGCTTTTTTATGGAGAAGAAAGGAATTAAATAAATGAAAACAAATAGGAAAAAATGGTAGAAAATTCTAGCTATCAACAGTTACATAATGAACTGCCTAAAACTGTATAATGGAAAGAATACCTAATAGAAGCTATTCCAGTTAAAATATCCTCCCCTTATTAATGGACCATTAAACTAATGTACTTTCAATCACATATTTGATTTGCTTGCTCTACCTTTCCTACCACCAGAGCACAGAATCAACGTTTCCAACAAAAACTCTCTCTCTTGAATGTACTAGAAGGACTTCAGGATGTTCCTGGCAACATGAAACAATTTAAAGGCATCTGAATATACTTGTCACCAATGGCAGCCTCTTTTCTCTTTTTAGACATTCAGCCCTATGTGAATTAATCATGCCCTGTTATTTTCCGTTATTTCATTTTATAGTCTTTCAAGAAGACTAGAAATAATAACTGATGTGACAATCACTGTTTACTGTACAAACATGTTCTCTGTTTCCAAGCTATGTGGAAAGCTATAAAGGAGAATGTGAATATTTTGAAAGATTAAACCATTTCCCTGACCAACTGTTACTAGAAACAAGTTACTAAACTGTAACTGAACTGTTACTAAAAAGGAAAAAAATGCAGACCAAAGAAAAAAATCTCCTTGACTTTCTCTGCAGTAGCCATCAGTTGAGAGAAGGATTAGCAGTATTACCTTAATTAGACCAGAGTTTCTTTATGTTAGGTTAAGGGCAGCTTCAGAATAAAGAACTCTGGACACCTTGCCTTGACACCTACTGAAACATAATGCTGCTACAGGTTATAGATAAAAGGCCTTTTATTTCCTTTGAGCAACACCGGTCACCCCCACTGCAATAATACTGACATCTCAGCTGCTGCTCAGAACCACTAAATGGATTCCCTTCCCTTCCCTTCCCTTCCCTTCCCTTCCCTTCCCTTCCCTTCCCTTCCCTTCCCTTCCCTTCCCTTCCCTTCCCTTCCCTTCCCTTCCCTTCCCTTCCCTTCCCTTCCCTTCCCTTCCCTTCCCTTCCCTTCCCTTCCCTTCCCTTCCCTTCCCTTCCCTTCCCTTCCCTTCCCTTCCCTTCCCTTCCCTTCCCTTCCCTTCCCTTCCCTTCCCTTCCCTTCCCTTCCCTTCCCTTCCCTTCCCTTCCCTCCCCTCCCCTCCCCTCCCCTCCCCTCCCCTCCCCTCCCCTCCCCTCCCCTCCCCTAGCACAGCGTGAGAGAGGCAAGTTGACATCAGCCTGTCGGCTCTGTGCAGCCCCTGAGAAGCAGCAAGGCTTTGATGAGAAACAGGCCTTGGGAGAAAGATAAGAAATTGCTGAGTTGTGTGAAGGTGGCAGGGAAAAATAAAGGACAGCTGCAACACTGAACTGTGGAAAAGTACTGAAGTGTGAGAAGTTACCACCACATGAACAAGAAGGTGATTGGTCTGCACAGCGTGTGTTAGAGTGGTCTCATGCTGATAGGAGAAAAGGTAGATAGCTGTCTAATTGCTGATTTGCTAATTATGAAGTAAGAGCTTTAACGAGCGCATAAGTATGTACCATTGGAAAAATAAACGGCCCCTGCCCTGCAGAAAGAAGAACACTTTGACTCATTATTTTGGCCGCTACACAGCACAGCACAGCACTGAAACATCATGTAGCTATTGTTGTTCTGTCACACACTCAGTCTGTTCAGCTACTGGTGTAGCATATAGCACTTCTACAGAGGTGTTTTTTCATATTACACATTTCATATTTTCTGGCTACTAATGACTTGAAATCAGCACTGCAACAGACGCTGTATATAGGGAGAGTGGTATCTCCCAAATCTACTGCACATAGGTGTATGAGGGGATTAAATGAGATCAGGAAGGCTACATAATTTGGCCAAGGTCACAAAGCAGGTTAATGTAAGTCACACAGACTTACCTTTGCCCTCTCCCATCTCAGCTTCTCTTCCTGCTTTCAACTACTCTGTTTTTCCCCTTCTTTAACCCAGCCATTCTCTGGGCTCATTTCCTTTCTGAGGCCTCTTCTCCCAGTTCCTTTGGCTGTTTTTCACTCTCTTTTCACATCAAAGACATCTCAGATAAAATTGCTACCAGAACCATGTTAATATAAGGGTTGCTGCCTTCAAGATGAAAACTGTGCATATCCACAACAGCAAGGATATCTGTTCCCAAATATTGGTGGAAGAATAGGTAAATAATCTGCTGAGATCAAAAGCTATCCACAGTTTAGGTAACAACAGGTTTAATTTCATTTATCTTACAGACAGTACGGTTGCACACACCAGAATGCCTTGTCTATTGTCTACATTGCCTCTGTGTCCTCCAAATTAATGGTTCAGCAGATACAGGACTTGTATTTGAGCATACCTGAGAGATTAGTGCTACCTGCAAGCTCTCAGAACACTCTTTCTAGGAGATCTGAAGAAATAACCAGATGCCAACTGACTTCCCAAAGTTACGCGTTAACATAAAAAGGCTTGAACATAGGTCTCAGAAGTCCAGGATGACTTCCAAGTTTCTCACACTTTTCCTTACTCCTCTCTGAAATCCCTTTAGACTGAGCTCAGTGTGGAAAGCTAGAGAGTTGCAATGCTCCACCAGTTCCAGATTCTTGGGTTGATGTGGTCAATACCTCCTCTGATCTGATACCTGAGTCAATTTTGTTCAAGTCCTTGTGAGCCCCCACAGCATGGTAAATGCATCTTGATACCTCTTCCTTACCACACTCTTTCTCACAGCAAGACTTGAGCAACTAAATGTTCAACTAAATGAGCAAATAAAACAATTTTCTGTCCAAGCCACCAAAACTATGAGCTGTCCACCTGACCTTTTTTCACCCTTTGTCTTATTTCAGTAAATCGTATCTCATATGTAGTCTGCCACCCTTGAGTCAGTAGTTTGCTTTGTCATAAGCGATTTCCCCTTACTGGGCAAGATTCCCTTGCCATTTTTCTTCTGTGACTTTCCTATCTTTCCCTTTAGAGTATATCCTTAGGGACTCCACACTTCACAGAATGATGAGGTGTCAGGACATCATTTTCTAGCTCCTTTACATGTCACAGAAACAGCACAAACTCACAAAGACTTTGTCACTGTAGAAACAATGATTAGTACTAATAGAAAGAAACATTCTTCAACTACAGTAATAATGACAAGGCCTCTGTTTCCACTATACTTAATAAAAGTGGCGAAAATAAGTCCATAAAAAACAAGTGATGGAAGTAAACAGAAAAAAATACAAATGTAATTTTGCTGTTACAAAAGAATGAGAACTGTCAGAAGGACAGTGTCTTGGGTGAATCTCAGAGTTTTGAGCATGATTACTCTTCCAGCATGCTTCTGTTGAACTTGCTTCAGTCCTGCAAGAATTCAAGATAGTTTTCAACAAAAAATAATATGAAAAAAGACCTTTAGTGTGCTCAGACACAATTTCAATTCAGAAATAACTGTGCTTCTTGTTTTTCCTTTCGGGCAGACTGAACTGCTTCTCTGAGTGGCTTCAGCACTCCAACAGAACAGTTCAACTATCCTCCATTCTCTTCAGGGAATTTGCCACAGCAACCAACTATATTTAAAGTGATTCACATAAGTACCCAGAAACAACAAAGCAATGCCAGTACGGACTTCAGATAACAAGTCTCTTTGCAAAAGATCCAACACATAAACTTGCATCAAAACCCTCAGATTATAGCAACATCACCGTATCACAACATCCTCAAAGGAAAAGTCTTTGCAGCTGTGTTGAATATTCCTGAAGTCTGAGAACCAGCACATGCTCAGTCCCAAGGAAGAGACAAAAATTCTTATATGCTTGCATTTGTAACTAGACTCTTGGAGAATCACCATAGCCATTTCAATTACCCTTTTAACTTGTTCTATTTTTCTTCTCTTCCAGTGACCAGGCCAATAGTTAGAAAATAACCTCTCTAAAGTAGGGATTGCAAATCTGTTCTATTCCATCTGAACCCAGGCATCAGAGAAACTTTGGGAACTTCATGACTCAACTCAACAGGTTTGAATGGTTTCAGTTGCTTTCTGATGAATCAGAATTGTTTTCAGAGTATCTTGATTATCTTTTTTTTTTTTTTCTGCAGGTAATGTTTTAGGCTACTCAACCCATTGGTGGATTGTATAGGAACTGGAAAGCAACCTTTTTCTTCTCTAGGATGCCTTTGACAAAGGTACATTGTGTACATCCTCTGTGCAACACAACTGCTGAATCTTCACCACAATTAGAACTTCTGTTTTTATTTACTTTCCCCAAACTAGTGTTCATAAGAATTAGTAATAGCATGTTAGATATATCTCAATTATTCTGATGGGTTTCAAGTGTAAAACAGAGAGGCTTTTAATTGTCATCTTATACTTAGTTAATTAAAAGACTTTCCGTCCTCCCACATCTGTCAGTCAGTGTTTCTAATTCTGTTTTTTCTTAAGGAAGGTATGTAGCACAATATAATAAGAATTAATCTTTGTGGTGTTGTACCACTTTCTGCATAGAAAGGTAATGTATTTTTATTTAAGAGATTTTGCTGCTGTTTTTAAAAATGTGACAAACATTGCTAACTGTCTATGTTTTACAGACTTTTCTCATTTTTTAACATCTCTCTTTAAGACCACTATTAAGCTTACATAGGTAATACAAAAGCAAGCACACCAACAAGGTAATGATCTTTTTTTTTTTTTTTTTCTCCTTGGCAGCTGATGGATCACAGATTAAATATTTTGGAAAGATATAACAGCTAAACAGAGGGACAATCCCTTCCAAATATGTTATGTGAACAATAATCGAGCAAGAAATGTGCTGGACTGAAGCTGCACATACTTCTTATTTCAAGCTGTCCATTGTGTCAGAAGTGCTAGACTGACTCTTATTAGCTTGAAAAGCAGTAGATGTGTTAAAAATCGATTTCTGGAGAAAAGTTCTTTCTGCAGACTTGAGAGAAAATATCATCACTCTGCAGTCACAGTTTGTCTCCCACCCTGTGAACCTATTGTGTGCAGCTAATCGTGGCAGCTTCGCCACTCCTTGATACATGGTGTGAACAGAATGGGCAAGGCACTGAAAGTTTTTTCTCATTTCCTTCCAGGAGAAGGCAGTCAAGATGCAGGTGGTTATTTGTTTATAGTATTCAGAAGGGATCTGTTTGTTTCTTGGCTGATTCTGGTCTTACCAACATGTAATACTTCCTATTACTGTCTAACTCAAGAAAAAACAGAACCTGAGAACAGCCTTTTTGTGTCTAACCAACCACTCATGTGCCACAGGACCTGCCTTATGAACTGGCCACATCAGAGAGGTTACAAAATCAAGGTATGTGCAACATCATCCTCCACTCTCAGATAACAATTTCCATCTTCATTGGTCCCAAACTCTGGTTCTTAGAAAGACATTCAGTGTTACAGGGGCTGCTTCAGGCCTTTTTCCTAGGAGAAACTTATTTCTGCCAAGAAACACAGGCTACCTCTTGTTTGTTATTCCTTTCATTTACATGGCAGTACTCTTTGTATGACCATTGAGGACTAGCTCTGCTTTATGTAATTATACATATTCATGTATAAATGGGGCACATTTGCATCTGATCTGGCTTATTTACATCTGAATATACATGTCTGTGACAGAAGTCTTTGTGTCACCACACCACATTACTTGTGAGGACTACAGCAGGAGAAGGTTGAATGATAAATTTGCTTGTTGGGGGGTAAAACCGTCTCTGCTTCTCTTAGAGAGGCAGAGACCCTGCTATTTTTAAATGTTGGTTGGTGTCCAAATATATAAAAATATTTTGTGCTGTCTTCCATTAGGTGCACACTGAGAGATTGTAAATATCTGAGGCCAATCCTAGGCCAGATTACCTCATCTCATAAAACACCACCTTCCAGTGATTTCTTCTCGGCACAGGACTGGCTTTCAGAGAACAGGGCTGTACAAAGATGCTACAAGAGCAATATCCTGTGACCTTGCTGACAAGAGCAATTAGAAGGTATTCAAAGAACTTGCAACAGTGGTCTGCCCCACAGTGCCTTATATGCCTCCAGTCCGAACATCCTCACAGAGTCTTATTGCCATCAAGCAATTCTGATTGGTTTGGAGGTGCCAGTTTTCACCAGAACGACCAGTAGTTGTCAAAAGTGTGTGGAAGAAAAGGACAGAGTTGGCTTACCTCAGAAAGACAATTATGCTGCTCCTCATTCTGTCAAACCAGCTCTTCACCGTCTCAGCCCCACAGTGCTGTCCCTACCTGGCTTTGAGAAAGACACAGAGAAAAAAACCTTGCAGATTCCTGCTGGATTTTCCTGATGAAAGCCAGGTCATTCAAATAAAAACCCCTCAACACTCCTATTGAGCAGGAACTTCTTACCCTGCGTCAGCTCCCTGTTCTGTGTTGTTGGTCTCTCCTCCCTTTCACCAATACCATAAGAAATCATAAAATGTAAACCTCAGGGTTTTTTTGCATTGTTTTTACAAACAATGCAGCATGCAAACTGCTCTGGAGCAGCACTCAGGAGTATATAAGAAGGCTGTCAGAGCTAGTCCCCTTTTCTGCTATCTGACAAGGAAACAGTGGATTGATTTTCCTTCAAGTCTTCTGGCTTTTATAGAAATATTTGCAAACACAATCAGCTCACAGACAGCAAAACAGGTTTAATCCTACAAGTGAACATTGGCTTGTTCAGACAGATCTAACTGCAGCTTTTCAAAACCTCAGCAGCTCTGCAGTGTAGCATTGCAGTCCTACAGTGCAGCCTCCAAAGCCTGCATTGAGAGCTGATGAACGTGAACTACAGTCTGACACTCTCCACTGCAGTCTGCACAGACTAAGTAAAGGACAACAACAAATCAAGAGCTTCTAGCATAGCTCAGTATCCCATTTAACAACTTTGTTGAAGCAAACCTTAGTGCTTTTAATGTAAAACTTTTAATGCAAAAGTGAAGTGCTACTAATTTGTCAAAATTGAAATCTGCGTTTAAGGATTTACTCTAAGATGACACTGGGACCATGGGAAGTTTGTACTGTATTTAGCCCCACATTTTCCTTTTTCTCTGATGGAGAGAAGTTCCTCTTAAATCTTTTCAGCAGTGAATAGCTTTCCAGGTGATACTGGGTGCACAGCAAATAGTATGTGGAGTTCCATGACCCATGTCATACAGCCAAATGGACTGGGGGATCAGAATGATTTTGAAGTGGTAACACCTGCCCAGATGCAAAAAAGGTCTCACTTTTTTCTACCTCACTTCGGCTCTCTTATTCTCCTTGTTCACTTCCTATTCACCTTCACATTGCAGCATTTCTATGTCAACAAGCAGACTTGTGCTCTGGGAGGCCAGTCTCATGGCATATAGTTGAGACTATATGCAGAAGCAGGCCCAGGACTTAAACCTGAAGACTGTAGTTATTCCTTGTCCAGCTTTCTGTTAAGAAGGTTTTCACTGACAGGGCAGAAATGTTCCACACAGAGCAGATAATGGACAATACAGAAACAAAAATAAATGAATATCCCAAGGCATAAGACTTTGCAGGAAATACAAATATTGTTGAAAGACTTACCTGTTCTTCATTGAAAAACCTGAATACACAGAGCTGACCATGAAGATACTTGAAAGAAATAGACACATACAACAACATGAACTTGGCTAAACCCTCTTTCCTGCATTACAGGAAAAATAGACCACCTAAACTTCTTCATCATCCATTAAAGCCTGTGCGATTACCACATTTGTTAATTCATGTGGCTTGACTTTAATGTTATTACAAAGATAATCAGAAGGTGCAGAACAAAAGGAAACTTGAAACACACTCTAAACCCCATCTTGCCATGCTGTCCACTTACAGTCAAAGAGAAGTACTCTGTCCTCTAACACAGGACAGAGACATTTCCTTTGTGGTAAACCGAGGTTCCAATTACTGCTATAGTTAAAGCGCTTGCATCCTTGAATAATAATATTTATGCCTGGCATTCATTCTTGGTTCTTGCTGGGTCTGGTAACAAGATGCGAGAGAGTAGCCAGGTGCTTTCAGGAAATACCATGTACCAGCTTATTCTTATAATAACTGTTGTCAATACCTCAAACAAGCACTGTGTCTGGAGCCATTCAATAATGCTGCTTCAGTATTCTCAGAAGAATCTGGCAAGCTGAACACTTGCAAACTGGGAAAAACAACAATGATCTCAAAGTCATGTGCAGAGTTGACTGGACAGCAGCTCAACTAGGTTTCTTCAAATCATAGGACAGAGTTCTGTGAGCTGTGAGAAATGTTCTTTGTATTTGCCTCGATAAATATTTATTTTAGCCAAGCCTGTATTTTTCTACTTCAATTTCACAGCACAGCAAATCCAGATGTGTTTTTGTTTCCTTTCTTATTTTCTGATATGGATGTTTTCCTCCACAGGCCTTTCCATGCTTATCTTTGAATTCAGAAAGGTAGCACAGATTATCTTAAGCCTCTTTTTTTGGAGTCTGTTATGTCTTTCATGGCTTAAGCTGTGATTCTGTGGTCTGACCTGACAACCTGCTAGATCAGAATTTAACCCTTCTATTGGCAGGTCTGCCAAGACACAGACAGGGGAGCACAGTGTGAAAGAGAACCAAAACTCTGTCTTCAGAAGCTATGAAATATGTTGTGACACTTCCTTTCCACCCCAACCCTGCAATGGTCACAGCAGTGCAAACAATTACAAAATTTAATTTGGTTTTGTGCTTACATCTTCTGAATACAACACTGGAAGGAAAGGAACATCTCTAAAAGGATAGTTTGCAGTGTCATGCACCGATCCAGATCATCAGGTGTCACAGACTAGAATAATATCTCTGTTACAGTTGTCACCAGCTTGCTTCATTGCTTTCTGTCATGCTCAGAACCAAGGTGCTTGCCCCTGTTTAAAAGCCTCTTTCATGCCATGGCAGGACTCATGCCTAAGGAATGAGCCTCCATTCCCACAAAAACGAACTTCCATGAGGACCCTCAGCCCCTCACACCCAAAAGAGTTCTTTTACACATCCTACTGTCCCCTCATTCTCCTACAAATTCCTCCTTTAAAACTTGCCACAGGCTACAGAAAAACATGGGTCATAGTAACTCTACTACACTGATAAAAATTACACACTGTTTCCTGTGATGTCACATCCATCTGCAACCAGAGTACTGTCTTGCCTTCAAATGCAATTATGTCTTTCCTTTCAACACAAATACCTGTGGCAATGAGATGTAATTCCCTGTCTGGAGCACTAGGTGTTACAAGAATGCACGTAACCAATCAGTTTGGACAATCCTTCTTGATCTCTCAATCAAAATGCACCCCAGAGTGATGTCAGCAAGACATAAGTATAAATGTACGGCCGATGCATTGAAGAAAGCAGTACTGTTCCTGCTTGAGGTTTGGCAAAGACAATAGTGATGCTACCAGACTGATTCCTAAACATGCAAGCCACTTCAGCAAGAGAACATAAAAAGCCCATTTAGAGGCTAGAAAAAGATTTTTCGAAGCAGTATATAGAGTAAGATTCTGCAAACATTTTCCTTATTAAGAAGATCCATTGCAATGGTAGGTAAGAAAAAAAATATATGGAGATCCTGTTAAGGCACAATTACTTGTTAGAATGTTGTGTTGGGTTTGTGAGAGAAGGGGGTTTGGTAGCAGAGCGGGGGGGCCACAGAGGTGGCTCCTGTGAGAAACTTTTTGAACCTCTCCCAGCTCCGAGTCAAACCTGCCTCCGGCCAAGACCGAGCTTCTGTAGTAAAATATTTAAGAAGGGGAACTGGAGAGGAGGAGGAGTTGTAAAGGAGATACCTATGCAAACACTGAGGTCAGCTGAAGAAATGATGATGAGGAGGAGGAGAAGGAGGAGAGGGAGGTGTGCTGGAACAGAGATTCCCCTGCAGCCCATGGAGGTCCATGGTGAAGCAGATGCCCACCTGCAGCCTGTGGAGAACCCCACACCAGAGAAGGTGGCTGTGCCTAAAGAGGGCCATAACTCTGAGGGAAACCCATGCTGGAGCAGTTCATCACTGAGAGGACTGCAGCTCTCAAGAGGAACCCATGCTAGAGCAGTTTGTAAAGAGCTGCAGCCCTTCAGAAGGATTCATGTCAGAGAAAGTTTATGGAGGACTGTTTCCCATGAGACGGACCCCATGCTGGAGCAGTGGAAAGACTATGAGGAGTTGTCCCCCTGAGGAGGAAGGAGAGGCAGAAACAGCAGGGTAATGAACTGACCACAACCTCCATTCCCTGTCTCACTGCAATGCTGCAGGAGAAGAGGTAGAGAAATTGGGAACAAAGCTGAGCCCAGGAAGAAGGGATGGGTGGGAGGAGGGTGTTTTTAAGATGTGGTTATATTTCTTACTGTCATTCTTTGTTTGATTGGAAAATTAAGTAGTAGTGGTGGTGGTGGTCTTAAAATTAAATTGATGTTCTTTTTCTTCCCTTTATTGAGTCTCTCTTTTGCCCATGACTATAACTGATGAATCATCCCTTCCTGTCCTTGTCTTGATCTCCAAGCTTTTTGCTGTATTTTCTCCTCCCCATTCCTGAGGGGCAAGGAGTAAGTAAGCAGCTGTGTGGTGCTCGGTTGCCCTCTGCGCTCAAACCAAGACAAAAGCCCAAGTCTTGCTGTGTGCTTTTGCCACATTGGGAAACACCCTTCTGGCTACTTTTCTGCCACACAGAAAAGCAATCACACGATGACAGGAGCAAAAGTCACTGGTTTACAATGCATGTGGTAGCACCTCAAGATCTGAATCTTCACTAGGTGGGTGAAAGTGTCAGGAGCCATAAACGTAGTATTAGAGAAGGGATCAGAAACATGTCCCAGAACTAAAGCCTGACAGTAAAGGGGAAGAATCAGTGTCATCTTTATGGGGTACCATATCTCCTGATGTCCTCAACAGCAGGCCCACAGTCAGCCTATCACTTTCTCTGAGGGTGCCATCCCTTTCCTGTGATAATACTCATGTTGCCCATAGGCACTGCTCACAGGCACTTGCCCTGGTAAAGTGTGGCACCTGTCTCTGGATCTTCTCTTGATACACTCTTTCCAGTGCACATCATACAGCAAGAGCCACATCAGAGTTACCTCCTTTGTCTACAGTCAAGGGGACATGTAAAGGCTCCTATCCAAGACCAACATCATGCAAAGCCTATTGATTGCTGAAGCTGGACCTTGAAAGCAGTGGGATGACTGAGGAAAATCTGTTATTCACATAAAGATGCCAGAAGCTAGCTGCCCCCCTGTGAAACACTGCCTATTGTATACCACCCATGAGGGCTGACTCATCAATCCTAACTTACATGGTCTTCTGCACCCAGAGCTACATCTGACCTAGATGGGGTTTTGTCCCATCAGACAGAGACATTCAGGTCACGATTATTCTGACCTGTTTTGATGGTCTTTGTTAATATGAGCTGAATCACAACACTAGAGTTGCTGATTCCTCCTGTAGACTATGATGCAAGATTAAAGGGGTGCAGATATAGATGTTGGCAGATGTGGACAGAAGAGACAGCTCCTTTCCAAGCCTGCCCTCTGCAGCACAGGTCACAGAAAAATGACTCTTTCAACTGGTTCTAGCTTCATGCAGATCCAGCTTTATGACAGATCATCTTTACACTGCACAGCCCTCATCCCAAGCCTGTAGTGTGTTAGGGGAAAGATTGCTTTGTAATGTCTTGTGCTTGCTCCTTGTGCTCTCTGGCAGAAGAGACAGATATTCCTTGCTTTCCTTTTCCTTTGCTGCTCAGCTCCAAGACAAGATGCTGTTCAGTTCTAGCCCAGGGGCAACAGTTCTTAAGCACTTAAGACACATGCATTACTAATCTATCCTAGGGCTGTTGTGGTTGTGAATAAGCTGTACATACTTGCTGGGAATATTTAGCTGGACCTGAGGAGCACAGACACAACTAAGACAATATAGATAGCATGGATAAACACATGCATCCTCCACAATACAGATAGTACTGGGCTGATGCCTGACAGAAAAGATATTTCTCTGCAATACAAGAACTATTTAACAGAAAACACATCAAGACTAATAGGCCTGGATATATGACATATATCACTCAGTGTGTTCAGTAGGGGATAAGAAATGGCACTCTTGCCAAACATCTTCCTGCAGGTATAGGAACAGACTGCCTGAGCTGGAGATACTGATACCAACTTCCAATAAGCCTTAGTAGGGCAAGAGGTGTCAAAACGGGGCTGTTCCAATGACAGATTCATATGGATATGGGAAAACGGCAAAGGTTAAACTATTTTGCTCTTGGAAGGGTTGTGTAATATGAAGTCTGCAAATGAGGTTATTACATGTGCTGAATTGGGGAAAAACATGTAGCTAGAACAAATCACTAGAAAAAGCTGATGAAAGCAACACAGAAGGAGTAATTTGATCTCTCTAGCAGATTTTCCATTGTTCCTAGCCTTTGACGTGTGCTGGGACATGTATCCATTGATTTGATAATCACTTGGATCCTGTGAAAAAAAGACTGTAAATGTATTTTCCTTTGGAGCTGAGTAATATTGGTCCCTTAAGAACATGAGATTAAAGGTCCTCCATATCACTAGGTTGAGAAAGGCATTTAGGAGATTAATTTCCCTTTACAGGCCAGAGGAAAATGACTGTAGTTTCTGCCTCAGTTCCCTGTCTCTGCAATGAGGAGGAAATGAAACAGAAGTTTTAAAAAGGAAATCTTTGTTCAGATCTTTTTATTATCACAATGTATTTATTTATTCAGTAGCAAATCTCATACGGGGTACATCCTGGACCAGCTTTCAAAATCAAGCAGGCACGCAGCAGTAAAACTAATGAGCCCCACTCTCATGTTTATGCAGTCACATCTATTTGATATGTGTGGGTACAAACTTGGAGATTGCACATGCAGATCAAGCACATATGAAACCTGCAGGAGCCCTACGGTAAATCTGCCTATGGCTTAACATATCTAGAAAAGCAAGCTGGATACTAGTAAGATTTTATTTTCCTGCCCCAGAAAATCACAGGCAATTAGAAGTATCCACCATAAAGAATGGATCAAAAGATACTAAAGGGTAAACAAAGATGATTTTCAGTATTTCTAAGCAGGAAATAAAATAAAATGGAAGCAGCCCATTTAAGGAATGTAAGATAACAAACAGTGAGCAATTGCTCATTGTTTCAGGAAGATTATTAAACAAACATTTCTTGAAAGAAAAGAGAGAGAAAGTTTTGTTCTGGTTTCTCTATTCAGGGTTCAAATGCTACAAACTGGGGACTGGCTCTTACTGTGTGAATGGCTGCTTTCAGAGAGGAGGGCTGTGCTCTCATCCAGAGCCCTTGGTGATAAACTAAGTCCTAGCAATGACATTTTAGACCACATGACTGTGATAAGTGATGCTGGTACATATATCTTCCAGTCTTCAAAACTAGGCATGACTTTTAAAAAATAGGAAATCAACCCCTTGTTTTCAAAACTGTAACGGAAGTGACCTTCTTAAGAACTATACCTTCACAGGGGTTTTTGAGATAGCAAATAAATTTTCTACTTTGGTGGTGACTGAAATGCATTCTCATGCAGTCTTTCAAGTGGTTGAGTAGCTAGCACACTGGATAGATGTGTAAGAGATCTGGGCTGTAGTCCGAATTCAGCTACTGCTCTGATGCATGGCCTTATGAAGCCATGCACTCTTCATTTTTCCTCCTATTTCTTCCTAGCTCTTCTGAATTTACATGTGAAACTTTACAGGAACAGGGAAAGGTGCTAAGTGTGTGCATATGTCTAGCACAAGGCAGGCATCCAATTCTGAATCAGGGGTTGTAACTGCTGAAGTAGCATAGTGCTTAATATATGGATATGGATATGGATATGGATAAGCATGCAAGCAGAAAATGTTCAGGTAGAGAAACTGTACTTCAAAGTATAAAATCAGGGGCAGCTGTTTCAGTTATGCTTTTGTGACCTTCCCTTTTTAATCATTATGCTTCAAAGTCTCAGCTAGCCAAAACAACAGATTGCTTTTGAAATGTCACCCAATAGTTATTTTAACTAAAAGAATCTGCCAAACACTGAAAATTGTATTACTAGGAAATCAAAATCATTAATTTGACATTAAAGTAACCTTTAAAAATCATTCCTCAGAGACAAACCTAACCTTTTGCCCAAGCAATAAGAAACATACTTTGCATGAGTACATACTAGAGCTGATACTTCTCATGAGCTACAAGGAACATACAGTGAGGGCACCAAGTACTCTCCAAAGGCAACTGGCTAAGACATATCTGGCAAGATGGGGTCTTTCAAAGCAGCAAGAATTTTTTTTTTTTTATTGAATACATAATCCCAAATACCAGGTAGAGGCAAGTGTGGGGATCCACCGATCTATTTTCAGCTGGGCTTCCCAAGGCATAGAAGTAGATGAAAGGCACTCCCTGTCACCTCCCTGTTGTCAACTTAGAGCAGATCCAAACTGCTCAGTCCATCCATGATGAGAAAATCCATGGGTCAGGGAACCTGTTTTGCTCTGGGAATGAACTGAATTTATGGCCAGTCCTGATTCTCCTGTGGACCAAGGCTAGCCCTGCACAAGACGTAGGATGAGGATGAAGCTGGTTCCTGAATATCACCAGTACAGAGGACAATTAAGAGATTTTTCTGCTTTGTCTCACTCTAGTAATGCCTAGGTGGCAACCCAATGGAACATACCCTACAAGGCACAAATGGAAAACACTTGCATTAATTAGTTCAATTTAGCAATGTCCAATTTAGCAAGAAACATGTCAAATGACATTTTGCAGTGTGTGCTGGCATTTTGATAGTTAATTCATGAACTAACATGAAGAAAATTTGCTGCAGCTGGCATTTAATTGAGAAATGTGGGTAGAGTGCTAGCCACTAAAATAGTGAGAGCTATATTTACATGGCATGAGCTAATCAAACTGCATGTTATCTACACATCATCTAGCAGGGTAGTGTTCAAGTAGTTTTATTATTTACCCAGGTAATTCAGCAAGGAGAACAAAAAGGCATACAACAACATACTTCACACCATTGCTTAATGTGTTTCTAACTTTGTGTTCTTCCATACTTAGAAAATTCCCTTTCTTAGTGATGATGGTACAAAGTAGGCCGCTGAAAGGTACTGTATTCTCATTATTCCCTTTCAAATATGGCTAAAGTGTAAGTCCCCACACCCACACATTTAATGAATTCTGAATGCTGTCTGAGGGGCCCTTTGGGTCAGAACCATGTCAATGTCTTAGCTCAGATCTGTACCTTAAAAGGTCACAGGTATATTTGGGCAGAAGTGGTTCCCCGACATGTGTAACTTCTTGCAAGCACTGGTTGCTGTGATTCAGAACTGTTCAAGAATCAAGCTCAAGGCTAACAATTACTGTCTCTCAAACACAGAAGTGCTCCAGGGAAAGCAGCACAATGTTCCCTACAGAAATCGTAACACACATAACAGAGTTTGCAATCTAACAACACACCTTCTATTCAAACCCCTGTCTGAGGCAGTCATTATTGATGCCATTTTACAGATGGGTAAAAAAAAGGGGTTTAACAGTACTGCCAGAACTTGCCCCCATTGTCCACTACCATAATCACAGCTGTGCAACATGCTGCAATTTCATCACATCCCAGTTTGGACAGGTGGTTTTAAGAACCAGAGAACAAATGAAGTCAAACAGTCTAGAGCTTTCTGTGTCATCTCCCCTAATCTCTCCTCATACACTCTCACCTTTCCCATCCTCCACCATCCTTTCACCTCCCTCTCATTGCTCCTTTCTCACCTTTGAGTGGGCTCGAGGCTGTGTGTGCCATACCTGACCCAGCACTATTGGAGCGCTGGTTGGTGCTGCTCTATGCAAACAGGATTATGGGAGAGCTGACTGCTGCCTCCAAGGAGAACTGAGCTCCACATACCCGTCCCTGAGCCAGGGGCATTGTATTTGGATTTGTTTTCTCTCAGAGATCTCCACATCTCAATCAATTTCAAATCCATTTGGCAAACATTCAAATTTAAAGGTGAGAAGGAACACTAGAAGAGATGTTGAAAAATAGCTGGGTAGAAATAGCAGTTACATTTGGTGCTTTTTTTAAAGAAATGGGATAAAAATATAAGTCTGTATCAAATGGAATAATACAGTAGCAGAAGAAAAGCCAGACTAAATAAGTCTATCTCTTTCAGTGTCTAATCTAGAAAGGGTGGGAGAACGTATTTCTAAATGATCCTCTCAGAAATGGCTTAAAACCAGCTTCTCTGTTCTGAAGAGACTCTTGACTACACCTGTCCACTCAGGAAATTGTAGAAAAGGCAGCAGAGCCAGATTTCTGCTGGACTAGTCAGTACTGACTTATCATTGGACAGCATAAGCTGCGAGGAGTGAAACTAATTAAAGAAGAGTCCTCTGGAAGAATAGGGTGGAAGAAACAGGTTGGAGTGGTATTGGACATGCAGAAAGCAATTAATTTGTTAAATTAATACAAGAAGAGGCCAGGTAAGAAAAACATTTGCAGTGACAGAAAACTGAAGAACCTGTTTTTCAATTTGTAGGGCTAAAACCACAATAAGACATTATGGAATAGCAGAGATCTAGGACACTTGGGGGATGGAGGCTGTTGGCAGCAGAGGGAGACATCATGGAAGATCCCATATTAACTTTTGATAAAACAATGATAATTTTATATTCTGAGGAAGTCTTGTATATCAACGATAAGTCTATGATGAGGAGCACGAGGCTTTGTCATTTTGAACGTAAGCCCATGAAAAGATTTGAGAATCAAAGGTATCCAGAGGTGGTCATAAGACAGGAAACAGTGTGTGGGTTTTGTTTGCTGCATAGACAATGCAAACTATTCTGGCAGAAGATGGGAAATAGCAGATTCTTATCTCCCTATAAGTGTCTTTGGGCACTCACAAACAGAAGAGAAGAAAAAGCCTGAAAACAACTGCAGGGAGATTGTTTGCAGGAGCAATAGACATGCTGTATCAGAAGACAAATGGACTATCAGGCTAAAGGCAAATGGGATATTTATTAATTTTATGTTGAAAAAAGCACACCAGCCAATATGCAGAAGTCTGCCAAAAATAACGATGGAGGAAAAAGGAGCATTCCATAACAGGTAAGCAGGTAAGCCCTAGGGCTCACAGTAGTGGTTTTGCTCCAACTAAATAAATTAATTAAGTGAATGAATAAATAGTAATTTGGAAAAGAGAGTTGGAAAAGTACCGCTATTAGACTAAAGTGTCTTTTGCCTCATCAAGTTGGTACTTTTTTTGAAGGGACAGCTGAAGAAAGGTTTGCCAGAGAGAGAGTAACCCTCACTAGAACGTAGCTGTTAAAAAGAAGCTAGTGTCTGAGAAAAAGGTGTTAATCAAAGATGACCCAGGACTGAGGCATAAGGAGATAGCTGCTACTGACAACAATACACCAATGACCTTAAACAGTGTGGTTAAACAAACCTGGAGACCAATGGTGTGGTAATCATGTGGCTCTGTAATAAAGCACTGCCAATCTCAGTAACAGACATGAGCTTTGTACAGAATTTGAAAGACTGAGGCTTGCCAGGTTTGCCCACTCTAAACTTTCTTCGACCTGCCTGTAGCTTTGTTTTGCTTCTCTTAGCTGTGACAGCAATTTCCCCAACTGACCAGGTATCTATGCCTGATTTGTTTTGCTTCTCTTTGTGTGGTACAACCATAGTTTTGTATAGACAGCAATTACAAGCAGTTAGTCTATGTGGAATGAGATATATACAACAGTAAAATGATGACAAGGTGTTGACAAGTACAGACCTGGTAGGACAGTAGAGGCCTTGAGAAGTGGAGGCACAGGATGCAACATAGAGGAGCACAGCTGCAAACAACTTGCCCATGGTCAAAGTGCAGACCTGGAGCTGAACAAAACTGGGGTTAGGGGTAACAAAGAGAACAAAGAGGCAACATATTGAGATGACACCAGGGATAGTAAATTTGGATGCAGCATGGAGCTGCAGACCAGTGGAGAAAGAGAGAAGTGTCTCAGCAAACATATAAAAATGATCCCAAGTGGATCCTAGAGAAAAAAGAAGAAATCATCAACACGAACATCATATTCTTCTTGGCAAAGGACTCCAGATGCTGACAGATCACAATAACTTCCCCCACTACCACCACCAGTGTGAAACTACTAGAACACAGTGGAGCAGTGGAAGGGTGAGCACAGCACCAAGGAAAGGAGTGGAATGAAGGGGTGTGTGTGTGTGTGTGTGTGTGTGTTACAATTTTAAAGCAGTACTGTAGCTGCATTTTTGTAACAATTAGTTCTGGATTAATACTGAATACTCTGTTAATATTTCAGTTAAAGTAACAATAGATTCCTGGCTTTGCTAATAAATAAGATGTGCTTCCTCCTTGACCATAAATATTTTCAGTGTAACATCTTGTTCATTGCAAGTACCAATGAACAATAAAAGTTCATGGCTTTAAACAAAAGAGTGTCTTTTCACCTCAAGCAAAATCCAAATAAAATTCAGGCCTGTCTCTCAGGAAGGCCAGAACTGTCTAAAACTGACAGCACCAAAAGGTGACAGGCAGTTAATCCCCAGAATAAATAGGTCACTCACTTCACAGCATCACAGAATGGTTGAGATTGACAGGGATGCCTTAAGATCACCTAGCCCAACTGCCTGCTGAAGCAGGGTCTGCTCAGGCAGGTTGCCCAGGACTGTGTCCAGTTGGGTTTTGAGTATCTCTACAGATGAAGACTCCACAACCTCCCTGGGCAAGCTCTGCCAGTGTTTGACCACCCTCACAGTAAAGAAAGTTTTTTCATGCATTTGGATAGAATTTCCAGGGACTCTCTTTTTCTATTGTTATTATGGCTGAAAGTTTGGAGCAAGTGATCTCCCTGCACTTGCTGCTTCACCTTCTTTCTACTTCTCAGACACACATGTTAAGGAGTAAGGAGATGTTTGAAAGGTAAATGCTGAGATGTTGTCTAGATCCAAACATGCTCATGAAGAATTGATGGCAGTGAAAAGTCTCTTCATTACAACTTCAAAGAATTTATGTTGCACAAACCTTTACAGCGAAACTTGTCTCAACAAATTATGTCCGTAATTGGCTGTAGATTGTGTCTTACAAAAAAAAAAGTAGCTCCAGAAAGACAATAGTTTGGGGGTTTGGGGGGGTTTGGGTTTTTTAGGGTTTTTTGTTGGTGGTGGGTTTTGGGGGTTTTTTGTTGTTTTGGGGTTTTGTTTGTTTGTTTGTTTGTTTTTCCCTTGGGAAGCAGATGGGAGTACTCCAGTACTCCAGACAGGATTTTTCTCATTTATTATGTAGCAAGTAACATTATCACAACTTCTGGTTTTACTGGTCATTCATCTCCATTTTTTTAAAAAAAAGCACCAGTTTATAGGGAGCTCAGTGTTTTACTGTTTTGTCAGTGGTAGTGTCCAAATTGCTGGTTGACTCCACATCATGAAGTTCATCTCATCCATAGATCAAATACAGACTGAGGAGTAAACACAAAAAAGCAAAAGATTTCCTGACATGTGTGACTGAAGGAATGGCTTACAGAATTTAAGACATAATCCTCATTAAAGTTTCAGCTGGAGTACTGTGTCCAGTACAGGAACCTGACCTTTTCAGAAATACATGTGTCACTTCAGGCAAACAGAAAGAATGAGCAAAGGTTTACATAACTGGAACTCTGAAGAAAAACTTGAAGGGAGTTATAGCAACAGTTTCAGACAAATAAAAAGCTGCTGTAAGGAGGTTAAGAATAACCTTTCTTACATACAAAGTGGATAGGACAGGAAGCAGTGGAATTCCACTGGGAATGGAATAAATGAAGGAAGCTGTGTGTTAGATGCTAAGAAAAGGCACGCAAAGTGTGCTGCAGAAAGTATTGTGATCTTCATCTTTTGAAGTTTTTAAATACAGGTTGGAAAATGATGTATCAGGCATGTTTAAGGTAGAGTTAGCCCTTCAGTGAGACATGAAGGTAGACTACATGTGCCTTTGACAGCCCTCTTCTGTCTTGATTCTGCACTTTCTATGCCAGTTTAGCAAATCATTAAACAGAGTTTATCCTTAATGAAAGAATTGAATCTAGCTGACCTCAGCAAGACTACTTAAGCATTTAGAATCAAGGAAATGAAGCTTGGCTGAACCAGGCCCTAGGAAGAATTTAATGAAGTCATGAATTAACACATAAAACGCATAAAATACCTATAAAATAAGATAAAGCCTGTACCTCATATGGGAATGGATTGTTTTAAAAATCTAATTTGATTGTCTTCCTCTTGTTTTTTTGTTTGTTTGGTTGGTTGGTTTTTTCCGCAGAATCAACGTTCACAGAAGTAATGCAGGCTTTATAGCCAAACATGACATTTCTACAGCCTATCTTATGTCTCTTATAATTCTGTGAAATTACACAGCTTTTTTAAGAGGGTAAGTGGGAAAGACTCTCCTGTGATCCTGAAGGGTTTAGTACAGATAAGAGCAGGAAGGGAAGGAGAGAGAGTTAAATATTCTCTCATAATTCTCTCATAATTCTGTTAGGGTAATTGATCTCTATTAATGCCTCATTATGGACTGCACTTTCAAGTGCTATCAGACTTCTGATATCAATATACACTGCATCATGATACGATTCCCTCAACCACAAGGTAATATGGAAAGATCCAGAATTTTCTGACTGTCTGACGTCAGCAAAATATGTGCCTCAAGTCACCAAGAAACTCACTGAGGGGAGCAGGAATAACCAGGACAGTTCCCTTGCAGTCTGGTAAGGAACTTGAGTGCATGCTCCTCAGTGACATACATTTGCAGTAACTGGATCACACCCACCAGAACTGCAAATATTACTACCTCATAGAGCAATCTAGTGAAATAGCATGAAGATGAGAGAAAATTACACTAGTTTTCACAGGTTCCCTGGGGAGTCACCAAAAATCCTATTGCCTTCATTGCCTGACAGTTTCTTACCCATTCTCCCGAGAGCTGTTGTGATGACATGATCAACATCTTTGCCTTTTGAGAGGTGCCTGAGCTCAAGCACAAGGTGAAAATGAACAAGCAACACACAGTAAAATCAACATACAACTTTACAATATACATATTAATAGTAATATTTTTAATTTTTCAACCTTGAATAAAGCATGCAAAGCTACAAAATTAACTTGATATTTTACTTAAGACAAAATGTTCTCTTGAAGTAGTTGGGGAAAAAACAAGATTTATGTAGACAATGAAGGAATACTGAACAATATTATTAGAATAAACCTTTGTATTTAAAACATTATCCCAGCAATTCTCCAGGAAATATATATTTAAATACCCTCCTGAGAACTGTAAAATTCTAAACTGTAAAAGATGTTTTGATGTGATTATAAATGTTACTACTATAGGCAGCTACACACTGCATATTAACAGAATACTTACTGAATTGAGCCGAGACCCTAAACCAGGGCATCCAGTTATTCCTTTGGCTGTACTCTCCATTGTCCTGTAATGAAACCAATCAAAAATAGGTCTCATGAAAAGCTGTGATACAATCTCAGAAAATTATAAATGGGAGGGGGAGCAAGGGAGGAGAGTGTTCAAACACAATGACAGTACTTCAGATAATAAAAAACACTTGCATATGTTTCTTCAGATAGCAAACTTCTCCCTTTCCATGGGGAAATTTCCTGAAAGATGAAGATTCCATAAAAGATGCAGGTCAGGCAACTACATTGTGTGCAGCTGTATTTCTTCCCTGGAACCTCATTTAGAGGAGACATTTGCATTCTTG
Organism: Strix uralensis; assembly: GCF_047716275.1. Lineage (NCBI taxonomy): Eukaryota > Metazoa > Chordata > Aves > Strigiformes > Strigidae > Strix > Strix uralensis. Next base: position 64,735,163 of record NC_134012.1, read on the forward strand.
ATTCTTCACCACACTAAGGGGACAACAAAGAATTTTGTATCAGCCAAATCCCTCACCTCATGAAACACAGGACTGGGTATAGCGTAGCTGGACAGCACCCAATCTTATTTCTGAAGCCTGTGCCACTCCAGGGTGTGATCTGCACTGTATTTGTCATAGCTTCTTGCTCATAACCTGCCAAGATTCTCCTGGCTTTCCTCCTCCCTGCAGCTTCTATGTTGCTGTGAGGAGTCCAGAGGTACATGGAAGGATGACTTGATCATCAGAATTAAAGGGAGATAGACCTGCTACTTCCTGCTCTTGGCATCTTCCCCAGCAAGACCTTCGGGTCACTAACAGAGAAAACAAATGTGAGGAGGAAAGTCTTTAATAACACATCAAACACTAGACTGTTATTCAATATCTGGCTGAAGAACTTCATGTAAAAACTCATTTTCTTGTAAGCAGCGCTGGCCAACAGCCTCAGTGATGAAACACCAGTCTAGACTTGCCTGCTATGAATAAGATATCACCCTTCATGTGAAATTCTCGCTCACAAAGTTAACTGTTGGCATGTGATATCACTGGAGCAAGGGGGAAATTTGAGTTCCTTTGTTCAGACCCAAGGAATGATATGCCAGGATGGCAACTTGGGGAGAGCAATAGACATTGTCTACCTGACAGGCCTTTAATACTGTCTCCCATAGTATCCTTATAGACAAACTGTTGATGTACGAGCTTGAAGTGCTAAGGCTTGGACAATAAGCCCAAGCCAGAGTTGACCTATAGATGAATCCTGTACATTTTATAACTGATAACCACTGTGCTAATAGGTATTATACTAAGTTATAGCAAACCAACTATTCTGATGTAAAAGGTGGGAATACTGAAGCCTGAGCAACAGGCCCTGAACTGAAACTGCTAACTCTGTATGTAGTCATTAGTGAAATATGCATAGAAGATGTAGCTTAAACATCATAAAACATGTCTATCTTGAATGTATCCTTATATTTCTTTATGTGTGAGCAAGATAACAAGGCCACAGAAACAGTTGTCTGGCCTTGTGACCTTGCTCATAAATCAACTAGATAAGCAGGGAAACTCCCTTAGCTTCTCCCTTAAGCCCTGGCCAGGCTCTGGGGGGAACCTAACGTGAGATGAAAACCAGACATTTCCACTTAAAACAAAGGTGCCAGCTATTCTGGCTTACTGATTTTTAGGTATATAAGGCTGGACCCGCTCACAGCGACTTTGGAAGCCTCACCTACGGGTGGACGCACAGCGTAGGATTTCCCACTTGCCGGGACAGGCTCTCCAAATCCTCGCTGTAACCAGGGCTCCCCAGCGACTGCGGATCTGGATGATGGTAACGTATGCAAGTGGTGATGGATCTTTCTTAATCACTATTCTCTCTCTCTCTCAAGTAGTAATGATTTGATGCATTACCCTGTATTTTCCTACTTGTTTAAGTGCACTATTCTGTCTTTTCTTACTGTATGTTTTCTGTATTATTCTGTTATATTATTTAGTTATTTCTAGTAAAATACGCCTGCTCTTTTCACTCTGGTGTCTGAGTTTAATTGATATCCCTGATCAGCAAAACATAGCTGGATGAGGAGACAGAGATGGAATGAAAAATAGCTGAATGACCAGGCCAGAAACATGGAGATCAGTGAGTCTAGTTGGAGGCCAGTTACTAGCAGTGTACTCAGGTGTCACTATGGAGTCCAGTACTGGTTAACATCTTCATTAGTTGCAGATGGGGCAGCGTGTACCCTCAGCAAGTTTGATCATGACAGAAAACTGAGGACTAGGTGCTATGCTAGAGGGTTGTACTGGCATTCAGAGGGATGTCAACAGGCTGGAGAGATGGACTGACAGTGACCTTATAAAATTCAGCAAGGGGAAGTGCAAAGCCTTGCACCCACAGAAGAACAACCCCAGGCACCAGTATAGGCTGGAGGCCACCCAGCTGGGAAGCAGTTTGGCAGAAAAGGACCTGGGGGTCCTGGTAGACACCAAGTTGAACATGAGTCAGCAATGTGCCCTTGCCATAAAGACTAACGGTGTCCTGGGCTGCACTGGGAGGAGTGCTGCCAACAGGTCAAGGGAGGGGATCCTTCCCACCACCTCAGCACTGGTGAGGCCACACCTGGAGTACTGAGTCCAGTTCTGAGCTCCTCAGTACAAGGGAGAGATGGACATCCTGGAGAGAGTCCAGCAAAGGGCCACTAAGATGATTAAGGGACTGGGGCATTTCTCCTGTGAGGAAAGGTTGAGAGAGCTGGAACTGTCCAGCCTGGAGAAGAGAAGGCTTAGGGGGGGATCTCATCAACCTATACAAATCCCTGAAGGTGATACCTGAAGATGACAGAGCCAGGCTCTTTTTAGCTGTGCCCAGTGACAGGACCAGAGGCAGCAAGCACAATTGTTACAATTATACAATTTTTGTTACACTTTGTAACAATTTTTTGTTACAATTTGCCCTGTAACATGCACAGTGAGCGTGGCAACCCACACAACCAGCAGCAGCACCAAGCTGGGCTTTCTCTGCATGCCCCTTCTGCAGTCCCTCCTAGGTTACAAGACTGTCAAGTACTGCAGTTAATGACAGTACTTCAGCTTTGTGGCTCTTCACTCAAAGTACCTCTGCAGCACCAAAACACGATTTAATTTTGCCGTCAAGCAGTCTGAGGGCTGTTCCACTTGCAGTCATTAAGGAGAATTCCTCCAAATTAATGAGCACAGCAGATTTAAAGTGGATCTGTTAAAGTACAAAAAGGTCTTGTTAATCTGGTGCTTTGCAGAAGAACAGGAGCTTTTATTCAGTATAACTCCCCTCCAGTCTGGTCTCAAGCTAAAGTGATCCCCTAGGGAAGATGTAGACAGCAGCTGTATCACTCATGAAAAACTAGTTTACCACACACCTATCACAGGATGAGACATGATGATAAAAGAAGAGCGGGACTAGGCTTCTGTTTATTAGCATTATTGAGGTTTAAGATAGGAACATTTCTCTGTGTTTCTACAGAGTACTATTTGTGCTATAATGGTTACCAGAAGTAATAGTGACTATTATAACTTTTTTTTTAAAGTTGAGTAAGTCTCAGAAAATCTGGGAAAGGTGCACAGACTCATCTCAGTTTCTTTTTCATTCTCCCCACATACATGGATGAATGTACTTCTCCCAATGTTGATCTATCTTTCCACATCAGGCCAGTCAGCTCCTTCAGAAGGTTTTGTGCAGTCTTTTTCAGAAGTATGAATGATGGCATGTTCAATTGTATAGTGTGCACTCACTGTACCTTCTTCATGACTGGGATGAATTGTGGTATGCAGATATGATAAAGCAAACTCAACATAGCATGAAACACAGGCAACAACTGATTGACATAATTTGTAGCCTAGTCAGAGGTGTGCTATTGCTGCTAAAGATGCTGTCCTGGAGTTTGTCTAGCAGAGCAAATCTACTCCTCTGAGATGGGAATAAGAGATCTGTTTGTCTAGCTGCTGCAGAGAGCCTGCAGTCCATAGGTAGTATCTCTTTACCATTTGGTGTTGAAATGATGCAGAAAATTCATTAAGTGCTATCTATTCTTTGCAGTAGTGCTCGGTGGAAGGGCTGATTTTATCTCAGCTTTGCATTCTGTTTAAATTGCCCTTCTCTGAAGTACACTGGAAGTCCTCTTGAAGATGCTTTGCACATTTCAATTCTCCATCACTGTGCCAAACAGACGCTGAAGGAACATGAAACATGAACTACCACAGTTTAGCGAAATTCAACAAATACATCTTTTTTCCCCCAACTGTTTGGCATTTCAAGTTGTCATAAATAAATGGAGAACAGACACTGAATTTTGTGCACAGCCCTGACAATGGAGTGTGGCAAATAGCTGTTTTTCAAGGAATCTCTGAGGATGTTTGGGTTTTTTGGGTCTAAAATCTCAGAGATAGGAGAAGATGGCAAGAAATCTGGACTTCTTTCCAATACAGCAGATTCACTCTTTACAACAGCACAGGAAAGGAAATGGCATTTGTCTTCTGGATGGGAGAAAACTTCACTAGCTGCAGCATGCATATAGATAAGAGCCATGTGAAGACCCTCAATGACATTGTTTATTAATCTAAACTTTGATGTCTTCACTATTCCTAGTACTCCAGACACCAAAGAATTGTCCCACATGAGAAAGAGCTTGCTTGATAAAGCCCTCTTTGCACTCCACCCAGGTGTTAAAGAAGAAAATAAGAAAGATCAAGTACAACCACTTTAATGTTTTTTTTCACTACATGAAACTCTTTATACAATATTTGAACTCTTTAAAGTCATTAAACAAGGAACTCTTACGTTTTATTGCCCTAAACATACTAAAAATCATCTTTTAAATGAGACCTAATCCAATTTTGCATGAACTCAGCAGGACCGGTGATTTGGATTTTATTTTACTCATAGCTAATAATAGAATTATTTATAGCTGTTTCATCATCTCTTGGTGCCTGAGATCCTTTTGCAGGCTCATAGCTTTGTGGGGTGGTGTCATTCACCCTTGCTCTGTACAAATTTGTACTCAACGTCAATACTTCTTTTAATGTTGTTTGAGAGTAGTACAAAGGGAGAGAAAGAAGAGGAAGGGGGAAGAGACTCCAACAGTATAGGGTCACCGAATCTGACAGCAACACCAATGCAAATGGCTTCTTTCTCACCTAGCAAAACTCAGAAGCTGGACTTGGCCACAAGAAAATGAGAAGCAAGGTGTCTGCTTGCTACTTTGTGGGGAAATAACCCTTTAGGAGGATTTTATCAATAATGCAGTGTCTTCGCCAATATATAAAGCTTTCAGGACTTGATGTACTGACTATCACAACTGAACAAAAGTATTTGGACCCACACACAGGGAAGACTGGGTGGGGATCTCAGCTTGTGCTATGCAAAAGAGCAGACTTAGATCATCACAGACCACAATTTCTGGCCTTCAGATCTTAGGTGGCAGTGGGAGGGAATTACTGAGACCATGGAGAATTAAGTGCTCCTAAATTCCATGTAAGAAGTACAACAACATAATGGGTATTGAGCCAGTCACTTGCAGACAAGAACACCCAAACAAGTTAAAAATAAAAGCACCAACACCACTGAGCTTCTCCAGGTAATACTGTATAATCCTTTTCTTCCATGCAGATGTTCTTCCTTGAACATCAAATGTCTCCAGTATAGCAACTGCAGTTCTTTCCGCCCCCCCCCAAAAGAAGTATTTGTGTCTGAAGAATATGTAAAGTAACAGCAGAGCTGCTTCAGTGCTCTAGCTGATAAATACCAATTTTAGAGCAAGAAAAGCCATGTGATACTGCCTTTTAGCTTTTTATGCAATGATCTTTTGTTTCACATTTAGTAATAAAGAATGATCTTGGCTGGGCATTTGGGAGACAGAAAGGACTCTGGATCCAACTATGGCTAGAATTCAAGCTCATTCCTTCATTTCTCTGTAGTTCATTCACCCCACTTTCACAAACACACAGCTCAACACCCCATAGTCAAACAGTTTTACATATGCACTGCTTACTACACCACTAGTTATGCCTTTATGCTCAACCCCATCTTTGCTAGGCAAGATTTGATTTCCATCCCCTGTGTTATTTGTGCCCTTTAAAAAACAGTAACTGTGCTGGGTCTCACCAGACAGGGAAGGAACTCTCCTGAAGGGCTATGGTGGCTGAACTGTTCCACTGGAATTCTTTACATATTTCATCCATTTTAAAACTAACAGCCCATTAACAATAGGTAAAGGGGTCAAGGTTTGAGTTTCCCAGAGAGCTCCTGTGCTACAGAGGGGAAGAACAAGTCTTTCCCCACACTGCATAGTGAACCCATTCTAAGGTGAGAAACACTTAACAGCACACAGTGAGGTAGCACAGCAACTCCTGTATGAAATCCTTCACTGTGATTCTTTTACACGTAGGAATTTTCAGACTCTAGTCTTTTTATTTCTTGGTTAAAAAAAAAAAAAAAAAAATTGTTCTGTGCAATGCTGGCACAGCCCAGTGTTTTTCACCTAGCTGTGAGCTGGATTAAAAGCCTGACCCTCTTGCTCCCACCTCCCACATCTTGGCCTGAGATCCCTTTTGGGAGGGACATAATCAAATGCATAAAATAGCAGCTGCCTCATCTCTCTCCAGAGGAGATGGAGGAAAGCACCAAGAACAACTCATCTGCTCAGAGGTCACACTCTAGTCATGCAGCATTAGTCTAGCAGGATACACTTGTGGTGTTACACATCTGACTGCATTGGAAATTCACAGTGCAGCTGGACTGTTTCCACAAGAATAACACCAGGGAGAGAGCAAAATTAATACCCCTTCCCAAGTAGGAACTCTTGAGCTCCTTACTTTTTTGCTATGATGTCTCTGAATTTTTGTCTAAAGCCAATTCAAAAATAATGTGGAAGGTTGGAGCAGAGCAGTCACTTCAGTTTTTTGTCCCACCTGGGGTCCTGGTTGTATTGTTTATGTTGACAGTGAGAAGTCACAGCCTGGCTTAGTCAATGTTAACAAGTTGTACACTGGCTGCTCAGCATGCCTGCTCTCAGTTATACTGGATGAAACAGAGAGAACACTACCAAATTTGACTGATTTGAGTGGCTCGGATCAAAACAGAATGAATAAAACTGAGGATGTACATCTCACCTTCTTTTTGTTCTCCACACAAAAATACATTTTGCAATTGTGCTCCAAACCATGGATGTGAAAGGTTCCTCATAAAGTACAATTTAGGAGAATGAAAAACACAGGCAGCCTGAACACAAAGCAGCTGCAGGCAGACAGTTGAGCTGGCAGAGCAGTAATCATGGGAGAATAAACGGTTTGAGACAGCCTCCAGTAATTTAACACACCAAGGTACACCTTCATTAGTCACAAACCAGCACACAGAAGAAGAACCAAAAAACAGCTTTCTTTGTGACTATTCTAGAAGACTGTGGGGAAAGCAGTGAGATGACATTTAGATCAGGACACAGGGGCTAGCTAAGAGATGTTCTAAACTAATAGCATGACAGACTGGACCCCTGATTTAGATCAGAGAGACACAGAGATAACAGGGGAAACTGAGAAAAATAAAAAAATTGATTCATTAAAGTGCTTCCAAGACACCAATGTTATGCTTAAGTACCAGGAGGAGGAACACATACAGTCTGAATCTGGTCTACCTCTCCTCTGAGGCATTTTGCAATACAGAAAGCACACTAACCTATAGGAGAACTCAATAGTGAGATACATCTTAAAATATGTAGTCAGTGGAAAATGCTGCAATGAGCAAATGACTCCTTAACAAATTACTTGCTTTATCCAACATGCATTGTTTAATAGTCACTCCAATCCATTGTGGTCTGGATGACATATTTCCTACAGAACTACAAGCTTTTCATTTCATGTTGCCCTTTCTTCAAATACAAAAGAAGGGGCAATAAAAGAGGAGGAAAGAGATATAACTTAAATATAGTCAGTAAGAATCCCAGCTTACCAACTTTATGCAGATAATGATTCCCCTTTATTTTTCCACCTCTAGCTCCTTCATTCCACATAAGTAAAAGCAATGGTCAACTAGCGAAAATGAAACCAGCATGATTTCCCCTTTTCTTCAGGGGTTTTTGACAAGGAATACCATCTTTTTGTGAATATGGGAATATGAGAATGAGGTCTTACATTTGCAAAAATGTCCTTTGATACACTGGTGCAGTGGCAAGATCTGGTGTAGACCAACAGAGGAGCACCAGATAGCATGCTGACAATACATACCCATGAGGAGTCCTGCCTGTACCACAGGATACACCTGTCCCCAGCACCTGAGCAATCCTAAGAGGACAGCTGGTCTTATGTGTACTTCTTGTAGTTACACCACATCAGAGGGAAGGCAGAGGATATAGACAGCTTAAAAACTCTTAAGTTGCAGAGGTTCAGAGTCAGACTTTCTGCTGATGTACACCAGCAAGAAATTTTCATGGGTCTGTCCTTCAGTCTAATTCACTCCTAAAGAAAGAAGCAAATCAAGCAGTTCAAGAACATCTTCATCTTTGAAACAGTCTCTCCTCATTGCCCTTTAAGCTGTCCTCGCTCTTCATTTAAGCACTTGTCCTGGGTTCAGCTGGGGTAGAGTTAATATTCACAAGAAGCTGGGAGAAGGACACAAGCAGGACAGCTGACCCAAACTAGCCAAGGGAATATTAGATACCATATGAGGTCATGCTCAATATATAACTTGGGGGAGCTGGCTGGAGGGGAGAAGGGATCGTGGCTGGGGAACTGGCTGGGCATTGGGTTCGGGGTGATGAGCAATTGCATTGTGCATTACTCACTTTGTATATTATTAGTGTTATTTATTCTCTCCTTCTGTTGTCCTATTCAACTGTTCTTATCTCAACCCATGACTTTTTATCTTTTTCTTCTGCATCCAATCATGGGTAGGAGGAGTGAGCAAGTGGCTGCGTGGTGCTTAGTTGCCAGCTGGGCCTAATCCATGACAGCACTGCATTTCAGTGTGGGCACCTTGAATTGACTACAATTTAAAGGCATGTTGTCCTCTCAGATATTGATGGGAGCAGCATGGAGCCTTGGGGCTCTGTGGACAGCTTGCAGGCAATTCTTGGGATGCTGCAAGTTGAAGATTAATTATTTCTATGGGCTCTTGCTCTGAGGCATGACATCCCTTCTAGGTATATAAAACATCAATTAGCAATGCCAAACAGGTCCACATAACTGTCTACTCTAAGACAGTCATACACATCTTCAGGCTGGGTCTGTTAAAACATTCACATTCACCACTGTTGTAGCTATGGGCTCAGCTGCAGTAAACACCACACTAAGAGAAGAAGTAAGTCAGTATGTCATTTCCAGTGCTTTAGGTCATATGTCAGACAGCCCAAGGGCACTTTGAGCAGCCCCAAGACTTTCAGTTGAGTTCCTGGGGGAACAGGAAGGGTCTTTAGAAGTACAGAAATTACTCTTAGGGCCCATGTTAGCAGCTGCCACTAAGAACAACAAAGTTTATTGGTGCTTTTATTCCCAGGATAGATGTCTGTGGTAGCATGCCACCTATTCCAGCAGCTGAGGATGAACAGAGGAAAGCATTTAACATGACCTTCAGATGGAAATAACAGGCAGGACAATGTCACAGTGCCATTCCAGACTCTGAAGAGTCTGGAGCAGTCTGGGAGTTGTGAAGCTCCACAAGTAGTGTTGGACTGCTGGGGAAGAATAAACATTGTACAGGGATGGATCTGCTGGTTGAGAAGAGTTGTAGAGTAACATTCTGCACCAGCAAACCTTAGCAGCAATACTAGGGCATCAGTACTTGTTTGGAGTATAGTCCTTCAGAAAGAAAAGGAAAACAAGAAACTACCACCAGGAAACTACCACCAGGAAAACAAGAACTACCACCAAAGACAACACTAGACGAAACAAGCAAAACTGACTAAAAGTCTGACAAAGAGGAACAGAACAGCACTGCTTTCCTGCAGAGAGACCAACAAGACTGGCATCAGGGCAGAAAAGATTCATGCTACACACTAGGAAAAGCTTTCAAGAAATAATGATAGACTGGAACAACCTTCCTGGGGAGGACCCAGACACATCATCATTAAAGGACTTCAGGAATGAGCTAGACACACATCTGTCATGTCTGGTTTAAGTACAGTTGGTCCTGCACTGGGGCATTGGGAAAAGGACTGCTTTTTTAAAACCATGCGCATGTGCCCAGAGTCTGTGCCCTAACAGGCACCATTTGCTTAGCTATCACACTGACTATCCAAACTGTTGCTCACTCCTAAACTGTGCCTGGCCTCTATCTCTTAGAAAGAAAGTTGTAAGCCGACGAAAGCAACAAAAATAAGCAGGTTTTAAAACTATATCTTGTACACAGATTTATTTATTAATCTAAGTCTAAGGCTAAGAGAATACATCCTATTACGCAGAGGAGAGTCTGAGGAGTGTAAAGACTCATAAAAACAGCCCTCTCTCTTCTGCGTCACAAAGTCTCTGATCCTACCTGTTCCACCAGACACTTCTTCCTCACAGGAGATTTTTTTGTAATTTTCACCCCACTTCTCATTATAAATTAGAAGTATCAATCATATTCTGGATTCTCATTTGCTGGGACAGAATGCTTACTTTTTTTCACACACAGACTTCCCTTTCAGTACAATGACAATTCTTATATTCCCTTTTTCTTCCAGCCAGCAGAAACTCAGTGCTTTGTTAGCCAGTTTATACTGGAAATTCACATATCCTTTTGTAATCAGTGGGATCTTGCAGAGTGCAGTCTTCCACCCCACCCCTTGATCTGCTGAATGCATCCAGTCATGCAAGCAACAGGAGCTGAGCAGACATCCATCTCCATTCAGTTGCTATGTTTGCTCTGAATACACAAATATTTACTTCAGAAAGAAAGATTTACATGAGCGGTAAATGTTGTACTGGTGGGGATATAAGCTGCTTATTAGCTTTTTCAAGCCAGTCTTGTCTGTCAGAATAGAAAGGACTGTCCTCTAGAGGTAGTCAAATGTCATTATGAGCAATTAACTCTCTTCATTCTGATTTTCTTACTTGGTGGGCATCCAATAACAATTTCCACTCCTACTTTGATATTCAGTATTTTTACTTAAAAAGCATTAACTATTATTAACATTATATTCCCAGTTGCATACTTTTGTCTTGGTCTGGAATATTTTCCTTACAATGTGCTACAATACATCGTGCAAGGAAAGCTATCCTGGAATAAGCAACTGGAATGTATTATGCTATCAGACTGCCAGACAAATCCTACCATGGATGATACAATATTGGCATCAAAGATCAATCATCCTTGAAACAAACTAAGCTGGCAAGTTCCACTTATTCCTACAGTACTTCTTTGTTCAACTCACCGGGAAGTCAAGGTAGCAGTCTACATCCATCTGTAGACTTAGCCCAACTACAAGCTAGTGTGCTTTATCCTGTTTGCAAATGTGTAAATTATAAAATTATAATTTTCTATTTTATATAATTTATAAATATAAAGATTATATACTATTTATATAATTTTATATTATTTATAAAATTATAAAAAAGAGAGAGAGCAATGCAACATTGATCTAAACCTAGTATCTTACTCTATGACAAAGGAATCAACCTTATACAAAATTACAGATGTACATCAGAACAGCATACTCCAAATCTATTTCCTGTTTTGATTGAAGACAAAAGGTTTTAGTCTTCACAGAAGATCAGAAAAATATTTCATTTTCACTTGCAATTTTCTATTTCAATCGATTGAATATAATAATTATATTCAATATTTTACATTTTACTTTACTCTTTCAATATAAATGAAAATTATGATTAATGAAAATGGATGTTTCCAAATCATTGCATTTGAAGACTATTTAAACCAGAACAACACTTCTGACTTTTCTCCTGTACTCAGTACACTTTTTTAGTGTTTACACTATTCACGAGATTTATTATTAACGTAAGGTGTATCCAGGAACACTTAAAAGAAAATGTATGCTTACATGACAGCAAGTCCAATTTGTATAATGGAAGTTCCTCAAGTAGCATTTTTTAAATTCCTTTTGAAGCTAAAAAAAAATGCATTTTATTTAAAATTACCCTTTGGCTGTAAGTGAAAATGTAACATTTCAGACCATAGTTTCTTTTTTTCTGCCAAAATAAGGAAAATGAAAACATGAAAAAATTCTGCTTTACACAAGTTTTCTTCTATTAGAGGTAAAGGGCAAAAGCAACAGAGACTTAAAAACCACTCAAACCTAGAAAACTTCTCAAAACACACTGAGAAAAGCAATTCCCAGAGACATTAGAAAGGTGTCTTTGCAAAGCAATAAGCATCTGTTATCTTCTTGAGAATTGCACACTTTTTGGCTGGAAAGTGTGTCACAAAATCCCTGACCTATGACACAAGTAAGACAAATGCCTCTGTGCTGAGCAGTTCAAAAGCTCTCCATGATCTAAAGCATGCAGTGGCTGGAGCAAACTGGGAATGTTCAGAGTTGATAAACATGAGGTTACAGGAAAGTTACAGCAGAAAGTGAGCTCTCCTACAGTGACCACCAGATCACCACAACTTCCAGAAAGAAGTATTACACAAAAAAAGAGGACCCAGGATCAAAATAAGTGTGAGGAGGAGGCTCTTCATACAACATATCATTGGGCTGGTAATACTTCTTGCCAAAAGATGTAAATGCTTGGAGTTTGTCTAGAACCTGAAAAACACCAGACAAAAACTAAGGACAGACATTTCTGAACAGAAAGAAACGTCAGATTCAGAAAATCCCCTGAGCAGATGAAAGCTGATATGTTGTTAGGAAAAATATGTAACTTGGCCTGTTCTTACTTTTTTCCAGACATTCATTCAAAGCCGTTGTGTTTTGTTCTTGTTGGGTTTTTTCTTCAGAAATACTTTGTGTTTGTCAACCACATCAGAGTCACAAACTTCGTTTGGGTACAGACAAAGATTACAAACATTTAAACATGTTACCTCCCCTACTGCTCCCATCAACCACATGCACAAGACTGAAATCTCAGCACCTTGTTACTGAGCAGGGAGATCTATGCACATGGTCAGTGGAAAGGCTGAGCTAAAACTCTGTATACTATTCTGTCCAAAACTTGAATGGGGGAGAGGTGTTGAAGTCACACACCATTGTTTTGCCAGTTGATGGAGTCAACAGAAAGGACACAGACACCAAGTTAAAAAGATAAGCTTGTTTTACTTTAGTCTAAAGCAGCAGAAAGAATAAACAAGGTAATGCACCTGATCATTACTACATAAAGTTAGCTATAGTGATTAAGAAAGATACATCATCCAGATCTGTGCTTCAAATGGGGAGCCCCGTCATAACAAAGAATTGGAGAACCACTTCTGGGAACTGGGAAGTCCTATGCAGTGCGTCCACTCTTAGGTAAGGTCTCCATCTTTGCTGTGAGAGACTCCTGCTTTTATACAGTTTAACAAACAAATCATATTTAAAAAGGGCACAAAAACATCTGGTAGATTGATTTCACTTCACTTGGGTGCATCCTGGATCTTGGCAGGATCCTGGGTGAGCCCAAGAAGTTCCTGTCTTCTAGGAAACAGCTGGCTTAGGGTCCAAAAATATATATTCTTTATCTATAGTATTCAGAGGATATTACCATGGTCATATTTAATGCTGACATGATGCTGGTTGGAAGGTTCATTCAGAAGTCAACTCCTAGGCTCACTCAGAAGTCAACTCTGGTTCGAGGCCTATGGTTAAGGCCTTTTAATTTCAACCATCAATCAAGGGGAGCCCTGAGCAGAGGCCTAGTTTTACATAACGTCCAAGGAAGATGGAAGAACAAGGCTAACATTCAGGTGCTTTTATGGAAATTTAAATAGCAGATGAAATCAAGACAACTCAGCACAAAAATGACAGTTAAGGGGTCCTGACTTTGCATGTGCTATTGCAGAAAACATTAAAGCCTTGTGTGGTTGTGCAGAACTGCATAATACAGACTTGCTTTTTAAACTTTGATCACTTTTGTAGCAGGGCAAGGGAGCATTGTGATGAGAGAGACTTGCCTGTTCCAGAAGCTTGACATCCCTGTCTGACATGCAGCCAAGAGGGCTTTAAGCGAGGTCCTCCTCCCAGACTGGGAAAGTCTGGTGCTGCAGGGGATCGTTTTGATCTCTGAACAGACATAGAACAGAACTAAGCTATCTTTTTTTGAGTATTATTCAGCCTCCTGTTATCCCACTAAGCAACAGCAAAATCTGACAATATTCCTCTCTCTCCTTGGACACCCTTGGAGAAAAGAGCAACAAGACTGGCTACCTATAGAAGCACACCCAAATCTAAGAAAGCTGCATCACTCTCTGCACCTGGTCATTCCAATGCATTCTTCAAAACAAATAGAGGATATGTCTAAAGTATTGCTAGTGATACAGCAGGCCTTCAGCTACAATATTAGATAGTGTTTTTTTGAAGCATAATAGCTCACATACAATGACTGTCTGAAAACAGACCAACTAGGCCAGTTCAGGACAAATAAACTGCTACTGCTCCTGGCACTGCACATGTAGGCTGCATTATTCCACATTTCCTCAGAACTGGAAACTCTTCCATCTCAGAACATTCTGTTTTTTTCCATAGTTTCTCTCCAGGTAAATGAATACCAAGGGACCAAGGGTTCTGTTAATCCCCTATACACAACATTCATCTCTGCTTTTTCTTCTGTGAATGAAGCCAGGAAGATATTGAGTCCAGAAAGCTCCACTGAGTGTTACAACCTTCAGGATTCCAAGTTATTCATATGTATTTCTTTTGAAGCCCAGGTCATCCATGTAATAGTTTTCTAAAAGAGCCCAGCACTGGCTCTTTGCAAGGGACAAAATGAGTCAGGGAAGTAGCAGAAGTCAGCAGAATCTTTGCAGTCAGCAGAAATATGACTGTAGATGAAAATTGCTTGAAGCAGCTCAAGCAGCCAAACAAGAAAAGGAAAAAAAGAAAGAAAAAAAAAGAGCAGAATATTTCTGGAGTCAAGATCTGTGAGTGAGCACAGAAACTGCCAGGTGCAGGGGAAAGCTGTTACAGTTCTGCACACCAGAACTAACCTAGCTCCAGCTTCCCAATGATTCACAGAAACAGACTCTACAACTCAGAGTTATAAAGCAGGTATGTTTACTCCGGCGCCGGGGTGCAAGGGGATTTCTCCACAAAGCTTGCACACCAACAGCACTTTTTACCAAAAACTTATAGAGTGTGGATATACATATTCATTGGATTATATAACACATACATACATATGCATGAGTAAGGCTGGGTTAGTTCTAGAGGCTGGTGTCAGCAGTTTATGTTATCTTTGCACCTGCACATTGCCTCCTGGTGGTCATCTTCGGGGGTCTTTGGGAGGAAGGCTCACAGTCCTCCTCACCTTGTATTTTTTCTCAGAGCATTTGCAGATTCTCTTAGCCAATTTCTTGGACAACAAGCGTGGTTCCAAACGGTTTACCACCTCTATCTTATCTAAAAGCACCAGTATATTAATTTCTACTGCCCATATATGGCTATCTATCCATTACAAAGACTAAACTAGTTAGAGCACATCTGCTTTCCAAGGATATGTCTCTTATTTTTGCTGAACATTGTAGTCCTTGGTAAGTTTCTGTGTCAACTGAGGCACGGACTCTCCATGAAGTGCAAAAGGAAAGACCCTTTATTATTACAACAGTACATACTTATGCTATGGTTAAAGCTCTTACTTCATAATTAGCAAATCAGCAATTAGACAGCTATCTACCTTTTCTCCTATCAGCACAAGACCACTCTAACATGCGCTGTGCAGACCAACCAACTTCTTGTTCATGCACTGTTCACGCGGCGATAACTTCTCACAGTTCAGTGTTGCAGCTGTCCGTTGTTTTTCCCTGCCACCTTGGCACAACTCAGCAGTTTCTTATCATTCTCCCAAGGTCTGTTTTTCATCAAAGCCTAGCTGTTTCTCAGAGGCTGTGCAAGGCTGACAGGCCAATGCCTCCCACATCTCCCCTTCTTTTGTTTTGCAGCTGCACCTGCAAGACTTGTTTCAAAGCTTTATCAATTAAGGTTTAGGCAAAGTTCAAAAAACACAGCATACTTAAAATAGCTCCACAGAAGGATAAAAACAATACAACAGTTACAGTTACTAGCTGAAAAGAGTAGGCTAATTTCACTACCAATAATTAAAGGATATGACTAAATACTACAAAAATAAACAGTAAGGAAAATACGGAATAGCACACTTACTTAATGGGATACTAATATTCACATCCGCAATTACTGGGGAACCCTGGTTGCAGTGAGGATTTGGAGTACCTTTCCTTGCAAATTGGAAATCCTACGCAATGCGTCCACCCGTAGGTGAGGCATCCAAAGTCGCTGCAAGCAGGTCCAGCCTCGTATATCTAAGTCAGCAGGCCAAAATAGCTGGCACTTTTCTTTGAGTGGAAACATCATTTCATCCTCCTGTTGGGTTCCACCCAGAGCCTGGACAACACTCAAAGGGGGAAAACCAAGGGAGTTTCTAATAAGGTTAAACACTTGGGTTCTTAATTCTTAATACTGCTAAACAAAGGAAATTGAATACACACATTCTTATAGCATTTCATCCTTATTAATAACTATATTTTGTCTAAGCTACATCTTTCACTAGTGACTAGTAAGCCTATATACCTCATTAAGGAGTTGCAATTACTGTTAGCATTTTCTCTTAAAAGAGTTGGCAACTGTAGAATGATTAAGGACAGTGTATTTTTTCCTGTTGCAGTAGCAAGCATTACCCATACATTCTGCTTAAATGATCAGTCGAAGAGACCGCAAACTGTTGGCACCGGGGCATCCACAGCACCCACAGCTGGCTCCTGAGTGTCCACCAAAAGCTGCTTCTCATGCCTCGGGTATGGTTGCACACACCTTGCCAGTAACCACCGGGGGTCGCGACCTGTGGAGACACAAACACAACCTCTTCCCCAGGTTATTAAAGGATATGGTCCTTCCCAGTTACCACTTTCTAGGTTTTTTGCTAACACTTGAGCCTTGCCCTGGACTTCTTGTTGATCTGGTATCTGCGACGAGAAGTGACGTAATATTGATGGCACCTGTGAGTCAGGGGAAATGTTTAAAAAGTTCATGACATATAACGCCTTATTTAGCCTTTCGTGAGGTGTAGATTGATACCCTCCATCTCCCCCTTTTTGTTGTTGTAATAGATGCTTTAGCGTCCATGCGTACGCTCCATAATGACCTGTCTGGTCAGTGAGTGGGGAATGCCGATGCTTGACTCCCCACTGTTGAAAAAAAGAAAAAAGAGAAACAGAAACATAAGCAGGTCCATTGTCTGTCTTAATCTGTCGTGGCACGCCCAAGGAAGCAAATGCAGCTAAAAAGTGTTTTCGCACATCACGTGCTTTTTCACCTGTATGGCAGGACCCAAACACTGCTCCAGAAAAGGTATCAACAGACACATGGACATATTTTAACGTTCCAAATGCAGTGAAGTGAGTGATGTCAGATTGCCATAATTCTAAGGAGGTGAGTCCCCGAGGGTTGACACTGCTAGCTAATGAAGAGAAGGAGTCCTTCTGACATCCAAGGCAAGTCACAATGATGTCTTTAGCTTGACACATTGATAAAGGAAACTGGTTTTGTATTGCCCTGGTGTTTTGGTGGAAAAATGCGTGTGAAAGCCACGCTTGCTCAAAGACATCACGTACCACCTGAGCCACCAGAGTCAACGCATCTGCTCGTCAATTGCCTTCAACCAAAGGTCCAGGTAGTGCAGTATGCGCTCGAATATGTACAATAAAATAAGAAGTCTTGCTATTATATAATAATTGTAAAAGGGTGTGAATTACTGAATATAACAGTGGATTATTAACGTCCTTCAAGCACAAATTTTCTATATGCTGTACAAGATTGGCAACATAAGCAGAATCAGTAACAATGTTAATTGGGGTGTCCCAGCGTTGAAATACACGTACTACTGCAGCTGGCTCAAGACCTGTGGCGATCCCGGAGATTGAGTAATGTCTGATTGCCAAATTTGTGTATGCAGGTCTTGCCATACTATGACTGACTTTCCTGTTTTTCCAGATCTATCAGTAAACACAGTCAAGGCTTGCACATCACTGCACTTTGGCATGGCATATAATAAATTTTGCTGTAATAATTTATGTGACGGGCTGTGTATTAAAAGTTGTCTGGGGTAGTCACAGATCGCTGTCTGGAATTCTAAAGACATTTGTATTAACCACTGTAACGTGTGCATAGTAACCGGAACAATGATGCACACAGGTTCCTGACCAGCAAGTAATAGTTGGCGCTGCCCAGCTTTCATGATCAGTTTGGCAAACATTTCTGGACGAGTAGTGACTGTCTTGTGCATTTGGTGTGACAAAAAAATCCATTCAATAATAACAAGAGGGTCACTAAGTGTTTCATCCCATTGAAACAGCAGAGCATAGGGCTGCCCTGGAGGGTTAAATAATACCAGTTGATACGGATGGCCGGGCACACATCGCGATGCTTGTCTTTTTGTGATGGTGTTAGCCACATGATTGAGATCTTGTTTCGCTTTCTCTGTAAGTACTCTGGGTGATGTCAGTGAAGGATCTCCTCGCAAAATATCAAACAAGCTATGCAGATCATCATTAGTTAGGCCCAACAACAGCAGTATCCAATTTATGGCTCCCAACAGTTTCTGTAAATCATATAAAGTCTTAACATCAGTTTTAAGTTTAACCTGTTGTGGGACAATGGCTTGTTCACAAATTCTCCACCCCAGGTTCCACCACGGTGATGATCACTTTACTTATTCAGGTGCTATTTGCAACCCCATTAGAGATACCGAGTCTTTGGTTAAAGCAAGAGCCTTTTCCATAATCTGCTGTGTTTCTGCTGCTATAAGGATGTCATCCATATAATGATATATAACAGCCTGGGGGACCTGCATTCTAACAGGGCTCAAAGCCTTTGCAACAAACCACTGACACATCGTGGGACTATTTTTCATGCCTTGTGGCAAAACAACACAATGGTACCATCTTGCAGGTTCACTAACATTAATACTGGGAACAGAAAAGGCAAATTTAGGTGCATCATCCAGATGCAAGGGAATGGTAAAAAAACAATCCTTTAGATCAATTATTACAAGATGCCGGTTTTGGGGAATCATTGTTGGGGAGGGCGTTCCTGGCTGTAACGTACCCATATCCTCCGTGGCATCATTAATGCGTCAGAGACCATGTAAAAGTCGCCATTTACCACTTTTCTTTAAAATAACAAACACCGGGGAGTTCCAAGGACTGGTGGTAGGTACGATATGTCTTGCACTTAATTGTTCCTGAGCTAAATCATTAAGGTGGTGCAACTTTTCCATTGGCAAGGGCCACTGATCCACCCACACTGGTGATTCTGTTTTCCAGGTTAGTTTCAGGGTGGGTTTAAGGGTGGGCTACGCTGCAGTGGCCCTTAAGACAAATTTGATCCAATTTGAGTTCCCCATTGATTCATACAGTCACGACCCCATAATGTAATAGGGGTTTCCAATATAAATGGAGGAATATTTGCTACCTGGTTTTCTGGGCTCCTTACATGAATGAGATCTTTGCTTTGAAATGTTACAGCAATTCAAGACAACAATTAACACAGAATTACTGCCTCCCGCTAGAGGAGATATTTCACCTATGACACCAAACACTGAGCACAAACAAACAGGCAGCACCAGTGACCCAGCGGGCGGACACTAGGGCTCTCTGTACTAAGGAATGTTCACTCGTCCTGCACTACCCCCCCACTGGTACAGAGTCTGCCCTGCGCTTTGTTCCTCTCCGAGCGCTTCCCTCACAGGATAACGGAACTGCGGGTCAGAGAACTCCGCACTCCACAGCTGCAGCTGGGCTGCGTCTCACACATGCAAAACAATCACACAACCACACAAAGGGGCCCCTTACACTTATTACTCACACAACATAAAATGACAAATACTAAAAACATCAAAACACCAATTATAACAATTGCTAAATCATAAAAGTCATAAATCAAAACCAAAACCATAAATCATATACCATGAGCCGTTTGCCGTTTATCATTTACCACAGATCCACACCTGATCAATACCGACTAAATTATTATAAACGGTACCAGATTTTACATTTGATGGTAGCAATGGCAATGCTACACCACTCACACAAATCACACCACTCCCGTACCCCCGTACTAGGAGTACCCAAGTCGACCCAGGATTCCAGTGTGGTCAGAATGTCGAAACCACCCTGTCACCCACGGGCCTTCTACTACTTGGGGACTCGAACCCCAACCCCAGGGGCAAGCACAAAGGCTCTTTACCTTGCGTAGGACATCTCCTCATGACTTACAGGTCTCCCCTTTCTCCAACATACCTGATCCGCCGATAGATGGTCCTTGTCTGCCCCTGCTGAGATCAGGAGAGTGAGGGAGGTTCTCTGAGAAAGAAACCTCGGGGCATGCCTAGAACGTCCCCCTCTCAGCTGGTCCTGCAGCCAGACAGAGAGGGTCCCATCTGGGTGCCAACTGATTTGAGGAAACAGACTCTACAACTCAGAGAGAGTTATAAAGCAGGTATGTTTACTCCGGTGCCGGGGTGCAAGGGGATTTCTCCACAAAGCTTGCACACCAACAGCACTTTTAACCAAAAAACTTATAGAGTGTGGATATACATATTCATTGGATTACATAACACAAACATACATATGCATGAGTAAGGCTGGGTTAGTTCAAAAGGCTGGTGTCAGCAGTTTACGTTATCTTTGCACCTGCACATTGCCTCCTGGTGGTCATCTCCAGGGGTCTTTTGGAGGAAGGCTCACAGTCCTCCTCACCTTGTACTTTTCCTTGGAGCACGCACAGATTCTCTTAGCCAATTTTTCTTAGCCAAAAGCCAAAGCCAATAGCAAGAGTTGTTCCAGCTGGTTTACCACCTCTATCTTATCTAAAAGCATCAGTATATTAATTTCTACTGCCCATATATGGCTATCTATCCATTACCAAGACTAAACTAGTTAGAGCATATCTGCTTTCCAAGGACATGTCTCTTATTTTTGCCAAACTTAGTAACTGAAACGAAGAAATTCACTCAACAGTCAGAATCCAATAGAACTGTTAAGCAGGTATTCTGTATTGGCAGCGCTGGGGTTGCCCTGGGGATTCTCCACCATAAGGGCTCCCAAGAACTAGCAAGGGACATCGGTTTACATACACACAAATCATACATATTCATTAGATTTCCTGGAAAGGGGTGTCTTATGATAATGAATTCCCGGAATTCATTTACATAGTCCGAGCATGCGTGGTAAAAATAGAGTGACGGTCTTTGGTGGTCGAGGGAAGAAGTATGTGGTCTTCTTCATGGTGTCTGCTCTTTCCAGAGTATGCCTGTGAGGTAAAGTCCAGGTGTCTTCTTCCTAAATCGGTGAGATCACCCTCCCTAGCTTGTATCTCTGTGTCCTTTTGTTCAAGTTTCCCTCATCTTAATTTGCCCAAGTGCCCATTAAGGGCTTTGAGTCTGCTATCAGTGAGTTATATAGGGAGCCTTTTACTTTTGTCTAGACAGACAAAGAGGCCTAGGGAAAACAGTTGAAGAGTCCTTGGGAAACAAACACAAGCAAAACTTTCATTTGTCACAGTTTAGACTTAATCGGAAATTCATTGGTTCGAGCCCTTTCATAATTCTTGGTAAGTTTCCACAGAAAACTGCTTTGTTTTGATGAACACAACAGTCCTTGGTAAGCTTCCACAGAACAGTCAGGGCAAGCAGGATTATTAAGCAATATTCAGAAATAATTATAAGTTGCTATAAGTAAATAAGTTGCAAAGTAGGTGATCATTTCCTTGTATCAACTGAGAAGTAGCTTGAATCCTTCCAATCAGGATCAGGTGCTGAAAGGCTTTTTTCTTTATAACCCAGTCTCGTGAATGAAAGTATTAACACAGTAATGATTTAGCAGCAAATCAAGATTTATTAATGGCTATCAGTACTTAATCATTAATCAGTTTAAAGATTTACAAAATAATTCAGTGAAATATGTTATGATTAAAATAGTGACTTAACTACAGATTCGAAGATGACAAGATTCACACTAACACTATACGGTACCTTAAATCTGTACATTTATACATGCACATTCAGCATTACAAAACATTCAAACACACAGACAGACAAAAGTATTTGGATCCAGCAAAGTGTGTATGTCCCCACACTTGTGAAAATAACTGTGAATACCCAAACACATCGTTAAGCAGAGAGAGAGTGGGTGAAAGAGAAACTAGCTCATGTAAAAATTTTCCTCTTCTTGTGTTTAGAGTGAATACTCACAATGCATCTGCATTCCTCAGCGGGTGATAATTGAGCATGTCAACTTCACCCTGGCCTTCCAACAGCTCTATCAATGGACTGTAACTCGAGGAGAGACATCCCAACTCAGGGGAGATGCTGGTCACAGGCCCACTGCAATCCAGGAAAGCTCAAAGGATCTTACTTGGGGCCAATGTTTATAGGGTTCAAGATAACTGACTTTTGTCAGATACCTATCACTTCAGCCTAGCTTGGACAGTAAAGTATTCTGGTGTCTTCTGCCCTTTGAAAGAACTTGATGGGAGTGCAATTCAGTTGTTGTTCTCCCTCAGTCACATCCCAGGTGCAAGTGTACCAGGCCATTAGGAGGCGATAGGCTGTTATAACTGTTCCCAAGTGACAGGGAGGTTAGAGCCAGGCTGTCAAAAGGGTGCCTTAACGCTCTGCTCTGATAACAGCCATTAGCAGTATTTACCTTCCCAGGTTGGTATGTGGCCCAGGAACTGGGGAGGAATTGCACCACCACACCCAGTTGGTTTACAGAATGAAACAAACAGGCAAACATCTGCTTCAAAATACATCTTCTGAACATTGCTGCTTCTGTGCAGCATTATCATGCCAACAAATATGGGACTGGATGAACAGTCCCAATCAAGCTTTGCAAAGTATATTGATAAGAGCTGTTACATTGCTGGATGAATGTTTGAACGAAACCCACATTTTGTGGTTAAGTTTATTTGAAAAAAACAACCTAAAAAGTATGCATTTTATTTGGAGGTCTTCCTTGTAGTTATATCTGATATATTATGATCTTTTAATAGTCTAAATTCTGTGGTTTGGGAGATCCAGCTTCAAATCACAGCTCTGCTACAGATGGCATTGTGTGACCTTGAGAAAGTCCACTTAACCTCTTTTCTTCATCTGTAAAACAGAAACAGCATTTCTGTCCTTCTTCAGTAGAGGAAGATAAGCAAAAATATTCCAATTATCTCTATAGACAACTACAATCATGATGGGGAACTAAAGTAGAAAGCAAGAAACAGCAGTTACTTGATCTTACCATATTAAATTACAGATATACAGATATGTATATAAGTGTATAGATTAAGTAACGTGTATATTTTTAATGTGGGTTTTTGGTTTTTTGGGTGGTTTTTTTTTTTTTTCAGGGATAGGATTGTGAATGGCTCTCCATGGTAAAGGTATCTTCAAAGGGATAGTTCTAATACATGTTTATCAGCAACTGACGTGCAATATCATAGTCCCAGTACAAGTTTCACCTTCTAGCATTCTGCACAGGCCATTCAACAGCCATACGTTATTGCTTCATGACAGAAGTCATGTAAAAAATATCTGAACAAGTTTTTAACTCAAGATGTTTGAAAGATGGCTGCTAATAGTCAAAATACAAGCATATACATGTATGATCTCAGTTGCTGAATAGAGCCCAAAATCTAGTAACAAAGAGTCACTAATGGAAAACAAGCAGCAATTCATTAAGAGAAAAAAAGAAGAACTATCTTCTGCGGAGGTAAACAATTCAAATTTGCAGGAATAGCACATGAGTCTCAATATAGCAGAAGATATGATAATTTTCAAACAGGAAAGCTACCAGCTTGTTTTTTTTCCTGGTTTGTTCACAGAAGAAGGAACTGGGTTTTTTTTAAAAAAAAAAAAAAAGAAATACACATGGATTAGGTCCCTAGTTCTCTCCTGGGTTTTTTTTATTTCTCTGCAACTTTTAAGGGCCCTGCCACAATCTACGAGCTTAGGCAAGCACAGCAATGACATCCAAACTCATAACACATGGATAGCCTCTTTCTCCCACAGGCTCACCATCCATCCTAATACAACCTGCCCATTTCCAAATGCAGACTTCCTGGGAGTGGTTTCTCACCCAGTTCTTGGAATACTCCTGCTGTTGGCAACTGAAAAGACATGTATTTTTAGTCATGTATGTCACCCAAGGTTTGTTATTTATGTTTGCAAAATGCTCTGCAGAATTTTGTACTTTTGAATAATGCAGGGATTTTCCATGTGACATTGTTCATGTTTTGTATGAAAAGCTGCTGAATGATTGAAAAAATTCATTAATAAAAGATTGAATAACTCCCTGTGAACTACAGGCATCCTTCTCTGATTTAGCCCTCTTTGTAGAAAGACAGTAAGGCGCTTGTAAGTCTTGGGGAAATATATAATTTGCAGTTGACTTGAACAGGATCTGAAGGATGGATGAGGTAACTCTATGACCATATATGGACACTAGAAACCTAAAGTTCACTAACGGACAGTGTGAGGAAGGCCATGTGGACCACTAAGGAGAGGAGAAGACCCTCACTCTATTTTTATTACCTATGCTCAGACTATGTAAATGAATTCTGAGAATCCATTAGCATAAGACTGTCTTTTCTAAGAAATCTAATGCATACGTATGCTTTTTGTGTATATTAGAGAATTTTGTTAGTAAGTGCGGCACTTGTGGTGAAGCGATCCCCAGTGCTGCCCAGCGCTGCGAATAAAGAATACCTGCTGAACAGTTATACTCAATTCTGACTGTTGAGTGAAGCTCTTTGTTTCACTGGCATCTTCTTGGACACTTCTTTTTTAGGTTCCAGCTATTAGGGATGTACTCAGGGAGTTTTTCAGACTGTCCAAGGTCTGTCTTATCTTTACTAGGCAAGGAGTTAAAGGTTTCAAAACATCTTACAAGTGGGTAATGAGTACAGAGGGTAGTTAGGAAAAAGTATAAATGAAATTACATACATTGCAGTAAAATACGGGAAAAATAAAAGCTAGTAAAACACAAGTGATGGTTAATGTTAAAACTAAATGTCCTACTTTACAGGTCCCAGTACATTAGCAATTTCAAGTATACTTGTAGCAAATTCCCTTCACTACAAAAAAAAAAAAAAAAGAGTAGATCATTGAAACAGTGCACTGTCATGATCCATGTTTGGGAGTCTGTCAATCCAGCATTTGATGTCAGGGATAAGTAGGACTCCTCTGCTCTCATGAGGACTTGGGGTCCTTCAGGCCAGGCCTGGAATGTGGTATCAATCTGAACATAAGACTGCACAAGCCAGCAGCTTGGAAACAGATGGGAACATATCAGGTTGGAAGGCATTATATGCCTGAAAAAGTGGCCTGAAAATTAAAGTGTGTTTACTTTTCACCACTGTGACAGAGATCAGGAAAAAACACACTTGCCCTGATGGGTCCATGCCAGGCCTCAGAAAGGCAGTATGAGCTTTCTTTCACAGGCACTTCCATACTGTAGGAGTCAGAGATGAACTCAGAAGTCAAGTACCCTTGAGACACTACACTGAGCAGACTGCAAGAAGTCACAAGCCCCATAGTTACATGGAGCCTTCCACAACCAAGATAACTAATTCCATACAATGAGGTGGTTACATTTAGTGGCAACAATAGCACTGCTGCAGCTACAGAGATTCATCATGGCATAGGTCAGGCTGCCTGATAGTGGCACAATCTGAACTGCTCTCATATAGGTAACCTGCAAAGCCCCTCTGACAAATTATCCCTTAATCAGAGATAAAATGGTTGAGAAAGGCACAGCAGAACACCAGCCCTTATTGTTGAGGAGCAATGCATCTGCAGCAGTTTTGGTACTCCCTTCTAGGTCTATTGAACTAGATACACATAATACACATAAGAAGGCAGATTCAGAGACAAAAATACATTTTAAAGTAATATAAGAAAACAAAATAACATAAAAACCAAAGAAAAACTTATTTAATCAGAGGGTGATCAAACTCTGAAACAGGTTGCCCAGAGAGGTTGTGAAGTCTCTGTCTTTGAAGAGGCTCAGAAGTGAACTGGACACAGCCCTGAGCAACCTGCTTTAGTTGACCCTTATTTTAGCAGAAGGGTTAGACTAGGCAATGCCTAGAAGTGCCTTGCAACCTGAACTGTTCTGTGATTCTGTGAAACAAGCATGTTTTATTGTCACAAGCCAAGGTGGAGAAGATCTTAGGCACAACTTTCAATCTGCAACATTCTACAGATTTTACACAACTCTGAAATCATTATGGAGCTATGCAGGTGCTAATTTACCAAAGGGGACTGTGCAGTTCTCATAGCAACTCAAGGTCAAGAAAGGACAAGGACAGCTTTAAATCTGCTCAGAGGTTATCTTCTCTGTCTTAAATCCCAGGTGGTGATTCCCTGCCACAAGAATCACTACTTCATGCATTTTCTTTAAATACTGAATTTAAGATAAGATTTTGTGCTGTCACAAAGACTGTTTTCAGATCATTCTGGCTACCTTGGACAAGAGCCTAATCTCAGTAACTTGAATAGTGGCCAGGAAGACATAATTTTCTACTGAGAGTTCATCTAGGACATTCTTCTGCTGGCTAGCACTGACCTACTCCTGTCTCTCCTGTACTCTGTGATTGATCCATTTAGCATTCAGTACCTGTAATCTGTGTGCTCTTACTGCAGCATTGAAAGGGTTTCCCTGGATTTACTTTCCTGTAATTCTATGCCCAGAGGCACTTTGATTCGTGCCTGGTACTGTGCAAAATGAGTCACTCTCCTCTTTTAAGAATTCCATTACCAACAAGCAGTGATTCATCACAACCAGATTAGCAATGTTGAGGTTTTGTGACTCTGGCCATTTCTCAAGGTTCATCCTCTGAATACCTGAAATTCTGCATGCTCATAAAGGGTGTGGATTTGAAAAAGAGTGCTTGTATCCACTGAACCAGTGGCTTTTACTTTGCAGTGAGCATGCATTTGCACTCTCCTTTGTGCTACCCAGTTCCTCATAAACACACTTGAACTAATGGTTTCCCAGGACAGACATAAACATCTGGCAGACAGCTTGTGGAACTCTTTGGAATGGCAAAACTGAAAAGCAGTGGGAAGGTAATTTCTTTCTGCAGTATAGCTTTCTGGTAAATTTGGTACACTGATAATCCTGGAAAAAAATATTTGTTATATTGGAAGGTGTTCCAAAGGCAATTTTTAAATCTTGCCTTTCAAGATCAAAGTTGTCAACTTCACTACTTGCTTTTGGTGCCCTCAAAATATCAGTAAAACATTTCATGCCACGCTACTGCAGCAAATGTAGCATAAACAATTTGGACTTCAAGGGGAACAAGTAAGATAACCAGAAGCGAGGCCCAAGGCAAGGACACTGCAGTAGTCCTCATTAGTTGCAGAGCTAGGACCACATATGTGAACAGATGGAGTACTGTGTGTCTGGTATCAGCAGGACAGAAGATGGAATGGACCTCACCAGATCTCCCTCCTGACAGGCACTGTGTGAGAGAAGAGAGCATGAAGCTTTCAGTAAACATCGCTTCATTCATGTTCCTCCTCAGCAGCTAATAGCTGTCATCGAAAGAAAACGGCTCTTCATCTGAAACAGCACTTGACTCTCTTTAGCTCCAAATCCTTATTCTGTGCCACAGTAATAAATCTGCTGAGCAGAGTTTTCAGAGGTCATTTGGTAACCAGCTGCGTGTTGCACCGCCCCCGCCCCCTCCCCCCCCCCCCCCCCCCGAGTGAGTCTAAGTGGCAGGTTTCCCCAAAGCAGCCCCAGCTTTTGACTGGTTGCTGACACAGGGCACTGAAGTAATTAATGCAAAGTGACCTTTAGCGTTGTTAGAAGCAGAGTATCAAGGCACACAGAGCTTGAAAAGAAATGTATGGACTGCTTTTATTTCCACGAGTAATATAGTTATGGACTACTGGATGGTGTTTAATATTATTTTTTTGTTAATTACCTCATATTGGGCAGAAACTATAAGCAGAGGCACCCAGATCATTTTGGAATGGACTTGCATGAGTTAAGATATGAAATGTGACTTTCTTAATGCTCTCCAGATCCAAGACTTAAGTCTTAAGCCCTTAATAGTTTCTTAGCGCTGAGGACTCCTGAACTAATGCTGCTAGCAACAGTGAATATCTAAACATGTCAGAATGGCATAAAGAGTCTATCCACCTTTTTTTTTTTAAAGAAAAACAGATTAAAGAATGATAAAAATAACATCATTTTCCCAACAAGCATACAAAATGAGAATTTTGTTCTGGCTTCATTTCTAAATGGAGATCCCCAGCAAGACCAAAGAGCAAAAGAAAGCAGACCTTTACTGTATTCCCCTTCTTCAATGCAAAAGAGCATCTAGGCTAAATTTTCTCATCATAGCCCTCTTGTAACTGATTTGTTATTAATTTGAGCTTATTTTATGGATTTTTGGTGAGCTTGATTTAAATAAGGAATAATTAGGCCTAATTAATTAAATGGAATTTTTCAGGAGTATTGGTTTTATAATAGTTAGAAAAAGATGGCTCTGTAATATTTTAAGTAGCCATAGAAATATTGTATTTAGTTTAGAGTAAGCATACAACCAGTCATGCTGCTACAAAGTCCTTTATAAAGTCCCAGGCTAAGGCTGCATATGCTGGTAATAATCATTAACCAGATTTCTATTCAAAGAATAAGATTCATGACCAGGTACTATTGTTAGGCTGTTCCATAAGGACAATTTATTGCCCTGTTGACCAGGATGTTCTAAAGGATACATTGTGAAGGGATCTTGAAGCATGTTAGAATTGTAATGTGAGCCAAAGTCCTTGAGACAAGGACACTGGAGGGTCTGTCTTTTGAGATGGTTGTCTGTGGTGGTCGCACAAGCAGCCCGTCGACTCAATTTAAAAACAAAATGTGCATGACTGGAAAGGGGTGGGATTAAGAAAATGAATTACGAGAATTGATATGACTATGTATGAGAATCTGTTTACTATGCATCATTATATCCTACATAATCAGCATGCTACACGAGTTAGGTGTGTGTTATTGGTGAGACAACTCCCCTACACACCCGCCTGTTAATAAAGCAGTGTCTGCTTATCTACATCACATTAGTGTCGATAAGTTCTTTTATCCCATTTGGTGACACTCATTTTGATAAATTGTCTTTGTAAACTGTTCAATCTGCTGTCTAAAATCACTCTTCTTATTATATTAAGATGATGGGAAAACCAAATTAAAATCCTTCTCCAATTTCATCTTTTTGCTGAATAGCTTCCTGCCATTATGCAAGTTTGTCTTGCCCACAAATTAAGCAATGTTTTTGGGGTCATTTGTCTGCTTTAATCATTGTGGTTGAACAGAGCATAACTCCCAGCACTATCTGATTTCTCCTCCAAAGGAAAGAGAGCAGTGATTAGAGATCAAAACACTAGAAATATTTGCACATGAACTCTAGTCTAAGTGCTGTCAGTGGTGGAAGTTCATAGAGCTAAGTACAAAATAACAAGTTCTGAAAAACCTAGACAATAATTGTTCTATCTTCCTTTTCAGTAAAAAAAAAATCCCACACCATAATTTAGGGGCTGTAAGTGTTTTCTTATTAATGAAAGTGACTGAATTAAATTAGGGTCGTATTAGGGTTGAACCACATCAGCTGCAGCATCCTAGAAGAGACCTTAAACCATCTGTGTCAGATACAAGGAGCATCCAACCTCACTAAGCAATGCTGCTTGTTTGCTTACCGTTATCTTTCACTCCACACAGGCAGTACATCTCTCTAGTACCCTGAGGCCCCATCATCACCAAGAACCAGCCAAGGTGAAACTGGAAAAGAGATATTTTTCTTTCCATATGTTAAAATGTAAATCATTAAGACTTACAGAGTCCCTGTCAGAATTAAAGTTGCTTGATAATTTTAAAGTTGCAACCAAACAACAGTATCTTTGTATTTTCTCAGTCATTGCTGGTACAATTCTTATTTCTCTAGCTTGCACAAAATTTAAGTTTTGAACAGGATCCCACAGAATGAAAGAACATATCCTGTCCCCAGAACCTTACAATAAGATGATACAAACCGGCTATGAATAGTGGCAGTCAAGTAATGCAGAAGAAAACACAGATTTCCATGACAGATGGCTTAAAAAACACCTGTAGTTTAATCCAGAAATTAAGTTTTGCATGCAGTTTAGCAAAGGTGAACATTCAAGTAAAGCTGTTCAAAGGAAAATTGAGAAAGATTTAAAGACACTGTCAAGGTATCATATCTCCATCTTAGTGCAAAAGCAGACAGGAGAGAACTGGTGGCTAGACTGAAAAATCTATCTATGCAGGCTGGTGCAGTTTATGAAATGGAGGCCAACATCCACCTTTCAGTATTTAATAGATAGGAATATGCTTTGATAGGCCTTGATAAGTGTGTAAATACTCAATATTTACACTACAGAGAAAGGGCATTTACCAGCTTAATGCAGGCTGTGTCAACTATCATGCAGTAACAGGGTCAGAGCTCGTCACTACCTGAGTTTTATCCACTTGACAACTGAGATTTTTAATTGCATAAACCTCATTTTGCATTAACATGTAAACCCTGAAAGAATTGAACTCTGTTAGTAAATTTATATGCTCAGCAAGAGAAACAACTGTGTTAAAAATAGTTTGAGAGAGCTGGCTTCATCCAGGCTGCCAGAGTTTTAAGAAAGCAGAGCTGAAGGCCAATCTATTAAGTCTTCAGTGACAGCAAATGGGATTAAAATCATACAGCTAATGTTAGTAGGGTCAAGTCACAGTGTGACATGTAATTGAAAAATGTGTTGGTGAATCTGGTAGTGATTTTAAGGCCCTTGAGAGCCCTTAAAGTATTTGTGTTAGATAAACCTGGTGCATGTACACCTGCCATTACATAATTGTTCCATGTCCAAAGACTAATGATCACATGCGATATCATGTGTTACAAACCGTTGTTCACCTGTACCTCTGGAACACTCACTCATGCCTCACAAAAATATACGCTTTTATATAGGTTTGAGATAATTCACTCATTAGTTTCCAGGGCATAATAAATGGCAAACACCAGGTGACTAGAGATCTCTTCTTAATTCATGATTATCCACTATCCAAAAGATTACTATGGGAATTTGAGCTTGTTTCTGCCAGGCAGGAGGGTGCGATATCTAGACCATAGTAGCTTTACCATGGCCTTTCCTGGGAAAAGTAGAACTTGCTCTCAGATATCATGCTTGTTGTTCCCCAACAGCTCTTGTTCTATTTATACAAACTGAATGGGGTACTACATGTATTCCTTGGTGAGTTTCTCAACTTTTTTGAATTTAAGAGAAAATGATGACATAACTGTAGGTCTACAAATAACTTGTATCTTTCAAATTGTCAGTTTTAGAGATTAAGAATTTTCCTCCAATGGCAGGTGCTTGTTAATAATTGAAAAAGCTGTACTACGGGATTTTTTATTGCCAGTATTATTTCTGACTTCACTTTCATTTTCTCTTACAGGTCCTCTGGTTTTCTTCTGAGTCTCTTATCTTGCTTCCTTTTTTAATGATACTTTTGAAAAAAAGAGACCTGCTCTATGGAATCTGGAGATTATTAATTATGATTTATTCTCTTTGTCATAGATCACCAGGTGGTGTCACGACAGCAGAGAGTCATGGTAAATTTCACTAAAATATCTTTATATTTCTATCTCCTATTCCAGAAATACGGTATTCTTATAGTCA
Source organism: Strix uralensis (assembly GCF_047716275.1). Taxonomy (NCBI): domain Eukaryota; kingdom Metazoa; phylum Chordata; class Aves; order Strigiformes; family Strigidae; genus Strix; species Strix uralensis. The sequence goes on from NC_134012.1 coordinate 64,766,519, forward strand.
ATTGTTCTGTCATATTAATTAATTTCAACAATTTTATTGGAGAACAGGAAGCTGAATAGCCAAAGGAAGGAACTAATTTAATTACTATAACTTGGATTGATTCAGGTGTTTTCAGCCAAACCAGCTCAAATTTAACAGTGAAATTCACTCTGTTGTCATCGGTTATTTCTTCTAAATGATCATAAATGACTGGTAATTTGTTCAGGTTCACTAAAGGATGGTTCCTCTCTAATAAAGGGTAGCAATTAAAAAAGGCTGAAAAGACAATAATTTTTGCAGTTTAGTGATAAAATTATAGCCTGCTACCAGGGCATGGATTTAGATGTGTTATAGAACATGTTACAGAAAACTGTCAACAAGACAGCATGGTTTTGACTCCTCTTGAAAACCTTTAAAACATTATGACAGTGCAACATTGAACAGCTTGCTCTGGCCAGATTACTTAAGGCACAAAACTCTGGAAATACAACTATGCTCATGCAACACAACTAACTAGGCAAGACTGGCATATCTGAATGTTAAAGCATGCAGAACTCATTATATGAGCTGGCCAGTGCTCTTAAAAGGTTTTTAGCAGTGCTTACTTCTCCTCTGCAGATCTGTGGGCACCTTTTCCATTTTACACTACTATGATAGAGAATGGACTGCCATGAGTCAGGCACACTTACTGAGGGGCTCTGCACTGCAGATGGGCTCACAAAACTCAAAAAACAGCAACAGAGGCAGCACAGACATCCTAAAAAAAGATACTGAGCCCCAGGAGGCAACAGGTATATACCTTTTCTCCTGGCTGACTGGACATTTCACATGGAGTAGAGACCTAGACTGCTACTCTGCCCCTGGCCCCCACTGAAAAGACTTCCCAAGTGAAAGAAAAAACCTCCTGTCTGACTTCATTTCAGCATCTCTTTTTCTTTCAAGCAGATTTACCCAACCCTGACTGGAATATGGCAGAGTCTCCTTAATACTTTGGGACACCACACTGTAAAGTCAACACATTTGCCTAGTGTTAGATCAAGTTAGATCTTGTTTTACACCATTCCCAGGTCTCTTATATCTCCTCCAGAATATCCTAGCCCTCTGTAAAGGAGGATTTCCCTAGAACTTCTGACGTTGCCACCCAACCAGGAAACTCAAAGATGGTTAGAGTGAGATGAGCAGAAAGTCCTAGAAACTGAAGAAGGAAGAATAAAGGCCTACATCCTGAAGCAGAACTGAAGATCTATCATGTTTCAGCTTGGTAAATACAATCCATCCTCCCCTTGGAAAGAGGTAATCATTACATGGGATTTCCAAGTCTTCTCACCCTACCTGCAAGCTCCCTTCTCAGTAAAACAGTGGTTCTGTCTTCATCCTTAATTCCACCCAAAGTCAACATACCAAAGGCTAAGAAGAATTGTGTACACAAGAGGGAAAAGAGTGAAAGACTCTTGACTCATGGATCCTGGCTCAAAACTGGTAATCACAGCATCAAACCTAACTACCACACGAAACCAACTCTTTCAGGAGTGCAACCAGGACGGCTGAGAACTGCAAAAATGATGTTTCTCTGCACTGAGGCTAGACAGAACTGTCCTGGTTTAACCAGGATAGGGTTAAGTTTCCCCAGCAGTGGGGGGGAGCTCTAGCCGGGTTATTCAGATACCATGCGGACGTCACATCCTGGCAGGTCACATTTTCCTGGCGAGGAGCGCGGTACACTCGTGGTTTTGTACATCGTGCTTCAAACTGCTGTATTTGGTAGCTATTTTGCTCTGTTCATTGCTATCACTATTACTGTTATTGTTATTGCTGTTGTTTGTTGTGTTGCTATTGCATTGTTGTATTAAACCTTTCCTTATTTCAGTCTTGGGGCTTTGTATTTCACTCCCTTTGTGGGGGAGGGGTAGCGGCCGCGTGGTCTCAGACCCCGGCGGGGGCTAAACCACCACAAGAACTCACCAAAAAGGGAAGCTATGCTGCAGGGAGTTGTGACTGACCAATAAACCTGTATAATGGAAGAAGGCTCAGAGAATGGAAGTTGGCACACAGGTGATGTACTTATGAAGCTCAGAGAATAACGTGGGGTATGGTTGACCACAGCTGTTGCAAAGAAAGTTGACTTTATCTCAACACAAAGCAAACTTGAGGGTGGCCTTTGTTTTAGATAAACAGCTGTCACCAGAATAAAAACTGAAAAACTAACAAAAGAATTTCAAAAAGCGCAACGGGCTTCAGCTGGCTTCAACCCAAGTAGGACTTCCTGGTGAGACCGGGGACACCCAGCTTGTAGACTGGTAATGAGAATCACATTGGTATTGTGATAGAACTATGTATTGCAATTAATACATTTTTCTAAGTGTAACTTACATTTATATTGTGTTTTCAGTATATTTTGTATCACTGATAAATAATTATCATAACATCATAAATAACTTAATAATCAACATAACTATCTTCAAATAAGTAAATTTGATGTTAAATATTACACCCTCCATGTGTGGACTATCTAAACGAACTTGGTCAGATTGTACAGGACTCTGACATTAACCTAAGTCATAGTCAATGTATCCAGAGAACTGAGATTCCAGACACAAAGGGCAGAAGAGTGGAAAGAAAAAAAAACTTTCCTCAAGGTGTTTAAAAAGGAAATAAGATGCTAAACGAAAAAAATTACCCTCTTAATCATCTGCCTGCTAACAAACAGGCAGAAAACAAGGACAGATAGAATGATACTGTAAAACCAAGCAAACAGACAGAAGTGGTCACTAAGGCAAAACAGGCGGAAAATGAAATAATGTATTCTTGTATCTTTCAGATTTCTGATGTTATTTTCAGAGGAGATAACCATTTTTCCTTGCTGTTCAAGACATTAATTTAAACTTAAGTCTAGCATGAACTGTTTTCCTAGCACTAGGGAAAGAATTTACACAAGAAAGTTGGGAAAGAAAAATGGTTTTACAGATTTCACCAGGGTTAAATTTTTACATGAGCAAGTCAATAAGCAGAATTCATTTTAGAGAACCATTTTCCTTGGATGGGTGGTTAGCAGGCCATATAGTGTGGACATCTCAACAAAAAATTGTATTCTGTTTGCTTGATGTAATCGTGGAACAAAATACACTGAAGAAAAATTTGCAATATCGTAAGAAGCAGAGGGAATGCATCTGCACAAATTGATAAACAACAGCAGCATCCATAGCTGTTCTGCCAGTAAATAGAAAGCATGTGTCACTTTAAACAGTGAAATAGCATAACCTTGTGATCTGGGACTGAAATACAGAAAAGGAAACAACCAAAGCTGAGGGCTGAGGGCTGAGGACTTTGCAACAGGAAATTGGAAGAAGGGAATGGTATCTACATAGGTAATATAGAAATGTAATCAAAAGAGATGTGAAAGGTAGAATGAATACTAAGAGAAGAGCAAAGCCTCAAGAAGAACACAGGTATTGACCATTTTCTTGCTGCCAGATAGGGGTCATTTAGGCCAGACTTTCATCCATGGACTCACAATTAGATGCAGTACAATGAAGATCCAGGACATTCAACTTGGGAAATGGGCAATGTGACTTTCACAGTTCCTCCCTGCCCTGTTTCTTCACCAGACTAATCTCAGACAGAGATCAGGAGGGAACTTCCAGGGGAAAGGCTCCAAAGACAGCCTTAAGTGTTACCGAAACTAGCAGCTGGGATTATGGGAGCCAGTCCATGGCTCTCTCATCCTCTCTGACCCATAGCAACAAGAAGAACAGTGCTTTGACACATGTAGATCCCTTCCACTAATGGATCACTGACACAGTAGTCGTTCCTCATTCCTCCATTCTTCTTGCAGGCACCACATATACACCAGAAATAGCAGGGGAAAGCGCTGAATGGCAACATGTTGGTGGACGGGCAGACAAGGAGGTCCAGTTCTGCAGAGGACACAAGAATACAGCCACACTGTCACTGCTGGCAGAAGGATTAAAGGAAATATGTTTGAAGTGTGTGTGCATGGCTGGTAGCCCCTGTCCTAGGCAGAAATGCTGGTTCACAGTTACTATAGATGCCCTGGACCCAGTGTCATGCCCAGCTCCTTGTTTCACGTGACTGCAATTAGCCATGGAAGCAGGTGTGTCTGCATTTTCCTCCTGCACAGTGGCAAAGCACAACAGGACATTTCTACCCTAGTGAGGAGAAGTTCTGAGGCTGATCAACAGATGACATTGCTTGTCTCCTGTTTAGAGTACAAGCAGGAGGCTTGTCATCCCAAAATCCTGCAACATGGTTTCAGCTTGCAGGAATGTCACTCAGATTTGCTGAACATGTAGTTGAAACAGACAAAGAGCCAAAAAATGAAAATAATATGGCAACTTGCAGATCTTTTGCATCAGAGCCATGCTTTTGCCTGGCCTTAATGCAATCGTATGACCTTGATTTTGAACACAGAGGATAATTCTCAAACAGGTGCCCAGTCTTGTCAGGGTTATTGCATAATCATCTTCTGATGGACACACACAAATGGGGACCCTACAGCACTTATGAAAGCTTCAGTGACTTTGCTTGCCATGATAAAATTCTGCAGCCCAGCCAGCCTTCAGTATGATTACCTACAAACTTGACACTGAGAGATATCCCATGAGTCACAGTGCTGGAAAGAACCACCTGCTACAGATCACATTATCTCTCAATGAATTAAATGCACCAGGCAGACAGGAGTGATAATCCTGCTGGGGAGAGTTAATGACTGCTGAAAAGAGAGGGAATCTCATCCAGGATCACAGAGCCTGCTTAAGTGCAAGTCAGCTTGGCTTTGTAAAAGTCAGCTTCTGTTTTGCTGATTAAGGATATCAATTAAACTCAGACACCAGAGTGAAAAGAGCAGGCATATTTTACTGGTGTTAACTAAATAATGTAACAGAGTAATACAGAAAACATGCAGTAAGAAAAGACAGAATGATGGACTTAAAGCAAACAAATAGGAAAATACAGGGCAATACATTAAATCATTACTGCATGAGAGAGAGAATAGTGATTAAGAAAGATACATCACCACTTGCATATGTTACCATCATCCAGGTCCATAGATGCTGGGGAGCCCCGGTTACAGCGAGGATTTGGAGAGCCTTTCCTGGCAAGTAGGAAGTTCTATGAGATACATCCATCCGTAGGTGAGGCATCCAAAGATGCTGCAAGCGGGTCCAGCCTTATATACCAAAAATCAGCAAGCTGGAATACCTTGCACCTTTGTTTTGAGCAGAAACATCTGGTTTCATCCTCCCAAACCTTGGCCAGGGCTTGGGGGGGAGAACCAAGGGAGTTTCTAACAAGGCTGAATACTTGGGTTCTCAGCCTTGAACAAGGCTAAACAAGGGAAGTTGGATACATTCTCTCAGCATTTCATCCTCACTAGTGATTATATTCTGTCTAAGATGCACCTTTCACTAGTGAGCATACATACTTCGTTAATGATTACATACTGAGTTAGCAGCTTTGGCTCAGGGCCTGTTGTTCAGGCTTCAATACTTCAACACTTTAGCACTTTTTAGATCAGCATAGGTGGTTTGTTATAACCTAGCACAATACTTACCAGTTATAATATATACAGGATTCATCTATAGGTCAACTCTGGCTTGGGCCGGTTGTCCAAACCTTAGCACTTCATCTTCCATTGGTGAGCTTCTCTGCTTGCAATAACTGCAAAGCTCTGAGTCTACCCTAAGTTTAGGGAAGTTGCTTGGAGAGGGGTTTTTGATTGTTTATAAGATATATTAGGAAGAGACAGCTTTTGAATTTCTACCTTTACTACTTGGCTTTCTTACTCATGATTTATTGTGTAATAAGACACCTTCAGACTTGAATGGTAAAAACTTCAGAAAGTAATTTCTAGATGTTCTTGGTCTCAGGGCTGATTTATTGCAAAGAAAGAGGTGTTTGTGCTGGAGTGGTAATGCTGTGTCTGGGAGGGAGCATGCATGGGAATTACCAGAGTGTCACCTTGAAATCTTTCCTGTCCTTACCAGTAGCTAAGTGATCACTGCATGTAAGTGAACAAGGAAGCTAACACAAAGTGAGGGGAGCCAGACAGAGTATGAGTGTCTGTACTGTTAATTATGAATGTGGGTGAGTGCTGCACTTCTTTATGACATTGCAGAAGTAACATTCATGTCATTGTTGAGACGGACACGACAAACACCGAATTGTGCAAAATGGCTACTTTATTGTTCTAACAAGCCTTTTTATAACTTTATTAAGAGTATGTGTCCATATATGATTGGTTTAATTAGAGACTAACAGTTCATGATTGGATGACTTCTTCTCTGTTGCAACCTCAATAACCTTCCTTTCCTTGCAGTCAGGCAGTTCCGGTCTGGTAGTTCCTTAATCTTGTTTACTCAGCTCTTCTTGGGACTTTCAAGTCTCTTAAGGGTACAAGGTTATCCGCTCAAGGTCAACATCAAACTTACATTCTGATCCCTCGGACCAGCTGAGGTCTCCCATACGCTCAACTCATCCCCTCCATTCTGTGTGACGGCAGACAAATCTGAGTAACTGACCTCTTAAAAAGCCTGGAAGTAAAGTGCCTACTGAGAAATGAGAACACATTTAAGCCTATTCATATTGACATTTAGGAACAGGCAGGCATGAAAAAGCATTGCTTTTCTTCTTTGCCTTCTACAGCATGTGGGGCAAACAGAGTACTAGAAGAACAGCACAATTTTAAAAGTACTTTAATTAAACAGAAGCCCCCATGAAATCCAGAATCTTGTATAGTCCAATTTAAAAATGCTGACATTTCTCTTCCCTACTTTCATTTTTGTTTTGAAAGATAGAAATATTCTGCTTCTATTAATCTGGCAAGCTATTTAAACTGTGAGTTGTACTCTATCAAATAAAAATAGAATAAAGCTGACACAGAGAAAGAGCTAATCAAGAAGAAAACTGTGGAGGAGAAGCCCTTTACAGCAGATGTTTCAGGAAGGTGACACCATTCTCACATCCAGAAAATTTCTGCATGCTGTCAGACTCTGTTGAACTCTGCCTGTCCCTCCATGGCCTGAAAACTGCTTTCCAGCCTATCTTAGGTTTCTGATGTTTGTCTTTGTACCAATGCTTTTCTGCACACAACATAAACCAACAAACAGATAAATTGCTTTTGTTGGAGGGGCCACATGGTATCACTTGGCTGTACAGAGAAAAGGAAGAGGGAGCAGCAGCCAGAAGTGGACATGGGTCTTCTGCCCTTCAGGGACCCATGCTCATTCTCTCACATTGGCCAGGGGTAGGCAGGCAGTCATGTTCTTCTGCAGCAGCTACAGGAAAACTGGTAAATTCAGGCCCTCTGCACCTCCAAGTACACAGTTTTCAGTCCATCACACCTCTAGACTGAGTGCATTTAATCCCACTCATGGACAGAGCTGAGGTCTTGATGATAAAGGCATTGGCTAACCTCACTAAAATTCACTCCAGCTGCATCAGGAAGAGGTACTAGAACCATCTGCTTTGACTACAGAGCAATTTAATTTAAAAAAATTGCTTGATTTTACAACACAGTCTTCTCCAATCCTTTCTCTTTACAGCCTGGTATGTTTTGACACTCTCAGGATGCAGGTGATGGAGACCCAATTGCTAAAGCAAGTAGCAGCAGAATGCAGGTACTGGAGGTGCCAGGCTGTTACTTTTCAGACAGAAACTCAGAGATATTCTCCCTAGTAGTTCACATCTAACTACAGAAAGACTTCCTTATTTCACCTCAGACATTTCTTGGGTTCCTTTGGAGATAGTGTGCAACCAAAGAGAACAGACTGTGTATCTCTAGGAAAAGGCAGACTGCTAAGGTATGTTAGGAGCATCTGCTGGAGCCCAGCCCAATGCTCTGGGGACCCGGGCTCTTGCCCAGACTGAGGAATGCAGCTGCCCCTTTCCCATTTGGAGGCTCAACCAGTAGCAAAGCTGAGCATGTATCCCAGAGACACACAGAGGACATCGACACAGCTGGTCACATGCACTGCCACAGACAAGATGCTGACTACAACAGCACCCACATACAGGACTCACATAAGCACAAGCACAGACAGCCAGTTCCCCTCCCTCTCATGGGTTGACTCATCCCACAGGCACCCCACACTCACAGATCCCCCCAAATATCAGCATGGACCCTCTACCTACCTGATACCCCAGCCCAGACCTGAGGCTCCCCCACTTGCCAGCTGGTCCAACTTGAAAATTGTCAATGAATTACACACATACACATACACACACTCATACACAGCATTTTTGGGGAAGGTACAGACACTTGCCCTCTCCAGCAGCTGGCAGCAGGCACATGGGTCTTAACCTATGATCCCACTCCAACCACTGGCACTGAGCCCCTCAGTCACACTGGTCTCTCCAGTAGCTGATTTTCAGGATACAGGAGCATTTGTTGACCTGGTTGAGAGTGGAGGGCCCTGGCACAGCCTCCTCTGGGTTCTCCTGGGGCTCTTCTTTTTCCCCACAGGTAGGAATGGGGGCAGAGAGGGGGCTGCTGGCACACCCACAAAGGGCAGCAGCTGTGCTGATGGGGAGCTCATCTCTACTGGATCCAGCAGGGCTGCTGGAAAGGGCTGGGCTGGGGGCAGGAGACAACCCCTGGGAGGCTGCAGGGCCAGGGGCAGCCATGGGGCTGCCCTCCCACCCTCTGGCCCAGCACATAGTGGGTCTGCTCCCTGCACCATCACGGGGGAACATGAATAAGTCAGTGCATGAACATTGTTGTGCAGCTTCAGAGGGAGGCCTGCAGCAGCTGGCCCAGCAGAGTTTTGTCCAGCCCAAAGGGCTGCAGCATGGATATGATGATGTGTTCCACCATGACTGCCTCTGAACACTCAGACCCAGATAACTGCCTCATCTTCCTGTACAGCCAGGGCAGCAGGGTCCAGAGAAGATCTGGGTATACATGTAAAAGGGATGTCCAGACATAAGAATGGAAGCTGCCCACTGGATCCCCTAGCACAAGCCCCACAACTGATGACTGGGATGCTGCAGAGCAATGATATTTGTGAGCCACAAGCTCCCCCCACTTGGTGGAAGATTACTGATGACTCCACACATGTTCTGAAGACATGCTCTTCAAAGTCATTGTCCACAGAGAGCAGGATGGAGGTCACCTTCCTCATTTAGGGGGGCACTCAGGCCACCACAAGATGCAGGTGTAGCAGAACTGTTGGAAGCATGGCATCATGTAGCCGGCTGCCTCTCAGATATCCAGGCATATGGGACAGAGGTTGTCAAGTGTCATGGTCACGCTCTGCCTATGTTGCAGTGGGCTGGGAAGAGCTTCTCTCACTCACCGGTACTACAGCAGTGAGTGTCATGCTAGAAAAGGCCCAGCCCCATAGCACTCGAATCAGGGAAAGGATTCCAGTGCCAGGCTACATGGTGCTTTAATCAGGCCACCTAGCTACCCAGGGCTTGGCCTTCTGCTTCAACACTTGTCCTGTCTTGCTATGGAGGTCCTGGTTATGCAGCAAAAGAAAATGCCAGCAGGTACACGGCCCTTTTTTTTTGCAAGATTTTCTGCCCAGCTCTGTGTTGCTCTGCCCAGTGCTGGTCACGGATGGAGGTCTCATCTTTGGCAAGGTGGCGAAGCAGACATCCTTGAACAGCCTGCCTCAATCATCTCCCTCTGCCTGGATGGGGCAGCGCCCTAAGAGGTAGTTTCCTGTCCCCCTTGGAGGCCTGTGTCCTGCTCTCTTCCAAGCACAGCGTGGCCCACTGGGACGTCATGGGGAATGTGGTCATGCCATCCTTGGCAAGGCAGAGGATATCTGGCAAAGAGCCTCCCTGTCAGTGCCACAAGTAGCCCACCCTGCACCTTGTGGGGCTGCCAGATGGGGCACACATGGGACTAGCCCAGGGTGACATCCCACCACTAAAGGCAAGCACAGATTGCAGGAAGCAGCCTGACTGCACCTAAAGCTCAAGCACCCACATCTCCTACTCTCTGTGCAGACCACTGTGGAAGCATGCTCATTGCCTCTCCCCTGAATATTTGAGCTTGGAGAAGGCAGATGTTCAGCTGCTTGTCACAGGGCAGAGGCAGTGGGGAGAAAAAAGAGGCTTTCTGCTTGTTGTGGTTTAACCCCAGTGGGCAGCTGAGCCCCACACAGCCACTCACTCACTTTCCCCACAGTGCGATGGAGAGAGAGTCAGAAGGGTAAAAGTAGGAAAACTCATGGGTTGAAATAAAGACAGTTTAATAGTAAAGCAAAAGCTACCTGTGCAAGCAAAGCAAAATAAGGAATTCATTCATTACTTCCCAGTCCACTACTTCAATCCACTTGTTCCAATTAACTCAAGAATTTACTAATACAGGTCCCAATTTGTTGCCCACCTTAAGCTCTGGATGGTTAGTTACAAATTTAACACGGGACACTCATTAGTAAAGGATCAGTCCCCTATCACATAGGGATTATATGCGCATACTCTCAGGAATACTCACAACCTGTTAAGGGACATTAGGAGTGTGGCCACCTCCTCCAGTAGGCTCAGACAGGACCCCTACTGCCTGGCTGCTGGAGCCCAGCCGGGGGACCAGGGACTATGTTCCCCATCCAGGCTGAGAGATCTTGCTGTGGGAGTCTGCTATAGACCTCCCAGCCAAAGCAGTGAGGTGGATGAAGCTTTCTATAAACAGTTGGGAGAAATCTCACTGTCACTTGCCGTTGTTCTTGCGGGGGACTTTAACCTCCCGGGTATCTGCTGGGAGCACAACACAGCAGAGAGGGAACAATCCCGGGGGTTCCTGGACTGTGTGGAGGATAACTTCCTCACACAGCTGGTGAGTGAGCCGACCAGGGAAGGTGCCCTCCTGGACCTACTTCTTGTGAACAGGGAAGAGCTTGTGGGGGAAGTAAAGGTTGGAGGCCATCTAGGGTGCAGTGATCGTCAGATGATTGAGTTTTTGATCCTTGGAGAAACAAAGAGAGGGGTTAGTAAAACTGCCATCTTAGACTTCCGGAGGGCAAACTTTGACGTGTTCAAGAGACTGATTAACAAAATCCCTTGGGAGGCTGCCCTGAAGGATATGGGAGTCCAGGAAGGCTGGACATACTTCAAGAGAGAAGTCTTAAAGGCACAGGAGCAGGCTGTTCCTGTGTGACAAAAAACAAGCAGGTGGGGAAGGAGACCAGCCTGGCTAAACAGGACCTTTGGCTGGATCCCAAGAACAAAAAGAGAATCTATGACCTTTGGAAGAGGGGGCAGATCTGTCATGAAGACTATAAAGATGTAGTGAAGATATGCAGGGAGAATATTAAGAGAGCCAAAGCGCAGCTAGATCTCAACCTGGCTACAGCTGTTAAAGATAATAAAAAATGTTTCTATAAATTCATTAACAGCAAAAGGAGGATTAGGGAAATCTCCCTCCTTTATTGGATGCAGAGGGAAACATAGTAACAAATAATGAGGAAAAAGCTGAGGTGCTCAATGCCTACTTTGCCTCAGTCTTTAGCAGTGGAACTAGCTGTTTGCTGGACACCCAGCCTAGTCAGCATGGGGTTATGAAAGGCAGGTCCTGCCTGGCAAAAGTGATCTCCTTCTATGACAAAATGACCCAACTATTGGATGAGGGAAAAGCTGTGGATATTGTCTACCTGGATTTTCAAAAAGCATTCGACACAGTTCCCCATAGAATTCTCATAGAAAAACTGGCTGCTCATGGCCTGGATGAGCGTACGGTCTGCTGGGTCAAGCACTGGCCGGATGGACGGTCCCAGAGAGTGTTGGTCAATGGAGCTAAATCCAGCTGGTGGCCAGTCACAAGTGGTGTTCCTCAGGGCTCGGTGTTGGGACCATTTCTGTTCAACATCTTTATTGATGATCTTGATAAGGACATAGAGTGTATCATCAGTAAGTTCACAGATGACAACAAGTTAAGCAGGAGTGTTGATCTGCATGAAGATAGGGAGGCACTACAGAGAGACTTGGATAGATTGGATCGGTGGGCCAATGTTAACAGGATGAGCCAAGGCCAAGTACCAGGTCCTGCACTTGGGCCACAACAACCCCATGCATCGCTACAGGCTTGGGGAGGTGTGGCTGGAGAGCTGTCTGGAAGAGAAGGATCTGGGGGTTCTAATTGACAAGCAGCTGAACATGAGCCAGCAGTGTGCCCAGGTGGCCAAGAAAGCCAACGGCATCCTGGCTTGTATTAGAAATAGTGTGACCAGCAGAAGTAGGGAGGTGATAGTCCCCCTGTACTCTGCACTGGTGAGGCCACACCTGGAGTATTGAGTCCACTTTTGGGCACCTCAATATGAGAGAGATATCGAGGTGCTGGAACGAGTGCAGAGGAGGGCAACGAAGCTGGTGAAGGGCCTGGAGAATAAATCCTATGAGGAGTGATTGAAGGAGTTGGGACTGTTCAGTTTGAGGAGGAGAAGGCTAAGGGGAGACCTCATCACTCCCTACAGCTACCTGAAAGGACATTGTAGAGAGGTTGGTGCTGGTCTCTTCTCACAGGTAATTCGCGATAGAACAAGAGGGAATGGCTTTAAACTGCAACAGGGGAGGTTTAGACTGGACATTAGGAAAAAAATTTTCACAGAAAGAGTGGTCAGACAGTGGAATAGGCTGCCCAGGGAGGTGGTGGAGTCACCATCCCTGGATGTGTTTAAGGGTTATTTGGATGAGATGTTGGGGGAGAACTTTGTAGAGTAGGGCTGATGGTTGGACTTGATGATCCCAAGGGTCTTTTCCAACCTGAATGATTCTGTGATAAGTCAGTACAGGATGCAAGTCCTGTAGAGAAGACATTAGTTTGACAATATTGGATAGCTCAATACAATATCCTACTAGATGGAGAAAATAGTAGAGCATTCACAGTGTCTGTGGGGAGGTCTGGTCTAAGTGTACTCCTGCGCTTCGTGGGTGAAGGTAAGCAAGAACTGAATCAGGATATATGGGGACAACTCTTACTCTCCAGGTTCCCTCCATTATTTCTCTCTTAAGTGTTTTGTATTGCTTGGGTTCTTTATGATTAACAGTCTCCTCTAAAGACTTCATATTATAATTCTCCAGATGTGATTTGCTTCTAACCCTGCACCACCTGGAGTATTAGATGGGATGTCCAGCATCACCAGAGTCTTGGGATATGAGGGTAGGACTGGTGCAGTAGAACTAGGTACTAAGCTTAGGTACAGAGTTCTAAATGGTGCAGCTGAAGTTTTAGAAGGATTCTTCATTTTTGCCCGATCTTTTCAATTTGTTCTTTTATTCTGTCAGGTTTTGTTTGCCTCTTGTCCAATGAAAATCAAGTACGTATTTTTTTCAGTTTATTATCATCAAGGTAACTTAATTTAGCCAGATCAAAGGTTCCCTCATCTAGAAATTGCAGTTCTGGCTTGCCACAATTACAACCATTCCACTGGTGGGCAAGTTGGACCCGTTGCCGGCCCCCATTTTTTCCAGTCGTGAGCCACAGTTGTGGCACATGGAACCTAATGGGCTTTTAGGATCCAGACATGAGGAATGTTCACCCATTTTCCCAATTAATTTTCAACTTTTTTCAGTGGGGAAGAACAAATCTAAGGCCTATTCGTGGCAAAGGGATAGAAAGAGAAGTTCAGTCATCACTGAGAAAACAGACCTTCAAACTGACCATCTCAAAGCAAAAAGCTTTCCAAGCCTACTCTCATTCAGCTTTTGTAGCCTTACAATACTGAGATGACATGAAGCTCAGGTCAGTACACAGCAAAGGGATAGGAGAGGTTTGGATGTCCTGAGAAAACAGAGCTTTGACTTCATCCCCTCAAAACCTCAGCCCACAAAAGAGATGAATCATCAACACCCATAGAGATGACTCCAGAGCTCAATCTGAGCTTTCAGCAGTCTCAAACATAGCCTATATTAATTGAGTTAAACAAAGGCCTTTTCAAACATTCATCCCCTTAATTTTCCCGTCTTTATATTATAAGTATAAACTAAAATAACATAGGATTTACTTATTGATGATGTGACAGCCAGCCAGGAGACATGGTAGGGAAGAAGACCACACACAAGTGAGATTTTGAGATTAGGATCTCTTACCTCTTGTGGTGGCACATATTTGGGTCACCCTTCCAGTTCCAGTCTGTCTGCTTCTGTCAGCTGTAAGGGACTGTGTCTGCTGTTTTGTCTTGGCACTGCTGTTGCGCCATTACCATCTTCTGAGACACAGGGTGGTGTAAGACTGTCGGACCACGTCAACTGCTTGTTTTGGCACTGCACCACTTCCTAAACTAGGCCTCAACATCCCGTTGCCATGAAGAAGTACACCCTGAAGAGGACAAAAATATCCCCGAAAAACCCACAGTGTCTGCCCGGACCTGGAACAACTACCTCTTTTGTAACATCTACCAAGCTGCGCTTGCGCACAGAGCCAGGGGGGAAGAAGTTGGGATGAGAAGGACGTGTGGAGGCTAAAGGCGTTGTTGGCTGACCCTCCCCCTCAGTACGATCACCATGAACACCTGGGCATGCACGCATAGAGGAACACAGGGCGGTGAATATGATAATGAGCTTTGTGGAAATGGAGGGACTGATTGTGGGGACTGGGATGATAAAAGGTCTGTGTACTCTTCTCTTGGGGGACACCCCATCACCTGCACTGAGACCGAACCAATGGGACGCCGCTGGATTTGTGGTGGTGGTAACTAATCTTACTGCATCTCTTTTGTTTGCTTGCTTAGGTATTCTGACTTTTTCTTTCTTCTTCTCTCTGTCCTATCGCTATTATCAGTTGGTATGGGAAATAAAGCTTCCAAGGTTGTACAGCATCTCACCTCGTTTGTGTCTTAATCTCGCTCTTGGGATCATTTAAGAATCCTCCCTGATATTGGATTGGGACACCAGCCTGCAGCAATCCTACTTCTGCCACAAAACTGCTGGGGAATTTTTATTTTACCCCTCAAGGCAAATTAAACACATTTGTACTTATACATAGAAAGATTCAATGAACAATGTATTGGATAGAGTCCTATCACCATAAGCAGTTCTGCAATGAGTCTGCAAAGATGCAACACAAGCTGATTCCTAATACACACTTACACCAGCACCTATCATGTGAGTATTGGCATCAGACTTCCTAGCCTGGTTTGTACCCCAGCCCAGCTCTGTTTACCAGAATTGGGCCCTCAGCACTCACATTCCACAACTGTTACAAGACAACACTGCAGCATCTCTTACCTAATCAGGCAGTTTAATCCCTTCTGCAGATAAGTCTTCTTGCCCTCCATGCTATATCATTCTTTAATCACAAATTACCATTGCTGAGCAGTTATAATTTGAATTTTTCCTTCAGCATGCTCAGTCCCAGACATTTAGAGGAGACCAGTAAGATCATGTTTATTCAGTACAACAGTCTCAATAAAGCCTGCCAACTTCAGATTTGAGTTTGCACCCTCCTCAATGTACTTCACACATGACTCAAAATCCCAATGCAGTCAGGCTGAATCCTGGAGAGTATACCCAGACACCAGTACCTTTCAGGCTAGATCCAGCCCCCAAAGCCATCAATCAACCTTCCTCTGCTTAAGATCACAAAGAGACGGAGAAGATGAACAAAATTTTATTGAAAATACAGCATCTGTGTTTTAAGATGCTTCATGGAATCCTCCTATTCTTCTTTAGACTCTTAAGAGTAAGTTACAGGGAGCAATTGATGCATCAACTTTAATTCTTGTGCAGCTAATCTGTAAAATGTGCCTAATACCTGCAGGTAATTCCCAGGTGTTATATTTAGACAAGGATTTCCAACAATTATTAGAACTTGGACTGGTATACCTTGAGCAGTCACCTGACCCATGCTGCCCAGGATGGGAGAACTACACTGCAATTTAACTGTAAGCATTCTGCAATGAAGAACCTAAACTGAGTGTGTGCTTTTCTAGATGACCACCAATCCTGAGTTTAACTGAACAGGAGCTATGCCCAAGACACACATTTTGAAAAATCTTGTCATCAAAAATCAGTAAAGATTTGAAAGGATTAGGTGTTTTATACAGTCTTTGTGTACACATGATTAAAAACAAAAAAGGAAAATTTAACACCATGATATCTTAAACAATTTTTCCCTAGCAGCTACATGTCAATCCTGAAGAGAACCAAGAGAGAATTGTTATTTTAGTACTGCTGGAACTGAACAGAAGGGAACTGATCATTGGAAAGGTTTAGTTCTCTTTCTCTTGCAGTACATTTAAAATTTAAACAAAACAAAACAACAAAAAAAAAGAAATTAAGATCCAAGTTTAGAAAAAAAAAATTTCCTAGTCTTAGAAAAATCTTTTCACATCCAAAATGCAGAAGAATTCAACATCATAGAGTGAAATTGGAATATGGCTACCTCAAATGCCATAGAAGTGTATTTTGTCTCTTTGGACTTATGACTTGGAAACCATGCGCTGTTCTTTTGACCAATAGGAAAGAATAAACAAATGTACTCAGGTGAATTACACAGCACCAGAATGATAATCAAAATATATCCTTCTAAAGTTGTGTCCATGCAGTATAATTTAAGGATAGCTGAATACAACAATAAAGGCTATTAGATGGACAGGTTATTTTTTGCTGTTTTACAGTTAACAAAAAGTTGGGCAGGCTAAATGGGCCAGAACACCAGTACACGTGTCTTGTCTATTCTGAGCCCTGTTTCTGCTTAGTGCTAAACCACACATACTGCCAAATCATCTGGCATGGTCATGAACAGAGGTCAGGTGCAGCTATATTTATTTTGTGTGTATTTGTTGTCCTTTTGCATGCCAGCAAAAATGGGAACAAAAACATATATGCGTAAAGGATCCCATCTGTTTCGAAAAGTGATGGGGTGGACTCTACACTGCCTTCATGATGATACCCAAAATACAGGACTAAAAAAGGAGTTGGCTGTGACAATTAACAGGTCCTTGATGGGCCTGATGCCAGATAAAAGGAATGTGTTGTATGTTGGGGATGCAACACATCTCTCAAGTCCCTGAACCTCAAGGGAGACTGGGCAAATAAAGTCCCTCCCATCATAGGAGAAGATCAGGTTTGAGACCATGTGAGGAATCTGAACATACAGAAGTCTGTGGGACCCAATGAGATCCATCCCAGGGTCCTGAGGGAACTAGCAGATGTAGTTGCTAAGTAACTCTCCATTATATTTGAAAAGTCATAGCAGTCAGGTGACATCCCTAATGACAGAAGAAAAGGGAATATCACACTTATTTTTAAAAAGGGTAATAAGAAGGACAGTGGGAACTACCAGCAAGTCGGCCTCACCTCAGTGCCCAGTAAGATCATGGAACAGATCCTCCTGGAATATATCTCAAAGCATATGGAAGACACGCAGGTTGTTAGAGAGAGACAACATGGCTTCACAAAGGCAAATCATGCCTGGCTAATCTAGTGGCCTTCTACAATAGTGATTCCATCAGTGGACAAGGGAAGAGCTATACCTGGACTTCTGTAGAACATTTGACATGGTCCCACACAACATTCTTACCTCTAAACTGGAGAGATAGGGGCTTAATAGATGGACCATTTGATGGATAAGGAGTTGGCTGGATGGCTGCATACAAATAGTTGCAGTCAACAGCTCAATGTCCGAGTGGGGTCTGCACCGGGACTGGTACTGTTCAATATATTTATTAATAGCATAGACAGTGGGATTGAGTGCACTCTCAGCAAGTTTCTGGATGACACCAAGATGAGTGGTTCAGCTGATAAGCTAGAGGGAAGGGATGACATCGAGAGGCATCATGACAGGCTTGAAGAGTGGGCCAGTGTGAATCTTGTGAAGTTCAACAAGGCCAAGTGCAAGGTCCTGCACCTGGGGGAAATCCCCACTATCAATACAGACTGGGGGATGAATGAATTGAGTGCAGCCCTGTGGAGAAGGACTTGGGAATATCAGTAGATGGAAAATTAGATATGAGCCAGCAATGTGTGCTTGCAGCCCAGAAAGCCATTTGTAACCTGGGCTGCCTAAAAAGATCAAGGGAGATGATTCTCTCCATCTACTCTGCTCTCGTGAGACCCCACCTGTCCTATGAAGAAAGGCTGAGAGAGTTGGGGTTGTTCAGCCTGGAGAATAAAAGGCTCTGGGGACACCTGTCGTGGTGGCCTTTCAATATATAAAAGAGGGCTTATAAGAAAGATGCAGAAAGACTTGTTACCAGGATCTGTAGCACCAGGACAAGGGACAATGGTTTTGAACTAAAAGAGGATAGATTTAGATTACATATAAGGAATAAATTTTTTATGATGAGGGTGGAGAGACACTGGAACACGTTGCCCAGAGAAGCTGTGGATGCCCCATCATTGGAAGTGTTCAGGGTCAGGTTGGATGGGCCTTGGAGCAATCTGATCTAGTGAAAAATGTCCTGCCTACAGGAAGGGAGAAGGACTGGTTGATCTTTGAAGGTCCCTTCCAACCCCACCATTCTGTGATTCTGTGGGGAGGAAAAAGTGCTCAGGGACCAGCTTCCAGTGAAACGGGTGACCCTGAGTGAAGGACTTCCTCTTCTGCCCCCTGTTGTAGGAATCAAGCACTTTATCCTCACAACTGAGTCCAGCTGTCAGCATCCCCTTGTAGTTTTTCACCCAAATGCCACTGGGTAGTGGTTTGTCTTTCAAAAGCTGCACAAGGTGTCCCTCTGCAGGACTTGCTCAGGACTTCAGAGGACAAACATTGTGCTCTACTATCCTTTCTACTCGAAAGCCAATTCTTCCATTTGAAAACCATCATCAGACATGGCTGGTGGCCGGATCCACATCAGAGCAGATATGTGTGCCGAGAACAGTGTACTCAGGGCTCTGGGTTTCACTACTGGCATCCGAGAGAAGGAAAACCCTTCTCTCATTCTGCAACATCCACAGCTCAGGGACTTGGAGGGAATAGACATAGGGGAAGAAAAATATGCTGTTTCCGTTGCCACATGAACACAGAGCAGCACTCTCACCAGAGGAAGATCTGTAAGCAGTACTGTATCATCAGAAAAAGACAAAAGCAGACCATAGTCCATCACAATGGTAGATTTTTCCTAAGCCTCTCGCACACATTCTTCCTACAACTTTCCAGTGTGGCCAGTGAGAAAATCAAATGGACTGTGGTGACTTACAGTCAATTACAGACGACTGAATGCTAACACTGCCCCGCTGACAGCAGCCATGCCAAATATAGCAGATTAGTGACCCAGATACAGCGAGCATCTCATTCCTGGATGGCAACCCTAGATATTAAAGAGATGTTTTTCATGATCCCACTTCAGGAACAAGATAAGGATCAGTTTGCATTTACTTGGAAAGGAATACAGCATACCTTTAACAGGTTACCTCAAGGATACAAACACTCCCCCACCATTGCCCACAATGCCTTGGCGAAAATTTTAGCAGACATTTCTCATCTGCCAAGTGTTACAGTATATCAATACATTGATGACATACTAATAGGAGGGGGAAACCCTGAAGAAGTTAAGCATGTCATGGAAAACATACAAGAAAAATTGACTGCTTTAGGACTACACATTCCACCATCCAAATGTCAAGAGCCAACAAGAGACGTTAAGTTCCTAGGAGTCTGGTGGATTAAAGGAGCTGCCTCTGTTCCCCCAGACACCCTAGAAAACATAGAACATGGACAGAATACAGCTTGTAAAAAGGAATTACAACAAGTTTTAGGGACTTTAAATCACTGGCGCAAACACATCCCTGGCTTTTCTATTATTGCCTGTCCTTTGTACAACCGACTCAAAAGGGGCAGATCATGGGAGTGGACTGAACAACATGAGACTGCATTAGATTTACCCATTAAAGAATTAAGACTTTCCCAGCAATTAGGCCCTGTACGCCCAGTTGATTCAATCCATGTAGAACGGGGACTCAGTGAACATGGCTGCCCTCGCAATCTATGGGAGCGAGGACCAGAAGGACCAGAGAGACCATCAGAATTTAGCTCTCGCTCCTTCAGTGATACTGAAACCAGGTATACAGATCTCGAGAAGGGTTTGTTATCATTGGTACGAGCCCTGAGTCGAGTAGAACAGATAAGAAGGGAACAAAGTGTAATTACCCAGGGACCCGTCTTCTGGATGTGATCTGAAAGGGCGCAGCGCCACCCGCTGGCATTGCTCAGAAACCAACAGTCTGTAAATGGTATGTTTATTTGGAAAGCGTTAATGAAGTCACGCCTATTACAGAAGGTAACATCAAAGTATCTAAACTCCAAAAAGATATAGATAGCAATCTGCTATTTCAAACCCCACCAAGCAGACCATCTCCCATTAGGGAGGCACCTCCATTAAAAGAGGGCAATGACCTTAAAGGGGTATGGTTTACTGACAGAACATTGAGTGGAATTACAAGGCAGTGACACTGAATGTGGCTATGGGAGACAGGCTGAGCAAAACAGGCAAAGGCAGTGCACAAGTAGGGGAACTTAGGGCAGTCCTACTAGCAGCACAACATGGTGCCGACCATATCTATTCTGACTCATACACAGTCTTTAAAGAAGCAACAGAGTGGATAGGCCCCTGGGCAGTTAACAACTGGCAAGTGAATAGAGTCCCAGTCTGGCAAACTGACAGCTGAAAAAAATTGTTAGAAATAGGAGAACAGCGAACATTACGTATTGGATGGGTGAAAGGACATGATCCAATAACATCAATAGCTGCTCGATTTAATCAACAAGTCGATAGCCTTACCCAATTGCAACAAGTGGATATTGTAAATGATGATTATGAATGGGAACACTTACTTGAGTGGCTACACATAAAATGAGGCCACACTGGACAGTCAATCTATATTGGAAATCTATAGCCTGAGGATGGCCTGTTTCTGTAAATTTATGTGAGCAAATAGGAACTGCCTGTTCACACTGTCTTTTACAGCTCAGCAAAGATCATCCAGGTAAAACATTTCCCTTACACATCTGGGATGGGAAAATGCTGTGGCACACCTGGCAAATAGATTACATAGGCCCTCTATGACCCTCAGGTGGAAAAAAATATATCCTGGTAGGAGTAGAAGTTATTTCAGGAACTACCATGGCCTGTAACAGCTGTTACTGATGCCAATGGAGAAAACACAGTCCATAGTCTGAGAGGATGGTTTAGTACCCTACCCTTCCAGAAGAGATTCAAAGTGATAACAGAACCCACTTTTCTGCTGCAACAGTACAAGAATGGGCAAAAGAAGAAGGTATCTGCTGGATATTTCATACTCTGTATTATCCCCAGGCCAACGGTACTGTTGAGCGAACAAATGTTCTGGTCAAGAGATTTGCTAAAACCCATGAGACTGGATGGCATTTATGACTCACCAACGCCATCTATCAATTAAACAATAGATGGAGTGGCTGTCCCAGGATGAAAGGTTGCTTGAACAACTGCTACAACTATAGCACCACAAGTGCATATGGAGAATATCCTATGGGTTTCTATGCAGGACAACCTATGTTAGTCAAGCTACCACAGATTGGAATGGTAGCAATGGTACTAACCACTCCAAAGAATCTCTATGCTTGTGAAGCAAAGGACAGTTCTGGAAAAATCCATTCAACCAATACCAGATGCATAATGCCCTCTTTCTAACCCATTGTGCACAAGTTAGACAGAAGCTGAGTGATTCTTCTTTTTTTTTTTTACAGGTTACCAGTACCCCAGATGTTGGACAACTGCACCTGGAGCGAAGGACTCCTCTATAGCAATCTCAAGTGTCCACAAGGGTTATTAATTTTTATGTTTGGTGTGATCCTGTTTTTAATTTGTGTATGTGCTTGTAAACCAAATGTTTTTGGGAATGTAACTTTTTATTGTGAACAAGGATGTCAATTGCAAGTACCACGTTCACACGTTTAGTTAGATAACACTTATAGTTAGGATTAGCAAACATGACATTTATAACCTGTATTGGAAAGATATGTTTTGGTTTAACATGTTTTTATGTATTATGGAAATGGATGACACCCCACTGGAACAAAGAAAGTACTTGGAGTAAGAATAGGCGAACTTTACCTGTCCAAACCACCCATGGTTTAGAGGATAACCTAGTCTTAAGCTTGATAAAGGGATTTGCAATTTCCCTCAATGAATCTAGTATTATTGCTTGCTTGCCCCTACCCAAATCTGTGGAAGACTCCCTTCCCATGGGTATTCTTCCCACAGATATAGCAGCAAGTCTGCTAAGACTGTGGAATACAAGTGGTATCCTCCACATAATAAATGCTTATTCCTCACATAGAAAGCAAGTTGCTGTGTGACTTGATCATTCAATTTTTCTACCATAGACAAAACAAGTTGTATGTATTACACAAATGAAAATATAACTCTCCCCTGTAATTGAATCATATGGGTTAACACAGATTTGCAACCTTGGGGACGAGCAACCAACATATTACAATATAACCAACCTATAAAAGCTTCCTGGTGCATACAGTGGAGTAAAGGGCGAAATTGCTCCAAAAGAAACAGCTGTGGCCATGATTGTTCTATATAAAACTCTCCAATACTGACTGCTGCGTTTACATCCCTAATGTTATACAGGACCTCAACAGCCAACTGGAGAAGATATGGCAAGTAGCAAAAGACACACACAAGCTACAAGAGTCAATGAATAACAGCTGGCTTTCAAAAGTGTTTAGTTGGTTTGGACTTGGTATTACTGGTTAGATCCAAAATTTGATACAATATGTGTTAATGTTCATTGTGCTTTTGTTAATGTACCATTGTCATAGATATAGCAATAACTTGCATAAAATCAACTATAATGAAAACTGTTAGCATAAGAATGATTCAACCAACTATCTATATCCCTGTAGAGTAGGAGAACCCAGTCGACTCCCTGGTCCTGAAGACCTTAATCAAAGACCACATTCAAGTGTGTGGGTGTGACTGTAGTCCCGGGGTGGAAGTGTTGGAAGTGTGGGAAAAGCAAAACAGCAAAAAATCTGCAAAACACACATTTCCTTAACACATGGTGCCCAGAACAAAAACAGGACAGGATGGAGATCCAGTGATTTGTGTTGTCGTGGCACCAAGGAGGAATGCGAAGAAAGGTGGAGGCTGCGTGGTCCCGTTCTTCCACTTTTCTCAAGGAACATTTGACATGACTATACAGATTTATCTCCTGCTCTTCCCTCTCTCTCATGGACTGTTTTGCAGTACTCTGCAGACCTTATTTTTCATTCTTTCTCTTTTCCCACAAAACCAGCGCACACCTTGCACCAAGGAATGTGCTGTGTCGTTACTCAAGAACCAATGGCTTGAGCACAGTCCCACCCACTGACAACATACATAACTTAGATAAATACTACCCCAAGTTTGCATCTAACTTGGAGAGATGATAATCTGATATTAAATCAGACGGACAGATCGATGGGTTTGTGCTCCTCGCCCCGCCCCCCCCTCCACCCCCCACCCCAGAAGGGACACCTTTTGGTAAGATTTGGGCCGTCGGCTACACTGAGTGATTACCCAGGAATTAAGTGTGTGTGATTGCAATCATTATTTTTGTGTGCAGTGGTATATAGCCAACCTGCAGTTTGTGCATTTATCGTAGGCAATCTCAAAGAATCTGTAGATGTTGCATAAGAATAAACCATACTACTCGTGAACCTGACAGCTTCTTTTGAATGCAACAGGACCTACAACACATGGGCTGTTCATGCATCTGGGTCAGACCTATAGTCTGGCATACCTCTTAAGAGGTAAGTCCAACTGCCCCTAGCCCCTCTAATCTCTGAGGACCGGCTAGAATGCAAGGGGATTCATCTCTTACTAAATTAATTCATTACCTTAAATGCAACAAGTAGTTACAAGAAGGACACCTATGCGAAGCCTGAGGTCAGTGGAACAAAGGAGGAGGAGGAGGGGTGAGATGAGCAGGTGCAGATCCCCCCTGCAGTCCATGGTGAGATGGTAGGGCTGCCCTCGCTGTCACCCATGGAGGTCACTGGTGGAGCAGATGCTGACCTGCAGCCTGTGGAGGACCCCACACCAGAGCAGGCAGCTGCTCCCAAAGGAGGCCAGGACTCTGTGGGAACCAGTCCCTACTGTTGTAGTTCAGCGCTGGGAGGATTGCAACACACAGGGGTGACCCATGCCAGAGCAGCACAGGAATGGCTGTATCCCATGGGAAGGACTCACACTGAAGAAAGTTTGTGGAAGACTGTCTCCCATAAGAGAGACACCACGCTGGAGAAGGGGAGAATGTGAGGAGTCCTCCTGCTGAGGAGGAAAGAGAGGCAGACAGAACATAACCCCATTCCCTGTCCCCTGTGCTGCTGGGAGAAAGAGGTAGAGGTATCAGGAACAAATCTGAGCCCGGGAAGAAGGGAGGGGTTGGGGAAGGTGTTTTTAAGATCTGGAAATGTTTTTCACTGTCCCACTCTGTCTGTTAAGTGTTGCTAGTTTTAGTGTTTGAATCAAAATTATGTTCTTTTTCTTCCACTAATGAGTCTGTCTTTTGCCCATATCCTTAATGAACCACTCCCCCTTGTCCTTATCTCTATTTCTGAGTCTTTTCCTTCATTTTCTCTTTCCCAGTGCTGGGGGGGAAGGGGTGAATGAACAGCTGTATGGTGCCCAGTTTCCCTCTGGGCTGAAACCAGGACATGAGGATAGTGGGCCAGGGCCAGACCTTTGGTCTAATTTAGGTCAGTTGAACTTACCTTCTTAGGCTCTTCTGCTGACAAAACTGTAAAGCTTCTACGAGGAGCAAAGCACTACCACCCTTAGCAACAGGATGAGGGTTTTGCTGCCAGACCCCATTAGCAAGTTCCAAACGATTCTGTCTGTTATGTCCCATCTAAAGCTGAAGTTGAAATTGTTTTAACTGGTGGATAAGCACAAGTTGCACTGATAACTCACTACAACTATAGACCTATAGTTAGGTAAGTATATAACTATATGACTATAGTCTAACTAGACTATAACTTGCTTGCCTGACCTGTTAAATGTTGTCATTGCGTTTATTCCTTATGCATCAGCATAGCACACTATCTTAGAGAAGGGAGTACAGAACATGAAAGAGGTAGAGCTAACAGCTGGAGGAAGGAGTAGTTTACAGGGTTAAATAACTTCAGGAACACTGATGTCATTCTTTAAGCATGTTTTCTAGGCCATTTGCAAACCTATCTAATTGTAGATTATAATTATAAAGCCTAGCATGTTGGAATACTAGCACCTGCCAAAATCAGTAATGTCAAAAGGTGGACATAATTAAAAACAATTAATTGTAATCCTGACAAGAATCAGCTCTGGCACACTGTACTAAACAACTCAGGACAGAGCTGTTCCACTGGGTTAATCAACAATCTAAATAAGCTACCGCCATTTTCTGAGGTTGCAATCAAGTAATGCCATTTTCCTCTTACTCATTCTTTCCTCTAAAGAAAAGAAGTGTTCAATTTCATTTAATGTCAAAGTGCATGGTTCCATGTCTTATGAGTAGTTTCTGGC
Source organism: Strix uralensis (assembly GCF_047716275.1). Taxonomy (NCBI): domain Eukaryota; kingdom Metazoa; phylum Chordata; class Aves; order Strigiformes; family Strigidae; genus Strix; species Strix uralensis. The sequence continues at coordinate 64,791,934 of NC_134012.1, forward strand.
TGTAATCTGACCACAAATCAAACTGTCCCCCTTGCTATGCACTCCATTTCCACTAGAAGTTTCAAAGGTCTTCCACTTGGATTGTTTCAGCTTGTGCCAGAGACAATCTTAAAGCACAAGTGGATCCTGTGAACAGCTGAGATCTTTAGTGGTCTCTCCATCTCTTTTATTTCCATTTTCAGGTGCCCTTTACACTGGCTTGTGCTAGTAGTAATGGACCAATCATTGCACATGTTATCATATCATGAGGGAGGCTGAAATCTTCACTTCTTCCAGCTGAACCAGGAAATTTCCTTTTCTCCCTATCAGAGTTTCTCCCTTCCAGAGGTGGGAGGGAAGCATATTCAAGCAGATCTCACCAGTGTGATGACAAATGAAATTGACTTACCAGACAGAAGAATCACAAACCTGCAGAGGCCAAATGACATCTTCTGAAGTGCCACTGCAGTGTTATCAGTGAAATGTGTAGTTATTTGCCCTCATCCATAACACTGCCCTGCACACACGCATTGTGCAATGAATCTAAGGGAACAGACTGCTGTGTTAGGGTCCTTGTCAGGGAGCAGAAAAAGTTTGCTTGGTTTTGCTTATTAAAGTTCTTCCCTGTTAACACAGCTATCAAAATTTCCAAGTAGTTTTCTGTCCACCTCCCCTTGCCCAGTTCCAGGAGAGCCATCCCAGACAGCCCTCTCCGACTTCTTGGTCTCAGGAGCCTTACACATGCAGAACAGAGCTGCTGGTGACTAACCAGTATGTTTGCAAGAGGGATCATACAGCTTGTGGCTACAACTGTTAGGCTGCATACCAAGCATCATTCCAGGTTACATTGCTATGAACTCTTCTTTTGCACTGTGATGCAATCTGTTATACATTGAGGCAAAGAAAGAGGCAGGCAAGGCCTTGTGACAGCTTCCTCAGAAACCTCTTCCCAGCTTCTGGCTCCAAGGCTGGTCCTTCAGACCTGAAGAATACCAATGGCAGCCATGTGTCCATAACATGGAAAGGACTGCTTCTGTAGAAGTGTGTTGGGTTTGTGTGGCGGGGTTTTTGGTAGCGGGGAGTAAGCTACAGTGGTGGCTCCTGTGGGAAGCTTCTCAAAGCTCTCCTGTCTCCAAGTCAGATGCACCTCTGTTAATTAACATATTACAACATCATCAGCATGGTGGGAGGGGGGAGGGGGAGAGGTGAAATTTAAAGCCAGTCAGAACTTAGTGCAATGTTAGTGTCTGACACTTTGTCCCCCAGCCTGCAGACCTTGGTAGGATTTCATTCTATACCAGCCTAAAGGAACACAGTTTGCTTACTGTGTGTGACAAAGCTTCTGTGGATTCAGAGCAAAGAAGTAACTCATGTTTTAGCACAGCTGGACCCAAAGGATGTTCCTCCCCAGCTCTCCCCAACTCTTTTCCGTCCCCACTGGCATCAATTCCCCCAGCCAGAGCTTGTGACAAGGCCAGCCATTCCTGCACCAAGGCAGGAATGTGAAAAAAACCTTGCTGTCTTTATGGAGGTAGAATAAGAGGGTGCTGGCATGCCCCGCTGCAGATTGCTGCTGGTTTGGCCACACTGCTCAGCCAAGGCTGACATCACTGAATTACTCTCTTAGACAAAAGCCATGTGGGAATTTCAGATGCTCCAAGGCCAGGATCCATCAAGCAATAGCCAAAGAAGTGTAAAATACAGTATTTTGCTCAGAGCCACCCCACATGATTAGACCTGTCTATAAAATTCACACTCTGTTCAAGGGAGCTTGCATGCAGATGTGTGACAGGAGTATCACTTCCCCATAACTTTTAAACTTAATCTGTCATAATGATTCTCTCTCTTCCCCCAGCAGAGAGGTGTCAATACTTCAAACACTTGTTCCCCATTGGTCCTCACTGTGACCCATCTTTTTGCTCATTTCTCGGGTGAGGAAACAAGGCTCCCAACAAAAGCACTCAAAACTCTTTACCAGTACTTACCAGGTTTGCAAACTTAGTAAATAGTGATTATTGCTGCCCCAAATCAGTCTGATGGTCAAAAGCAGAAAAGATTTGTCCTTCCCATCTCTGAGCTTCTTTCTTTGTCTCTTGTCCAGGCTGAGATGCAGACAAGCTCCATAGACAATGTGAGGATCCCATCCACTCTATTGCAAATTCCATACAAGAACACAGAAGACAAACACTATTCCTAGCCAGAGAAAACGATTGTATCGCCAAGTCTATGAACAGTACATTTTAGTTCAAAGTCTAGTGTCACTTTTCATAAAAACCAGATATTTTCATTCATTTTCTAGAGTTTGGCACTACATTAAAAATTATCTATAGTGATACTCATTTTTTCCAAGGCATATAACAGTAATAAATCATACAGAAATAAGAAAAAAAAAAATATTTAGTGGTTACTTTCCCCCTCATCTCAATAGGTTAAAAGGTTTAATTAAAAAAGAACACACAAAACCACTTGCAGAAAACTCATTTTAGAATTAATTTCAAAGTAGAATCTGGCTCTCCTGGAGCAACTGTAATTCACTTTTTTGACCTGACTTCTGGAAGCAGACTAAGCAAAGCAAAGGCATAAAAGAGTTACATTAAAGAAGATAGCTGGGAAAAGTGCAGTGACATTCTCTGAATTAATAAAGCAATGAGATAAGGACTTACACTCTCAAAAAAAGGTAAATACATAACATGTTTGAAGGAAAATAAATTAAACCTAGATTAATGAACTTTATTCTGCATTGAATTAACAGATATTTTAGTATATTCTGTAGCATTACAAAGAATATATATTTTCTGAATATTTATAAGAGTAGGGTTTTTTTATTATCCATCCAAATTACTTTTCTGCAGTTTGACTTTGAGGTTGTTATCTGCAAAATTAAGTAATGAAACTTAAGTGAGGAGTAAAATCATTGATCGATGCTGAAGGACCTTCGCTAATGTATTTTGGGTAATTCTGCCAGCTGGACTTGTTCTTAGTATACATCATAGGTAACGGAAGGCCGCTTGCTGTCCTCGCGGAAGTCACCCAAACAAAAGTCTCCGAAAGAAGAACTGACGGCTTGTCACAGGGTAAGCAGCTTACCCGCGTGCTGCCGCTGCTGACCTGTGGCGGCTACCACTTGTGCCATCCCGCCCGCCACCGGGCGGCGCGACAGACCGGCTGCAGCCCCCCCACGGACGCCCCACCGCGCCGCTTCCCGCGGGCGCGGGGAGCGTGTTTGACTACCCCGTGGCAAGGTAAGGGAGGCAGCCGCCCGGAGTACGGCGTATCGATTTTGCCTTTCAAAAGGCGTTTGCTTCCACCTTTTCGGTAGGAAGGGACTGGTTTGGGGTGTTAAAATTCAAAGAAAGTACCGCGATTTTGTCAGAGTTGAATTTTACCGTGACTCCGTGTGGTTGCTGGGGTCGGAGAGTATAATGCAGGTGGAGGACGAGTCTTGGGAGAAAGTAGTCTTATTCCATCTCTGAGGGGGAAGTCCAAGACTGCAGGATTTCCCCAGGTAATTCCTGTATAACAACATGGCCAGGATGAGAAGTCTTAAATGCTCTGTGCACTGAAAATGCATCATCCAAAGTAGGTTGTATGGAAGTGAAAAGTGTGAGTCACTGCACTAGCATTATACATGTATTTAATTAAATACATTATTCTCCCAAGAGGAGGTATGAGGATTCTCATGAGAACTGTAAGGGATGGATATGTAGCAAGAAAGATTGAAAATTTTGAAATAAAACCTAAGCTAATAACTAAAATCTAAATGATTAACTTTCTCTTTTTGATCACCTTTTTTCTTAACAAAAGAAGTTTTATTTAATAAAAAGGTGATCCAAAAAAGAAGGATAATTTTTTGAAGACTCAGTGTATTGCTCAGAAACGCTTATAACATTTACTTTGTCTTAATTTAAAAAATAGCCATAGGCTGCCAAAAGAAATAATGCTTACTACTATAGCTCAGCTAGGAAATTCTCAGTAGGAGTTAATATTGGCAGGTCAGGGAACATAGAAGAAATAGTAACACTGAAACTGTTTGGGTGGTGAGCTATCAGTTTCAGTTCTTTCAGAAAGAAATCTAACATGAATTTTTTGTTCAAATAATCCATGACAATACTATAGCAGATGTGAATGAATGAAAAGGCCTAGAAACCAAGATCAGAAAAGATCCTCATGCCAATGATACATCAGAGTCAATAGAACTGATGTACTTGTCTACCTATACACACTCAGAAAGCAACACTAACCAGCATGCCCATACTCACTAACATAGGAGAAATCTATCAGCAATGCCAGTGCACATACAAACCTCCCGGGTTACTTCTGTTAGAGACTCTGACTGAGGTACCTTAAGTCTTTGCAGCCACAGACTGAAAAACACAGACAGTCTGCATGGAATGAAGAAGATGCAAATCTGTAATGACAGAGGAGGATTTTTACTCAGCCTTCCACCAGCCTGAATCTGCCTGCTGGCCAGACCCTGGAGCGCTCTGCACGGTGACATTGGCTGCTGATAGCACCAAGCTGCTGAGCAACTGCACAGACAATCAACTCAGAAGCCTGTTTTCTTCTGAAAATCTAAAGTAGCCACATGTCAGTCGGCTTATCAAAGGACTGCACTGCCTAGATCATAGCTGTCTAAAAGACAAGACAGAGGGAAGAAAGGCAAAAAGGACAAGTCCTTCTGCACTTTAGCAAACTTTGGTTACTTCAAAATAGTGCTGCTCTAAGTGGCCTCACAGTCACTAAGAAATACAGCAGGTGACCACAGTTCAAAAGCTGTGCTGTGGCCAACCTGCTGGTGTCTTCCCTCTAGCAGGCATGTACTACCATCAAGCTACAGGGAGAGGTCTAACAGGCAGTGGACAGAGATGACCATGGAGATGCCTGTTTAGTGTTTGATCAGTTTTGGGAATACTTTTTGGTATAATACAGTTTTGGTTCATCTCAGTGGCTGACAAAAGGAGAAGCCATGAAATAAACATGCTCTGGACTGAAGCAGAGTCTCCTTTTTCTCTCTCAGAGAGAATCTAAGTCAATGTCTAATGCCTTGCAGATTTTGCAGTGCTGTCTTATGTCTCACATGTAATAGTACTGGACAGCACCATCAGATCATCATGCAAAACATGACACATCTTTAATTTTGCAGGTGTCAATGCCTCATGAGCATTCCTGACAGTTCTGAATTTTTTTAAAAGATGAAAATGTTTTCCAGAAGATCTGAGGCCTTAAGAAAAAAACCTGGGATGTTCATATGCCGTCTCTTGTGTTGTAGCTTCTGAAAGAGGAAAAGTTTTTCAAAGGCACTGTAGGAAGGAACCTTCTGAATTATCTGTGCTCTGGGAGAGGTTCTGAAGGGCAAGAAGTGGAAGAAATCAGTGATTCTTTCTTTTTGCAATACATGTTTTTTGCCAAAGCTTGAAGAGAAATGAGACCCCCAGAGCATTCTGGTTCAGAGTTCATGTAGTGACACTCAAAGGTAACTTGCAGCCTTGGCGATTAGGTCATATGCTCCATCCCGCTCTCTCATCAGAGTAACCGTCTGTTTGTGAATTTGCCTTTACAGGGGCTGCACAGCAGACTTGACTTCTCATTGCTTTCAAACAGTGCCACTTCCCGGTTTAATTGGAACCACTGAACTTCATTAACCACTGATTTGTAAGAAAAGCTGGGATGTGGACTAGACTTTGTAAGAGACTGTGTCAGATGTTTTGTCTCGACATTGCTGTTGCACCATTACCATTTCCTGAGCTGCGGGGTGGTGTAAGAGACTGTGTCGGACTGAGGTCTGTTTCGGCATCACTGTTGCACCACTACCACTTCCTCAACTTATCCTTGACATCTTGTTGATCCGCCTGAAGCTGAGGCAACTACATCTTTTGTAACTCTGTTGTGGTTTGAAGTAGCCAATCGCCATGTGGCCAATCACCATGTGGCCAATTGCTTACTTCCCCGCCCCCCTCCCTGGTGAGATAGGGGAGGGACAAAAGAAGAAATTCATAGGTTGAATAAAAAAATATTTAGTAATAGTAACAAAACCAACAGTAACAATAGTAAGTCCAAAACAGATAAAATGCAGCAGTGGCTCACCGAGTGGCGACCGGTATGCAGCCTGCCCCCAGCAGCGATCCTGACTGCACCAGAATATGCTGCCATACTGACCGGGAAACCGAAATGCAGCGTGGGAGAACACGCGCCCACCTATATACTGAGCATGACATCACATAATATGGAATTCTCCAATGATCGATCAGGACCTGGCCCTCTAGCTGTGCTCCCTCTCAGCCCAAGGAAACTTAACTCTATCCTGGGCAAAACCAGGACAGTCTCCACCCCTTATTCCATACCATTTACATCATGCTCAGGTTCCAAATACAGTCTAAGGAATCACCACCCCTTTTCCCGGGTCTCACAGATATCATTCCCTCAGTCTATGGGCCATCCTTCCAAAATGTCTACTGAGTTCATTTAGCCCATAACTTTGGGTTCCATGTGACATGACAGACTTTAAGGCTGGAGGAATGAGGTGGATTTGGCTCAGTCTGTGAAGCAGGAGGCTTTGGATGTGGCAGGAGGATGTTGCGAGGCACCGATTGCAATAACCAGTTGCAATTGAATTGACAGTTCGATTCATTGGCTATTTTCACCTAAAATCAAATCTCCTTGAGGCATGCATCGGACTTCTTCATTCTTCTGCATCACCCACCAAGTGCACCCAGGTCCTTGGGCAAAAGTAATCCCACGCATGGGTTTACCTTTACCCAATGCAGGAGTAACCCAGACGGTCTTCCCCAGCATATTCCTAATGCGCACTACGGGGGCTTTATCCCCATCCACAGTATGCAGGAGGTTTGACTGAGCAGGGCCAGCTTGCTCAGCAGATCCTCTGGTATTGACTAACCAGGTGGCCTTTGCTAAATGCACGTCCCAGTGTTTGAAACTTCCACCACCCATTGCTCTCAGTGTAGTTTTCAGCAATCCATTGTATCGCTCAATTTTCCCAGAGGCTGGTGCATGGTAGGGAATGTGATATATCCACTCAATGCCATGTTCTTTGGCCCAGGCATCTATGAGGTTGTTTCGGAAATGTGTCCCATTACCTGACTCAATCCCTCCTGGCATGCCATGCCGACATAAGACTTTCTCCTCAAGGCCTAAAATGGTGTTCTGGGCAGTGACATGGGACACGGAATAAGTTTCCAACCAACCAGTGGCTGCTTCTACCATTGTAAGCACATAGTGTTTGCCATGCCGAGTTTGTGGGAGCGTGATATAATCAATCTGCCAGGCCTCCCCATATTTATACTTTGACCATCATCCTCCATCCCAAATGGGCTTTAACTGTTTGGCTTGATTGATCGTAGCACATGTATCACATTCATGGATTACCTGTGCAATAGTAGCCATAGTTAAGTCCACCCCTCAGTCACGAGCCCATCTATATGTTGCATCTCTTCCCTGATGGCCTGAGGAGTCATGGGCCCAGCGAGCCATAAATTGTTCACCCTTATGTGGCCAGTCCAGATCTACTTGAGACACCTTAATCTTGGCAGCCTGATGTGCCTGTTGGTTGTTCTGATGTTCTTCAGTGGCCCGGCTCTTGGGTACATGAGCGTCTACATGGTGTACTTTCACAACAAGATTCTCTACCCCAGCAGCAATACTTTGCCATAATTCAGCAGCCCAGATGGGTTTGCCTCTGCGCTGCCAGTTGCTCCATTTCCACTGCTGTAACCACCCCCACAGAGCATCTGCCACCATCCATAAGTCAGTATAGAGGTAGAGCACTGGCCACTTCTCTCGCTCAGCAATATCCAAGGCCAGCTGGATGGCTTTCACCTCTGCGAACTGACTCGATTCACCTTCTCCTTCAGCAGCTTCAGCGACCCATCACGTGGAGCTCCACACAGCTGCTTTCCACCTTTGATGTTTCCCCACAACGCGACAGGACCTGTCAGTAAACAGGGCATATCTCTTCTCATTATCCAATGGTTTATTATATGGTGGGGCCTCTTTAGCACGGCTTACCTCTTCCTCTGGAGCCATTCCAAAATCTTTGCCTTCTGGCCAATTTGTAATCACTTCCAGTATTCCTGGACGGCTGGGGCTCCCTATTCGAGCCCATTGTGTGATTAATGCGACCCATTTACTCCACGTGACATCAGCTGCATGGTGTGTAGAGGGGACACTCCACTCCCTTTGAACATCCAGCCCAGCTCTGGCAGTCGGGGTGCCAGGAGGAGCAGTGCTTCAGTCCCGATCACCTCTGAAGCAACTCAGACCCCTTCATATGCTGCCAATCTCCTTTTCAGTTGGAGTATAACAGTCCTTGGATCCTCTGTATCCCTGACTCCAAAACCCCAGGGGTCGACCCCGAGCGTCCCCTGGTGCTCTCTGCCAGAGACTCCAGGTAGGGCCATTCTTCCCGGCTGCAGTGTAGACCACATTTTTAACAACTTGTCCTGTCCGAACTGGCCCAAGGGCTACTGCATGAACTATTTCCTGCTTAATTTGTTCAAAAGCTTGTCATTGCTCCAGGCCCCATATAAAATAATTCTTTTTCTGGGTCACTTGCTAGAGAGAGAGGGCTTACAATATGACTACAATTTGGAATGTGCAGTCTCCAGAAACCCACAACACCCAAGAAAGCTTCCCTTTCCTTTCTGTTAGTCGGTGGGGACATAGCTGTTATTTTATTAATCATCTCCACTTGAATCTGACAACGTACATCCTGCCGTTTTATTCCTAAAAAATGAATGTCTTGTGCAGGTCCCTTGACTTTACCATGCTTTATGGCAAAACCAGCTCTCAGAAGGTTTTGGATTATTTTCTCCCCTTTCTCAAAAACTTCTTCTGCTCTATTACCCCATATAATGATGTCATCAATGTACTGTAAGTATTCTGGGGCTTCACTCTGTTCCAGTGCATTCTGGATCAGTCCATGTCAAATGTGTTTCCACCCCTGGGGCAGTCGATTCCAGGTGTATTGGACACCCCTCCAGGTAAAAGCAAACTGTGGCCTGCATTCTGCTGCCAGAGGGATAGAGAAAAATGCGTTGGCAATATCAATCATGGCGTACCACTTGGCCGCCTTCGACTCTAGTTCATACGGAAGTTCTAGCATGTCTGGCACAGCAGCACTCAGTGGTGGCGTGACTTCATTCAGGCCACAATAGTCTACTGTCAATCTCCACTCTCCATTAGACTTTCGCACTGGCCATATGGGGCTGTTAAAGGGGGAGTGCGTCTTGCTGATGACTCCTTGGCTCTCTGATGAATCAGTTTATAGATAGGGATTACAGACTCTCAATTGGTGCGATATTGCCGTCACTGCACTGTTGTAGTGGCAGTTGGCACCCGTTGTTCTTTGACCCTCAGCAATCCCACAACGGAAAGATCCTCTGATAGACCAGGTAACACAGAGAGCTGTTTAATTTCTTCTGTTTCCAAGGCAGCTATACCAAAAGCCCACTGATACCCTTTTGGGTCCTTAAAATACCCTCTTCTGAGATAATCTATACCAAGAATACATGGAGCGTCTGGGCCAGTCACAATGGGATGTTTTTCCCACTCTTTTCCACTTAGGCTCACCTCGACTTCCAATACAGTCAACTGTTGAGACCCTCCTGTCACTCCTGAAATACAAATGGGTTCTGCCCCTTTAAAATTTGATGGCATTAGGGTGCTCTGAGCACCACTGTCCACTAAAGCCTTATACTGCTGGGGGTCAGATCTGCCAGGCCATCAAATCCACATGGGCCAATAAACTCGATTGTCCCTGTACTCCGCCTGGCTGGAGGCAGGGCTCCTCTAATGTGGTCATAATACCCACTGACGACAAATGGGTTAGTGTGGTGTGCGCAGGTTTCAGTCTCATCTTGATCACTCACTTCTTGTGAATACAAATCAGAAGTTCTTCTCATAGGATCATGAGCAAAGTCGACCTTTCTGTTCTATTTGGGCACTTGATTACTGGAAACCGGAGTAGCATTTCTCCTACAAGAACCCTGTTTTGTACTTGTTCTTCCTTCCAGCTCACATACCCATTCTTTTAGGAGGTAGGTAGGTTTTCCATCCCATTTCTTCATGTCTTCTCCATAGTCATGCAGGCATTGCCATAGCTTCCCCCGTGGTGTGTACCAGTTCTCTCAAGTAGAGGAACAACTGCTCCTGATAGCCTGAGATTCTAGTCTGTGCAGGTGGGGAGTAGGACATGTCCTCTTTAAATTGCTGGAAATCTTGAGATAATTCCTCCACAGCCATGACAAGGGAGGAAGAGAGACTTTCTTCATATTGTCATAGTTGGTGAGCCAATTCATCCACGTTTGTCCGTCTTCGTCTCTCCAGTCCATTACTGCTAATGCATTGGCATATGATGATGGTGTGCTCCATACAAACTTCTGACACATGGGCCGGGTGTATTGGACTTCATCTTGATCTGTGGGTAGCTGTGCATTATCTGGGTCATAGTAAACCATCTCCCATATGGCTAGTTCCCTCAAGTATTGAATGCCTCTCTCCATAGTGGTCCACTTTCTTGGATGACGTACAAAATCTTCCTTGAAGGGATACCTCTCCCTCACACTTGACAGAAGTCGCCTCCAGAGACTGAGATTTTGTGTCTTCTTTCCAACGGCTTTGTCGATGCCCCCTTCCTTAGACAGGGATCCCATCTGCCTGGCCTCCCTACCCTCTAAGTCCACTCTACTGGCCCTGCTATTCCAGCATTGGAGCAGCCAGGTAAAGAGTTGCTCACCTGGATGGCAGCTGAAATCTTTTTGCATGTCTCGCAACTCACTCAGGGATAAGGACCGGGTGACTAACTCTGGCTCTGCCTCCTCCTCCTGTTCTTGTGATTGGCCTGGTTCATCATCACCCTGTACACTGTGAGGGGATTTTCTTGTGTATTTCTTCTTATGTATGGGAGCAACTGACACCGTCATGGGTTGGTTCTCTGGTTCAGCTGCAGCACCTGTCCTCAGAGTTGCAGTGGCTGCAGTTTCTGTTACTTGGTTACCAGATCCAGAGCCCTTCTTGAGGGTGCTGAACAGTGTTTAATAGTACTCGGTAAGCACGGGCTATACCCCAGCATGTTGCAGTGAGCTGTGCCTCTCTGGAATTACCCAGGTGACAACATACTTTTTCCAAATATTCCACTCGTTCTTCAGGATTCTGCACCTGTGCAGGAGTGAAGTTCCAATACACCAGAGGTGACCACTGTTCTAGGTACTTGCCCATGCTTCTCCACACCCCCAGCCACTCATAATTCTCCAGCCTCAGGGTAGATTTCCAGGTGATACTCTTAAATAGTTGCTTAACCCTGAACAAAACCTGAACCACATGCAGGAACACACTAACTCCTAGCAGTAAGACAACCATTTTAATGTCAACATTCCAAAGATATCTGAAATTCCTGAATTCCTTAAACATAATTGTAAATAGCCCCAGGGCTGATGACTGCACCCTGTCACAGATGAGCATCATATAGTACAGCAAAAACAAAATCTTAACCCAACTCTCATGGACTGTGAGCAACAACATGGGAAATACGTATTGCAAATGAGGTGATAAAATCTTGAGGAGCCAAGCAACCAACATTATTACCCATTCTGTCACTATCTGAAACCTCAGGCCCCACGTTGGGTGCCAAAAAATTGTTGTGGTTTAAGCCCAGCCAGTAGCCAATCGCCATGTGGCCAGCTGTTTACTTTCCCCTCCCTCTCTGGTGAGATAAGGGAGAGAGAAAAGAAGAAATTCATAGGTTGAATAAAAAAAAAAAATAGTAATAGTAACAAAACCAACAGTAACAATAGTAAATCCAAAACAGATAAAATGCAGCAGCAGCTCACCGAGCGATGACTGGTACACAGCCCGCCCCCAGCAGCGATCCCAGCTGCACCAGAATATGCTGCCACGCTGACCAGGAAACCAAAATGGGGCATGCACATCCACCTATATACTGAGCATGATGTCACATGATATGGAATTCTCCAATGATAGATCAGGACCCAGCCCTTCAGCTGCGCTCCCTCTCAGCCCAAGGAAAGTTTATCCTGGCCGACACCAGGACAAATGCCTACCAAACTACGCTTGCATGCAAGGCTGTGTGAAGAGGAAGTCAGGGTGAGGACGATATGCTGAGGCTGAAGGCATCGCCAGTCAACTCCCCCCCAGTACAACCACCTCAAACACCTGAGCATTCATCCATGGAGGAAAACGGGGCAGTGAGTATGATAATGAGCTCTGTGGAAATGGGCGGACTCCTCAAAGAAATCGTGGGGACTGGGATGATAAAAGGACTGCATACTCTTCTCTCAGTAAACTCCCCATCACCTGTACTGAGACGAAAGCAACGGGACGCTGCTGGATACATTGTAGTGGTAACTGATTGTGGAGCAGTTTGCTAACAACTGGCTACGTGAGAAAGGGCACAGCACCGAGGAACTGCTGACAACGGCGACGTGATGGGAGAATACCGAAAAGTATCAAAGAAGAACAAAGAACAGAAGCAGGACTATGTAGAAGGCCTTGCAGAAATCATAAGGGGAGAGATTGGTATTTAACCTTAGCAACCAATGTATCTAACCTTAGCAACCTATAAGGAGCTTGCTTTTTGCAATATGTATGAACTAATTATTGTGGATATAAAAGAAGTGTGAGTACTAATAAAGTTGAGCCTTTGTGCATTAAATGATGGCTGGGCTCCCTCTGCGTTCTTTCAACAAATGGTGACCCCGACGTGATACGTGCCAAAGGACGTATAAGGCACCACGAAGGATAAAGACCAGAGAAGGTTGTTCAGGTCCTTAAGCAGCGAGGACGGCGAAAGGCGACTAAAAAGGCCCGCGCCCTGGGTGTCACAAGAGGTGAGCCCTGCTGATACGTGCTGCCGAGACCTGGAAAGGCTGCAACGGAAAAAATTAAGGTATGGACAGGCAAGCAGCATATGATTTATTTGCATCCTGGCTGGCACAACGCCGGGTTGAGGGAATAGATGTAAAAAAGGATCTTCAGGGGCTTTTAGCTTATGGGGTAGAGCAAGGTTGTTTTATTAATCCACATACAGTTCATGAGTTATCGGAATGGCGAAAATTTGGAGATAAGTTATGGGAATTAACATTGAATGATGATAAGACAGCAAAAAAGTTGGGAAAGTTATGGAGGGTGGTTCATAATGAATTGCTAAGGTATCAGGCTGAAAAAAGAGCTGCACAGGGCGCAATTGCGGCAAAAGAGAAAAACACCAGATATGGGGAGGAGGAAACTAAGTGGCCATTACCGCCTGCGTTTCGTGAGCTTGTTTTACCACCTTTACGTTCCGAAGAGACGGGACAGGAAAGCTCAGAACGAGTTCTCCCTACCGCTCCCCTCGCTTCTGCCCTGAGTAGCCCTGACGCGTCCAGCCAGACTGTGACGCCGGAAAGCGAGAATTCTACTCCTGGCTCAGAAGATGGGCTGGGGATAGAGATCGCTAAAGAAAGGTGTCGGGCTTGGAATGCATTGGCACGAGAGGGGTTAGAAAAAGGGGATGAGGAGATGACTCAGATGGCGACAGCAATGGCTTTTCCAGTTCAGTTTCAGCCGAACCCAGCTGGTGGACTAAATGCTACTGTTACGGCATTAGATTGGAAGCTTTTATCACAATTGCGCTCTACAGTGAGTTCTTATGGTGTTACTGGTGAACCGACTCGTCAAATGTTAGATTATCTCTGGAGCACTCAACTTCTTTTGCCTGCAGATTGTCGGGGTATAGCAAAGTTAATTTTCTCTCCTAGTCAGTGGTTGTTGTTTAATGCGCATTGGCAAGCGAGAGTGTTAGAATCGATAGCGGTACAGCGGCAAGCAGGAGATCCATTACAAGGGGTTACAATGGATGAATTAATGGGGTTAGGACCTTATGCTAGAGTAGAAGCTCAAGCACTGCTCGGTCCGGATAAGGTGAGAGAGGCAATGAGGTTAGTGAGAGAAGCCATAGAGCAAGTGAAAGAGCCAGGCGGAGTTCCAATGTATATGGGAATTAAGCAAGGGAGAGAAGAGACTTTGGGCAGTTTTGTAGATAAGTTGGTAAATGCAATTGAAAGAGCAAGAGTACCTCTCTACATGCAGGGTGCTCTCTTAAAACAGTGTATTTCACAAAATGGCAATCCTGCTACAAAGAGTTTATTGAATACATTAAGGGCACATTGGACTATAGAGGAGGCACTTGAAAAAGCGTCCTCGATACCTACTGGACCTCAGGCTTTTCTTGTAGAGGCAATAAAGAAATTAGGGGAAGGAATGAAAGAACAGGCTCAGGCTACTCAAAGTCAGGTTATGGCAGCCCTTGCGCCTCTCCAGACTTCAGCAGCAACAGCAGTTAAAGTGCAAACACCTAAAAAGGGGCAGCTGCGGTGTTACCGATGCGGAGCTCCAGGGCATGTACGAAAGAGTTGTACAGCCAGAAATGTATGGTGTCAAACTTGCCGATCCAACTCCCATAATGAGGTGGCTTGCTGCAGACGGTCGGGAAACTCCACACGGAGCGCGTTCGCCGGCCGCCGCGCAACGACCAAAATTGCAGCCGCAGCGCAGTCCTTCAACCCGCCACCCGAGGAAGTCTCGGGTTGGACCTGGCAGCAGCAGTAGATGTTATTCTGTTAACAAATAATCCTCAAACAATATCTACGAATGTACGAGGACCTATCATTATTAATGGGAGAGCCATGGGAGCTTTATTATTAGGAAGATCATCGGCATCACAATGTGGACTATTTGTTTTACCGGGAGTTATTGATGCAGATTATGAAGGTGAAATCTATATTATGGCATATACACTGAATCCACCAGTAAAGATTGCACAGGGACAACGGATTGCACAGCTGGTGCCTCTGCCACAAGTGACTCAAACAATACGACCAATAACTGAGGAGAGTCGCGGAAATAAAGGCTTCGGATCCACAGGAAGCCTGACCCTGCTAACACTGAATCTGAGTACGAGACCCAGGAAGACTGTTCACCTGTCATTTCAAGGTAACGCAATAACTGTGGAAGGGTTGTTAGACACAGGCGCAGATTCCAGCATACTGTCGCCTTCTTCTTGGCCACAAGGCTGGCCGTTACAAGAGCATACCACTACCATCACTGGCGTGGGTGGTTTAACTTTAGCTAATCGAACGCCGCCCCTACAATTAACAATTGAAGGACAAACAGTCACAGCGGTGCTTGCTGTAGTGCAATTACCTCCAGGGGTAAATTGCTTAATTGGAAGAGATGTGTTAGCACAAATGGGAATAGTTTTGACAAACGATCACCATTTATCCTAATGGCCATTGCTTGGACTTTCCCGATCCCTATAACTTGGACATCTGACAATCCAATATGGGTAAAGCAGTGGCCACTAAAAAGGGAAAGTCTTGAGCAAGCACACTTGCTAGTACAAGAACAATATCAGCAAGGACATTTAAGATTATCTACTAGTCCTTGGAATACTCCAATATTTGTCATAAAGAAGAAATCAGGCAAATATCGACTTTTGCATGACCTTAGGGAAGTAAACAAACAAATGGAACCAATGGGGGCTTTACAACCAGGTATGCCGAATCCAGCTATGTTACCTTATGAATGGCCTATATTGATTGTGGACTTAAAAGATTGTTTCTTTACGATTCCGCTTCATGAAAAGGACATGCGCAGATTTGCTTTCACTTTACCGGCAATAAATAGAGAAGGGCCAGATCAACGGTTTGAATGGACAGTTTTACCGCAAGGAATGAGAAATAGTCCAACTTTATGTCAGATTTTTGTAGATGCAGCCTTACAGCCATTACGTCAAAAATGGACTGATGTTATAATTTATCACTATATGGATGATATATTATTTGCACAGAAAGAACCATTTACAGAAGCACAGATAAAAGAAATTGTAAACACCCTTGCAAAGCAAAAATTGGTAATTGCACCAGAAAAGATACAAAAAACAGCTCCATGGAAGTATTTAGGATTGTCTTTGACGAAACAAATAGTAGCACCACAAAAATTGACAATTAATCCTGAAATCTCAACACTGCATGATGCTCAAAAGCTATTAGGAGATTTACAATGGCTAAAACCTATAGTGGGCATCCCAAACGAGCTTTTACAACAATTAAGACCACTGTTAAAAGGAAATGATCCTGCACAGGTAGTGTCTTTATCAGCAGATCAGAAGCAAGTGCTACAACAAATTATGGATCGTATTACTTCTGGACAAGTGCGTCGGAGAGACGCTGAGCTCCCCCTGGACATACTTGTGTGGATGGGTTCACAGCATTTGCTCGGAGCTATTACGCAGTCTAAAAAGAAAACGGGGGAGACATGGGTGCTAGAATGGATCACGCCAGCATTACAACAATCAAAATCTCTACTTCAAAAAATTGAGGCATTAGCAAATTTAGTAAAGAAAGGTCGTGTGCGAGTTATTCAAATAAGTGGAAGAGAACCTCAATTCATATACTGTCCAATGCAGAAGGAAACCATGCAGTGGTACCTGGCAAATAGCACAGCATTGCAGGAAGCCATGTTAAATGGGCCAATGATGTTGTCAACTGATCAATTATCTATGGAACCTTTGAGATGGTTGGGACAATTACATTGGATTGAACAGCCAAAAAGACAACAGGCGCCGATCCCGAATGCCATCACAGTTTATACAGATGCAGGAAAGAAATCTCAGACAGCAGCTATAACGTGGCAGGAAGATAATACATGGAAACACGAGATATTAAAAGCCACAGCACAAGACACACTACAAACTTTGGAACTGTTGGCAGTAGTTTGGGCGATGGTTAAGTTTAATGGACCATTGAATATTGTAACTGATTCTATGTATGTAGCGGGAATAGTAGCAAGGATAGAAGATGCAGAAGTCAGGGAAGTACAAAATAAGCGTCTCTATGAGTTGTTCTTACAATTACAGAGGGCCATAAAAATAAGGGAACAACCGTATGCTGTAATTCATGTTAGAAGTCATAAATGGGATATAGGACTTGGGGAAGGTAATGCTCGAGCGGACAAATTGGTATCCACTGTTATACATGTTCCCATGTCGAAAGACAAATTGGCAAAAGAAGCACATGACATATTCCACCAGAATGCAAAAGGGCTAAAAACACAGTTTGGCATCACAATGGCGGAAGCAACGGCCATAGTAAAAACATGCCCTGTTTGTAGTTTTCACAATAAAGGGGTTGGTATTGGAATAGGAGTCAATCCTAGAGGGACGAAATCTAATGAAGTATGGCAAATGGATGTGACTCACATACAAAGTTTTGGTAGACTTAAATATGTACATGTTACTATAGATACTTATAGCAAATATATATGGGCCTCTGCACAGAGTGGAGAAAAGGCCACACAGGTAATCAGACACTTAACATGTTGTTTTGCAATAATGGGAGTCCCGAATACTATAAAGACAGACAATGGACCAGCATATGTCGGAAGTCGAGTGCAAAGATTTTTAAACAAGTGGGGAGTGAAGCATGTAACAGGGATACCGCATTCTCCCACAGGACAGGCCATAGTTGAGAGAGCAAATGGTACCTTGAAACGTTATGTAGCAAAATATCAGGAAATACAGGATGTACAGGAAAGATTAGCAAAAACATTATTTGTAATGAATCACTTGTGTATATTTGGAGACGCAGAACAACCACCAGCTATGTTACATTATGAGAAGGCAAAAGTAAGTGAAGGAAGGAAAGAGATATGGGTAAATTATAAGGATCCAAAAGATGGATTGTGGAAAGGACCAGCTAAAGTAGTAATATGGGGAAGGGGATATCTTTGTGTTTCTACACCAACAGGCACCGTATGGGTTCCAGCGAGATGGGCGAAACCTGCCGCACCTCCCAATGACACCAGAGGAGAGACAAGCTCACCGACAGCGGCTGAAGATCCAGCCTGTTTTGACCCAACTTGAGGGTCTACTCGGACATTCACTTTACTGGGCAACATTGTCAGATATGGCAACCTTCATTAAGATCCTATCCAGCGTGATTGGCCTGTTTTGGACAATATATCAAGCTGAAGGCTGGATGGTTTCACAACCTAAACAAAATGTCTGGGTAACTTTGGCAAACATGACACATCAAGAAACCTTGTGCCTTTCTACTACGAATCCGGAAAATCCATTCTCCACCTGTCTGGTGGGAGTGCCAGTAGACACATGGCCAATCCCACAAACCCTTCAGATTTTCTCTCTTTGCAACTCTCCAAAAAATTGTACAGATAATTGGGATGGTGTATACAGTCACCTTCCACAGGTTACGCAAGAACCTCAAGAGCTAGAGTTGCTAGGCTCTGTTATAATGGATGCTTGTGTGTTTTTTAATTACTCCTATAACACCACACGGAGAGGGCAAAATGTGAATGCAACTAATGCTGCTTATCATAATTCAACTGCTTGGTGCAATTATACTTCGACTAACATCTCACGATCTTTTGCTGTTCCTCTTGCATTACCTCCTGGTGTGTTTCTAATCTGTGGAGATCGTGCCTGGGGAGGCGTCCCATCTAAACTGAATGGAGGCCCGTGTAGCCTCGGACGTCTCACGTTATTAACACCAAATGTGTCAATGATTCTGAATATGACTCGAAAACATAAGCGAGTCCCAAGGACCGTTCATCGGTTTGAAAGTTCTTGTCGAGATAACATTGAATTCTGGAATCCAGGCCAAATCATAACAGCCTCCATATTGGCACCAGGAGTTGGTGTTGCAAATGCCTTAACTACTTTGAATAAGTTGGGATGTTGGCTTAGCAAACAGACTAATGCTACTTCTTTAGCTTTAAGTGGTCTTTTAACTGATGTTGATAGTGTTAGACATGCTACTTTACAGAACAGAGCAGCTATTGATTTTTTGCTCTTAGCGCAAGGACATGGATGTGAAGATTTTGAAGGAATGTGTTGCATGAATTTGTCTGACCACTCAGAATCTATTTTCAAAAGCATACAGCAGCTAAAGGATGGTGTCAAACATTTAACAGAAGATGATGGATTAGATTGGTTAACAAGGATGTTTAAAGGATGGGGACTTTCAGGATGGTTAATATCTCTGATCAAGTCTGTGGGGGTCATGATCTTGGTAATTGTGGTTGTGCTTTTGATGTTGCCATGTATTGTCAATCTTCTGCAAAGGGCCCTGCAGAAGACTGCCTCTGCAATATTTTTAGCACAAGTGCAAAAAGAAAACGGGGGAGATGTGGAGCAGTTTGCTAACAACTGGCTACGTGAGAAAGGGCACAGCACCGAGGAACTGCTGACAACGGCGACGTGATGGGAGAATACCGAAAAGTATCAAAGAAGAACAAAGAACAGAAGCAGGACTATGTAGAAGGCCTTGCAGAAATCATAAGGGGAGAGATTGGTATTTAACCTTAGCAACCAATGTATCTAACCTTAGCAACCTATAAGGAGCTTGCTTTTTGCAATATGTATGAACTAATTATTGTGGATATAAAAGAAGTGTGAGTACTAATAAAGTTGAGCCTTTGTGCATTAAATGATGGCTGGGCTCCCTCTGCGTTCTTTCAACAACTGATCTTGTTGCATCTCTTCCATTTGCTTGCTTAGTTGTTCTGACCTTTTCTTCTTCTCTCTGTCCAATCACTATTATCTCTTGTTGTAGGAATAAAGTTTAAAAGGTTGTACAGCAATTGACCTCGTTTGTGTCTTAATCTCGCTCTTGGGATCATATCAAAACCTCCCCCGACAAGGGATCGGGACAGACACGTTCTAGGAGAGAATCAGTCCAGGAACCCCACTTGCACTACTGTAATGGGCTAAAGTCCTAGGTCTGAAAGTGAGGTTGCCTGAATGAGGAGAAAGTCTGATATTCTCCTTTCAAAGTTTGTTCATATCCTGAGGAAAGTTTCAGTAACTATTTTTGAAGCACCCTAACCAGTCACAAATCCTCCATTTACTCTTCCTGACTAAATCTGTTTAACAACCGCCAAGCTACAGCATGCTTCAGATGACCCCAGCTAGCTCCCTGGGATAGATGGGAGAATCTCTACTCATAACATAACTTCCCAGACATCTGCTGGAAATACAACACAGCAGAGTAGAACCAGTCCCGGAGATTCCTCAAATGTGTGGGAGATAACTTCCTGACGCAGCTGGTGAGTGAACTGACCAGAGAAGATACCCTGCTGGACCTCCTCTTTGTGAACACAGAAGGACTGGTGGAGGATGTGGCAGTTGGAGGCTGACTTGGGCACAGCGATCATGAAATAATAGAGTTCTCTATTCTTAGAGAGGCCAGGAGAGGGGGCAGCAGAACTGACATCCTGGACTTCCAAAGAGCTGAATTTGACTTGTTTAGGCAACTAACTGCTTGACAGAATCCCTTGGGAGATGGTTCTGAAGGGGATAGGGGTCCAGGAAGGCTGGACAGTCTTTGAGAAGGAAGTCTTAATGGGACAGGAGCAGGCTGTCCCCAGGTGCTGTAAGAGAAGCCAGCAACAGAGAAGACCACCCTGGCTAAACAGGGAGCTTTGGCTGCAGCTCAGGGAGAAAAGGAGAGTTTACAGCCTTTGGAAGAAGGGGCTAGGCACTCACAATGATTACAAAGATGCTGTGAGGCTATGCAGGGCAGAAATCAGGAGGTCTAAAGCCCACCTGGAAATTACCCTGGCTTCAGCAATCAAGGATAACAAGAAATGTTTCTATAAGTATGTGAGCAGCAAAAGAAAGACCAGAGAGAGCCTTCATCCCCTGCTAGACACAGGAGGAAACATGATAAAAAGTGATGAGGAGAAGGCTGAGGTGCTTAATGCCTTCTTTGCCTCAGTCTTTAATAACAAGACTAGTTGTACTGAGGGAATCCAGCCTCCTCAGCCAGAGGACGGAGACTGGGAGAACGACCGCCCCACATTCCAGGAGGAGACAGTCAGTGACCTACTGCATCACATAGACACACACAAGTCTATGGGACCAGATGGGATACACCCGAGGGTGCTGAAGGAGCTGGCTGGGGTGCTCACCAAGCCGCTTTCCATCATTTACCAGCAGTCCTGGCTGACTGGGGAGGTCCTGACAGGTTGGAAATTGGCCAGTGTGATGCCCATATATAAGAAGGGTCAGAAGGATGATCCAGGAAATTACAGGCCTGTCAGCTTGATTTCGGTGCCTGGGAAGCTGATGGAGCAGCTCATCCTGAGTACCATCGCACAACACGTGCGGGACAACCAGATGATCAGGCCCAGTCAGCATGGGTTTATGAAAGGCAGGTCCTGCTTGACAAACCTGATCTCCTTCTACGAGAGGGCGACCTGCTTATTGGATGGGGGAAAGGCTGTGGATGTTGTTTACCTTGACTTTAGGAAGGCCTTTGACACCATTTCCCATAGCATTCTCCTGGCAAAACTGGCTGCTTGTGGCTTGGATGGGCACACACTTTGATGGGTAAAAAACTGGCTGGATGGCCGGGCCCAAAGAGTTGTGGTGAATGGAGTTAAATCTGGTTGGTGGCCGGTCATGAGTGGTGTCTCCCAGGGCTCGATTTAGGGGCCACTCCTGTTTAACATCTTTATTGATGACCTAGACGAGGGGATCGAGTGCACCCTCAGTAAGTTTGCAGATGACACCAAGTTGGGTGGGAGTGTTGATGTGCTCGAGGGTAGGGAGGCTCTGCAGAGAGATCTGGACAGGCTGGAGCGATGGGCTCAGGCCAACTGTAGGAGTTTCAATAAGGCCAAATGCCGGGTGCTGCACTTGGGCCACAACAACCCCCAGCAGCGCTACAGGCTTGGGGAGGAGTGGCTGGAGAGCTGCCAGTCAGAGAGGGACCTGGGGGTGTTGATTGACAGCCAGCTGAACATGAGCCAGCAGTGTGCCCAGGTGGCCAAGAAGGCCAATGGTATCCTGGCTTGCATCAGAAATAGCGTGGCCAGCAGGGACAGGGAAGTGATCTTACCCCTGTACTTGGCACTGGTGAGGCCACACCTCAATTACTGTGTTCAATTTTGGGCCCCTCACTACAAAAAGGACATTGAATTACTCGAGCGTGTCCAGAGAAGGGCAACAAAGCTGGTGAAGGGTCTGGAGCACATGTCGTACGAGGAGCGGGTGAGGGAACTGGGGTTGTTTAGTGTGGAGAAGAGGAGGCTGAGGCGAGACCTCATCGCCCTCTACAACTACCTGAAAGGAGGTTGCAGAGAGCTGGGGATGAGTCTCTTTAACCAAGTAACATGCGATAAGACAAGAGGTGATGGCCTCAAGGTTGCAGCTGGGAAGGTTTAGACTAGATATTAGGAAGCATTTATTTACAGAACGGGTTGTTAGGCGTTGGAATGGGCTGCCCAGGGAGGTGGTGGACTCCCCATCCCTGGAGGTGTTTAAGAGTCGGGCTGACATAGCGCTTAGGGATATGGTGTAGTTGAGAACGGTCAGTGTTAGGTTAATGGTTGGACTAGATGATCTTCAAGGTTTTTTCCAGTCTAGATGATTCTGTGATTCTCTGATTCTGTGATTCTGTGAACAAAGCTAATGTATTACTAGATTAACCTCTTGAATTTTACAGCCTTCTACTATCTTCTCATCATTTCAAACATTCCTCTGGAAAGTTAAATAAAATTCACAACTGTGAAATACCCAGGAATTGCTGCTGGCTTACCATAGCTGAGTGCATTGCATACATCTAAATTGGGTATTTCCTAGGGCCAACATTTAATTTACTTCGGATATTAGCCGTGAAATCTCACAGAATCCTGCCGTCCTCCAATGTCTCTCTAAGGCAGGCAGTGGTCAGCTGCAGGCTTAAATAAGAAATACTTGAACGTGAAGGGACACCGTGAATATTTAATCACTTGCATACATTGCTTCTTAGGGTACTACAAATATTTGGAGATCATCATCTCTATTTTTCTCCAAATGCAATATAGAGGGAGGTAATGAAAGTGCAGTGGATGGGTATTAAAAATACCTCCCTGCAGAGAATTTTAGAAGCAGTTTACGTGACTTTCATGCAGCTTCCTCTAGTACTGTTTATATCCAGCCCAACCATCTGAGGTACCCTTGAAATATTTCATTATGTCAGCATGTAGCACTCTGCAAACACTGCTGATTCCCTCAGGCACAAAGCAGTTAAAAGACATCCTTCTGCAAAGAGTGCATATTTTTCAGCTTTAGGTTATGTTCCAGAAATCCCATGAAAGCCTGGAAGGAGCTCCAAAATGATCCAGAACTCCAGGACTAACCTGACTTAGACCCACAATCAGTTTTTATTGCAGAGGTGGAAAAGCTTCACTTAAACACCTCCAAGCTTACTGCCAAGCAACAGATCACGAGAGCTCTGCTTGCTCTGTCCTCAGCACCATTCATTCTATCCAATACTGTAATACATGAGCCAAGCCCACAGGCTGCACAAAAGAGCATGGCTTGATGAGGGAAGTTTTACAAAATGGTAGTGAAACAAAGAAACTGACTTAACAGTAAAGTTCTTTTACTGTTAAGCAGGTATTCTTTATTAGCAGCACTGAGGTCGCCCTGGGGATATTCAACCATAAGGGCTCCCAAGCATTAACAAGGGACATCAGTTTACATACACAGAAATCGTACATATTCATTAGATTTCTTGGAAAGGGGTGTCTTATGATAATGAGTTCTGAGAATTCATCTACATAGTCCAAGCATGTGTAGTAAAAATAGAGAGAGAGCCTTCAGTGGTCGAGGGAAGAGGTAAGCAGTCTTCTTCACGGTGTTCACTAGCTGACCCTCTTTCCAGACCATGCGCTGTGAAGTAAAGTCCAGGTGCCTTCTTTCTAAATCAACAAAATCATCCTCCCTATATTAAGGTCTCTGTGTCCCTTTGTTCGAGTCCCCGTTATCTTAGTTTGCCCATTCTAGGAGTTGCCCAAGTGTCCACTGAAGGCTTTGAGTCTCTGCTATCAGTGATTTATGTAGGGAGCATTTTAATCTTGTCTAAACAGACACAGAGGCCTAGGGAAAGAGTTAAGGAGTCAGGAGTCCTTGGGAAACAAACAAAGCAAAACACAAGCAAAGCTTAGAAATAAACGAAGCAAAACACAAGCAAAGCTTTCATGCATCACAGTTTAGTCTTAATCAATAATTGTCAGAAATTAATTTGGTTGAGCCCTTTCAGTAGGAATAATGCAAGGCTGACCAGGCTAAAGCGAAGACATCAAATATCACATTAAACTGAGCCTAGCTTTTGTTGCACTCCCTGGACTAGGATGTGTTCCACTGAACCCACAAATAGCTCAAGAAAATTGGCTTATGACAGTATTAGTAGAGACAGCCCCCAAATAGAAACCAGGAGGATGTATAGCATAAAAACAGCCATTAATCTGAGTGCTCTATAAATTACAACCCTCTCTCCTGCCATACAACACCAATAGTCCACCCCTGACTATGATCCCACTTCACTGTAGGTAGTGAATGTAAAGTCTTTATGACTGTCCTGGTTTTGGCTGGGATAGAGTTAATTTTTCTTCTTAGTAGCTGGACTAATGCTATGGTTTGGATTCAGTATGGGATTTGGTATGAGAATAATGCTGATAATACATTGATGTTTACAGCTGTTGCTAAGAGATCAGGGACTCTCCAAATCCCCATGTCCTGTCCATGCACAGGTGTACAAGAAGCTGGGAGGGGACACAGCCAGACAACCAGACCCAAATTAGCCAATGGAATATTCTATATCATGTAATGTCATGCTCAGTATATAAAGGAGGAGCGGCCAGGAAGGAGAGGGTTCTCTCTCACTTCAGGGATTGCAGTTGCAGGATCTTGGTTTATCAGGATCACTAGCCAGGAATGGGCTGGGCATCAGTCGGCAGGTGGTGAGCAATTACATTGTGCATTACCCGCTTCTACTTTATTATTGTTTTATTTTATTACAATTACTAAACTGTTTTTTTTATCTCAACCTAGGAGTCGCCCTTTATCCCTCCAATTCCCTCTCCATCCCCCAGGCAGGGGGGAGGGTGAGTGAGCTGCTGCGTGGTGTTTGTCTGCTGGCCAAGTTCAAACCATGACAATGATCTGAATTAAAATCTGATAGGGAAGCCAGTCTGGAAAACACTCCTCCAGTCAGTCTGGGTGCCTGAGGCAAGCTTCACTTTGCTCATCATGGGAATACCTCCTTAGCAGAGGAATAAGTGGACAAACAGCCAAGAGGAACAACATGTATGTTTTTATTCATGAGGATTTAACACAGCTCCAGTGAACTGGGACAGATTTTACAGCAGAAGCAACATTAAAGGTTGTAAATAACATCAAAAACATTCATATGTATGTAAGTCTGAATTAAACCTGCTAAAACTTGGATCCAGGCCAAACCACTACTGTCTTTTCATGTGGTGCAGTCTGGTAAAAGGATATTTTCCTCATCTCTCTTTCTCTCCTGTGTTGTTTTTTCTGTGTTAATGTAATCACATATTGGAAATTGTTCAATAAAATACTACACTGGAGAGACCTGTGAACTCTAAATCCAAGCATCCTAGGTGTTGACCACCCATATTCCCCTGCTTTCCTAAAGCTGTTACCTAAAGTCCTTTAAAGACTACTTTGTGTGCAATAGCATACAAAAAAACCTCAAAAGCTTCCTTTGTTTGTAAACCTCTGATTTATTACACATGAAACACAAAAGTTGAAATAAGCAAAGAATCTGAATTAGAAATTTAGAATATGAAGTCAATAGCCATTTGGCCCTCAAACTCATCTGGTTAACAGTGGCTGTGCCCTCTGCATGACAGGCAAGCTAAACTGTGTGACACAAATACCGCTACTTGAAAACATTGTCTGGGAGTTCTTCAGTCAGGAACATGTGAAAGTATTGCTCCAGACCCTTGGTCTGGGCACAAGTTCTAAAAAACAAGGCTTCATGTCCCTCACAAGACACCTTCTCACCTAATGGTGGAAGCAGTATTACCCATACAAATCTGCAATAGCCCTGTCCTCCTCACCCAGCTGTATGAGCACTGTCCTGCTACACTGGAGCTCAGAGCTTTGCCCCAGTGTGCAACACCTGTGTAAAAGAGCCTGTGTATATGTCTTCCAGAGTGTGCTCAGGATGACGATCTGGTTACAACATGTATGAAATGCCACTCCAAGGACAGTTTCTTCGCACAATGAAATGGCAACACCCCTGAAAACTGCCCCAGCTGAGCCAAGGTATGGCCCAGAACCTGGCAGTGGACCAGGCAGCAGGCCACTGTATGGCAGACACCACAGAGGTCTTAAACCTTTGAAAGAAATATGACTTTTGAAGTCTATTCATTTTCTGAAATGTTCCTTAAGACTGAAGTAAAATGGAGTTCTGTGGTTGATCAGAGAAATCCTGTCCCCATGCAGCATGGGCAGATGGTCAAGCATGGGAGAAAAGACCCCAGGTGAGAGTAAGGACAGGAGAAATGTGAAGTGAGTAAACTGAGAAGCAACACCCCTCATACCCACATCAGGCAGTTTCATGAGATGTGAGCTTCTTTGAGCAATGTCCCATATACAGCCTTGAGATTAACAAGCATTATTCACAGTTTTCTCTCCAAGGCTTTTCTTACACAAAGGATTACATTTAGGTGTCAGCAAATTGATTTCTTTAAAGTGCTCCAGGACCCCAAAGCAGGCAGGTCCACTGCCAAAATATTTCACGGGAAGTATTTAACTTAGGCATGCCCAGGAGAGTTTTAAAAGTAATTTGATTCCCCTTCCCTACAAAGTAGGTGGGGGCTTTAAAAAAAGCTACCTGATTTAAGGATTAGTGATAAAAACAATACTAAGGCTGAGGGAACTTGGTGGTGCTTGAGCCATGAGACAAAATATACATCTCCATAGGGCAAGGATCATGTTTGTGATGCTGCACTTGCCTGCCCAGCCCTCACTTCTCTGCATAAACTTCAGTGTCACAGGTGCAAACCAAGACGTTTATTCAAAATAGCATCAGGCAGCAGGTGGTGTGTGGTCCCAACACCCTGACAATAAGGTAATTAGGCCAACTGGTAAAGGAACTTTGACCTGTTTAAAAGACTGATTAACAAAATCCCTTGGGAGGCTGCCCTGAAGGATATGGGAGTCCAGGAAGGCTGGACATACTTCAAGAGAGAAGTCTTAAAGGCACAGGAGCAGGCTGTTCCTGTGTGACGAAAAACAAGCAGGTGGGGAAGGAGACCAGCCTGGCTAAACAGGGACCTTTGGCTGGATCTCAAGAACAAAAGGCGAATCTATGACCTTTGGAAGAGGGGGCAGGTCTCTCATGAAGATGATAAAGATGTAGTGAAGATATGCAGGGAGAGCATTAGGAGAGCCAAAGCGCAGCTAGAGCTCAACCTGGCTACAGCTGTTAAAGATAATAAAAAATGTTTCTATAAATTCATTAACAGCAAAAGGAGGATTAAGGAAAATCTCCCTCCTTTATTGGATGCAGAGGGAAACAGAGTAACAAAGGATGAGGAAAAGGCTGAGGTGCTCAACACCTACTTTGCCTCAGTCTTTAGCAGTGGAACTGGCTGTTTGCTGGACACCCAGCCTCATGAGCTGGGAGATGGGAAGCCAAATAAGGTCATCACAATTAAAGAGGAAGTGGTCATTGACCTGCTACACTGTTTGGATGCACAGAAGTCTGTGGGACCGGATGGGTTACACCCAAGGGTGCTGAAAGAGTTGGCAGATGTGCTCACCAAGCTGCTTTCTGTGATCTACCTGAAGTCATGGCTAACTGGGGAGGTCCCATTGGACTGGAGGGTGGCAAATGTGACACCCATCTACAAGAGAGGCAGAAAGGAGGATCCAGGAAACTATAGACCTGTCAGTCTGACCTCAGTACCAGGGAAGGTCATGGAGCAGATCACCCTGAGTGCCATTACAAGTCATATAATGGACAACCGGGGGATCAGGCCTAGTCAGCATGGGTTTATGAAAGGCAGGTTCTGCCTGGCAAAAGTGATCTCCTTCTATGACAAGATGACCTGACTATTGGACAAGGGAAAAGCTGTGGATATTGTCTACCTGGATTTTCAAAAAGCATTCGACACAGTTCCCCATAGGTTTCTCATAGAAAAACTGGCTGCTCATGGCCTGGATGAGCGTACGGTCTGCTGGGTCAAGCACTGGCCGGATGGACGGTCCCAGAGAGTGTTGGTCAATGGAACTAAATCCAGCTGGTGGCCAGTCACAAGTGGTGTTCCTCAGGGCTCGGTGTTGGGACCATTTCTGTTCAACATCTTTATTGATGATCTTGATAAGGACATAGAGTGTATCATCAGTAAGTTTTCAGATGACAGAAGTTAAGTGGGAGTGTCGATCTGCATGAGGATAGGGAGGCTCTACAGAGAGACTTGGATAGGTTGGATCAGTGGGCCAACGTTAATGGGATGAGCTTCAACAAGGCCAAATGCCAGGTTCTGCACTTAGGCCACAACAACCCCATGCATAGCTACAGGCTTGGGGAGGTGTGGCTGGAGAGCTGTCTGGAAGAGAAGGAAAAGGAAAGCCCATGTACTGCACAAAAAGAGATATTACACTTGTAAGTACTGATTTTTATAGCAGAATACTCAATCGGCCGAGTAAGAAAAGACCAGCTGCATATAAAATAATACCAGTTAGAGCTTTCTCACACTGAATTACCTGTAGGGTAAAAAATGCAGTTAGTTGCTATTAGTTGCAGGGCAGGTTTATGCTTTCAGTGCTAGCTAACATGACTATTAGCACAATTTCTTGTTGTGAGTCTTGGGAATTTCAGTCAAACTGGAACGGTTTTACTCTTATTTATTAGATTAGCACCTTGTTCAGTTCCATCATGTATTTCTGTTGTTTAGGTTTTCAACAGTGTTTTGCAGCCTAGTTTTAAATGACTCAAACTAACACAAAGTAATGGTAATAAAATATAAAGCATCAGTTATTTTTTTCTGTCCAAATAAAAACCAGAAAACAGTCTGAATTTCTACAAGTATTTTTTCCTGGGACAATACAAAACATTGACTTACAAAACAATTGTTGCCACAACTACTTCAAAGGTCACATTCACAACAGACGCTGGTGGTGGTGCTTTAATATTCCTGAAGTGAGCTATACACATCATTCCTCCTGAAAACCTGAGAGATTTCTTCATGATGTATGTGCCAATTAAAGAGACCACAACTTGTGTACAGCACTAAGTGACCATGTACTTTTGCTTGCATAGGTGAAGAAAGCTTCTGTCATCTCTTAACTACTCCAGCATTTACAGAGGTCAGAAAATCTTTTATCACACTCCCATGAAACAGAAGCCTTCCATCCAAGCACATCTCTAGACTTCTGTAATAGTTGCTGAAAATGCAGGAAGGAAAGAAGCAGGCTGACCCAGGCCCATCACTGGTTAGTTTACAGATAGATGAAAGCAACCAGTAGTACAAAGTTCGGGGAAGTTAGAACCACTAATAATGACAGTATGAAAGATTTAAGAAATGTAATGCTTGCTCAGTTAGTACTAACATTTATTCACTTTTACGTGACTACATACAGGCAAAGGGACCTTTCTGCTGTAAGTTTAAATTTAAATGAAGCTAGTACGTGACAAATGCCTAATTTCCTCAGGACATTTATACGTTGGTACTATCAGTGCAAGTAAGAAATACAAACCCTGACTTCAAGCCAGACCATAGTTGTTGGCAGCTCCTAACAAGCCAATAGCAGGAATAAAAGCCCTTCCTCCCTTCTCAGTATGTACAGAGGGCTTCACAAGCTATCAATTTGCATTACTGCATGTAAATCCTGCAAGAAATTCAACTACTGTAGCTTTGCAGCTTTACTGTATTATCTTGACTAGGCATTTCAATTAATTTTACTTAAAACTTTCCCCATACCTTTGATATGCTCAGGTATTAAAATAAATCTCAAGGATCTTGAAGGAAAAAGCTCTTGAAGTTACAAAGAGGGCAAGCACCAATGTTTGCCAAATACAGACAGACCAATTTTTTCAAAGGCAAAACATATCCAGTTCATTAAGCAAAGCTTCCTGTAAGTAAGAGAACGTTTTTTCCCCTAGCAGCTCACCAAAGTAAAATAAAATAAAATCAGAATGCATGTGTGGATATGCTTTATAACCTGGCATGTGTCTACGTGAATGCTGCAGTCAGCCCCTGCACATCAACATCATCAGGTAAGGGTCAGATTGAAAGTAACACATACAGGTTGGATAAGTACCTTTCTATCCACAGATACATAAAAACATCAGGACAACTGTGTTTCCTCTTTGTAGCTGAAGCCATATTGTTTCCTGTCAGTTACTTGCCACACACTTGTCACAAATATACTGCCATTCTACTTTGGGCCATACTAGTTTTGAGTAAAAGGCTGATTATGACAATGCAATGCCACACCACCATTGTGTCAGTCACGCTGTGTTTGTTCAGTGCTATATTATGATGGTTAGTTCCTTATGTTCTTGGGAAAAAATGGGACAGTAACTTCCAGCCTGACAGTATTTCAGTTAGTTTCTCTGCTTTTATTAACAAGCATATAATATTAATTGGCAAAACACTGGATACAAGCTTCACTACCATAAAACCAAAACATTAAGCAATAATCCCAAAAGGCTTATTCAGACAAAACTAGCCACCAATAGTACAAAAATTACACAGCAATGCAAAGCATAAAAAATTGTAAACTTTCAAATGAAGCTAAGCCAAAAATATGGTTTTATACTGTGACAGTTCCAGAATCTTTATTATGCCACATATAAGGATAAAGGCTTAGTGGTTGTACTGGCTTATTGTTCCTTAACTGTAAAATAATCTTGTTGCAGAAGAAGAACAAACTCTCCTTTTGTCCAGATAAGTCACTTGAATTCAAGATTCCATTAAACAAATGCTTTGAGTTTCAAATGAAAATAAAAAAATACTGGAATATCAGTATTAAAAAATTAGGGCTTCTTCCTTCACCCACACCTAACTGTTTTCATGAATGATCCCCCTGGTTTCTGTGGAACCATCCAGGTTATTAGTAAAGTTACCAATACAAATGTTCATAGAATTGGACATTTAGTTCCTACCCTACCACTAGTATCTGGACAGGTCACTGTGGCTCTGAAAGATTTCCTAAAAGCTCTAAGGATGATCAAAGATGGATCAAATAGCAGGACCAGAGCTTTAATTTGCATATAAATAAACCATAACTCCACAGTAAAACATTACTGTTGACTTGCCACAAGACGAGTTCCCAGCAAGCATTTGTACTGATTGCAAATTTGGATTAAAGCAGAGATTGAAGCATTGTCCATGTTCCTTAATGTTGTTCTCTGTGCAACTTTTTACTTCAGCAACAGATCTCAAGACCTTAGTTACACTTATTTATATCTTATGTAGAGACTCTAGTGTATCGAACAATTTTTTCCCTTGTTATCAACTGTAGGCAGACTAACTGAAGTGTAGGTTGCATTAACATTTCCAGTGAAACATCCAAACTGAAATGATTACCTGAGGAAATACAGCAACTTGATTTTTCTGTACAGTCAAGCCTTCTGTACAAGTACTTATTAAGTACTTATTTTAATTACTTAATTCATCTTGCTGATGTACAGACTGGTTGGCTTTTTCCTATTATATTTAGCTCAATGGCAAGATGCATAATGCTGTAAAATAGGCTAGTTATATGGTTATTATCCAGTAGAAAAAACTCAATCTACTAGGACTACCTACGATGTTATAAAGCCAGTAAGAGCCAGATAAGCTTTCAAAGGCTCATAGCCTATTGGAAAAAAATAGCACCAGCACAGTTGTAGTCTGATATTTTTTATGGTCCCATATCCCCAGAGGTGATAGTGTTGTGTATACTATTGCACAACCAATAAAAATAAATATTTCCAGGTCTGATGGTACACCAATATACCAGACATAACAATGGCACAAAACATTTTCAGATAGGCTGCAAGTCTTGCCAATTGCTTCTACAATTCACATTAAGGTTTCTTGCAAGATCTTTTATTTCAAAATATTGCTGACAGATAGTTCTTGTACTTACACAAATTTAAATCCCACACTTCACTCTTAAAATAAAAGGAAATAAAAAAACCAGTCTCCTCAAATAGCCCCAAATAAAACCCCACTTGAACAAGTGAGAAAAACCATCTACATTCCTTTTAAATTTAATAGTAAGTAGATGCTACATTTACAATTTAAACATATGCCTAATAAAATGCATGTTTCAAACCTATTGCACAAAAGCACAAGTAATGCTCTTTATCCATACAAAACAAAAACATACAAATAAAAGCTACTCAAACTCAATGTAAAAGGAAGAAGCTTGTAAAAACATCTTACAATTTCATTTTATATGCCCGTAAATAAAGCTGGATCACTGAAACCAAAAATACTTGGATGGTAAAATAAGACAGAAGGTTTAAAATAGAATAAATAATTTCATAAAGTTTAACTTTAAAACCCCAAATCTTATTTAAATTCAATATTATATATTCTATCTGAAATCTCTATTTTTAATGAAACTATATTTCATGAGACTCTGAGCCTGGGTGATTCATCAGTCTCATTGCTGCTGAGGATAATGCAATAAGATACTTCTTTACTGCAATTATTTACCAGCATAAGCAATTGTGAAAACTACTTCACAGTAATGGCATCGTCACAAAAGCCAAAAAACCTAACATGTAACAACTAGCACTAAGAGTACCTATGCTGAGTCCAAATTTTAGTCTAACTCTGAACAGTATCAGGGTTACTTTACCCAACATAATCTTGATATAAATTCACTGTCTCTTAAGCTTCACAGAAGTGAAACAAGGCTCTGACCCAAAGGAGACCTCCCTCAATTCAAATGCATTGTAGTCTTTTAGTAAGGCTAAAGGAAATAAACGTATGGTCCAGACACAGTCACACCCCTCCTGAGGGAAAGAGTTTCTGTAGCAAAGATGTTGTGACATGTGATTTAGAAAAATAACTGAGTGTTTGGTTTTGGGGTTTTTTTTCTTTTTACTGGTGAGGTTTTATCAGATTAAAGACATTGCAAAAGCAGTTACACACTATTATGAACAAAAACCCCAGCTGTAGGTATTAATACTGGCTTGAATTTATTTATCCATATAGGTATAAACAGAGTTTTCAATATATTGATAGCACCATAACAAATTCAAGTGATTCTAAAGATGCTTATAAATTTATATTCTGTACTGTAGATTGTTACAGCAAGAGATAGATTTAAAAGGCTTCTGAATTTGCGTGTTTGTAACTAATTTCTCAGTTGCACAAGTAAACGGGCAAGTACCAAAATCTCAATGTACTTTAACAGCACTGCATCTAGTCATACAAAAAGTTTCTGCAGTACACACACACTCTGAGGTAGACAGATCTCACATATATACATGTATTTGTTTTTATGTGTATATATATATCCTGATTAAGGTGGTTAATCAGAATGCTGTCTGGCAGCCTTAATTTTATGTCTACAAGTGGTACAGCCAGTGTCTGTATACTCAGGATGCAGAGAGGGTGGACACTAACAGCCCTGTTCATATTTTCAGTGCCTCAACAGCTAGAGTCAGTCCCTTATTTACACTAGGACAGTGATAGCCACATAAAGAGCTCCAGAAAGGCCAAATATGTCAGTTTTGTGAACACATCCGTACCACCTTCATTCATCATTTCATGAAAAGATTAGAAAGCTGGTAGACCCATGATCTCATTTGTTCTCGTCTGCCAGTTCAAGTAATGTTACAGACAGAAAAAAGCTAAAATACATATATCCGAGTCCACAAACAGTAAGACAAAACCACAGCCAAGTTCCAATTCCATTGCTCATATGCATGCACACCCCCCTCCCAACAAACCCAGCCATGCAGCCCAAATGTGGAGTTCTGTCTAACTCAAATGCAGCTATCCTACATCCTCATTTGCAAGGACAGCAGCACTTTTTGGCCTTTGTGTGGCTCTCTTTTCCATCTCCACAGTTCAGTAGGCTCTCTTTCATTCTCTGCTCACATGCTTTACGATTTGCCATTCACATCTGTGACTGTAATTAAAAATGAAGAGCCCTGTTTTCAAAGGTAAACACAAGTTGGAGCATTCCTTCTGCAGCAGCAGAGATGAGAAACGAGGACTGAAGACTCCAAAGAAGGAAATTATGGGACACATGCTGAGGAATGTGGTACTTTGAGAACTCAAGAAGAGGACAAGGATTCAAAATGCTTGGATAAACTTCTTGCAGTATCAGCTTATGGAGTATTAGTTATGGAATAAAAAGTAATACTTTCTAGCACGAGAGGTGAAAGAGCACAGCTAGAGGAAGGGCAGTTACAGGCAAACTTATTTTCTTATCCAAAGACAATTTATCAAAAAATAACAGGGTTTAATAATAGGAATAGCAACTAGCATTTTCAGCTGACTGGAAAACTCTTCTGAAAATTAGAAGGTTAACTGTTTCCAGCTGCCAGTAATATGGCATAGCCTGTTTTCAGTGACTTGACACCTGTGCCAGACAAATACTCTCACAATCATACTATATATGCTATACTGTATATAGCTTGCAGAAATCACTTTCAACTACTGTTTTTAAAAAGCCAACTATTTCAAAAAGCCTTACAAAGTGCAGTGAATCCTGGTAAGTGCTATTGAGGGTGCATTCTTTAACATATATAGTTATATGAGTGTACAGACGTATGCACACATACATACAAGCATGCGTATTACCTTGCACCCATTAGGGCTGATGCAAGCAAAATTATTGGTTAAGGCCAGAAGGTGCTAAAATAATCTCCACCCCAAGACAGCTAGGAATTGCGTTAAGGAAAATGCTATGGTTTCCTAAGAAAACAGGTAAAGGAAGTATAAAGCTGCCCATAATGATCTGAGAAATTTTTAATCAGTGAAGTTAAAACTGTGCAGTATCACCCAAAGTTGCCCAAGAGCCACTGTTCCAATAGGTAGTGAGAGTAAATTCTCTCCAAATTAAAAACTGATTTCTGCAAGCTACAACTACATAAGAAATGTTTATTTTTTAAAAAGTTCACTAATCTAGCACTTTTGAGTATTTGTCATTATGTGGTGAAATTTATGCCACAGTAAAATAACAGGGCACATTAAAATAAACTGAAATAATTTCTATTAATCTCACCAAACCAACATGCCTAGGTGAGTATCAAAACTTTACTAAAACACAAAGTGAGGGAGAGGAATAACTGGGCAACAATGACAAACTTCCTGGTTTCCCAGATTTTCAGAAGTTTTCAAAGCAGCATAATAAATTATCACCAGTCACTGTATCATCAGGCATGGTCAATGCTCTGCAGAATAACTTGAATAAAGCCAATGCAATCTGGCAATACTATATAAGACTAACACTTTGCAAAAATATAGTTTTTAAAGATTCAGAATGTGAAAAGTAACTAAATACAATGGTGTCAAAAGCATCATTTTTGAATCACCCCACAGCATTCTAACTTATTTCTGTGTAACTGTAAGAGATAAATCAGGCTGAGCTACATGGAACTGTGAAGTGTTTTCAGTATCTGTAAACTTAGTGCTGGTAGTGTCCTGCTGAGTTGCGACTTTTCTTCCATACAAAAAAAGTATAAATATTTTCTGTCCAGAAATCTAGGTAATACATCCCTAGAAGAAATATTCAGAAGTACAGTCCTCTATGAAAGCCCTACAGTCTTCCAAAATTATTCGGCTGGTTTGTGTCATGTGATTAGTGGTGCACTAAGAAGGTGCCAGATGATAGTCTCTGCAAAAAACTCTGTCCAGAAGGACAATAAAGTTCTCTCACAGCAAGTCCATTTTGGGTCTGTAATGTAGCAGTAGAGGTGCTTTCTGCAAGACAGAAATATCAGATAAGTTAAGAAACAAAACCAGCACTAATCTGTTCAGTAGGCAACACTTTTGTTTCATAAACTAAAGCTTAAATGAACTATCGGAGTAATTATCTGACCCATCAAAATTTCACCAAGACAAGATGCAATTTCATCTGTGGTGCTCAAATAAGAGATGAAGAATCCCTTCCGTTTTGTCTTAGGAGCTGATCACCTTAAGATCAGTTCTATCAGGTCTGTTTAACTTGCAAAACCCATTCCCAAGTGAGAAATGCAGATGTCTATAAAGCAGCATAAGAGGATTAACAGCTCTCACTTGATTCCTCTTCTGTGAACGTATCCATTGCTTTTTTTATGAATAGGTAAACTTCTAACACCCACAACATCCTGCACCAAGGAGTTCTGTGTCTCATGTAAAGAACTGCTTCCTCTTGTTTATTCAGGACCTTCCACCTCCCAGTTTCATTTTACATCCCCCACCTCTTTCACTTGCCAGTTTACAGTTCCCTTTTCCATGTGACTCACAATTGCATAGATTTCCATGAGAAACGTGAATAGTAGACTTGTACACATCATTTTGCACATCAATTTGATGCTTGTTTGGTTCTCTTCCCCCACCCCCATAAAAAACCCTAACATTTTCTTTTTATCCTTTTATATGTACCTACATTGAACTTAAGGTGCTCACTAATCACCTGTCACTCAGAACTGTAAAGGCTTGCTTCAAGCCTTTGTTATCAATCTGTCTTCACTATCCTAAAAAAACACAATGTTGTCAGTGCACTGTTACTGCACTACTCAAATCCCTTTCCAGGTCCTTCAGGAACATTATACAAAACAGACTGCAGTAGGATTCCACTCGTGACCTCTCTGCATTTCAAAGACTGACCATTGACTCTTATGCAGGTCAATTGTTTTTCTACACTAAGACAGAAAAATGCTTCCCTACTCCCACCTGCACTTCGGCTAGATATGCAACCAAAGCCATCAAGTGGTTCTATGTCAGTATACACTGTAAGCTCAGACTGTGTTGCTTGTCCATTTTGAACACTAACTCCTAGTTCAAATATCCCCAACTACACATACACTGACATACAATTCATTCTTACACCCATTTCACTTGAGCTGCCATTATTAATGTGATAACTAATACTCAGAATAAATGCCCCACTGCTTACTATTCAGTTGCATAAAGGAAGTTGTTTAAAGAAACCACAATAAGCAAGTCAAAGATGTACTCAAACATTTTTAACCAGCCTTCTCTATGGCTACTAAATGGTGCTACAAGTTTCCTTAACTAAGGCAGACAAGCATTGCAATTACTGCCTCTCCCTTAGAAGTAAACCAGCCTTCATGAGCTACAGAAGAGGACTGTGTTGAAATTTTCTGCTTTTTCTGCATAACAATCAATTTCCCAACCTACGTGGATTAAAACCAGTTTTACCTGGAGTAGCTAAAAATAATACTTTCTTGTGGCTTCCACTTCCTTTGCCAGACTTGATGACATTTTGACAGTTGATGCAGTGTTCCCTTTTCCCTTGCAATTAATACTGAATTTCCATTATCCTTCATTTTCTTGGAAACAAAATTAATACTTGGTGTTTAAGAATGCTGTATTAGATATTTATTAAAGTATATTTTTATAGAGTTTGCAGTTACTGCAGTATAGTTCCAAATGATGCCTATTTTATAAACATTTTATTTGGCCATTTCATGATTTACTGGGAACCACCGTGTCATACCTTAAATCTCCATCTGGTAACAACTACAAACTTGAGCGTGTGGTCCTTGCCAAGAATCTCTTCATTGCATAATATGTCCAGCTGACAAAACAAAGACAACAGTTAATTCATTGGGACACAGCACCTGAAACAACGTATTTCAGATACTACTACAAATGTTTGACATTTTTCTTCTCTGGAGACACTGGAACTATTCATCTGCAAACTAAGTGGTGAGTCCTGTATAGACCCAAGAAAGGACAAGAAGATGGCTGTGTAACACATAATTCAAGAAACAGTGTATGCTTCTGTTTTCTGAAAGTAAAATCATAATAAAAGACATTCCTTTACAAAGGAACAATCCCACACTTTTCATAAGGTTTTTATATCTGCAAAATAATTTTTAAAAATTAAAATATTACCTCATTAAAAGAAGAGAGGTTAAGTTTTTTGGCAATGAACTTCTTTAGATGCAAGACTGTTGCCTGTGCTGAGCAACGAATCCATTTTCGCTTCAATCCACGCAATTTGCTGCTATTGCATTCCAAGCAGATGCTTACCTTCAGGAAAAAGCAGGAAGTCAGGGCTGGCCAGAACAATTTTCTGCAGTTATAATTATGTATTCCATATGCAGTTCTTATTAATACAACAATGTGAAAAAGTACAGTACTAGTATTCCTTAAATTGAAATGTCCATAGTCCTATTAAAAAAAAAATTTCTAACATCTTGTCAGTTTAGTGATAAGCACTGTTGCAACCAAACTGGATCTAGACAAAGAAGTTCAGGAAAGAATTTTTGATGCTTGAACAAGGCTGCTCCAGTCCAAATTCACAGGCTGCCAATAGCTCAAGAGGACCCTATGTCAAAAGCTAGGGTAAGATAAATAGTAAGAATACCATTGCCAATGTTCAGTGATTGCTTCTAACATCTTGCTTTTAATGCAACTGCTAAATCCAGTTGAAAACAAAATTTTAACACGTTTAAAAGATAAAGTTTAAAAACAAAGGATAAAAATGAAATAACAGATTTTTAAAATTCTGAAGATTATTTCCCCCCCCCAAGATGTCTCTAACTTCTATGCTTCAATTCTCACTTCTTTTCTCATCCAGCTATTCATTACTTGGTCTAAGGTCTTTGTGATGATTTACTTTGTGCACTAATTGGATCTAGTACTACATACAATCCCTTTCAAAGTTCTCGTACATTATCATTGAAAATAAAATTAATCCAAGTTGTAATTTACTCTGGACACACATAACAGGAAAACATAAAAGGGATGGTTTGTTTATCCCAAAACAAGATTTCACTTTCAAACATGCTTTGTGTTTAAAACTTAATAGTGAACTTCCCAGCTTTCATACTATTTTTATGGTATAGAGGTTTAAAATAAAATAAATAGTAAGGCAGTAAAAGTGCAAAAGGTTTTATTCATAATTATTGCTATACATTCAGCTCAACGTATCACAATAACACTGGGATACACTCCTTCAGAAAGGGGGCTGAATATCCTGAATTTGTTTTGAAAGGAAATACTTTGGAAACTTATAAACAAAGAGAACTATCAAATTTTAATGTAAATGTCTTTACTGGATTCTCCATTCCTGCTGAAACCCAAAGATGAAATACATGCTTACACAAAGCACTGAGCAACACTGCATCTTGTTTGTAGCAGAGGACAGAAAAAGTAGTTTGAAACAGTTATTTTTCTTCTCTGTTAGATTACCAAAGCACTAAAGTTAAAATACAAGATAAAACTAAAACATGCCCTGTGAGCTCACCTGTTCATCACTTCGGTGGTAGTCATTATCTTCTTCCTGTTTTTCCTCTGAAGTTTCTTTGTTTGAATTTTCATCTGTTTTAGTTTCACCTTAAATAAGAAACCAGATATATGGGATAGCACTCTGCAGCAGCTTGTGATGCTAATATGATTAAAACAGCACAATTCAGGACTGCAATATAGAATAAACTTGCTTTTTCTGATTTGTGCTTATCTGCTTAGGCAACACTAGCTGTTAACATTCCCATGCATCAAAGAGAGGAATACATACAGAGCACAACCTTCGGTTCAACTGCTAGCAGCCCAGAAGCTGGGTAATTTCACAGTCCCCATGTAGGCACTACTCTGGAGACATCCTTCGTTAAGAGTAATATGCTATGACCAGCTAAAAAGAAAGATTCTGTGCACAAATAAGGGACAAAGCAACAATCCTACACTCACTGCATTGTGCAGTGTTATAAAATGATTGTGATTGTAATAAACCAACTAGGCACATACCTCCCAACAGGTCTGTTCATCAACTTACTAGCCATCACCCGCTCAATACAGAATAAATAAAGGACCATTTACCATTTCGATGGGAATCTAGGTGCTGTTTTGTAGAACATGTCTCCCCTTTGACGTCCCCTGGAACTTCCATGCCCAGTTTGTGATAAAACTCCCTTTGCTTTTTCATTTCCGCTGTTTAAAATTGTAAATATTAATCCCTGTAATAAAGTTCTAATGCAATATTTACGAAGTTATTCCAAATCCCTTCCCTCTTCAGTGAAACAGGTTTGCCAACAAATAGTGGTATTGTCAGTATTTACTAATCTCTGTGATCGTATCAAGTCATTCCTCATCTTATTTTTCAGAGTTAGAATAATACAAATCATTGGTATAGCTACTATTCTAGCATTTCTATTAGAATGAGATAGTATTTAAAATAACATACCTTATTTTGAATCCCTCCCACAATATTTCAGTCAAACCATTGTTTTTGAACTTTTATTTATAGTTCTGATTTTCAATACACTAGAAATAATTTTTAAATAATCTATTTAATCTTATCAATGTTTGAGAATGTTCTGGTTTTGCAGCTTAAATGGATTAAAATACTCTATTTAAATGAAAGTTGTACCACACATTAAGACAAAAAATTACAGAGCAGTTACTACAAAGTACTTCTGTATTTGAACAGATCCAGTCGCAAAGAGGATTATGCCTGAAAGTTACCTGCTAAGAAAGGACTCACACAGTGGCAGAAACATCATTGAAACTAAATTGTTCTGCATTACATTCTACCTCTGAGAATTTTAGAAAGTTGGCACAACAGGTTTAAGTACACAGTTCAACAAGAACAAATGAGTTACAGTGTGCCTGTGCCAAACGTTTAAAAGCTGAACTCTCATTCTGCTTTACATAATACTGCTTTTCAAAGAAACATCCCATCTTCCCTCCAAACACCCTCACCCCCCAACTGCTGTTAGTACAAGTATGAAATTAAACTAATCAATAGAAATGACACAGATGAAGAAATACGGTTTTCCACTGTATTTTTCCTCAGTTTACCTCCCCATTTTCATCACCTGAAACTTATTTTTTTAAGTGTTAAACCAGTATGTGCAAAACGACCTATAAGAAAGGTCATACAACAGCTTACCTTCTTGGAGGCCTGGCACAAGTTTGTAAACAATATCTTGCATTGTTCTGTCATGACTAGCAAAAAAAAAAAAATCCCAAAATCAAAAGTTTAAGTCAACCATCTTGATTCAAAACATTTCTCTTCAAAAAGCTCTAGTACTAAACTGATGTAAAATCTCTAAGTTCACCGAAGAAGCATTTCAATTCTCAAATCAGTATTTATATCACACAAGAGAGGACAATAACATGAAACAAGTTATGAAAAAGTCTTGGCTAAGACAGAAACACAATGGAAGTTTGAGGAAGAACAGTCTTGGACATCTAGAGGATGACGTCCCATGGAACACAGCCTCCTGCCTCAAGGCAAGTATGTCACTAATAATCTCAAAATTCTTTGACAACTGTGAGGTAAACTAATTTTTAATACAAAAGAATCAAGGATAGCCTGCTTCTCTACCCTTACAGACTCATCTCTCACATTTCTAGATTACTTAGTTATCTTTACTAGGCTTCTCCAAAAATGCAAAAGAACAGTTCAGAGAAAAAGACCACAACAATAACATTTTACTTTGCCCTGAAAAGCCAACATTTTAACTGTTAGCAACATTATGTAGTTGATAAGTCTGTACAGGTAGTGTGGCTCAAATAAATGAAAAGTAATAATCCCACTGGAACTGGAGCAGCAGGACTGGTTGAGATTCTAAACTTTAATTACCAGCTCATTTTGACAAAATTCTGTTTTACTCTAAAATAAGTCACTGTCTGAAAGAAACAAAGTATTACCCTAAATTCCAATTAATAAATAAAATCAGAAACATTTCAAATGTCTGTCTTGGCTGCTGCAAGGTCATTACCCAAGGAGAGCTTGCAATACCAAATCCTGAATCTGACTTAAATAGGGGAAGAGGCTTGCAAGAGCAGTCTCAGGCTTCTCATCACCTGACATGACCACTTCACAGCAGTGGAGACCAGTGAACTAGTATAGAAATGATGACAAATCAAGAGATTTACAGTCAACCATTACAATCTTTTAAAGTAGCACTACAAAAAGAATCAAAGTATCATTAATTCTAAATTCATTTCAACCAGTAGCAATCCCATTTGCACAGGCTGAGACTTTCATGTGTCACATATGGATTGCAGGAACATCTCCAAAAATATTTCAACGTAATCAGCTATCAATCAGAGGTGAGAATTTAAGAGTACTCAGAAATGTGAAATAGGAGACACATTTGGTTTACCTGTTTTCCAGATAAAGGGAGATGAACAGGAGTGCAAATCTACATTCTAAGACATTTTGTAAAACTCCTGACACTCAATTCTTTATTAAAATACATATATATCCAGAAACAGGCTGGGCAAAAGCTGTTTCAGTCTTGAAGGGACAGTATTTTAGAACTAGTTCAGACAAAATACTTCCTTTGCAGTGTATTCAAGGACCAAAAACAAGTAACAAATTCCCTTCTAGCTGTTCTCAATCTGATGCTGTTTCCTGGCCCCTTCTGGCACAGAAAAAAGCTTCTGAACCAAGGCACTGTTGTATTCCTGTAGCTTTACAGAAGACACATGTGCTGTCGTGTCAGTTATTTGTTCTTGTCTATTGTCATCTACTTGTCCCTTCAAAGCATACTCTTATATAGGGTATTGTAAGTGTATCATATAACACATTATCAGTGTCCACTATTATTCTTCAGATGCAGAGCTGGCATAACTAGTTTCAGGCTCTTGAATCAGGACCAACTTGAGCAATGTCTGTATCGACAGTTTTCTGTAAAAGTGAAGAGAAATCAGGCTAATTTTCTATAAGCTTTGCTTCAGAAGTTCTTTTAGAACTGGGAAAGGCACTCTGAAAACTGCCACAAACAAAAGCAAATACTTTATAAAGGCAGACAAAACACTATGTGATATGCAACAGCTAGGCCAAACAGACTGCCACTATAGATTTTCCATCAGCAAAAGTGTTATAGTTTAATCCCAGCCAGCAACTACACATGACCCAGTCGCTCACTCGCTCCTCCCCCCTCCCAGTGGGAAAGGGAGGAGAATCAAAAAAAAAAAAAAGGTTGAGATAAGAACATTTTAATAATTAAATAAAACAAAATATAATAAAAGTAGCAATAATAATTATAAAATATAATAATAATTGTAAGGAAAAGGAATATAAAAAAGAGAGAGAAAAATAAAACCCAAGAAAAGACAAGTGATGCACAGTGCAATTGCTCAACCCCCACTGTCAAATGCCTGAGCAGCTATCTGCTCCCCCAACAAACTCACAGAATCACAGAATCATCTAGGTTGGAAAAGACCTTGAAGATCATCCAGTTGAACCATTAACCTAACATTGACAGTTACCAACTACACCATATCCCTAAGTGCTATGTCGACCCTACTCTTAAACACCTCCAGTGATGGGGACTCCACCACCTCCCTGTGCAGCCCATTCCAACACCTAACAACCCGTTCTGTAAAGAAATGCTTCCTAATATGTAGTTTAAACCTTCCCTTGCGCAACTTGAGGCCATTACCTCTTGTCCTATCGCTTATTACTCGGTTAAAGAGACTCATCCCCAGCTCTCTGCAACCTCCTTTCAGGTAGTTGTACAGGGCGATGAGGTCTCCCCTCAGCCTCCTCTTCTCCACACTAAACAACCCCAGTTCCCTCACCCGCTCCTCATACGACATGTGCTCCAGACCCTTCACCAGCTTTGTTGCCCTTCTCTGGACACGCTCGAGTAATTCAATGTCCTTTTTGTAGTGAGGGGCCCAAAACTGAACACAGTCATCGAGGTGCGGCCTCACCAGTGCCGAGTACAGGGGTAAGATCACTTCCCTGTCCCTGCTGGCCACACTATTTCTGATGCAAGCCAGGATACCATTGGCCTTCTTGGCCACCTGGGCACACTGCTGGCTCATGTTCAGCTGGCTGTCAATCAACACCCCCAGGTCCCTCTCTGACTGGCAGCTCTCCAGCCACTCCTCCCCAAGCCTGTAGCGCTGCTGGGGGTTGTTGTGGCCAAAGTGCAGTGCCCGGCATTTGGCCTTATTGAAACTCCTACAGTTGGCCTGAGCCCATCGCTCCAGCCTGTCCAGATCTCTCTGCAGAGCCTCCCTACCCTCGAGCACATCAACACTCCCACCCAACTTGGTGTCATCTGCGAACTTACTGAGGGTGCACTCGATCCCCTCGTCTAGGTCATCAATAAAGATGTTAAACAGGAGTGGCCCCTAAATCAAGCCCTGGGAGACACCACTCGTGACCGGCCGCCAACTGGCTTTAACTCCATTCACCACAACTCTTTGGGCCTGGCCATCCAGCCAGTTTTTTACCCAGCAAAGTGTGTGCCCATCCAAGCCACAAGCAGTCAGTTTTGCCAGGAGAATGCTGTGGGAAATGGTGTCAAAGGCCT
Organism: Strix uralensis; assembly: GCF_047716275.1. NCBI lineage: Eukaryota > Metazoa > Chordata > Aves > Strigiformes > Strigidae > Strix > Strix uralensis. The sequence goes on from NC_134012.1 coordinate 64,836,210, forward strand.
TCCTAAAGTCAAGGTAAACAACATCCACAGCCTTTCCCCCATCCAATAAGCAGGTCAGCCTCTCGTAGAAGGAGATCAGGTTTGTCAAGCAGGACCTGCCTTTCATAAACCCATGCTGACTGGGCCTGATCATCTGATTGTCCCGCACGTGTTGTGTGATGGTACTCAGGATGAGCTGCTCCATCAGTTTCCCAGGCACTGAAATCAAGCTGACAGGCTTGTAATTTCCCAGATCATCCTTCCAACCCTTCTTATATATGGGCGTCACATTGGCCAATTTCCAATCTGTCGGGACCTCCCCGGTCAGCCAGGACTGCTGGTAAATGATGGAAAGCGGCTTGGTGAGCACCCCAGCCAGCTCCTTCAGCACCCTCGGGTGTATCCTGTCTGGTCCCATAGACTTGTGTGTGTCTGTGTGATGCAGTAGGTCACTGACTGTCTCCCCCTAGATTGCGGGGGGATTGTTCTCCCAGTCTCTGTCTTCTGGCTGAGGAGGCTGGATTCCTTCAATACAACCAGTCTTGTTATTAAAAACTGAGGCAAAGAAGGCATTAAGCACCTCAGCCTTCTCCTCATCACTTTTTACCATGTTTCCTCCTGTGTCTAGCAGGGGATGGAGGCTCTCTCTGGTCTTTCTTTTGTTGCTCACATACTTATAGAAACATTTCTTGTTGTTCTTGATTGCTGAAGCCAGGGTAATTTCTAGCTGGGCCTCACAGCATCTTTCTAATCATTGTGAGTGCCTAGCCCCTTCTTCCAAAGGCTGTAAACTCTCCTTTTCTCCCTGAGCTGCAGCCAAAGCTCCCTGTTTAGCCAGGGTGGTCTTCTCTGTTGCTGGCTTCTCTTACAGCACCTGGGGACAGCCTGCTCCTGTCCCATTAAGACTTCCTGGACCCCTATCCCCTTCAGAACCATCTCCCAAGGGATTCTGTCAAGCAGTTAGTTGCCTAAACAAGTCAAATTCAGCTCTTTGGAAGTCCAGGATGTCAGTTCTGCTGCCCCCTCTCCTGGCCTCTCTAAGAACAGAGAACTCTATTATTTCATGATTGCTGTGCCCTAGTCGTCCTCCGACCGCCACATCATCCACCAGTCCTTCTCTGTTCACAAAGAGGAGATCCAGCAGGCCACCTTCTCTGGTCAGTTCACTCACCAGCTGTGTCAGGAAGTTATCTCCCACACATTCCAGGAATCTCCGGGACTGGTTCTGCTCTGCTTGTATTTCCAGCAGATGTCTGGGAAGTTAAAGTCTCCCACAAGAACAAGGGCAAGCAATTGTGAGATTTCTCCTAAGTGCCTACAGAATATTTCATCCACCTCTCTGTCCTGGGTGGGTGGCCTATATTAGACTCCTACTACAACATCTGCCCTGTTGGCCTCCCCCCTGATTCTAACGCAAAGACACTCCACCCTGTCTTCACTACACTTGTACTCAAAGCAATCATAACAGTCCCTAACATACAGCGCTATCCCACTACCTCCTTGTCTATCTCTCCTAAAGAGCTTGTAGCCATCAACTGGCACACTCCAGTCATGGGAAACATCCCACCATGTTTATAATAGCCACTACATCATAATTTTCCTGTTTCATCATGGCTTCAAGCTCCTCCTGTTTGTTACCCATGCTGAGTGCATTGGTATACATGCACTTCAGATGGGCTGATGTCCCCAGCACCTTTTTGCATTTAGAGGTCCTAAGTCCAGCCTGAGCTTTCACAGGTGTTACCACGGTTACTGATCCATCAGTATCCCTTGCATCTTTGTCGTTCTGCATGTCTCCATCCTTTGCCTCCACTGAGATGGTAGGGTGAGGATCATCACTGGCACAACAGCTCACAAACTCTGGTAATCTATCCTGGGCTTATGTCTGGGAGTTCCAGTTTTGTCCCCTTCAAATCCAGTTTAAAGCTCTCTCAATGAGCCCAGCTAACTACTGCCCCAAGACCCTTTTTCCCTTCTGGGACAGTCGTATCTCTCCTGATGTCAAAAGGTCTGGCATCCTGTATACTAACCTGTGATTGAAAAATCCAAAACCCTGCCGGTAACCCCAGTATCGGAGCCACAAGTTCATCTGTTGGGTTCTCCTGTGATCTTCTTCATCCATCCCTGCACCTGAAGGGATGGAGGAGAACACTATTTCTGCCCCCAACTCCTTAAGTTTCCCCAAGGCCCTGAAATCTCTCTTCATTGATTTAGGACTTCTCTTGGTAATATCGTCGCTACCTACCCGAAAAATCAAGAGAGGGTAGTAGCCGTTGGATCTCACTAAAGCCGGGAGTTTTGCCATAAGGTCCTTCACCTGGGCCCCAGGAAGGCAGCAGACTTCCCTATGAAGTGGATCTGGTCTACATATTGGGCCTTTGACACCCCTCAGAATGGAGTCACACACTGCAATGACCCTTCTGGGTTTTCTTTTAGAATTGGTTTTAATACCTGGTCTAGAGCGACCTGGCCTTGTTGACCTTCATCTTCCTCCTTGTATGATGCATTTTCTTCATCCTTCTCTACTTAATTCAAAAGTTCCAGGGCCGCGTATCTGTTGTGAAGGGGTACCATGGAAGATGAGGGAGGTCAGGAGGGGATTTTCCTGCATCCCTGAGCTGGGACCTGTTTCCAGTCTCCCCCCTCCTTCTGCCTGGTAGCAAGAGGTTGAGGGATCACCTGCCTCTTTTGGAGCTTCCATTTGCTCCTTATGCTTCATGGGTGCCAAGGTGCTACTCCACCAATCAATTTCCCTTTCACACTCTCTAATACTTCTTAATCTTTCAACCTCTTCTTTGAGTTCCTCCACCAGGCTGAGCAGGTCATCCAGCTGATCACAGCACACACAGGTGCTGTCACTGCTGCCCTCTGGCAGGATTGACAGGCTCAGGCACTCCCTGCAGCCTGGGGCCTGAACTGCTGCATGTTTGCATGGCAGCTCTGTCTGGGTTGCCACATTCTTTCTGGTGGTGGTTTTGACACGAGTGGAGACCATAGTTCAGTTTACTCATGGAGGACGGCAAGAAGACAACTAGCTCAGATAAGCTCTAGACCCAGGAGAGGGACTATGCCCTGTCTGTGCGAACTGCTGTGCCACAGCCTTCTGACGCGCCATGCCCTGTTTGCCCGTCCTGTTCGCCGTGCTCCTGATCACCACCTCCCTGGGCAGTTCTTGTATGTGAGGGGCATTGGGCATCATCACTCCAGTCTTCACCCCACTCTGAGTCTCCACTGCCCTCATTTGCAGCTTGCTCTTCCCGCTCGGGGCGGGGCACAGCTTGAGGCTCTCCCTCTGCCCTGGGCTTCTGCCTTCTTGGCTTGCGGTTTTGCCGTGGGTTTTTGACACTTTCAGAAGGGTCCCCCGCTACTATCCTCCTCTTCAGAGCCCCTCTCCTCCACCCAGGTTTATATACTGAGAGCATGATGTCCTATGGTTTGGAATATCCCTTTGGCTAGTTCAGGTCACCTGTCCTGGCTATGATCCCTACCAGTTACTTGTACACCTGTTCACTGGCAGTGGGAAACTGAAAAGCCTTAATTTAGGATAAGCACTACTTAGCAACAACACATCAGCGTGTTATCAATATTGTGCTCATACTAAATCCAAAAGCACTCTACCAGCTACTAGGAAGAAAATTAACTCTATCCCAGCTGAAACCAAGACAAAAAGTTACTACAGTTCAGTAAAATGAAAGGATAGCACTGAAGGAAAAGAAAGGCAATGTCTTTTCCGAAAATAAAAGAAAAACAAAACAAAACAAAAATACTTAGGGAAAAAAAAAAGAGGGAAAACTATGAACAATACCATATTCATATTAATACCACATTCATATTAAGCCAGAAAGCGAGAGCACTCTGTGTAGGGATCAAAACAGAACGAAGGACAATATTGTTCCATTCTAGAGATTAAAGCTACTGGTTGAATATATTTTCTGCCATATTCTTACCAGTTCCTATGAACTAAACAGACCTTTGAAAGATTAACTGAACAATAAAGCTGACCGTTATTTCTCTCATTACTCTGTCAGACACTGAAAAACGCTGTTCAACTAAGACTAATTATTCTGTTTCATTAACATAACTTTTATAACTGAAGCATACAGAATGAGGAATGACTAAATCCCATTAAAACTCACAGAGAAATTAAACAGTAAAGTCCATACTTTGCTTGCTTTCAAGTCTGGAAGAAGCTAACAGATGTCAAGGAGTTGCAAATTCATAGCAAAGTTTGATCCGTATCTCCTCAATCACCTTCAAACTTCCTTTTAAATGTTGCTGGATAAGCAAGTAAGAAAATTTAGGAAAAAGCTGTGCTGCATTAAAGAGGCTGAAACAGTCTAGAGTGAGTTTAGCTGCACTTCTGCTTTCATACTTACCCAATATACTGTAATGGGTGGCTCTGATGTATAACAATTCTACAGGTCGGACAGGTGTTGTTTTCCTCCAAATATTTCACTAGGCAGCTTCTACAGACTGATAACAATGACATTCATAATTAAAAAGAAATAAAAGAAGCATAATAAAGTTTGTTTTATACAGTCACAGAAATGCACCTTACTGAAATTTTCACAAAGTTAATTTTTTACATCATGTAAGCGTGATGTCTAATCATGCAGAATACAGTTTCCAATATCTGTCATTAATGTTTTTGATACAGGGAAGTGATGCACCAGAATTAAGGCATCTGTACCTAGCCAGAGTCTTCCTAATAAAGCATACAACACAGAATTCGACTCCAGAATTTACTAGAACAACAATTTCTAGCAGGTCAACATCATATTGCTTGCACCATTCAGCTTGCACAGATAGTATTACAGAAACTGTATGCCATTAAGATACTAAGCCTATTTGCCTTAACCATGGCCACATGTAAAAGTAAAGAGTTCAGTGGAAATGAACCCAACCAACAAGGTTATTTCAAAGTTGGATACTTTTTAAAAGAACAAAAAACTTTCAAAAAATGGATATCCAGGTGCTATTTAGATTCTAACTTTCACAAAGTACACTACAGTTAAACTTCCACCAAAAAAAAAAAAAATTACATGGGCACAGACCTTCAGTATTTGTAAAATGACCTGGTAGAAGTTGCTAAAGCAGTCGTTCATTATAAAGCTGCATAGTTTTGGAACTGTTTCCATACGCATATATACAACCATCTGTATTTCATTCAAAATAAACTATTTATATTACCCCCCACCCCCTTCCAGAAACAGTACTCTATTGTGCACTACTACATGATATCCTGACACACTTGAAGTTCCAACTCAAAAATGCAGGAAAAAAAAAGGGGGGGGAGTGGGAAATAGCTTTTTCTTAAACTGCAGCACTTCATGTAATCTTGGTAGTAATGCACTCATTCTTATCACATAAAATTACTGTAACTATAGGGCCATCAACCTCTCAGACAAGATGATAGTACAATTAAATAAACACCTGTTAATATAAAAAAATTATGGATCAGCAAATGAAGCATAGTAAGTTTACATTCTTCATTGCATTTACACGCTTAGGATGACAGTACTGTTGCTGATAGAGGTTAGATCAAGCCTCATAGCTTTGCACACTAAGTACAGATCTCACACAGCAGACTGTTTCAGTGGAGTGCCAGAGCAATAGATCCATTTGCAAAAGTGAAGCCAAACCCCAGTCTTACCAAGTCAGTAGAAGTAGGGACAGGAATTCTGTGAAGAGTAAAGGGACATTGCCCAGTTGTGTAGGGATGGGGTCAGGAAGGCCAAGGAGTGGCTGGAGCTGAACTTGGCAAGGAACGCAAAGAATAAGAAGGGCTTCTATAGGTACGTCAGCCAGAAAAGGAAGGCCAAAGAAAGTGTACACACCCGATGAACATGACTGACAAGGTAACAATGGACGAGGAGAAGGCTGAAGTACTTGAGTATTTTTCCTGTTTTCACTGGCAATCTCCCCACTCCTCTCAAGTGGATGGACCTCAAGACAGGGACTGGGGGATCAAAGTCCCTCCTACTAAGAGAAAATCAGGTTTGTGACCACCTAAGGAACCTGAACATACATAACTCTATGGGACCTGAGGAGATGCATCCCAGAGTCCTGAGGGAACTGGCTGATGTTATTGCCAAGCCACTCTCCATGATGGTCATGGAAGTCAGGTGAAGTCCCCCAAGACTGGAAAGAAGGAAACATTGCACCCATTTTTGAAAAGGGTATAAAAGGAGGATCCTGGGAACTACTGACCTGTCAGCCTCACCTGTGTGCTTGGGAAGATCATAGAACAGAGCCTCCTAGAAGCTATGCTAAAGCACATGGAGAACAGGGAGGAGTTCTGAAACAGTCAGCATGGCTTCATCAAGGCCAAGTCTTGCCTGACCAACCTAGTAGCCTTCTACAATGGACTAAGTACAGCAGTGGACAAGGGAAGAGCTATGGATGTCATCTGCCTGGACTTCTGTCAGGCCCTCAACACGGTCCCCCACAACACCCCTCTCTCTAAATTGGAGAGAATGGATTTGATGGATAGACTATTCAGTGGACAAGGAATTGGCTGCATGGTCACAGCCAGAGAATAGTGGTCAACAGCTCAATGTCCAGGTGGAGAACAGTGATGACTGGTGTCCCTCAAGGGTCGGTATTGGGACCAGTACTATTTAATATCTTCAGCAACAACATACAGAGTGGGACAGAGTGCACCTCAGCAAGTTTGCAGATGATACCAAGTTGAGTGGTGTGGCTGACACACCTGAGGGATGGGATGCCATTCAGAGGGACCTAGACAAGCTCAATAAGAGGGACCCTGTGAACCTCATGAGGTTCAGCAAGATCAAGTAGAAGGTCCTGCACCTGGGTCAGGGCAACCCCTAGTATCAATACAGGCTGGGGGATGAAGGGATTGAGAGCAGTCCTGCAGAGAAGGACTTGGAGTAATGGTGGGTGAAAATCTGGACATGATCCAGCAATGTGCGCTTCCAGCCCAGAAAGCGAACTGTATCCTGGTCTGCACCAAAAGAAGCATGGCCAGCAGGTCAAGGGAGGTGATTCTGTCCCTCTACTCCACTCTTGGAGACCCCACATGGAGTACTACATCTAGCTCTGGAGTCCTCAGCATAGGAAAGACATGGACCTGTTGGAGCGGGTCCAGAGGAGTGCCACAAAAATGGTCAGAGGGATGAAACACCTCTCCTATGAGGAAAGGCTGAGTGTGTTGGGGTTGTTTAGCCTGGAGAAGAGAAGGTTCTGGGGAGACCTTACTGTAGTCTTTCAATACTTAAAGGGGGCTTATAAGAAAGATGGGGACAGACATTTCAGTAGGGCCTGTTGCGATAGGACAAGGGGTAACGGTTTTAAACTAAGAAAAGGTAGATTCAGACTAGATATAAGGAAGACATTTTTTACAATGAGGGTGGTGCAACACTGGAACAGGTTGCCCAGAGATGTAGCAGATGCTCCATCCCTGGAAATATTCAAGGTCAGGTTGGACTGGGCTCTGAGCAACCTGACCTACTTAAAGATTACTCCTCATTACAGGAGAGTTGGACTAGACAACATTTAAAGATCCCTTCCAACACATACCATTCTATGATTCTATGATACCTTCTAAAACAACATCCCATTTCAGTACATCTTCCAGTTTGGACTAGATATACACTAACCCTTCCTAAACTGAACTCGTCACAAGTCAGCTTCGGTTCTGGCAGGTTTATTAGTCTAAGCACAGCTTCCAAATAAATGCGATTAGATAGATTATGGAGGGTGCTGCAGTCTTCTAGATTGGTTCTTTTTTCACAGGGTCAAGTTGGGATTAATAAATTCTCCTGAAACTGGAAGTCCTAGGAGCACGGGACAGCCTATATGGGAATCATTCTAGGCTCTGAAACAATAGTATTACTAGAGTTTTTCCACTAACTGGGATTTCCAAAGTCCCCAATCTCCATTTACCCAGATACTTGGGCGCTGATTGTAGGCCTGAACTGAGCTGTACATTTTCTGGTTACTTTTACAGTACACTTAAACACATCAGAGAACTTTCTTTAGAAAAGGAACAGGCAAGGTTAATCCTCACTCACTTTTTTTTTTTTTTTTAAACAGTTTCATTCCTCTTGACTTTTTTCATTTCTATATCTAGGTGAAGAAATACAGTTGGTCTTTCACCATCCTCATGAACCCACAAAACAATACCTTTCATAAGATATGAGGATTTCCCTTTCATAACATAAAAGGACAGATTTCACACATAAACAGTAATGAAACTCAAATTACAAATGTAAAGGTTTAACAAGACCTGCATATATCTGCTAGCCTAGAATTCTAATCAAGAAACCACATGTAAACTAGGACTTAACAGTGAGTTACTACTAATGACGTTTTTATCTTATAGGCCTGCCTGTCACCAATAAACTAAAGATATAGCAGAGAGCAAAAAAGCTTGTTTCCCCCTGAATTCTGTTTTACAAAATGAAGTTGGCCCTGTCCCTCCAAAGGACTGGCCATGGTCCTCCAAATGACTCTTACCAAAGGACTCAAGAGCTACATTTACTACTGAAGTGAAGAGTCTCTGAATGTCTGAAGGACAGAAAATTAGAAAAAAAATGAAAAAGATAAGAACACCATGCAGTTCTGAGTAGAAACAGAGAAAATTTCAAAGTGGTGTAATTCAGCAGAGAATCCAGTATCTCAAAAGGCAGGTTACTTTCAGGATAGATTTTGCAAGGGTGCTTTTCCAGGAACATATATTATTAGCATTAACATACACAATACAAACAACACCAACATGTATAAAGTTTTTAAAACAAGACAAGGCTGTGTGCCTCTGCTCAAAAAACTGTAATTCTACAGGGCACACACTGAAGTAGTATTCTGAAAACAAAACCAGCCAAAATAAGGGAGGGACAAGTCACAGGGAGCGGGGGAAGCAGAAGCTAGGAAGGAGCATTCCGTGGCTGTAGCATTGTGGATTAATCTAAAAATTTCCTCCATAAGCAAATGTAAGAAATGGTGTAGATGATGTTAGTGAGGGGGTTTTGTGGGTTTGGTTGGGTTTTTTTAAAGAACCATGTCAGCCACATAAATTTATTATAATACTAGGTTTGTATATAATCCTGTTAATAGCTGCAGTAAAGAATGTGGCACAGAACTAAGAAGTGTAGCTTAAGGATCTCTACACTTCAAAAAGAACACTATGGAAATTAAGATGTGAAACAGATGCAGAAGGGACATGAGAATAATCAAAATGACCTGGAAGTGTGACAAGAACAAACTCAAAGCTGATGAACAGAACTACTAAATGGAATACAACGGAAAATGTAATCTCTCACAAATCATGAGCACTGTATTTCCCCTTTGTAAGGCATTTTAGGTGAAGACTAACTCCGCTGAGACTTTCATTTTGTAGAGATGAAGTCACTGCCACCAAATAATTCCCTTCCAAGAAAGTTTAGGATTATGAGTCATTAAGCTATTCAAACAACATACTAGCTTTATCAGAATAAGAGTAAAATACTGTGACAGAAGGGTTTTAAAATATGGGATGTTTGAAGTTGCATGGCAAATATTATTTAATAGATTAATACAAGTGCATATAAACAAAATTAATTATATTCTAAGCTCTGATCAGATGAAACTGGACACATAGAAGATCCTGGGTGACACGGACGTGGGTAAATTGCAAGGATTCTGAATACACAGCTAGAAAAAAATACTTCTAGTAAAATCCTGTAATGTAAGGTGTAAAGGCATTGATGTGGCTGCTACAGCAGATATTTAATGTTGCTACAGCTGGGCTTCTGGACTGACAGTTAATTCCTCAGCTGATACCTGCCTTGGCAAAGGCAACTGTGTATCAGAACAGATTCAAGACAAAGAATAGTTTTGGAGTTAGCACTTTGGACTATAAGGGTGCTTCTGCTCAGAAGGAATCTTTCCGGATCTTTAGTTGGAACTGTGCTAATATGTAAGGTTTCCATGAGAATACTGTGAACCCTAGCACTCCTATATCCCACGATGTCAACAACAAAGATGCTGGGATGGACTTACACCTTCAGTTTTTTTGAAAAGGCTTTGCAAGGTTCTAGGGCATACTTCACCAATGTGAAACTAGAAATTCACAAAGCAACATAACAACAAACAACTACTTCATCACAATGTTTTGCATCAAAAAATTATTTCTAGGGTACAATACAATGTATTTATTCTTTATTGATAAACTATGGCTGTTTTCTGCATAGGAACAGGAGAACAAGAGATATGTGGAAGGCTCCAGGTGGAGAACACATGCTATGTCAACTGTCATAGAAGAGAGAACTAGGCATTCCACATTCCTTTAGAGGAAGACAGGCTGTATTCTTGAATGCATATGTTACCACTAATTGTACATGGCTTCAAGTTTGTGTAGTACAACTTTAATGTTCTCTTCATTTACTTTATTAAAAAAATTAATAACCTGTTAAAAAAAGCGATGTCTAGAAAAGTTATTTTGGCTAATGCACAACGGATTTTTTAATTTCAACTAAAAACCATTAAAACATGTTGCACATGAAGTTAAAAAAACAAAACCAAACCCAATGTCTTTAACTTAATTATACTTCTACTTACAAGTATGTAAGCATTCTGTTACAGTAGTAGCATCAATCAGGTATCCACTGCACAGACGACAGGTTATATGGGCATTAATGTCCCAAAGCTTAATCTTTCTTGTTAGCATCTTTGGTGTCTGCAGAAAAGACATATCATAAAGTAACACAGCTGTAGCGATCAGGTAAAAATAATTTGAGAACAAAGATTAACTAGAATTAACCCTGAAGATATGTTCATACAGCTTCAGGCTCCCATATACTGTATGCATATGAACGTGTGATAGCACTAACTTTTAAAGGACTTCACAGAAGTGAAGCAGTGTAAAATCCACACTATTTTGCAAGTTAAAATTTCAATGGCATAGAAAAATCTTTCTAGCATGCTATAAAGAAATTCCTTTACCAACCAAGGCACTTGGATTTAAGGTGAACCCCTATTATTCTAGTGATCTAAGTCATCACATTCAGTTAATAATGGGGAAAAAAAATCACAAAAATTTGGAGAGAGAAAATACTCAAAGAAATTTGAGAATCAAAAGCATTTTGATAATTCAAAAGTCAAAATAACAAGGTCTAATTTGGCATAGTCGGTTTAACCACACTTTTAAATGTCTGCCTTGTTCCAGTACGGTTAAAGCATAATATTGAAGCTGTGTCTCAATAATAGAGTTGAAAAGTATACTTTCTGAAATCCCATTTTATTTAAAATCAATTAAAGAACACATTACAAACTAAAATAGTCTTATTGGCAGAGTTGCAGTTTGTTGTATTAAGAAACTTGAACTAGAAATTTGAGCTAGAAAATTCTTCTTTCTTCAGAGCAAGGCATGGCATAACCACTATTAAAAGGAAGAAAAATCAGAAATTAAAAATTAAACAGCTCATTTAACTTTTTTTTTGCAGCAACCTCAATTGCTTTTAGAGAAAACACCACACAAAGTCCATGCCTTAATGAACTGTTACCTTCTAACTATAGCTATGTTTTATTTTTCACAATATATTTAAATGAAAATTGTACTGTTACCATGAGTGGACAGCATTCAAGTTAATTAATAGAACAGGCTAAACTGGCTTACAACCTATTACACTTGATTGCCGCACTGCGGAAATCACCACCCTACACTGTTTTCCATTAAAGTGATTTTATTTCCCTGGCTTACAAATACTCATTTTCATCTAACTTATTTTGGAAAATATTTCAAAATTTGAACTGTGACATGTTTCCCAAATTTTACGTAGAAATATCGTAAGAAGGTTGTCTGATCTTTAATTTCTCATATTCTTTTTCTGTTTAATGAAGTGGTACTAAGCAAAAAGAACTACCAAAAGGCACACTTTCACACAGATCTGAACTATACCAGCACTGAAAAAGTACTTTATATTCCATTATAATCTATGGAAAAGCACATCCAACACCCACCCATTAAGATCTGCATTGTCCTATATAAAAATGTCTAAGACAACTTCCAGGTCTCATGGCTAAAAAGTAAGTGACACAAAAATCAAACTTTATGGTATTTGACATTTCTTAATTAAGCTAGTGACTAGCCATTACAGCAGAATGAAAGCACAACTTGGTTTTGCAGTACACAAGATAGGTCAGAATCTCCGCTAGGAAACTGAATTACTTTTCTAAATTGTATGTTATAGATTTATCTCTAACCAACTGAAAACCAGCCACATATTACATCCTTGGAAGTTAGTGCATGTGGTCTCCAGTTAAAGAAGCTACTGCAGAAAGTACATTTCTATGGCACAGGGGAAGAGCTATTCAACATCACTCTTCAAGATGAGTTCAGGAACTAGTTAAAAAGAAAGCCAGGACATTGGAAAACATAATTCATGACTGGCAAAAGAGAAATTAAACTACAAGGGTACTTAAAAAGGCAATATCAATACAATTCCAGTTACTTGCCTAGACAGAAATTCAGAAAAATGTGTTCAGTATCACCACAGACTGAATCCAAGCTCTAATAAGGCAGAAGAGCCAAAGATATTACAGTGAAAGAAATAAATTATTTATTTTCTAGAAAAAGCATGACCATTTTCCCCCACTACACACACAGTAGAGACAAGCACTGCCACTAGGAAAAAACACCTGCAATTAACAAAAAACAGTTCAGATGGGATATAATATTATGAGAACAATGAATGAACCATATGGTGAAGAAGGTAAAAATACTACTAAATGGTAATAAAGTCCATTGTGTGAGAAAAAGAGGATAGCAAAGGTAATACACACCCCACTGACTGAATGGGAAACAAAATCATACACTTTTTGGCAATGGAAAAATACATGCATTCTGGAATATCCAGAGCAAGCCTGTCAAATCAATCTTATGAAAATTTTATACACCTTTCAAGAATGACACAAAACCCCTCTCTTCAGATGTTTAAAGAACAGAAACTGGGAACTATTGGAAGAGGCAGCAGAATGGGAACAGGTTTTTCCAGGGCATTAGACACCTCTGTTACAAAACAAGACAAAGCCTACAGTAGGAGATTTCTCGAGAAGGCAAGGCCCACACTGCTATCTTGCAGCTGCTAGAACAAGAGAATGATCTCTTCTCTGCATATGCAGAGGCCCAAACATGGTAGCTTCAACACAGCTTCAATCTCCAATAAACAATGCAACTTTCAAGGCCTGTAAGCAAGCTGTCAGTGTTGGACTTCACTTTAGCCTGCATCTTGTGCAGTTGATACCCGTGTCTTTCTAGTCTCAGCAAAAAGAATAAAATTGGAATGCCTCTCATTTTTTAAAGCAGTTAATGTATAACAATAAGAAGCCTTATTAAAAATAACTAAAAAAAAAATTTAAAAAGGCCAGACCAGTTCATATCTATTTAGAAAGGAAGGGAGGAGCTATCAACAAAATGATATATTACCAAGATACCAGTTCAGTTAGACAACATAAAGACTCAGACTTTGAAGACAACTTTAATTGTTTCCCAGAGGGAAAGAGAAAAAAAAATAATTTAGCAAAACTACAGATATATATAAATAAGAAATAGAAGGACTAACACTGCAGCCTCATGTAAGAAATTAAAATTCATTAATAACGGCAATAAATTAAAAACGTAAAGTAATTCCACATTCATCAGCTATCTGTTTTGTATCACTTCAGAGGAAAGTAGAAAACATAACTGCAAATTTTGCCAACTATTTTTTTATCATTATAAATGTATTTGAAAGGGATACACAGTCATACTACAAAATACGAAGTTAAGATACCATTCACAATACTTAGGAATAAACTCTGCATGTGGGTAGAGGCTAATATAGGATGCCTTTCATGTCCCTAACAGGAATATGCTAACGACTGTCAACTCAGAAGGGATACTAGTCTATTTGAACCACACATCTGCTCTTGGGAAGGAGTCCCAACATTCTCATGTTCCTACAGCCTGCTGCCAAACAAAAGTTAAAAGTCACTTTCATCACATAAGACCATCAAGTTCTTAACACCCCACCAAAAAAACCAGACCAAACATACTTTTCAAGTAACCATATATACACTGAAGTACACTGCTGTAGGGGAAGAAGTGTGGATTAGATCTGAATATAGAAGCAGAGGGTACAAAAAATTTCCAAGACATGATGACAAGCATATCATATCATAAATCTCCAAGCCCTATTTCTATGTCATGTTAACTCCACCTTAATTATTATAAAGTCTACCCACTATTTCAATGTAATGAATTAAAAATCTATTTATTAAAAATTTAAGATTTTATATCACTCTAATCTGCTTGCAAATTTCAGTTGAAATATTGAGTTCATCAACCAAGCAACTGAAAACCTAGTTAATTTTTTTAACTGCTAGGCTCCCATGAAAGCAAGATGACATCTATCTTTTTAAAATCTCAGTATCCTTCAGAAGTTTCAGCATCTGTTTTTACTATTTAGGTAGCACTCTCAAAGAGCTACTTCCTCCATACTAACATGTAATAATATAAAGACAGGAGAAAAATCATGTTTAACAGCTGCTGGATGTCTCTTAACAATTCTGAATGAAATTACATTCTGCTTAGACTACTGACACTTTCTGTATGTACAGTTAATCCATGTTAGTAATCTCATACAAACTGAAACTATACAGCAAAATGACACAATGTCCAAAACGTGAAGTTTGACTAAGAACCACCAAGGTTAGCCATCTTGCTTTAACCAACCTATTTTTCTATTTTCTAGGCAAATCCAGGTTTCCCTTTAATACAGAATCACAGAATCATCTACCACCTCGAGTTGACATAGCGCTTAGGGATATGGCATAGTGGGAACGGTCAGTGTTAGGTTAATGGTTGGACTAGGTGATCTTCAAGGTCTTCTCCAACCTAGATGATTCTGTGACACAAACACCTCCAGGGATGGGGTCTCCACCACCTCCCTGGGCAGCACATTCCAATGCCTAACAACCCGTTCTGTAAAGAAATGCTTCCTGATATCTAGTCTAAACCTTCCCTGGAGCAGCTTGAGGCCATTACCTCTTGTCCTATCGCTTACTACTTGGTTAAAGAGACTCATCCCCAGCTCTCTGCAACCTCCTTTCAGGTAGCTGTAGAGGGTGATGAGGTCTCCCCTCAGCCTCCTCTTTCCCAGACTAAACAACCCCAGTTCCCTCAGCCACTCCTCATAAGACATGTGCTCCAGACCCTTCACCAGCTTCGTTGCCCTTCTCTGGACATTCTTGAGTCAATGTCCTTTTTGTAGTGAGGGGCCCAAAACTGAACACAGTAATTGAAGTGCGGCCTCACCAGTGCCAAGTACAGGGGTAAGATCACTTCCCTGTCCCTGCTGGCCACGCTATTTCTGATGCAAGCCAGGATGCCATTGGCCTTCTTAGCCACCTGGGCACACTGCTGGCTCATGTTCAGCTGGCTATCAATCAACACCCCCAGGTCCCTCTCAGGCCCCAACCCTG
Source organism: Strix uralensis (assembly GCF_047716275.1). NCBI lineage: Eukaryota > Metazoa > Chordata > Aves > Strigiformes > Strigidae > Strix > Strix uralensis. The sequence continues at coordinate 64,851,651 of NC_134012.1, forward strand.
TAGCACTGCTGGGTGTTGTTGTGGCCCATGTGCAGCACCCGACATTTGGCCTTATTGAAACTCCTACAGTTGGCCTTACCCATCGCTCCAGCCTGTCCAGATCTCTCTGCAGAGCCTCCCTACCCTCAAGCTGATCAACACTGCCACCCAACTTGGTGTCATCTGCAAAATTCCCTTTGAAAAAGGGAATGAGATTTTTTCAAATCTGAATTCAAGGTGGTATCTTCCAGAAATCCCATCTTCCCATCTTTCAAACAGTGATATGTTGAAACGAAAGCTAAAAGTTAATTCAGAAACTTCCAAAACAAGTTATCTAACCTTAAAAAGAAAAACAATGGAAGTGCAAAACCATCTCTGAATACACATTCCTAAGCAAGCTTGCAGTTTAAGAGCATGGAAATGTTCAGACAACTGGATAAAGCACTGAGCAACCTGGCCTGACCTCATATCTTACTATACTTTGAGCATTTGGATTACAAGATCTTGTGATGTCTTTTCCAACTTGAATTATCCTATAATCCTAAGAACTTGCTACACTATTACACTACCTTCACCTAGCCATGCAACAGACAAGGTGAATTTCTTACTGTTTTGACTGCTCTCAAGCTGCTTATTGTACTTTAAACAACTCTTATCCAGTCATAATCACATAGACATCAACCCAATGAAGTTAGCATGAGTTCAAAATCTAAAACTGATTGCTTTAAAAAGAAAAGTGGCAGAATCAGGTTGAGGTTAAAGTCATACACACCAGCTCAAAGTTATCAAACTTATCATACGAGGGTATGATAAGTCTACTGTTCCAAAACACCACCCAGGTTGATGTCTTCTTGCAGAAAATTTTAAAAATCAAAACAAAACAAAAACATATCTCCAAATTGAAACTTCATTACAGTGACTTTATAAACTCACTAGACTGCGCAGGAGTAAGTATGAAAAGCCAGCCTCTACAATAACAGACTATTTGAATTTGCCTCATTTTGTAATGTGACCAATCAGTCACTGTGTAGAAGATGCACGCTCAAGAACTTCTGAATCTTTCACAGGGTCACGGCCAAGTTCGAAAGCAGATGTCTCAAAGAAAGTTGTCTTCCTATATAAAAGCAAGCAACTTCAGAGGACAGAGCAGAATCTGAACATTTACAATGTCATTTTCCGAACCCAATAGCTCCTTTTTCACAGTTGAACACTGCAAACCTTAGGCTCCCATCAAACCTCTATGGCAATTAGTATACAACAGAGATATCATGCCTTAATTTAGTTTTTAGAAAGCCAAAGACAAGCAAGGCAAATCTAGGACGCAGCAGTTCATTAGTTCTTCTACATGGAGTTACCTGCTTAAACAGTAACCTACTACAGCAAGCAATCTCAAATAAACTGTAAGAACTGGAGATAACTTTCGGAGAACTCTCAATGCACTGACTGAACAGTGACATTTGATAAAAAATTAAAGTTTCTCACTCTTTACCTAGCCAACATGTGAACACTAAAGCCAAAGCACAATCCTTCTCCCTCAAAACTGTGTTGCTGGAATAGGAAGAAGTTACTCTAACTCCTTGGTTCTATAGTCTCAAAACACTTTTCAACTACGTATGCTTCTTAAAAAAAAAAATACCAGAGCAAAACATGCAACAAAACACACCAACCTGAGCCTCACCTGTTTTTACAAAAAATGTAAAAAGCAAAAAAAGGGACCCCTCAGCAGGTTACAGAGATTTATAAAATAACATAGATTGGATGTAACCTCCAAACTACTCTAATCCAACCTTGCGCTCAAAGTAGGCCCATTTAAATTGAGTTGCTCTAGGCCTATTCTTGCTACATGCAGAAAACCTTCAAGAATGGAGATTCCACAGCCTCTCTAGGCAACCTGTTTCAGGGTCTGAGCACCCTCACTGGCAAAAAGTGCTCATGCTGTCTCATAGGAACGTCCTGTGTTGCAACTTGTGTGCAACGCTTCTCATCCTACAAGTGCACACCTCCAAGAATAGTGCAGCCCCATCTTCTTTATTTCTGTCCACAGGTGTGTTGAAAATAGCAATAATACTTCCCTTATTGTTAGCATCATTTTCTTTAGGACCTTTGTAAGCACAGCATGAAAACCAGCAACACCAGAATCTCAGTCAATAGCTGAAGAGCCACTTTTAACCCAAGTTCTTAAACTTCACAGTGGTAATTATTTTTGAGCCAGAACAAACAAATCAGTACCGTACTGCTTTAGAGAAATAGGAAACATGCTAAGGTTTCAGAGACCTGAATCATGCCTAAAAAAGAATTAGGAGGTGTTGTTTAAAAAAAAATGAAAACAATGAGAGCCCTGAAAAGACTGAATTAGACCAATCTTTCTCTTAGAAAGACAAACAAACCCTACTTTCCTAAAATTTTCCACTTATGAATCCTGAAAAGGATGGGAGACATAATAGAAAAGCTATGCAATTCAATTTTGAAGAGACTGTTTTCCTAACAGCTGTAAAGCAATGAATTATTCAGAAGCAACATACTAACAATGGAGAACAGGCATTCTCCTTAAGTGCTGGAACATGAAGCCCCAAACAAAGACACAAAATGTTCCAAATATCCAGCTAATATGCAAAAATGATCACTTGCACAAATTTTAGTATTTTTTCATCTTGGTTCCAACTGACATTGTTTTATACCACACGGTTGGCCTGGTATCAGCTTCTCACTGCCTGGTAAGTCTTACATCACACCACGACAAAGTGAGTGAAGACAATTACAAAAGCATCTGGACTATATTCCCAAATAAAAAACAAGCAAACAAACAAAACCCCACACACAGTATCAGGAGAGGTTGGCAGAGATAGGTACATGTCAGATAGTCAACTGGTTTTGTTCAGGCTATACTTCATCCACTAGAGCAGTGTTCTATTAAGATAATCAAGCAACAAGGTAAGCAGTGTATTACAAATCTCTCTATTGGGTCACCAATAAAACAAGCCTGAATGTCTCTGTACAAGCTTTCACCTTTCCTTCAGACTTCAGCACTGCAAACTATTATTCATGCAAGCTTACAGAAAGGATCAGCAGAGGGACTCCTTAGAAGTATGGCCTTATAACTTACATACATATTAGTCAAGAATATTCTGGCCTACATGAGGCATACCTCTTAAAACAGCATTTCTTTTCAGAGTCTGCCATCCAGAGACCTGAAAAGACAGAAAAATAGTCTGAAAGTTAACATCCAAAATTCCTCGAAATCCAGCTGCCACAAAGAAATACTTAGCTCACTAAATTCACCTAAAAGTTTCTAAGTATCTATATTAATTGAAGACAACAGCAGGGCAGGGGCATTTCTGAGTAAGAAAGAGAAAGGGGGAAAAGACTGTCGGAATTAGATCCTCAGGAAAGAAAAAAGAAAAAAAACCTGTGTAAGACAGTCCTATGAAAGGACACACATAGGCAACAAAAATTACTCGAAAATCCAAGTAGTCCTGTCACCATGTGATGGCAAAATGAAAAGAAATTCATAATCTTCATAAATGACAGGGAAAATAACCAAACAAATAAGCAGAAACCTTGAACCACAACCTATGGACTAGATACTGATCAGTCTGTAAGAAAAGAGATTTTGAAGATCCACAGCCAGATGAATATTATTTTCAAGCTATATTTGCAAGTAATCTGCTCTTTGTATCTTAAGTTTCCAAAAATACTTTTGTTCAAGGAAATACTTTGTATTTGTAGAACCTCTAGATATTTTCCAAAATAAAACTGTATTAACAAAAAAAAAAGACCTTTGCCAGAGGATAATCCCACACAAATAGATTAGCTTGACAGAAGGCAATTTTTCTTATTAATTCAAACAGGCAAATACTCTGATGTTACAGAGACAGGTAAAGAGTACTGCTACTTCAGCCTTCCTGTTCTAAAAAATCAAAGGCATAGCCTGTAGTTACTGATTTTACTGTTACATTGCTAAGGGAATTATAAATACAATGATTCAAGTAGATATTAATGATAGCACTAGGCGAGAACACTTCAGTACAATGCAAATAAAAATCTCTTAGCAATTCCTCTGTGAACTTCCCTGACTGCATTCAGAGAAAGAATTACTATTAACTGGAAGCAATGCAGAGTTGTATGAGATGCTCCTTTGTTGGACTCCACAAAAAAAGTCCTCACCAAGGATGGAAAGCCCCTCATATGGACAGGAGAAGCAACTCCAGAAGGCATTTCTCACAAAAAAACATCTATTTCTGCAGCAAAATGTGGAGAACCCGAGCAGTCAATGACACAGTTTCTGAAGAAACTGAGTCAGAGGCTTACCACCATTCCAAGAACATATCATAAACTTCTGAGTAACAGCCTTTCAAAAGTAATTGCCACGCATCTTCCCTCACTTTTACTGGAAGAGGACAAGGTAACACTTTCATTCAGCTGGATGAAAAAAGTGGCACCCAACTTGCGAGGGAAAAGACAACCATCAAGTGAGTGCTAAATCACCACTATAAACTGCATCTTCTATCTAGACAGTTGTTGGACACCAGGCAAATGGATTGTTCTACTGATCCTGCACACTAAGTCAGAAGTGAGTACTAATATTCCAAAATGGATTTTCTTTAAAGGACTGTTCAACTGCTATGACTGCTTTTGATAACTTGACAGATTAGCAAACTGTAATTCTCATTTGTACCACCTAGCTTTGTAAAGCAAACCAGGAAGTCACTCTTACCAGATATAAATTCAGAACTGAAGTGAATGCCTGAAAATTTACAAACCATTACAACCTTGCTCTGTTTTAAAAGGATAAGCACATATATTTTTCTTTTGCTGAAATACAGTATAATAATGTTACCTCATTAAAAAGCGGAAGTATAGTGCTCACAGTGGAGAGAGCTGGAGAAAAAAAATCTGCATTGTGGCAGATGCTTGTAATTTTCCAGAATAATTACTGAAAAGTACTAAAGGTCACAGAGCACTGAAAGCTGAATGACAACAGTAATAGAAGCAGCAGGTATGCCTTAATTCACAAGGACAGTTCATTAAAGTGAAACTCGCAGCTCTAAGAACATAACATGACAACAATGGAACTTTCAGACCCAAAATTTACTGTGGGAAAGAAAATTTTCAAACCTGATGCTTACGATGGCTTGGCTTATGCCAGGCATAAGCCTCACAAACTTTTGTTAGTAGATGCACGCAGATGAAAACCAGCAGACAAACCTATGTCTAGAACAAGTTGAATTAAACTGTAGAACAAAAAAATACAGTCCTTGCTGTGGCAGCCAGTTTAATTAATTATTCTCAAAGATGTCCAATAAATATTGATAAATTAACTATTTTGATATTAAATTAAATATTAAATTCTTCAATACTATTAAATATTTTCATTTTTAACATACGTTTCCACAATCTACAACATTAGCTGAACAGGTCTGCAAATATCTCATTCCATCAAGATAAGATCCAAAAAAGGCTCCTGACACTGTGAATGTAACCATGTAAATAGAGGACTAATTCCTGGTTAAAAGGTAAGTCTAATTCACACTTTCAGCATGATGCAACTGAAGGCAGTGTTGCATGGTCATCAGGTCAGAGATTGCAAAGAAATACAAGCACAAAACTTTTGCCTCTTCAACTATCTGTATTAAAACATAAAAATAGCCTGTTATTATAATCAGTTGTAACAGAAAGATGTAAATTGTTAATGGCTGAACAGACAGTTCTGTATGGAAATTTACTTAGCAGTAACTTGTTAGAATAATATCATGCTGACCTGCAACAGATCAAAAGAATTTGGGCTAAATGAAACAAATTAAAAACCCCACTAGCTTAATATGAAGTACCTTGCACTCTTGCAAATCTTTCCATCACAGGGCAAGATATTTGTGAGTCAGAAATTTATTTCAAGAGAACAGAAAAATAGTCATACTCCTATTTTCATTGTTAACAAGGTCAATACAGCCTACACAGTACTCTAGAGAATGATGCGGATATTACCTCAGGTAAACAAGATGCAGGACAACTTTTTTAAGTGGTAGAGGGATAAAGAAAACAGTATTTGTGGATGCTTTAGTTTCAGATATCAAAGTTGTTTATTTCAACTGTTGTCAGGTTTATGTTGTTGAATTTTTACTTTCAAACTTAATGTATTGGTCACTTTAAAAGAGAACAGTAACGTCAAACATACTAGCAGTAAGAAGGTTGTGCTGGATTTCACAAAATGCAATCACATAAGAAAATTTTTCTTCCAAATTGAGTTTTAAAATATTGTAAACTTCAACAAAATTCTTTACGTTGTGTTTGCAAAGCATGATTTAACAAAAGAAACTACCAGAAACAAACCGTTTCGTTGAGCAGAAAGAAATAGGTTAAAGACTTCAATTTGCTTCAGCAAGCCAACTTATGATTAACAGCCCATGTGCAGTCTTTTATGACATACTTCAACGGCATAATTATATGTTAAGACAACAAATGCATCCGTGTCCTCTTTTCAGTATCATGCCAGCAAGTTCTCACATCTCAGTGGAACTCCTCACAAGTCTTCCCCGTTTCCGATAATGAACTAGCACCACCAGAGGGCACCAGTGCCCTAACTTCAATAAAGCAGGTATACCTCTTAGTACCAGGGAAAAAAAGGACACACCCCCACCCCCCCCAACCGGAAAAATAAATTAAAAACAACCTTTATAACTTTGTTGTCTCTGTCTTCTTAAAACAACGATCTACTGAGCACAATCACAGCATGCAGTTAATTTGAATCAGTACATAGTATTCTGACATTATTGTAAAACCAGCACTACCCCCAGAATACAGAGAGCAGCAGCATGTTTTCTCACGCATTTGTTCAGGCAGTTTTGTTGTTAAAGTTTACCTTCTGTTGAGTGGAATACAGCATTTCATTTCTGTGTCTATTTCATGGGTGTGCTGAGCAATTTGCTGAGATCACATCACATACGAACTCACTAACAGGTCAGGTTTCTCCAGTTCCAGTGGAAATTAAGGTATTTATTTTTCATCATCTCAGAAAAAATAGAGATGGCCTGCAAGAATAGTACACTACTTTTTTCACTTTTCTGAGTATATGCCTCACTGTTACATGGCTAAAATACTACTAAAAACTGATATGCAATTGGTCCCAAAGAAGGAATTCAAATCATTTAATATTACTTACAGGAATGAGTGCCATACTCTATTACAATACTCTTGCAAGGAAAGCCACTTGCTTTACAGCCTTCTTAATGTATTTGTTCTTTTCCTCTGAAAAGATTTAAGAGTTATGATTGATTTCTCCACTGGTGAACACTGTGGAGGTGAAAGGCAGAGCAGCAAAGGAGACTTAAGGGAAAATCAGGCTGCATCTGGTAGCCCAAAAGAGGAATGCTGCAGCAGCCCCAAGACCCCAGCTACAACTAGTAGAGAGGCTGAGCATGTATTCCCAGTAGGGACACACACAGACAGAGCACATGTATACAACACATATACACCATAGCCAGTGACAACAGATCAACCAAGACAGTCACACAGAGCACACATATGAACACAAACAGCACCAACAGCCTCACTCTGCTCCACTCTCTGGCTGAGTAGAATGGAGGTCAACTAGTGAGAATATACACACATATGTGAAAGGTGGATCCCCCCAGGAGCTGGACTCAGACCCCCAGTCTGCCCAGTAGCTGTCCCCTGGATGCCAGTCTCTACATTTGCTGTCACTTCAACATACATGCCTTTGAGGCTACAGCTGCACTCCAGTTGCTGGTACAGACTGGGGTCTGGTTGCTGGTATGCACACACACACAGAGCAAACTGTGACTCTACTGCTCCCCCAGTAGTTCCCCCCTCCACGTCCCACCACAGTCTCTCACACTTAAAGACACACAGGCACACATACACACAGATGCCTGAGACTCCACTGGTCTCACAGTAGTCAAACGCATGTGGTCTTGCCCTTAGAGTCACACATTCACCAGCAGTCTCACCCTCTGAGATGCCCAGATCCTACGGTGTCCCTGGCAGTCAGCAGGACTCACTCGGTCACCCCACCAGCCAGCTCCTCCTCTGGTCTCCCCCTTAAGAGACACACACATGCTTGGCCATGTCACCTACATGCAGGCTAGCCTGGCTTGCTCTTCACTAACATTCACTTAACTGTAATTGCTGGCACTATGGACACATGGGCTTCTGACCCCTGGCACTTAGTTTTGCTCACTCCAGTCCCTCCAGCCGCTGGCAGTCAAGCACACGGTCCCTCTGGCCTGCAGCCCCACTCCAGCTTTGGTGCCCAGACCCTCACTTGCTTCAGTTCTTGGCACCGTGGATGCATGGGCCCCAGTGACCTTGAGGTCCCACTCCTGTTGCTGGCACTTAAGTCCACTCATGCCAGTCTCTCCAGTGGCTGGCACCTTGGGCCCTCCAACTGGTGGTCTGACTTGCAGTTGCTGGCACTCAGGCTCCCACAGACACACCTGCACAGAGAACAGAGCACCCCTCATCCAGGAAGGAGTTAGAAGGAATTTAAGAAAGTAAAATAGATTTCATTCAGACACAGGGCATAGTCAGACACGTGCATTGACCAGCCAACTATTTACACATGCCCAGGCTTCTAAATCCCCCTTATCCCTCTGTTTTCCTATGTTTGTTGCTCCCTGAATCACCCAAATGCCTCCTTTCCCCTGCCTTTGGCTCTTCCCCAAAACATCCTGTAAGTCCTTTGCAATCCCAGAATGCTCTTCCCCCTGCTCCCTACATGTCCCATACCCCTTGAAGCAACACCTCTAGCCCCCAGTCTAAATGGTGCTCCAGCACTGACTCATAGTCATGGGAGTTATGTCTGGACAATGGGGCTGATGGCTCTCCAGGGAGAGCCCTGGTTATGTTACACACCTGATTGGGCGTGCCCCCTTCTGAGTCCTTAATTTGGGTTCCCTGCCTGTCATTGTGTCCCTGTGCTCCTCTGGGTTTGTGGAGATAGGCCTTTGACAAGCTGATGGCTCCTGTGATGGGCCTGGAAGTAATTAAACAGGGTACGATTATTCCATCTCTGCTGCCATTGTCTCTCTGCACTCCTTTGTGGGTGTGCAGATGAGATTTACCATGTAACCTAATAGTTCTTTCTAAAAGCATGTTCCAACTAAATTGCAGATAGATGGGTTTGACAGATGGACTGTTAGATGGATAAGGAATTGGCTGGATGGTCACATCCAAACAGTTACAGTCAATGGTTCAATGTCCAAGTGGAAACCAGTAATGAGTGGTGTCTCTCAAGGGTCCACATTAGTTCCAGTACTATTTGATATTTTCATCACTGACATAGTGGGATTGAGTGCACTCTCATGAAGCTTGTGGATGACACCAAGATGAGGGGTGTAGTTGACAGACTTGAAGGAAGGGATGTCATCCAGGGCAATCTTGACAGGTTTGAGGTTCACATTGGGCCAGTGTGAACCTCAAGAAGTTCAACAAGGCCAAGTGCATGGTCCTGCACCTGGGTCAGGAAAATCTCCATTATCAATACAGACTGGGGGATGAATGGATTAGAAGAAGCCCTGGAGAGGACTTGGTGATACTGGTGAGCAAAAAAATTGGACATGAGCCAGCAGTGTATGCTTGCAGCCCAGAAAGCCAACTGTGTTCCAGGCTGCATCAAAAGAAGTGCAGCCAGCAGGTAAGGGAGGTGATTCTCCCCCTCTACTCTGCTCTCATGTCATCCCACCCAGAGTATTGTGTACTTTCAGAGTACAGTTCTGTGTGATTTGCGGAAAAAAGACTCTACAACTCAAATAGAATTATAAAGCAGGTATGTTTACTCTGGCAATGGGGTGCAAGGGGATTTATCCACAAAGCTTGCACACCAACAGCACTTTTTACCAGAAACTTATAGAGTGTAGATATACATATTCACTGGATTACATAACACAAATATACATATGCATGAGTAAGGCTGGGTTAGTTCAAAAGGCTGGTGTCAGCAGTTTATGTTATCTTTGCACCTGCACATTGCCTCCTTGCCTCCTGGTGGTCATCTCCGGGGGTCCCTGGGAAGAAGACTCGTAGTCTTTCTCACCTTGTACTTTTCCTCAGAGCATATGCAGATTCTCTTAGCCAATTTCTTGAATAACAAAAATGTTTTCAGCTGGTTTATTCATTCTATCTTATCTAAAAGTACCAGTGTATCCATTTCTACTGTCCATATATGGCTATCTTATTCATTACCAAGACTAAACTAGTTAGAGCACATCTGCTTTCCAAGGACAAAAACATATTTTTTGCTGAACATTGCAGTTCTTGGTAGGTTTCCACAGTAAACTGCTTTGTTTTGATGAACGCAGTAGTCCTTGGTAAAATTCCACAGAGCAGTCTGGGCAAGCAGGATTATTAATCAAAATTAGCAATATTCAAAAATACTATAAGTAATACTGTAATTGCTATAAGTAAATAAGTTGCAAAGCAGTTTGCTATAAGTAAATAAGTCTCAAAGCAAGTAATCATTTCTCTGTATCATGTGTCCCCCAGTACAAGAAAGACATGGGCCTATTACAGCAGGTCCAGAGGAGGGCCACAAAAATGATCAGAGGGATGGAACACCTCTCCTGTGAAGAAAGGCTGAGAGAGTTGGGGTTGTTAACCTGGAGAAGAGAAGGCTCTGGGGAGACCTTATTGTAGCCATTCAATACTGAAAGAGGGCTTATGAGAAAGATGGGGACAGACTTGTTACCAGGGCCTGAACTGACAGGACAAGGGGCAACAGTTTTAAACTGAAAGAGGGTAGGTTTAGATTGGATACAAGAAAGAAAGTTTTTACGACAAAGGTGGTGAGACACTGGAACAAGTTGCCCAGAGAAGTTGTGGATGGCCCATCCCTGGAAGTGTCCAGTGTCAGAGGCTTTGAGCAACCTGATCTAGTGAAAGATGTCCCTATCCATAGCAGGGGAGTTGGACTGGATGATCTGTAAGGTCCCTTCCAACACAAACCATTCTGTGGTTCTATGATTCTAATCAAAGTAAATGTTAGCTATTATTCAGCCCTGCAAGAAGGAAATAGTTAAACAGAGGGTGCAGAACACAGGATGGATCCTCAACAAGAACAGTTCTTCCAAGAAGTTATTTCTCAGCTCACCAACAAGCAAGCCTTATTTTCTCTGTACCAGACCTATCAAAATATGGCATTCCACTGCGTGCTTAGAAATAGTTTTCCCTCTTCAGTCTCTCACAGGAATGCTTGTGGAGCATCTGAATGCCAAACCAGAATTTAGATACAATTAGATACATACTTCAGCTGCAGTTCACAAAAGAAGAGAAACACATATGCATGACCACGTAGTGTAACTTTACGTTCATGTGCTCAGGTCTAAAATAGTACAGATGATCCCTTAAAGAAATCCAAAGGAAAATCTGCTAAATTAACATTTCATGAAGTCCCCTTAGTGTTTACAGTTTATCCCAAATAAAAAAAACCCAACTCAAATAGTCATCAAGCCTGGAAGTCATCATACGTACTTTTTAAATCCCGTTAAAACTAGTCCAAAGATTTTCCCTCCTCTTCCAAATCCAGAACTGTCTACCAAATGTATTTAAGCATAGGGTGAACCTCCAAAGACTAATTCAGCCATGATATCTTTCACTCTGTGTATTGGAAACTGGAAACACTTAGAAAGAATATGGCTTCTCAAAGTTCATGTTATCTTAAAACATGACATTTAGAATAAAGAGCCTTAATTTACTGTCACATCTAAAATATTAGCTGCCTTTACCACTAGAATAATGGGTTTAACCACCTTTCCAGTTACACAGCACAGAGTGCACATAATTATTCAGATAAGCCACTACCTTAATGTTTCTTTTAGGGCCTGCCACAACTAAGTGTGGGTTAACAGCCTGACTCTTATAACCAGCACAACATTCTCCACTATTTGAGTTTCTAGTCAGTTACAACCCAATCTCAGTTCCTTCATAATCACTATTTCAAAACACAGGTTTAAGTTAATTTCACTAAAGATCATAGACTCATTTAGGTTGGAAATGACCTTTAAGATCATCTAGTCCAACTATTAACATAACACTGCCAAGTCCACCACTAAACCATGTCCCTAAGTGCCACGTCTACACATCTTTTAAGTATCTCCAGGCATGGTGACTCAACCAATTCCTTGGGCAGCCTGTTCCAATGCTTGAAAACCCTTTCGGTGGAGAAATTTTTCCTAATATCCAGTCTAAACCTTTCCTGGCACAACTTACAGCCATTTCCTCCTGTCCTGGCTTGTTACTTGGGAAAAGAGACTGACACTCACCTTGCAACTCCTTTCAGGTAGTTGTAGAAAGCAATAAGGTTTCCCCTCAGCCTCCTTCTCTCCAAGCTAAACAACCCCAGGCTACTCAGCCACTCCTCATAAGACTTGTGCTCTAGACTCTTCAACAGTTTTGTTGCACTTCTTTGGACATGCTCAGCATCTCAGTGTCTTTCTTTTAGTGAGGGGCCCAAAACTGAACACAGTAATCGAGGTGCGGCCTCACCAGTGCTGAGTACAGGGGGACCGATCATTTCCCTAGTCCTGTTGGCCACACTATTTCTGATACAAGCCAGGATGCTATTGGCCTTCTTGGCCATCTGGGCATACTGCTGGTTCATATTCAGCCGGCTGTCGACCAACACCCCCAGGTCCTTTACCATCGGGAAGCTCTCCAGCCACTCTTCCCTAAGACTGTAACATTGTGTGGGGTTGTAGTGACCCAAGTGCAGGACCCACTTAGTCTTGTTGAATCTCATACAGTTGGCCTTGGCCCATAGATCCAGCCTGTCCAGATCCCTCTGTAGACCCTTTCTGCTCTCAAGCAGATCAACTCTCCCACCCAACTTGGTGTTGTCTGCAAACTTACTGAGCATGCACTCAATCCACTCATCCAGATCACTGATAAAGATACTGAACGGAACTGGCCCCAGTACTGGACCCTGGAGAACAACATTTGTGACTGGCCACCAACTGGATTTAACTCCATTCATCACAACTCTTTGGGCTCAGCCATCCAGCCAGCTTTTTACTCAGCAAAGTCTATGCCCGTCCAAGCCATAAGCAGCCAGTTTCTCCAGGAGAATGCTGTGGAAAATGGTATCAAAGGCTTTACTGAAGTCTAGGTAGACAACATCCACAGCCTTTCCCTGATCCACTAAGCAGGTCACCTTGTCACAGAAGGTGATCAGGTTAGTCAATCAAATTAAAAACTAGGATATTACAAGGCCTATATAAAAGTTATATTATCAGAATGTACCTACCCTTCACGAAGGGATTAGAAAGTCACCATGCCTTCTAGAGCAAGCAAACATCAATACCTTTCATTTTTACATATTCCAATACTTTGGGTTCTTTTTTTTTTTTTTGGGGGGGGGGGGGGGGGGTAGGGGTGCTGAGACATTTCACTGTTCCCTAATGAATCAGGAGCTTTCTTTAGAAAGTATAACTTCATAAGCTACAGGCAAGTTGTTGATTTCTTCCCAGTATCTTGAATTACCAGAGGTTTGTGTCAGAGGTACTGTCTCCTGTCAAGAAGAACACTTTGCCTACAAAAGACATTCACAAAGAGTCATACAACTAAGTGAAAGGGAAGGTGAAAAGAGGACAACTGGAACAGTACCTAAAGCTCTAGACTGCTATTACATTTTTCTCTCCGAAGTATTTCCCAAGTCTAAGTTTATTTCTTTTAAGCACCGTTTTGAAGAACTAGCAAAAAATAACAACAAAAACCCTCACCTTATTTTGTGGACAGCAAGTAAAAGCCCCTTCAAGACAGACATCTAAAAATTTTTACTTAATACAAAAGTATTACTATCCCCACAAGAGTACTGGAGAAAAATTTTATTGAAAAAAAAACCTAAGCTCATGATCCCACTTTTAAACTACATAAGTTGGTAACTGGAAGGGTTGTTTTGGTTTTGTTTTCTTTTTAATCTCTAGTCTTGGTTCCATAACTAGACAAATGAGTGAAATATTTTTTCTCTCCCTCCCTGTAACCAAAATAAGCTCTGCTTGAATACTTCTGTAGTAAAATTGCCTGAACACAGTAAGTATAACTCAATCTTCAACATTACGTCCCAAGAGACTGCTTCAGTGATGGGTTTTATGCCAGTCAGATTATTAAATCAGAAATTCTTACTATTCCCTAGTTATTACACATTACTCAAGTTTTTAACACTTTATTCATGATCAAAAGTCAAAGAAGTGACTAGACAAGTCAGGCAAAGTATGAATAATGTGCTCTTTAGCCAACTTATTTGAAATAAAGTCTGTCATGTTATTTTAGAGAATTAAGATCATGATTAATGGTAATGTCATCCATGAGGTAATAAAAAAACCAAGAAAAGACTCTAGTATCACTTCACTTTCATCAAAACATCCTCTGAAAATGACCACGTATTACTGATTTCTTTGATCTGTTATGCTCAAGAGTACTTTGGCGTTCTTTGAGGAGACTTGACTAACAGGTTAAAGAGAAACTACTTGGGGTGTAGTCACACCATTACTAATAGTTGCACTAGGGTGGCTTAAGAAATGTCCACCCCAAAGAAAAACTCATTCACTTTTCCATGGGTCTCATTCATGTCAATGCAAAGTAAAAGACACCACTGTTAATAAATGACATGTAAAAAGTAACACAAATGTTTGAGACAAAGTAGAAGTAATAATCAGGACACGGTAGCATTAAATCTACCCATTTAATCTTTATTCATCCCACATACTTACCTTTTATGGTACAATGAGAGACTGATACTTTTCCATAAAACACTTATTTCTGTCTACACAAAATGAGTTATGTCCTGCAGGAAGTTGTCAAAACAGAAAAGATGACAGTTCAGAGTTTCTGTCTTGAATGTAATTAAGTGAAATGAGGAAAAAAAGGACTTCAGTAAGGCAGGAGAAATAGCAGTGAAGTTGGAGACAACTGAGTGACTCAAAACTGGGTCCTACGTCCCTTCACACAAATTTTGGTAACATTTCCCATCATTTCACTTTGCAGAGAGGAATAAGGAATGTCAAACACCACCTCTTCCCAGCTGTTACAGGAGTTAACTTTCTTAAAAAATTCATAAAATGTAAGTACTATAAAAATGTTAAATATGTTTAAAAAACCCACAACAAAACAGAGCCATTCAATCTCACCTTGGCATCTAATCATAAAAAAGCTCAAACTTACTAGACACATGTTTAATACCAGGGCTGGATTCTAAGACATTTTAATATAAGGTTTTATTTAAATATTTACTCTTACACATTGCTTAGATTTGGAGTCTGTATTAAAACTGCCTGTATTAAGAGTTTTGAACAGTCAAACAACTACCTGTTTGCTAAATTTTAGCCAAAAATGGACACACAACTGATGTCTCAACGTGCCTGCAGCCAAAGAGATATACAAATACCCAAATTATGGAAGTTTTTTCTTTAACTTTCACCTGACAACAGATGCTTATAAAGCACTAAATTAAGGACGACACTTTGTAAATCAAGTAAATAATTAACTGTTATTCCTTTAATAAAATTAACTAAATAAGATAAATACCAGTGTCAGTAAAAAGGCAAAAGACTACATAAAGAGTTGTAATATGCAGTATTTTACTGTACTTTAAAAACTCATCTACATCTTTGTCTATCCGTTAGTGTAATAGAACACTGCAAAGAAGAAAAACATCATCCCTGCATTGAGACTCATATTTTGTTTTTCGTAAATGCTGTTTTATTAGATTCATAGTAGCTCTGAATTCGTATCACCATGACTTAATAATATAAAATCCCCCATATACAGTGCCTTCCATCCAAACATGTGAAAGCACAAGTTTCAAACTTTAGCAATATTTACTGCAGCCATAGTCAGATATATATTAACTCAGAATGTGTCATGGGTCAATATCAATAGCCACAGTTTGCTGTCAGTGCAATTTTGTAAGTCACTGGTAAAACATCTTCTGAATTAATATTCAATTCTAGTTGAACACATTGAGGAAGAATGGCATGAAACTGGACCATGTACCAGGAAGAGTTATCACAATTAGAACACAGAGTGTGAATGAAAAAAACATCTGTCCTGCCTATATTCACCTATCACATCCCGGTCTGAGAGGGCAGTATGACTGCTACTTATAAGCTAAGGAGAAAGCAGAATTATTTAAGCTAAAAATATATGATTGAAAGAAAACACATGCATAAACTATCTGAGAGTTAAGTTTAGGAGGACTTTAGAAAAATGTTCCCAAATATCTGTAGTAGTCTTACACTTCAGTTAACGTAGGTATTCGGGAACCTTGTTTACTTAACTAAAGACAGTGGGAGATGGTGGAGATGTTAGCAAAATTAACTAAAATGATCCAGACAATATATCAGGCTTTTACTGTTTCTCAAAGATGGAGCCTCTGATACGGCAAGGTCACAGCAAACTCAGGAAGATGAAAATATATATATGTTTTTCCTTCTCAGTATGCCAACTGCAGATCAGCAAATGCAAACTATGTCACACCTTCAACTCTTTGGTTTGCAGTGCATTTGTTATTAATCGCCTCTTTTAAAGGCTACCTGTAACCTCTTCAAATCTTTCTTGTAGAGGTCCACTATGGAGTTTTGTTGCAAAAGTATATATATTGAAAGAAAGTGAAAGTGCATTAAACACATACAAATGGGAGTTCAAAAGGTCACAGAAATTAAGCACTCTGCTTCTATCAAGCTGGAGACAGATCCTGGCATTAGGTGCCTTCAGCTCTGAAGGTAAAAGCAAACACAATGCAAAGATGCAAGACTAAGGTTTTCCTGACTTCAAGCAATGATGACTGAAAATTGCCTTATATGAATATGCATAAAGCATCGATACTAAATTGAAGCTGGCATTTTAAAAGGTTCTGTTTAGGAAGAGAAGCAGTAAGAGTAAAAAGTAAGAGAACAGCAGACTTTTAAAGTAAGGAAAATATATATACACACTAAATGCAACCTGGCCTACTTACTTGATTACTACCTACCCACCATCGCAACTGTCAGCCACAGTGTGTTATTTCCCATATCCTGCCTCCTCCACTCTTTCCACTGCCTCAACTCTTCTTACAGAGTCAGGCAAGGTATAAATATGTATCACATCCACCCAAGACACACTGGCAAGTGTGATTATGGAAGAGATCACATTCTCATAATTCAGCAACAGGAGGCTTTTCAAGTGGCAACAGATGGCAGGCATTTCATCACAAATAAAACATGATCAGGAACATAAAAGAACACAATATGATAATTTTTTTACAGATACTTTCAGTTTTCTTTCAATCAGAGTATTAACTTAAAAAGCTGCCTTAAGTGCAGTTACACAGATCTACCTTGAGCTTCTAGATTTCAATAGAGATTTCATTTTATAATGATGTGTTATCTTAAAATCAATACTCAGAAGTCATTGGAACTAATCCAGAAGACTGCTGCTATGTTACAAAAGAGGGGGAAAAAAAAGTAAAATATAAAAATATAAAGCAAACAAACAAAAATAATGCATTCATGTACCTAGCCAAATATGTACAAACCAGGATTAATCCAATTCTCAAGAGTACTCTAAGCATGGCTAGAAATAATTTTCTACAGTTTTATTGAAGTGTATTAAGATACTAGGGAGTTTTCTTGTTTATATAGTGTTTTGTTTTGTTTTTTCTCAAAGTAGCCATCTCAAAAGCATCATAGTACAATCAGGGTTCCTAAACTGTATTGTTCTCATGTATTAATATCATAAAGCTAGCCTGTAAACCTCAAAGAAAAAAAAACATTGATTAAACTTTGCTAGGTTTCTTGAATGAACATTTTAAATGGCAGTTAACATACTACCACAAAAATACAGGGACATTTAGTATTGTGAATTTCTACCATTTAAGACAGGACAGAGTTAATTGACTTTTTTGCATAGGTCAGTAGGCACCTAGCTAGTCAGTCAAATTTCAGAGGTAAGATACTATTAGCACCTGAATTTAACCACCGGCATTAGAACTCCAAATATGAGAACAGTACAGACCTCGTTTTCATCACTGGAGGAAAGATGTCTTTGCTAAAGGATCTGCAATGAGCAGCAGCGTCTCTACAGACATTTTCATGCAACAGCATGAAAATTTTAAGTTTCATTGTACCTGCAGCACTGGCTGCTAAGGGAAACAGGACCCTCTCATCTTCAATCCCAGCTTTCCCAATCACTTATTCCTTTTAGCTTCTGAGGCAAGTAATGTAGTGGGCAGAGTAGGAGTCCGCAGCACAAAAGCAGAGGGAAGGGAAAAGGCAAGATAAAAGGTATTGGAAACGTCAAAACTTTTAAAACTTGGTGTCTTGCACTGGTTTTGGTTGTTCTGCTTGTACTCAACATCACTGAAATTAGAGATGGGGTACTTAACTACAGTGTCAGATATTACAAAAATACTAAGTCCATTTAGAGAAAGTTAGGATTAAATTTTATTACCAAGAATTTTATGTCTTCCTTTTACACACCCCAATAAACTGAGTACCATCTCAAAAAAAAAAAAAAAAAGAAAAAAGATATTAAATAGAATCTTAGGACAAGGACCTTTTATAACTTTTGCACTCATCTGTTAATAGGGGCAGCAGAGTTTTTAAAACTCACTTGACTGTCACGTGCAAACCTCTACAGGTTTTTATTTAAACTCAGCCAGTACCGTACCCTCCACAGAAATCATTTTCACACAGTTGCTTTCACTGGTTTTGAGAGTTGCAGAAGTATCCAAACAGTAACAGCAAGCATTCAATGTATCTATCGATACTCTGAAATCGCGTTACGGTGATTTATAGTGATGTAAGCTACTTCCATTTCATTCTGGTAGAGCTTAGACAGCTGCAGCATAAGCAGAGAAGAGCTAAGCATATTTCCTCATTTTCCCATCTGTCTCAAGGCAGATGTTTCATTTAACATTAGATAACCTGAAGAAATCTGTCCCATTTGTAAAATAATCCAATCAGAAAAAGTGGTTTAATGGTCTCAAAGGTCCAAAATATCACCACAATTATTTTTAATTTTTATTTTGAGAAATCTTTTTTAATCAGATGGACTTCCTACTGTATTTGTGGTTTGCTGTATAATACCTACATGCACAAAGTTCCTTCATATAGACTCATAAGGCATACAATTAAAATAAAGCTTAGTTAATGAAACTTTTGTTAGAAAAGCTTTTACAGATTACATTGTCAGTAAACTTTCTTGCAAGAAAAAGATTCTGTTGTCATTTTCAAGTAGAACAAATTTTTCCTTTTCTGCCATCTAGCTGTCTTGAGTAGCAGAACTTTAGAATTTCATCACTGTATTGTTCAAAGCAGCTCTTAATAGAGTCTCCTTAAAACAGCATCTTCTGTGCTGTTAGTGCTGTTTCAAGGCTTAGGGATGCTTTGGGAATGACTCAAACCTGTGGATAGTCTTCTGCCAGACTGATAAATTCACTTACAGGAAAGTTAAAGGAGAACTTGAGAATGCTCAAGGGAAGAGGATGCACCGCACAGTGAAAACTGAACTTGGTTTGACAGCAGCAAGCCATTAGCTTGGCTCCACAGACTGTGAAACCACATCCTTCAAAACTCTTCAGTACAGTGCATTCCAGACTGTAGGTAGTTAGGGCCTGGCGGTCGGAAGATGTCGCGCTGTACAGAAACACAGGACCCCCCTCCTGATAGCCAATGGTGCCTAGCTCATGACGTGAGCAGACGGAAGTGATGTTGTAAAACCCAGGCTATATAAACCTGTGTTATCTACTAATAAACACCATTTGCCATCCACCACATTGGTGTCTGTGCGCTGATGGCCCGAGCGGCCTGGGGGTGGTCGCCGGGCCGGTTCCTGAACCAGGTCGCCACGCCAACAAAGGCAACAAGTGGTGCCGAAACCCGGGAAAACTCGTCGCCTGGATTCGAGTGAACGGCGGCTGGAGCGGCAGGACCAGCCCGGCGGGGAGGACGCTCCCGGACCAACAAGGAGGATGGAAGCTCTTATGAAGGACCGGATTGTTGGACGCCCCCATAACCCGTACGCCCCGGTGACAAGAGGGGACAACGAGTCGGCAAGCACCCCGCCCACACCTGAGAGCTCCACACTAGCAGAATCCAAACGACACCAAAATAGCCTCCGAAGGAGGGGGCTGCGACGTTTTTGTGTAATTTTACTTTTGGGGCTCGTAACGCCAACTAGCGGTTTGTATGAACATCAACCATGGGAATGGGTGTTGGTGAGATGGGAGGATCAGAAAATATTACAAAAAATCGTTAGCTCAGGACCCCCTAGCTTTCAGGCAAAACTTTGTGACCTAGCCCCCACAGACCCCTGTCTGAATCACAAAATGTACTATATGTGTCCCGCCTCCAACCCCGGCAAATCTTACTATAACGCTCCTAATCAGTATTATTGTTCTCACTGGGGCTGTGAAACCATTGCGTCTCACTGGAAGGTAACAAAAGTAGACCCATATCCTAAGACCAGCTGGGGACCTCCGGGTTGCACCCCTTGGAATGCAAACTCGCCAGGAAGTTTTGGGTGTGATGACCCGTGTACCTGTAAATTTACTTATTTAAATGTAACCAATGAAAACGACTTGGGATGGACAATTGGCAAAACTTGGGGCGTTAGATACTATGAAAAGGGTACAGATAGAGGAGGATTGTTTTTCATTAAAAAACAGAAAGTACAGAGCAGTGCAGCCATTGGCCCCAATGTCGCAATTAAAAACGATAACTGGCAAAGAAAAGAAATCCTACCGAACCCCACCCCTGTCCTAACCAGCACCTTCCCAACTAAGCAAACAGTTCCCTTAAGCGAACCACACATTAACTCCCAATACTTACCTGATAAACCATTTTTTGATGTGTTAGATGCCACCTTTTGGTCATTGAATCAGTCAAACCCGAATCTCACGAGTTCTTGTTGGTTATGTTATGATGTGTATCACCCCTTTTATGAGGGCGTTGCCCTCGATGCCCCTTTTGACTACTCATCAGACAGCAATCTGACCCAGTGTAAATGGGGACCACCATGGAAAGGGATCACCCTAAGCCAAATCAGAGGCCAGGGCGTGTGTTTTGGTAATACCGCGCTGGCAAATTGGGATAGTGCTGTCTGCACGAAAACCGTTATGGTTAACAAAGCCTATAAGTGGGCGATCCCGTCCGCATCTGGAATGTGGATTTGCCACAAGTCAGGAGTAACCCCTTGCGTGTCTCTCGAACTTTTTGATGATTCTGCTGACTTTTGTGTGCAAATCTTAATCGTTCCTAGGGTTCTATACCATCCAGAAGAAGAGATGTATTATCATTGGGGAGAAGCTAACAACAAACGTCAAAAAAGAGAAGTATGGACGGCAGTAACGATAGCAACGCTACTTGGGTTAGGAATAGCCGGCACAACCACAGGAGTGACCTCCCTAGTAACGCAGCAACGAGGTCTATCTCAACTACAAACTGCCATTGATGAAGACCTGCAAAAGATCAAGAAATCTATGACCTTTTTGGAACAATCCCTCTCTTCGTTATCAGAGGTTGTTTTACAGAATAGACGGGGATTAGATCTCCTATTCATGCAACAAGGAGGCCTCTGTGCCGCTTTAAAAGAAGAATGTTGTTTTTATGCCGACCACACCGGAGTGGTCAGAGATACGATGGAAGAATTAAGAGAGAGATTGGCACAAAGAAAAAAGGACAGGGAAGCCCAACAAGGGTGGTTTGAATCATGGTTTAACTTTTCACCATGGCTAACCGCCCTGATTTCATCCTTAATTGGGCCTATCACAATGATTATAATAGCATTGGTGTTCGGACCCTGTATATTAAATAAACTCGTGTCATTTGTCAAGAACCGACTAGAGAAAGTTAACATTATGATGTTAGAACACCACCAGCTGTTCTAAAAATATACTTGCTCAGTGTGCCTTATACTTGCCATTGCAAGATGGTAATTTTTTTTTAAGGATTTTTTATATATTTTTTACCATTTTTAAGAATACCTCAGCACAAAATTCACCTTTTTTCACTATCCCCGATCACCCCTAGTCACACTCACTTACTCTTAGCTACCCCACCCCCCCCCCCCTCCCCAACTACCTCACATTCAGTGTTCCTTATGTTTATTATACATATATATTTTTTATACTTTTGTAGCTTACACTGTTTAGTTAAGCATAGGGAGGGGGAAATGTAGGTAGTTAGGGCCTGGCGGTCGGAAGATGTCGCGCTGTACGGAAACACAGGACCCCCCTCCTGATAGCCAATGGTGCCTAGCTCATGACGTGAGCAGACGGAAGTGATGTTGTAAAACCCAGGCTATATAAACCTGTGTTATCTACTAATAAACACCATTTGCCATCCACCACATTGGTGTCTGTGCGCTGATGGCCCGAGCGGCCTGGGGGTGGTCGCCGGGCCGGTTCCTGAACCAGGTTGCCACGCCAACAAAGGCAACACCAGACACCTCTTCCAATCAAAATGTGCTTAGTTATTCAGATCATGAGTTGTTCATGGTCGGGTCTTGACACAGTCCTAAGAGCAAACTTACAAATACTGGGATGCCGAATATGTATACAACAAAAGTTAAAATTTTCTGCAATGTCTGAAGGGACAGGTTTGATCCTACTGAGCAATTTTCCATTTCTGATGTGTTTAGTTACATTCAAATTACTCTTTACATTCTGCTATTTCCTTTGTTAGTGCTGAGAGTACAAGATCATTTCCAAACCACATGCATTACAACCACTGACAAAACTGGGAATAAGTCTTAAACTGGCAAAGTTTTTAAAGTCTTTAAAAATACTATAAGACAGCATTATCTCAGGTGTGACCTTCATTTAATTAATGAATACCACTATAACCTTCTCTAAATAAAATCTGGCTCATTATCACGAATCAAAATCACTGCTAGAGACAGGAGGCTTTTGAAGGAAAGACTACTCTTAACCTGAGTACCATCCCAGATTAAGTCTTGACAAAATGCTGTAGACCCATTTGTCATACACTGGAGAACATGTTCCAATATCCTCCTTGTAGAGAATTTAGAGACAGTGTCCTAGGTTCAGCTGGGATAGAGTTAATTTTCACAAGAAGCTGGGATAGGACACAGTCAGGACAACTGATGAGAACTAGCCAAGGGGATATGCGATACCATAGGACATCAGGCTCAGTATGTAACTAGGGGAGCTGGCTGGGGAAGGGGGGTAGAGGTGGGATTAAGGTTTAGGAATGGGCTGGCAGGGGAACAGCTGAGCATCAGGTTCTGGGTGGTGAGCCATTGCATTGTGCATCACTCATTTTATAATTCTTTTATTAGTATTATTGTTATTACTATTTCTTCTTTCCTTGTGTTGTCCTATCAAACTGTCCTTATCTCAACCCACGAGTTTTTACCTTTTTTCTTCTGATTCTCCTCTCATCCCAGCAAGACAGAAGGAGTGAGTGAGTGGCCGCATGGTGCTTAGTTGCCAGCTGGACCTAAACCACAACAGACAGAAACTATATGCCATTAAAAAGGCACTTTGTTTCAATTTAGTATGCATGGATCAGAAGGAGAGGAACAGATACGTGACTTCGAGTAATTAAAAGTTAGTCAAAACCAGCCTTGAACCTCATAAAGAACAAAGTCCTTTGAAACCAAACATTCAGTGAGATTCTATCTGAACCCACATCACTTTTTTGAATGTTTAATATCCATGTACTTCAGAGAAAGTAATTTAGGACTTAACCACAGCTGAAACAGATTGTAATCTTCATTACTATGTCCTCTGCAAAACAGATGAGCAACTCAAAATACCAAGTGACTTTTAGTTGCCATTTGAACTGATTGCTCTATGACTCCATGCAAGATAACAAGGGCTTGAAAAGTTCACCATGGAGAAGCAAGAAGCCTTATGGACCTGTGCCATCAACTCCTAAAAAACTTCAAGTTTTGGTGATCTTGCCCTTCCTCCTTCCTCTTACACACCTATGTTTTAAATTCCATCATTCATTCCATACATTCAAAAAATCTTAATCCTACAATGAAAACATCTAGTTACATAAAATGTTATATGTGATTCTTAAAACCCAGAAACCAACCACTTATTACCAAAGAGAAGGAAAAGGTGCATACCTAGTGAGTAACTGTATGGTAACCTAAGTACTGGGATTTTTATACCTTTTGTCTGAAGCGGTTACGGATCTCTATCAAAAACAACAATTTGCCCATTCTCATGCAAGTATTGCTTATTTTTGAAAAAGAGAGGGTAAAGAATCTTCGCATAGGAACCAAAGATAATTGCTTTTGGTATTTTAGTAAAAGGCCTTTAAAAATTGAGGTTTTCAGCCACCTCACTCCACTTACTGACCCAGACACACTGGCAGCCCAGTAAAACAGTAGCTGTCAAAATGGAAATCTGTCGTGACAAGCCAGAAGCTACCAGCAGGTAAGAAGTAGGAAGGGGCTACAATTAATCTGAATGCACATTTTACCAGCAATCACTTTACAGGGGGTCCCTCCCATATGTCACAGTCCTCCCAGCGCCATACTACAACAGCGGGGGCTTCCCACAGAGTCCCAGCCTCCTTCGGGTGCAGACACCTGCTCCACCATGGGGTCCTCCGTGGGCTGCAGGTGGGCATCTATGCCACTGGTGACCTCCACGGCCTCTGCCCTCTCACCATGAGCTGCAGGGGAGCCTCTGCTCTGGCACACCTTCCCTCCTCCTCCTCCTCTGTTCTTCCACTGACCTCAGTGTTTACATAGGTGTCTCCCTCAGAACTCCTCACAACTCCCACTCCTCTTCCCAGGTTCCCCTTCTTAAATATGTTACCACAGAGGTCTGCCCACCATTGCATTGGCTGGGCCTTGGTCAGAGGTGGCTCCCACCTGGAGCCAGGGGGAGCTTCAAGAAGCTTCTCACAGGGGGCTGCCCCGCTACCAAAAACCCCTGCTACACACAAACTCAACACATTCTACCCCTCACCTCTGCAAATGACGTATTTAAGAACTGTCATTAAAATCCACATTCATTATACAAGACAATAGTCACAAACTTCACTCACATCAACACAAAACCAGAAAAAAACAAAAAAGACTTCCCCACATTAAAATAACATCACAATACTGAAACACAATCCACACAATCCACCCCTTGTTCCTCCACCACAATTACAACAGAAATTCCCATGATTATTTTGCTAACAGGGTTTAGTCCATGTTTTGCCCATTACCTCTCCCAATTCCTATCCTCATCTCACATTCCTCTGCCCCACATTGGGCACCGAAAAGGTCTGCCATGGTTTAAACCTGGTTGACAGCCAAACACCACTCACCCTCCCCCACCTTCAGGGAATGTGGGGAGGAAGTTGGAGGGGTAAGGTTTAGATAAAAACAATTTAATAATTGAAATAAAATTAAAATAATAATAATTATTATTATAATAATAGAAAATGTAAATGGGTAATGCACAATCTGATTGCTTACCACACGCTGACCAATGTGCAGCCCGTTCCCAGCTAGTGATCCCAAAGAAGAGAGAACTGTGAAACCACCATCCCAAAGACCTAAGTGGAGCTTCTTGATCAACCCTTATGTATATATTGAGCATGACATCAGATTATATGAAATATTCCACTGGCCAGTTAGGGTCCGTTGTTTTGACTGTGCTCCCCCTCCAGCTTCTTGTGTACCTGTGCACTACCAGGACATGGGAAGGTGAAAAGTCCTTGATTTCTTAGCAACAACTAAAAATATCAGTACATTATCAACATTCTTCTCATAGCAAATCCCATACTGAATCCAAAACACATCACTATTCTAGCTACTAAGAATGAAGGAAAAAAACCGAAACAAAACAAAAACAATTAGCTCTACCCCAGCTGAAACCAGGATACATCCCGGCGTAGTTTAAACCCAGATTACAGCATTTGATGGTTAATTAATTCAAACAAAACTTAAAAGATTTTAAAGATCTGAAAAATAATCCATGTCTTTGGTTTAAGAACTCCAGTGATCAAAGCTTTCAACTTCACTGATCTGTCCAATAATGCTTCTGTGCTGCAAGATGAGCAAATGTTGCTAGAATTGCCCCATATCTTGCAAATGGTTAGTAGGTATTCTGTATTCTTTCTGGATTCAAATGTACACACAGTAACTTATATAAAGATAGCTACCCATGAACCATACAACTCAAATGAAAAGGAGCTTTTCAAAATATTTCTTCTTTTGTTCTTGAAACTCCAGGAGGGCTTTAGGATGCGCTCCACTCACACTTCTCCTATTGTTCTAACATTCAGCTCTTTCAGATATAGATTGAACTAACCATGTAGCACAGTTATCGTCTCCTTTGAACTCTTACTGCTGCAGCTTTCTTACCCCACACAAGATCCTAACCTTTCAGTACTGGAAGTGTGAAAACAAACCTGATAGTTAGCATTATTTAGTATTAACTTATATAGCAGGATTTTAATCAATAGAGCATAAAACCTTTTTTTCTTTCCACCAAAAACTATTCAGTCCTCCATATCTTCCAGTATTTGATTGCTTCAGTTCTTACCTTGAAGTCTTGAAACTTCAGTTTTGAAAACATTTTACCTTTTTCTTTTTTTCCTCTCTTAAAACAAATACAATTGTTAATTGAAAACATTGAGGAAGGGACACAAGAATGCAATACAAAATCGGGACCATCTGATCTGGGACTTGCAGGTGTTAAAGCAAAAGCACCAGAGGCTTGTATGATTTCAAGACTGCAAGATTTCTCCGTGTTAAAAATACAGTAGAATGTGCTACTAAAAGCTTTGTTTTTCTTAACAAGGAGATATACAAATCATTTCAATAATACATCAGCCCATTAACGGTTGGAATAAAGCTACAGTTGTCAGCCATTGCCAGCAGGAAAAATGTTCATAACCTCTTGAGTTTACTCCAATAGCTTGTAACTCTTTGTCACTATACCTGCAAATGGCTGGATACACCATCTAAAAATTTACTATATTATTTCACTATTTTGGCATATTTTTCAAGTATCCAAGTGACTTCCCCTCACTATCTTTAAGAACATTTCACTTTGTTCAACATAAAGGAGTTTGTACTGCTAGACTTAAGAGAAACAGCTTTGAGTCTTCAAGAGTATAAATCCAACTGATTAAAAAAATTAAAATTATACAGTTTTTATGCCTTGTATCAAATTTAGACACCACTGCTAATTTTACAGCAGACAGTATTCTAACAAGTACTTTATGTTTAGAGGACACAAAGTACAGTGAGTATAAATAGCAGAGAACTCCAGCTTTATTATGCAAGGCATACAACACCTTTCTTTTAACTAGCTGTTAACACAAATTAAATAGAATCTGTTTTCACAGTGACCCTTTTCAAAGTTTTATAGGAAACACCTGTTGCAACTACTCATCATTGCTTTAAGACCTCAAGTACAATAGGATAGGAGAGAGGGAGATACTCAGATCATCTGCACTGATGGCATTTATGACAGTCCGAGCAATACCAAGCAGCACTGCAGAGCAGAGCCAGTTTTCTTGAAAGTCCTCATAAATTTTTGAATTTTCAACACTCTCTGGCTCAGTGTAACATGAAGAATCTGAGGGTGCCAAACAAGTTGTGAAGTCTAGTATACATACATCTCGAGCTCCACCAGTGATGACTCAGACAACACCCTGTACCAATCCAGTTCTGGCCTCCTGTGTTTCTATTCCACAATTCTCACTCTGCAATGTGCATCTGCCCCTTTCTTTGAAAACACACAAGTCTGAGAACACAATCAGCCCCTTCAAAGAGCTGATTCAGTCCAATACTAAGCTAAGATACAATTACATATTTGCCTAAAAGCTCCAAAGTGAAGAGAACCTCATTAAGTGATAAAAACCGACATTTAACTTCTCATTGATAAAACTGACTGTACAAGTCAAGGCAACATAATCAAAAGGCTTGATTATTTTTAATAAGCAGGAACACAACAGTCCTAATATTTGGAGACAACACAGTAACATCTGACTTTTCTGTTATGAAGACTCGCTCTTTTCTTCACTAATACCTTGGACTGTGTCAACTAAACTACTAAATTAGTCCTAGGACAGACTAAAGACAAAAGTTTCAAGTTTTCTGTGAGACATGAATTGTCATTTCCACTTTGCTGAGTAGAACTTTAGCATAAATGAAGTATTAGGAACTTAATTTTTTAAAACAAAATTAATCTTTAGTTCAGTATGCTTATGACAGTATCTCTGAAGTATCCAATTCTATCTTTTCAGGTGCTTTTAGAGAGAAATCTACAGTACTTCATATATCAATTTCAGTGTTAATGCCTTACAAGTTAAACATATTGTGAAAAACTATTTTGATCACAACAGCAGCATGGAACTTTTCAAATCCTACCATGAAGCTCCTAGCCCCAATTACATCACCTAACTCTAAGCCAAGCTACATTGCTGCTTCTTTGCTATCTTCCTCTTTCTCTCCCCCTCCACCACTGATAGCCATACTAAAATACCAGGAGAAAGTCATCACTTACTAGAGAGGGTGCACTTCTCATGAAGCAGCATTGGCTCCTATTTTAGCAGACCCTTCTTTAGTGTCAGCCCTATAGGCCTCATGTAGCACACATATTTCTCATGGTAAGTCTTTCATTCCATCCATTAGATGTGACAAACTTCCCTTGAAAGACAGCCACAATGCTGAAGGGCCACAAGTCACTTCCGTCAACCTGCAATGGAACAGCTGAACTGTCAAGACACAGTGAGGCCCTCTATTCCACAGCTGTGCAAAAAAACCCTCAGGTCCATTTGCCCTCTGCAGAATCAAATGCAATGAATATACACTTGTCAACCCTACAAAGGCAGGGAAAAAAACCAGTAACCTGGACAAAGGAAGTGTGCTCAGCAGAATTCTCCTTTTTTCCTGTTGTACCCATGTAAACTGCACTCAAGCCAACTGAGAAACAGGCTTTAATATAAACAGCACTTAAAATGAAGACTGCCATTAGAGTGACAAAAGCACATATGCTTGCAGTAGAAGAATGAATAATTGAGAAGAATTAGGGAAGAAATGGCAATGTTCAACAGGTAATAGAAAATAAAGTGAAAAATAGTAGTTTGAACAAAGGAGGAAGAAAAGGAAAGTTATTCTGGAACAAAGAGAAAATACACCACCAAAATACCATCTAGTTTACTGTGGGGTTTTTAACTCCTTCCCATTTGTAATGAAGCAGACTATAAAGACAGGGGAAAAAACTGCACTCATGCTATAAGTACAAAAAAAAAAAAAAAAAAAAAATTGTCCAATACAGTAATTCTAGCTTTTTCAGCTCTTGGCTTATTTTGACATGTTGACTATACCACCTTGACCATACTAAAACAGAACAAGAATATAAAGAATATAAAGAGCAGCCCTAAACTGATATTCTAACCCAGCCATTTTAACAGCTTTTTACCTTTACAGCTTTTCAGGAGTTAAGTCCAATAACTTTATCCACTAGAAGCAGCAGAGAGCACAGGGGTTTGAAAGTATCTTTCAACAAAACACAGAAGACATTCATAACTACATTTCATCAGCCATGTTTCTCATAGGCCGCATGTTCTGAACTCAAGGTGTCTGTATTTAGGATATATCGCATGAAGGAAAGACTCCAACCTCACACTTTTGGCAGGCTTAACGAAATCATTA
The DNA here is from genome assembly GCF_047716275.1 of Strix uralensis. Lineage (NCBI taxonomy): Eukaryota > Metazoa > Chordata > Aves > Strigiformes > Strigidae > Strix > Strix uralensis. The sequence continues at coordinate 64,881,258 of NC_134012.1, forward strand.
CAGCAACATAAGCCTGCTATCTGGTATTTCCTTAAATTGCTATGTTGCTCATGTAAAACAAGCTCTACATTTTCAAGTCAGAGTGCAGAAGCCAGCATTCTCAAGTACTTGTCTAACTGACCAGAGATTTATTTTTTTAGTGGTTTTTTTTTTTTTTTTTTGGGGGGGGGGGGGGGGGGGTGTCTTTTAAGATCTGAAACAACCATCTTTTGCAATCCAGCTCCAGTGCAAATGATTGAAGAATGCACCAACTTTCCTGTTCAAAAAGGTTCACAACATTCTCAACAAGATAATAGTGTTTGAAAACTTAAACTTGTAGAAAGAATTATACCTTTAAAGTTCTCACATTCCATTTATTTTCATTTCCTCATCATCATTAGATCTAGTGTTCTGCATGTGTGTAAGAAGGAAGAAGTTAAATGTCTACCAATACAAAAACATGCATTATCTTCCACAAAGAAATGATGTTTCACAGAAAAGATACCTGCAATTATCAAACCTTTTGGTTGTTTCTTGTGGGGTTTTGTTTGTTTTGGTTTGGGTTGGGTTTGGGTTTTTTTGTTTCATTGGCCATGTTTCAATAAGGAAAGATTTCCAAAATTTAACCACTAAGACTTGTTTTCACTGCATAATCTAATAATGTGTTCAAGAAAACCTCATAGAATATATGGAATATCATTCAATCATTCTAAACTTTGCATCAAAGTCACTATTAACAGGTAGCTCTGCAAATTCTAACCAAAAAGCAGAGCAACACAATTACAGTATCACTATCTTGTCTGTCAGTGCTAATGCTGCAACATGACACTGGTTTAAGGGACAAGACTCTTGACAGAAAAATCTAGTGGAATTTAGACTAGCACTTAAAAACCTGAATTCTTTGCTGTGACCTGATAACTGCTGTGACCTGACTTTTGCTGTTTTATTTAAAACAGAAAATTCGCTTCATCAGTAGGCAGGAGCTGAAAGGTCTAAAGTATTAAGGCAACAAAATAATCTCACTATGAGACTAGTTTCACTTGTTTAAGGGCTTTGACGGCCTCATTTTTGTGGTTTCAGAAATTACCAGCTGCAACCATCCACTTCCCTTGCCATCTTGAAGCAAAAATTCCTTACACATCAGGTGCTTATTTTAACAGCATAGAATATTAGCAGAAACCACTTATGAAGGCAGCTTTATGCCAGTACAGACTCAATGCAGCAGTAGAGGAAGGGGGAAGTCTTCAGGGAAAAGCAGGTAGAATAAGAGCTAGATCCAGCAACTTGCCTATCAGCCGTAACTCTCAAGTGTTGTTCTTACAGCATACATTAGTAAGATCACCCAAAATGATAGTCTGTATTTCCCTTCTTATGTCCAGTAAGATTTACACTTTAACAAGGAGTAGCCATGAAAATGTTCTCTAAATTGTCAAATACCAACAGCTTAACTGAATCTCAGGGAAAGTAAGCAGTTTCTCTTACTACAACTTACTCAGCACCTGCTGCAGCACGAACACAAGCTTCATATATTTGACCTATCAAGAGAAATTAACTACCTCCTGAACAGAAATTTCCCTTTCCAGCCCTCCATATAGTAATTTTGTCACATGCTCAAGTCTGTCTCTCTAGAGTCAGAAGTATAGAAAACACATCTTTGAACAGTACAAAAGTTAAATCTCTCTTTCTTATCCAGTCATGGTAACGACTGGATAAAAACTACAGCCTCTGGGATAGTTTAGTTCTAATCCACAAATGAGTTGGAAGACAAGTTCTGCATTTAGATTTTTGCACAAAACTCCTCAGAATCCCTTAAAACAAGGCACAGATGTCAGTTTTTACAGGTAAGGGAAGACTGTTGGTGAAAATAAAGAAGATGAAACAGAAAACCATTAGCTAAGCAGCTAGCTCTTTCCAGCTTCAAGTAAACAAAGACAGCACTAACAGCCAGATGAAACAAATAAAAATAGCAATTAACAATAATAAAATAGCAATAAGAAGAAATAAAATCAGTAGAAGAATGGATCACTAGACCAACTTTTTTTTTTTTTTTTTTTTTTTAAAGAGGCATCTATGTGGAAAACTAGTGTGAATGCAGACAACCACTAAATGGCTTTTATGGTGGAAGGAATCAGGCATTTACAACAGCATTTCGCATGGACACACTGATTCTGTGATTCTACGATACACTGCAGAACATTTCTACTCCACAGCAGCAGATCAGAAAGCAGCAAGTTGCAAAGAAAGCAGTGGCAAATCATCTGTGACCTAAAGCTTTTTATATCAATCTTTATTCATTCTACATGAAAAGCTATCCATCATTAAAAACACCACTGAACTTACAGACAGAATTAATAATTAGCATTCAAAGAGATGGCCATTACCAACAAAACTCACATTCATACAAACTATTCAAAAACTGTAGGAAGAAAATATTCTTTGAAAAGGTTCAGCCTAAATAGGGTCTGACAGTCCACGCAAGGAATAAATAAGTAAATAAACACTACTTTTGCTATGTATTGTAATAATTGCATTCCAGGTATACATTCCCCCCAGGAATTTTTAAAAGCAAAATCACTTTCATACACCCTTATTGCTTCCTACAACAAATTTCAAACACTAGATGGATGTGTGACACGTACAGAAAAAAGGGAAGAAACAGTCTTTCAGCGCAAGATGTTAACTACTGCAGTCTGCTAGCACTATCTGTAGGCTTGAATTTGGTTCCTCTCTGCAATTCATCAAGTAGTGCTTTTGGAAATTGAACTATGCCATAAGGGACAATCAAAATAACTTACAAACATTAATAAAAATGTAATAGTTGATGACATCTTCACTGACACTCTCTCCCTCCATTATTTAGAACACAACTTAATAAAATACCTCACAAAAACCACATATTGTTAAAAGTCTGGCTGACAAGTACAGAGAGGACCCTGCCTCACAGTGATCTCCACTCAGCAAAATCCTGGGCATCTGAAAGACTTTTTGTCTCAGGATGTACAATGTGTACATCTCTTCATACATTATGAGCATTTTAAAGAGTAATTTCAGGGAAAAAAAGTTCATTCCTTTGATTTTGGATTAAAGCTGGGAGAATAGAGCACTAAATTTTTTTTTTTTTCCATTTCCATGCTAAAATTGTCAATGTCTCCAGATGGTGATAATGGATGACTAACTGGTAAAAAAGGCTACTTATCATGGGAAGCAATAAGTGACTAAGGAATCTGGGGGAGAAGCAAAAGAAGCTCATTTTTCCCTTGTCTTCACCCTTCCACTTAATGTATCTTACAGTAACATCAGACCTAATAATGGAAGCTACAGAAGAGGAATCTGGAATCTTTTCACTTATCCTTATACTCTGTATTTCCTCATTCTAAAGATAAAACCGATCTCCATGACACTTTCCAGTCACCTCCAGAAATTCAGTTCAGTATCAACTCATGCCTGTGATTGGAGAATAAATGTCCTGACAGAGGAGTGGCTTTGCAAGTCTACCTCAAGTTCCACTAGGCAAGTCACTTGACCCATCTGGTGGAGCAATGGAGGGAGGAACTGAAACATGGGGACAGAATGTACTTTCCCTTCCCAAAGAGAAGTAGCAAAAATACTTCCTTTGAAGACCATAATCCATTTACATACTTGATCACAGAATGGCTTATATACTGAGCTAGTCACACTTACTTGTGTCCTACTGCATTGTTAATTTCAGTAAAAAAGAAAAAAGGCCAGTGTAAAATACCTTTTTGTCCAAGAAAAATGAAAACACTACAAGGTGTTATCCTCTCTGCATCTGTAACACTCTGTCCAAATTCAGGCCATTTTTATTCATAGAATCATAACCACATATGCATAAACTATTATCATTTGGGCACAATAACCTTACATAATTTGAGTAATTGTTACAGATTAGAGCAAACATATTCTTGACAAACAATTTTTGGTGGTAGCATCTAAGACTATGCCTAAAAAGTTTCATTTAAAATGACTGCAACTAATACAGTACTTTTTACACCTACATATTTCAAAGATAATAATAAAATTAAACCTTTGAGTGCCAAGATTCACTTAATACCTGGTGGATCAATATACATAGGCTGCTTCTGGTAACTTCTGTCAAATCTTGAAAGAATTTGACATGCAAGAAAATGAACTGAAGAAAATTAGCTCCATTAGCTACCCAGAAGCTTTTTTATGTGGTCCAGTGCTATTTATGCTACCTCAGATATTAAGCCTATACAAATCTAGACTAGTTTTTCTTGTGGACAATGGTTGAAATAAGTATGAATGAAGCATTTTATGAATATGAAAACAAGTCTCTTCTGAAATGGTTACAGAATGATCTAATCTTGGGAGGGATTTCCACCTCATTCCAGTCAGTCAAGAAATAGAAGTACAAGATTTGAAACACAGGATTAATAAATTAGTATGCAAATAAATTACTTATTCTGGTGCCACCAAGCATAATGCCACTATTAACAAAGATAAAGAATATTAAAAAACACCTTTCAATTAAACTGCTCCTGCTCAATAATAGCTAGATTGAAACTTTTGGAAAAATAAGGTATTACCACAATATTTCAAATAGACTAGATTTTATATTTCACTGTAGAAATGGATACAGGTTGTAGCAATGAACTTCAGGATTTAAAAGTACAGATTCAGGGTAAGGTAATGCCAATTTACCAAATCCAAACACATTGGGAAAAGAGGGTTAGGAAGGAAAACACATATATGGATTTTCCGGGGGGGGGGGGGAATGTTGGGCATCTCTTTGCAATTTGTCTGAGAACAGTATAAGCATAGGTCAAAGAAATTTCTTTTATCAAGATTTTAAGTAAACACCTGTGAATTAATCATCATCTTATGGCAACTCAATACAAAAAGTATGATCTTAAAGCATAAATTGATTTAAGATGCAAGGCTACTTTGCAATCAGACTTGGGGAACTGCTACAGGAAGAGGCAGTCTAGTTACTTACTTTATTCAACAAATGAAATAAATCCATGGAACTGTTCCTAAAAAAGGTAAATGTTTATCTCTAAACCTGATGGATTTCATTCACAGAGTTTATTTTTTTACTACACTGTTTCCACACCAACACAAAAGAACTTTTCCACAAGTGTAGACTTTTGCACAGGGCAAGAACAACTTCATTTGTGGATAAGAAATTCTAAGGGAGCATTTAACAAGTGGTGGTGTTATGCTTGCTTTTCCCTGAAAAAGATTCAGTAAAGCTTGAAAAATACTCAGTAAACAACCAACTAGTATAATGCTAGAGCAAGAAAGACTAAGGGAATCACTTGCTGTAACACCACAACTGGCAGCCTTTCATAAGTACAGACAGAAGCGATCAGACAAACACTGTACACTAGTTTGGGGTTCACAAGATAGGAATAATTCAAAGGTGGAAAGAAAAGCATTTCAAGCATTATTTGATTACAGTGTGTTAGCATTCTCTTAAAGTGAGGAAACAGTATTAGAAATATCTTTAACAGATACAGATTTAACAAGTTAGAGTCTGAAATATAAATAATTTGATTAGAAACAGGAGAATATGTATTTTCAGCAGTGTGCATGATTAGGTACTTAAGCACATAAAAATTTATCTTACCTCTTGCCTATTTTGAATCCTCAAATCAAGATCAAAGTCTAGAACATACTTGATATTTTAGGAAAAAAAATATAAGTGAAACAAAACCCAGTTATTATCACAATAGAACAGTATGAAATACAATGATCTGAAACACAGGAGTTAATATAAGATCCCAGTTCATTTTGACCTTAGCCCCTACACACAACTTTAACTTCCAAATGTCTTTATGTCCAAATGATTTTTGTTAAAAGTCACTCTGAATGAACAAAGCATGCCCCTGTGTTAAAAAAAAAAAATCCATTCTGCAAATAAATTCTACTGATTGTCAAATTTATTTTAACTTACTAGACAAAGTGTTTATTTTTATTATAACAATTTATTTGTTGTATTGAGCAGTAGCAATGTCCTCCATAATCAACTGACCTATGTCTCTCATTATGGCAATCTGTGCACTCAGACTAATAGTTCAGATACAACAAGAAATGTCAGAGACAAGCATTCATAAATAAAGAATATATAAGTTAGCCAGCTGTACTGTAACTTTCAGGTTGTTCTTTCAGGTGACAAACTAGAAAAAGCCATACAGCACAACACATTACCTGAAAAATCAGCAAACACTGCACTGGCAATGCTTACATATGGTCATTAATAAATGATGTTTATGGTTACAAACATTATATTGTTTACATGCACGTTGCAGGAGAAGATAGCAGAGATGACCTGTTCCAGCATAACACCATGCATAAGTCACACAAGATTTGCATAATATCCAGTAACATCACAATGACTATACAATAGTCAACTAAAGATGGTATCACACACTGACTGGTTATAGAGAGTGAAAAGAAAGTTCTTAACTAAAACTGAAAAACTTGACAAGACAGGCATTTGCAAGTTAGCAAATCACATGATACTCATTCTGGCAACCTGAAAAAATAACTTTCTTAATTAAGCAAATACTGCACAGCACATTCTCGCCCACACACAACATATACAGAATGCTTCCTACCTTAAGCTATTGACAAAGCAAAAATATCTTGAGTTTCCAACAATAAGGATAGCCTCACACAAGAAGGATCCTTATTGCCACCAAAAGACAAGCCCTTTTAATGTAGACAAAGTTCTAAGTTATTGTCAGTCATGAGGTCAGAATACAAAATAAATTATCTGTTAATGTTAAACTAAATATATGTCTGTATGGATAATCAGAAGTCTCCTTGCTACTTTGCAGAGAAATAGAAAATAATGGTAGAGCTAGTTTGAGTAAGTTTTCCCACTAGCAGCAAGACAACAAAAAAGCCTGATTTTCTTTACACTTGCATATTTCTCCCTTACAATCTTACCCTGCATTGTAATAATGCCAACACACACACCTCAATTACCTCCAGTTCTCCCCCCACACCTGCTCAACAATTTCCCCCACTGGCTCCGTTAACTTGTGATTTGGAAAAGAAGCAGTCATAACTGTGAGAGCAGTCATCTTTTGGCACAAAGAACAAGTAACCTAAGCTCACCATAATTTGTCATTCCCCCTACTTTTGAATGCTCTGTACTACTCCCTGCCTCTGAGTAATACATGATGTGTTTGACAAAGGAATAAAAAGATGCTTAAATTCCTATGTATAGTATGAAGATTCCTAATATAAAGTCCTGTTTCTGATTAAGAAAAAAAAAATAATAAAAAAAGGGAAAATGGTATCATTGATCAACTCACTGCTGTTTATTCCTTCCTACAATGCTGGCTCTGCAATATGACTGCAAGACTTCAGGTCTCTGCTGTAGCAATCAAACTTTCAACACCAAATAAGGCTTTCAATCTCACTAGTTCTCACCTCACTGAATATTTCATTTTCATAGCCTGTTGACTTAAATATAGATGCACTTTTTCCGTAAAATTAACTTGAGAAAATCTAATTCAGGTAAGAGCAGGAAGTTTTTTCTTGGCTCTTTAGAGCAATTATAGAACAAACCACCGCTTACACGGAGTCTTCAGTTTGGAATGAAACTATGTTACATATCACAATAGCAAAGACTGCTTTCAGTGCAGAATAACACCTTTCTCTCTTTCCTTTCATTGCACTTATGACTTACTAGCTAAATTTACAGTTTAATACAACAAGCATGCTTTTTAAAAAGGTAGGTGCAAGGAATACACCATTATCAATACAAGCTTCCATGTAGTAACTCTACTTCCACATATGTACCAATTGGACAATAGTTTCAAAACAAAAAACAGAGAAAATGTTTATTTTTACAATGTACAGTATCTCATTACACTTTCTTGTAAGCTAGTATCATCTCTTAAAACACTAGCTGAAAAGTGAAACACTATCAACATGCATGCTTTTCAAAACATCATGTCCACATCCACTTTGTAGGTTGTACCTAGCTTAGAGCTTCAATGGAAATGCTTCTACTTCTTAGAATTTCCCAGAGAGTTCAGGAATTTAATCTGGAATTATTTCAGTCCTGTGAGATCATTACCTGACAAAAGCTAAAAAGGCCACCTGGGTTAAACAGTCATATGGGAAAAAGGAAAAGGAAGCTATTAAAGCAAATGTAGAACAGTTCTTGGCCAGAAAGCTTACTTATATCTCAAATATAAAGCTTAGAGATGACCTCTTCTAAATCATGTAGATGGTCAGATGAAGTAAGAGTAGGTTGGGCAGCGGCAGCAACTAGAAGCTGTACTTTATAGTCTCTTAGTAGCAGAAGTCTTTCATAGCATGGTAATTAATATCTGCCATTCTAGGCATTAGTATTAGGCTAGCATAGCTACAAACTCTAAGCCAAGTTTAATACAACATTTACATGTGTTCAGTCTTGATTTTCTATGGTGACAAAAGAGTAACAAGATCAAGCTGGCTAGGTCAGCCCACATAAAGAAATCAAACCAATTTTCCTCAAAAAGTGATTTACAAAATGCTTTAAAATGTATTTATTTCCAAGCTTTCTGTGCAGTACCTCCACGCATCTCTTTGGAAACTGCCTGACCCTTTTCTAATGCATCCTACATGATCTCACCAAGTACTTTCAGTTCTGCACAGGTTCTGTATTCTCTTAAACACATTATAAAATATGTACAACTTAAATTGAAATAGTAAAGCTACTGGAAGAGTACAAGGTTTCCATTTCTATTTACCCTGTTACCAACCAAAGAATTTTATGAATTGCAGAGTACCTTTATGAGACATGTGATAAGTACCACAGTTCAGATTCTCATCTGACCTTCCACTAAAAGAACAAACATAAAATTCACAAGTATCCTACCCAACAATATCAATAATAATTTTTTAAAGCACACTATATAGTACTAAAAAGACTCATAACAACAAATTCAGCATATGCCTAATAGTTCATGCTGTAAAAGAAAACCAGTTTACAGTGGAAGATACATACATGGGATGCTCCTTAAACATAAGGTTGATCTCAGCTGGTTGGGTTTTTTTGATTCAAACATTATCAGCCACAAACTTAACTCGTCTGTGAAACTCTGAAAGTCAATTATGTAAGATTATTTTGAAAAATATCAAACAAAATATTTCCAGAAGAATGTTCCTGAGCATATACAAATAATAAAACAGAATTTCTGGTTTCTCAGAGGCACACACTTCATACCAAAGGCAAGAAACAGCTAAACTGATTGGACACAAAGCATGCATAGAGTGATAGGTTTGCAACACTTAAAAAAAAAAAAAAAAATCACAAACCTGTGAAGTAACAAAAGAACATCCAAGTACTTCATAAACCATAATACTCAAACTTCCTATGAGCTTTATTAACTTCTGGCCATGCTAAACTTTCCACAGAGGACACTCTGAAGTAATACCTGATATTTTCAGACTAAAACAGACCAACTTAAGTGACCAAATCTAAGAGCACCACAACTCAGTGGTTGAGAAAATAATCAGGATTTTGTAGTATCAAATATATATATGTGTGTGTATATATCCTTACACCTTAAAACAACTCAAACCTCAAGCATTCTATATTTTATCTATGAGTACCACTTCATTTCCTGTCTCACAAGACTTAAAATCCCATATGCCACTTAGATACACAGCACTGAAGACACATACCCACACAGCTGAGGTCGTACACGCAAGGGACATGTCCTCTCTATTCTCTAGCTTACTGGAAACGGTATCTCCACCACTACCAACCGCCACCCCATCCCTCAGAGCGACCCTTTCTCCCAAAGCCGTGGGATTTTGGAGTCCTGTACATGCAGGGACAACTCGGGACAGCTCCGTCTACCCCGGCTTGCCAGGCAGCACCGCCATGCCCGCAGCTGAGCTGTCCCAGGCCCCTTCACACAACAGGCAACGCTGCTCGGAGGTAGGAAAGGATGGAGTTGGGGGGTGTCAGGGTTTCCTTTCTCCCACAATACAAGATCCACCTTCCCCTGGGACTGGGGGGAGCTGTCCAAACAGACAAAAAGACAGAGATAGCCCACAGAAGGTTCCCTGCTGGGGGAGGGGTGTTTGGGGAGGAGAACCCTCCACAAAACCCAACCTCTTCTGTTAACACACACACCCCCCTACCCGAGAACACAGCGTGCTTGCTGCAGCAGGGAAAGTTCAAGCACAGCCCTCCCCCGTCCGAACCCCGGACACCTAGGGAGCAGAGGGCCCGCTCCTCCGCAGACCCCCACCCCCTTGGGGCGGAGAAGACCCTCGTACCGCACTCTCCGCCCGTCCCTCCCCGCCCCGCACACCCGTGCCGGGAGGGCCCCCGCAGCCCCCCACTGCAAACACCTCGGGCAGGCCCGCCCCGCCCCCAAGACCCTCGCCTGGCCTCAAACGGCTCGCGGCCCTACAGCGGGGCGGGGGAGAGCCGGGACCTCGGCCCCGCCACCGGCGGGCCATCGGCGGGCCCCCACGCCACCCCACGCGACGCCGCGGCCCCGGACTGACCTGACGGGGGAGGGGCGGCGCCGTGTCCGTTGACAGGGGAGGGGCTGGCGGGGGGTTTTCGTCCCCGCCACCGATCCTTCGCTCCCCGGCCCGTCCTTCCCCGGGTGCCACTGCAGTAAGAAAGCAGAGGACGCGAGCGAGGTAACGCGAGACAGAGGAAAACACCAGCCCCTCTTCCCCTCCCCCGCCAAAAAATTAAAATAAAAAAAAATGAGGGAGAGGGGGAGGGGGGGAATAAAATTAAAAGGCTCGCCCCGGAGTTTAAAACAAAGAGACGGAAATAGCCGAGCGCGGCCCGAGCAGAGCCGAGTGGGGGCGCAGCGCTGAGGGCGCATGCGCGCGGCGCTCCGCCGGGCACGGCTCCAGCCTCCTCCTCCCCGGGAGCGGGGCAGGCCCGCAGCCGCCCCCCCGGCTCCGGCCGGGTGCTCGTGCCTGGGGGGTGGGGTCCGGCCGTGGGGCACCGCCCGTGGGGTTCTCAGTGCCACTCGCCAGCAGCTCCGGCCGCCTCGGGAGCCTGGCCCCATGGTCGGAGGGAGGGTGCCCGGATTTCCGGGGTGCCCGGGTCCCTGGGGTGTCCAGCCTTGAAAAAATCAGTCGAACTTGTGAGCAGGGTGAGGTTAATGACGGTGATTTACTTTTCGACAGGGTAGGGTATGGCCTTTTATTGCTCTAAGATGTCTCATGTCTCAAGGTTTTCTTCAAAAGCACATAGGCGTCTTTTTAACGGATGAACGTGGAACTTCAATAGGAGCTGGGAGAGCTGGTGGCAAGACACACAACTTGGTGACAAACTGCAGGTGACTCGAACACTCCAACTGATGAAATTAAGAAGATTGTGGCTTCCTGAAAGTTGAAAGGTATGAGGCCTTAGGTCAAGGAGCATGCTTAAAGCTTAGGAAACCCATACCAAGTTCAACTTCACTCTTAAGAACCTGAATGCCAAGGTTGCAATGACAAGTTCAACTGTCCAAACTCAAGTCACCAGAGCAAGCTTTATGTTCCCAATTATGCATATATTTTTAATGTAATGCTTTAAAATACCTGCATGTTTCACTCTTTCTTTCCTCCCTGCCAGCCACAAGACAGTCTTCCACTTAGTCTAAGAATGCAACTTGAAATGGGCTGTCTTGACATGGCACAGTCCTACAAGATGTTTTCCTCCTTGTCCAACAAGATGTCAGGGTCTGTGCTTGGCTCTAGGAGCTATGTTATGCAGAAGCTAAGCCTGTGTTAATAGGAAATATGCCAGCACTGTAGATTTGCTCTGTTTAACTTCAAGGGTTGTGTGGTTAAGTGGATGCATCTTGTCCACCAGAAATTTAAATGCTGTTTTCAGTTTAACCACAAATTACTTTGTGTGGGCCTTTGCTTACAGAGGAAGTAATGGGGCCTCCTGCCTGACTTCTGGAATTGGGGTTCAAGTAGCCAGAAGCAAAAGTAACAAATTATAAGAGTGTGCATGAAATTATAAACTGGATGCCTCCTTTTTTTTTTTTTTTTTTCTGTTCCTCATGTTTCCAGAGCCAAACACTGCAGGTCAGGAAAACCATTAAGGCCAGAGTCTATGAGTTTTGGTTTTTTTGTTTTTCTCTTATTATAGATTTTTTTTAAAGATGGTACCTGAAGCAAGATGATATGGCCATGCCTACTCAAACAATTAATCTATTTTAATATACCCCTTATGACAAGACTGTTGTGACCCTCAGAGAGCCAAGGCAATTGTTTGCTCTTTATTCAACCTCATTACCCTAACATCAATTCTAATGCCTTTGGCAATGCCATTAAAGAGTGTTAACCTGTAAGTGATATTTCTAAAATATGAGCTTAGCCAGTGACTAGAGTATCTAAGATCATAACTGAGTAGATATGAGTGCCTTGTCTGAACTGCAGCACTTGATACTAGGAGAGGAATGAAACCCTTTGGTAGCATTGCAGTCAGTGAGTGGTGATCAAACTACAGATTTTCAGAGAATGATTCACAGGTAACTGGAAATAGCATTTAAAGGATTTCTTTGGTTAGCTTTACATGTGTTAGTCCTCACAGTTTTCACACAAACAAAAGCATAGTGTGAACGCAGGTAAATTGAAGCTCTACCTTGTGGAAGCATGTATTTCCTAGCTAAAACAATTCACGGAAGAGAATCTATCAGACTTCTCGACAGGAAAAAAAACCCAAACATCTCAGGTGAAATAAGTCCTTTAGGACTTCTAACAGTGAAAAGGTATTGGTCAGCATGAACACATTAATGGTAATGGTATAAACAGGGAAATGTCTAGAAACCCAACAAAACAGGATATTTTCATGAGCAGTAAAGCACAAAGTAGGCAAATACATGACAAAATGAGTTTAGTTTAAGACTGACCATAATACAGTGTTTACAAACAGCAAGTCTGAGAACTAGTATTTCCAGTAGTTGCTTGGTTCCTTTTCAGAGCAATAGAGCTATATTGATCCTGTAGGTCTATGTACTAGACTGGTTGCATCCGAGGGTGCTGAGACAGCCTGTTGATACCATTGTAAGGCTACTCCCTCTCTATTACCTTTGCAAGATCATGGTGACCAGGTAAGTCCCCCAGTACTAGAGAATGGTAAATTTTCACCCATCTTTGGAAACATCAGGAAAGAAAATTCAGGGAACTACAGCCCCACTTTGGTCCCCAAGAGAATCATGGAGCAAATCCATCCATGACATTTCTGAACACATGAAGAAGAACATGTCTTATCAAAGGTAAATCAGGGTGGACCAACCTGATCATCTTCTGTGATGAAATGCCTGGGTTTGTGGATGTGAGGAATGTGGTGAATGTTGTGTATTTAGACTTTAGCAATGCTTTTGATACAGTCTCCCACAATATTATTCTCCCACACTAGGACATTATGGCCTGGATAGATGAACTACTGGATGGATGAAATATTAGCTGCATCGTTGGTCTGAAAGAGTACTGGTTAATGGGTCATATTCTATCTGAAGGCTAGTGACAGCATGAAGTTCTTCAGCAATTTTCCTGGGACCTGTTTAATATCTTTGTCAATGACTTGGACATGCAGAAATAAGTCTGTGGACAACACCAAACTGGGAGTGAAGTCTATATGCCTGAGGACAGGGCTGTCATTAGGAGAGACCTAAGCAGGCAGCTGGAATAAAATTCAGGAAATAGAAAGTCCTGGAACAGACTTAACTTCCTGCAACAGTACAGGCTGGGGTGTGACCAACTAGCTGGAAAGCAGATCTGTAGAAAACAATTTGTGAATTCTTGCTAAACATGAGTCACCAGTGTGCCCTGGCACTGATGAGAATTAACAGCATCTTGGGATGTATTAACAGACTAGTACATTGGGGGACATGACTGTTCCTCTTTATGTGGTATGATGTGCGGAAACAACTTGTTAGAATGAGTCTGGCATAGTGTGTCCAGTTTTGGGTGCACCAATATGAGAAAGATACTGATCAACTTGATCAAGTCCAACAGGAGGCCACCAGGATGGTAGTGGGTCTGAAGAACATGTCCTGCAAGGAGAAGCTGAAGGAACTGGAATAGTTCAGCCTGGAGAAGAGATGGCTTCAGGGGGACCTAATAACTGCCTTCAACACCTACAGGGGTCTCACCTACAAAAAGCGGAGCCAGACTCTTTAGTGAGGCAAATGGCAGGAGAATGAAAGACAGTGGTCATAAAGTGAATCAGGGAAGATTCTGATGGGACAGAAAGGATTAAAAATATCACTATGAGGATAGTTAAACTTTGGAAGTGCTTTCCTAGAGAGGCTGTGCATTGTGCCTCTTTGGAGGTTTTCAAGACCAGGCTGAACAAAGCCCTGCTTTAAGGAAGAGCTTGTACTAGAGACCTCTGGATGTCCCTTCCCTAAATGTTTCTGTATTTCCGGGATTAATTGTCAAGCAGAGAAATCAAAATTGTCCAGGAAAATCTAGATTAACAGAAGAAAGAGTATCTAAAATGGCTGAATCGTCTTGGGAAGACAGAGCAACTTTCTAAAAGTGCTCAGGAACATCATTGCCTTTTAGATGATGTGTGAATAGGCTGATCTGGGTGACTAAACTTTGTCAGTGAACTGTTGACTGCTTTCTCCATGCTTCACCTTTCACCTTGGCTGCTATTAGCTCCCAACACGCCCTCACCAATTACTGCCACTCCTAGTACCTGTTAGTTACAACTGAAAACTCAGAGCATTTCTAATCATCACCTTTCACATTCAGTCTTTCCTAGTCATAAATCTTCAGTCAGCACTGGATTCACTTAGATTTCTTCATTCAGGTTCAAATGGCAGGTAGCAAGAAAACACTGTAGTAGTAACCAAAGATCTCAGAGCTGGACTTTAAACATCTTGCAGCCTAAAACTAAACCCAAACATTCACCAGCTTTTGGCTTCTAGATGAATGTACCATGCACTAATTATCCGAGTAACCTGTTCTTATGGGAAGTATCTACAAGATTTGCGCATTAGCAGCACAAAATGATCACTTCAGAACACATGCTATACATACATTTATATACATATAGATATATATGTAAAATCCTATGTTTTGACATCTCCTTTTTTACACTTTTTCCTTTTACACTACCAGTTTTCTTTTCTGGATATCCACACACACATGTGTACCACATTCCCTTAATATGCATGTATGTTACAGGCCTGCATTGTATTACATTAGTCTGCACTTGAACCTTTGCATCAAGAGTATAAAACAGTCCTCATCACCAACTTCTGCAAAGTTAGCACACATTTAATTTAAAGTTTCAGTTCCTGAAGATGCAAGATGCAAGTTCTTGTTCATTCAAGAATATTCAGATTTATTTTACAAACTTGTAGATCATGTAGATTTACAGAAATGCTTAGACAATGTAACTATGCTTCAAGTTTTTAATAACAACAGAATTAGATACAAGTGATGTTCTAGCATTAAGTCAGTCATAATATTTTGGAAATAGAATAGGTTTTAAAGTCTTGGGGAGACACCACTGACATTTCTGGCTGAGTTTGTGGTTTTTCCAGCCCCATAAGCCTCCATTCTCCTGCTAATGACCAGAGAAGACTCTTAACGATTGAGAGATGGTGCACAGCACTTTATGAGAGTATTGTAGAATAGATGACGTTGGAAGGGACCTTTAGAGATTGCCCACGACAGTCTCCCTGCTCAAAGGAGGGTCAGGTAGAGCAGTCTGTCTTGCTTCTGCTATTTATCACAAGATCAAACACTGCCATTCTTACAATGTAGATTCTGTGTGAACATCCTGATGACTGAATCATAACTTCATTCTTGTTCAGGAACTACTGGGAGCCAATCTTCTGAATGTCACTTTTACCACAAGTAAATTCTGACTTCAGAGGTGTAGTCTGTTAATCCTCCTATACAGGAAAAGATATGATTTAGCATCCCCTGTGGACACAGCTGCATAGACAACAGGCCAATCAACTGGAGAAACTGACTAAAGAACATCTGTTGCTTCAGCAATGAAACAGCTGAAGCAGATGAAAGGTGTGTTTTGTGTAGCCAGTGCATGCTGTATCATGCAGCTCCAGATGGCTCAGTGTGAAGAACTGTTTGCGAAGTGGTCCTACCATTAAGTCCCCTTCATGTGCTTTGCCAGTAATGCTAGCCTTAGAAGCTCACTTCCTCCCCCTTTCCCCAGCCGTTTGCTAGGAAGATGAGGTAGGGTCGTGAAAGGTTATTTGATCTACCAAGGGATACGATCAGTGGTATCTCTACTGTGTAAGCTTCTGATAGGTGAGTCATGAAGAATTACAGTGTCCATTCTCTGAGTCTTTCAAATAGATTTGACAACCTAGCCTTGCTTTGTTGGTCTGATTGTTAGAAAGTATTTCCCAGTTTCTAACCTTGCTCTTCCTGCTATGATTTTAGTAGACAAAGCAGTTCATACCCTTTGTCTTTGCAAAGGCTTGTGACATATCTGACATAACCTCCAGTCAGTCCTCTCTTGACTAAGTAACTACTTTTTCCCTCATTTTGCATCCTAGGTTTTGGGCTTGCAAAGTTTGTGTTTCTTTGTCACAATTTTCCCAGTTAGCTGCCCCAATAGACCTTTCTTCCTCTTCACAAGACTAGCTATTTCTTTTCAAGACACACAGATACCTTGCCTTCCCTCAGGAAAGCAACTTTAAGAAGATCTGCTTTCACCATCCAGATGCTTTGCTCTAATATGTAGAAACCCAGAGATGCAGTTTGTTGACACAAACCAGACTTGGAATCCACACTCTCCCAGAAACACTATGACAAATGGAGAAGTATGGTCTGTCATACAAATCTTATGCTGGGGAGTTGTAAATCAGAGGCAGCTTGGAGGTTCACTGCCCCACAAATTCAGGAACATTCTGAAGTATTTATCAATGTTTTGTTATAGATTTACTTTAGTTTAAGTGTAATCCATAACAGTTTTTAGCTCTGTAGCTGTTATGCAACTTCCTTCACCTGTAAAGCAGTAAGATACTTCTATTTCTTTCAATAATCTTTAATCTTTAGGTTTTGGGGAGTTGATATCTTTCTCCTTGTTGTCCCTGCTATAGAATTGACAAGGCATGCTGTCTTGGCCTCTAGCTAAACAGTTTTATCCCTATTCTGATCTGCAGCATTTTTTTATGACTGAAGGATACCATAAAACCCGAAGAGATTTAAACCCAAGAGGCAAGTATTTAACTATATCCTCAGTCATTCCAACCCACCTAAGCTCTTCAATCCTCACTGTTACTTGGCTTTCAAATTCCTCCATTTCCCATATCAAAAAAATCCCTGGTTTTCTCTCTAGTGTCAAACTCAAATAAATCAGGTTCATTAAGCCGTCTAGCCAAATCCTCTCACTGTACAAGACAAGCTGATTCAGCAGTCATTTGGAAAAGATGAAATACACTATTTTAGCAAATACTAACCACTTAATGTAACTCTAGGCTTACAAATATTCCCACTGGTAAGTGAAAGATTAAGGCTTTTCGCAGAGCATGTCAGCAACTGTTAACTAGCAATTAGAAACTTCTGGTTACATATTCTTCCTCACCAGAGACCTCTTCACGCTTCAAAGATGAGCATTAGATAGAAAAGTGGAAATAGGCAGGTGACTCAAGAAATAAGTACGTTTGTTACCACTAACTACTTACATAAACACATCTTAGATCCATTCAGGGATTGGTTTTATAAACACAAAAAGCCTCAGCCATATCCTTACTGTTAAATGATGAGATTTACACTGGGAGCAGGGGGCATCAGGGAGAAGCAAAACCAAAACCCACACTCAGTTCCCAGGAATTCTGCATCTGGGATGTTCCATTCTCAGAACTTGGAGCTTGCTCTAGTAAGAGGAAACCTACTGCATTGTGCAAGTCAGTGTGTTGACCCTTTGACTCTGGGCTGTAGTTACTGCATTAAACCTGAGGAGGAAGTTACCTTCCTGACTGGTGCAGTTCTTATGACCATAAGTTATCATTTGGCTGCTAACATACCAGATTACATGTATACAGAACATTGGTGAGATTTTTGATTGCCTACATATGTAGAAACCACTAACATCACCACTTAAATTTCAGCAATTCAGTTTCAGATACACTCCCAGACAACATGTACAAAATCAAAAGAGGAGCAGGCTACAGGAGGAAGTGATGGCCACTTGGAAGAAGAACTCAAAAAATTTGTTCTTGAATTACCAGCATGTGCTACTAAATTGCAGAGGTAGGGTTTTTTTAAGCAAATAGGCTTCCGGCTATTGCTATTAGAATGCAGTACATGATGTCCTTTCCCTTGGGGATTTTTTCCTTTTAATCTGAGTTGATATGAAACTGAGGTGCAAGATGCAATCATACTACAATGAAACCTGGTAGAATGCTACCTATTCATTGTGATGAGCCAAAGCACACTTTGTATAAGCTGTGCTTGGCTCACATCTCTTCAGGTTCATGACTTCTTTTTCCAGCAGGTAGCTGCAAGACCAGTGCATGAACCTGACAGCTTTAGAAACCATGTTAACCAAGTGGATGCAGCTGTATGTATCCAACCTGCTCACATTTATCTGCTGCTGGGTTGTCCCATACATACCTTCAACCCTCAATGTTTTGCAAGTCACAATACTGGTTATAGGACAGTGTGTAATTCATGGTCCACTTGCTACTCCAAGTAGTTTTCTGTATATGATCAGCTCTGGCTCTGGTTCCTCCAAGCAGGGAGAAAGTAGCCACTCTGACTTGGATATTGACCATCCACTGCTGACCAAAACCAAACTAGAGCCTTGCTGATTTCCAGTATTGTCGTTTTTCTCTCTCTTTTTTTGGGGGGGGGGAGGGTGGGAGTGCGGTGGGGGGGTGTAATATCAGCAGACAGACTTTATTTCTTAAGATTATCCAGGAAAATAAGGAGGTTCATTTGTCTTCCAACTCAAGCACATCACCTTCATATATATTTAAGATTTGGATTTTTTTCTACCATATACATATTGTGATAGACAAATACTCCTCTACACAAACTGTGCCGTGTACACTATATATGTATACAGCATGATACAGTTACCAGTCACTTCTCATTTACTGATCACTAACATTTCTATGGATCCTGACTGAAATTTCAGGTGTTGGTTGTTAGGGTTGCATTATCTAAGAAGGGTATGAGTTAAGAGATAAGAACTCTCAACAGAGGCTTATTCAAATACTTAGTTCTCCCCTTTAAAACAATTGTTTCACAGAACAAAATACCAGGAATCCTGATCAGATCTCCCTTGAGAGAGCAGGTGGAGTGCAAAACAGTCATACAGTGTATAGTATGTTTCACCAGGGTCATGTAGACAAGAGGACACCTCACACAGCACTTCTGAGCTGGAATGAACAGTTACAAATGAAGGAGCAGGCAGATCATCAACCGTAATGTCATCTGGGAATCTCCTGATTGACTGAATATGTATCTTTTTTGGTCAACAAAGTTCCTTCTATTACATCAGACAACAAAAGAGGGAGGGAGGGAAGGAAGGAGGAACAACAGGTCCACACAAGTGACTAAAATGGGAGTGTTGATCCTGCCTGTTTGCATTTCAGGCTAGGCCTCCTCTCAGGAACTGTCTGTAAAGCAAATGAATGTCTTGACTGCATGCAGTGAAGGAAGTGAGTACCAGTGAAGTACCTCAGTCAGTGAGAAGAGCCCATAGTCCTGAAAGTGGAACTGATGCAGTGGAGTCAACAGCAGGGTCTTATGGGGCCCAGGAAAGACACACTCAGAGACTACAGCTACAGATAAGCATTTTATCTTGGGATTGGAGATACCATATTATGCTGATGCAAAAAAAAAAAAAAAAGTAAGCCTAACTTCACAGTGTGTAAATAGTGTATGACTTGTATGTCAGTGATCCAGGTTTTCTGTATTGTTGGTACTACTCGTCAGGTATCATACTCAAAGAAATAAATTAGAGAAGGGGCATAAGGATAAACACATATAGAAAATGTGGCCTAAGAGGAAAGACTAGTGGAGCATGTGTTTAGTCTAAATGCATTTGAGGGAAACACATCAAAGATAGCTGAAAGTTTTGAGGTATTTTGGGGAAAATTTTTCTAGCATCCAACTGTGAAGATGCAGGGAAGGTGTGTAGTTTCTATCCTAGGAAGCTAAACAAGCATCTGCCAGGCTGACAACAAACATGCCTGTAAATCTAGTTGATCTTACCTTGGGGTGGGGGGCTTATTTTTTACTTCTGGGAATCTAGCTTCCAGCATATCCTCCAGGAAACTGTCCTGTTGCAAAACGTTCTGCATCAGGATTTCACCTTGAGTGAAGTTAGCATAATCACCAGTTGCTTCTATGTAGGTTTCCAAGACAGGAATGGTTTAGCAATCATATGGAACTGTATTTTGTAGGGTGACAATAGCCCTCACTTCTAGGATTAAAGTAATTTCAGTGAACAATTCAAACTTGTTAGCCCACAGAGATAGTCTCTGAGAGTTCCAAATCAAGTTTTCCCTCTCTTTCTGCATATACAGAAGCTAGATTTGATTCTTGCATCCTTATTTGCTTTTGCAGACATCTAATTTTAGCTTCATATTTACTGTGATCAGGTCTTACTGGAATTTCCTTTGCTGTAGGGTGAATCACTGCACTGTAGAGGGATTAATGTGTACAGTGCACCTCTACTTTTCTTCTACATCTATTGTTTCTTTCTTTCTGAATTCCCCTGATTATATAATTCCAGATATATCTTCTCAGTACATTTTTTACCTGCTAGGTAGTTCTCCATTTCTAAAGACAAATTTGCTGCAGGTGCTTAATAGTGTCTTTTAAAACACAACTTTAAAATCAAAACAGCCAATTTTCTTTTGTTACACTTGCTCAACCAGCACAAATTATTTTTGCTGCTTACTGTAATAGTCTCACTGATACAGGAGCTTTATCCCCAAGTTTCAATTAATATTCTCTACAATAACTAGAGATCTATATCACCTATTGTCTTGTGGGCTGAAGTGGCACATCCTTCCTTTCATGGAAAGACACATAGCCCATGCTGTGATCTCCAGCATGGCTGGGGATTCCTGTGGCCTTTGATAGACTCCTTTTTAGTCTTTTTCTGATCGTCCTTGGACATTCATGCCTAAGCTTTCCATTTCTCTGCAAGGTTCCCCTATAGCATTTTGCACAATGGTATTACAAGAGATTTATAAATTGTCGTGGATGTATCTGGATGATGTCCAGTATACTATCAAAAAGCATTCTCCCTGGTAAATATACCCACCCAGTAACTCATCCACGTGGATTTGGTCAGTCAAGACCACCATAAGATTTATAAATTTAGGATCAGCTTTCTTGTGGCAGAAAAAAATATGGGGGCATCCTGATGATATGCTAAAGCTTGTCAGATCAGTGTCAATAGCAGAGGAGTTTCTGCCTCATGTACTAGAAGGTAAATGTTTCCAGATGCTGCTGCAGCCCTTGAGGTGAAGCATTCCGTTGATCTAGGAATCAGGAGAGAGACAGAGGGAGAAAAGAAAGCTCAAGAAGACTAATTTACTACCATCAAGACCTCAGGAATTCATATGCTTAACTTGTAATCATACCTATTTGTGAGACTAGCATATTCCTGCTGCACCAGGCACAACAGCCACCTCACTCTGAAGAAATAGTCCATTATGGAAAGAGCTATGTTATGATAAGCTGCATCGGGTGGCTGGACTTGAGTGTAGCAAGAATAGGCTGCACCTGCAGGCATGGGGAACCGTGTCCTGAAATGGAGCAGCTCTAGATGGCTGTGACTTCCCTTTGTGACCATGTCCAAAGGGGTACAGGGATTCAATGTGAGACCTTCTGTGCTAAGTGACACAGAGGATACACTCTGAGCCATCCCATGCAATAGCTGGGTCTGCATCACATAAGTGATTCTCACAGCCTTCCTCAAAGCAGGAACTTACTTAGACCACCACCTAATTATCACAAATCTCCCCAGAAGCATGTAAGACATTCAACTTTAAGTGGAGGGTCTCAGGACTGGAAAGGATTCAGATGTTTATACGGGAAGGGGAAACAGGGTGTCTTAAAGCAGTTTGATAGTGACCTGGATTTATCAAGAGCTGCACCCAGACCTAGGAAGCACATTTTATAATTTAGATAAATTTATATTATTATATTATTATATTATAATAATATACATAAAAGTATATATTAGATATTATCTTGTTTAAATTTAATTTATACAATTTAAATTATAGATTTTTATAATTGAAATTATTATTATGTTAACATCCAGTTAAATAGTGTGGATCACTGAAAAATAACTCCACCTTCCCCCAATGAAGACAAGGCACTTCAGTTTATTACAATAAACTGAATTCAATTTTTTTTCTGGTTGATCTTTGTGATCCTGTCTCACAGGGGAACCAAAGTGCCCTGCTTTTATGGTGTTTACTTGGAATAGTTCATGCTTACTACTTCCTCCAGGGAGGAGGAAGAGATGTAGCCTGGAGACAAAGAGAAATGTTTAATGGTGGATATAAGTCCCCAAAGTAGCTATTTCTTTGGGATGAGATATTGATGTCTTGAAGCCAAAACTTTTGTGGGATAATTGTCTAAAGGCGGTCTTAGACATCTCAAGTCAAGGCAAATCTCCTGTAGATAGTAACACTGGAAGTGTTTGGACTGTACTACTCTTTATTACCAGAGAACCTAGTCATAAAACTTTGTATCTGGTTCCTCCACCTCCCCATCATCTACCACTGTGTAGTATTTCTCCTTTTTCTTTAGAGAAGTATCTGAAAACACGGGGAGAAGTGAGAGATAATTAAGGACAAAATCCAGTTGTCCCATGAACATATTTGCAACATAAGGTCCTGCAGAGTTTGAGCCTTCCCTGAACCCCTGTGGGCTCCGGGGACTTGGCAGGGAAATCTTTGCCCCCAGTACAAGCAGGGACTGCACTGTTTTTTTTCAGAGATGACACAGCTGTCATGCTTGGGAGCTTGCATTTAAGGTTCTCTGATTGCCAAGTCAAGTAGAGCTCTGCTGCCATGTACTCAACAGGGAAAGTCCCAAAGAAAGAAGTAGATCAGCAACTGAGGCACACCCAAATCAAAATCTCAGTGTTTCCACAGCTCTCCTTTATCATTCTGGCTCTACTACTTCTTCTGTGCCTCCACCTCTCAGCTAGATGAGGAGGAAGAGTGACTGATCTTTCATTCAGCCTGTCTGAAGAGACCATATTGTTCTGATCAAAGGTTTCCAAAGGTTTCTGAGGTTCTACTAAGCCAGCATGAGGGAGAAGGTTGCAGTCTGTTGGGACAGAATATTACTCTGAAATGGTTTGCATACTACAACTGGGACATATAACATAATTTGGGAAGCCCTGAACTACAGAAAGAGGGAGATAGAGGAGTTCTGGATTCTTACATCTAGCAATTTAATGGAAAAATATGCTGCCTCCACCTTGAACCCTACCAGTCAAATCAGCATCACTCTCGAGCATGTTATTCTTGACTTAGGCGACATTTTGAAACAACTTCAATTTTTAGAACTCAGCAAGATTAAAAAAATATGGGCCACAGAGTCAGACCGTCCTTGGAATTTTGCAGGGTTGGTGGGCAGGTAAGCAGGAGTTGGGATTGTGCCTTTAAAACATTGCAATGAATAATTGTCCCTTCTAAGAGGAAGAATGGTTGTCCAGATCATCAGAATTTATTTTTTTTTCTGAGCTCAGGCAAGAGGTAGATATCACACCAGCTTAACATTTCACAGACAAGAAAGTGGCTCCCGATTTTTTTTGTAAGTCAGAAAATGCTTCATTCTGTGAAGAATGAGGGGAAAACAGAAAACAGCTGACTACTGGAAGGGAACAGTATATTTTGACCATCCCATCTACCACTAAATCCACCAAATAAACTAAACAAAAGTGAAGAATGAAAAGAGAATAAAAGTTGCTTTTGGAAGTATTAAATACAGTTTAATTACGTTAGTCTGGTTTTCAAGCTGGTACCATTTTACCTCCTTTTTATATCTGCCCCACTCTTTATTTAACAGTATTACTTCAGACATTTAAATACATAACAAAAAAAGAACAGTTCTGTCTGTATCTAGGAGACATGGCTAGCTGAAAGTTATGCATAACCATATAAAAGTTTTAAAAAATCATTGTTCTCCTAACAAAGGGCTTTAATTGTACTAAAACTTGATACCTACTCACAACCTATGGAAACAGTACACACAGCCCACATTCTGAACAGCTTTCTAGTTTAGGTCAGTGCAGTTAGTAACTGGAGACCAGAAGCAAATGGGCATGTCAATCGCCCATCCCTGGTAAGGGGGGAGTCACCTATGATGCAGAATCAGTACAGACCGCTGCACCTATGGTGCAGAAGCAATGCAGACCAGTCTAGCAGACCGCTAGAAGGCAGGGGTGGCCACCATTTCATCTGCATACACCCACAGCCAGAGTCTCCATATTTGCCACCCCTTGCAGAATCTTGCCCTAGGCAGAACCATGTGTACTGTCTGCTTGTTCATGTCAGCCCTGCATGGAGATATATTACTCAAAGCAACAAAAATAATTGTGGGTTTTATATTTAAATTATTAAGTAATTGTACATTTTCTGTTTGCACCACTGGATAAATGAGGTCCCACACCCAAGTCATGAACAGGTTTCCTACAATCCACTCCCTGAACTCAAATAGACAATATTATAAAACCAGGCCAAGCACACTGTTAAGTAATGCACACCTCAAAACCAATGCCACACTTAGTCTTCCTCAAGAAGCTTATTTCAAGCATTTCTCTTCCCCTTTCTTCCTGGGTCTTCCCTATTTTCCTCATGCTTAAATTCTTCTTTGGAGGAAGTTTGCACACCACTCTGTGTTTTCATCAGGACATATACAATGACTTGAAACCAAGGAAAATTTACATTTATTTAATACTTCTGTTGCAGCCAGAGCTTCGGTAAGTTCTACTTGCCTCTTCACCAACATGTAGTATATCCAGCAGTTCCTCAAGGATGCTTCAGCCTCAAAAGCAGTTGTGCAGAGTTGGCACTTGCTGGTCTTTTTGAATGGGAGCACAATTGTTAGTGGACATGTTAGGTCACAGGTCAGATGCTAGATAAGTTATCTGCTTCAATATAAAATACTTTTGAAATATTCTTGGCCAGAAAACAAGCTGAAGTTTTTCAGCCACATTGTGTTTTAAGGACAGCTCTGTTTCAATTAATACATTTCAGGTTGAAAGAACAGGTCTGCTTTCGTAAGTTTATGTGCTCCAAGACCCCAAATCAGGCTTTGTAGTTCTGCAAATAAAAAGGGGTTTCAGGCCAAAGTATTATCTTTGAAGGCTGTAGGTGGGATTTCCTGAGTTCCCTAGGGTTTATTACCCTTAGAACAAGGAAACAAAATAATTTTTAAGGCCTCAATTCTGAATGAGATTTTAGATAATGTACGAGAACAAAAATGATTCCCCAAATGGTACAGAGACCTAGGGCTTATCAGCAAGAGATGTACCTGCTAATGCATGTCTCCCCAGACCTTCAAACTACTGAAATTTAGCCAGAACCATCTACTTCACACCACAGACAACCTGGACAAGATGCCACAACCACGTCTTCCTGACAATTTATTACTGACTATGGAGACAAGCATCAGTGTTTCCCTTGACAGCTGTGAGGCCTTCTCTGGGAAAATAATGAACCGATAAGACCACAAAGAGACAGACCTAGCTAGAAACCATGGGGAAAGGTTGAAGTCCAACAGCACCAGCTGCTAAACCACGCAGAAGTTCAGGAAGGAATAGAAACCATGTCCTAAAATGAGTTCTGAGCCACTGGCAGGCTCCACTGACAAGCCCTTGTCTCCAATGACAGATCTGAAAACTGGAGTTCTGGAAGCTTACATGGAAACTGCAGCCTAAGAACAGACATTCAATCTGCTTAATAAGGTGGAAGATAGTCATACGGCCAAGAGAAATGGAAAAGGTTCACAGGCTGTTACATATCAAGGGCTTGGCAACTGCCAAATAAAATACAGAGTATTGTAGCAGAAACTTTTCATTGCCTATGGGCTAAGAGAGATCTCAAGTGATGTCTTCTCCAAACAAGATACAATTTCCCAATTCCTCTCCACTCCTCCAAAATAAGAGACTCAGTTGCCACTTCTTCTGGTGTCAACATCATTTCTCCTGGAAAGATGCTATGAGGAGTCCTTCCTCCTCCCAGCAGGGCAAGTTAGATTATGCACTGTTTCATTCCAGCATAGATCAGTCATAGATCAGCACTGACCTATTTATGTCCTGCATTGGCCTGAAAGGACTAGCCAAGCTTTGTGTTTGCAGTGGTCACTAAACAGGAGTTCAAAGCAGCAAGCTCATTTTCAGGGATGAGCAAACCAAGTTTCTCTTTGTCTAGGAGAATTAATGACCTTATTTCTAATGTGGATCTGCTGTTTGCCCAGAAGGCTGAGATGAAGCTAGGTCTTCTGCCTCACTGATACTAAAGAACTCCTGAATATATGTATGTGGTTTGGGAAAGACAGAACTTTCATCTATTTCCCTAAGGTAATCCAGTCCAGTCATGACCAGAATGAGATTGTCTTCACAGAGTGATATCAGCTTGCCCATAATTACTTTCTCCAGACAGACCAGTCAGCATCAAGTAGGATTGCCCATAGATGTGACCTCCTGTGGCCAGGAGAAGCTGCTGTAATGCCTTTTCCTCTGTGCTTGGCTTTTAGTGTCTAAGGTCACAATAGGCAGCCCCTACCCAGTAGGGCAGGAGGAAGCTAAGCAATAGGTGTGAGCCTGGGATTATAGTGAGTGGGCATAGTGTAGGGGAAGTTTGTTATGTCAAAGAAGGGAGATGCCAAGGTGAGGTTCAAAACAGATTTCAGAAGGCAGCTGAGTCCTGGATGTGCTAGGGCAGAGAAGTAACAGTGAGAGAGAGGCTGAGCATGGACATACCCATGTGGTTAGAGTTGCATTGCCATGTCAGAATGGGACAGTAATGGGGTCCTCCAGCCAACAGGCAAATCAGCAAGCAAGCAGTGAAGTACCAGGAAGTGCTGGGGACAAAGGAGAGAAGAGTGTTGAGGAAAGTGTGGGGGTCTACTGGGGTGAAGAAAAAAACCCACGAATGTAGAGGGCTGACAGTCCAGTTAAAGAAACTGGGCAAGGGAAAATGCTCAGTGAAGATGTGCAGGTTTGACCTCAACTGGCTACCAGACTCCCACCCAGCTGCTCTCTTACTCCCCCTCACCAACAGGGCAGGATGAGAATATAAGATGGAAAAGCTTGTGGGTCAAGATAAAGGCAGTTGCTACAACAGACAAAGCAGACTCAGCTTGGTGAAAATTATATTAATTTATTGCCAATTAGAAACAAAGTAGGATGGTGAGAAACAAAGAGAAGCGTAAAACACTTTCCCCTCACCCTACCCCTTCTTCTCAGGCTCAACTTCACTTCTTCACTCCCAACTCCTCTACCTCTTCTCACCCCAGACACACAGAGGAATGAGAGTTGTGGTCAGTCCATAGGTTCCTCTCTGCCTTTCCTTCCTCCACACACTGTTCCCCTGCTCCAGCATGGGGTTGCTCACATGGGATCAAGTCTCACGAACTGCTCCAGTGTGGGTCCTCTCCACAGGGTTGCAGTCTTTAAGGAACAGACTGCACTAGTATGGGTCCCTCATGGGTCGCAGCTTCTGCTAGAAAACCTGCTCCTGCATGGGGTCCTCTCCAAGGGCCACAGCTCCTGCCAGCTGCCTGCTCTGGTGCAGGCTCTCCACAGGTTGCAGCAGCTTCCTTCAGGGCATCTCCACCTGCTGTGATGTGGGGTCCTCCACAGGCTACGGCGTGGATATCTGCTCCACTATAGTCCTCCTTAGGTTGCTAGGGGACTACCTGCTCCACCATGGCCTTCTCCACAGGCTGCAGGCGAATCTCTGCTCCAGCATCTGGAGCACCTCCTCTGCCTTGGAGTCTGCAGGGCTGTTTCCCACACCTTTTTTTTTCCTTTCCTTCTTTGCCTTCATGGTATTTTTGCCCTTTCTTAAGTACTTCCTCCCATCTTGGCTGAGGGGCCTCAGCTGTGCCCTGGGGTGGGTCTGGCACAGATCAGCCCTGGCTTCTCCTCACAAAGGCCCCCCTGCAGCCCCTCTGCTACTGAAACCTTGTCACATAAACCCAATACAAGTGAAAAACTCTATAGGTTTGGTCTGGGTTTCTCCATGGGGAGATACATGGGGAGCACTTGCTAACTAGAAAGAAGGGAGGAAAGCTGGAGAGAGATCAGGAGTGCATGGGAGCCTCAGCCACTGATGGGGCACAAGACAGAAGGAAAGAAGTGGGCAAAACCATGGAAGACTAAAGAGGAAGGGGGGGAGGAGCAAACAATAAGGACTGCAAGGAGGCAGATACATGGAGGAGTGGCAAGTTAATGGCCCCATGGCTTCAGGGAGTGAGGAGGAATGGCCATGAGCAAAGCAATGGGCTGTGCAGGAGGAGCAAAGGGAAGCTGGGAGATGCACACCTTGAGATCTACTAGGCAAGCTAAGCAGGAAAAAATTAAGCACAAATTAATACCAAGGGAGAGAAGAATATTGCAGGGAAGAGGGGGAAGAGTTAATACAAACTATTATGAAAGTCTGTAGGAGGGGGGGAAGGAGAGGAAGAGAGAAAGTGGAGGAGACAGCATATGAGGTTTGGATTTGTTTTTTTCTTAAGTTTTACAAAAAATGTTGTACCTATACATGAAAGCCAATTCCTCATTTATCATTTTCAAGTATCCATACTGCAAACATTCTCTTTTGTTTCATGCCGCTTGAAAGCTTTGGTAGGCAAAATGAAATGGATGGTCCCCTTTCTGTTTGGCGTGTGACCTGTGACTGAGCCCTGAAGGTTATTTGGCAGTGGCACAAGGTTATGTGCCATGACCTAAACCCAGAAGGCTTGTTGGATTTGGATTGTGTTTCCAAACTGGCACTAGTGCATTGCTTTCTCTTTTACTTTCCAACCAAAGTACACTGCACTAAGGTACAGTTGAAGCTGTGAATTCACATCCAATTTTGAAAGGACATTTCAGCATGTGGGGTGCCTTCTAAAAGCCAGCTACTATAAAGCCCAGGGATTTCTAGGCTGAGCTTTTCAAGATTTTTTTAAACAGCTTTAGTTAAGAAATTGTTGGGGTACTCCGCTACCCTTCACCCAGCGCTGTGTACAAAGCCTTGCAATATTTTCAGTCTTATGACTAAGATAACAGTAGTTTATACTGGAGAATCCTAAGACTTGGAAAAAGTCTACTAACTGCCTCCTCTTAGTCCCCTTCACACCTGCAATATCTGCCCTGTCTGTAACTGCACATTGGGATGTAGAAGAACTATTTACATCAAAACCAAAAAGAAATAAATCAACTTTCTAAGTGGAAAAAATGCAAGTAATTCCTCTGGAGATATATAATTGCATATCTAAAACCTCTTCTGTAGTGGCCACAAAGGTGCACAGGAGGAGAACCTGCCTCCCACTGTCTATGCACTCATTGGGTGTAACGGGGAAGTGAAGCCCTAGCTCCCCTACCCCTTCTTCACCCAGGCTTAGTAAGGACTGCAACTCTTTCTGTCAAGAGGCTACAATAATGTGGTGTCTCTTGACCCAGACACCTGCTATGACAAACCTTGTGGCAACTAAAGACAGAGGTCACTACTTTATTGATTAATTTTTTGGAGATTGGCAAAGGAAAGCAAAGATTTTGGGAAGGCAGAGAAAAGACAGGGAGTGTTTACACAAGCCACATTTCTTAGGAAAACAAGGATCGAAGTGAGAAGACTACTTAATATAAGACATGCAATTTATTTCAACCAGGCATTCCCATAAAGGAGCAAATCTGAATCATGGCTTTGTGGCACATATATCAGTCATACACTGATTAACAATCTTCCTCCAGGGTTAATGAGTCAGCCGAATCACTCACACATTATGAAAACTACAGATAAAATTTAGAAGCACTATCATTTTCTTTGAGGAAAAGGCAGTGCTGATTAATGAATCCTAGTCTGCTGAGGTCCTCAGTCATGGACAGGAATATATTTATCCCTTCTGTGAACTCTGAAGATGATGTTATTCACCAGTCACTAATGATTTGGGGTGTTTTGAAGAGGTGCAGTATAGGAGGTATTGCATGCTCACTCTGAAAGTCAGGCATCTGGTTTTGGTTTCTTATATTGATACCTTTAATCCCTTTTGAAATATTTTGTTCTTTAACATTTATTTTTTGTGAGAAGCAAAATTAAGTTAACAACCTACTTCCATTCTCAAACCCCATTGTAGGTTCCCAGATGTTTTTGGCTTAAATGAGTGTCATTTTTCTCTGAGAACAAAGAAGATTGCTTAGGCCACAAGCAGATCTGAAGTACCAACTGTTGTGCTAGCCTGCTTTGAAACCCTGGATTTTTACCTAATATTTTTCTGCCTTCTTTGTACCTCAAATTGTAGCTTATTAGCACTGTTTTGATCTTTTTGAAAAGTTTGTCCTCACTATTAATCTGGGGGAAAAATAGGCTGAAGGTAAAGGACTTTGGGGAAGGCAAGCAGTTAACAGGACTAACACTAATTATATGACTCTTTTAGCCAGCACTCTGTGAAACCACCAGTGTCAACAGGTTTGTGAATACAAAGTTTTGCACTTAAATCTGTCCTTAAGACATTTAAATGAAATTTCCATTATATGTAAAGAGAGAGTCAAATCTTCACATTTACCTCCAGTCTACTGAAGTGGGCAGTCTGTTCAACGGGCTGTTGCATGGACTGAGGACAGTGTTGGGACCATCCAAGCACAGGACCACATCTGTTCTAGCCTCCTTATTTACAGATGGGCCCCCAAACAGACTCCTACACTTCTTTCACTTTGGTGGGGTATGGGTGAGGGTGGGAATGGGTCCCACAGTGGAGTCCAAATCTCTGGCAAAGAGGATTCTGTTAAGTGCTGCAGGTTAGAATTGAATTGATTACTGAAGATAAATCTCTAATGGTTAGTCTACACCTATTTATTTAAACATTCAGCTTGGGTAATTCAAAGTTTTGTTGCATAGTACGTTATACAGTTCCTATATGGGTGCTTTTCTCTTTCCAAAATTCAGTGTCATTATAGCATTTGCATACTGAGCAGCCACCCAGCACTTTGTTAAAATAGCCTGTTTGGCCAATAATACCAGCTCAATTAACTTCATTTATCTGAAATACATATAATGCTCAACTACAGTTAAAAAAGCATAGCAATAAAAAAGTTCTGCAAGAGCTAAAAGACCTGCACCTGAGTAAATGGCCTCAAAATTAATTCCTCCTCATTAGCCCCGTATCTTAACACCAGATGGACACTAAAAACTTTTCTGAAACTCTCCTGAATACAAAACAGTGCATGATTCTCCTTGAGGAGGAGAAATTTTCTCAAAAGACTTTCAGCACACCCTGATTTGATAGCATGTGTAGCCTTCAAGTGGTGCAGCATGCAGGAGTTACTGTGCCCTGAAAATAGGAGCTGTGAAGGAACAGCTCTGCAGGGAAGAGTAGGGAAAGACAGAAGTTACTTCCATTTGATGTGATCTGATCCTTTTAGGTCCCTGGGTTGTAACTTGCACTCTGCATGCAGAAAACGTACATGCTTTGACTTCTTTTCCTGTCTTTCCCTCACTAAAAATCTACTTTTCAGCCCTACTTATGGCCTTCCTAGAGGCGCTAAGAAATCCATTTCCACTGTGTGTTTCCAGAGGTACTCCTCTGTCCATGGTCAGAAGACAGACTCTCAAGTTGTGCTTCCCTGTCTGGGACAGGACCCACCCAAGAGCTGAGGTGTCACAGCTCATCCCCATGTTCTGTTTCTCCCCATGAGCCTCCAGTGAGTGGGTTTGAACACTGACAGGGTTCTTGTACATAGCCACTCTCTCCCTTTATGTAATCTCCACTGACAGCACAGCTCCATCTGTGCCACATTTCCAAGCACGTGGAGGAGGATCTGCAGGCTGCAGAATTATTTCAGTGGCATAAGACTTCCAGAAGCTTTTGCAGCCTTGAGTGCACAAGAGTTTGAGGGCAGGGAAGGTGCTGTCCCACCTTTCTCTCTTCCCTCCTTCCAGGTTAGCCTCAGTATCAAGGACCAAACTGCAAACAGGATAAACTGAGATGCCGGACTCCTACAAAGCAACGACAGTGATTAAGAGTGTGATCATGCCAAGACATTTGTGGGTTAGCTTACTGCAGTTCAGATTTAAAAAAGAAAATTGAGAAATGTTTTTGCATGATGCATGAAAGACTCACAGTGACAGGATATTTCTATGGTCACCAGTGCAGCATCATATTTAGACTATAGTGATAAGAGACATTAATGACAGAGTCCTGGCTCCCGAAGTAGCCAGATCTTTCGGGAATCTGAGTACACTTTAAAAGGAGCAAGAAAATGTTTCAAACGGAAAACAAAACAAAAATATGGACAGAAAGACTGTTCCAGCCATGTAGAAATTTGGAGCTGAGGTATGGGGGCTCCCAAGTGGTGGGTTCCCAAGTACAGCTCTGCTACTACAACACTGTTTTTTCAGTATTTCTAGTGCAACAGGCAGAAAACAAGCAGAAACAATGGGCACATATGTGAAGCTGTGTACCAGAGGAATACAAAGGCTGTATTTTCAGCTTCTCATTAGAAAAACACCACAACTCATTTTCTTCAGCATTCACACTGAGGTTTTGTTACTAAGGAAGCCAAGACAAATCATGGGACACAAGGCTCAGACCCAGGAAATAGAAAGTAATTCCAAAGCCCATATCTAGATGTAAACCACACAGTATTTCTTAGAATAGCGATCTGTAAAGGGAAACACATTATCCCTTAGCTCTGTGCTGATTTCTTCTGAAGAGCCTTCATGTTCTGAGCAATCAAAGCTGATAGTAGTTCCCTCTTTTACAGACTGAAAGCATATACCCATGTTAGATTTCAGCTCTCCCTTTCCTTGTTAAGCAGTTTTTTTCTCAAGTAACACCTTTATAAACATCTTCTTGCACTACTTTTCTCTCTGGAGTAGACCATTAACCCTTTCTACCTGCTCATACCTGGTGCTGCTACTACAGTTTCTGCCTCAACTTTTCTTACCCCTCTCCAGTAGCCAAGGCATCATTTAGGTTTACTTACAGAGGCCCCAGACTCCCTTTCCTCCTGTAAGCTTTATACCCGAATGAATTCCACCTGGATGCAACATGACACATTAAAAGTCTCTTTTTTTAAAAAAAAACACTACTAACTTCTGAAATCAGGATAAATTTGGGGATCATAGTTTGATGAAGAACAGGCAGTAGAAATATATTTGGTGACCTGAGGGCAGAGCAGTTGTCACCAGTACTAGAACTTCAGGGCAAAGAAGCCTCACAACAAATTAGCTCCTCCTGCCTATATTTGTCCTCCAAGGTGAGGATTCAGCCAGCACAACAAATACTACCCCTGTTAGTTCTGGAATGCTAACACATTGCAGAGGGTATTTCAGGAAAATGAGCACAGCTGAAGCAATGTTCAGGAAGCTGTGAGATATTGTAGAATAATTTTGTTCACAAGGGACCTCTGGAGTTCTCTGATCCACCACTTGCTCCATCACCACCCATGAAGTTTAAAGCAGTGCCAGCTGAATCAGACGGCCACAGGCCTTGTCCAGTAGACCTGGGAAGATCCACAGAAGTGGAGATCCCATGGCTTCTCTGGGTCTCTTTTCCTGGGTCGAGCATCTTCCTGGGGAAGAAGGGGCTTCTTTGGTCTCTGGCAGGTGTCTTTGGTACTGTCCCTCTGCACCTCTGAGAAGAGTCTGGCTCCTTCCTTTCTGTTCTCCCACCCCAAGGAAGACATCCAAAAGAGTCCTCCTTTTCCTTCTGTTCTCTGGACTGAACAAAGGCCTTTCTCTCCACCTCTTTCCAGATGTGCTGTGCTCCAGCACCCTCCTCATCTCTGTGGCATCTGCTGAACTTTTTCCATGGAGTCAGTGGTTCACCTGCTCTGGGAAGGCCAAACTGGACACAGGTCTCCAGATGCTGTCAGGCTTAGTGGTGCTGATGTAAGGGGAAAGATCCCTAGGATTGGGATGAGGTGGCACAGAAGCAGGTTTTGGTAGCTGAGTCTATTGGGGCTATCAATTAACAGTGGCCTTCATTCTCCCCTGGGTTTGAGAGGGGAGTTCTTGGGTCAGAAATTGGTGCACACAAGATACTGTTTTTTCCAGAAGGAAACAGCAAATTGTGAATGATACAGAATACAGTGTATAGAATAGTTCCTTAACACTGTGCCAGCCCTGCAGGGGAACACCATTTAAAACTGTCCTCATGGAATGCTGAAGTACATGTGTTCCTTTCTACTGTCTCATACCTAAAGTTCAGTCTGATTTTCTTTGGCCTCATAAGAGGGAAAAATGTGACATATTTAAGCTTGTCATCTATTTTGTGCCATGAGACCCCCTATATAATTGCACTTACTCATTGTGGGTTTAATTACTCGCAGATGCTGATGTGTGAAACTGTGATCCAGAGACTTTCATAATAAAATGAATGCTGTTCCACTGCCTGTCTGCCCAGGAAAGAGGGTTTTCTTGTCCAACAGAAAACAACTGAAAGGCTGCCTAACATTGCTACCTTGGGACATCGGCACATACCATACTAATTCTTAAATGTCACTAGAAGTCTTTTGGTTCAAATTTTTATAAGTACCTTTCAGAAACTACACAGAGACTTGTCTCCATACAACAATCTAAGAGATATCCATTTCCAAACAAATTATTTTCAGAACTAAAAAATCTATCTAAAACTGTCTTTCAAACTTCCCTCTCATGTCTAGAAATTAATTTATATTCTTTAAATAAGCTATTGGATTTGGAGCTTGACTTTAAAGATGATCAGTTATAATTTTATTCTAAGTAGCTTAAGTGAGATCTAAATTTGAAAAAGTAAAATGAACCCCATGGTTCAAACTCAGCCCTACTGTAATCATTTGAGATAGGAGGTACCTGCAAACAACCATAGAGAAGGAGAAAACAAGACCAGTTCTTTCCTTCAGTGGCAAGAACTTATTGTTCGCAAACCAACAGTGTCAGTTCCCGTAAGATGGGGAAGAGAGAAACCGCATATAATTACTGTCTGCAAGGTGTTTAAAACTGGTCTGGGAGTCACTTACTGCCTTTAATTGCAGAGTTTGCAGATCCTGCCTTCTTTGCCTCAGTCTTTAATAACAAGACTAGTTGTACTGAGGGAATCCAGCCTCCTCAGCCAGAAGACAGAGACTGGGAGAACGATCCCCCCGCAATCTAGGAGGAGACAGTCAGTGACCTACTGCATCACACAGACACACACAAGTCTATGGGACCAGATGGGATACACCCGAGGGTGCTGAAGGAGCTGGCTGGGGTGCTCGCCAAGCCGCTTTCCATCATTTACCAGCAGTCCTGGCTGACCGGGGAGGTCCTGACAGATTGGAAACTGGCCAATGTGACACCTATCTATAAGAAGGGTTGGAAGGATGATCTGGGAAATTACAGGCCTGTCAGCTTGACTTCGGTGCCCGAGAAGCTGACGGAGCAGCTCATCCTGAGTACCATCGCACAACAGATGTGGGACAACCAGATGATCAGGCCCAGTCAGCATGGGTTTATGAAAGGCAGGTCCTGCTTGACAAACCTGATCTCATTCTACGAGAGGGCGACCTGCGTATTGGATGAGGGAAAGGCTGTGGATGTAGTGTACCTTGACATTAGGAAGGCCTTTGACACCATTTCCCACAACATTCTCCTGGTGAAACTGGCTGCTCGTGGCTTGGATGGGCACACGCTTTGCTGGGTAAAAAACTGGCTGGATGGCCGGGCCCAGAGTTGTGGTGAATGGAGTTAAAGCCAGTTGGCGGCCGGTCACGAGTGGTGTCTCCCAGGGCTCGATTTAGGGGCCACTCCTGTTTAACATCTTTATTGATGACCTAGACGAGGGGATCGAGTGCACCCTCAGTAAGTTTGCAGATGACACCAAGTTGGGTGGGAGTGTTGATCTGCTCGAGGGTAGGGAGGCTCTGCAGAGAGACCTGGACAGGCTGGAGCGATGGGCTCAGGCCAACTGTAGGAGTTTCAATAAGGCCAAATGCCAGGTGCTGCACTTCAGCCACAACAACCCCCAGCAGCGCTACAGGCTTGGGGAGGAGTGGCTGGAGAGCTGCCAGTCAGAGAGGGACCTGGGGGTGTTGATTGACAGCCGGCTGGACATGAGCCAGCAGTGTGCCCAGGTGGCCAAGAAGGCCAATGGCATCCTGGCTTGCATCAGAAATAGCGTGGCCAGCAGGGACAGGGAAGTGATCTTACCCCTGTACTCGGCACTGGTGAGGCCACACCTTGATTACTATGCTCAGTTTTGGGCCCCTCACTACAAAAAGGACATTGAATTACTCGAGCGTGTCCAGAGAAGGGCAACAAAGCTGGTGAAGGGTCTGGAGCACATGTCGTACGAGGAGTGGCTGAGGGAACTGGGGTTGTTTAGTCTGGAGAAGAGGAGGCTGAGGGGAGACCTCATCGCCCTCTACAACTACCTGACAGGAGGTTTAATTATAATCATATGGCCCTTGCACAGTGTCTCTGCAAAGCAGATTTAACAAAGTCACTTGTGTGCTCACTTCCAGCACTGAGCATCTCTTATCATCTTGGCTGCAGTGCACCTGCAGACTTAGAGCAGTTGCTTTCTGGGACCATCAAGCATCCAATCTTGTTTACAATATGTGGATCCTTACTCTATTCTTTAGCTCCCACATAACACATTTCTTTGTGTGGAGAACAAAGGATAAATCAGGGTATGTTTCTGAGAAAAAAAGACTGTCTTGTCTCATTAGCACTGTGCCTGCAATACAGCAGCAGCTGCTTGTGTGTTGAGGACACCCCTGATAACTTTGGAATGGGACACCACCATTGTACTGGGTATCGAGCGAAAATGTTGTACTGGTTAGATGTTGCTGTGCCCCCGCCTAACAAGTAAGAATGACAAAACTGTGAAAATACGGTAATACTAGAACCCTGATTGCTAATGTTTAAAAGGAAAATGTTTTAAAAAACTTACAATAGAAAAAACAATCGGGAAGAAGGAAGCCAGAAAAGCTTTGTGGTTCGCATGACCTAGCAAAGCCGACTGAGTGGCAGGGGAGAAGCGTGCTGCACCAGTGCCTGTTGCTATTTATGTCATACCAGTCCCATGCGTTCTTGCTAGCCAACACCCCTCTGTAGGTTGCCACTGCTCTAGCAGGCGGGTAGCGGGCGGGGACACGGTGCAAACACCGCACGAATGCTGCGATAAAACGGAGGTAAAACTGGCCCTGCTGCCCAGGGCTCCGCTCTGCCGGGCACTGGTTGGCGAGCCCCGCCGCCCTCCGCAGCGGGAGGTGTCCGCCTCCTCCCGCAGGCTCCGCGCCGGCGGCTGCCGCAGGCCGGGCGGTGCGGGGGGTACCCCGGACTCCCCGGGACAGATCTGCACTCGGGGGGACAAGGACCAGCCACACAACACGCAGGTGACGCTGCTGACCAGGTGAGCCACGCTTGTGCTGAAGAAGAAATATTTAAAAAGAACAAAGACAGTGCTGTATGAGGAAAGCTAATTGTTAGAATTTCCTTTTGCTTCGAAATGTAGATCGGACACTTTGAATTTTCCACTCATTTATTTTACATGGAGCATGAAATATGGTCAGATGTAATGATTCTAAAACAGCTTCAGCTACTCATGTTGGCAAAGCCATGAAATTGATTATGTTTTCCATGGTTAAAATAAAAAAATAAAATAAAATAATATGATTTCCAGTTCTCTCCTTGAAAATTCATACTACAAGGCACTAATGGAGCTATCAGTGCAGAAATGATTGATTTTTATGTAGACATATTGATAATTCCACCCACTTGTCTTATGTGAGTGGGTAAGTTTGGTATAGACATAAATGTAAAAAAACCTGACTCAAGGACGACTAAATACCAAAATAAGAAAACACTTTAAAATATAAGGTAATGTTTTAAGTCTTTCATTGAGTTATCTTGGGCTTCAGAAAAGATTGGCAACACAGATAGAGCAATCAGGAGTGTGTTTCACTTCATGTTTGTAGAGTCCACAAGCAGAACTTTCTAAGGCACATGTAATTTATTTTAGCCAGAAAAGTCCTATTGTTGGATTGGGTCCACCCATTTGCAGGAATGGTTACAGCTGTGATGACAAATCTGTAATTTGCCTTGGGAAAAGGAACATCCTCACAAGGAGGAGTGAGCCAAAATGTCGACAAGCCTTTAAAATTGTGTTCTGTAGAAAAACATTCAGAGGTAAGACTGCATAATGGACTAGTTTTTTACTGCTGTTCAGAGTGGCAGAGGTGACTGTTAGTTTCCTGCACTTATGTCAGATGCTTACAGTTCTCTTAGGGAACATGTAGGTTTTCCAGACTCACAACTGCCAGAGATGTGAACGAGAGGAACTGTTCCCAGGACCTGCCTTGCTGTGAAGAGATTCAGCCCCAGGACAACTGGTTTCTACCCAGAGTGTTGGACACGCATTTTGCTGTCTCCTAAGATATTTTTCTGATTTGACTGGCCTGTTTTTCTCTGTTTGGCAAAGCAAGCCACTGATCTTTATGTCTGGAGGAAAGTGTCTTGTTCATCAGTCTGCAAACATGCCAGTTCAATGACTTCTGCATTCCTGTTTCCTCTCCATACCTGCCAGTAATGTGGAACTTGCATATGCAATAGTTTCTTGCAGTCTGGGAGATCCTTTGCACTGGTTTGCTCTGTGCACTTAACAATTGCTCTCCTTTTCTTTTCTTTTTTTTTTTTTTTTTTTTTTTTTTTTAAAATGTATGATCTCTGCTCCATGAAGGGTCTTAGACTTGCATCATGACAGTCTTAGAAATTAAGACTTTACTGGTTTCTTCCAGTATGCTCTGTGGAAACAAACAGTATGCTGGCCTCCAGGCGTGCAGAATGAGTCTTTGGAGCCCTCTCTGCTACAAACCATACAAATACACACTTTAATTAGCATTAAAAGTTCCAGGTTACCCAAAAGCCAGGATTCCCTGGGGAAGTCTCCTCACACTTCTAATACCAGGCCAAGACACAGAACAGCAGTGGATGGTGGATCCATTTATGTAACAACACACTTCTGACTTTATTTTTGTGGAATTAAAATTAATCAAGGCTTGATATTTTAAATATTAAAACATCAAGAAATACCAGAATAAAAATTGTTTGAGCAATCCTAATTCCACCTCCACCCTCATACAAAATCTCTGCACCTAATGAGCCAGCATGGTCTTTAATTACACTTTCGGGTACCATTTTAACCTGGGCTCCTTAGATAGTAAGGAATGAAGAAAACTAGTACATCCACCTATTTCCTTCCCTCTCCTTTTTTTTTTTTTTTTTTTTTTTTTTTTATAATGTTAGAGAGTTTTAATGGAACTTGACAGAGGGATAGCCTTCTCAAAAACAGTGAAGTTCCTACATTTTCAGGAAAATCTGTGGCTGAAGAGAGAGAAGAGCCTATTAGCATCCCAGCATAGAAAACCTGCAGTGTCAGCAGCAAGCAGGTAATCCATACAGCACGGTGATACTATTAATGTGCCAACCATGATGAAAGGTTGCAATTTACTCAGTGCTAGTCAACACAGTGGTGCATCCCTAAGGTATCTGGTTTCTTAGTTCTGCAGTTCAGGACATCTTGTGCCCTGCCTCTTTCAGTGCACAGCAAGGAAGAAGCAGCCTTTTGCTCTGTTACTGTCTCCAGCAGTGACGAGGTCTCTGAAGCTTCAACTAAGTGCAAGAACAGGCCATCTCAGTATTCAGGAAAAAAGGATACATATCAGCAGACTAACTTGGTAAGCCAGGAATCATGGCAGACCTCCAATGCAAAAGGAGAGCATACAGGAGGTGGCAGCAGTGATCCGCTACAAAGGAGGAATTTAGAAACATTGCACAGGCATGTAGGGATGGTATCAAGAAAGCCAAAGCTCAGTTGGAGTTTCAACTTGCATGTCAAGGGTAACATGAAGAGCTTCAACTCCTAAATTGGTAAAAGGCTGAACAAGGAAAATTGCAGACAGTTACTGGATAGGCTGGGTGATTTACTGAGAGTGGACACAGACAAACCTGAGGAACTCAATGCTTTCTTCATCTTCACCAGCAAGGTCTGCCAGGCCTTGAGGCCATTATTGGATGAGTCAGGGATTGCTGGAGAAAACCTGACTCATACAAGTCCATGGAACCAGAAGGGCTATGTCCAAGGATGCTGAGAGAGCTGGATGATGCCACAGCAAGGCCACTTTCAACCATCTTTGAGAGGTCATGGATACCCCTGCCAACTGGAGAAATGTTGCATCTATATTCAAAAAGCACTCAAAGGACAGCCCAGGCAACTGCAGGTTGTCCAGTCACACTTCAGTCCCTGGAAAAAACATGAACTAAATTCTCCTGGATTATATTTCTGGACACATAAAGGAGAAGTAGGCAATTGGAAATAATCAGTTTGGGTTCACCAAGGATAAATTGTGCTTGTTGAACCTTCCTGACTGCCTTTTTTTTTGATAAAAGGATTTGTGGATGTCATATACCATGAGATTAGCAACACTTTCAACACTGTCTCTCGCAGTGTTCTTGTATCTAAGTTGGGACATTATGGTCTGGACAGGTAGACAACTGGATGGGTAAAGTACTGGTTGGATTGGGTCAGAGTGTTGTCGTTAATGAGTTCTACTCTATCCGAAGGCTCTACTGTGGCATCTATCCTAGGATCAGTCCAGTGATAGAATGGGTTGCCCAGAGAGGTTGTGCAGTCTTCATCTCTGGAGGTTTTCAAGACCAGGTTGAACCCTAAACAAACTGGTCTAATTTCATTGCTGACCCTGCTTTGGAGGTTGGACTAGAGACGTCCTGAGGTCTCTTCCAACCTGAATGATCCTGTAATTCCTACCATGAGTGCTCAATACTGGAAAGCTGCTTTGGATGCAGAATCATCTCCCAACACTAAGTTGTTCCACACCCATTTTACAACCAAGGCACAAGCCTCAACTACCCCATTGCTGGAAAGCTTCTTTCACATACCTACTGTCTCAGCATTTCATTTCATGATAGAAAACAAACATGTTGTCTGGGGCTTTTTTTGTGGTTTTGTTTCTTTCTCTGTTTTGGTTTGGTTGGTTTTTTGGTTTTGCTTTATTGTTTTGCTTTGTTTTGTTTTGGTGTGTTTTTTGTGTTTTGTTTTTGGTTTTGTTTTTTACGTACTGTTTAGGGACTGTTCAGTGTACAAGTTGTGTAGCTGGGTCTGTTCAGTGTATATCACATATGCTCACACATCAGAGACCACAGGTATCTCAGTACCAGTACCTAGAAAACAAGAAACTGCTTAACTGAGAAGCACCTGTGACATCTGGCTTAAGCTGTCAGTTCCTGAAAACAAAACCCACGCTGAAAACAGAGTATAGGATGTCCTGAGGTATGGGGAAGAGAGGGCGACACTGGGGAGAAAGGGACTGGTGGAGATGTATAGGGCAGAATTGGAGCATCAGGAAAGAATGGGGAGGTACAGCACAGATGGGGCTGTTCTCCTTCAATATTAATTCTACTTCTGTCCTTGATGTGCTGCCAGTGGTGCTCCTGTTTGTGTGAGACATGGTATAGAGCAGATGAAAAGTTGCACAGAGCTGCTCTGTAATTTCCTCCCAGATGTGACTTACACAGACTCCTCTGATTATTCTGGTCCAAACAGCAAAGCAGTTCTCTCCTGTTGCAGCTGTCTTTTTCCCTTTCTGTGGCCCTGCTTCACACATACTTTCTGATGTCTGCATGCAAGGTGACAGAGCTCTCAGACAGCATCTCCTTCACTGTCTGGCTACAACTCACTCCTGGACCCTATTTCAAGAGGAGAACAGCACACCATGTTATGGTTAACACGCCACGTTACAGGCTGGAGCGTTGGGCTAAGGCCAACTGTAGGAGTTTCAATAAGGCCAAATGCCAGGTGCTGCACTTCAGCCACAACAACCCCCAGCAGCGCTACAGGCTTGGGGAGGAGTGGCTGGAGAGCTGCCAGTCAGAGAGGGACCTGGGGGTGTTGATTGACAGCCGGCTGAACATGAGCCAGCAGTGTGCCCAGGTGGCCAAGAAGGCCAATGGTATCCTGGCTTGTATCAGAAATAGCATGGCCAGCAGGGACAAGGAAGTGATCTTGCCCCTGTACTCAGCACTGGTGAGGCTGCACCTCGATGACTGTGTTCAGTTTTGGGCCCCTCACTACAAAAAGGACATTGAATTGCCCGAGCGTGTCCAAAGAAGGGCAACGAAGCTGGTGAAGGGTCTGGAGCACATGTCGTACGAGGAGCGGGTGAGGGAACTGGGGTTGTTTAGTGTGGAGAAGAGGAGGCTGAGGGGAGACCTCATCACCCTCTACAGCTACCTGACAGGAGGTTGCAGAGAGGTGGGGATGAGTCTCTTCAACCAAGTAGTAAGTGATAGGACAAGAGGTAATGGCCTCAAGTTGCACCAGGGAAGGTTTAGACTGGACATTAGGAAGTATTTCTTTACAGAAGGGATTGTTAGGCATTGGAATGGGCTGCCCAGGGAAGTGGTGGAGTCCCCATCCCTGGAGGTGTTCAAGAGGCAGGTTGACATGGCACTTGGGGATATGGTGTAGTTGGTATCTGTCAGTGCTAGGTTAACGGTTGGATTGGATGATCTTCAAGGTCCTTTCCAACCTAGATGATTGTGTGATTCTGTTATCTCAACATAAATAATAATGCAGAAAGGGGCTAAACAGGGCAGTCTTGATTCTGGTCTGTGCTACAAATATGTGCAATTTGAGCTTTTCATGTTATGTTACTAACAAAATGGACAGCAGAGAACAGAAGCAGTAAAGGTATTTCACATGGGACCCTGGTTTCTGCCAGCATTATTCAGACTTCTTTGATGATAACACAGATTTTTGAGATGAAAAGGAATGGACACAGTGGACAGAACATGCGGACAGAGCCTCAGAGAAGTTAATTTTCATACAGGGCTTGCCTAACAACAGGAGAGACTGGGGTGAGGAGGGAATGATGGTTCTCCTGGTAAGCACTGACCGCTGGGTCTTTCTGCGGTCCCATTGTCGTTGTTCAAGCTCAGAGGGCAACTGAGCACCACACAGCTGCTCACTCCCTCCTTCCCCCCTAGGGCTGAGAAGGGGAAAATAAGCAAAGACACCACTGACTCCCTGCTTCTCCCCCCAGCACTGAGAAGGAGGGAAGAAAAAGGCCCAGGAACCTGAGATAAGGACAAGGAGGGATGATCTCATGCTTTAAGGCACAGGCAAAAATCAGACTCATTGCCTCATCAGGGGAAGAAAAAAAGAACATAAAATTTAATACAGACACTAACAACAACACCACCACTTAACAGACAGAGTAGGACCATGAGAAGCATTACCATGTCTTGAAAACACCTTCCCCCATCCCTCCCTTCTTTTGAGGCTCAGCTTTTCTCCCAATATCTCTACCTCCCCCACCCAGCAGCGCAGGGGTCAGGGAATGGGGGGTGCAGTCAGTCCTGCTGCTTCTTCCACCCAGGGGCGGGGGAAACTTCTCCCCGCATTCCTCCCCTGTTCCAGCATGGTCCCCCTCTCACAGGAGACAGTCCTCCACAAACTAACTCTGAGCCAGTCCCACGGGTGTCTGGGTCACCCCCGCGTTTTGCAATCCTCACAGCACCGAACAGCAACAGTGGTCTTCTTCCCATGCAGTCCTGGCCTTCTTCAGCTGTAATCACCTGGCTTGCCATGGGACCCCACACAGGCTACAGATACCAAGGAGTTTCTGCTCCATTGTACCTCACCCCCTTCTCCTCCTGTCTTCCACTGACCTCAGTGTTCACACAGATGTTCTCCTCACAACTTCTCCTCACAACTCCTACAACTCCGCCCAGGTTTCCCTTCCTAAATACGTTATTGCAGAGGCACAGCTAATTGGCCTGGCCTTGGTGCAAAGACGGCTCCGACTTGGAGCTAGGGAAGCTTTGAGAAGCTTCTCTCCCCTGCTACCAAAAAACCCGTGCCACTCACTCAAACCAGGACACCCATATACCTAGGACTCTTTCTAGTGTGCTGATGAACAAGTTTCTCTCCATGTGTCAGCACTGATGGGTCACGAGGGCAGTTAACTCATGCACACAATCCAGGTCACAGCACATCTCTTCAGGACAGAAGATGCTGTGCATCAGCCTACAGAA
The DNA here is from genome assembly GCF_047716275.1 of Strix uralensis. Lineage (NCBI taxonomy): Eukaryota > Metazoa > Chordata > Aves > Strigiformes > Strigidae > Strix > Strix uralensis. Next base: position 64,925,459 of record NC_134012.1, read on the forward strand.
TACAAACATCAGTGTTCTTTCGTCAGCAGCTCATAAGCCAAGGAAACCTGGTCAAGCATTTGTAGACATAGGAACAGGTCCATCTTTAATATTACCCACTTGCTATTATGAAATGTCAACCCCCAGTTCCAGCTGAAGGAGACTGGAAGACACTATCAGTCAGTAAAACTTGCTCACTAGCACAAAAAACCTCCATGCTTCTCTCTACCGTGTAACAACAGGCTGGACTTGGGATTGAAATGTTTTCTTCTCCCTCCTTCTTCTCTCTCTCTCTCTCTCCCCTTCCCCCAGTTTTCTACCACCCCCCACCCCCCCACCCCCCCTCTGCCCATGGAAAAGGAGGTTTTTTGCCTTGGTGTTTTTTTGAGAAGGTAACAGCTAGTGTGGGTGTCTCTGCATTGGAGGGAGAAGATACTGCTGTCTGCAGCATAATCAGTCATATAAAACCATAACCATCATCCCGTGGCTGAGAGACCCCTGTGGGTCTTAAGATCCTCCCTTTATTATTCTCTAGTCCTTTTTCTACTCCAGTAAGCCATCACCCTTGATAGAGATGCTCCCACAAGGCTTCTCCCTCCTACTGACACTAGCATCCCCAACCACTGAAGCTCTCTGGCGCTGCCCCGAGGCAAGAGCTATCGGTGGCTCTTAAGATAGCGCAGAGCATTAGTGATGTTGCTGTTGCTTTAAACGACATGCGGGGCAAGAGGGGTTTTCTCTCCAAGAGCTTTAGCAGGACACTTGCCGAGCACCTTAGAAATCCCGTTTCGAAGCACCGGGCTTTTCCACTCTGCCAAGCGCAACAGGGCAAACCCGGCTTCGCGGACACCGGCAGCCAGCTCCGAGCCTCGCCTAGCACCCGCGGGGAACGGCTGTCCCTCGGGTTAGCGCAGCTCCGCCGGGCGCACCCGCACTGCCGCCCCACGCTACGGGCCGGGCCGTGCCGTGCCAGGCGGCAGGCGGTGGCATGGCCGGGGCCGCCCCGGGGAGGCCGGCGAGCGGGGCGGGGCGGGGCGGGGCGGTGCAGTGCAGTGCCGTGCCGTGCCGTGATGGAGGGTGCTGAAGCAGCGAGCCTACTGGGCGAGCGCGGCCTGGGGCGGCTGGCCCAGTTCAAGACCTACCGGCGGCGGTGGATCCTGCTGGCCGCCGTGTGCCTGCTGAACTGTTCCAACGCCATGGTGAGTGCGGCGCGGGGCGGCACCGGCCTGGCTGAGACCCGCCGCTCGCCTGGCTTACCCCGCCGCGGGGAGCCGCTCCCGCTGCGCGGCTGGCGGAGCCCCCGCAGCCGGGGAGATGCGCGGGCCGCGGCCGCGCAGGGCATCGGGGACTCTCCTTCGGAGGGGCAAGGGCGGCCCCGCGCCGGGGGGAGCGGAAAGGAGCGGCTGCCGGCAGCCCTAGGGTAGGTCAGTAGGAGTTAGTTCGTTAGTTAGCAGCCCCCTCTCCTGCCTACTTGTGCTGGCGCTCTGGAGAGCAACTCTGGCTGCTGCTGCCGAGGGAGGATGGCGTGACAAGGCTCGCCACAGCCAAAACCACCTCCTGTCTCTTCCTAGAAGCAGCCAGCCAATCTTCAGGGCTCTGCCCCAGTGCCCTGTCTCACATCCACCGCCTCATCCTTGGAGCACCGGGACTCAGCGGTAGTCTCACAGCGCAGAGAAGCCTCAGCCTGGCCGTGCCATAGGGACCGAATAAGCGGCTTTTCTTTCAGAATTTTGTTTCTTGGTTACGCCTTCGGCCTGCACACCTCCCTTTCTGACCGGTGGGATCCGGGACATAGGGTGGTGAGGAGGGAAGGGCAGGATGGGGCGGAGGATGTGTGTGATCTAGAAGAGCACAGCAGGAAGTACCGCAGCGTCAAGCAAAATGTATCCTGGAGCACAGCTGAAATTGCTGCCGTGTCCACCTTGTAGGCCGTGGGGAGGAATAGAAAGTATTCAGCGTCTGTGAGGGTCACATGTTTCAAACCAAAGAATAGGAAAACAGTGTTGAAACCCCTTGGGTAGAGAAGCAGAAGTTAGCTCTGCCTTATTGCTGGCCTATGACAGCAGATTTATCTGGTCACAAAAAGCATCAAGTAGGTTTCCTTTTGGGGTCTGTTGCACATACAGAACAGCATATCAGTGATTCTGCATACATACTGGTATGTGAACTTCCTATTGCTTACAGGTACTTTATTCTGAAAGACCTGAAAAAAGGGAATACCATATCACACCCCACCTGTTGAACAGTTTTACTAAGTTCAGTGATTATAAAGATAACACATAAAGTTTTGCCTTACCAAGTATACAAGATGGAAACCCAAATCTTTGCTTACCAAGTCACTGAGGTCATTTTTGAGACTGTTGAGACTGATGAAGACTTATTCATGTGCTTGAGGATTACCATGCTGTGAATGCAGGCTGTCTGGCAGCCAAGATCAGGCACTGCAACCTGCAAACATTTTAATGCTGGAAGGAAGAGTAGGTATTCCATGATGCAAGATTGCTGGAGTAGAGAAATGGAAAAACATAGTGAGAATTTGGCTGTATATGGGAAACCAAAAAATGAATGTGCCTTCTCAAGTGAAAGTCAGTGTATCCTTTAAGAGTGTAAAAAAGTGGTCTGCAGAAAAGCAATGTGAAGCCCTGCTGCTTGCTTGCAGTTAAATTGACACAGCACAAGAACATTATGTAGCAAGAAAAAAAAAGCCCCACCCTGCTAGAAATGGACAGTGACAGCATGGGTGAAGGAAGCTGTACAAAACCTTTCCAGGGTGTCTTGTCACACTTTGCCTTTGCTAAAACCTTAGCAGTGAAACTGGAGGGTTACTTAAAAAGGTCATTTCAATGCATCTGCAAGTATAACTGTGTCCTGAGTCATGTTGCTGAAAACTTTGTAGCCCTGAAAGATTGTAGTGTTGTCTGTCTACTTGGTCTCTTGCCAACTTCCTGACTGTCCACAATATTATTTTCCCACAGTATGAATTTAAGCTAGAACTTCACCACTTCAAAACTGATGCTTCATAAATATCCTAGGGCAGAAATACTGTTTCTAAGGCACTGCAAAGGTCTGGAATGGCAAGTATGCTGATGTATAAAGTTGTAACCAAACATTTCCTGATGCTAAAGTTTCTCCTAAAATGTTCCTGATAAAAAGCACATTAAAATGGAGGGACTGGTTAAAGGCCATGAAATCAAAGTGGTTGGTTGCTGTTTGAAAGTTCCAGATGGAAAGATTAATTTACCAGTTCTGTGGTGTGAAAATTGGCAGGTTGTGTCCTCAATTCCTGTGCAGATGTTGCTGCCACTTTGTTCTATGTATTCCTGTGTCAGGCTGTCTGCATGCAGCGAGGACACATGACTTGAATTGTCTGACTGGGAAAGAACACATGTGCTGGACCAAGCTTCCAGGACAATTTCTTGTATTCCCCACTCTTACTCATTCACACATGCAGTTTTCTATTGTATTTCTAGTCTTCAGTGTCACAAAAAGTGGCAGACGGGAGACAATCCTGAGAGGGAGAGACTGTCAGTGTCAGAAAGACAAGGTAGAAACAACTTAATTTCAGGAAAGCACACTTGGTCATGCAGCAAGAGCAGGCTGAGAAAGTAGTATTTCTTAGTTCAGTCTGTTTTAGGATTAAAATTGAGCAAAGCCACACCAGATCATGTGGTGATGAAAGGGGCACTCTTCCCTACTTCCTCCTGGCCCACATCATCATGTGAAATCCCTCTTTTAACCACAGCATAGTGGGGTAAATATGATATAAGAGAGACTTTTACACCAACAATAAGTTGTTGAATTTATTCTTGAATCTTGATCTGAGTTTAAAAGCCTCTGTCTCTCCCTGCTGTACAAAGTGAGTACTATCGTACCAGGGATTGGTTCTCATTTCCTAAATACAGCTATTCTGGAAATTCCTAGCTGAAAATGTCGTGTATGAAACCCTTGCATTATCTTAAGAAGGCCATAAGTAGGCATCACTGTAATTCACTTGCTGCCTGAAGTCCTGGGCAGAGAGGTTGTTCTGACCACAGCTAAGCTTAGGTGATTGTTTCCCAGCTGTCTCTTGCAGCAGTCCTGGTGAGCGGTTACATAGCTATGCCTGCAGTTGCTCCTCAGATTTGTTTTGTCAAATTAATGTTGTGGTTTTGAGAGTGTGGGTTTTTTAAGCTGAAGACTTAATGTTTAAGAGTATTCACAGTGTGTTGACAGCTGCTGTAGCAGTAAACTGCGGAGGCAAATACCTCCTTCCTTGTTGCCTCCTTCCTGTGAAGCTGAACAGATGGGAACTTTGTGTTTCACAGGAGAAACTTTCTAGCCTTAGCACTGGGGACAGAGAAATGCACAGAAGAATGAAACTGAGAGTGTTTCCTGCCCTGTTCTGTGCTTGTCAGCATGAGCAAGCTGGGAAAGAGAAGGAGAGCAGAAGGTTGGAGCTGGCTCAAATTTGGCCAGGTGGTTCCTGACTCACCAGCCTGGAGGACTTCCACCACTGCTAAATGTACTGGGGAGAGGAAGGAGAGCTGCAGAAGTGGAGACTGGCATGCTCCAGGGCAGGGTGTGCAGGCTTCTCGCCCACACCTGTCTGTTCCAGCAGTGCCCCTGTAGATACGCATGCACACACAGCTGCTGCTGCCTGGCTGTTGTGTCCTGCTAGTCCTCCTGAGAGCTAAAAGTGACATCTCGGCAGGGATCTGACCTTTCTGAAGATCACACCTCTATCCTAGGCTGCTTTGTCAGCACGGGCACATTCAGTTGAGGCCAGGAGCTGTTTACTTCCAGACTATGTGTCCCTTTTAACCTTGAAGATGAGGAATCAGGTGTAAGGGCTTCATAGCCTGGTCACAGGGGAAGAAAAGGCAGCCTGTGTGTCTCAAAAAGACATCCTACATCATGTTCAGAGCAGTGTCTGGGGGCATTGGAAAGAGCATGCTGCAGGCAGTGCCTGCCTGGGAATCGGCAAGCTCTGCCTGTTACAAAGCAGAAGGTCCCATTTCATGTAAGTCATCCCCCTTGGCTCCTCCTTCTTAAGCTATACATAAAAGGTATTACAGGGGGCATTGCTACACTGTGTGCAGCTATACAGTATGCCAGACAGTGAAGAGCACTCCATATGGCAGCCTTTGCTAGCTGATACTACCATTGATGGCACAATGGCTTAATTTCCACTCTGATTGCATGTGCTTGCCATTCTGCAAACTATTTTGCTTTTCACTTTTAGAATCTTAATTTGTAGATGAGGAGGGTACACATTGGTTAATAGCCTGTCTTTCATGAAAAATAATATTTTTGGTACTGCTTCTGTCAGGGCTGCACCTGGTTATATGTGTGATGCATCAATATATCATTACTGCTCTTCGAGCTCCAAAAATCCTGAAGCTGTGTTTATTTATGCTGCTTTCTGCAGCTCACACCTATTGCTTACCAAAGTGTAGAGTCTGTGTGGAGTCCTGTCTTCAGCCATCACCTTGCTACCATTGTAGACAGAGTGGCTCACAGCCCACCAGTAACCTCCCAGGGAAGTGGGAGGGAGGTCAAATGTTGGGCTGCCATGAAGTGGGTGGAAGGAAACTGGGTCTTGCAGCTGAAGCAGGTCCTGGAGAGTCTGTGCAGGACTGAAAACATTAAAGGCAATAGGCTAAAGGAACTGAACCTTGAGAAGATGGAGATAGAAGGGTAATGAAAGCAGGAAGAAAACTAGAGGGTTTGGGCTGATGATGGAAAGAAGAGGGCTGGATCCATGTCTGAGAATCAGTTAAGGGTTTATAAGGGTATCAGAGCAACAAAGAAACTTAGAAATGGGGGCAGGATGAGAACAGCTGTAGCCTGTTCTTGGTAACAGGAATGCCCAAGCAGGCCTGCAATTAAAGGGGAAGGGAGCAGGCAGTCTCTCAGAGGTGCAGAAGAGAAAACAAAATGTCAGCTAGAAGAAAGCTAAAGCAAATGGAGGGAGAGCTGAAAGTGGAGCTGGTACCCCTCCAACATCAGTACCAGTCAGATGGTTTGAGTTTCAGTGCACTTGCTTCCCTGGTGGTTGCACATGCTTCACTGTTAAAGGAGATGTGGAGGGGACTCTCCTGTAACTGAAGATATAAATAGACTGAGTGAAAACATTTTCTTGTCACCATTGCAAGTCAGGATGAAACATTGACAAGGGGCTGGACTCTCTCAGTTCTTCTGTTGTAACATCCATTGAGCTGCCTTCAGAGGAGCACATATGGACATGGACGTAGCAGTGCAGTGTGTAACACAGACTCCCCTTGACGCCTTCTAGGGATGGGGCATGGCTATCCAATCAGCCAGCTGTATGCTGAAAGCAGGGAAAGCTGCTGCTGTAGTTCAGTGCAAGCCAGAACAGGTTCACAAGGTCTTCAAGGGACCTGCTGTCCTCTTCATCAGTTGCTGTGCCCACTGTGTAGAGCACAAGTTTTTGTAGTGAAGAGTTTGTGCTGAGGTATGACTTCCTGCCCAGACTAGCATGCACTGGAGCTTTTGCTGCCTCTAAACTCAGAAATCACAGTGAGATGAACATGCTTCCAAGGCTTAAGCTTAGGAGAGGAGAAGAATGTGGGAACTACAGTTCTTGCATTTGGAGAACAAATGGTGTATGTTATTACAGCAGCTATTTCGACATCCTGCTAGATGCATATCTGAAGGGTGGGAGGAGTCCATCCCAAATGCTGAACGATCAAATACTATGGTCTAAAACATGAGTGATGATGGCCAATGATACTGGAATATGCTACAGCAGGAGCTGTCATTTGAGAACAAATAATGCAATACCTGTGAGGTAATGCTGGAAAGTGATTTTGCCACGGGGCAAAACTCACTTCCCAGCATTGAGGATTGGGCTAACAAACCCATTGTGGTTGTTTGGTGTTCAAAGGCAAGAGTCCCTGTGCTTGAGTGGCTCTACATGGTCTTCTGTGTAGACGACTTGACCTAACTATGCTGTGGCCCAGAGAGTGGACTCCTGCTGACCTCCAACATCATCCACTCCCAACTTGTTAAACAGCCCAGTTGTGTTCTGCTATGGGGACTGCACAAGGTAGTTGTTGAGCAGTCAGGGTGTGGGACCCTAAGCTGGGTGCATCTGAAGCCTCAGAGACAAAGCATGCCTGATCTGTGGGGTGCCAAGCTGGGAATTTTGTCCAAGTTTGCTAAAAGGTTTTGGTTAATTGTAGCCCTGCAAGTCTCAGAAGGGACCTAAGGCATAGTGGGTGAATAGAATTTGCTTGTCACCATTGCAAGTTAGGAAGAAACATTGACAAGGGGCTGGACTGTCTCAGTTCTGCTGTTGTAACATCCATTGAGCTGCCTTCAGAGGAGCACATATGAACATGGACGTAGCCATGCGGTGCATAACACAGACTCCCCTTGATGCCTGCTGCACCTCTAGGTCTGTGTGACTACACAGGCAATGGAGTGCAGCTTGACCAGATGACAGGGCATATTTCCACAAAGTGAGGCTTGTGCAGGGACTGAAAAAGTGTGCAGACAACCCTGCAAAGACAGAGGTGTCTGTCTGTTTCTCCTTCCTTTATCTGTCCCAGGAGCAACCAGCTTTTGGGGGCTGGCATCCTGCAACCCCACACATTATCTCTTCTCCTGAATCTGTCTCCATGATCTACAGCGAGGAGCTTTGGTACTGGTTTTGTTGTGCCGAAGCTGAGTTAAGACAATGACCCTTGGGGAGTGGAGGAGAGAGGAACCTCTCTGTCTCTGTTCTACATTTTCAGAGGTTACAGGGCTTAGACCTCACCAGGAAAGAACTGCATCATCCTCACCCTGTTCTACCTGAGGGAGACATTTATCAGGGCAGTCCCTGACTAAGTACCAGCCATGGCAGTGCAGAATTTCACAAACATGTAGGATAAGGGCTCTAGCTCCCAGTGGAAGGGCTTGCTAACTACTGTGGATGAAGTCATCGTAGCTGGGAAAACCAAAAGCATACTTGCTTAGTATAGCAATTTCCCTAGCAAAATTCCACAGTGACATCTCTTTGTGGCAGGGGCAGCCACTTTGACCACATCTACACCTCAAGCTCCATTGCCCAGTTCTTAATTTCTCTGTTAGAGCAACATATTCCCTGCCTGAATGGAGGCAGAAACATACTTTTTCTCTCCAGACACATAAAAAGAAACCCACTTCCTATTTTGAAGAACGAACTCAGGCTTGGACAGGCTGCAACTTCCCACCTTCTGTGCTCTCACACACATACACCAGACCTGGAGCTTTTGCTTGGGATAGAGATACAGGGCAGCCCAAATGCTTGCTTTTCAGCAAGGAATGGTTTTACTAGGTCTAATGGAAACATGGCAGAGTGCTTGATACCAGCTTGCCTAAGTATATACTGGCGCTGAATACAAAATGCTGTGCTCTGGCTTGTGGCATCACTTTCCTAATGATGTCATGCATGGGTGAGCGTGGTATGTGGAGAAACAGGAGGGGCAAAAATGTACTCCAAGACAGTTTACAAAATGTATCATCTCTTTAATTACACTGTTTCCTGGTAGAGTGTTTCATCACCACCACTCCCACTTGGAAGGCATCAAAGAACTGAGAATTGCTGCTGCTAGAAATACACAGCTGGGTTTTGTTCAGCAGCAGTTTAGCATCCTATAATCAAACTAATGCTTATGCCTTAGTGATGCTTGTAACATTTAAACAGATAGATTAGCATTAAGCATTTAAATTCCCATTCCAATCTGATGGGGATCAGTTCTGGAAAAGCAAAGCTGGGTGAAATTTCTTCCTGAGACAAGACGGTAACACCATTCCACTATATTATTTCAAGGAATTTTTTAAAAGCTCATTTTATTAGAAGTCTGATGCAAGTCTCCCAGTGACCTTGAATAACCTCCTTGTTGTCTAAAGTACAATTCCCTTCAGCACCCATCATCTTCACTCACTTAATTGTAGAAGCTGAGTAAACACCAAATCCACCCCCTGCCGGACCTTTGACTGATCCCACATGGGTGTGTCTGAGCCTAGCATGACAGTGTGAGCTTCGTGTTGAAGGCAGGAGATTTTGCATGTCAGCTCCTTTCAGAGAAGAGGAAAGGGCTGATGTTAGCGGTCCTTGCTAGGACACTGATAATACATTCATAACTTCTATGTTACTGCCACGTACTCATTGAATCCCTGCTAGGAGAAAAGCCTATCTAAACAATGATTTGTGTGTGGCTATTCTCACACAGTGACACTAAGAAAGAAAAAAATCCCATCTCCCCTTCTGTCTCCCCTTAATGTGGAGTTTTTATGGTCTCTAGCATTTAGAAAGTGAATAAGAATACTGGAAATAACAAGTAGCAAAGTGTAGGGACACACCTTCCTCTGAGGTTACCCAAGCCCTTTTTTAGTTACACATTAATGCAGCAGTTGATGCTGTCTGCAGGAGGAAGGCTGTGAAAACTAGTGGTGGCAGAGAAGGGTACCTGGAAAGACACAGTGGCTAGAGTTCTTTTGTGGCAAGCTATAGCTGAAGGTTTTGTTCATGTTTCTGTGAAGTTTATCATCCTGACTATTCAGCAGCTGTGTCATAAATACAGAGGCAGAACTGGAATATAGTTTTATAAATTTATTGAAATAAGAACAAGCAAAAAAAAAAAGGGCTTGGTACGACGAGGAGCAGGGGGGACTTTCTGCTCCACACCGACGCACCCTAGGTGGAGCTATGCCACTTCTTTTATATCTATCCTAATACATATTCACAAAATGGGCGTATTTCTCCCAAAAAGTTTCCACCTCCTGGCTGCGCAGGCGCAATAGTTTCTCGAACCTTCTCCCAGTCTGCACATGCGTAGTAGAGCTTCTCAAACTTTCCCGGGTCTTCTGGTGTTGCTAGGGACTTCTGATAGGGGTCCCTGCAGTACTTTTCCACTTGCACAGTAACAGTCCATAGGAGTCTGTGTTTACAGGAAAAAACCCCCTCCAAACCATTTTAACAATAAAACCACGGTAAATCCCCTTTAACTTATATACATTGTGAAATACCTGCAGCACACCTGCTCCTCACATTAAAGTCACTATATTTTACAACACGAATCACCATCATATTCTTCACAGCTGCAAGATCATATTCTAACAATGGAGTAGCTTACATCCATGTAATTGAAACCTGTTCTCAGGTTAGGCCAGTCTTTTCAAGAAGCACCAGAGAGGGCATCTTCACAAAGAATCCACAGAAACATCCTTAAATTTGCAGTAGTACCCTCATTTCTTTCTTGTGGCCATGATCTCAGGACCTGATTTGAGGATCAAAGCAGGCCTTGTCATTCCCCAAAGAAACCAGAAGCAGAGAGCAACCTTATTAAACCAGTACCTTAAACAAGGTTTAGGAAAATATTTTCAGATATGGCACTGGAAGAAAAAGATAGATAGTTATTAAAGTACTTCTTGTGTTTCCATGTATGTGTTTTGATATATTGAATAATGCAAATTTCTAGGCCCCTCCTAACTGTTGAGTGTGTGTAGGACAGCATGGAATAATGTCTCTCTTGGCTGACGTATAGCAAAGTTGTTCTTACAAGGCCACAACCAATGCAACCATAAACACCAGGCTGAGTTTAAGAGACTTTTAGTTGCAGAGAGGAGATGGCAGCCTCTGTTTTGTTTATGCTAACACAGAAGGATCACTTATGGTTAACATCAGGTAAATAAGTGCATCAGGGGCCAACGTGTTCAACCTGGGGACACAAAAAGGTACTGACCTCTGCTTCTGCCAGCTCCCAGCAGCAGGACTAGGGGACTGAGGATGAGGTAGTGAAATGGATGGGGTGTTCAGGGCCAAGATAATGATGATATCAGTGGTAAAATAGTCCTAGCCTGTGTAACTGCAGACACTGGGTGCTTGAATGTTTCTTATCAGCCTTAACATCCTAAGTTCAAGAAGAGACTAAGATAGTGAGCCCTTTCACAACTCAGACAGTTTGAGGGGATGCTGAATTTCTGGTAGAGGTGTTCATGCTTACCCATCTTTGCTCTCTACTCTGCAGCTGTGGCTGACGTTTGCTCCTGTGGCTGATAAGACAGCTGCCTACTTCCACATTTCCCTGGAGATGGTCAACTGGCTCTCAATAGTGTATCTCCTCATCTCAATCCCATTTGGTCTGGTGTCAACATGGGTTCTCGACAGCGTGGGGCTCAGATGTGCTGTGAGTTGAACTGTTCTGTTTCACTGAGGGCATTTCACCTAGAGACAACAGTAGCTGCACAAAGCACTAACATGCATATTGTAAATGGGAATCTTCAGTAATAGCTGTCACATCACCTCTGAGGTGGGGAGCAGTGGGAAAAGTCAGAATAATATTGCATCCCTACTTGCCTTTTCCTGCTTCAGTTTTTCTTGTGTTAGCCAACTGACAGGAACAGATGCTGTGATCTGACTCTGTGAAGAACTTGCTGTATTTGGGTATGGTTTGCTATGGAAAAGCATTAGCACAGCTGTTTTGTTTGTAGGGCCAGTTTAAGGAGCAGCAGGGAAGGGTGCAAGCAAGGGACCCCTGTCCGCTCAGACTTTGTTAAGCCAGCTTGGGATCTTTACACAGTCTTCCCAGAAGCATGGGTGTTGTGGAATGTGGCACTGAAACACTAGCATGCTAGTGGTATAGCAGAGCATTTGAAGGACCCATATGCTGGATGACTCATTGCCATGATCTTTGTATTGTCACAGCAAAATATGGGTGATGGCGCAAACTTCCAGTGTAGTTAGTGAACTTTGGATTTCTCATCAATTCCATGACAGTGTCTGAAGTCTTCCATAAGACACATTGTGGTGTAGTTCTCATGTGGGGCCAGGACAGCCACCTTATTCCCTAAGGAGACAGGTAACTCACTGTTGGATCAAGAGCATCCTGCAGTGGCCCAAAGGGGTGGGGGTGGTCTGCAGGCAGCTATCCATGCAGTGATTACTAACACCCAGCGCCTCTTATAGGCATCTGAGACCCTGCTCATGTTACTCTGTTGCATTAAGTTCTGCCCTTCAGGCTTTAGCATGCAACCCCTGGCTGTTTCTGCTTGCTGCAGGTGATCCTGAGCGCATGGCTGAACATGATGGGTAGCATCATCCGGATGTTCGGCATCCTGAAGTTCCTGAGCTTGGGTTCCCAGAGTTACTGGTACCTGTTTATTGGGCAGTGCCTCTGTGCACTGGCACAGCCCCTTATCATCTTTTCACCGACAAAACTGGCAGCACTATGGTTCCCAGACCACCAGAGAGCAAAAGCAAATATGATTGCATCAATGTGTAAGTGATAGCTGCAAGTAATATTGCTGCCTCCCAGAACTTGCTAGGATTTGTTGCCAGGAACACCTCTGTAGTATAGCCATTTGCCCCTGCAAATACATCTCCACCCAAGAGTCTCATAGCCATGTGCAATAAACCAGTGCCTTTAAGGCCCCACAAGACAGGCAGGCATTTCCATGCTGGGGAGCAAGAAGTGGACCTTACCCACATCCAGGTGCAAAGTTCAAAGTAAGCCACCCAGGCTCCCAACCTTCTTCCTCTCTGCCATGATGAGGTGATCATCTTTGCCTAAATACTGTAGAGACTGGGGACAGCCCTCAGCGTTACTAAGTCTAAAGTCTTTAGTGGCCTTAATTCTGCATCTTGTTAAGAAGGTGTCCAACTTGCATGTGATACCAGTGGTCACGGTTGCTAAATTCTGTAACTGGATAGAGGTGAGGCTGCTGCAGCAGTTTTGTCCACCAGTTTGTCCAGTAGCAAGGCTGAGCATGTATTCCTAATTGGTATGTATGCAACCACAGATAAAATATACTCAGTTGGCCACATAAACATGTTGGGGATGCTCAATGCAGCAGACTACCCATGCAGAAACCACATCTGCCTTACAAAGTGCTTGGAAGCTGGGAAGCTGGAGGGGAGGCACCAGATATGCTTGCTCTACTCTCATTCCTCTCTTGGCTCCTTTGGGCCCTCCTAGAGACAGGATACTGCACTTGACAGACCTGTTTCCTCCCCCCACGTGACATTTTCCCCAGCAGACAGAAGAGATCTTTTCCTCCTTTCTCCAAGAACTCAAAAGGTGCCCTAGAAACTGGGCTGGCTCACTGGCTTCAGCTGGGAAATCTCGCAGTACCTACATGTGTGGGGGATCCCCACCTGCCCTTCCCTCAAAATAGCCAAAAATCACCTTCCCTCCCCACTGTGGGAAAGGGAAGGCATGAGGAAAGGGCAGTATAGGAGCACCCCTATACATCTTTCCCAATGCTGTTGCAAACCCAGAGCATGCTAAACTGTTGTTTAGCAAGAATGGATTTATGGTGTCAGAACAAATAAATTCTTCTTGCACTACCTTCCCTAGAATAGGGGTGGATCTGATGGCTCACCATGTTTCCCATGACTGAGACAGACTTTCACCTTCCCAGCTGGAGAAGAAGCTCTGTTATCAGTGTGGTGCAGTACAAGTACTACCAGGGACCACTAGGCACTTAGTCCTTCACTGCCCTGAAGGACCCCATCCTGCAGACAGCTTCTGCTTTTTTAAGTGAGACAGCAGTCAGAGCAGCCAAAGAGCATTTCTTTCACATAGTGTCCTCAGTCCTTACAGGACTGAATTGATCTAACTATGGGAATGAATAAAACTGAAGAGCAAGGAACACTGGAAACCCAAGAACTGAAGCTGTTGAATCTGTGGCATGTTGAGATATCAGTGTGAGGACTGAATGGGCTGTGATGATTATCTGCTGCAACACCTGCATATTGCGGTCTAAAGGACTTCCATTAGTAATGTCTGGTTACACTCACTACTGTCTGCTGTACAAAAGCAGGATTTCATTTCAAGAAAGTTTAAATATTGCTTAGAAGAAGCATCTGTCACAGCCCCCGTCATTTACTCTAGTGGTTAATTACCTCACTGGCAAATGTCTACATGTTACTTCTTGTCTTGATGCTCCTTATCCCCCAGCTATTCAGTCTTGTGGCACCTGTTTGTCAGGTAGTTATGGTCAGTCACCTCTTCTCTCCTTTGTCTAGAAAGCCTGAACAGGTCCAACCCAGTCACTTTACAGGCGCATTTCCTTTTGCCTCTCCCCATGTCTCCATGTCTGCCTGTTGCTCACATGAGCTTTTTCTCTCAGCTTGCTCCAGTTTTTCAATATCCATTTCCTGTGTTAATGCCAGAACAGCCCTCAGCTTTGTAATACTGTTGGTATCAGTGCTGCACACAGAAATTGGCCCTACAACCTCCTGTCAGTATCCCCACAGCTCCTATTAATGCCTCTGGGTAGGCTTCCCTGTGCTTGTGTGCAGGCAAAAGTAGACCCTGCACCCATGATCCTGCTGAGCAGCTGAAATCACTATGTCTCAGCTGTGCTTTTGAGTATTTATTGTATCTTGGTCCTCCCCATCACTTGTAGAGACATACTCACAGAGAAGCAGTGCAGGGCCAAGAACTGATCCCCCATGAAAACTGATAAATTCTCCTGTGTCAGAAGAAAGACTTGCCTGAGTCCACTGAAGTGGCCTCTGCTTCATCCGTGGGATTCTTCATTTGCTGTGCTCTATCAGCATGTCAGCATTCTTCACCCTGCAGAGTTTTAGTGCATCAGCATCACTGTCCACAAAATACACAGCCCCATTGCAGAGTACTGCAAGCTAGGACCCCTGGACCATAATGTACAGTTGATTAACTCCAGTGATCTCCTTTCCATTCTTAGTCTTGGCTCATATAATTTTTCTTCCCAGGAAGAGAAGGTGGCTGAAACCCTAAAATTACTCAGAAATTCTCACTTAGTCTTTTCAAATTTAGCCAATGCTTGCATTTCCACCCCTCATCCATACCTCCTGGAATTGCTTCAGCATGCTGATAGTTCATGGAAACACCTGACAGTAGTTTTCAGGCAGTCCCCTACAATGCCCAGGTGCATTTTACTCCAAAGGAGAAGCTTTAATCCATTTCCTTGGAAACTGTTGTTCAATTGTGTTCATGTACTTAGAAGCAGGTAACATTTCATCAGGAGCATAAGCTAGTACTTTCCCAAGTACAGAGCAGAAACACTCAGTTGTGTGCTATAGCACTATTAATGATGCCTCAGCAGAATCACAGAACAGACAAGGTTTGAAGGCACCTCTTGGGATCATCTCATCCAACACCCTGCTCAAGCAGGGTTGGCTAGAACCGGTTGCCCAGGGTCATGTCTAGTCAGGTTTTGACTATCTCCAAGGATAACTCTATGTTGCAACTTATCTGAGCAACTTGTTTCAGTGTTCAACCACCATCACAGTAAAAAAGTTTATATTCAGACAGAGTTTCCTGCGTTACAGTTTGTGCCCACTGCCTCTTATCCTGACACTGGGCACCACTGAGAAAAAGTCTGGTTCCCTCATTGCAATCTCTCATCAAGGTTCTTTTCTCCAGGCTGAACAGTCCCAGCTGTCCCAGCATCTTTATACATGAGAGATGCTCTGGTCCCTTAATCATGTCTTTGGCCCTTGACTGGGCTTACTCCATTAAGTGTGTATCTTTCTTGTATTGAGGAGCCCAGCGCTGGGGTCAGCACTCCAGGTGCTTCTCACCAGGGCTGAGTAGAAGGGGAATGATCACACCTTCCATCTGCTAGCAGTGCTCTTCCTAATGTAGCCCAGGATGCTGTTGCACACCTTTCTGCAAGGGTGCATCACTGGCTCACGGTCAACTTGGATACCATGTCCTTCTCTGCAAAACTGCTTTCCAGCAGCTTCTCCAGGCTGATCAGTCCAAGCTCTCTCAGTCTCTCCTCACATGACAGAAGCTCCAGTCCCTTAATCACCTCTTTGATGATAAGTCTGTGTCTCCCTCATACTGGGGAGCCCAGAACTGAACATGATACTCCAGATGTGGCCACACTAGTCCTGAGTAGAGGGGAAGGATCACCTGACAACACTCTGTGTAATGCAGCCCAGGATGCTGGTGGCCTTCATCATGAGGTTGTGTTGCTAGCTCATGGTCAGGTTGGTGTCCACCAGGACGCCTACCCCCAACACCAGGTCCTACTCCACAGAGCTACTTTCCAGTTGGTCAGCCCCAGTGTGTACTGGTGGATGGGGTTATTCCTCCTCAGATGCAGGACTTTACATTTCCTCTTGTTGAACTTCACAGTGTTCCCCTCTGCCCATTTCTCCATCCTGTTGAGGTTCCTCTGAATGGCAGCATAGCCATCTCTTCTATCAGTCACTTCTCCCAGTGTCATCATCTGCAAACCTGCTGTGGGTGTACTCTGCCCTATCATCCAGGTTTTTCGTTAAGGTTAAACTGTATTGGCCCCTGTATCAACCCCTAAGGTCCACCACTAGTGACTGGCCTCCAGCTGGACTTCATGCCAGTGATGATAGTCCTCTAGACCCAGCTGTTTAGTTGACTTTCAGTTAATCTCACTGTCTATTTATCTAGCCAGTACTTTGTCAGTTTGTCTGCAAGGATGTTATAGGAGAGAGTGTCAACAGCCTTAGTAAAGCTGAGGTGAAAAAACATCCACTGCTCTCCCCTCATCCACCCATCCAGTCACATTACTGTACAAAGCTATTAGGTTGGTTAAGCATTTCTCCTTTGCTGACTACTCCTGTGCACCTTGTTGTCCTTCATGTGACTGGAAATGGTGTTCAGAATTAGTTGTTCCATGACCTTCCCAGGGATCAAAGTGAGACTGAAAGGCCTAGAGTTCCTTGGATTCTCCTCCTTGCCCTTCTTGAAAATAGGAGTGACATTTCCTGTCTTCCAAGCCTCTTGGAACTGCCATGGCCTTTTAAAGATAACCAAGAATGGCCTTGCAGTGAAAACACTGCACACTTCCTCACTTGCTCACTTGCAGCGAAAATAGCCTCACCTTGCAGTGAAAACCCTCAGCACTCATTGGTGCATACCATGAGTCCTATGGACTGGTGTATGTCTGGTCTATTTAATGTTCCCTAACCTAGTCCTCCACTGAGGGCGAATCTTTCTTGCTCCAGACTTTACCTCTGGTCTCAGGGCTGAAGGCGGTCTTACCAGTAAAGACTGAGGTGAAGAAGGCATTGAATACTTTGGTCTCTTCCATGTCCTTTGTCAGCAAATCTCCTGCCCCACCCAGCAGCAGGCCCACTTTTTCCTTAACCTTCCTTTTGCTGCTAATGTACTTGTAGAAGCCATTCTTGTTGCCCTTCACATATCTCACAGACTAAATTCCAGGTTGGCTTTGGCTTTCCTAACCTCATCCCTGCTCACTAGTAGAAAATCAACTTCACTTGTTTGACCATTTGCAGAACATTGCCTTAAAGTTAAAAAATTGTCTCTGCAATTTTGGATGTTCCCAAGCTGAGTCCCAGAAGTGCTGCTTCACACACTGCTCAGCTGCAGCTCCACAACAATGCAACCCCCTACTCGAGTACAGACAAGTGTCCAAGATTCTCTTCTGCCATGTAATTTTTGTAGTTGGTAGCAGATATCAACTTGATGCCAGCTTGGGCTTTACTGAGGAAATGCATTGGCTTGAAAGGTGTCAGGAATGACCTAGTGTCACTTTAGAGAGCTGTCATAGGGCTTTCCTGCTTTTCATGCCCTCTTGGCAAAGATGACCAATTGCATCCTGGTGACCATTGGGAAGAGCATTGCCAGCAGCTTGAGGGAGGTGCCCTGTCCACATCTGAAGACCTGTGTCCAGTTCTAGGCTCCTCAATACAAGAAGGACATGGACATATTAGTATAAGTCCAGTTAAGAGCCACTAAGAAAATTGAGGGAATGAGCATCTGTCATGCCAGCCGAGGCTGAGAGAGCTGGGACTTAAGAAGGCTCAGGGGGATCTTATCCACATGTATACATGCCTAATGGCATAGGGGGAGTAAAGAATGAATGGAAAGCACCTCTATTTGTTACTGTTGCCATATAACATCAGGACAGATGATATGGATTCATCCATCTTCATTCTATCCCTTCAGCTTAGCATTTACTGAGTTGGCCTTGTGAGGGTGAGGACACTGTAATTCATAGATGAAAATCAGTTTAGAGGAGTTAGGGGTTGTAGGGAAATGGGTTTATAGAATGGCGGTGAGAGAACAAATGTGGCAACAGTAAGACCACACAGTCAACTTCTCCAAATGTTCCCCTCCTGGTTTCTCCCTGTATATGCCTTGTTCTGTCCTTACTCATTGCTCTGCTGCACACTGCAGCTCTGGTGCTGACTGGCAGTAGAGGTGGACACATGATTCAGACTGCTTGCATGAAAAAAGTGTCTCTCTGTTTTATTTCCTTCCAGCCAATCCCTTGGGTGTTCTTATAGCAAACGTGCTGTCACCTGCACTAGTTCCTGAAGGAAAGCACATCCCATTGATGGTAAATGAAAACTGCATTAATCAGCCAGATGGGCTGATTGGGGTCCAGCTGATTTATTGATTTGGAGGCAGTGGACCTGGAAAGACTGGTAACATGTCTGTACTTTGTGTTGTGTAGCTGGGTGTTTATGCTGTCCCAGCAGTAACAGCCTGCGCTCTAGCTACTGTGGGGATTCACGAGAAGGTTCCTCCAACGCCTCCTTCGGCCAGTGCCACTACCTCCACCTCCCAGCCATTCCTCATGAGCCTTAAAATGGTAAGTGCTGTAGCACAGAGACCAGTGCTGGATTGAGGGATGCAGCCCCGTCAGACAGGGATATGCTGGGGAATCTGCTGATAATGCAGACTCTGAACTCCACTCCACCAAACCCACCATGGAAAGCCCCCTGAAGGAAACCAGGATCCTTTCCTTCCTCAGCAAGTGGAAGCTGCTCACAGCAAAGCTACGAGAGATGCTATCTGACCATTCAGCTGTGGGCTGATTGCTGTTCGGCTAGCTCAAACAGGCACACCTGGGCTCATCCAAGAGGATGACACAACCTGAGCCTTCTGAGCAGATATGATAAGAGGTAGGAGAGCATATGGCAAAGTGAAGGAAGAATTTGGGCACTGAATAGATCCTTCCTTCCTATGTGGTCCCCATCTTAACTTGTCCTCTGGCTGAACTGACAGGAGAGAGCCAAACTCTTCTAACGATCACAGGGTTGCCCCGTCAACATTTCCAACTGAGGGGTTAGAGCCACTGACCCTCAAGTCTACTGTCACATCCAGGCCTTTTTTCTCCCTCCACTTGTATAAATGATATGTTAACTTCTTTCTCTAGCTCCTGAGAAACAAGCCATACATCATCCTGGCAGTGTGCTTTGGAGGAGGAATTGGGACGTTCACCTGCTTTTCAGCTCTGCTAGAACAGATCCTTTGTGAAAAAGGATATTCAAATGTGAGTCTTCCTCCTTTCCTCCCCATTGTCCACATCATCTGTGATACAATCAAAATTATTTTCCCTGATAGGGGACTCAAAGCAAAATGAAGACTGTTGAATATGCTGCACTATTTCATATTTCTTATTTGCTCACATTATCTAATATGGATTAAGCAGTACATTAATACAGAGCACAGTCAATCTCTCAGTATAATGGGTGATCTGCATTTTATCACTGCCTATGGCCAGGCTCCCTTTTGCAAATCAAAAACATTTACTCCTCAAACACTTTTTAGGAAAAAAGAGTATTGTGTTTTTTCTAAGCCACTCCAGAGCACTGATATCTATGCAGCCTTCTGACACCTTTCCCAGAGTAGGATGGGGCCCAGGCAGGCCCTAGATTGAAGCTGAAGGCAGGCTGAGGCCATTTTCTCTTTGCACAGTCTTATATGAAGCCAGGACAGCAGAGAACTCACAGGTACTGTGACAGCTGTTTCCCCATCCTTCCCATGACATGGGCCAGGTGCTTCTTTTACAATTGAGCACAGTGTGCACACAGCTGGTTCTTCCTGCTCTGTCCCTGCAATAGCAAGAGGCTTGCTCCAGTTCCTGCATTTCCCCTCAGGCAGGCAGCACTTCAGTCCTGCTCCTTGTATCTCCATTGAGGTCCTCTTAAAACACCTCTCCAGGTGTTACGTATGCACATCTACATGTCTGGTCTCTGTCCACTCCCTCTCAACTCCCAGGTCAGATACCTGGCTCAATGCTCCATAGCCAGGTCACATTTGCACACTCCACTGGCTTTAAACTGGAAGGCTTTTAAACTTCGCAGCCTTGCTTTCTGTGCATCATGATACTTTTGTCTGTGTGTGACTGGCTTGCCCTGGACCTTTAGTCCACAGAAACTATTTCAGATACCCTTTCCTTCCAGTCTGCCCCCAAGGCTCCCAAATTTGTGAAAGCTTCCCCACTTTTAGGACTGGTGTCTACATTTGAATTCTTACAGAGCTGAAGGAGTGGACAAGCAAAGATAGTCACTGCATGCAACAAAGCATGTACCCTACCCTAACTACTGCTCACTGCCTCTCTAATTAGACCTCCTTGCTACAGCCAGGAAATTCTGTGCCTTATCTAACATGCTTTGGGGCTGCCAGCCTTGTGGAAGGCATTCCACCAGTGCAGGTCCCTGGTAAGAAAAGGGCCACAAGCATGATTATAAACAAGAGCAGATCCCAAGGCAGTTGGACCTGTTGCCACCAGTGTGGACAAGACACCTGATTGGCCCCTGGAGAAGACAGGAACAGACTTATGCCTGGGCTGGAGCACTTAATGCCAGAGAACTGCTGCTGCTCTGCACCCAACCTCCCTTGCCAGGTGTGCAAAGACTTGTCATTCATTGAGACTGTGGGAGTGCTGTGACCCTGCTGTCCCCACATTTTTGTAGCAGCACCTGGGCCCTGTTATTTGCCACTCAGAACCCTGTGGAGGCCTCAGCTATTGCAACAGGCAGGGAAGCTTTTCCCAGTAAGTGACCCACTAGCAGGATGCAGATGGGTCAGTGACATTAAAACCTTCCTAACTGCTTTAGGTGCTCAGTTACTTGTTCTGCCCTCCAGGAATTTGCTGGCCTGAATGGTGCACTGTTCACAGTGTGTGGTTTGTTGGGTGCTTTCCTGCTAAGCCTGTATGTCGACCGGACAAGGAAGTTCATAGAGTCCACCAAGATTTGTTTCTGTCTGAGTGCACTTGCCAGCATTGTGTTCGCAGTGGTGAGTTCTCCCTTGCATTGCACCATATCTGTGGGCTTAGTTCTGTTGCCATCTGATAAATCATCAACTCAAACCAAGGTCATTTGGTTGTCATAGTATTTATTAAGCCATGTGTTTTGCCTTAGGATTATCCCTCTGTGCGAGGAATGTTTTAAAAAAAGTCTCTTTACTGAGGATTTCACAATCACTGTGGAGCCCGAGACAGTCTGATTCAGGATATAAATAAATTGGCATAATTTTACTTCCTTACATTAGATCACCATGTTTGCTTACTGTCCCTGAGACCATTTTTTCCAGAAATAAATGGAATTGCTAAATATCCGTCTTACAAAAATGAACAAGAATGCCATAGTTTTCCCAAAACCTGCCTTTAATGGTGGTGGCTGCCAGGAGTGTAGGACCTAGTTATGTGCTGCAGTGGTTCCTCAAGGAGGACAAGACAAGGGATATGCAGAAAAGGGGGACACTTTAATTCAGCCAGGAGAGGAATGCAGAACCTGGAGACTTTACACCCATGGGGCTGGAGTGCAAGAACTGCATTCAAGCAGAGTCATTGCCAATGGGAGCCATCACCCAGCAGGAAACTGAGCATGGACACAGCAGGACTCCTAGCCTCTGCTTTCCCAACAGGCTTGTGCTGGGCATTTCTCCTGTGTGTTGAAAAATCCAGATTTCCCAATAGTGTGATTACACCTCCCCCTGGGCCAAGGTCCCCGTGGTGTTAGCTCCACTTTGAAGGGACAGACAAATGCAATGTCTTTCTCAGTGTAGGACAAGGTGCCTAAAGCAGACCTAGCATTTCTCCCTTTAGTACTCTGGCATTTATTGCGGGGATGCTCTGCATACAAGTCATCATGCCGGGGCCCAGGCAAAGTACAGAGCAGGCAAGAGGCTGTGTCAGGAGCAACAAGCAAACCTCTCCCTCCTCCCCTTCCCTCTGTCCCCTTCATCCCATACAGATGAACTACTAGTTCAAAGTAGGAACACTATATACCCATTCAAATCTACTTGATGCCTTGATCCTTTGAACTCAGATTCCAGACACACAGAGTTTTCCTTGACTTTACCAGTTCAGCTGGGCCAGGACTGCTGCAGCCATGCCAGGACAGACACCTTGTGTTCCTCTGTGGGAATTTATTACATGGTTAAGGAAGGAGGTACCAGCACTGCAGCTGCAGGATTTATGCCTTTGACTTTACTAGCATTGGCTGGACAAGGCCATGCTTTTTCCTCCAGTTAGGGACAAGGCTCTTCTAGGCACTAAACTAATCTCCAGGGACTGTGAATGTTTCAGGTTGTGTTGTTTGTTTTATGGAGTTGTTTTTGTGGTAAAACCACAATGTTACAATCTGATGTCTGACATGATAAGGAGTAATCTTATCAGTGAGCTACAGCAACCCACTAAATTCTCCTATGTAACCCAATGCAGACACCACTTCTGAAATGTTAGCTTGCACTGGGAGGAAGGTGTGTGTTTCACTTGGTACTGGAGATATGCTGAGCACACTCCTGGTAAGTTACTGACCAGGAAGTCAAGTCACTGTAATATAACCACACCAGTGCTTTTCAGGTAATTCTGCTGATCCTCTTCCCCCTTGATTAAATTCAACAGATAAGTCTCCGTCGTGTAGCCATTTGTTGACTCTAGAGGGCTGGAGGTAAAAGAGAGATTTCAGGAACAGATAGGGAAGGTACTGGTGAGAACAATGAGCCCTTGAGACTTCCTGCAGGTTATGGGTAGAGACCTTCTGTGCAACAGTGCAGACACTGAGACTTTGGTGTTGCTTTTCTGCCTGCAGAGTTCTCGGTTCAGACATCAGGCCATCACGCTGGCTATCACCAGCTCACTCTTTGGTTTTTTTGGTTTTGCCATCTACCCCATTGCCATGGAGCTGGCTGTGGAGTGCTCGTACCCTGTGGGAGAGGGCACATCTACAGGACTGATTTTTGTTGCCAGGTAAGCAGGCAGTTTAAATCCAGTTGACAGATAAGCTTGGGTTCAAACACACACACACACAAAGGGGTGTGGGTGCAGATAGAGAAGAGCATGGACATCAGTGCTAGCTATCTTGCACCCTTCTCCTAGCACAATTCTCTCTGGTGTCTCTGCACATGACCATGGCAAGGGGCGAGCTAGCTGGCTGAGCCTCAGAGCTGAAGAGCTGAAGGTTTTGAAGCATGGAGGAGTATGTGGAATCGGTGTGAGAAAAGCAAGAAGGAAGATGAAGGTCTCCCTTGCTTGGCACAAAGTGAGATTTAACCATGCCCAGCATCACCTACTTTTGATGCAGATGGGGACTGTATCCCTGAGAAGGCCACCCATTCCCATGGCAGTACAGGTTGTTGTCAGGTCTCAGTGCTCTACTGAGGGACATGGGGCTCATCACTCACAGGGCAGCTGGCCACAACAGATGGGGCAGTGACAGTCCTTCCTGTGATCAATTTACATGCCTAGGATGGCACTAGACTGCAGCAGGAATGACTTGTAGCCTTAAGCAGCGATATACATAGCCTGCTGCCATATGTATGCATCAGGTGGAGCTGCAACAGCAAGAAACATTAGCGGAAAAGGGGCATTAGACTGCCTTTGAAGGCTGTTGTCTGCCACTGGTGGTGGAATTTGTTGCTGCTGCCAGCCAGCTATGAATGAGGAGGAGGCTGAAGTCAGTCTGACTTTTTCTCATCCTCAGCTCTGCAGAGAGAGGTATTTCCAAGTCTCTGCCTAGTGACTAAGCCTCATCTCCTTGACAGCTATAGTTCAACACCTACCTGCCTTCAGAGGGAGTATATAGTGATCCTGATATGCTGGCACCATGCTTGGGGGTTTGCTGAAAAGTAGACCTGGACACCCTGTGAGCCAGGGCCAATTTATCAAGCACCTGGGTCAGAGGAAGCCATCAGTACCTTTCTCTGCTACAAGGACCCAGAATCAGGCCTCATTTTCTTCCTGCTGAGGAAGCTGGACTTGTCTGCAGCAGTGATGAATTGGGCCAGCACCATGACTGCCTGTTGGGTTCTCCCCACAGCCAGATTGAAGGTGTGATTTTAATGATTCTGCTACAAGCCTTCACTGTGCGTGTTTCTGAGGATCCATCCTCCACCTGTGCCCTTGACCAGGATGGAGCCCTGGACTGGACAAGTAAGTATGTTCTTGAGAAATGATGCTGGACACTCAGTTGCACCCCACATAACCCCCACTCTCCTGCAGGTCTCACTGTGAGGGAGCCTGCAAGACTGATTCCTATTGTAGCATATCTCTTAGCCACCTTTCCCAACTTGATGGTGCACTCCTTGCTGCTCCTGCTAAATCAGGCCTGCAAGATTGAAATGAGAAGATGTCTAAGTTGCCATGAATGCTGCTGCTGGCTCTGTGTTAAAATTTCTCTCACAGCCACCCTGCAGAGACCTGAGCTTCACCGAGCTAGAAGGCAGCTGTTCTGGGGGGAAGACACTGTCCATGTAGCACAGCCTGCGCTGCTTTGCAGTGTGGGAGGCCAAGACTAGACTACAAATGCATTGACTGAAAGAGACTTCCCTTGCTTCTGCACACACAGCTGCCTGGGTTTGTAACATGCCAGTACAGCTTTGTTCTGATTTGTTCCACATTTCCCTTCCTTTCCTAGCTGGTCAGGAGAACAGACAGCAACTGAGCTGAACAGGAGCACAGATGTGTTTTCACTGCAGGCTAAACCCTGGTCTCGAACTCTCAGCTGGTTCATATTTACGTAATATTGACACCAAGTCCTGGGGACACACCGTAAGACAAAGGCTGGCAAACATCTTTTAAATATAACCATCTTGGCTGAGCAGAAATTCCCCAGAACAAGCTCCACTAGCTGACAGGGAACCAGGCTTCACAATAACTACTTTCAAAAAGCAAGTTGACTGCTTCATGTCCAAAAGTCCACAATTCTCCATCTTATCAGATCAGAGCTGGATCTCATGGTTAGGTACCCATTCCTACTCATTTTGTGGTCTGATACATGCAGGGACATCAGTGGAGAAAGGCATGGAGATATTTATTTGAGACACTGCTGGAATAAGAATGTAACTACTTCTAGGCCTTGTGCATAGCCTTTTAGATTTAGTTTTTTTGTTTTCAGAAAAGGTTCTTTCAACACAAATTTTTCTTTGATTAAAGTGAACCTTTCCTACATTTTGATCTCAGACAATATAACAAGAAGCACTACCTGTGTTGACCTGTTCTCTTAAGAAGCTCAAGTCTTTTGATTCAATCTTTCTTGTAACTTTCTTTACCACCCCTGACACACAAATGTGCACACATACACAGAAACACATGCTCCCACAAACACACTGCGCCAGTGTAAGACCTCCAGCCTGTGGGGTCATGCAGGACAAGAGTCCTGGAAACCTTCCACATTTCACCCAAATCCTCTTCCTATGTCACTGTTACGTGAGATAATGTTTGGCTGTTACTAAACTGGCATTGCCCCACCGTGAGCTGCATGCTGTCCTCAGGGGTAGCCCTCGGGAGACCACCCAGGCTGTGCAGTTCCTGGGGAGCTGATCTCTAGACTTCTGCACCTGTGGAGAGTTGTGAATTCACTGTCTAAAAGTTTATCTTCCTTTCAGCTCCGGTACTGGTGCTGGCTGGCCTCTGCAGTGCTATGGCTTGTTTCTATGTCATCTTCTTCCACACCGACTACAAGCGGCTCCATGCTGAGACAAACAGTGGTGATTTGGTCAAGGCAGAAGATACAGCAACAGCAGATGTTCCTGAAGCCTAACCAGGCCAAAAAGGGATGCCAAGGGCCCAGTAAGGGAAGGACTCAGGACTGTGGGCAGGGACTATGACTGCAAATGCTCAGCTGGCACACTGGGATAGGTGTGTCCTGTTGCAGAATAAGCAAGAGCTAGAGCAGAGTCACTGGGACACCTTTGCTGTGCTTCCCTCAATATTGTATTTATTTGTGAGTCTGGGCTGTAAGAAAGGCTGTGCTGCCAGAAAGGTCAAAGTGGGACTGGACAACTATGCAGGTAACAGGGATTTTTAGCTGACTTGATTTAAGCTAAAGAAATGTTGCAGAAGAGAGGATCATCATATTTTAGCCATTTTTTCATTTTCGTGTACTTGGATCAGGGATGAAGCTTTCAGACAGGTGGAAGCCATGCTTATCACAAACCTAGTGGAAAACTTCTAAGGACTGTGGTTCTTGTATAGCATAACAACTCTTCCACTTTAAGACTAGAGCTAACTGCCTCTTAGCTAAAGGGTAGTAGGAGCTAGAGCTAGAGGAGCAGCAGGGAAGCATAGGTATGTGATCTGTAAAACAAGTCTGTTACAATCAGCCACTTTGTCCTCTCTTACAAACAGGAAAAGAAAAGCCCTGCCTGCAGTGCTGCCTGTAAAAGAAAATACCCGTAAGCAGCAGAAGTTAAACATGGCAGTATTCTTCACCCTTCTGGTCCCCTGCCAGATGCTGAGACATTTAGGATAAGCTTGTTTAACTTGGGCTACTGTTGTTTCTCTACCTTTCCTGCAATTCCAGTGGTTAAGTTTTCCACAAGAAGATGTACCTGATGGTGTAAGATTAGGGTAGTGTACCCTCCCCAGGCCAAGTCGTGCTCTCCTATAGGGGAAAACTAGAGGGCAGCTCACTTTTTGAGCAATGACACAGCAGTGCCTGGTGTGGTGGAAGCTGACAGAACTGGCAAAGGTAACCACTATTGCAGGGACCTGTGCTAAGTTTCTGAAGATGATAGGGGCTTTCTGGGGAAGACCGAATAGGAAACAACATCAACAAGCACCTTCCAGTTCTCTCTGCAACTGTTCTTTGGTGTTAGAAGAGATGGGTAGTGACACAAAAAATCCCATCTGAGGTTCAGTTACAGAATCACAGAATCATCTAGGATGGAAAGGACCTTGAAGATCATCCAGTCTAACCATTGACCTAACACTGACAGTTCTCAACTACAACATATCCCTAAAGCACTATGTCGACCCGATTCTTAAACACCTCCAGGGATGGGGACTCCACCGCTTCCCTGGGCAGCCCATTCCAACGCCCAACAACCTGTTCTGTAAAGAAATACTTCCTAATATCTAGTCTAAACCTTCCCTGGCACAACTTGAGGCCATTACTTCTTGTTCTATCGCTTATTACTTGGTTGAAGAGACTCATCCCCATCTCTCTGCAACCTCCTGTCAGGTAGTTGTAGAGGGTGATGAGGTCTCCCTTCAGCCTCCTCTTCTCCACACTAAACAACCCCAGTTCCCTCAGCCACTCCTCGTAAGACATGTGCTCCAGACCCTGCACCAGCTTTGTTGCCCTTCTCTGGACACGCTCGAGTAATTCAATGTCCTTTTTGTAGTGAGGGGCCCAAAATTGAACACAGTAATCGAGGTGTGGCCTCACCAGTGCTGAGTACAGGGGTAAGATCACTTCCCTATCCCTGCTGGCCATGCTATGTCTGGTACAAGCCAGGATGCCATTGGCCTTCTTGGCCACCTGGGCACACTGCTGGCTCATGTTCAGCTGGCTGTCAATCAACAACACCCCCAGGTCCCTCTCTGACTGGCAGCTCTCCAGCCACTCCTCCACAAGCCTGTAGTGCTGCTGGGGGTTATTGTGGCCGAAGTGCAGCACCTGGCATTTGGCCTTATTGAAACTCCTACAGTTGGCCTTAGCCCATCGCTCCAGCCTGTCCAGATCTCTCTGCAGAGCCTCCCTACCCTCGAGCAGATCAACACTCCCACCCAACTTGGTATCATCTGCAAACTTACTGAGGGTGCACTCTATCCCCTCGTCTAGATCATCACTAAAGATGTTAAACAGGAGTGGCCCAAAACCGAGCCCTGGGGGACACCACTCATGACCGGCCGCCAACTGGATTTAACTCCATTCACCACAACTCTTTGGGCCCGGCCATCCAGCCAGTTTTTTACCCATCAAAGCGTGTGCCCATCCAAGCCACGAGCAGCCAGTTTCACCAGGAGAATGCTGTGGGAAACGGTGTCAAAGGCCTTCCTAAAGTCAAGGTAAACAACATCCACAGCCTTTCCTTCATCCAATAAGCAGGTCACCCTGTTGTTGAAGGAGATCAGATCAGTTCCCCTAACAATTGCAATGGGTACAACTGGATTTTTCATTTCACAGTACTTCCACAGCAGTCCAGTGTCCTGCTTTGGTGTTCAGGTCTAGATGTACAATCTGAGAACTTTTTATCCTATACCATTTCACTGGTAAAAAAATTAAGATAGATGGGACTTGGTGATGCTTCACACCATGTATCTTGTAAGGGTATCTGAGTACTTGATGATTAAGGGAACCTGATGCAAATTGTACCTGTGACCAGCTTTGTCCAGTCCAGCTAGAGGATGATCCCAAAGCAAAGGATGCACTTTCCCTGAGGAACACTGTACAGAGGAGTTCTCAGTGCCTGAATTCTCTTCCCCATTAGCAACTGGAAATCTCTCCCTTTGCAAAACACCTAGCTGCATCTTTCTAGGGATCCTGCTAGTTCCTACAGCTCCAGCCTTGCTCGCAACAGTAAACACCAACGTTTGTCAAAAGGAGCAGGAAGGAAGTCTGAAACTGAGGTGAAACAACATCAGTTTGGACCTGCCAGAGGAATGAGATTAGTTGTCTTTTGCAAAACTTGCTGGTCAGTTCTGCAGCCCTGGACCTAATACACAGAACAGATTAACACCAAATTTACCTGCCACTCCTGAGTCCTACTGTACCAGGAAGAAAGAAGCACTTGCTACTTTATAATTTTATATATTTACAAATGCTTATATTTTTTAATAAGGGGTGGTTTAAGAAAAGATTAATCTTGTCTCACTATATTAAACTTTAAAAAGTATTTTATAGATGCAAGGGTGCATCAGATCTGCTATGTAGCACAAACCAAAGGTTTGTATTTGACAGATGTGCATTAAATTGTGTTCAGAATGATGATGTAAACTGGTATCCAGATCCTTAAAATCACAGTGTGATATTAGCTGTAGGTTAAACTATGGCTAGCTCTGTTTTGAAGGACAGGTTAAAGGAGTGAGGAATACTTCTAGCAAACGTCTTCAAAATCTGCCATTGCCCTGGTCAGAGAGTCTGCCTTGCACCAGCTGAGACACTCTTATCTTTATCCAAGCATATAAAAGAGATTTACAAGGGGAGATTTTTCTCTCTACTAATGTATCAGACATATAGGTGCGTGAGGCTAATTCTGAATTCCTAATGTGTAATTGCTCACTACACTATACATAACAGGGTTTGTCATACCCTGGCAGCATGCCATAGAGGTGTGGCACTGCTAACAGTGAGGCCAGGTAGCTCACACAAATACCTACCTTGCATCATCAGCTGTTTCCGCTGGCTCAACTAGCTTCACATTTTGTCTTTAGAACAAAAGAGGCTCAAATTTCCACGCTAGTCGATAATCACCACCGTAGCTGAAGACAGCTTACTGCTGTAGGCTCTTCTCAAGGCTGTGTAACTCATCTGCCTCTCACAGCTCACTTTTACATGTGCCTTCCCCTGGAAAATCTATGGAAAGCATGAAGCTGAAATCTTAGCAAGACAGAGGGATTTTGACGTTAAGGGATGGGCCTGGTATGCTGGGCGTGGACCCATGTCCTCTTCCTACCAAAGGAGTGGTCTGGCTGCCTTAACAAGCCTTCTGTGACACCAGTAACCCCAGCAGAAGCCTCTACAATAGATCTGTAGGGGTCACTAGAAAACTGATAGTGCAGAAAGCCTCCTGCAAAGTAGCAAAACTAAAACCAAGCTAAACAGTGTGAGGAACAGAGAAGCCCTCCACCTCATTTTGGGAGAGAGGCAATAAGATAAAAACATCAGGCACAATGGAGGAAAATCAGAAGCGATAAGGCAAGCTCATTTAAATCCTGACCTGTCTCCTCAAAGAGCTTTTGTACTTTGTAACCTTCCCCTCTGTGACTAGAAGTCACTCAGGACTGTATCCAATCATGCTGAAGAGATGGCATCAGCTCCATGGTACTCACAAGTTATTGAGCACAGAGCTACAGAGCCACAGGGTGGGAAATGAAGAGAGGATGATGAATATCGTGTAAGAATGAATCATTAACAGGAACTGTATCCCCAACTGATAGATAAATACACATGTATTCAGGCATCAATCCTGGCTTGGGTTGTTTCATTGGCTCCAAACCTTCCTTCACAGATCTCCACGCCTCTTCCCTTTGGAAGTCGCTACAGGACACGTTCTCAGAAAAAATCTGGGAAACCTGACAGCCTTCACTGCGTTTCCTCTAGCACTGAGGAAACACAAAGGAAAAGAAGCCGTGAGAGATGCCGCTGTGCCTGTCACACAGCCTCACCTTAGCTGCTTTCCCCTTGCCAAGCAAGTTGTGAGGCAAAAAGGAGAGGTCCCACTCCAGGCCGCTGTCTCTGGGAGCATGTGGTATGCAAGGGGGAGACGTGAATGGTTGCCAATGGGCAGTGTCTGGTGTCAGCACTGACAAGCCAAAGGCACTCAGGCTGGGGCTGTTTAAGTCAGCTGGACCCCATAAGAGAGGCAGGCCTCGACCTCTCAGTGTCACCCAGGCAGGGGTGGCCTGTCCACCTATATAGCAAGGCAGAGTTCCCAGCTGGTGCTGGGGAGAAAGGGGCTCTTCTCCCCAAACAGACCTTACTCCCTGATGTGGTGGCCTTGCAGGCATGCAGAAGCTTACAGGCCAGTATCCTGAAGGTCTTCAGGGACTTTGGCTCCCTGGCCACTCCCACCAGGAAGCCTGCAAAGGAGCTGGGGAGGCAATCAAAAGCTGTTCCTCTGTTGACAGCCTTCAGGCTTTCCTGGGCTCCCTTGTGTTGTCATGGTGCAGGCAGCTCCTGTAGCCAAGCAGCAGACTCTCCGTTTTGATGAGTAGCCCCTGCATGACAACTGCTTCTCCTCCCCTTCCCTGTCCTGCCCAGCACTCTTCATCCCCATTGCCCTTGCTTGTCCACAAGCAGGCAGCACTTCCTACTTGTTTTAAATTGATGCCTTCCATTTGCATCAAGAACACAGATTGTGTAACCCCTGTGCAATCCCATTGATCCTCTGGATGTGGCAGGGATGGGCGATGCTACACAACTTGGGGAGCTCATCCCCCATCCTCCCCCAAAATGAGTGCCATGACACCTTGCTTGGAAGAGGAAGACTTAAATAAAATTGAGCAAGTTACACATCCAAAAATCAAACAGTTATAGCATAAGCATGCTTGCCTAAGTCTCACTCCACAGTAATTTCAAGATTCTGTAGTAGCTGCACTTCCTGTGGGTCAGAGCTTCCCAAAGGCTTTTAAGTCAAGGGCATTGCCATCCCCCTCCAGAAAGCAGATGGACAGCCACCTCCAGCGGCTGGAGGTGAGTACAGCTACCTGAACTGCAGTAGCTGTGCCCACTGGTGAATGCCTTCATTTTTAAAAAAATTAAAAAAACCCTCGAAACCTAAAAGAAAAAAACGTGGCCAAAACTATGGTCCATGTACTACTGTGGGGAGGTGAGGGGAGCAGAGGAGGAGGAAAAGAGAAGGAGGTTTTGGTACAGCTGCTCCCCAGCCAGCACAACCAGCTGCAGGAACAGGCATCCCTGCTGTGACCCAGTGGGCTCAGCCCAAGTGGCCTCCCCTGCAGGGATGCGTGATCACATATCAAATTTATGGAAAAGTTCCACAGAACCTGCCAGGTAATTGTAAAACTTTATGGCCACTGTGACCCCCTTTTGTGGAAAAGCAGCACACCTCAGTGTTGAAAGCAGTCCTCTCAGACAATCTCCCTTGAAGTCTAGGGAAGGCAGGTATTGCACAAACTCTTTTAGCAGAAAGACCACATTAAAATGATGAAATCGTCAATGGGATGGAGGGACTTAAGCAGAGTTACATGTGGCACAAAACCACTCCTTCAGACTCTGCTGCTCTTTGCTCTTAAAGACTGAACTTCTACCCTACTGCCCGCCCCTTTGCTGCCTCCACAGGAACCGTGCAGTGACTGCTCTAGTGCAGGGGATCGTGGTGGAAAGTTTCCCTGTCTCTGCAAGAAACCACAGCTTTTAATCACTGCTTGCAATCTGCCTCCATGTACACGCAAAGCTTTGTCAGGCTACTCTCAGCAATTCCCATGTGTTGCACACTACTAAGAGAAGACTGAGACCTCATCTGCAAAAGCCAAAGCCTCCAGTTACTTAGAATTAGCTAATACAAAATGAAAAGGCGGCCAACTCTTTTGGGTTTTGGCAGGAACGCTCAACTCTCAAATACATTGCTTTTCCAGGCTGCAAAGCCTGGCAAGAAGACAGATGATGCTGGATGTCCACATCGGGGCAGTTTGTCAAGCCATGCACTGCTCAAAGGACTAGTGTTGCAGCCAGGAAGCTCTGGAGTGCTCGTGCTGTTTCAAGCCTTAAAGCAGCATTTGCTCTGCTTAGCACCAGGGCTCACCTCAGACTATGCTGCAGCACATGGCAGTGGTCACTTCAGGGGGAGGCACAGCCAAGAGGTCCAGGGCAGCCAGAGAGGCTGGGGGCAGTGTCTGCAGTAGTCCCCTCCTGTCTCTATGTGCCCACATAGACCTTGCCCTCCTAGAAGGAGCTTTTCCCTTCCTTCCAAACCCCCAGTTCATTGCATGCTATCCTCCACAAAGAGGAGTCCCAAAAGCCATAGAACCAGAGCTTCTTGGTGCTGGGAGACCCCCTAAAGACTCCTCAGGCTAAGAGCCTAGCAGCAGACCAAACCTGGCCGAGACCATATGGTCATGAGCCCTGCAAGGCAGCAAGGTGCTTCTGCAGTAGAGTCTATTGCTGCTAGATGTTCCTAGGGCATGTCTGCAAGGAGACATAGGTATGGGATGTCAGGTAGGTGTGAGCAGCCTAGGGGGGCAGGAAACCAGCTGAGCACCCCACTGCTGAGTTCAGAGGAAGGTGTTTGAGGACCCCGAGGCAGAGTTCTGGGTGATGTAGGGACCCTGGGACAGGTTTTGGCAACCAGTGGCAGGGTTGGGCATCTCTAGAGACACTTGGTCACTGTTTGGGATCTTTGCAGGGCCTGGGATATGGTTTGGACAGGTTTGGAGGAAGCATCTAGTTGCAGTGAAGCAGGGTTGGGAGTTCTGGGGTTTGGGGGTAGGTTTAGGAGTGTTTGGTGTCTTTCAGGAAGGGTTTGCCAGTGTTGGGGGACCCGGGGCAGAGTTTGGTAGTAGGGGCCACTTAGGCTAGATTAGGGGATGTTTGGGGAGCTCTGGGGCAGAATTTGAAGCTCATTAGTGACAGCTGGGCAGAGTTTAGGGATGGATGACTTTGAAAGTACTGAAGCAAGTTATCAGAGTGTTTCAGGACCGTGATGCCAGATTGGAAGAGGTTGTGGGTACTTGGGCAGCGTTTAGGGGGGTCTTTGGGAGCCATGGGTTAGGGTGTGGGTTAGGTTGCAGGAAGGCTTTAGAGGACCTGAAGTAGGGTCTGAAGGTATCTGGGGGCACTTGGGCCAGGTTTGGGGGGGGGTTGTGGCTCTGGGGTAGAGTCTGGGAGTCTTTGGGGTAGCTGTTGTGTTGTGGCCTGTAGGTTTTTGGGGATTGGGTGGACACGCAGTCAGGGTTTGGGGGTGTCCATGGTCTGACAACACCTCTGAGATAGGGTTTCGGGTCTTTAATGGTCCTGAAGCAGGTTTTTGTAGTGGTTTGCAGCCCTTGCGCAGGACTGTGGGACACTGGGAATACTTGGGCACTCTGTGGAGCAAACGGGGTACCTGAAGCACAGTTTGCTAGAGCTTTGGGGAAGTCTTACAGTGACCTGAAGCAGGATGCAGGGGTCTTGGGAAGAACTTGCATAGAGTTTTCAGGCACTGGGAATGCTGGGACAGAGTTCAGGGGTGTTTGGGAGAGATCTTAGTAGCCTGTGAAACTGTTTGGTTGGGCTTTTTTTTCCAGCACTGGGCCAAGTTTCAGGGTCCTTGGGACATTTTGGCAGGCTTTGGGGGAACATGGAAAAGGATTTGGGGGCTGAAAGTCCACTGGAGGACCTGAAGCATGCTTTTTGGTGCTTGTGGGCCCTAGGGCAGGTAGGAAGATCTTTGAGGACTATTGGCCAGGGTTTGAAAGTCTTCAGTAGACCTGGTCATGGGTCTGGGTGGGGGTCAACTGAAGGTATTTTTGGGTTCCTGGGGCACACTTTGGGGATTTTGGAGCACAAGGCAGGTTTGAAGTCTAGGGTCACTGGGAAGGGTGTGAAGCTTTCAGCATTGCTAGATTTTGTGACAGCATTTGGGGTCCAGTGGTAGGGTTTTGTGGAGGTCCTGAAGTGTCTTGAAGTAGGACAAGCTCTGCTTGGGGGCCTGGGGCAAATTTTGGGTTCTTTGAGGAAAACTAGGCAGGGTACAGGGTCTCTTGGAGACAGCAAGAACTATGGCACATTTGGGGGTGTAATAAAACATATATGGTATTTGTTATTCAAATCTCAAGGGGAAAAAGAAGTTGTAGTCAGGATGTTGTGGCCGAACATTTTTGTAATTCTCTTATGTAAATAAGAAATATGTATATAGTTTCTATTGTTAAAATCAGTTGTTAGAAGGGAGCTAAAATGGCCCCCATCTTCAAGCCACTACAAAAACACCTGTGCTGAGTCATCCCCCCTTCTGTGATGGAAACCGGAGAAAAGCCTGAGAAACTTGTTTACAACTTTACAGACCCCTCAGGGTACGCCCGTCATGAATATGGATGAAGCCTACACTATAAAGGGACTCAGTTCTGTCGAGTAAGGTGTGTGTCCTGGTAGAGCAGAGACTCCTGGCACACCCAGCGCTGTTTTGCTCACTCGCCGCTTGCTAATAAAATTTTATTGATCACTAAAAATTGAGAAGTGGTTATTTCCCACTAAATTACAATTAATCAATAACAGGGGTATCCGGAGTTTGGTGGGAGCCTTGGGAGAGTGTTTGGACCCTCTGGCATGGCCTGGGAGAGGTCTGTGAAGCTTGGAAGCAGGGTTTAGGGTGTCTGGGGCTGCTTAGGCCATTTTAGGTGGGTATTTGGGGGCACCTGGATTTGCTTTGAGATGTTTTGCTGGCCCAAAAGCCAGGTTTCAGGCTGTTTGGGGGAAGTCTTTAGGGACCTGGAGGCAGGGTTTGGGGATTTTGGGGGCACTAGGACAAGTTTGGGGTTGTTTGGTGGCTCCTGGGAAGGACCTATGGACATCTTGTGGTCTAGAAGAAAAGTTCACTGTGGTGTGCGTTCAGGGACTGCTCTGTACCCTGAGGCAGGCGTGGGAGTCTTTTAAAATTAAGAGCTCAGTGCTGCTGGGACATGTTCTTGGGCTGGCTCTGCCACTTCCCCGGCTCCCGGCGGCGACTGTCCCTGCAGCTAAAACACACGCCGACGCCGGCGGCCGCCCAATGGGCGGCGGCCGCCTCACCAGCGCCTCGCTTCTTGGCGCCCGCCTGCTCGCGCCTCATGCCGCTCCCGGGCGTGGACCCGGCGGCCTACCTCCTCCCGTATCGCGCCTGCGCGGGCTGTAGGGGCGCGCGGGAAACAGGTCACGGCTCCCGAAGCGGCGCACTTCCGCCGGCCGAAGGTGCAGGGGACGATAGCCTGGTCTGTGCTTGGGAGGCTGGTGGCCGCAGAGGGGCAGTCGTGGTGCGCGGGCACTGCGGAGCAGCTCCGGGCCGCACTCACTCCCCGGTGACACCAATCCTCGGAAATGCCGTGCTGCCTGCCAGCGAGGGGTGGCGGCGAGGACGGCGGCCTCGGCCGGTCACTTTTTTTTGTTACCGAGGCGCGGAGAAGTAGTAAACTCGCCCAGTCACAGCGGGCGAACGGGAGGCGCTGGCTGTTGTGCTGCGGGATAGCCCCGGGGTAGGGCGGCGAACGGCCAGATCACCCGGAACGGGGAAGCGGGCTGGGTAGAATATCCCATCCGCGCACGTCATGGCCATGGCCACGGAGCTGCCGGGGGAATAGTGCGCATGCGCATTGATGGGCGCGCGGGCTGCGCGGGGCCTGGCGCGCATGCGCATGGATCGGTCTGCAGTGCTACAGGGACGATGAGGGCATGCGCATGGCGCTGCCAGCCGGCCCGTGGGCTGAGGGCAAGAGGGACAGTGCGCATGCCCAGGCTGGCGTACCCGTGTGCATGTGGGAGGCGAGGGGCAGGCGGCAGCCTCAGCTTGGGGGAGGGAGAGGCCGGAGTGGGCCGTGGAGTGAGTGAGAGAGAAACACTGTGCGGGGCAGGACTGCCCGACGGGAAGCAGGCCACAGTGAGAGGGCGAGAGCAGCGGAGTGGGGAAGAGAGGGATCAGGGGAGGGACAGAGGGGTGGGAAGTACGGGTGGAGTGAGGATACTGGGACCAAGGGTGGGAGAGACCAGGAGAGGAAGAGGGATGGTCAGACAAAAAATGAGATAGAATGAAATAGGGACAAGGAATGGAGGAGGGGGTGGGGGGAGTGAAATGGTGATGGGGATAGAGAAAGATGGGTGGGGAATCAGGAAGAGGAGCCGAACAAAAGGATAAACAAAAAGTCTGAGGGCCTGGCAGAGAAAGAGAAAAAAAAATGGGTTGCAACCAGAACAGAGGGGCTAAGTGAGAAAACCAGAGAGTGGGATAAAGGGAAGAAAAGGGAGAGCAGGGAACACCAAAATTGGGAAAGAAGTGTAGAGATGGGGAACTGGACAGATACGAAGAGATCCCCCGTCCTGGGGTCCCTCAGGGGCACATGGTCCAAGGCCATGTCCTGGGGTTTGAAAGAGGAGCTGCTGAAGTGTACTTGAAATGACAAGACCAGTACACCTCACAAGAGCCCCTGATTTTTATTTTTGAATTTTACTGCAATGTATATCACTTCATTTATATTCTTTTCCTAGCTACGCCCTGTAGTCTTACCCATTTGTAAAATGTCTTGAAACCTGCCCTAGTGGAGATAAAACAGACCTTGAACAGTATGGTAAACTGCCTGAGTGCATCCTTGATAACAGGAACCTAAAAATGCAAGACAAGTGCCTGAGAAGATGCCAGTGTCAAGGTAAGTGACTGGAAGCCTGTTTAAACTAACCAGCTTGAAGTAAACAGGAGCCGAAGGACAGATGAGCTAACTCCATGACCATATGTGGACATGGGAAGCCTGAAATGCAACTAGGGAACAGTGTGAGGAAGGCCACGTGGACCTCCGGGAGAGGGGAAGGCCCTCACTCTATTTTTGCTACGCATGCTTGGACTATGTAAATGAATTCTGAGAACTCATTAGCGTAGGACTGCCTTTTCCAGGGAATCTGATGAATATGTATGCTTTTTGTGTATATTAGAGTGTTAGTAGTCGGAGCACTCATGGAGTAAACCCCAGTGCTGCTCAGCGCTGCAGTAAAGAATACTTGCTGAACAGTTATATTGGATACTGACTATTGAGTTAACCTCTTTGTTTCAGGTTCACCACCCATTTCCCCTTCAACCCAGGGTAAGGACTCCCTTCCCTTCTCATCACCCCACACAGGCATCAGGGGAAGCTGTCTCTCCAGCTGCCCTTGGCAGGTGAGGCCAGGAGGAAGGGATGGAGCTTGGGGCTGGCATGGCTGCGGCACAAAGTGATGCTGCATCTTGGACAGTGTGTCCCTCTCCCACAGGTCAATGGAAAGCAGGAATGCTTTGTGGGCCCTGCCACCTATCCGGGACAGCCAGGGCTGACACCAGCACAGGCCCCCTGCCTCTGAACTGCACAGGAGCACAGCACCCATCTTGACTGGACACTGCCCAGACCCTCACCAGCTGTGCTTCCACCATCCCCAGCAGTGCAGGCCCCAGCACCTCTGTCCTGTGCTCTGTCTGCTGCTTGCTGCGGTCCACGGGGCTTGGTTGGATGTGTACCTCCATCACCAGGGGGTCTCCTCACTGCCACATGCACTCCCCAGCCTCATGTAGCACAGCCGCCCTGGCTACCCATTCTGAGCAAGGGGTCCCCAGTCCCCACTACACTGGGCACTTTCCAACTCCTCTACCTCCGCTCACAGGTGGGCTAGGGTGAGAGAAGGATCCAAGTCCATGTGGCCACTGCAGCCTTCCACCAAAGCCTCCGTGCCCCCATTCTGGCCCACAGGGAGCAGGAAGCCCAGGAAGAGCCAGAAGAGGCTGTGTCAGGGCCCTGCACATGCAGCCTGGGCAGTCAACACTCACCCGGGTGGCCCCGTGAGCCCCAAAGAGGAGTGCTGACAGCTCCAAGGATCCTTTCCAGCCCCCCAGGAAGCCACCCCATAATCAGTGACACTGGGAGGGTGCCTCAGGGGCCTGCTAAACCAGGGCCAGTACGCAGCTGGGGCACACACCAACCCTTTGTGGTCCTGGGCCCCAAATCTATTTAACACTTAATAAAGGAAAATGAAAGCATTTAAACTGCAGAAAGTTTCTGTATTACTATCAATCCCACTGGTGTTGCTATCCCCACCTGTGCTGCCTTCTCCCCCTTTTCCTGGTGTGATGGCCACTGTTTCCTCATGTGTCTGCTGGGTCCTATGGGCTCTGGGGTCAGCCTGGTGGGAGAGACGGTGCAGTGATGCAGCCCCTGTCCAGGGGAAGTAGAATGTTGATGCTGATGGATCCTTCTACATGTACAGGTACTATTGTTCTCCCAAAAGCATGTGCTGCCCAGCTCCAGGTCTGCATCTCTGCAACTGGTCCCAGGGCTGATGTTTGCAGCCGAGGAGTCTCCAGTGCCAGCCCGTGCCCCACCACTCATCATCCCAGGCCCTCCTTCTCACCATGCCCTCTGCCCCCACGTCCCAGGGCTCTGCTCTCCTACCAGCCCGCACTGCCCAGTACAGCCTTGCTATGGCAGTGTCCAGATCCCTCATGCAGAGAGTCACAAGTTGGTGCTGCTCTCTGTGTCAGTCTAGGGTCGTACCCTGCCAAGGCAGGAGTCCCAGGAAGTTCAACAAGGGGAAGTGTGAAGTCATGCACCTGTCTTCAGTGAAAGAGAAGTGGGTGGGTGTGGAGAACAGGCAAAAGAGTAAAAAAAGGCCCAAATGATGAATATCATGGAATGTATTTAAGCCTCTCCCTTGCCTTGCCTTTGCCTGGCTGGTAAGATGGAGTGGGGAGGTAGGGGAGCGGTCCCAGGAGAGTCAGGGTGTATGCAAAATTCCACAGTGAGGAGCTGGCAGTAGTGGGCAGCTGGGGAAGAGGGCACTCAGAGCAGTTCCCTGCCTGTGGTGGAACGATTGCAGGAAGGATTGCATCAAAAAGGACAGGAGACTGGCTTGTTTCACCTTCTCCGGCTTCTGCCCTGTTGAGTCTCCACAGCCACCTCTGCTAGGAGAAAGGGCAGGTGCATGGCAGAGGAACCGTGCCACAGGTGCTCGCTGCAAGTTGCACTGGCAGCTGAGAGAGAGCAGAGAGAACGCAAACTCATTTTGCTGGGAAATGGCGCTAGAGGCACCCGAGCGCCAGCGTTGGAAGTACTGCAGACGTGCTGTCTCGGGTTAGGTGCAATCTGTGGGGATGTGGAAGCATCTCCCAGGCAGCACACTCCCTCTCCTTGCAGTACACACACAGCTGTGTGCGGGGATCGCTAGCATTTGCTTCTGACCAAGCAAAGGCCCAGAGTGCCTGGGAATGTGAGTCCCAAGCAAAGTAACCAGCCCCTTTGGATTTACTGACCCAGTACTGAGCTGGTTTGGCTCCTGGAGAAGCATGCAGGCAAATGCACTCTCTCTCCTGGTGGGAAGCTGTTTTGATGCCTTATTATTGTATCTGCCAAATCCATCAGTCATTGCAGGCTTCATCCACTTTCACCCTCTGCTAAGGAAGATTAGGCAGCCTATTTTGACAATGCTAACAGAAGAGTGTTTGGGATTTGTTTGTTCTGGACTATATCTCTGGGCATCCTTGTTCCTGTCTTTCTTTAAAGGTAAGCTCACCTGTGGTTGTCCAGTTTAGGGGATTTTTGTTTCTCTTTATTTTTCTCTAAACTCTAGTCACATCATACCCCAACTTTACATTCAGAAGGACTTGTATCTGCTTGTAGTTTAAACTTAGTCAGAGTCCAGTGCTGGTCCCACCAAGTTTTGTAACCAGTTTTAATAAGTTTGTGGATCTTACAGTGCTGGACACCTTATTTTAAGAAAGAAAAAGGTGTAGGGTGTTTTTTTTTTTTTTCCAATGAAAAGTAATTTTCACTTTCAGAAATGAATTGAAATGATTGTGTTTCAAAAGGAATATATTCTTGCTTTCCTTTAAAAATTTTACCTATGTGTGCTTTTCTGGGAGTGGGAAATTATAACTCCAGGCTGCCCAGGATGGCTCTGAGAACTCTGTAGGTGTGCTGGTGAAATGGTATTGTTATAAAAAGAAAAATGACCAGAAGAAAATCCTGAACTGTTTACTTTCTATGCATCATTTGGAGAGATTTATAGCTGCATAAATACATACATTTACCATTTCTGGTCTCTTTTTCTCTTCTAACTTTTAGTATATTTAATAAAAAATCCTTCTAGGCAATGATGGGTATAATCTGGAAACATCTAATAAAAATAATAATGGACTTCTGTAGTCTAAAGTAGCACCTCTGACCAAGCTATCTTCTGAAATTTCAGCACATTACAAAGAGAAGAAGGAACTGTGTGATACTTCCAAAACATGGAGGATTGCAAGGCTAACAATAAAGAATTTTTAAGTGGGAAAGGAGTTGAAATAGCCCCAGTCCTGAAAGATGTTCAGGATTCTACACAAAATGTGCTTTTATTGCTCCCTAACAGCTGAAACATACATGCCTGCAGCAACTATGAATTCTAAAACTGAGTATTCCAGGTATGAGGAACCATGTCATGTTATACACAATTTATGCATAGAGAAAGGAAGATTGTCTTTTTAAAGCAGAGAAAGTGGTCCACATATTTCAGAAGTGCAGGGGCACGGGAAACTTACATATGTGTGATGTTGCACTGGACTATTCATGGCATGCAGATTAGTTTATTAGTTTATCTGAATCTGCAAAACCCATACATTTAATTATTACAGCTCCACATTTCAGCTGCGTAATGTAGCAATGGTATTGCAGAAAAATGTTTCCACACCTTACTAAATTAAGAACGTTGTTATCTTTGTAAGATCTTTCTGTGCTACTTCAGGAGCTGAACTAATAGGCAGGTGATGGCAGCCAGTTATGATATAACTCACTTTGTGTGCAGTCACATTTTGAGCAGTTGTGTATCATGTAAATACTGCCTTTTAAATACTGAGTAGTCATTAATTCATCAGCAGGGATGCTTAGTTTCTCTGAGCAGCACATGAAGACACAAACTGCTTTTATAAATAATTCAGAGGACTTTGTTAGGTGCTTTTGCCAGCAGTTTACAAGTGTGCACTTTTACATACAACTGCTAAAGCAGAATAAAATGTACCTCTGGTTAAGATGGTCTGTATTTGACCTCTGCTTTGTGGATAGCTTTTTTTCTTTTTAAAGAAAAGGCAAAAAAATAAAAAAGAAAAACCCTGAGAATTTTGCAGTTGGTGCAGAAAAGAAAAAAGACAAGATAATCTTAGCATGTTATCAGTAGCAGAGTCTTTTAACAGTAAGGTCCAAATGAACTACCCCAGGATTCCTCAGTATACTCACGTAGAAATCACAGCAAGTCCATCATAACTAACATCACATAGTGCTGAGTTGTTTCAAAAGAATTCATAACAATTTCTCAACTACTGAAAACTCCTGCAGGACTGTTTGACAGAAAATTTGTGACAAAGACTAGGTAAAAATCAAAACAAAATATGAGGAACTTGGTCATTTTTTCCAGTCCTTTCCACAGATTTTTGCTTCAGCTTGAACTCTGCTTGCACTACTGCTAGGAGTCCTGCTATGTCATTCATGTTAGGTCATTGCATCACTCCTTCCTGAAGATCCTGGAGTCAGTGACGCTTTCTTGGGGCATGGGCCCTAGGGAAAATCGGGAAACAGGTTCTCAGCCTCCCTGGATCCCAGATGAAATCTGCCACAAGTGCAATCCTTGAAGGAGCACTCAGAGGATGCAAGGACCCTGTGAGTCTCAGCAGCTACATAACAACCTCAGATGGAGGGGCTTGAAAACCCTGCTCCAGGGAGAGATTGGAAGGGAAAGGATCAGAGCCACTCCTGCTCCTTTCTCTGAGCGTGGTGCAGTCTGGGAGCCAGGGTGCAGACAACCTTGCAAGGGAGGTCTCCTCCTGAGAAACATGTCCCAGTGACCACATGAGCACCTAGCCTCTCTGAGGAGTGTTACCTTCAGCTCAGTGCACAGGCCATTGCTGGGTGTGAACATCCAGAGAAGTTAAACATGCACTTTACTAGTGTCCAGTCAACCCATGCATTCTAATTACTGTGCTTTATGTCCTTTTTTTAAAGTGATGCCACTAAAGTGGACACATGCCACACAGAGCAGAGTCAGACCTCTTAGCTGCTTTGCTCTGTTCAGCCTGACATCAGAGTCATACTCTGGCCATGTGGCTTTGAAAAGCCCAACAAAAGCAAAGGCAGGCTGAGGACAGAACCCCCTCTCTGCAGTCTGTTGGGAACGTAAGTGCTCAGCAGTATGGGACAAATCCTATGGCAGGGGATGCTGGAAGTGAGCTAACAGCTAAAAGGTGTAAATTATGAAGTAACTCAGCCTGACTTGGTGTACCCAGCTGGTGAAAAGCAGCTTTTCTTTGACTCACTCAGAATACAGAGTTGAATTCTCACACTACGCTCAGTTCATGCTTTCTCACAGTTTTGCTGATTTAGATGAGCTCTAGTGATCACATCAGAACACAACTGGTGATCTCTAGGAGCAAATCCTCACAAAGATACTGTTCTTGGTTCACTTCCATGCAAACAGGTGCTGTTTCTACAGCAGCAGTAGCATTGGCAAGATAGTCTCAAAAGGTCAGATTCTGCTGCTAAGCTACAATTTCTCTAATGTAAGCTAGTTAGACTGAGGTAACATGAGTTGAGAGATCTGTGTAGCTGGAAGAACCAAGGCTGGTACTTAAATACCTATATATGGAGTCTAAACTTCAGGCCTCAGCTGGGTGGGACTGATGGAGCTGCAGTGAGCTGTGTTAATCAAACTGGTTAAGTCCAAAGAGACATTGTTGAATAGATGTGAGAAGTCCTGTGCCTTAACAGAGTACAATGTAATGTCATTGGTAATTTAGGTGGTTGGTGAATGAGCTCCACCTTTATATCTCATAAATGTTACCAGAATAGAATGAGGAGTTAAAGTCAGATCATTTAGAATCCTTCATACTCTTAATTTGAGGTCTGAAGGTCATATACACCTCACTTCCCCACATTCTCTATGTTGATGCACTGAGTTGTGTCACCCCACTGAGTGATACACAGTTTCAAAGATAACAATGCAGCTGATGCAAGTTCAAAATAGAGAAGATATGAGGAGGACCTTTGCTTGTACAAGTAGGTCTTTTCTTCCATATTAGCTAAAAAGATGCCACACATGCACCTTGCAGAGGTGTGAAATTACTGCCAGATCCCTGCCATTACTATAATGTCTGGGAGTACAGACACCAGAGTCTGGTCACTCTGGATGCTGAGAGCATGTCAAGGCATCACAAACACATGAAGTCAGCGATCATGAAATAATAGAGTTCTCTATTCTTAGAGAACTCTTAGCCAGGAGAGGGCTAAGCAGAACTGACATCCTGGACTTCAAAAGGGCTGACTTTGTCTTGTTTAGGCACCTCCTTGACAGGATCCCTTGGGAGACAATCCTGAAGGGTGTAGGGGTCCAGGAAGGCTGGGCACTCTTTAAGAAGGAAGTGTTATTGGCTCAGGAACAGGCGGTCCCCAG
Source organism: Strix uralensis (assembly GCF_047716275.1). Taxonomy (NCBI): domain Eukaryota; kingdom Metazoa; phylum Chordata; class Aves; order Strigiformes; family Strigidae; genus Strix; species Strix uralensis. Next base: position 64,969,200 of record NC_134012.1, read on the forward strand.
GTGCTGTAAGAGAAGCCGGCAACAGAGAAGACCACCCTGGCTGAACGGGGAGCTTTGGCTGGAAGTCAGGGAGAAAAGGAAAGTTTACAGCCTTTGGAAGAAGGGGCTAGCCACTCACAGTGATTACAAAGAGGCTGTGAGGCTATGCAGGGTAGAAATCAGGAGGTCTAAAGCCCAGCTGGAAAATACCCTGGCTTCAGCCATCAAGGATAACAAGAAATGTTTCTATAAGTATGTCAGTAGCAAAAGAAAGACCAGGGAGAGTCTCCATCCCCTGCTGGATGCGGGAGGAAACATGGTAACAAGTGATGAGGAGAAGGCTGAGGTCCTTAATGCCTTCTTTGCCGCAGTCTTTAATAACAAGACTAGTTGTATTGAGGGAATCCAGCCTCCTCGGCCAGAGGACAAAGACTGGGAGAACGACCGTCCCACATTCCAGGAGGAGACAGTCAGTGACCTACTGCATCACATAGACACACACAAGTCTATGGGACCTGATGGGATACACCCGAGGGTGCTGAAGGAGCTGGCTGGGGTGCTCGCCAAGCCACTTTCCATCATTTACCAGCAGTCCTGGCTGAACGGGGAGGTCACGACAGATTGGAAACTGGCCAATGTGACGCCCTTCTATAAGAAGGGTCGGAGGGATGATCCAGGAAATTACAGGCCTGTCAGCTTGATGTCGGTGACCAGGAAGTTGATGGAGCAGCTCATCCTGAGTACCATCACACAACACATGTGGGACAACCAGATGATCAGGCCCAGTCAGCATGGGTTTATGAAAGGCAGGTCCTGCTTGACAAACCTGATCTCCTTCTACGACAGGGTGACCTGCTTATTGGATGAGGGAAAGGCTGTGGATGTTGTTTATCTTGACATTAGGAAGGCCTTTGACACTATTTCCCACAACATTCTCCTGGTGAAACTGGCTGCTCGAGGCTTGGATGAGCACATGCTTTTCTGGTTAAAAAACTGGCTGGATGGCCGGGCCCAAAGAGTTGTGGTGAACGGAGTTAAATCCAGTTGGTGGCCGGTCACGAGTGGTGTCCCCCAGGGCTCGGTTTTGGGGCCACTCCTGTGTAACATCTTTATTGATGATCTAGATGAGGGGATCGAGTGCACCCTCAGTAAGTTGCAGATGACACCAAGTTGGGTGGGAGTGTTGATCTGCTCGAGGGTAGGGAGGCTCTGCAGAGAGATCTGGACAGGCTGGAGTGTTGGGCTAAGGCCAACTGTATGAGCTTTAATAAGGCCAAATGCCGGGTGCTGCACTTCAGCCACAACAACCCCCAGCAGCACTACAGGCTTGGGGAGGAGTGGCTGGAGAGCTGCCAGTCAGAGAGGGACCTGGGGGTGTTGTTGATTGACAGCCGGCTGAACATGAGCCAGCAGTGTGCCCAGGTGGCCAAGAAGGCCAATGACATCTTGTATCAGAAATAGCATGGCCAGCAGGAACAGGGAAGAGATTTTGCCCCTGTACTCGGCACTGGTAAGGCCGCACCTCGATTACTGTGTTCAGTTTTGGGCCCCTCACTACAAAAAGGACATTGAATTACTCGAGCGTGTCCAGAGAAGGGCAACGAAGCTGGTGAAGGGTCTGGAGCACATGTCGTACGAGGAGCGGCTGAGGGAACTGGGGTTGTTTAGTGTGGAGAAGAGGAGGCTGAGGGGAGACCTCATCGCCCTGTACAACTACCTGAAAGGAGGTTGCAGAGAACTGGGGATGAGTCTCTTTAACCAAGTAATGAGCGATAAGGTAACGGCCTCAAGTTGCGTCAGGGAAGGTTTAGACGAGATATTAGGAAGTATTTCTTTACAGAATGGGTTGTTAGGCATTGGAATGGGCTGCCCAGGGAGGTGGTGGAGTCCCCATCCCTGGAGGTGTTTAAGAGTCGGGTCAACATAGCGCTTAGGGATATGTTGTTGTTGGAAACTGTCAGTGCTAGGTTAATGGTTGGACTAGATGATCTTCAAGGTCCTTTCCAACCTAGATGATTCTGTGATTCTGTGATTCTGGGATTGAATGTACTTGTCATAGCACATGTCTGTTTATAGGTGTCACTCTGCTCTGTGATCAAGAACACTAGAGGTGAAACATGTGTCAACACATTTTAAGACAGGCAAGCAGAGTCCTAGGTAAATCTCTTATTTCCTGTGAGTTAATGTCTGCTGCAGTAACTTGCTGTACATGCTTTCGTCTTGAGATTGACTTTCCAGTTCAATGAACCAGACTTCCTGTTCAGTCACTAATCTTCTGTGTGCCTTCACTGGCACAGACCTAAGGTTGCTCTGTATTATGTTAGGCACAGTTGCAACTGTGGAGCTGGCCCAAGCTGCTGAGAAGTCACCAGGCTCCAGGAAATCGAGGTATTTTCATGCACATTTGCTGATAGTGATCTGGGCTAAATCTTCTTGTGTTAACTCTCCTCAAATCTCAGTGGAAAAAGTGGGAAGGTCCAGAAAAAGCACCTGGGCCCTGACATCACCGGCACCTATTGTTAGATGCACCTGTTGGTATAGCACTCTACGTGTAGATAGGGACCCAGAAGCAGATACAGTGCATGAGAAAGTAGCATCCATCTGGTATTTAGGATGATGCCACATGGTGCCTTGGGAGCTTTTATCCTTGCTCCAGTGCAGGGGCTCTTCTGATGGTCTCAGAGCAGAAGTTCCTATTCCAGGCATAGGATTCATGTCCTAAAGACAGCTCCAGACCTTCTTTTTCCCTCTGGTTTATTCTCCTAAGACATGTGAAGGACAACATGAGTTAGTGATGTTGGTAACATATTGGATGATTTTGTCAGCAACTGTAAACTTTTCCAAGCAGTGAAAGAGGTATTTTATGTCTCTGTGGTGGAGAGAGAACAGTGAACAGCAGCATCCCTTCTCACACCTGGATGGTGAAGTAACTCTTTCCAGAGTCTAAAAATGGGTTAAATCAGTCACAAAAGAGGAAATATTTCCATCTGAACGTGATCGTTGTGATTGTCCTGGTTTAGCCAGGATAGGGTTAAGTTTCCCCAGCAGTGGGGGGGAAGCTCTAGCCAGGTTATTCATATACCATGCTGACGTCACATCCTAGCGGGAGCGTGGGAAGAATCGAATTGTGTGCGATGGCTCAGCCGGTTCTCTCACTGCTGTATCGGTACATATATATATATACTTTGCTCTGTTCATTGTTATCACTGTTATTGTTATTGTTTGTTGTGTTGCTGTTGCTCTGTTGTATTAAACCTTTCCTTATCTAAGTCTCGGGGCTTTGTATTTTACTCCCTTTGTGGGGGAGGGGCAGCGGCCGCGTGGTCTCAGACCCTGGCAGGGGCTAAACCACCAGAGTGATTTTCAAGGAAAGGCACGTACCCAAATTTTATCAATTTCTCTGTACATCCTGAACAAAGAGTTAGTGTGAAATTTCATATGTATGTCACATAATCACAGAATCATCAAGATTGGAAAAGACCTTGAAGATCATCTGGTCCAACCATTGACCTAGTACTGACAGTTTCCAACTACAACATATCCATAAGCGCTATGTCAACCCAACTCTTAAACACCTCCAGGGATGGGGACTCCACCACCTCCCTGGGCAGCCCATTCCAACGCCTAACAACCCATTCTGTAAAGAAATACTTCCTAATATCCAGTCTAAACCTTCCCTGGCGCAACTTGAGGCCGTTACCTCTTGTCCTATCACTTATTACTTGGTTGAAGAGACTCATCCCCATCTCTCTGCAACCTCCTTTGAGGTAGTTGTAGAGGGTAATGAGGTGTCCCCTCAGCCTCCTCTTCTCCAGACTAAATAACCCCAGTTCCCTCACCAGCTCCTTGTACCAATACAGCAGTAAGAGAACTGGCTCTGTTCATTGCTATTACTGTTACTGTTATTGTTGTTTGTTGTGTTGCTGTTGCACTGTTGTATTAAACCTCTCTTTATCTCAGCCCTGGGGCTTTGTATTTCACTTGCTTTGTGGGGGAGGAGCAGCGGCCACGTGGTCTCAGACCCTGGCAAGGCCTAAACCACCACAACTTTTGGTGCCCAACGTGGGGCACGAGAGGGCTGAGATAAGGACAAGAGGAGAAGGTGTGTTAGAGCAATCTGTTAGGTGTAATTTTTCTGTTTTTATTTATATTTGTTTGATAAGAAACGTTTGCAATGCTGGCCAATTTGCTTGCGTGGTGGGGCTGGATTAATCCTTATATCCATTGTGCATTCCCAGTGCTGATGTTTGTTCTTGGTGGAAAATGTGTCAAGGGTCTTGTTTTGTTTTATTGGCTGCAAACTGCTTATAATATGGCTGTATCACTGCTTGTGGGGGTGAACCGGTACCTGTTTGCTGCCTGGGCTTTTGTTAGGGGTCTCATCCCCTCTATGGGTGAGCCAGGGGAAGAGATCCTCTCGGTTTTTGAGAGTTTCAGCTATCCCTGGAGCATCCTGGGCAGTGTGCTTGTAGCACTGTGCTTTCTAAATGACTGCCAGATCTTGTTTTGGGCCATGCGGTATTCCTCCAATAATGGCACCACCCAGAAACCTGCCCTGAGGGCAGAGAGTTATAAATGGCAAGGTGTGTGGGAAAAGATGGGCAAGTGCCTGAGTCAGTGGTCACCCCCAATGCTTTGGGATTTCACTCCCAAACAAGTGCAGAGTCCTGATAAACTGGTGGAGTGTTTGGAAAAGGTGTGCTGCCAATCTGACAAATGCCGGGAGACACAAATCCTTGCGATGTGCTGGGGATTTGCCCATGCTTACCACATCGCCCTTAACACTGATCACTGCCCTCAAGGGGGAGAAAGGGCTGCATGGTCTGAAAGTGAACCTACTGGTACAGCAGCTGGGCCAGAGGGACAGGCAGTGCCAGTACCAGTCACCTCCACCAGCACAGCAGCTGAGCCAGAGGCACAAGCAGTACCAATATCAGTCACCCCGATACGAAAAACCAAATATACCAAAAAATCCCCCAGACAGAATAGAATGGCCAACATTATGCTTGACCCTCTTGAAGGGACCAGGAAGTCATTCTTGCAGGAGTCACTCTTAGATCAAGTGAGTGATGGTGAGCAGGATTAGAGAGGCCCTGCCTCCAGCCAGGTGGAGGAAAGGGATAATCGGATTTAGATGGCCTGGCACATCAGACCCACAAGAATATAAGGCCTTGGTCGACACTGGTGCACAGTGCACCCTGATGCCATCAAGCCACAGTGGGGGCGAATCCATCTGCATCTCTGGAGTGACAGGGGGATCCCAACAGCTGACCCTATTAGAAGCTGAAGTAAGCTTAACTGGGAAGGACTGGCATAAGCACCCCATTGTGACTGGCCCAGATGCCCCGTGAATCCTAGGTATAGATTACCTTAGGAGAGGGTACTTTAAAGACCCAAGAGGGTACCGGTGGGACTTTGGTATAGCTGCCCTGGAGGAGGTTGAGCAATTGTCCACCTTACCCGGCCTCTCAGAGGATCCCTCAGTGGTGGGGTTGCTTAAGGTTGAAGAGCAGCGAGTGCCAATTGCCACCAAGATGGTGCACCGGTGGCAGTAACGCACTAACCGAGATTCCCTGGTCCCCATCCATCAGCTGATCCATTGACTAGAAAGCCAGAAGGTGATCAGCAAGACTCATTCACCTTTCAACAGCCCAGTATGGCCAGTGAGAAAACCTAATGGCGAATGGAGACTGACTGTGGACTACCGTGGCCTGAATGAAGTTACGCCAGCGATGAGTGCTGCAGTGCTGGACATGTTAGAGCTCCAGTATGAGCTGGAGTTGAAGGCAACCAAGTGGTACGCCACAACTGACATCACTAACGCGTTCTTCTCCATCCCAATAGCACCAGAGTGCAGGCCACAGTTTGCGTTCACTTGGAGGGGTATCCAGTACACCTGGAATCGATTGCCCCAGGGGTGGAAACACAGCTCCACCATTTGCCATAGACTGGTCCATACTGCACTGGAGAAAGGTGGGGCTCCAGAACACCTGTAGTTCATTGATGATATCATTGTATGGGGGGACACAGCTGAGGAAGTCTTTGAGAAAGGAAAGAAGATAATTGAAATCCTCCTTAAGGCTGGTTTTGCCATCAAGTGACAGAAAGTTAAGGGGCCTGGAAAGGAGATTCAGTTCCTAGGAATAAAATGGCAAGATGGGCATCGCCACATCCCAATGGAGGTGATAAACAAGATAACAGCTGTGGCCCCACCAACCACTAAAAAGGAGACTCAGTCTTTCCTGGGCGCTGTGGGATTCTGGAGGATGCATATCCCAAACTACAGCCTGATTGTGAGCCCTCTCTACCACATCCCCTACCATGCACCAGCCTCTGGGAAGATCGAGAGCTACAGTAGACTGTTAAAAACTACACTGAGAGCAATAGGGGGTGGAAACTTCAAACACTGGGACACACATCTGACAAAGGCCACCTGGTTAGTCAACACAAGAGGATCTGCCAATCGAGCTGGCCCAGCTCAGTCAAAACTTCCACGTGTTGTAGACGGGGATAAAGTCCCTGTGGTGCGCATGAGGGATCTGCTGGGAAAAATGGTCTGGGTTAGTCCTGCGCCGGGCAAAGGCAAACCCATCCACAGGGTTGTTTTTGCTCAAGGACCTGGTTGCACCTGGTGGGTGATGCAGAAGGATGGAGAGGTTTGATGCGTACCACAAGAGGACTTGATTGTGGGTGAAAACACACCATGAGTTATACTGTGCTTTTATTAATTTTTCTTTGTTAATGCTAATTGCTAAATGGCAGCTGGATGTGATGCACATGGTATAGAATAAAGGGGTGGATTATGTCCTGGTTTAGCTAGGATAGGGTTAAGTTTCCCCAGCAGTGGGGGGAAGCTCTAGCCGGGTTATTCATATACCATGCTGACGTCACATCCGGGCGCCAGAGCGCGAGAAGAATCCGTGATCGCGTGGGTTGGCGCAGCCAGTTCTCTCACTGCTGTATTGGTAGATATCTTGCTCTGTTCATTGTTAGTACTGTTATTCTTATTGTTATTGTTGTTGTTTGTTTTGTTGCTGTTGCACTGTTGTATTAAACCTCTCCTTATCTCAGCCCCGGGGCTTTGTATTTCACTCCCTTTGTGGGGGAGGGGCAGCGGCCGCGTAGTCTCAGATCCCGGCAGGGACTAAACCACCACAACCTGTCACAAGCAAGGAGGGAGATACAAAGTCTTTTCAGCTCTAGGATGTGATTAAAGTAGATCTGACCCCTTTGCATCACTCCTGACATGGTTGTTCAAGGATACCTAATGTCTAGAGATCCTGCATGATCTAATTCAGGAAGAGAACAAATCTGCCTTAGACAGGTAGGGTTAGCACTTGCAATCATTAGCATCCATGGGAATGAAAATGTTAGACAGGAGTTCATTGCTGTTTTGGGACACACTCCTGAGGAAATATGGTTGAAGTGTTTTGCTTATCAAGTACTTTCTGCATTGACCAAAGCAGCTCATAACAAGGCTGAGACCAGAATCAGATGATAAGTTTGGAAATAACAGTCTTTCCACCTGGAGCTTGCAATTAAGTCAGCATATTGAAATGGAAAGAGAACTTGTAGTTAGCATGATACTTGTGCATGTCAACAGTGAGATGCAGATGACTCTGCCCTGTTTTGCTATCAACTGGCTTTGTTCAGTTAAAGAAGCTGTGGTTACCAGAGTGCTGAAAAGGATGTCTGCTATCCTTATCACCTTCCAGAAATGGATGTCTTCAGTACAGATTGCATTCCAGAATGTTGCAGAGAAAGCCATAGTCCTCATTTCTGACCTTAATGCAACATAGATCTGGACAGAAAAAGGACTTAGAGGGAAAAGGAAGGCTTGGGTAGATCTCATTTCACATTGAGGACAAACAGCCTAAAGCCAGTTTGCAGGTTGGGCTGACAAGACTGTACACAGTGTTTCCCTGAAGCTCAGCTGTGGCTACGTGGAGAAGAATGTCTGGTCACTTAGATCTCCATTATGTCAAGAGAGAAAATTAAGTTGTAACTTGGAAAAGATATGTCTGTGGCAGCTGAGGTGAAATAGGATCTGATCTATACAGATTCATAGACTGGTAGAGTAATTTGGCTGGAAGGGACCTCCAGAGGTTGCCCAGTCCAACCCCTCTTCTCAGAGCAGGGACAGCTCTATTAGGTTGCTTCTTGGGCAGTCAAGCTGGGAAGATCTCCGAGGACAGTGGTCTCCCCTGTGGTGAGTATCCTTCAGAGGAAAAAAGTCTCTCCTGATACCCTGGCAATGCCCATGTTGCTATTTCTGTCTGAGTAGTGCTGAGCCTGTGCACCTCCCAGAAGAGTCTGGCTCCTTCATCATAGAGCCCTTCCTCATGGCAGCTGAAGGAAACCAAAACAACTCCCCCTTGCTTCCTCATCCCCAAGTTGATCAAAAGCATGTCTCTCCACCTCTCATCAAACATGCTGTGACCCAGCAGTCTGTCTCAGTGGCCTCCACTTGACTCACTCTACAGGGTCAGTGTATGTATGTGTTGTGCTGCTCTGGAGAGGCGCAGAGCTAACTGTGTGTCATGCAGTGACTGATGTTCAATATAGGCTGGCTGTAGGGGATGCTGCTGCTTGGTGTTTTCATCAGCTCTGAGTCAGTAGGTTTTGGAAAAAAACAAAAGTAGGAGGTCATATAATGATGCAGAAAATAAATTCTGTAATTCTTAGCCATCTTGTGCTCTTTCTGGAGAACTTCATCTTGAGTCTGCAAAGTGACAGAGCAGGTCATGACAAATGATGTAGTACATTCCCTTGAATACTGTGTCATTTTAGAAAAATAATCAGCAAACTGAAATCTTGCTTAAGCAACTATAACAATAGGAAGAGGAGATTAAAAAAAATAAATTGTTAGATGCTTTGCAGTTGTCAACGTTTCAAGTGGCAAATGTGCAACAACTTTGAATTGGACATATTCTTGTTCAGGCTTCACACACAATTCATAGAAGGCAATTGGAGAACTTCAAGACCTCTAAGCAAAAGACTTGCCTTTCTAATATAGCCAAACAGTTATCCTGCACCTTATTCTCTGCATCAGTGTTTCCTTCATGGTCTAAGCCTTCTAATGTAGTCTCTAAAGATATTAAGTCCCTAGTGTCCATTTACTTCATAATTTGAATTTGTTGGATTGGTATCTCAGCCCAAGGACTTCTGCAGTCCTGCCATCATCAGATATACTTAAGCATTGCAGACAATGACAACAAGAGTGCAGGATGATAGAGAAATGATAGGTTGAATGGGAACAAGTCTATGGGTAAGGAGAGGAGACATCCTTCTCCAGAGGAGGCCTCTTCCCAAGTGGGCAAATAATTTCCACTTTGGGTCAAAATACTCTAGCAGACTCAGGAACTCTGTATGCTGGGGAATATAAGAGGGCAGGCCAGATAGCACAGGGTCACTTTCTGATTTTCAAGGCTAGTTTTGGTCTCTCTCAGACCAAGCATCCTGCATCTGCAGGTATTGGTACTGTAGCACAAGATGGCAGTCATACTCCACCTGGACACGTGGGGCACTAAATTAGTTTTGTTTTGTTTGCACGGACATAATTCAGGAACATTAGATTGAAGTTGTCCAAGCTTTAAATCAACAGAGTAAAGTTAAGACAAAATCAGTCTCCCCAGATCGTCATTGTCTGGAAGTACCTTATTTTCACTGTAGTTCATTTCTGCTGTTAGTCATGGTCAGTGACTCAGTCAGTGCAGGCTTGGCTGGCAGCGTGCAGCAAGGAGATCCACATATTTCATATCCCCACTGATCCCAGCAAAAACAGGTTTCGAGGCCTGTGCCTGAGGAAAAGTCAGTAGCATCTAGCATTCTGAAAACAGACAGATCAAGTCTAATCAATGCTTACTGAGACCTTGTGACATTCAAAGTCTGGGGAAAAAAAACCAAACAGCTGTAAACTTCATGCTACAGACCATGCTCAGCCACTTTATATGCACATAAGCAAATCTGGGCTGAATCAGCCAAAACAAAGCACTTGTTACAATTTCAAGTGTCCTAGGTCATCTCCACAGACCTTGTTTGTTTGGTCACAAGTCTAATTTTCTCGGAGTCAGTCATTACCTCATCAAGACAGTATTAGAAGCAGCTTTTGTCCTCAGTGTGAAATAATTTCAGATGCTGCTGAGAATTTTCATGCCTCTATTTACAGCTCCCTTTGTCTTTGAAGACCCGGACCACCAAAGCCTCAGACTTTTTTCCTGTGTAAAAAATCCCTTGGTAGCAGCCACTTCTGCTGCCAAAACCTCCCAACTATCACCAGCCAGCTAGTAGCACAACATCTTTTACATAGACAGGCAGCAAGTTTATCCTGGTTTAGTGAAAGCTCATCAGTGCTGCTTAAAACAAGGCTGAGTCTCATCTATAGATATTTTATGTAAGTTTTGCTTCTCAAGTGGGAAACTATTTCAGATTTGGGAAAATGTATCTTCATATTTCCCAGTTCAGGTACTAAGCACTGAAAAGGAGGACAAATAAGCAGCCATTCAAGATGCAGTCAAAATTTTCATCAGGGTAGCCCACATCCCTTTCACAGGACTCTAACACCATATTTCACATCATCCAGCATTTGAGTTTCTGCTATTGGAAAGACAAGCTTGCAGCTTTCTCTGCACTCCCAGATCCACATGCACTTTGGACATTTGTGCCTTGCCTGTGTCTTGCAGTCAGGGCAGCTCTCATTTTGCTCACAGGCAACAGCTGAGGCTTGAGCAATATGGGAAGAAGGCAGGAGGAGCCCTCACGAGCCTATTGCATCCTCATTCCGTTTGCTGCTTAGCATTGCTATGCAAGTACGGCTGGCATAGCAAAAGTCCGTTTTCAGGAAATGAGCCATCTCTGGTATCATAACCATTGTCACTGACCAGCACTGCAGAAGGAAAAGGGGAAAGAATCACTGCAACATCTTCGGGCACACTGGGTGGTTCATTTCCACAATATTACTGTCTGTAACATTTCTACTCCAACCTGTCCTCTGCATTGCCTAGAGAAGTTAAACAATATCACTACTGCTTTGGTAACAACACACTGAGCCAATGGTTTTGAAGCACCCTGAACTACGAAAAAAAAAGGAACAAGCTTTCTCTGCCTAGTAAAGGCATGTCTGTGACTAAAGAATAGTGCTTGGGAGATGAGTTTGTTTTTTATCTTTGCTCTCTTCAGTGTTGGGGACAAAATTACATTTTTCTCTTCCTGGGAGGTTATCTTATCTTCCTCCTTTTCCAGGGTCCTGCTGACCCTGGTGTGGGCTTCTTTCTAATTGTATTTTGACATTTTCAGCATGAGAAGTAGACCCTGAAGAACTGTGTTGCACAGTAAACTGAAGATTTCATTGCAGCCTCTATCACTGTTATTATCTGCACTGGGTTTAGGAAAAAAACCCTCTTCCTACCTATCGTCTTCTCAGCCCTAACCAGACTTGCCTATCTGTTTCCACTGAAATCATTATTACACCTGTCTGTTCACATATGTCTTTCCCAGATCTGAGCTCTCCACATGTGCCTGGCATGGTGCTGAATGGGCTTTTGATGGGGAGGTGTGGATTCTCTGTGAAAATCTTCAGAGCCATCTATGAATGCTGTGCAGATTGCCATGGTTAGTGAAGTTCACAGTTCATAGCTTTCCCAAGAAGGGCTCTCCCTTGGTTTACTGGTTTGGGTGCTGGAACATGTAGAGGTGAAGGAATGTGACAAGCTGCTCTGCAAGCCAGTAGGAGCAGGGAGTACAGAAGCCCACTTCAGTACACCGATGACCATATCATCGGTATCTCGCTTCTGTCATATGACTTTGTTTCTTTCCATGGGCTTCCATTATTGCTCCTCCCCACAAATCCCAGGATGCCTGGCAAGAGCCACCTTCAGACAGCTCTCTGTAACAAGGAGTGTCCCCCTCTTCACCACTGTTCCAGCTCCCTCCTCCTGTGCTCCTTCCACATCTAGTATTGTAGTAATTACAGTTATATTGCATGAAGTTAATGTAAACTAACATTACACTAAAAATTCAGGTTTTTTCCATTTCTGCCTGTAGCCAGTTATGTTTCTTACCTGGAGCAATGAGGCGGTTTAGATAACTATCATATATTTGAGAGGTATCCCACTGTTCATATCCTAATGTTTATCTCTTCACTTTACACACATATCTCAGCCTTTAAAACATCTGCACCAAGCTAGCAGGACCAAAAATATCATCCCATCCTTTCATTATGTAATGGCCTATATTCTCTTTTTAGCACGTTGTCATGTGCCTAAAGTATTTGAGATGAAACCTTTCCTAGAATAGCCTTTAATACCCATCTCTGCTGGGAGCTCTTTATCTGCTATGAAAGAACAGAAATGACCAGTATCAGGAAGATTAGGTCCTTTTTGCCTAGGAAAGCATGGCATTTCTCATATTCCTCTGCGTATTGAATGAGGTTTGTGTGTAAAATGCAGAAACAGTCTGCATAGCAAGAGCCAAAGATTAGAGTCAAAGATTACCCAGAAGGGAAGTAGACTAAAAAGAGGTTTTAAATGAGAGAGGTATTCAAATACGCAACATGCAAACACACAGACACAGACAAACACAGAGTTGAGGCAGCTGATGTGATTCCATTGTTTCTTATGTGAGTACCCTTCCCTGAAGGTGTGATGGCATATATTTTAAATCAAAGGACATTGAAAGTAATAATGCATTTGCAGCCACAGATAAAAGCAACAATGCTGCATATAAGAACAAAAACATATGGGACACATCCGGGCCTCTGGGGTTTAAGTGACGTATAGCAGTGACATGCTTTACATTCTCAGAAATCCAGAAAATATACAAAATAAGGTGGGTGGGTTTTTATAGCTACCAAAGCATTAGAGCATTCCACATTTTTGTAAATGTTGTTGCCTTGCCAGTTCTTTATGCCGATGAAGTTACCTGTGAAACAACCTGCCTTTCTTCTGATACTACTCCTGTTACTTCCCCCATAATTCATAGTTGCATATAGTGTGTGTGTGTGTGTGTGTGTCTTCCTGTGATCATTCTATTTGCATTCCCAAAGAAATAGCTGAAACTCCCTGTAAGACTACAGTGATAAACTAAAAAGAAAATAATAATAGGAACTATGGCAGAAGACTCTGCAGGTTGTTAGGAAAATACTTGAAAGTTCTAGGATTTAGCTCCGATACCCACAGGTTTTCCTAATGGCTTTTTGCTCTGCAAATGATCCAATTATAACAAGATTGTATACAATCTTTACACAACAAAATATAACAATATGTCTCAGTATAATGTTATTGTTTTTCAAAAAAGGCCAGAACTCCACTCAGTTTCTTTTAGGAATCAGTAAAACAAACAAACAAACAAACCAAAACAGAGGGAAAGTGGCAAAGTAACAATACAAAAATGACATAGATGTGGTGAAATACCTGCAGAAGGTACAAGAAGAGTGAATAAATACCACAGCCACAGTATTGCTGCAGTTTAGGGCCTTTTATGAAGTAGCAGGGGACAAAATATTTAAAAAGCAACAATGTGATGGACCAGGAATATGCTGTTGATTTTAACTTACTGTGCTCTGCAAAGTGGTTGCAAATGCAAATGATTCTAGGAACTGTTTTTGAGAAGGGAAGGAAAAAAAGTCATGTTTTGTTACTCAGAGACATGTTAACATGAACATGTGTGAATATAAAGTGACATGGGAAAAATATGATATTTGGTCTGAAAACCGTTGGTCCTTTAAGTACCAATAACTCCCATAATCCTATATGAATAAAATAATACCTTGTGTGTAAGGCTCAGGCCTCTGCCAAAAGAAATAAGCATCAGCTAGAAAACATTCAGCTAGCAGCTGGCCTGAGAAAAAGTTCAAAGATGGTGAAAATAAATCCAGGGAACACTATGAGCCAGAGGTGGAATGGTCAATAAGTACAGGTACCATGGCTGAAAACCTCATGGAAATCCATGTCCTTCCACTTACCCTTTTGTTAATATTTCATTATTTATTCTTTACCATGCACAGCAAGCTAGAATGTGGCCCACACCAGGGATGCTCAGCCAAGGAGCTGACCACTTTTGGAGCAAACCTGGGGAACTCACAAGGGCTGGGCTCTTGCCTTGTAGCTCAGGGAGCTCTACATGCAAAGCAGAACAGGAGGATTGACCAGCTGAGACTAGACATGACAGCACAGCTCCTAGAAAAGAAGGGAGCATCTGGCCTTCCTGGGGATGGCATACAGAGAGTCTGGCCAGAGCTAACTGCAATTTTGACAGCCATTGCTCCCAGACAATGCTGAACAGCCTCCAGCCCCAACAAACACTTCTCTGGATCTGAACCCAAACCCACAGAAGAAACAAGGAGTATTATGGTGACAGAGTGGGGAGGACAGGATGACGCTCAAGCATGGAAGAGGCAATCCATGCCCAGAGTATCCCACCTGAACAGAGAAGGTGGAAGAGGTTTGTTGTCAGCCTGCAGCCATATGCCTAGAGCCTTGTGTATCCTCAGCAGACAAAGCAAAATTGTAAACAAACAAATCAGTGCAACCAGTGAAACCACACGCAGCACACAAAGAAGGAGGAAGGACTTTGCTAGTTTTAGTCAGGTCTCTTTCTCTTTCTCTTTCTCTTTCTCTTTCTCTTTCTCTTTCTCTTTCTCTTTCTCTTTCTCTTTCTCTTTCTCTTTCTCTTTCTCTTTCTCTTTCTCTTTCTCTTTCTCTTTCCCTTTCTCTTTCTCTTTCTCTTTCCCTTTCTCTTTCCCTTTCTTTCTCTCTTATTTTTTCCTTCTCCTTCTCCTTCTCCTTCTCCTTCTCCTTCTCCTTCTCCTTCTCCTTCTCCTTCTCCTTCTCCTTCTCCTTCTCCTTCTCCTTCTCCTTCTCCTTCTCCTTCTCTCTTCTTCTCTTTCTCTTTTGCATTCTTGTTCTTTTTCTCTTTCTCTCTCTTTTTCTCCTTCTCTTTCATGTTATTTTTATTTTTATGCTATTTATTTATTCAATTATCTCTTTCTTTTTCTCTTTCCTTTTTTTTTTCCTATCCAGAGGTTTGGGAAATTTATTTTATTTCTAGCTTTGCAGCCAAAACAGACACCAGAGTTACACCAAGATCAGCACGCCTTAGGTCATCATAAAACACGCAGGCCAATTGAGGCAGCTCTCCTTGCCACCACTGGCAACAGGACATGAGGAGTTCAATCTAAGCTTGAGCATGGTCATACACAGCTGCTGACTTGGAGCTGACATCAGCCAGTACCAGCTTGATCTAATTTAATTGCAGTGTCCCACTCCTTTATAGATACCATGAAGGCTCACAGTCAGTGTGAGACACCATCCGTGCAAACTTCATCAGAGGTGCGTCTCTCCCTCCAGCTATGAGTCCACACTTTGTCCAAATACATGGACGCAGTTTCTAGACTTGCACATGGACTTGCTTCTAGGCTTGCTTTGAGGAGGTTTTTGCAATTTTTAAAAAAATATACAGTTATCCCATGTTTTAGTCCTAGTCTCTTGGCCTAACCTGTCTGGGACATTGCAACACACCTGCATTTAATAAAGAGTGTGAAATCTCACAGGCAGACCATGCGTGTGGAAGGAAAGGCAGAGCTCAGACTGAAAGCTAACAGCAAGGTGATTTGCTTTATTTGTGCTGAAATAATTCAAGGCAAGCATGTTGTAGGGGAACAAAGGAGATGGCCAGCTTTTCAGATACGTTTCAAAAATAACCCCATAGGGAAGGTGCTATCTTCTGTTTTCTTGCTATATGTTCTTCCTTCACATCATAGGACTCCCTGATCCAGCACAGAGGATGTCACACAGTACCACCCTACCTGGGGAGTTTCCTCATCTCACAGCAATGCATTTGGAGGACCCACATTTTCTTGTTTATCCTGTTAAAGGACGTGGTAGCATTCTGCAATAGAGAAATAGCTTCTAGGCAGGTTACCTTGCTGTGTAATTCTCAGCAATTCCATCAGAGAAAGAAAGATGAAATTAAACGACAGCATGTATGCCCAAGACATTCATAGCCATTTATAGGTCATGTTGATCAATCAGAGGGCTTGTTGTAGGCTTCTTTGCACATGCAGAAGCATGGGAGGAAGTTTAGAGAGGTATTTAAGAGTTGAATGTAGTTCATGAATACTTCTGTTGTCCATTGAGCTCTTCACAAACCCACCAGGGGACTGGTTGCCTTGTGCATCTCACTTGCCTGCAAACTTCAGAAGCAGTTTAGGGAACCATTTCAGATTATTCAGAGTAAAGCTTGAGAGACAATCTAGTCCTTGATATAGTAACTTCATGTCTCCTTTGTACTGAGGAGCCCAGAACTGGACCCAGCGCTCCAGGTGTGTCTCACCAGTGCTGAGTAGAAAGGAAGAATCACCTCTTTTGACCTACTGGTGAGGCTCTGCCTGATGCAGCTCAGGATGCTGGTGTCCTTTACTGCAAGAATGCATTGCTGGTTTATGGTCAACTTCACATCTGTAAGGACCTCCAAGGCTTTTCTGCCAATCTGCTCCCCAGCCTATTCTGGTGCTTGGGGTTACTCCTCCTCAGGTGTAGGACTTTGCACTTCCTTTCACTGAACTTAATCAGGTTCCTGTCAGACATTTCTCCAGTTTTTCAAGGTCCCTCTGAATGGCAGCAAAACCATGTGCTTTGTCAGCCACTCCTCCCAGTTTTGTACCATCTGAAAACTTGCTGAGGGTGCACTCTTCCTCATCATTCATAACAATGTTAAACAGCATTGGCCCCAGTATTCAACCCTGGAGTACTCCACCACTGGCTGGCCTTCAGCTGCATTTTTTGCTGCTGATTACAACCCTCTGAGCCTCACAGTTCAGCCACTTTTCAATCCACCTCACTGTTCACTTATCTAGCCTGTAAGGCACAGACAAGTATCTATGACAGTGTTCTCAGAGATGGTGTCAAAAGTCTTGCTAAACTTGAGATAAACATCATACACAGATCTTCCATCAAATTTTAATGAGATTGTATGTTTTCCTACTGCTTCAAAGGTAATTCAGAAACAAGGGACACACTGTCTGAGGCAGTGGGACATAAGAGGCTTTCCTGATCAAAGATCCTTTATCTAGAAAGCATCATGCCCTTTGCCAGTTATTTGTACTTTCCTGTAACATACATAGGCAAGTAAGTCTAGCATTGCTTTTGGGATACTGACCTTGCAACCTTAAATATTGATGTCCAGCTTCCAGCCTAGTTTAAAAGATGAAACAGTGCCACTGCTTTAGATTTCTGTGACTGAGGGGTAGGCAGTGGTAAAGCATATTCTACTACTACTCTTGAGAGATTCAGGCTGCCCCATCACCAGCAAACACTTCATTTACCACACAAAAATGTAGTGTCACAATGCATTAGCACAAACATTAGAAGGGAAAAAAGCAGAAATCTCTCTGGACTATGAAACATTAAGTATTTGAAGATTACAATTTAAAAAAAAAGGTCTATGAAAATACAAGTCTGACTTGTCACCCACCTCAGTTCCTTCTCCAAAGCAGTTGTAGCAGAGATGGCAGTGTCATTAGACAAGCCAAGTCTTTGTGGTACCAACAGCTGCTGTGGCTATTTGCCAGGACATCCCAAAGGTTCCACTGCTTCTGAATCTGTGTAATTTTGTAAGAAAAACGATGCTACACACAAACATGTGGTCATCAATGTCAGCTCGGCAGGCTGAGAATATATCAGCTAAGGTTATGTTAACAATTTCAGATACAAGAGATCACAACGTAATAGGATCACATTACGGAGGGGAGAGTTGAAGAAAGGATGGAAAACCAGGTGCAAACCATCCAAAAAATGCCTCTTGGCCAAGAACATGGTTTTCTCAGAGAGTGGCTGCATTGGTCAGGCCTGCTCACAGCTATAACATCAAAACCAAGTTTCAGGATGCACCTGTCAAAACTGGAGTGCTGTCTGGAGAGGCAAGGGTCACCTTCCCATGACGTGGAGACAGCTGGGCATACAGTGAGACAGCCCCACTGAATACCCCAGCCTCAGCTCCTGGGAAGTGCAGGGCATGCTTGTGGTGGTATTTGGAGCTGTGCCAGGCAGGGGTGTGGGTCTGGGTATCTGCACCACAGTAACTCTGCAGCCCTGCTTCTCTATCCCCACTGTGCCAGTAACACCACAGGGTCCTGCACCTGATGGCTAAGTGCAGCAAGCTGCGCACCCTGTGGTTCCCCAAAGCACTTGGAGACCAATAGAGTGAGGGGTTTCTTTGTTTCTGAGTCAGAGCTGCTTTCCAGTGGGCTCTGCATGCAGGCATCTGAACATACAGACTCCTGATCTGTGCAGGCGCTGCTTGAGCTCCCTCTCCGGCAGCATTTGTGTTCTTTTGCCATGTGCTAGCTTTTGCCCAAGGCCAGCCCTTCCTTCCCTTTCAGCCTGAGCTAAGCCACATAATGCCAACACTTCAGAGGAACAGCGCTTCCAGGACTGCTTCACTTGTTTTGCAGTGGCAGCAAAATGCAACATAAAATCTCTCCAACTACTGTATGTTGTGTGGTGCTGGAAATCATGTTGTTTTGACCAAGTAGCTAGAAGGAAAAACTTGTTCTTTTGGTAAGTGGTCTGATTGTCCCCTGCAAAGTAAGAGTGATTATCCTTTATTTTCATTTCTGTTGTTGATCAGTTATGATGAATGCAGGTCTGTAGGTTTAAAAGATAGAGAAGAGCTATTCTTTTCTGGACCATATAATGCCGTTCAGTGGTTTCGCACTGAGCTCACAATCTACTCTGTAAAGTTTGTGTTTATTTTCACTGAGTATGAGTTTTCTAAAAGAAACAGAAACTCTTCCACCTGTAATCAAACTGTACTTTGAGTCCCATCCCTTTTACTCTTCCGTTTCCTTCCCCCTTCTGTTCAGAGGATGAGAAGAATCAAGTGTTGATCACAGATGGGTGGGTGCAGATGGTGAGTAACCTGTGTCAATAAAGAAAAAGCCCGTTTCAAATAGCAAACTACTGAATGTGATTTCTTAGCTGAAAAGCAAGATTGCTGTCTTTTAATTTGTAATGTGTAACAAGGAGACATTCTGAGTCCTTGAAATTTCTCTATTGCTCCTTTTAGCATTGAAAATGAAATGTAGGAGACTACATTAATCCTTTGGGCAGACCTGTTGATGTTTGGAGAGTGAAACCAACTGCATTGTTCAGCCAGTGGATGTAAGGCTCTAGTAACAAAGAGCCCAAAATTAGGGTCCCACCATAGCTGAAGGAGAGATTCTTCAAGGGGCTCAAGGCCCTCTCCTAGGCCAGTGGCAGGGATTTGTTATGAAGGAGCCAGACATCCAGTAAAACCCAAGTACCATGCACTCATAGTTTCTGGGAAAATCCCCACCTCTGTCTGAAATGGGGAGCCAGGGCTGCCTCTGTGAGGAGCAGGGCACAAAGATACCCAGCACTTGCCCACAAACACAGAAGTGATGCAGCCACGCTTGAACCACGTGGAGACTGCTTGGGCTGTGTGGTGGAGTGGCCAGGGACTGCAAGAAGCCCCATGCTGCATTGCTACTGGCAGTGCCCAGACACGTCAGTGGTAACACTGCCTTCCCTCACACTTTACAAACCTCATCCATAAACATTCCTCCTCCCTCTTCTGCAACCTGCTCCAGCTGGGTCATGCAGGATAAACAAAACTGAAGGCTTTGGGGGAGGGAGTTTCCCGTCAGGTCTGCTGCTGGCTGCGTATGGTGAGATATAGTCTTTTCTTATGGTGCGTAAATCAATTTCCTTAATGGCTTGCACAGTAAAGATGCAGCTCTGGAAGGAAAAATCCGTGGGAGACTTGAATTATTGAACTAATTCTGATTTGACTTTAGCAGCCAAACACTATCTCATGTTAATGGATGACACTGAACAGGCTGTTTCTTCCTCAGCTACCTGCTGGGATTTGCAGTAGAAATGAGTTGTTTTCTATTGCAAAAACTAACCCAGACCAACCTATAGGACTACAGGACTGTTAGGACAGAGCCTGTGGGTATCCTGGCCCTTGCAGAGGTGTTCTTCAATTATAGCACAGATAACTGTTTCCCTTGCAGCCCTCCCACAGAGCTTTGCTGTAAGTCATAATGTTCAGCACAAAAGCTGTGCCTGCACCTTTCTTGAATTAAGTGTTTATGTTAAGGTGAAGGAGAGTGAATCAGAAACAACCGCTTGGGATATAAAGTTCACTTACCTATCTCTCATAGCAAGGTGTTTATTAAAAGAATCACCCAATCTTTGTAACAGATTAAATTATTTCCACTAAAGAGGGACTCTCAGATATGCCACTGATGATACCCAAGTCATTCAAACCACTTCAGCTCAGAACCAGCATGTCTCATGGACGTGCCTAGTGCCAGTGTTTCTGCCAGCCCACTAGAAAAAGTTTGGGATGCCTGGCTTCAGGCCACAAGGTGGAGAGGTTAGACACTAAATTAAAACACCATTCACAGCATTCAGTCATCACACTGTGGATTCCTCTGTATATGTGCCAACATTTCTTAATAATTAAAAGTTGAGCATTAAACTCATGTACCATACTACTGCTATCGCTATGGGCAAAATCCATGCTGTTCCCATAATATTCCAGACAATTTAGAAGACTTTTACCAGATCATATAATCTGGTGTATGTATTTGCCAACAACAGTGGGTTGATGTTTACTTGACTTGGGACCAGTATGAATACCCAGGGGTGCAGAACTTGCGATTTCCAGCTGACCAGATTTGAGTACCAGACATTCTTCTGTATAACAGGTAAGCAAGATGCGCAACAGCTGGTGGGAGCCTAGAACTAGAACATTAGGTTCTGGAAAGCAGTCATGCTTCATTGATATTCTGGGGCTTTTGCCATCTGGGGATTTGTCTCTTACTCTTGAAACATTAACAATAAAAGCAAACAAGCGCCAGCTCTAAGATTTTTCTAGTAGTCAGTCTAAGTCTTCCTTTCTGTAGTTCTGCAGATGTCTTCTTTACCTTTTCCCAGTGAATTCAGAGAGGAAACAATTCATATTCTCCTTGTTATTACCATGGCACTTATGGAAAATTATTACCATGTCTCTGCCATAGTGTTCCTGCCTGAATTAAACAAATGAGTTTTCTTCTCACTTTCCTCATCACTCATATTTTATAAACCTCTCCATCATTCTTCTTCCCCTCTGAACACTCTCTAATCTGTTTTTCTTCCTCCAGAGCTGAATTCAGCTCTCTAGCCAGCACTTCTGCAGTGTTGAATAGAGTAGAAGCTCTCTAGACAGATGTTTCCTTAATGCTTTCCAGGAGGAAGGGATTTTGGTTTTGCTCTGACTAACATCTTAGTTTTGGACTTATTTTTTGATCTATCACAAACTCAAGATGTTGTACTTCAGCCTTGCTTTCTTACTAGATTTTCACTGATCTGTCTTTCTCTGACAGTTTTAAGGGTAATACTTTTCTAATCATCCAGACTGAATTTCATTCTTTTGGTTTCCCCAGCTCACCAGGATCCATTTTCCATTCCAAGCCCTCACTATGAGATATCCGAAGGAGTATTGGAGTGACCTGGATTGTTCAAGTGTTCTTTATTTCAGTTTTACTCCTCACAGACTCCTTATTCCTCTTCAGTCTCTAAAAAGGAGGCATATAGCCTCGTCCATATTACTGTGGTTTGTTTTTAAGTAACATGATGTGACAAAGGCTTTCTGAAGTTCAGATATATCACCTGCCTCCTCATACTCAGTAAGAAAATTAGATCGATTTGATGGAGTCAGCCCTTGACAAATCTGTGCCAGCTCTTTTTAGCTCGTTATCTTTGAAGTTAGGCTGATGTGTCTGTAATTTCACCTCTTAAAAAATATCAGAATCATCTTTGATCTTCCCTAATTCACCAAACCCTTCCCTGTTCTCCAGGAGCTCTCACAGATAATTGTTAATGCTTCAGAGGGTATTTCGGCCAGGCTCTTCAGTTCTCAAGAGTAAATTTCATCAGCCCTGCTAACAGGAATAATTTTTAGTTACACTTCTTTAACCTGTTCCTCCCCTATTCTTCCCTGGACTCCTACCACCATGTGAGAATTAATTGTGGTGAGCCACAGTTTGTGAAGAGTGAAGCACAGAGGGTGCAGGATGCTGCAGCTCTCTGCATCCTGTTGTTTCCTTTCCTTTTCTTCAACAGCAAGTAATGGATCTGTCTAGTCCTTTGTCTTTTCCTTGATTCCTTGCATTTATAAAAAACTTTCTTACTGCCTTTTATGTCTTTTGATAGTTATCACTCATTCTGCACTTAGTCTTTTCAATTTTGTCCCTTTGTTTTGTGCTGGGCACAATACTGAGGACTGAGGACTCAGAGATAAATAAAGATCAGGTCACAAAAGGAATGGAGGGTCTGAATTTTCCATCTGGTTGTGAGACAGGGTGTGTTAGATGGTGTAGTCATTCAACACAGACCTGCACATAGCCATGACAGGCAAGGCTCTACAGCATCAGCCAGGGGAACCCTCTGTAGTTAATATCTTCCCAAGAGACTCCCTGGAGCAACCCACCAGGCCTGCTACTTTGAAGAATTCTTGTCCTTGCCTGGCTCATTGCTCCCTTATTTTTCTCAGAATTGCTGGAATCCTAAAGAAATGATCTTTTCTTAGTCCCTTTCACCTGGTTTCTGCTCTTAGAGTCTCAGCAAATATCCTCCTACAAGCCCCAAATCTAAAACAACTTCCCCCCAGTGCCTTCCTCCATTGCCTGAAGCAAACCCTTGGCCCCTCTGAATCCTAAGACACTGCAGAATTGTTACCTCAGGCCACCACTACTGTTACAACAAATATCTGGGTAACACATACCTTGATTTACACTGTGAGCTGCCTGATTCTGACAGCAGCCCCAGAAAAGCCTCATTGTTCCAACTGTCCCATTTTTGGATACAGCTGCTGTGACAATTTTG
This sequence comes from Strix uralensis, assembly GCF_047716275.1. NCBI lineage: Eukaryota > Metazoa > Chordata > Aves > Strigiformes > Strigidae > Strix > Strix uralensis. Next base: position 64,992,068 of record NC_134012.1, read on the forward strand.
TTCCTTTCACTTCTGCCTTTGCTCTGAGACATTGAACAGCTCTGCCTCTCACTTCTTTGAGAACATTGCAGCATGCAACCAGCATGCCTGGATGCAGGCCAACAGTGTCTATGAGAAGCCAAGATACTGATCGAGGGCGAACTCTTCATCCAGGCATAGGACCTTAATCCAGATATTCTGTGAATTAAATTAATCCAGAAGATTATTTTTATGTTGACAGTTACTCCATTTTAACTCAAATGTCAGCTTGCTTTTTCTTTGTTTTGTTTTGTTTATACTATGTTATAGTGCAGATTAAAGATTCAGTGTGACATTTCACACAAATGTGCTGGTGAATTACTCTGGATCTTGCCAATATATTCCACCAGGTAGGGCACATAGAACATTTGTTTGCTTTAAGTCAAATAAGTACAAGCCGTTTTCCTTCATGAATGAAACCAAGGTGTTTAGAAGCAGTCTGTGAAGATCTTGAAAGTTGTGTAATTATGGGACAGACCCACTGAAATCATTTAGGCCTGTTATTAGTGGTACATTTCCACTTCACAAATCAATAAACCACTTTCCTGAGCAGTTTGCTTAGGACATTCAGAGGACCAACTGAGGTGTCATCTAGAGAATGGTGGTGTGCACCCTCACATCATGTTTCATGTGCAATCCAATTAGGTCTTTCTTGAGAGTAGAGAGGCATGTGACCACAGGAGACCCTGAGAGCAGCACTTCCTCTGCAGTGAAGTTCTCCCTGTCAGGCTGAGGCTACAACTCTAGGTGAAAAGACAAACTGAGACTGGTCTCAGACAGCCAAACTTGAGTCTCAGCCTGCTTTCTCTCTGTATTGCTGATTCAGTGCCTGTAGGGCCCAGCAATCAGGACCTACCAGCAAACACACAGGCTATCCCCACAGTCACTCACTGTGGTGGACAAGAAATGTCCAAACTTTGTGTCATAGCTGCTGGCAGACTGGCGCCAAGTGTGTCCACAGGGCCCACCAGGGAACAAGTGGGTCTTCCCTAGTGGCTGGTTCTCTGTTGATCACTACCCCTGAGACCCCTTAAAGCATCACTGTGGTTTCACTGGGACAGACCCAGTAAGGTTGCTCTCCAGGGAGCAACAAGAGACAGGAATAAAATTGGCATGTACCAGAGCAGAGCCTTCTCCTCCCCTCCAGGTAAGGAGGTGATGCAGAGGGTGACTATATGGGCAGATCTGGTGTCCTGCTTATCTCTTGGTGAGCTATGAACTCCATGGTGGAGAACTGGTTACTTAAGAACCCAAGGAAAGAGTAAAGAGAGAAAAAGTAGTAACAGAAATCTGTTGTGTAAAGTACAGGAATTCCTTTGTTACAGAGATTTAACTGCTGTCAAAATACTTTGCAAAATTTTAGAAAGAAAGTTGATAATCAGCCTACTGACTGGCAACAAGGGCTCACAGAAGCAGCTAGATTAATAAAGACATTGAAAAACATGGATGAGTGGTAAAGATGGTGTTTCCAATGCTTCATGAATGTTTTATTTCCCATGATTCTGAGAGCAGGCTGTACTCACTGCTGCTCTCCATTAGAGAAAACAGATAGGTAGAGGAGGAGAGAAAAAGGATAAGAAGGGGACAGTTGTCTTCTGTTAAGGAAAGGAACAGAGCCAAGATTCAGGAGAAACAGGAAGAAAACCCTCCATGTAGCCCATCCAAAAATGGCCATGACAATGGGAGTCAGACCTTCCCAAATGTAAAGGGACAAATGAAGGGAACCCAGCCACCCCAGAGCAGCAGTGTTTGTGCAGGTACATGGTCTTGCACACATGGTTTTGCCACAAGGTGCTCAGCCTTTGCAGCAGCAGGCAAGGACAGTAATCAAGGATCTCTGTTTTGGGGATTTTATCTTCAAAACGTGTGGCTCAAAACTTACTGCAAAACACCAAACTCCACTCACTTAGGTGACTCAGAGCTGGGGTTCACATTAGTTGGTGTTTTAGGGAGCATACAGAAACAATTACAGCAAACAAGTAGGATAAGTGCAGCATGGGAGATAATTTTCCAGTTAAGGAGGAGCTCCCTCTCCTTCACACAGTGCCTCTAAATGGCCAGCACGCAGTGAGCTGGTGAGATAAGGTGAAGGCTGCAAAGCTGCAGGCCCACAGGGGGGAGAGTGTGCAGGGGTGACTTCTGTCCTTTGCCACCAGCTGCCAGTGACACAGGCTGTGCAGATCATCTTCCTCACTCCCTTAGCCCTCCATGCTGCTAGATTGCTGGGGAAGGCCTCCAGAGACACCTGTGGCCCCAAGAAGAAAGTTTGGAGCATCCATTATTTTTTTTTTCTTCTCTCATCTGAATAACAAAAAAAAGAGGAATAATTAGTTTGAATTAATATACAAGTATTATTAATTTAACTAATTTAATTTAATTAAGTAAACTGCTTAAAATGTCACATGAAAAAATGATAGTGGACTGGACACATCCAAAGTAAAACTCAAGGCCCAGGTTAACATACAGAAGACAAAGGCCTGCACCAAGCAAGTTTTAGCATAACAATGTATTTTCAAGGGACTGTGGGTCTAACGCAGGGCCTGACAAGGAACACCTTTCAAAAGGTTTGTCACAGTTCTTCCAGCCACAGTGCATGGATGCCTATGTACTCTACATTCCTGTCAGGCCCTTCAGCACTGCCTGTGATCTACTGGGGCCAGCCAGCACTAAGAGACAGGCTGAGCTGCTCCTCAGTGACCAGAGTGTTCTGGGCAACCTACCTCAAAGATCCAGTGAAAAATAGAAGGGGATCTTCACTGGTGCCCCAGAAAGGGAGATTATTCCACTCATGACAGCATCTTCCACATGTGCTACTTGTTTGGTTACCCCATGACTACATCACACAGGCTTTTGGAGAAGAAAATTGCTCAGTCAATTGGGCAGATAAGAGTAGAGATGAACTGCACCCTGTTCATGCTTGATTCTGACTGATTTCTATCCACAGGCATTTTGAAAAGCACACGTTACATTGATGTCTGCTGGTTCCCCTTTAGTGTACAGAAGTGTGATTTGAAGTTTGGCTCCTGGACTCACAGTGGCTGGTTGATTGACCTACAAATGCTCGAGGCTGATATTTCCAACTACATCTCAAATGGAGAACGGGATTTAATGGGTAAATCAGCTGGCCTAATAATTTTCAGTACTGTAATTCTCAAAGGCAAACCCCAAATTTTTAGAAATTATCAATCCCATTGGGTCATGAAATACGGGTATTAAAAGTTTCTATGTAAGAGGCAGGAAAAAAAAGGAAAAAATCACAGATCAGAGACAATCTTTCAGCTGCATTCATTGAACTGTATCTGAAAACACTGTGTTCTGAAGCAATTGCCTGCAACTGCATCTGAGCAGTTTCTCCGTATGAAACTTGGATGTGTCTCATGTAGGTGCATGGAACACTACTGTCACATCTACTCTAACATATCAGCCAAAAATTGATTGGTATAATAAAAAACCACTATTTCAGCAAAACTGGAATGAGCTTTTACAGAGATAATCTCTCTCACCCAGAAAACCATCAAAGTGTCTACCCATTCATAATAACTGAAAATAACTGCAGTTCAGTATGACTCTCTTCCCTTCTGTGCTTTGGAAGATACCTGTATTTTTAAAAGAGGAGTCCATGCCCAGAACTAGTTATTCGGAGTAAGCTCCTAGTGAGTTATTTTGAACTTATTTATGTAGCTGTATGTCAGAAGCAATGTTAGGGAAATTGATAGAATATAGACCACCCTAAGGAGAGCTTGCAAAAGGAACTTTTCATTTTCTAGTCTGGATATGTAGACAAGGAAATAACTCTCAATGACCAACTGCATGCAGTAGTTTTACCATTCAGGGCATCTGAGAAATAATACAATAAGAGACATAATCAGTATTCAGTTTCATGAGAAGCTGAAGGACTCTGTAAGGAAATCCTCCTAAAGTCCATCCATTTCAGAGCACTCCTGACTTTACAGTGCACCTTTATAGTGGTTATTTCTGTCCAGTAACTTTGCATATCTGATTAAGAGACAGTCCTTTAACCGTGACCAGGGGTAGACAGAACAGACCCTTATCTAGCTCATACAGCAAAAGTATTAACACCTCAGGCAAGCCATGGCCATATCCTTTATGGAGACTTTGCCATGCTCCTGTACAAAACATACACATTGTCACATCTTCTGTCATGCTCACAGAAACAAAAAAGAGGTGAGAAATGATGTCATGAAAGATACAAGGTGATGAGTTCTTCCAGCTCCCCGACTTTTCCTTTGCTGCTGCAGTCCCTGATGTGCAGCATCTCAGACAGTCTACTGCAGCTGGGTCACCATGGCCAACCCTGCAGTACAGCTATATTGGACAACTATGTCTCTTAACCTTCAGATATGACAGACTTTAAGCTTAACTTGACATCCCTTTTGAAAATTAAGCCATATCCTGTTTGGTTTTCCTGACAAAACAAAGCAAATGTGTGTGAGAGAATACAGAAAAATAAGAACTGGTGGCATCTGTCACACAGAAAATCTGCTGCATGGGCTACTGAGCATGACATCAGCTGTTTGTCACCATTCCCTGGATGTAAGAAGGCAGAATGCACATTTTACTGAGTTAATCTTTGGCACTGCAAATTGTTCCTTGTTGAGGTTTGGATGCTCAGCACAGTTTTGATATGACCCAGATGAGCTTTCTTGGCTAAGCCAGGTTCTAATGACTCACAAGGCATGAAAATAAACCCTACAAAACGCAGAAGGTAGACTAGGAAGAGCAGACATCTTGCAATGTTGCCTCAGACATTGCTGAAGACAATGAAACATTAAGAGTTGCCTTGGTTGATTTAACCTTGTAGTGATGTATTTCAGCTTTCAAACAACATTGAACTGAGGCATGCTGTCCTTTGTCCCCTTTAATCTATTCATCCATGTGTGTATCACTGGCCACAACTGTTAGAAAATTACTTTTGCGTGGTAACTGATTTGGTGGTGTCTTTTCTCCCTTATAAATTGCCACAGGACACTTTGAAGCACTCTTCAACACACAATGTGTGGCAGAGGTGCCACACATTGGCTCATAAACCATCAGTTCTTGGCCCATTCCAAGAGGATAACTGTGGGTCCTGCACCTCTCCCCACTGCTCTGATCTCCCTCTCTGTATGTGTCCCAGGAAAGAGGAATGAGATGTACTATGAATGCTGTAAAGAACCATATCCAGATGTGATGTACACCATCACCATGTGTCAACACACCCTCTACTATGTCTTGAACCTACTCATTCCCTGCCTTATCATATCTGGCTTGGCACTGCTTGATTTCCTTTTGCCAGCTGATTCAGGGGAGAAGATTTCTTTAGGTAAGTGCTAAAGAATCCATTTATTTCATAAGCATTTCCCATAAAATGGAAAATAAATACCTCATGGTGCTTGATGAATAAAGATTTCCCTGGAGGAGTAATAGAAGCACTTGTTTGGTTGCAGAAACCATGGTAACAGCTTTCTGTATGGCATTCACACATCCTGTGCTAAACACTTCTAAAATCTTTAGGATTTTACCATTGGATGAGGCAGAACTTGTTATTGGCACAGGCAGCACTCTGCCATCCCTGTTCTGTTCTTTTGTACGTCTCAATGCGTTTCATAGCTGATTAACTCTGTTTTTCAGATAGGACATACCAAGACACAGAGTGAAGAGTTGTAAGCAGCAGCTGCTGGGCATTGGATTTTCACCTTCCAGGTTCAGCTCCCAAACCATCAAGCCATGAGTCCCCCATGAATGAAAAGCAGTGACACCCTAGGAGGGGCTAAATGAGATTTACTATTGTGTGTTTTGATAAACACAGGAGGGGTGCTTCCAAGAGAAAACAGGGGAGAGCTGGAAATACATAAGACTGGCCCAGGTGAGACCTTAAGAATTAATTATGCACAATTCCAATCAGGACAGAGAGCTTTTAAATCATGTGAAGTGCCTTCAGTGTTAGTAGAACAATCAGGGATCTGAGCAGCCTGTCTTACAACAAGTAAAATGCAGGCTAGGAGGGACTCAATTGCTGTCTGTGGAAGATAGGATGGAGACAAGAAAAGAGTTATCTGATGTTGACACAAAAATGGGAGACAATGTGCATGCAGTGATATTATGATTTCTCAGTACCAGGGCAGTTAGGTTTAGCAACAGTCTTTGCAGAGAGAACAAAGAGCTTCTTTTAAAACAGACTCCAGCTCTTTGGAGGGTGTTATATAATATGCAATAACGAGAAACTAGGCTTATGTCTGTGCAAGTCTCTCCTAGCACTTAATAACCATCTGGGCTTTGTTTGTGTTATGTTTTGGAAAAGCATTGCAGTTTTCTGATTCTGTAAGCTTCATTTCACTCTGCAGGAAAGATTTCTCCATTACTTTAAAAGGAGCAAGGGTTTGGGTGTAAGTGAGAAAAGTGAAAATACAGCAGATAAAGGTGCATCCCGAAATGCTCTCACTTTGTGGAAGTTCTCATCTGACAGACATAAAGTCATGAGTTTGGCTTAGCCATAGATCAGGACAGGGTTATATTTAACAGCAAAGACATCAGAAGAGCAGCTGCAGAGTTCATGTTCCTCATGTTCTTCCCCTCCATGTTCACTCCCTGCAGGTATCCCTGTCCTGCTTTCCCTGACTGTATTCATGCTGCCTGTGGCTGACATCATGCCTGCAACTTCTCAGTCCCACTACAGGTAAGTTGACTTTCTCTGCTCTGTGCACAATGTATGATGCTTCTCAAGAGCTCTTCAAAGCCTATTTGAGGACTGACTCTTTTTGTTACTATAGTTTTGCATTTCAGCAATGTCAGAAGTAAATCTCTGCCTGGGCTTTACTGTTTTCATGTATGAAAAGAGCCTACATGAGGGATTCAAAAAGGCTCTGGAAATATCAGATAAACTGGTAACTGCAAGGATTGAGAAAACACAGAATGTGGAGATTTGGGTAGGCAAAGAACAAAGTCAACACCACCAGTACAGGCACAAGTGGTACTGGAATACTACTCAGTATTACTCAGAACACTACTCAGCCCTGGCTCTGGATTCATTGCGACTGTCTATAAAGTCCCTTCAACAGCACTTTGGATGAAGCTGTGTGCACAGAAAGCTTTTGAAGATCTCAGTGCTGTGGTCTAGAGAAAATTAATCTTTCTTCTTCTGCATTACACACCCTCCCTGCTGTTATACATCTCTTCCCCACCTGCTCCCTTCTCCTTCTCTTTTCTCTCTACTCCAAGAGCAATTCAGGACACTGCAGTCAAAAATTCAAATGTATCACTAGAGTATTTTTAACTTGCTGAAAACTATGAGACATTATAATCTTGGGAACATGAGCCAGACAGGCATTGTTAAATCCTCTGTTTTCATAGGACCATCCCTTTACCTTGATCTCATGGAGCCTCAGTTTCTCAACTATGAACTGGAGAAAATGTTATTCTCTGATGTCATAGCAGGGTAGAGAAAATAAATCTGTTCTGGTTTAGAAAATAAAGAAGTATGAACACCACAGGAAAACTCAGAATCTGTTTAATTATCATCTCCTGAGCTAAGGCCTATCTTTGCTTACAAATCATTACTAAAGTACACATTCCAGACAGTAGAAATAAACAAAATATTCAACAATATATCTAGGTGGTGATGGAAAGTACACCCCACCATTGTATAATTAAAGCCTCACACAAGTTATATCATGAATAGGACAAAAGACCATTTACCTAGACAACTTCTTTATCTCACTTCAACAATTAAAACCTCAGACCTAACTCTGGGGAAGGAGGGTGACTGTGCAACAATAAGGGCAACAATGCCCATAGGCAAGAGTTTCTGAAAGCCTCCAGATAATTTGGGCATCTTATTGAAAGTCAGCAGGACTCTTGCCTCTGAGTCACACAGGAGCTTCCAAAAAACTAACAAAACCCCTCTCTGAACATATACCTAGGACTCCACAGAGGCAGATACAATTTTAAGAGAAACTTTGTGTGTAGGAAGGAGACACAAGACATCTTGGACCAGTCTTCACATAATTTTGCTTTGTATAATACATAAAAAAAGCCATTTGGAATTAGTAAAAGAATGCACTTACTTATGCCCAGTCCACTAGCTTTAACCAGACCAGTTTCTACTGATACACTCCCCTATCATAGAAGGTAAGATTTGTACCAAGAAAAGTTACAAATAGTTATGTATTATTACAGATTTTCATGCTGTAATAACAGATTAATTTCTACTTATCACAGAATAGCTATGTGAACATCACATATCAGGAGAGGGTGAAGGGCAGTGGTGTTGGGGAACCCTGTTGCATCAAGTCCCCCTTCTCCAAGTGAATATTGACTCAACTTTTAGGACCTCTCACATCTTTTCCCTCTTTTTGAATCACAAATTCAAGGAGATGATAAGGGAGTCTTTTCTCACAAGTATGCCTTGTTGACAGTATGTATTGTTGCAAGGTTTTTTTGAATGCCTAAATAATTAGAGCATATCGAATGTATTAGAAATGCACCTCTTGAAGTTATCATGTAGGTCAAACACAATCTGTTTCTTTCATCTGTTCATTAAACAAATTTTATACTGTGAAGCTCTCTAAAAGAATAATCTTTGCACATGGATGCTCTGTAACACCCTGGAGACTGACTTCAGACATCCAGACGAGGGATGTCTAAGGCAATCCTGGGGCTACTGTCATCTGATACTTCCCTGTTACAGCCCAAAAACAAACTGAACCTTGATGCTCTGGGGTGCACTCAGGCTGCATGCTCTGAAACTAGACCATTCCCGTGCAATGGAATCTCTTGTTTCCTAGGATCACAAGATAGTTCAGGTTGGAAAGGACCTCAGGAATTGGAAGACTGTGTCAAAAGCCTTGCTAAAGTTGATGTTCTCCTCATCTGAAAATACTGTAATTTTATTATAGAAGGCAATCATGTTTGTCAGACACGATTTATCCCTAATAAAAGCAGGCTGGCTGTTCCCAGTCCCCACCTTCTCCCTCAAGTGGCCAGAGATGTTCCCCAAGGACTTGCTCCCCAGTTTACCCAGGGACCAAAATCAAAATGACAGGGCTGTAGTTCTCTGGATTGTCCTTTTGGAGTTCCTCAAAGATAGGTGCAATGTCTATCTTTCTCCAGTTGTCAGGGTTCTTACCCCACCTCTGTGGCCTTGCAACAATACACTTAGGACTCTTGGTGAAACCTAGCTGGTACCACAGAATTGGGCAGCTTCAGATCTCACAATCAATCCCCTCATCCACTGCAGGTTGTTTTCATTGTCCTTGAACCATGTCTATAAGCACAGAGACGTAGGAGACCTTGATGGTGAAAACTGAGGCAACGTACACACTGTCTTGGCCTTATCTCTGTCCACTGTCACCAAATCATCCTCTCCATTCAGCAGCAAGCCCATGTTTTCCTTGTTCAGCTTTTTACTGATTGTGTAGTGGTAGAAACTCTTCTGTTACCTTGATTCCCCTGGCAGTCTCAACTCCTGAGCTTTAACATTCCCAACACCAACTCTAATGACCAGGCAATGCTTTCAAATTTTCCTTTTGCAGCCTGTCTCTGCTTCCCACATCCCCTCCTCTTCTGCACTGGGGCTCCACCATGAGTTCCCAGCTTAGCCACACTTATCTCCCTATGTGTTTGCTTATTTCTCTTAGTAATAGAAGGGATTACTATAAGCCCTCAGAGTTTTCTTGTGCTGCTTTATCTTTCAGAGGTTCCTCCAGTAGGATCCCAGCTACTAGATTCCCAAAAAATTGGAAGTCTGTTCCCCTGAAATCCAAGGTCTATACTCTGCTGTTCTCATTCCTCACTCCCTTCATGGTCTTGAACTCCACTATTTCATAATAACTACAGCCTAGGCTGCCATTGATTATCATATTCCCAGCCAGTTCTTCCTTGCTAGTGAAGAGCAGAGCCAACAGTGCACAACCTCTGGTTGGCCTGTCCTGTACTTTTATTAAGAAGTTATCGCTGACATCCGTCAGAAATCCTCTTGACTGCTTGCATTACACTGTGTTGCCTTTTCAGCATATGTCAGGGAGGTCCAAGTGCCCTGTCACAACAAGGATCTGTGATACAAAGGCTTCCCTGTGTTCCTTTAAGAAGGTCCCATTCCCATATCCACTGTGTTTGGATGGTCTATAATGTACTTCTACCACAGCATCACTCTTGTTGGCTTCTTCACTGAATCTGACTCACAAGATCTCCAGCAGCTCTCATCCATCCCACAGAGGAGCTCTTAACATCCAAGTGGCTCCTTCACATAGAGGGCAACCCATGTTGTCTTCTGTGCCTGTTTCCCCCGAAGAGCTTGTACCTATGCATCAGAGCATTCCGGTAGCGAGTTGTCCCTCCACATCTCAGTTGTCCCAGCAACATTATTGTTTCATGACCACATACAGAGTTCCAGATGCTCCTGCATATTTACCAGACTTCATGAATTTGCTCACCCTGGAGGTGAGCACCTCCACCTTGTTTCACCATTCCTGAGGTCTTTCTTGCTTTGACCACCCAGCACCATTTTCTTTCCACTCTTGTCCACTGTTTCTCCATTTAAATTTGGACTGTAATGTCCCTTTCACAGTATTCCTAGTTTAAAGCCCTGCTCCTAACTCCTTGCTCCACTCCAAATAGGCAGGGAAAGACTGCTCACCCATTTAGCTTCTGCACCCAAAAAGCCCTTGATTAGCAAGTGCTCAAAGCTCAGCTGTGTTGTTTTACATGATCTTGACCTGTGAAAACTTTATCCTTACTCTAACAAGGTATCACAACATAATCTTTTCATGATTTTACAGGTGATCCCAAATGGGATATTTTAGCTGCTGCACTAGATATACCAGGTCATGATTACAGCTCTTCAGTGTGATCTCTGGTCCAGTTGAAAATCCTCAGGAATGAGCGTGAGGAAAAAGAGGACACTTGGACAACTTGTTCAAGTTTTGGAGAATCAGCACAGTTGGCACCAGGTTACAGGAATAAACAAACCTTGTAAAGCATGTGGTTTGAGAAGGATGCAAGTAATCTCATTTTGAAGTCAAAAGACCCATTGCTGGTCTGTAGAAAAGCCACTGTCACTGGTCTTCGTGTATGTGGGAGCACAGATGCTGTGAAAACATGACCTCATGCACTTTAAAAATCTGCATTATATTCTTAGGGTTGGGATTTTTGAAAACAAAAATGCATCCACACCTACCTAGACCTGAAAGAACACTCCTAGCATTTGCTAGTACAAAAACAATAGAGCCTAACATGCTATACCTTTTACATTTCTCTGCCTTCTGACCTCAGCTTTAACTAGTGAACTGTAGTAACATGAGGAATTCTCACAGCTGCTGTTTGGCGTGTCTTTGTTGAGGGAGCAAAGGAAAGCTGGTCCAATATGACATCAAGAAAAGATCTAGCTTCTGAGGTCTAGTATATTTGCAAAGAAATACGGAAATCATATCCTGATTCTTCTTAGTTGAGGCTACTCTCCCTTGACCTTGATTTACATTTACAACAAATGAAGCACCTCTCAGCCTAAATAATAACAAGGAAGCAGGTGGGCAAGACACATGCTTTTTTCTACCTCTCTGCAAAGTGACTTCCACCTTCCTTGGTATGTCCTCTGCATTCTCTGTCTGTTCATAAAGATGTCCAGAGCAGACACTCTCTTATTCCACATGTGCAACTTCTCCACACAATGGGACTCCCATTTCTATGTAGCCTACTGACTGCTGTGTTAATACATGTTAAAAACAAGCCAACTTCTTTTCTGTAAAGAGCAAGTGATAAAGCTTGGCCTAGAAATCAGCAGCAGACTGCTTAACACATTTGAGCACCAGGATCTTGCTGCTTCTCTATACTGCAGGGTGATGGGTAGAGCTTTCCTTTCCACAGTGAGGCAGCCCTTTTCCATGTCAAGAAATGTTCCAGTTGGACAGGCTGGGTCACTACATTTGCCCCTGCTTCCACTCAGCTATCATGGGACTTGCATTCACATCAGCAACTAACTACTCCTTGCCCAGCAGCATGTCTGCTCCTATCCTTCTCCAGGAGAGCCTCCCTTTTTGGGGGAACAACGTATTTCCAAAGCCCAGTTTTCAGCAATGTGCAAAGCAAGGCACCGCAATCTTTCAGAAGTTGAATCCTGCCCTTCTGCAAACTCATCTGTGATGCCAGTGAAAGGAGAAGTCTGGAAACCAGAGCACAATGCCTCTGTTTTTGTTTAAAACGTTAACCACCCACTTCAACAGAAACCAGCTCAGCCATTTGGATCAAAAGCATTAAAGTCCCATAGCATCTACAAACACCACAGTTTGGCCAGAATCCAACACAAGTCTATATATGAACAAGGCTTGTTTCACTACAGGGTCCTGGAAGTCCCTCCTGGCACTTAAAATCTCCTAAAAGCTCCTAAAAGACTTTCAGACCATGACTATACAGCAGCAGCTGTGTCCTAAACTTACCCTTGCTAGTAAAACTTAATCATGCCTCACAAGAAGTGTGTCTGCCTGCACTCGTGATTTGACTTACTTTTAATTTCTCTCTTTAAAAATACTTTCATCAAGAGTCTATGTAAATAGACAGCTGGAGTTCATTATTTGAGGAAAGGATATACGGAAATGTAGAGAAATCTGGATGTGTTACACACCTGAAATTACTGGTCTGAGTGCACTAATCACTGGGTATAATCATAAAACCTGTGTGATACAGCTCAGGTATATGACAACAATTGTTCTTTCTACTTTTAAAAACCTATGCAATTGTGCACAGATTTGTCTCACACTACAAATGCCAGTAATTTCATGGGGATTTCATGCACCTTCCTTCCCCTACCACATAACACCATTGCACCCAGTCTAGTGCATTATGTAAGAAGGGATATCCATGTCCCACTGTGTTGATTTCCTGGTTCAGTGACCAAATCGAAATTAAACAAATACTGTTATTTCAATTAGAGTTTTTGTACAAGCTCAGGTCCTGCCCATTGAAATTAAAGTCTTGGGTAATTCATCTGAGAAGTATGTTTGAGGCATTTGGATTTCAATTGAAAGAGCTTTTTTTATTTCTATAAAGACAGTGTGATCCATGTAAATAGCACTGGATAACCAGGTCTGGTTTTGTAATGGTTTTATGACCATCGCTGAAGAAAGGATGAGTTCCTTCCTTATGGAATAAACATAAATCTGAATTCCTCTTTTTAAAGAGCACTGTGCCTTCCTGTTTACAGTCTCCATAACACTGACCTGTTTCATTAAACTGTGTTTTCCATTTGAAAGCAACCTTGTAATTAAGGCTAGGAAATCATGCATTAAGAAGTCACTAAGGAACAAGCTCCCCTAAATTAAGACAGATTCCTAACTGTAACTCTTCCCATTCATGACTATCCTTTGACTAGAGCTTCCTTAAGATTACACAGTAGGTGGTCATGCTTACCCACATCCAGCAGTATCTAATAAAGCAGTGACCAGAATCTCATTCATCTTGCACTGCTGTAGGAATGTCTTCATAAATCCATACCTCAGTACAAGCTCATACACATAAAAAAATTCAGCTCCTAATGTAATGTTTAGTTACTACCAAAACCAGCCAGTTTTTCAGAAAGACAGATCAATCCACAGCCCATGTTAAAGGTAGACATGGCCAAAAGCCATTGCTCTGGAAAATTGAGAGCAACACAGTTATGAGCATAACCAGCACAACTTCCTGACTCTTTTTTCTCCCCATCTGCAATATCACTTCCGGAGGGGAAAATATTCGGAGCCATATGGCACTGCTCTCTCTCTGTGATCCTGGCTGCTTCCAGGACCAGATGTTTTGTTTTTAAGAAAACACCGTTAAGAACCCAGCCCTACTAAGCAACAAGTTCACCTCTTGTTCCACTCTGCAGTGAGACACAGGCTGTGGGGTCCCTCCATCACCCACCCATATCCACCATACACTCACCTCTGGTTTACTGTGCTGCAGTCCCACTGCTGTGAGAACAGGGTGACACCATGCAGAGACAGACCCTAAAATGCTTACTTTGAAAACTCCACACAGCTCTTTACTCTTGTATTGATCCAGAGTTACTGCAGTCTTTGAGTTCAGGCCCCAGATGGCACAGAAAATACGGTCACACAGACAAACAGCTAGGAGCACCCACAGCAGAATCCTTTCAGCTTGAGACCAAAGCTGCGATAAGCTCTGAGTTGGCTGCTCTCCCTCCAACCCAGCCAGCTCTCTGAGAACGTAGTACTTTCAAAGTACTTTGTCAAAGCAGATAAGACATGCTTCTGCCCAAAAGCCAAATCTTAAAATGAAATATTCAGACCTCTCAGGCCACTCAGATGATTTTTACATTTGGTAATTCAAGGCATCCCCTTGCACAGAAGTGATTAATAATTTCTGTTTTTTTTTCTATGCCCAAATAACTCCAAAGAACTGCAAATCATTATTTCCTTCCATGTCCCTCCAAAATAACACCACTGGTTTTGAATCAAGAATTTGTATTTTGCTCTAAAAGGAGGTTTATAGCAGAAAGTGTGGAACGCCTGAAAGCTGGCGTGTGCAGAGAATGTTTGAAAGGGGAGCACAGGGTTCATGAATATGAGGAACTGTCACTTCCTATGATTAACATCCACATGATGCTTGACACCTTGGCTGGACGTATCAAATACCACATAATAAAAATTATCTTCACCTCCAGATAACAAAAATGCATTTCTCTCTGTCGTCTTTTGCTGAGCTCCTCTGCTTGCTTCTTTAAAAACCACAACACTTACTTGCGGCTTAGGGCTCTACTATCACAACTTATTTTCAGCTGTGTCCTCTCCTTGCCATTCTTTATCATGCCTACATTATTTCAGTAAGAATGAAGGTTTTGTACTATGAATAAGTACATTTGCAGCAGACCCTTGGGGTGATTTCTTGCAGTTAGTCATACAGCAAACAAGGCTGCAAGTTACTAAGACAAGGAAGCAATGGGGTGCTTTGCCACCTGCAGGAGTTATAGATTGTTTTAAGTTATAAGGCATTAACAGTTCTGACTAGAGAAAGAAAATGAGATTAATTTCCCGTAACACTTTCTGTCATCTGCCTGTATGTTTTCAGCTGCTGCCTCTTCACTTTATTTTGTCTCTTTTTGATTTTGTGGAGTGCTTTTTCCCCCTCCCTTTCATGGCACTGCTTGGTATCTTGCTGGTGCCATGATCCTGATGAGCCTGTTCTGTGAACCAGAAATTGTCATTCACAGCAGTCCTTACAGTTTCATGCTCTGTGATCAGTGGTGCTTTTCCTAAAGCCATGAGTCTTGGACACTTTCTTTATTAAAAAAAAGTGAACAGTTTTACTTTTCAAACACCCAGTTTTATTCTTCAAAAGGACATGGGAGGAGAAGAGATTGAAAACACTGCAAAAACACTGCCCCTGCACCCTCTATAAGCACCATAATCAAAAGGTAGACACAGTGTCCAATCCTGAAGTCTCTCACTCTTTAAAGACATTTCATGTTTATGAGGGACCAGTTGGACTGGGATGATGCTCTTTGCTTTCTACTGTCACTGAGAGTGACACTAATCCACTAATGGATTGCACAAGGTGGCACAGCAACAGTAAATCTCAACAATGGTGGAAATTACTTTCCTGCCTATGTCCTCTCCTGTGTTTCTTTGCTGTCTACGTACAATAGTAAATCAGCCAGCAAGGGAATGTGTCTACATTTTCGTTTCCTTGGTCTCTGAGAAACTGCCATCACTTGCTGTAGACTGCAACAGCGCCTACCCAGCACCAGTCCTGGTCCTTGCCATAGGAGAAAAGAAGGGTGGTTGGAGGCCCCTCTGCTGGTGTCTGAGGTTTCCTGCATCCTCCACAGGCTTCAGTTCATTAACCTGGAATATTTGCACAAGGAGGAGCATTGGATACTTAATTTTGAGCATGCTCTGGGACATTTCTCCCATTTTCTGAGAGTTCATCAGAAGCACGAAGCACTCAGCACTGGCTAACTGAAATGACCGGACTTAGAGCAGCCACCATTTCATTCATCACCAGTCCATCATTTCACATGCAAAACCTGATGTTTCCTGCAAAGAAGGAATACAAACAGGAACACCGGTGGGAGGTATCCAACTTGATCATTGTGAATACCTGAGCATGACACATTCCTTCTTCCCCCACTATTTCACAGGAACCGCAAGACTGTATCTGGTCACAATGAAGAAGATGGATAATATATACTGCTTTCTTGGTCAGTGTTCGGTGATAAAATCAACAAGGCAAAGCATCCATCTGGAATCATCTTGCTCCTCTTAGGGTTTCTGTTTTATTTACCCTGCTCCTAATCAGTCCTTAAAGTCAATCCAGTTCTACTCAAGCAGCAGATCTTTCAAAACATCACTAAAATAATCCTAAAGTGCTTCTCAGATAATGTGACCAGCAGATAATGGCACGGAAGGTCCAAAAATGGTACTGGAAACCCCTCAAGTTATGAACTGCAAGTCATTGCCATCCTTTTGGTATAGGTAATTTCAGAGGATGCCTGCAAGAACAAATAGATGTTGTTGCTGATTTATAAAAAATATTTTCTAGCTATCTGTGGTTGTATCAGATCCATATTTGCTATGACAACAGCACCTGATCATCTTCTGACGGTGCTGAGACAGAGGCTGATAACTTCCAGATGTTAAAACAGTTGTCCAGGTAGTATGTGTTACATCATACCTCCTTTGGCTAAGAAAGGGAAGAAAATCAATTGTAGAAGCTCATAGACCTCATACTTGAAAGAGGTCAACCGAGCATCCAAAACAGCTTTTCCATTCACACATAACTGCTGAAGAAAGCAGCATGCGGGTTTGAAAACACATGAAGAACATCTAGCAGTGACCACTGCAGATCCCTTGGGGAATGTCGCTGTGTAAGTCAAGGTCCCTTTCCTGGCCTGTGGCAGCTGTCTAGGGCAGAGACTGCAAATGAGACACCCTCCAGATGGGGTAGTCACTTCTCAGCTGTGCCTCAGAGCTACTGACATACAGCAACCAGGCCCCTGCTCTTTCAAATGCACTCAGGTCTGGGATTGCTCTTCCTAACACTGCCTAACACTGTGAAGTAATTTGTTAAAGACTCCAAGCTGACTCATCCATACCAGGGACAATCTACCAGGAACTCTTAAGTAGGATACAGAGAGATGCTCATTGAGACTTGCTGAGCATTTCCCTTCTGCATTTTAAATTAAAGGGGCTGAACTTCTTTGTAAAATCAGATTTGCATTTATCCCTGCCAGCAGACACACGTCAGCATAGTATTTTGTAGGACCGGCAGCTTCAAAGCCCTAACTGCATAAGTGCTTGTAGGCTTTAGGATGGACCCTAAAATACTGTCAGAAAAAGTCTGGTGACTGGGCTGTAGCTGCTGCTTGGGAGACCAAAGCTCAGTTCTCACTCCACTGCTTATCTTCCGTGCTGCATCTCACAGGAGAGCATCCTATTTCTGTGCTCAGCAACATCAGTGAAGGCCCAAGAATAGAGTTCACTAATTTATGATTCTGTGGGCCTAGAGTAGGGTAAGTGAAGACTGCAGTCCCATAGCTCCAAGGAGTTATCTATGCACATTGTAGCCCAATCCTTTCAGCAGCTAGGCTCCTCTGCTCACAGGGTTGCTGAAGAAGGTCAAGTCATGGTCATATCAGAGCGCTGCTAGAGGTGAAAAGGGACAGCAGCGCTTGTAGCTTTCACCAGTGATGGGTTTGATCTGGGTGGTGTGAGGGCTAAAGACTGCCAGCAACAGAGATGCTAAGCCAACAGACTGGAGGAGGGTTAAGCCATGTTTTTAGGGAGGTGCATGGGAGACAGCACATGAGTCTTCCCCACCAGTTGTCCTGACTGCTGCAGGAGGACCATGGTTTTTTGGTGCCAGGAGAGAGAGGAAGTAGGATTAAACCCTGAAGGAAAGATCAGAAAATGTTGAGGGAGTATGGATACCGTTTCAGAACCAGCACCATTTTCCCTCGTACCCACTCAGTTCTGGGGTCTTTCCTTCCCTTACTAGTGAACCATCACTGAACTCAGGCCCAGCTAGGTCTACCCTACCTCTGGCTCTGCCTCAATGTAGAGTTGAATTGCAAGCACAAAGTCATGTTTCCAATCAGAGACCTACGGGCAGGAGACCTAGGAATTCCTTTGTGACCAAGGCTATCAAATCTACCTTGTCTTGCCACAGGAAAGGAAGCAACAGCCTTCATCACAGAGCCAACTAGAGATGTGAAAGGCTAATGCAACAGGTGTGCCAGCCATTGCTACTTCCTTCTTCCCCTTTCACTGCTGGTTCTTCAGGGCAAAGCAGGTCTGAGCTGCTCCAGGGCTTTGGGGTTTTTTTTCCCCTGAAATTAATTCAGCACCTGAACCTACCTGGACTGCATAATCTACCCACCAGTTTTCATTTCACAAATATCTTGTGACATTTGATTGCCTGATACTGATCATAGGACTGAAATACCATGCCTTTTTTCTTCCATCCTTACTTTCCAACTGAAAACATCACTGTACCTGGAACAGGAGAGTCCCCCTCAAAATGCAGATGGTGCACACTGAACCATCTTCCTTGCCTATTAACATGTTACCATAAAAGCCAGCAGAGAAACTCTCTAAGACTCGTTTTGGAGTTTTAGAAAGCAGGCATTCTTTATTGCAGTGCTAGGCACACATGTAAATAGTTTTGCAAAGGTGAGCACACCCCATATCTATAAGTGGCAGCTAATGTACTGTGAGATTATACCTATTAATAACTTTTCCAAGAAATGAGTTACATATGCATTAGATTTCCTGGAACTAATTACAGTATCTGCATCCTAATTACGCACTCACTTTCTTGCTGAGTGGTGGTCTCAAGGGGTCCCTGGTGGTCGTTGGTAGCCTTCCTCACCGTTTCTGCTGATTGACCTCAGTGTTCACACATGCTCACAAAGGTCTGTTTAGGAGGTGTTGTACAGCTGTATTGTATCTTGAGCTGGTTTGTTTTAATTTGTCCTGACCTTGTTCCTGTTATCTTCAAGAATAGGCCCCAGCTGTCTTATTTATTACTGTCTTATCTTCAAACTCATTTCTTCTTCACAAAAGCACTAACCTTCAGCTGTGTCTGCACATTCTAGAAGCCACATTGACACTGACCTAATTTATTCTCAGTAAAATAATGCTTAGCAAGATGAAAAGCAAGACAAAGAGGGAAAAAAAAAATTGTTAGCAAGACATTTTGGCTTACAAACAGTGAAAAACATAAAACATCTTTCTTTATGGGTCCACAGGCCCCCTACAGTTCCCAGTCTGTTGCTGAGAGAACTGTTTTCTCTGTTCACTAGCAGTTCTCTGGAGCTGTTTCCTGACCTCTGTTCCTGGGTCTACAGCACAAAAACCTGTGAATTCCTCTGCTAATTATCAGCTGGGATCTTGAGTCAGATAATACCAAGTCATTTCCAAGTTCAACCAGGTGACTAATTTTCCAAGCACCTGTGAAAAATCCTAGCCAAAGCCATTGTAGATTACTTCAGGCGTTTGAAGTATGATGGCATCAGAATGCATAGAATTTATGAAAGTTACTGACTTATGGCAGGAATTAAATCACCAATATCAACATTGCTGTTTTTCTGTTACATGGAGCATACTGGTATCAGATCAGTCAGCTTCCCTGAAACCTCAGTTCCTGGTTTGCTCTGCTTCTGCCTGGCTGTTGACTCTGTTCTTTCATGAGTAAGTGGAACAGAGGTTTTTCAGTTCACCTTACCCTCCTGACTATTCTTCTAATCCAGCTGCATAATTCATTTTGCAATGTGTCCTGGTTTAGCCAGGATAGGGTTAAGTTTCCCCAGCAGTTGAAGTTCTAGCCGGGTTATTCATATACCATGCTGACGTCAAGTCCGGGCGCCCAAGTGCGGGAAGAACTGGTGAGCGCGTGGGTTGGCGCAGCCGGTCCTCTCACTGCTGTATCGGTACATACCTTGCTCTGCTCATTGTTATTACTGTTATTGTTTGTTGTGTTGCTGTTGCACTGTTATATTAAACCTCTCCTTATCTCAGCCCCGGGGCTTTGTATTTCACTCCCTCTGTGGGGGAGGGGCAGCGACCGCGTGGTCTCAGACCCCAGCAGGGACTAAACCATCACACAATGGAAAGCCATGCCTGCCTCTTGAAGCAATTGCAAAATTGGTTTCAAGAAGGCCTGAGTACTTCATTAATATGAACAAGCTTTTAGCTGCTGAGGCAGTGGGAATCAGTATTAAGAAACAGAGCTGGAACAAAACTTACCTTGGAGCTTGTATAGAATTTTTGGCTTTCCTTGCAAGCTGCAGGAGAGAAGGCTGGGAGTGGGAGGGGGCTGCAGTCTGGGGTAGTGACATATGCTCTCCCACCTCACCCCATTGTATCAGCCAACAGTAATGCTCTCTGGTATTTTGCCACAGAAGTCTTCAAATGTCATTAGCCCAGTGGGTAATTCCGTTTCACACTCCAGTGCATCAACATCACTCCTGGCATGAGGAAGCTGTACTGCCACTTAGAGGATACAATTTCAAGTCTCAGTTCTGGCTGTCAGGATCTTTTCCCTGTATGGCAGGCTTGAATTTAGCACTCAGCAAGTGTGTAGTGTGCTTTCGTATGAACCAAAAGAAGTGGTCCTGAGGGCTGAGGAGGGTGCTGAAAAATATGTCTAAGCCCTTGTGAGCAGTGGTGGGGTGAGGGAGGGGGTCAGCTGACACTTTCTGAGGAGGTTCAGTGACACCATGAGGAGAGCATTTTCCTCCAGCACTTCTTCTGGTACCATGGGGTGGCCCAGGATTGGGGATGCTGGTGTTAAGTGGGTCTGGTCAGCTCAGCTTCTTGCTGTCCTGGGAGCAGGCAAGGAGCTGGTCCTTAGCGGGGGCCCCACATTCCTCTCTGAGAGTAAAAACCAAGCAGTTTATGCCTTTCTGGTTCTAGCCCTTCCCTTACTGGAGAAGAGGGAGCTGAAAACCTCAAAGGCCTCAAATGCTCTAGTGTGGAAAACCAGAGAAAATGATGTTTGCATGTGATACAGTGCTTCTCAAATGTAGATCTCAAGGCATGGCCAGGGAATATTATTTTCCTTTTGTTTGTTTTTCCCCTCCTAACCAAGTCCTTTTACTTGCAGCTCAGTATTTCGCTAGCATCATGGTCATCATTGGTCTGTCTGTGGTGGTAACAGTTCTGCGGTTTCACCATCATGGCCCACAAGCAGGAAACATGCCCAGATAGGTAAGCAGCTTTGGTGGTAAATATTCCACAAGCTACTGAAAGAAAAAAATTACCTAAAAGCTATAGTAAACTAGTTACAGAAGATGAACAGAAGTTGCTCTCCATTAATCTGAAGAGTCAGCAACAGACAGTATGTTTGAGACATTTGCTCTTGGAGGGCAACAATATACATACTAAACTTGGTTTTCTGTTCAAAACAATATCTATTATTTGGGTTTTCAATTAAACTTACAAACATATAAACTTATAAACATACATGTCATACGAGGAATGGCTGAGGGAACTGGGGTTGTTTAGTGTGGAGAAGAGGAGGCTGAAGGGAGACCTCATCACCCTCTACAACTACCTGACAGGAGGTTGCAGAGAGATGGGGATGAGTCTCTTCAACCAAGTAATAAGTGATAGGACAAGAGGTAATGGCCTCAAGTTGCACCAGGGAAGGTTTAGACTGGATATTAGGAAGCATTTCTTTACAGGGTGTTGTTATATGTTGGAATGGGCTGCCCAGGGAGGTGGTGGAGTCCCCATCCCTGGAGGTGTTTAAGAGTTGGGTCGACATAGTGCTTAGGGATATGGTGTAGCTGGAAACTGTCAATGTTAGGTTAATGGTTTGACTAGATGATCTTCAAGGTCTTTTCCAATCCAGATGATTCTGTGATTCTGTGAATGGAATGGTTGAGTCATGGCAGAGTAACCTTGCCCCATGGGCAACACCCTTGGTTTCTTATTCAGCAGACACCAGTATTGATAAAATGTGACATTTCAAAGCACTAAACACTTATTGGTCTCTGCTGAGCAGTTAGTCTGTTTTGTTCCCTTACAGAGGTTCTCACTGCAGCTCATGACAGCTGTAATCTCCCAAAACAAAGACAGGAGGTGAAGCTAATTTACTTCTGTCTTGGAACTGTTCCAGTTATGAGCTGGATCCCTGAGTTGCTGGAAGATCAAGAATCCCAATACCTCAGTGTAGTGATGGTGTGGAGTACTGAGCCCAGCTTGAAGCTTCTCAAACTTCCCAAAGCTTGAAGCTCACTCCTACTGTACCACCAGCAGAAACAGAAAGCCAATGCTGTTGGAATTCTGGACCCCTGGACTTCCCTGGCTTGTAAATCTGCCTTCTGCTGAAGCCAGATCCACTTATCTGTGTGGAAAAACAGTTTTGTCTCCTGCTATCTTGTTTTTCCAGGTTCTTTACCTGGTATGCAAAGAGCCAATTACATACAGAGTTGAGATATTTGTGGTTTTTATGTGGATGTGAATGCATGGGTGCCTGTCCCAAGACAGCATCTCATGGTCCCCAAAACTACAATTATTTATACACACAATTTATGCATACTCAATACACTGATACATATCTATTAAGTGATTAGTTATAATCTCTACACTTAGCATGTAAATTAGTATGCATGCATAGTTTGCCATCTCTGCCTACTTCTTTTGGGTTGCAGGTGTAATTAGAGTCAGTGGTCCATGGGTTGGTGATCATGATCTCTCCCTGCCGGAATTACATTCTACCTCGTTTCTTCATAAGTTGGCAGACATGGGCAGTTTATTGCAGTTCACTATCTCTACTTCCCATTAATCCTACCTAGGCTCCTGCTTTTTGACATGCATATACAATAGCGGATTGTTTCAGAGTTAATTATCTGTTTTGACTATTATTCTAACCGCTAATTGTTTGGTTACATAGTATGATCCTGATCTTCCTCAGAAGAAAACTTCTGAGCTGCAAATCACGTGAGAAATATTGGGTTTTGTCATTTGGTAAATTTTTGCTTTTTTATCCTTTTACAACAATCTGATCACTTCTCAGTGCATTAGCATGTGGACCCTCTTCACAGCAGCAGACTGCTAACCCAATGAGGTCTAGCACCAATGCCAGCTGGCTTTCAGGAGGAATGTGTTTCCTTTAGTTTCAGGTTAAAGGAAAGTATGCTTTTTTTGTTTTTCTTTCTCCTTTTCCTAAAAACAGATTTTAGAATAAGCAAGGTGTGCTTTGTACTTAGAAAAAGAAAAGGAATGAAAGTAAAAGCAGATACAAATAGTCACAGTCAACTATATACCCACCCTGGTTTCAGAGAAGCCTGTTGCACAGCATCCTCTGGTATCGCATTCATCACATTTGTCATGCTAGTCAATTATCCTGGCATGATGTTGAATGTCACATGGTTATCAATGTCAGCCTGAGTACAGAACAGCTTTCTAATTTAGCCTCTCTAAAATAAACTGCAGCATCAATGCAGATTAAAAAAAAAGTCCAGTAGCAATTAAGCTTACTAACAATTATTTATTAAAGTGCTTATAATTTAGAATCATCTTACTTTCAAGACAGCAGAGCATACAAATTCTGGATGAACCTGCATGTAAGCAAGACCTGAAGGTACAAATCTGGGTAAATATGCTTCACATGTCTACATGGACAGGGTATACAGTAGCGTAACAGCTCACATGGGGTTTTTATTGTTTCATCTGCTTTTTGAGGAGCCTAGACACAATAGCTCATGTTAAATCTGCTCGTAGGCCCTGCAAGTCAATTCTTGCTATCAGTCTCTTCCTCTCTTGTCTAGAAACACAGCATGCAATGAATTCTTACTGTTAAGGAACCTTGTTCAATGCCCTGACAGCTGAACCGGCATACATTAAAAAAATGCCATCAGGAAACAAAGACTGTGGAAAGCATTACTGAAAAGTGCAGAGATAGACTGTGAAAGCTGTAGACCAGGCAAGCTGACAGGGATCTCAAGAGAAAAAAGATGAATGCCATGTTTGTAGAGAAGAGGCTGACCCCACAAAAGTGGTCATTAGTCCTCTCCAAGGCACAGGCAAGGCTCAGGTTCATGGGAAAGCCTCCATTTTAATTTTTTTTTTATGTTCACCTGGCACCCTGAAAGATTTTTTGCTCAATATAAAAGAGGAATCTAAGCCATCTGCAGAAAGAAGGTAATTGCTTACCTGAAATTTGTTCTCTGCAATCCCAATCCCAGCAAATGTCCCTACCATCTACTTACTCCCCACACTCTTCTCATTCTGGCAGAGCCAGACATTAGTTTATTGCAAAGCTTTAACCCTGATTAATTGGATTACAGGATTGTTCTCACCTCCTGCTTAAATGGAATTAGTTGCTGGAGTAAATTGCAGAGGAAGGCAGTGGATTTATGTGGGAGCTGACTACATTGCCTGAACACCTGCTTTCCAAACTATTTAAAGTTGAGCAGCTTCTTTTCCCTGCCTGTCAAGGGCTCTATGCTTGGCCTTTGAACCAGAAGAAGGAGATGTGCATGTTAGTATGTAGCCTTTCTGTAGGTGCTCACTTCTTCCCTTATTCCACTGTTGAGAACTGTGCCTTCCTTTCTATTATCTTTGATGACTTACTAAAGACAATTTTTTCCAAGAGAGAAGTTTAAATCTGAGGTTTTCAGTCACAGTATTTGTTTGCTACTCAACTGAGAATTGAGAGCTGCTGGCTACTTGATACTTTTGATAATGCCTGCTGAGGTAGCTTGAAAAAGAGCACTAAAGAAGGTCCAGCTAAGGAGCAGTTTGGGAGTGGAAAACGTCAGGCATGGGTTACAGCTCCAATGGCCTACCTCTGCTGACAAACAAGACTGTTGCATAGGCGAGAGATATGGAGAGACCAAGCCCAGAGAGAAGAAAGGATTTTGTGGGAAAAGGCAGGAGCACTCAGGCTATTTTCTGTGCCTAAATCAGGTTCATTAGGTTTCAAGCTTTTCTTTTGATATGCTTTAAACCTGGACATGCAGATTTGCTCAGGTGCTGATTCCCCTTATCAGGAGAGCTTTAAATAGAAACTCTCCCTTCCAGAGTAGGCCAAGCAGGTGGCTGTGATGGGAGCTAGCAGTACAGCCGTATTATGGTTAAGGGAGGACCTTGGAGGAGAGGGTCACAGCAGGGTTAGGCTGTTGACCTCTGGGGGCTGCTGTACCTGTGTTCTTCCTCCACAGAAACCCAGATATGATAAGGCAGGTGAGAACATAGAATCATACTATTGTGCCCAGGCTCTTTTGCAGAAAGCCCTATGCTGCTGCTGTCTCCTGAATTAATTGGTATGACAAGAACAGACTGATGACTGAGTGTCTGTGGTTTTTAAGGAAACAGGGCATTTGGAAGTTAAAACAAATTAAAAGCTATGTTGCTTTCTTCCGTGTATTTATTTTTCTATGGGAAATGGGTTTGGCTGTATTTATAAATGTAATTTGCCTACAGAGTAAGCACTTTCTCTTGAAAGAAAAAGTAGCATTCCTGTAGAACAGAGCTTTTTCACCTCACATCTCCTTCTAGAGCTAAGGCAGATACATTATCATTTTCTAATAAGAAAGTTTGTCTGGCTTAGTATTTTGGAATGTCATGGCACTGGAGAATTAATTTCTCTCTTCCCTTTGCCACTAACACTGTTGACATACTGCTAGAAATTAAGACCTTTACTTTGTTCTGTAATGTCACATTTTGTGTCTGTAAGCAGTCAGAGAACATTGTAATTGAGAAAGTTCAATCAAATGCAGGATCAATATTTTATGCTGTTACATTATAGTTTTCTATTTATCTATTGTGACCATGGAGGAAATAATGAAATATATAAAGACTCCAATGAAAGCAGGATAGTATGAATCACAGGAAAAGTCTTTCAGGATGAAGAATAAAAGATCCATTAGTGGGAGACAGGCTCACAGAAAATGACACAGGGCTGTGACACAGAAAAGCTTGCACTGCAGAATTTAAAGATTTTCTGACCATCTTCCACTAATTATTGAGTTTGGCTTTTACAATTATTATTTCCACCTGTGGTAATTAATGCCTCTTTCTTTCTGAAATTATGCTTGTCATTACAGCAGCAGCTCAAAGTGCTAGCTGTAATTTCCCCATCCCTGCATCAGTACTGTGCAAACACAGGAGACAACTCATCCTGCATCTGAAACAACTTTAGAGGCAAACTGTGGTCCTGAGTCAAACATAGCCGAAGTGACTGGAGCAGGATCATACAGGGAGTCCTGGGCCAAGGTTTGGAGGTGAAACCAGAGATCATGTCTTCTCTCTCCTGGGCATCAGATTATTTGACTTGCAATCAGAATGATAAAGTTATCAAATAGGCCACATATCTTCCTGGAGGAACTCTCCACGAGCACATTGCAAATGTCTATTTTGTATACATAATACCTGAAGGACTTGATAATGACAAGATTTTACTGATTTAGTTTGCTGCCTTTCACAGATGTTACTGATTTCACAGACTTTCTACTGCCTTTCACAGCAAACAATGTTAACAATAGGAATCACAGCAGGCTCAGATTTCAGAGAAGACATCTGAAGACCAGTTCATTGGGAAAAAATGCTGGATGCACTCTCTGGAGTTAGCTCATCTGATGACCTCGACAAGAAACATATGGGGAACAATCTGCCACGTGCACCTTCACAGTGTGCCAGAGCAGTTGTACACCAGAGCACAGGGAAATGACAGCAGTTAATAGTAGCATCCAGATTTTGAACTGCCTAATTTAATTGATTTACTGTTATTCTTTTGAAAAAAGGTTTGCTCTATTATGTGGCTGAACTCTTCAGAGGAGTATTAAAATAGCTTTCAAATAAAAAAACCCCGAAAGGCTGTTTATTTAGGCTTAAACAATAGAGATGGGGGTGGGGAATGTGCTAAACCCAGCTGTTAGTTTGTTGTATAGGGGTTTTTTTCAACAGAATATAAATATTTCCCCCCCAAATATTTAAGTGTATGTCTTTCCATACTACCTGAGAAATGGTTGAAAACCATGCAGCAAACTTTGTGCCCTTTGCTCAATTACAGAGATCTGGGATTGTTTACTAAAGAGAGGACTTCAGGAATCATTTTGTAAAGTAAGATTTTACATCTCTTTTGCTTTATAAGCTAAGTGGGCATTGAACACCCCTATGTTAAAGACATATCTAAAAGAAGTTCATCCTTGGGAAGAAGCCAGACCCCCCAAAAAAACATTTGAAAGCAGATAGCTGGAGAACACAAAAAGCAGTCAGTCTTTCTAAAGGACCATACAGACTAACTATAATAGTCACAAAATATTTCACACACTCTTAAAATGCAGAAAAATTCCCTTTATTTCTCTTATGATCACTCTCTTTCAGATCTGTGTCATCCTGCTGAATTGGTGTGCTTGGCTTTTACGAATTAAAAAACTTGGGGAAAATATAAAGCCCCTCTCTTGCAAATATAGCTATCCCAAGAACCATCTGAGCGTAAACAGCATGGAGATGAACGTCCTACCCGGGCATCAGTCCAGCAATGACAACACGATCTATAACATGACGGATAATCTGTGCTGCCCCCAGAAGAATGTACTGGGTAGCAAGAGTGGAAAGATTACTTGCCCCTTACCAGAAGATACTGAGCTTGTTCAAAAGAAAGCTTTAATGGATACTATTCTGGTGATTGTGAAGATCCTGGAGGATGTTCAGTTCATAGCAATGCACTTCAGGAAACAAGATGAGGGTGAAGAGATCTGCAGTGAGTGGAAGTTCGCAGCTGCTGTCACAGACAGATTATGCCTGGTTGCTTTTACTCTTTTTTGCCATTGTTTGCACATTTACAATACTCATGTCTGCTCCAAATTTTATAGAAGGATTTTGTATAAGGATTTCAAAGATGAGCACGATAATTTAAAAGTGAATATTGCCAGTAATTTTGTGAGATAATTTAACTCAAATAGAGAAGTGTACTTATATGTGTTAACATACACAGAAGGGGATGAAAATAATTTCAGGAGGTAATTATACCTGATGTTAGTGATTGTAGTTACTGAATAGTAAACACATTAAGCTCTCTTAATTATTTCATAGACTAGTGCCAGGTGTAATCACATCATGATCTATGAGAAATGACAGACAAGAATCCAAATCTGAAATATATGTATTAAGGTTAACACTAGTATCAATGTGTTGCTGTGAATTTGTGAACTTTAAGGTATTGTTAATAATTTAAATGATCACTGATGGTTATAAGCTTTACAGCACTTTGTTGTTTTCAGTATATTTTTATAAGTTTGTTCAGTGTGGCTGTGACATTCAGTTCTCAGATTTGACAGACATATCTCCACAATCTTACAATGCTGTATATTGTTTTTATGAAAATAAACTATCATCATGTTAGCTCTTACTAGTGCAGTGACTGGAATTTTTCTCAGTAAATATGTTAACAGAATGTATTTTTCCCAAAATATTACTTTTTTCTTTTTTTTAACTGGGCAATGTTGGTTGTGAGTTTGGAAAAAAAATTCATTCTCCATTTGTCAATCATATATATCATTAAAGGTGCCTTCTTAGCTCTCCCACTGCTTAACTGTTGCTGTCAACTTGAAACTCTACTTAATTTGAAATATCTCTGATCTCTTGGGAAACGGTTACCAACCTAATACTGACTAATTGTAATTAGGACAAAAATCTTGGCTCTGCATAAATTGTAGGAAATTTGCCACTGATTTCATTGGTCTCAGATTTCGTATTTTGTCTACACCACTGAAGCAATATTTTTTCAGAATTCTATTAGTACAGTCCCCTTTCCAACTTGGTCAGTATGGCTTTGTTAAAAGGAGTGTGTAAAAGACTAATTTTGCTTTGCTAAATTGCAATGTAACAATGTTTGTTATCAATTTGCTGTCCATGAATACTCTGTCTATATGTAACAATGTTTATTATCCATTTGCTGTCCATAAGTACTCTAATATGACATGTATATATGTATTACTAAAAAATAATCCAATTATATCACTTCCCCAAAAGATAAGGGTAAAGAAACACTGTTCCCAATAGCAGCTTCTTTCCACTCACTACTGTGGGTGGGAATGACACCGCTGTTAGTGTGATTTTGTCTACTGATCACAGCAGAGCTACAAACGGTCCTTTCCTCTTTGGGCTAACACAGCACTTCTCTGAAAGTTCACTAAAAGAAAACAACAACCTATTATCTTCTCTGGCGGACTTTCAACTTCCTGTTCTTCCAGTGTTTGTGTACCAAAATTAATGTTTTCCATATCAGTGTGATGGGATCCTTCTCACCATCGCTGATGGAGAGAGAGAAGCAGATCATGACATTCTGATTACTCAAACAGAAAGTATTTCCATCTAAAATGTGATGGTGAAGCTGGTAGTTCTACAGACTGAAGGAATGTGGAACTATTTCTTTTAGGATAAGGTGCTCGTGCTCTTCCACTGTAGCTCTTCATTAGGTGGTGATGGCTCCCTTCAAGTAGAGACTTCACTGTAATGAATGTTACCTCTGTAGCTGTAAAATGAGATCAGCACACCAATTAATTTATCACACTACTTGGAGTTATGTTTGAAAAAGCACCTAAAAGCTATTGGAGTCTGGACTACAGTGACCTGTTTTTTTTTTCACTTAGCTTTTGCGCTTCTTGTGGTTACTTGTGCGAGCAGCTCAAAGGGATAGCAATAGTTTATAGTAAAAGCCTCTACTGAAAATTCAATCCATATTTCAGAGAGATCTTGTTTTTCTTCACAGGAGCATTAGTGCTCTAAGTAGCTCTTTCTGAGCCAGGAGAAAATTCACATGATCTCTGCTTCTTTCTCCTGCCCATTTTGCTGCTTCTGCTGGCAAAATTGGCCTTGCTGAGGTACAAAATACAGTTCAAGAGGGATGTGCCTAATAGAAACATCTAACTGACAGCAGAACTGGTCTAGGGGTTTGGGTTAGTGATATCAGACTCTAATCTTGGACAGCAGCTGAAAGGCTCATTGTAATTTACTGCTTTAGTTATGGGGATAACCAATACATAAAAAGTCTAAATATCCAATTACTTCGCAGCTTGTGATGCAGGATGCTTAATGAACTTTAGAACACTTGTTCAAGGACCACTAATATTTTTGCTTGAAAATCACCATTTTTGAAAGTAATCACCAGTGACAGGATAAAAAGATAAAGCTAATGTTAAAGCACACAGTCACAGTAATTTAGCATCCTAATGTAAAGCATGCTTCCTTACATGAAACACAGAATTGTTGTGTAAGAGTATTTTTAACTAGCTGCATACATCTTAGGATCAGGAGGAGGATGGAAACTATCTGAAAACAACAGCAGAAAATTAATTTCAAACACTTTTTTATTTTATAAAAGCCAGTGCAAGAAAAAGATAATCATTTATAGATTTTACTACCTTATACTGTGGCCAAGGTTGGGTTGTCTCTTACAGCAACGTCCTAAAACTCAAATTGTTTTTTACAAATCCTTACACTGGACTGAAACTGCTTACTGCTTACTTTTTCAGGTTACAAAGTAAAGCAGATCCTTTTGATATCCAGTTGTCACTTAGCCTTTTGGAAGGTAATAACATTGTTACCACAAAATTTGTAGAATGACCTAGTCTAAAATGGCACAGAAAAAGGGTTACTGTACATAGAAAGCATTGCAGAATAAAGTGTGAGTGCATTTAAGATTTTCCTGAGAACTACAGTACGCTTGGAAAGACTGATCCATCACCTCTATATACTGATTCACGGGTCTTCATGGCATCACTAGTTAGTGTCACAGAGATCTGTCAAGGTATTACATAATTTGAAAAGAAGGAAAAATTCGCTAATTGATTACAAAGGGTAAATGGCAACAAGAAACTAACCCATAATATCCTTTACAAAATCCAGGAGCTTAAATAAACAGTGACAGTCTTACCCTCCTTTGGTAACAAGGGAACATGATAGTGTTACTGATTTGTTATTAATTTGAGCTGATTTTAATGATTTTTTGTGATTTGGATTTAAATAAGGAATGATTTAGAGTAACCATACAACCAGTCATGCTGCTACAAAGTCCTTTGTAAAGTCCCAGGGTAAGGCCATGTAGGCTGGTAATAATCATTAACCAGATTTCTATTCAAAGAATAAGACTCATGATGAGGTATCATTGTTAAACTGGTAAGGACAATTTATTGCCCTGTAGACCAGGTGTTCTGAAAGTTACATTATGAAAGGGCCTCAAAGCATGTTAAAATCACAATGTGAGCCAAAGTCCTTGAGTCAAGGGCATTGGAGGGTCTTTCTTTTAGGTCAGTAGTCCATGGAGGTCGCAAAAGCAGCCTCTTGACTCATTTTAGGACTCAAGTGCGCATGACCGGAAGGGAGTGGGAATAAGAAAATGAGTTATGGGAATTATCATGTTTATGTATGAGAACTTGATTAACATGTATTACTATATCCTACATAATCAGCATGCTACACAAGTCAGGTGTGTGTTGTTGGTGAGATGATTCCCCTATGCATCAAGCCATTAATAAAGGAGTGTCTGTTTATCTACATCACATTGGTGTTGATAAATTCTTTTATCCCGTTTTGGTGACAGTTCGACATCCTAGCACAGGTTTAGATTTGAACTTTTGTGCATGCAAAATGTTCATTATACAGCCTCAAAAAACTGATTGTTTTGAACAGAAAAATGGAATTCCAAAAACATGCTTACCTGTCATTGACAGTGTACCTGCTCTGGCCCCAGTTATAAAGTGCTGAATGGTACAGTCGTGGACCAGCTTCATAGTTCATCTGAAGTTCAAAATAGATCAGTGGTAACAATGGATTCATTTGCCTAGGCAAGGCATCGCTTATAACCATTTCTTCATCATCCCAAGGTCTTACAGTCAAAACCATCCCATGAACCAATACACCATCTTCAGGACATGGCCACTGATGAGAACATCAACAAGTGAAAACAATGAGTAAAATGTCACAGACAAAAAACCCCATAAAAATCCACTCAGCATAAAATACTGAGGTTCATGACAGGAAGGAAAAGGACAAAGCCACAGAAACCCTAAAAACAGATTTAACAAAATTATACTAAATT
This sequence comes from Strix uralensis, assembly GCF_047716275.1. Taxonomy (NCBI): domain Eukaryota; kingdom Metazoa; phylum Chordata; class Aves; order Strigiformes; family Strigidae; genus Strix; species Strix uralensis. The sequence goes on from NC_134012.1 coordinate 65,024,123, forward strand.
TCATTTTAGTTAGAAAATATTCTGATGAAAAACTTTCCCTAGTTTTTATGAGCTCTAAAAAAGACATAAGATCTGGAGTTAAGAATTTATTTTTAATTGATTAGCACAGTCAATTTTATTTTATTAAGAAAAATTACTCCTTGATAACTCTGGTAACAAATATACTCCAGCACAAACAGATGTAACATCAGCAGAAAAGACTGCCAGAGTTTCAGGTTCTCAGCAGGGGATGTTTGAAAGGCAAGTAGTGTTTGTGGTAATGAGGAGGACAGCTAAAGAATTAGGTGTCTCTAGTTATCTTAAAGTGACATTAGCTTAACTGGAATGCTGCTGTGAGAAACCTGCTTGACCACATGCCTAAGAAAATGCCATTAAGCACATACTATTCAAAGAGGGAAAGGGAACAATAGCCCCAGACAGGTAAAACAGATGAAGGGAATGACCTGATCTCAGATGTTGGTGCAGTGCAACCTGGAAGGCTCAAGATGTGGAGATGCTTACTATCACATGTGCCACAAGAGCTGTGCTTCAGCACGTTCTTTCCACTGCCCAGAACTCTTTGCCTTGAAAATTAACAGCAGATTAAAACCGGGTGTCCAGGAGCATACTTGACTAATCACAGAATCACAGAATTGTCTAGGTTGGAAAAGACCTTGAAGATCATCCAGTCCAACTGTCAACCCAACATTAACAGTTCCCAACTACACCATATCCCTCAGTGCTAAGTCGACCCTACTCTTAAACACCTCCAGGGATGGGGACTCCACCACCTCCCTGGGCAGCCCATTCCAACGCCCAACAACCTGTTCTGTAAAGAAATGCTTCCTAATATCTAGTCTAAACCTTCCCTGGCACAACTTGAGGCCATTACCTCTTGTCCTATCGCTTATTACTCGGTTAAAGAGACTCATCCCCAGCTCTCTGCAACCTCCTTTCAGGTAGTTGTAGAGGGCGATGAGGTCTCCCCTCAGCCTCCTCTTCTCCACACTAAACAACCCCAGTTCCCTCAGCCGCTCCTCACACGACATGTGCTCCAGACCCTTCACCAACTTCGTTGCCCTTCTCTGGACACGCTCGAGTAATTCAATGTCCTTTTTGTAGTGAAGGTAATGTAATGGTAATAAAAAATAGCAGACTTTTCAGTGGGTGTGCTGTGTCAATTTTAGATTCTGGAGAAAGGACTACACAGCAAATTTGGGACAGCCTCTTCTTTCGTGTTTCTGGGCAGCTCCCATAGTTAAAAGTTGAGAAAGATCAAGTTCAGCATGAAATTCATGTACCACTTAGAAAAGTTACCCTTAGGACAGTATCTTGTACCCAGCTTCCTAAAGGCTTCAGAGGATATGCTGCATTGGCCCACAGAGCGTCACCCTGAACAAGAGCCCTTGTTCAGAGCTGCTCAAACTGTATGTACTTACTACCCATGGGAAAGAATGTATTGTTTACCAGGAGTTGTAGGCACAAAGTGCTTCTCATCGCATGTTGCAGGCCCCACAAATGCTTCTCATCACACCCAAGGCCACTTAGTATGTATTGTTATCCAGACAAGTGATTCTCATCAAACACAAGAACAAACTGGATGCACCAGATAGGTCAACCTGTTCCTCAAACTGTCAACAACAATTAGAAAGGAATTTCTAATCAGAAGCTACAGTCCTTGAAGAAGAGAAATATCCTGGGACCTGGAAGCTTGTTAAAATTGTCTTACGTAAGTAAGCTTAAGTCCCCTGCCCGGATACAGACCCTCACCCTTAGCGCCTGCGAAGAAAGTTGACAAACCTACTATATGCTACTAACCAATAAAGAATAGGAGTGATAAACAACTAGCCAATAATCATTATAGAAAATGTGTAATCACATAGTTCAGAGTGTATAAATACTTTATAATTCTTTGGTGTGGTGTGTTTGATTTGTGGATGCTTTCCACCTAGCACCCTGCACAGAATAAAGCAATATCTCCCCTCTAAACTAATCTTTAGTTCTGAGAGTCTTTATTTCAGGTAACAACAGCAGGAACCTGATAGTTTAGAAAACTAGTGTAGATGTTCTTCACCTCTTCTGACATAACCACATATAGTTTTTTTGAGGGTTTCCAAAGAACTCTAGAAACAAGATTTAAAACTGTTGTCACAGAATTGGAAGTGGACCACTTATCCCTTATTCATAGCTATGTTTTTGTAATGGTTGACTTTATAGTATAAGAATAATATACTTTTTATGCAAAAAACAGTCTCAGCTTTTGGTATTTGAGTATTTGTGGAGGATGTCAATAACATGAAACAGCCAGATTTACACCATGGGCAACTAAGATTGACAAGTGAAAATCTGGGGTTTTGGAAAACTAAGGATTAATGATAAGCATCTGCAAAGTGCTAAAGACTCCTGTGAACCTTCAGTAGTGAGAGAGAGGGAGACCTATTTGTAAGGAGAAATGCCTTTTCCACAATTCCTGGGCATGCATGTCAAAGCCAGTAGCCTGTCTGCACATAAAGAAAGACTAACTGATCTTTCAAAACTGTATGAGACAAAAAATCAACTGTACATCTGTCCCTGCTTTTCTTCCATGGTTGTTAAAAGATGGAAGTGATAGGCACTGTTGAATGACAACTTTGTCATTTTAGACAGGTTTTGATGTAAAAATACTATATAGTGGCTTTTGTTATTACTTTTATTATTGATGTTGGATATTACTTTCCTTCCTATGGACACATCAAAAGAGCCTGGCTTTTCCCTCATTAACCAACCATCACAAAATAGTTCTAGCTTTTTGCCTAGCTTTGCATGACCATAGGTTTCTACCACATATTAGTAGAATCTTCTTGGCAAGATGGCAAAGTGTGACCAAAATTGGGAATAAACTCCTTAACACTAATGCAGTGTTAAGAAGTAGGTATTCTTTATTAACAGCCAGGTGTGTAGGGGAGTTGTCTCACCAATAATGCACACCTAACTCATGTAGCATGCTCATTATATAGGATATAATGATGCATAGTAAACAGATTCTCATTCATAATCATATAAATTCTCGTAGTTCATTTCTTTAATCCCACCCCTTTCTGGGCATGCACACTTGAGTTCTGAAATGAGTCGTGGGGCTGCCTGTGTGACCATCACGGACCACCGACTCAAAAGACAGACCCTCCAGTGTCCTTGTCTCAAGGACTTTGGCTCACATTACAATTCTAACATGCTTCAAGGTCCCTTCACAATGTATCCTTTAGAACATCCTGGTCAACAGGGCAGTAAATTATCCTTACCAAACAGCTTAACAATAGTACCTGGTCATGAACCTTATTCTTTGAATATAAATCTGGTTAATGATTATTACCAGCCTACATGGCCTTAGCCTGGGACTTTACAAAGCTTTTAACAACAACAGTCTCATTTTTACGTTTGATCATTTTATCTGAAATATTTATCAAAATATTTTATCAAAATATCTTATCAAAAGGGTTTTGCTCTCAGACAGACTCTAGTTCCTCTCAGCTGAGATATGTTTTTCCAAATAAACAAGTGAGTTTTGCACAGTGAGAAACACTTAAGCTTACAATACTGGCCAGTTAATTCCTGTGCTTTTCTATTCTAAAAAATATTAATAGCACATCTTTTCTATGTTTCTTACCAATTGCATGGATGTAATGAAATCCTTCTGGTTTTGTTACTTACAAGAAACATTGCTAAAATAGCTTTGAGATCAAGGAGAACTAGCTATCAAAGTGATACCATAAATTTGGCCTCAAAAGCACCCTCTAAGACTTAATTTGAAGTTTTAGAAGGCAGGTATTCTTTATTGCAGCACTGGATGCATGGGGATCATTCCACCTAATGTGCATACTGAAAGACAAGGGCACGCTTATTATACACAACCAAAGAAATGAATATTCGTGTAATTTCTGAGCTGTACACACCCATTTCCAGAGAATGTAATGTGTATGTTAATACACTGCACAAGCTTACAAAAATCTGGGGAAGGGTCCCTGAGGGGCTTCCACAGGTGTCTTCTGGTTTATCTGCCCTGTCCAAGATGTACCCATCACAGTTGCAAAAATTATGTCCTTGGGCGCATTCTTGTCTGTGGCCCCTTACAGTAATTAGCACCAATTGCTTGCAGGCATCAGCTAGCAGGCATAACTCCCCCCTTTTCTTGGGACTTTGGACTCACATATCCAAGGTCTCAATATCTAATATCCATACCTTATTTTCATGCAGATTTGGCTACAACAACTACAACACTGAATCATAATGGAAGCTAAGATACAGATGCAGATCACTGCTATTATTATTACAAACAGATGGTCTCAGACCCTGGCAGGGATTAAACCACCACACTGCTATTATTATTACAAACAGATTTCTTAATCATACCCAATTCGGTAACCGGGAGGTAAGTTTGTGCCACAACTCTTCAAAGCCCCAGGTCATATCGTCTTTGATGGCCTGATGCACAACCTTTGTCTGTTCCCAAATTTCTGCCAAATCTGTGAAAATTCTACCATTCTGATCTACATATACTCAACTGCTTGTGTTAATCAAAGTGTGGACACCCCCTTGTGAAGTCAAGGGCCATCCATTGTAATCTGTCATAGCTCTGGCCTCGAGTAATGGTAATATTATTGTGTAAAGGGGTATTGTCAGGCATTGGAATCCCTATGTACTTTGGTGTTCCTAAAGAGTGTTCTGGTAAATGTGTACAGACCCAACAATCACTTCTATGTAGTATTTGAGTAATTTGTTGTGATAAAATTAAATGGAGATTCTGATTCCATTTTGGTTCTGGCCAGACTTGACCCATGGCTACAGCAATTGTCACAGACCAAACCATGACCTCCTCAAATTCAATTTAAGAGGAGACTGCTGCTCCACTACCCATGGGGTGGGAGCTTTCTTGATTCTTGAATAATGAATTCAATGGCCTTTGCCCCAAAACTTGACTGCCTTATAGGTAGTTAACAAGACTTGAACCCGTCCTTTTCACTCTTCTGTCAGAGGTTTAGTGTTCCATGACTTGACGTAGACCCAATCTCCAGGCTGGAAATGATGTGCTAGTGTGTCAGGTTCCAAAGGGCTATTAGTCGCAATGTATTTCTGGAGCTTCTGTAAGGTATTCCCTAAAGATGTCCAGTAAGTTTTAAAATTTAGTTCTCCCTTGATATGAGTGGCACATGGCACATGTGGAGCCTGGTATGGTCGTCCATATAATAGCTCATATGGACTAAAATTACCCTTTCCACAGGGCTGGATTCTAACTCTCAGCAACACTAAGGGTAGGGCCTGTACCGAAGTCACAGATGTTTCCTGACAAATTTTCCCAAGCTGCTGTTTTAGAGTGTAATTCTGGATAGTGGTCTGTAAGTAGTGTGGTAATTCCAAGTTATAGACAAAGCTATGCTCAACTGTTTTGAATCAGAGCTTCACTCAACAGTCAGAATTGAGTATAACAGTTCAGCAGGTATTCTTTATTCGCAGCGCTGGGCAGCACTGGGGATGGCTCCACCACAAGTGCCGCGCTTACTAACAAAACACTCTGACTAATATTCACAAAAAGCATACATATGCATTAGATTTCTTAGAAAAGGCAGTCTTATCCTAATTGGTTCTCAGAATTCATTTACATAGTCTGAGCATGCGTAGTAAAAATAGAGTGAGGGTCTTCTCCCCTCCTTAGGGGTCCACACAGCCTTCCTCACACTGTCCGTTAGTGAACTTCAGGTTTCTCATGTCCATATATGGTCATAGAGTTACCTCATCTGTCCTTCAGCTCCTGTTTGTTCCAAGGAGGTTAGTTTAGACCAGCTTTCAGCCGCTTATCTTGACACTGGCATCTTCTTAGACATTTGTTTTTTAGGTTCCAGCTATTAGGGATGTACTCAGGGAGTTTTTCAGACTGTCCAAGGTCTGTCTTATCTTTACTAGGCAAGGAGTTAAAGGTTTTAAAACATCTTACAACTGGGTAATGAGTACAGAGGGTAGTTAGGAAAAAGTGTAAATGAAATTACATACATTGCAGTAAAATACGGGAAAAATAAAAGCTAGTAAAACACAAGTGATGGTTAATGTTAAAACTAAATGTCCTACTTTACAGGTCTCTGTACATTAGCAGTTTCAAGTACACTTGTAGCAACTTTCCTTCAGTTTCACAATTCCAGCAATGAAATGAGGCCCATTATCTGATGACATCCCCAAAGGTGTGCCAAATCACAGGATAATTTCTTTTAGCATAGCTTTAACCACCTCTTCTGCTTTGTTGGTGTGAAAGGGAAAGCCTTGGACCACCCAATAAAGGTATCAACTAAAACCAGAACAGATCTATAACACCCTTTTCTAGGTCGTTCAGTAATATCTATTTGCCAATAATGTCCAGGAGAATTTCTTCCTTTCATAACCCGAAATACTAGTTTATTGCTAGTGTTCAGGTTATTTCTAAGACAAATTTCACACTTCTCTATAACGGACCAAACAATTTCTGTTGTAGTTCTGTTCATAATTGTTTTCTGGAGGTGTTTCACCAAATTCTCTGTTCCCCAATGTACCTTATTATGTTCTTCTACCAGTTTATCTCATCAGTGAGGGTGGAATATTACCTGTCCAATGGGCAAAAGAGCCCACCCATTCACCTTCTCCTTGGCCTGTACTTTAGTTATCAACTTACCATCCTTTTTATCATACTTGGGTGGTGTGTCTGGTAAAATTATTTCTTTTTCAGGTACCAGGGCTAGGATGCCTTTTTCTGCAGCCTTATTTGCAGCTTTATCTCATGGGTTTTATAATGCATAACTGATTGCCTTTGGTTTTTGAATGCTTTCCAGAAGTTCTTGAGCTGGGGGGCATGTTTAATCAGTTCTTGTGCTGATAACAACCCTCTTTCTTTTCAAATAGCCCTGTGGGTGTGGACTACCCCCCGAAGGCATACTTGGAATCTGTCCATATGTTGGCTCCTTTTCCTTCACTCAGGTCTAATGCTCTCTTGAGGGCTATAAGTTCGGCTTTCTGGACGGACACCTTTGAAGACAAAGCTTGTGATTCCACCTTGAACAAAGCTGCTTCTGTTGGTGTACAGGTCCCAGCCCAGGTTCTGTAATGGGGTGTCCTTGAGGTCTGGTCGACTGGAGTAGACTTCTTCGATAGTGTTCTGGCACTCCTTCTACTTGTCAGTCAAGAGAAACACAGCAGAGTTAACTTGAGGTGGTTTTAAGATGAACATTGTCCTGTTCTAGCAACACCACTTGGTATTTTAACATGCAGCTGGGAGCTGGTCAGTGCCCCCCTTTTTGTTCTAACACATTAACCACCATGTGTGGAACATATACAGTAATCTTTTGTCCCAGAGTAAACTTGTGGGCTTCCTGGATTAGTAACACTGTCACTGTTACTGTTTTAATTGCTTAAATGTAGTTCTGCCTTTATCAGTTCAATCAACTTACTCATTGCAGGAATCTTTTAACATCTCATATAGAGGTTTCATCAGTAATCCATAGTTAATGATCCATAGGCAGCACCATCCCACCATTCCCAAGAACACCTGTAATTCTCTCAAAGTTTTGGGCTCAGGGAGGCAACAAATAGCCACTTTGCCCTGGAACCTAGCTGTCTCTGGCCTTTCAGGATCTCAAATCCAAATATGTAACCAATTCTTGGGCAATCTGGGCCTTGCCCTTTGACACCCGGTATCCAGTGATTCCCAGGAAACTCAAAAAGCTTATGGTCAGGGCAAGATTTTGTTCCTCAGTCTTTGTTGCAATCAAAATGTCATCCACATACTGTAATATAGGTATTTGATGATTTTCTTTTCTCCAAATTTCTAACTCATTTGCCAACTGATTTCCAAAGATCGTTGGGCTATTCTTAAAGCCTTGAGATAAAACCATCCAGGTATATGTGTTTTTCTCTGTTTCTGGATTTTCTTGAAAGCAAAGGGCTCATGACTTTTAGTATCGAGGGGAATGCAGAAAAAGGCATCTTTCAAGTCTGAGATGGAACCAGTCCTGTTCCTCAGTGAGGGTTGTTAACAATGTATATAAGTTTGCCACTACAGGATGAATACCCTGGGTTATCTGATTTATTGCCCTCAGGTCCTGAACCAAGCAGTAATACTTACCATTGACCTTTTTAACTGGCAAAATGGTGTGGTGTACTGAAAGGCATGGACTTGCCTAGATGATGGAAAAGGGTAAGACTCTTTATTATTACAGAAGTACATATTTATCATCCATATAATGATAAATCAATGTTGCAGGGTATTCGTGACGAAGGGGGGCAATGCTTGTGCAACAAACCACTGACAAATAGTGGGACTGTTGCACATTCCCTGTGGTAAAATTGTCCAATGGTATTTTTGATGAGGTTCAGCCTCATTTATCAATGGAACAGAAAAGGCAAAGTGTGGAGCATCAGCAGGATTTAATGGTATGGTGAAAAAATAACCCTTTAGGTCGATCACAGTCAAATTCCAGCTTTGTGGAAGCACAGCCGGGGAAGGTAGCCCTGGCTGAAAGGCTCCCATGGGTTCAATGACAGCATTCACTTTTCTAAGATCTTGTAACAGCCTCCACTTTCCATTTTTCTTCTGAATAACAAAACCAGGAGTATTCCACAGGCTAGTAGAAGGAACGATGTGTCCAGCAGATAATTGTTCTGCTACCAAGTCCTGTAGATGGTGCAGCTTCTCCTTTTTCAGGGGCCACTGATCTACCCAGATGGAGTTATTAGTTTTCCATGTGAGGGCAGGAGTTTGCTGCACATCAGTAGCCCCTATGACAAATTTGATCCCATTTTCATTCCCACTGGCTTAAAACGTCTCTATCCCACAAAGAGGAGGGCAGTGGGAGCACAAAAGATTTTACAGTCACCTGTTCTCCCTTCTGGGCATTGAAAAACAAGTGGCTCATGGCTCTGCTGGGGGACAGTTGTGCCTCCTACACCAGCCAATGTGACCGTTGCTCGGACTAGGTGCCAAGATAATGGCCAGTCCCTGAAAGCAATAATGGTGACATCAGCACCACTGTCCATGAGTCCACAGATCTTACTTGTGGATCTGAGCTGGGAATGCTGAACGACGCATGTTAACATAGGCCATTGTTGTTGTAATTGTTGTGCCCCAAAAATCTGGGGTTGATCTGTTGAGCCAAACCCTCCAGTTCCTCAGGCTCGATGGATGGCTCCTGGTGGACTTGCTCTAAAATAAATCACCTGTGTTATTTTTGTTCCGCTGAGGATATGACAGAGGGAGCTAGGTGTCCACACCATTATTTTTATTTCCCCTGTGAAATCAGCATCAGTAAGTCCTGGCAATACAAGAAGTCCTTGCTGGGAAACAGATGATCTGCCAATTGACAATGCACTCATTCCCCTTCCCAATGGGCCATGCACGCTGGTGGGTGTTACTTGCACAGAGGTGTCACTTAGTTCTGTGTCGCCGGCACTGGCCAAGTCCACTCCAGCGCTACCTGTGGTGCTGGCAAGGATCTGGTCTGCATTGCCAGTGGGTGCTCAGGGCCCATTTGTGTCATCGCATGGTTCCCGTACACTCTGCGATTCTGGTTTCCTGAATCTCGCAAAAGCTGCCCATATATATCAAGATTTGACTGGCACCGGTGGGCGTAATGTAGCCTTTTCTTACACTGGGGACATAGGCCAGGAGCTTGATTGGCCTTTCACAGACAATCTTTCTTAAAATGCCCCTCTTTTCCACAGTTAAAACAGTGACCTAAGCCTGGGGAGATGTTTATGGCAGCAAATGCCTGTGCTAACAATGCTGTATTATGAGATTGCGAGCCGATATTCTGACATGCTTTTAACATTTCTGTTACTGTGGGATTTTTGTTTTGCATTTGCCTCAATACTTTCTGACAATCTGCGTTTGCATTCTCAGTGGCTAGTTGTTTAAATAAAACCTCTCTGGCCACAGGATTGTCCACCTGCTTATTTACCCCGTTTTGCAAGTGATCTAAAAAGTGCATAAAAGGTTCATTTGCTTCTTGTCGAATGTTTACAAAGGACTGAGTGTGCTGTCCTGCTTTAGGGACCTTACGGAATGCCTTTAGTACAATGTCCCAGAGCTGTACAAGACCTTCTATTGGCATAGTCGCCTGGACTACATCACCCTTCCCCTAGGAGGGCCTCCATGTCCACCCTCCTTAGTGTGGAACCTGGAGCCTGATGCATGTTATTTAATGCCTGCAAAGTGGCGCTTTCTCTCTATTCTGTGGAAAGGATAGTGAACTGCATAGGAGTTAATATCACATGCATGATTGTGGTGGTTTAGTCCCTGACGCTGTTTGAGACCACATGGCTGCTGCCCCTCCCCCACAAAGGGAGTGAAATACAAAGCCCCGGGGCTGAGATAAGGAGAGGTTTAATACAACAGTGCAACAGTAACAAAACAAACAACAACAATAACAATAACAGTGATAACAATGAACAGAGCAAGATACATACTGATACAGCAGTGAGAGCAGAGAGATGGCATAACAAACGTGTTCACCGATTCTCCCGCGCTCCCGAGCTTGGGCGCCAGGAGGTGACATCAGCATGGTATTGAATAACCTGGCTAGAGCTTCCCCCACACTGCTGGGGAAACTTAACCCTATCCTAGCTAAACCAGGCAATGATAAACTTCCATTCACTCGCAGTGAGATACGTTACCCTCCGCCATTCCCTCTAACAGTGATACTGTATAGGGGGCAGTTAAACCATAGCCTTTCACTGATTTACGAAGCTCCTTTATAATGTCATAACTCAATGGTTGTCACTGGGGGACACTCTGAGGGTGAAATATGACTGGAAAAGCACTTAGCATTTCTAAATCTTTTTCCTCTTGGGCTCGCCGGTGAATGTCGCTCCAGTGGTTATCAGGGGAGGACAAAAGCTGTGGTGCAGAGGTGAGTGGGGGCAGTGGAAATAAGCCCGGCTCTTTTTCGGAGTCTGTTTCTCCCGGATTGAACAGATCATCAGGGGGATCTGCATGTGCTATCTCTTGGGCAGCCGCAGGCAAGGATGTGGGTGGTGGTGTTTTTGGCCGTTTTTCAGACAGACTTTTAGAGCTGACACAAACCTTCAATGCTTCAAAGAGCATTCATCATGGACCTTACAAATTGGCTGCCTCTTTATTGTTTTTAGTAAGTTTATCCCATAGCCGGACCCTGATATGGTCCTATAAATCAGAATCATACACAGTATGAGTATTTAAGTTCGGCTCATTCTCCTGAGCCCAGAACAATAACCGCTTGAAATCAGTATCACTTAAAGTCCATCTCTCTTTGCTTAAAATATGCTTTAGCACATTAATCACATTTTTTTACTCTGCCGTGATGGAATTCTCCATCGCATTCTCGGCTGCTTACCTTCTGTCCAGCAGTCAGGTAACTTATTGGCACGCCTGGGTTTCCTTTCAACCCTTGTTCAACCGAGCTGCACCACTGGCTGCGTCTCCTTCTCTATGTCGCCTTTTACGGCCCCATGTTAGGCACAATTTGTGGTGTACTGAAAGGCATGGACTCACCCAGATGATGGAAAAGAAGAAGACACTTTATTGTTACAGCAGTACATATTTATGCTTTTTGTTAAAGCTCTTACTATATAGCTAGCAAATCAGCAATTAAGCAGTTATCTACTTTTTCTCCTATCATCATAAAGACTACTAACACGCACCATGCCAACTAATCACCTTCTTGCTCATGTGCTGTTCACGCGGTGATACTTTCCACAGTTCAGATCCCTCCCCTCCAACTGTTGTGGGGATTTTCCACAGTTCGGTGTTGTAGCTTTCCATTGTTTTCTTGACCGTGTTGGCACAGCTCAACAGTTTATTATCTTACTCTAAGCATAGCTGTCTTCCAAGTAGTTTCTTATCTCACTCCCAAGACCTGCTTTTTATCAAACCTTCGCTGCTTGCCCAGGGGCTGCACAGGGGTGGCAGGCAGATGTCGACTTGCTTCTTTCCCACAAAATGGGGGTGTTGTATTTTGACTCACATTTTACTAAGAATTTCTCAATTATTGGCACCAACCTGTTTCTAGCTTCCAGCTTTAGAGGATACAGTTTAATTCTTATCAGGGATGATCTTGTTTCCTTGGTTACCTAATGTGCATACTGAAAGACAAGGGCACGCTTATTATACACAACCAAAGAAATGAATATTCGTGTAATTTCTGAGCTGTACACACCCATTTCCAGAGAATGTAATGTGTATGTTAATACACTGCACAAGCTTACAAAAATCTGGGGAAGGGTCCCTGAGGGGCTTCCACAGGTGTCTTCTGGTTTATCTGCCCTGTCTGAGATGTACCCATCACAGTTGCAAAAATTATGTCCTTAGGCGCATTCTTGTCTGTGGCCCCTTACAGTAATTAGCACCAACTGCTTGCAGGCATCAGCTAGCAGGCATCAAAAGCACAACCATTTCTTGAGTGAAATGTGGGTCCTTGCTTTCCCTTCTCAAGGGCATCAGAAGGGTGATTTCAAATAGGAAGCTTCCAGTTAGGTGTCTATATTCACAACTCATTATCTAAATGTATATTGTCTTAATTTTGAACGATCTTCAGAACCTTTGTTTTCCACAGATCTGAACTAATGGTTCAAGTACTTGGACCTCCAAAAAATGTGCTAGATCTAATTTACAGTTTTGTACAGAAACACTCAACTTGAATTTGAAACTACTTATGGACTTAATGCAAGCTCAAATTAGTAAGTCATTGCAAAACACAAGTGAAAAGGTTTGTATTATATGCAATTAGTAGACTGAAATCTTGCTGTATTTGCTATGAAGACTGGATGAAAGAGCTTTTGGTATCTGTTGAACAGTGAAGTTGCTAAGACAATGAGGTCAAATGACTACCAGCTACAGATAGCTTTGTATAATAGCAGAGTAATACAAACGCATCATGCACTTTCCATTTGGCTTTTCTGCTCTTTTTTCTGCTCTTTCAGAACCATAGTAAGAGATATCCTAAATATTCAGTGACTTCCTGTTGTGGTTTGAACTCAGCTGGCAATCAATTGCCACAGGGCTAGCCATTCACCTCCCCGCTGCCCAGTGGAATAGGGGAGGAACAAAAAAAGAAGAAATTTGTAGGTTGAATAAAAAAAGAATTTACTAATAGTAACAAAAAACCAACAGTAACAATAGTGAGTCCAAAATGGGTAAAATGCAGGAGCGGTTTACCGAGAGCGGCGACAGGTATGCAGCCTGCCTGCCCCCAGCAACAATCTGACCGTGCCAGAAAATCCTGCCATGCTGACCTGGAAAAACCGAAAACGGCACGCGCAAAAGAGCACACATCTGCCTATATACACTGAGCGTGACGTCACAGGCTATGAAATACTCCAATGATTGATGGGGACCCGGCCCTCTAGCTGTTCTCCCTCTCAGCCCAAGGAAAGTTAACTCTATCCTGGATGAAACCAGGACACTTCCCTTAAGGAAAAAAAACATAAACTTGAAGGCAATTCACATTTTCATTATAGTATAGTAAAAATTTCTAACATAAGGATTTAATGAAAATTACTACCTCTGTGATGAAGGCCAGCTGGGAATAATGAAATCTAACAATCATTATTTTCAGTTCACAATCAGAATTTACAGACTTATTTCCAGAATATGACTCCTATACCAGCTGTCACCCAGTGCAAAATGGGCTACTTCAGTGCTGTACTTATAACAGTTCATGTAGACTGTTGAATCTACCCACCTCCTGCCCAAGCACAGTAGCTAGTAACTTGCAGGACCCTCCTTTCCATCATGCAAGGAGAATGGCTGATGGAATACCTCCATCTATCTACCTCCCAGCTTAACTTTGCCTCTGAATGTCTGCTCAGTATCTGTGTGCAGAATCCCTGCATGCATAAGGGACTTGTTTCCCATGCAGTTGACAAACGCCATGTTGCTGTAGGGAGGAACAATCTCTGCTGAGAGATACCCATCTCCCACATAGCATGGACAGTACAACAAAAAACCACCCAAACCAGATCTCTCATGCTGTGTCAGGCAACTAAACAGCAGCTCATGGTATCATAGCAATTTATTTCAGTGGTGGATCTGGCCACTCTTGAATTGCATTTAACACTTTACAAGTCACATAGTGTCCAGAGGACTGGCTTTAAAAAAAATTCTTCTCTAAACAAAAGATAAGCCTGAGGGAGGTTTCCTGAAGTTGTTCTAAAGTCAATGCTTTTCATCATGTTCTAAGCAGAAAACACTGAACTGTTAAAATTACATTCTTTCAAATGTATTACAAAGCAGAAACCAATTAAACACCTTCAGATTTATGGTAAAGCAAATAATAGTATTCCTATAGGCAAAGAGGGGCAAGTGTTCATGAGAAAAACATGAGAGTGACTGTATTTGACTTGCTTGTGTATTGACTGCATAATATTGACTGCAATGCCTGCTTGGGAAAAGAAAGCAGTATTTCTAAATGGATTTGGAATCTTAAGTGATTAGAAAAATCATCTCTACTGCTCAAATAAATTTTCATGATGAGGTATCAGAGCAACAATATACATCATTTGTTCCACTAGGGAAAATATTGTTCTTTTCTGGAGAACAGCTTTTATTACACATTCCCTTAGGTCTTACTTTATTTTCTAAAACAAAATGTTAACACTCACATCACCTAAAATGCATAAATTTCACAGCTGTTTACATGCTCACTTGGAAGCCAGAACTATGCTGGTGAAATGTTTCACCTGATTTGATTTAGGTTTATGTACTGAAGAAGCTGGTCTTTGACAGCATCCAGTCTCACTGAGTTTGGTGGGGATTTTTCTACTGGCTTGATTGAAGCTAGCACTGAGACATTTACTATTGTACTATATAATGCTCAGCACTTGCTCTGGTCCCGGGAGTCCGTTCCCCCTTCTCTCCACCAATACAGTCGGTGGGCCCATCAAAGAGTAGCTTCTGGAAAACAGAAGAAATGGGAAGAGCTCTGCTAGAGTTGAACCTAAGTTAATCATATCATTTATGCACTTCCCTTTTCTAACAACCATTTTCTCAAATGCAAGGAGGCTTTTCTGATTAAGAAAACTGAGGAAATCCCAGAAGTAGGTGTTTAACAAACTGAACTTACATGCATTGAAATTCTTTTCTGATGCTTTACTCAGTTGCGAGCTGTTGCTGACTGCATATTCCCCATTGTGCCTGCAAGAGCAGCAGGTCATCAAGAATCAACACACTGGTTTATCCCACCATCTATTTCGATGGTTCCATCTAGGCAGATACACTGTTTTCAGCATTGATCTGCACAGGGCACTTCAAAAGAGGCTGTCCACACTGTAATTTGTCCCAGTAGTATGCTTCTAGTCATCATTCTTAACACCAATTATTGCTTAGGTCTTACTTGTTGAAGCATTTTAATTGTTATTTCAAAATGTTTATGATGTGTAGCAGTTGTTTATGCTTAGCAAAAGAATACTTTGTTTTAAAGAAAATCTGTTTTGATTAATCTTATGTGTATTGTATTCACTAGTCAAAACTCCTTCATGAAGATGTTCAAAAGCACAAACTAGAACTTGTTGCTCGATGTTTTACACAACAACTTCCATGATTAACCATGAATTATGATCGTGGTCATCTTCCCTTTTTAGCATTCAAAGTACAGAAAAGTTTCTTAATTATTACAAGCTTTGACTTTTTATATGTATAATTACTATTTCATTAGGTAAGACTGCTGCCGCAAGTACTTTTTTGTTGGAAGTGAGTTTATTAAAGAGTGAACCAATTTTCACTCCTTTTAGCCAACAACAATCTTTACAATATAGAACAGCAGCACTAAGGATAGAAGTGACAATGTCATACAAAGAAGCTTGGGCAAGATGGTGCTAGCAAGCTCTTGAACAATTTCATCACTGCTTTTTCCCCAATCCTTGTGTTGTTTATGGCTGAAACTCAAAGATTATTATAATAAAAGTATTTATGTCTTTACACTGGATAGAGGGGGGACAATAGAAAATAAGAATCCTTCACTATGTTATGGAGGCTCTCAAATAAACAAATAACAATCAAAAAATAAAAATTTATTATCAACACAATTAACTAGCCCTCCACAACCATTCAACAGCAGGTTTGAATGCCCAGTGAAGAACAAAACACCACCTCCTAGGGTTTAATGACAACCCAAAAGTGCTCTATCACAGAACAAAGCATCACTCCCTAGGGTTTAAAAACAACCCAAAATGCTCTATCAGTCACCTAACAAGAGAAGGCTTTCAACCTTGAGGAATTTCTCAGGGCAGCATCCCAGCCCAAGTAACCTCAAGGAGTTTCTTTGGGCAGTATCCTGACCCAAGGGGAGAGTCCTCAACCACACCATACTGCGCCAGGGAAGACTAACTCAAAATGGCTCCCCCAAGGCACTCTGTTTATACCTGAGCCGAATCTGATCTGTGGTCAATAGCGGCTCCCATTGGCCAAAGACCTCCAACTACCATGAAGCTCTGATAACAAGGTCACAGAAAAAGATCAATAGCTGCTACATTTCAGCAGTCAAGAAGCTCTTATTTTCATTGTGTGGGTGCACCTGCTACACACCAGAAACCTCATCTTTTCTTCTTTTTTTTTTGTTCATAAGAAGTACTTCCACAGAATATTTGGGATTATGATCTTATTCACATGGCTCACTCCAGAATTTAATTCTGCTGTTCTGCACCAACTTTCTACTTACTCTCATCTATTTAGTAAAAGAATAGCTACACAGGAAAAATATATTTCCTAAATTTAATTTCTAGGAATTAATATACAATATATATTTTTTAAATTCTGCACAGTATCTATTCCATCGAATTGTAGACTACGAATACTATTTAAATTCAAGATAGATGCTTAAAATTAAAGTGTTTATTAATACTTTATGCATAAATATATGCATAAATACTTAATACTTTATAATATATTTTAAAAGACATTTTAAAAACAGTTTCCTACATAAAGAGCTTATTCTTCTCAGTATGTTTCTAATTTTGCCATTAAACTCCTTATGTAGATTCCTGAATGAGACTTTAAACAAGGAAATTAGTAAAAATTTTAATGTTTTTACTTAATTATCTTAGTACTAGTGTTATTAAATCCTTGTTTCAAGCCCAGAGGAACAAATTATTAAATATTTTATTCTTTCTCTTCCCTATTTTCTAGGAGGAGGGATGTCCTTTATTTTGATAGTACTTCAGTTTATTGCTAGGAAAGTCTAGTTTTTATAATGAATGTTACACTATGGATACAAAACAAAGCTTTTTTCCCAAACAGAGATCTATGACACAAGTAAACTGATTTGGTTCAAAATCTGCTTCTAAATGTTGAAGTTGATACCATCTTGGCAAAGGGACTGGCATGTGTTTTGTTGCCTGATGGTTTAGAATAGAAATTTTAAGAATTAGAAGTCTTGTAGAAACTGGCAGATAAATGGTAAAAGTATGATTTACAGGTCATTCAAAATGATACAGGGACTATTAACATACATGTATTTCTAAACTCATAGGTTGTCATTATTGAAGACACAAAAGCACTCAGAGAAAACAATCAAAATTAGTTTCTTGTATGCTTGGCTGTCTATAATCAATCTGAAAAGCTTTCAAATTAAATAGATACCGGAAGAAGGTTTATCTCATCATCTCTTCTGTTGAGTGAAAGCAAATATAGAAAGAGATCAAATGATTCACCCAGAGGATCTGTGACACAATCAAAAAATGTACAAAGTCACTGCAGTTCTACTCCAAAACCTTAATTAACATTTTTTTTCCTTCTTGTTTATGCGTCCATTAGTTTGTATTGAAAGTCACAAATTTCCTTATCCTGAGTGTTTCTAAGCATGTAATATTATTTTGGCTTAGCTGCTACAAATGTCCTACTTAAGCAAATCCAGAGGATTACTGGGATCCTCCTAGTAAAAATGAGTCAGATTTAACAAATACAATATTGAGAACTTGGATATGAACAGCTTCTTAGTATTTCTTTACAGTGTTCCTTTGTGGAATCAGAGAGTATAAAACCAGTAGCCCATGAAAAGTGATTGATTTGTGCAAAACCATTGATAACATATATGTTAGTGTATAACATACAATGTATAAATAATAAGTAATTCATTAAAACATGAGTTTATAGGAAATGGGTTGAAGAGAACATCCAAGAATTCTGTTACATACCTATGCGAGAGAAGCCATATTGGGCAAGATGGTGCTAGCATCAGACATTCCTCATTATTTCTGCTTAACAAACTGTGATTGTTAAATCAAATTTGCCCTTCTAGCTACAAAGTAAATTAATTTAACATAATTAGTTTAGAAATATATTTAAGAGAAACCTACAAACCTGAAACACTAAATTGGCGTTTCCATCCAATCTGAGAATTCCTGGTTCAATAGTCAGAGGAAGGTTTCAATGTATTCTTTTAAATCTTGGAAAGTGTCATCCACATGAGCAAAATACATACTTGCTGCAGAAATATATATATGATATACATATTAAAGCATTTTCTTGTGAGTTAAATAGGTAAAAATGAAGTATCAGGCTATACATATAACGTATTATCAATATAAACCAAGGATGGTCTTTAAAGTATCTGAAGATATGCATAATTCACCATAAGAACACATCTGTAGGAATGTAAGCTGAAATGTCTTGCTAACTTTTTTTTTTTTCATCTTGCTTTTTTGTCTTGCTAAACATTATTTTACTGACAATAAATTAGGTCAAGTGTCAATGTAGCTTCTGGAACGTGCAGACACAACTGAAGGTTAGTGCTTTTGTGAAGAAGAAATGAGTTTGAAGATAAGACAGTAATAAATAAGACAGAGTCTATTCTTGAGGATAACAGGAAAAAGGATGGAATAAATTAAAAAAAACCCAACGACTGCTCAAGACACAACACAGCTGTGCAACATCTCCTATATAGACCTTTGTTAGTGCACGTGAGGTCAATCAGCAGACACAGTGAGGAAGACTACCAACGACCACCAGGGACCCCTCGAGACCACCACCCAGGAAGAAAGCATATGTATAATTAGGATGCAGATATTGTACTTAGTTCCAGGAAATCTGATGCATATGTAACTAATTTCTCAGAAAAGTTATGAATATGTATAATCTCACTGTATATTAGCTGCCACTTATAGATATGGGGTGCGCTCACTTTTTGCGAAGCTATTAGCATGTGCGCCCAGCGCTGCAATAAAGAATGCCTGTTTTCTAAAACTCCAAAATGAGTCTTAAGAGAGTTCCTCTGCCAGCTTTTACGGCAACAAGAAGACACTTGCAACTGCACTTCGATGGCAAACATTTTCATAGGCAGTGACAGATCCATATCAGCTTTTGACATCCTCAAATTAACGTAAACAGTATTTAAAAAATATATTTCAAAAAGTTTCACATTCATGTATAATATATTAACATGCATTAGCATTTCAGGAAAAAGATTTTGAGACAGAATATTTCATCCCTCTTTACACTTCAGAACAGAAATACAAATTGCTGCCTGAGGGAACAATGTGAAAATAATAGTTGGATGCAAGATCTGGCTTATGATACCATTTACACAGAAAAAATCATACACAAAATAAAAAGAACAATACAGCTTTCCAAAGCTTGACTACTGAGCTAAAAGCCTGACAAGAATCAGCTTGTGTATCTTAATCATTCATCTGCTTTACCTTCCACATCAGCTTGTTACTGATTTGTTATTAATTTGAGATGATTTTAATGTTTTTTTTGTGATTTGGATTTAAATAAGGAATGATTTAGAGTAACCATACAACCAGTTACGCTGCCACAAAGTCCTTTGTAAAGTCCCAGGATAAGGTCACATAGGCTGGTAATAATCATTAACCAGATTTCTATTCAAAGAATAAGGTTCATGACCAGGTACTATTGTTAGTGTTCAGTAAGGACTCTTTATTGCCCTGAAGACCAGGTGTTCTAAAAGATACATTGTGAAAGGGCCTCAAAGCATGTTAAAATCACAATGTGAGCCAAAGTCCTTGAGATAAGGACATTAGAGGCTCTTTCTTTTGAGTCAGTAGTCCATGGTGGTCATAAAAGCAGCCCTGTGACCATTTCAGGACTCAAATGCACATGGCCAGAAAGAGGAGGGAATAAGAAAATGAGTTACAGGAATTATCATGTTTATGCATGAGAACTTGTTTATTATGTATTACTGTATCCTATATAATCAGCATGTTACACAAGTTAGGTGTGCATTGTTGGTGACACGACTCCCCTGCGCACCTGGCTGTTAATAAAGGAGTGTCTGCTTATCTACATCAAATTGGTGTTGATAAGTTCTTTTATCCCATTTTGGTGACAGGATGGGTAGACAGCTGCTGTCAGGAAGCAGTACAGCTGCTTCAAGACAAGCCATCAGCTTCATGATCCACAAGTCCTGTTCTCATGTTGTAGCCATGTATTTCACATACAGAAAGTCAATGATGTGCAGTGACTGCAACTCCACTCTAGGTAGTATGTACCATGTCAATGTTTTGTAGGGCTCTGATGCTTTAAGAGTATCATCTCCCTCTGAAGTTGACCAAGTCAAAGAACAGATGCATGAAATGAGTGCACTGGTAGTAGGATTCAGGGATTCCTGAATCTTGTAGGAATATGTAATCTTTATAGCTATTCTATCAGGATTTCTAATGACTGAAAACAATGTGTAATGTACAATAATCTTTTAGTATCCATACAGCCTGAAGATCTGTTAACTTTTTTCCTGGTTTTCACATCATGTTCGCTCTGATCTGTGATGTTGCTCTGTAAAACCATCAGTGAAGTATCATACCTGCTGCATACAGTTTTAAGTTTTCTAGAATAGGTAGTCTCAGAATGCAGCCTGAAAGGGAGAGGTTCATTCCCCTTTCCCACCCCAGCTGACTTGCGGAAAACAGACTCTATCACTCAGAGAGTTATAAAGCAGGTATGTTTACTCCGGCACTGGGGTGCAAGGAGATTTCTCCACAAAGCTTACACACCAACAGCACATTTTACCAGAAACTTATAGAGTGTGGATATACATATTCATTGGATTATATAACACATACATACATATGCATGAGTAAGGCTGGGTTAGTTCTAGAAGCTGGTGGCAGCAGTTTATGTTATCTTTGCACCTGCACATTGTGTCCTGGTGGTTGTCTTCGGGGGTCTTTGGGAGGAAGGCTCGTAGTGTTTCTCACCTTGTACTTTTTCCCGGAGCATGTGCAGATTCTCTTAGCCAATTTCTTGAATAACAAGAGTGTTTTCAGCCGTTTCATTCATTCTATCTTATCTAAAAGTACTAGTGTATCCACTTCTACCATCCATATATGGTATTCATATATGGATGGTAGAATATCTTATTCATTACCAAGACTAAACTAGTTAGAGCACATCTGTTTCCCAAGGACGAAAAACATAATATTTTGCTGAACACTACAGTTCTTGGTAGATTTTCACAATAAACTGCTTTGTTTTGATGAATGCAGTAGTCCTTGGTAAAACTCCACAGAACAGTCAGGGCAGGCAGGATTATTAATCAAAATTAGCAATATTCAGAAATCATTATAAGTTGCTATAAGTAAATAAGTTGCAAAGCAGGTGATCATTTCCTTGTATCACAGCTGTCATTCTGGAATACTGTGACTTGACTATGGAGAACAATATGAAGTTTACCACTCTGTCACACATATCAACTCTTCTGCAGACAACATACAGGTAGCATAAAAGATTTAGAAATCCCAGGATCTGTTTCAAGTTTTAACACTAAAAATTAATTCCCACAGCACAACTGAGCAAAATGAACCACCTGCAGTCACTGAAAGGGAGGGAGCTTATTTATTCCTCTTCTATTCTCTGACATGAATAAAGAAATAAGTAAAACAATTAGGTCAGTTTAGCTATTTGCAGCTAATACTTTACAAAATAATGCTGAAAGAATCTACAAGCAAGATTCATGATAGAAAATTACTAAATAATGCCAAACTTGAGTCGAGTGACTCTTTGCAACTCTGCCTGCTGATCAGAAAGCTTTGCATGAAGGGACACCATCAATATTGAGATGAGGAGCTAGGAAATTAAAATAGAATATAGAAATTAGGCACTCAAGAAGTGAAGGTATAACTTAGTTTAGAGATAAAGATGGAAGACTTAGAGATCAGGCTAGGGGCTGGAGGCCCATTAGTTAAAAGATAACTAAGATTGAATAGGATAATAGATCATAGTCGATGGGCCAGAGAGCAGAACAATATGGAAACCTTGATTAATGGAAGCTGTGAGGGAACGCTTCCTGGTGGAGTAGGAAGACAGCCCTAACAACTGGTCAAAACCAACCCTATGGTCCGGCCTGAGTCCAGGAGGCTATAGAGACCGTGCAAGGAACGGAGGTAAAAAGTTCAACAGTGAGGAAGAGGAGCTACTTCATCTCTGTGACCCCAGCCCATGACCACATGGACACACTGCTCAGACGCAACTAGGAGGAGACTGAGGCGGAACATATGAAAATGACTTTCAGGCTCATTATAATACGAAGCGGGAATAGGGCATGCATATGTATAGACGTATTATGAATATGTGACGCTTTGTAGCATAAAGCCAAGACAAGGTGCCATAAGAGGTGTACACGTTTGTGGTGGAGCGATCCCCCGTGCAACTCAGCGCTGAATAAACATACCTACTTTATAACCTTATAGGTTGTGGGGTCGTGTTTCCGCAAGTCAATATCATTCACGATAGAAAATAATTTTTCTCCATAAATATTCATAAAGAGTTGAACTGAATTTCAGCACATTGTGGTGGTGCAGTTCCTGCCCCACCCCCCACTCCTCCCAGGCCACATACCAAACTGGGGAGATAATTACTGCTGATGGCAGTACTTAGACTATTAAGATGCCCCTTTGAGGAGCCTAGCTCTGCCCTCCTCATCACTTGGGAACGGTTATAACAGCCCATCACCTGAGAGAACAATAACAGAATTGAACAGCCATCAAGTTCTTGGCAACTGTCCAGAACACCTTATTGTACAAGGCCAGAGTGAAAAGTATGTGACAAAAGTCAGTTATCTTGGACCCTATAAACAGGCCCCGAGTGAGACACTTTGAGCTCTCCTGGACTACAGTGGGCCTGTGACCAGCATCTGCCCTGAGCTGGTGTGCCTCTCAGGCATTAAATCCTTGAAGGACCGTCCACTGATAGAGCTGACAGAAGGCCAGGATGAAATTGACCTGCTCGAGTCTCAATTATTGCCTCCTGAGGAATGACAATGCATTGTGAGTATTCACTCTAAACTCGAGAAGAGGGGAAATTTTTACTTTGAGCTAGCTTCTCTTTCACCCACTAGCTCTCTGCTTACCAATGTGTTTAGGTATACACAGTTATTTTCATGAGTGTGGGGACATACATATTTTTACTGTATCCAAATGCTTTTGTCTGTCCGTATGTTTGTATGTTTTGTATTTGTGAATGCACAGGTATATATGTATAGATTTAAGGTAGTAAGTTAGTGTGAATCTTGTCATTTTTGAATCTGTTGTTAAGTGGCTATTTCAATCCTAACATATTTTACTGAATTATTTTGTAAACCTTTAAATTGGTTAATGATTAAGTGTTAGTAGTTATTAATAAATTTTGATTTGCTGCTAAATCATTACAGTGTTAATACTTTATTGTGTGACACGTATTGCCTAGATGCATAGAATGAGCTTGAACAGACTCGAAGACTATCGTTTCTGTATAGCACGTAAAACAGACATGGAAATACACAATCATTCACTTCCATGGAGCACCTGAGACTGAACGAATTCTACTCAGATTTTCAGTAAACTGAAAAATTTTCATCCTTTCTTTGAAATATGTTTACCTGATTCTGTATGTTTGTTGTCATTTTTCAATGTGCTAGCTGTGAGAAATGCTCAGTTGCCAATTATCAACGGCTCAGACAGGATGCGGTGTGAAGCACTCTTTATTACGTTCTTGCAAGACCGGGCGCCCCCATCAAGTGAACGCCCCTAACAGCCATCGTGCAATGGTTTATATCCCTTTCTCCCAACCGCCAGTTCCCTCCCCTGATTCCTCACTGACTGAGTACTACAGGGTGTACAGACTTCCCGAACTGCCTACCGATACGCCCCTTCATGTATGTGTTCATACATCGCATGTTCATGGAAATGAACCTTGGCTTTCTCCAGGGCGGAGAAGTTGATATGCATGAGCTCATCACTCAAGCGTACTAAGATGGAAAAGATCGAAATTCAGGTTCCCCAAGTCTTTCGTATCTGCATCCATCTAAAGCCCGTTCCAAGTACTGGGTCATCACAGTTGACAAAAAGACCACTTGTCTTCTAGCCCTAGGCCAGGGATTTCAATGGTTGTGAATTGCTCTTGTTGACTGCTTTGGTGAATCGCTCCTGCCCTTCCCATCAGGCTTATTATGCGAAAACAACATTCTTTCCCT
Organism: Strix uralensis; assembly: GCF_047716275.1. Taxonomy (NCBI): domain Eukaryota; kingdom Metazoa; phylum Chordata; class Aves; order Strigiformes; family Strigidae; genus Strix; species Strix uralensis. The sequence continues at coordinate 65,048,527 of NC_134012.1, forward strand.
TACACTAGCAAAAAAAATCTCTTTTAAGAGTGTATGAAGACATCTCTGATTCTAGCTATCAGTACCTTGCCCTCCTGAGGTAATTTCAGCTACAGTATTGGCAGATTTCTGCTGAATATTAAAATGCACAAAGAAATAATATTTTATACTTCTAAATCTCCTGTTTTCTAGAATCTAAGGGAAATTGAACTTTTTTTTGTCATTGTGCTTTCATATCCTAAGCAGTAAAAATCATTTAAATATTGGATTTTCAACATCATACAGAAGCAAATGCAGGCCTGATTTGGTCATTGCTGCAGCTGCATATGTATACTGTGTATCTTTTCTTTGTCTCATTACCCATGTAGATGAATCACTAATTTTGCCCATCTACTTGCACAAGTGCCCAATTTCCTGTGTAAATAGAATCAATGCACATGCAAAACAAAGACTTGATCTCACTTTTTCACTTGCAATCTCGAACTCTGGTCCTTAGTGTGATCATCAACATTCTTGAACTATTTTTGTCTTGATTTCAGAGAATGACTGTATAAAAAAATGGTTTCAAATTCTATACGGAAGTACTAGTTTCTCAGCAAGAGATAAATAAAACTTACTAGACACAAAAACCTTCTAAAACCAATATTACATCATCACTGTTTAATAACATAGTGTACGCAAAAAGCGTCTATCAAAGACATCAAAGACGTCATTTAGCTTGCCAGCTTAAAAAGGAGAAACATTTTCAAAGGAATAAGAAAAGTGAACACAGGTATTGTTATGTGCTCTGACTTTTATCTCAAAGGGCAAACATCTGTGACACGGTAAACAAGAATTAACAGTTAAGAAAGAAGTGAATATGAGGAGGCTAAAAGAATGTTCTGTCTCCAAAGCTTGATAGAATTAATCTGATTTCTAGACCAGTTCTAGAAGCAGAAGAAAAACAAAGGCAAGAAATCTTTATATCGTTTGTAGTCAATTGATGTGCAGAAACAAACTCTACAACTCGGAGGGAGTTGTAAAGCAGGTATGTTTATTCCAGCGCCAGGGTGCAAGGGGATTTCTCCACAAAGCTTGCACACCAACAGCACATTTTACCAGAAACTTATAGAGTGTGGATATACATATTCATTGGATTGCATAACACAAATATACATATGCATGAGTAAGGCTGGGTTAGTTCAAAAGGCTGATGTCAGCAGTTTACGTTATCTTTGCACCTGCGCATTGCCTCCTGGTGGTCATCTTTGGGGGTCTTTTGGAGGAAGGCTCACAGTCTTCTTCACCTTGTACTTTTCCTTGGAGCATGTGCAGATTCTCTTAGCCAATTTCTTGAACAACAAGAGTGGTTCCAGCCTGTTTACCACATCTATCTTATCTAAAAGCACTAGCTTATTAGTTTCTGCTGTCCATATATAGTCTACAAGGACCCAACTTGCTAGAGCACATCGGCTTTCCAAGGACATGTCTCTTATTTTTGCCAAACATAGTAATTCTTGATAAGATTCCACAGAAAACTGCTTTGTTTTGATGAATACAGTAGTCCTTGGTAAGTTTCCACAGAACAGTCAGAGCAAGCAGGATCATTAAGCAATATTCAGAAATCATTATAAGTTGCTATAAGTAAATAAGTTGCAAAGCAGGTGATCATTTCCATATATCACAATAAATATGCAGATGTTTTGCAGAGTTTGTCTTCAAGGGCTGATACACCTCCTTCTTAGGAGCTAATTCTGTTTTACCTTGTGGTTTTGCTTTTCCACACTTTTTTTCCCTGGCATTAGCTGCTTTTCCACTTTTCAGGGTCTGGAAATTAACAAAAAACCAGATTAACAGAGTAGATATTGTCATGGATGTAGCATCTCTTTGAAATCCTTGGGTAATGCCTAGAAACAAAAGCTATCCTTTTTCTCTAGACTAGTTTAGGCATTAGCACTACAGAACACCAAAGTAACATGGTTGGCTAGTCATATTTCAAAAGGGAAAGGGACAAAATAAAAGGAAACAAACAAAAAAAAAGAGCTAAATTTTAAGATTTGAACTGAGAAAATTTATTTTGCACAAGAAATATCATTAGAAGAATCAAATATTCATGCATATAAGCTCTCTAATACAGTAAAAAGATTGTCAAAGTCTCAAAGGTGTTGTAATGTTGGTGTCAAAATAAAATCAGTCATCTGTAAACAAGCATTTACTATCTGATGGTGAACGAACAAATCTTTTGCAACCCATATTGGGCTATAGTTTGCAAATCAAAAAGGATTTTGCTTAGGAGTAGTGCTTGAAAGTATATGCTTCCATTTCAGCAAGTATATAAATGTCTTAATCTTCAGCTTTGCAAAAGAGTTCAGAACAATATGCCCAGTTTTGGTTTGCGTTTCTTAGTGTATAGGGAAGGTAACTACTATAAAATATGTAAGACCTGATAGAAATAGAACTTGTGGTGTCATAGGCAGGTATCTTATCTTTTAAAGTATTTGCTTTATGGAAAAAAGCAATTTCAGTGTAATGGAAATATAGAAAAATTACAGGGCTTTTGATAAATGCAGGATTATATAAAAAAGTACAAATCACAACAAAGTAGATTTGGAGAAAGCACTTCCATATTTCAACAGAAATCCAGGAGACATATTTGAATAGAAGATCTGTTTCATCAGACAAATGGGCATTGCCTTGAATCTTTGCAGTTATTTTTATCTGTTATAGTAAATTCCTTTATATCACATTCCACTCTTCTCTTATTATCACAAGTTGCCAAATTTGTTTCCTGTGCTTGATACAATGCAAAGTAAAATCTATTAATCACAGCTAGTCAACATTGTAAAAAGATATTTTCACAACTAATTTAATTAAAATTATAGTTAATTGAGACATAATTAATATAACACCTACATAATTTGCCTCAGTCTTTAGCAGTGGAACTGGCTGTTCCCTGGACACCCAGCCTCATGAGCTGGGAGATGGGGAGGGGAAGCAGAATGAGTCATCACAATTAAAGAGGAAGTGGTCAGAGACCTGCTACACCGCTTGGATGCACACAAGTCTGTGGGACTGGACAGGTTACACCCAAGGGTACTGAAAGAGTTGGCAGATGTGCTCACCAAGCTGCTTTCCATGGTTTACCTGAAGTCATGGCTAACTGGGGAGGTCCCACTGGACTGGAGGGTGGTAAATGTGACACCCATCTACAAGAGAGGCAGAAAGGAGGATCCAGGAAACTATAGACCTGTCAGTCTCACCTCAGTACCAGGGAAGGTGATGGAGCAGGTCATCTTGAGTGCCATTACAAGTCATATAATGGATGACCAGGGGATCAGGCCTAGTCAGCATGGGTTTATGAAAGGCAGGTCCTGCCTGACAAACCTGATCTCCTTCTATGACAAGATGACCCAACTATTGGACGAGGGAAAAGCTGTGGATATTGTCTACCTGGATTTTCAAAAAGCATTCGACACAGTTCCCCATAGGTTTCTCATAAAAAAACTGGCTGCTCATGGCCTGGATGTGCGTACGGTCTGCTGGGTCAAGCACTGGCTGGTTGGACGGTCCCAGAGAGTGTTGGTCAATGGAACTAAATCCAGCTGGTGGCCAGTCACAAGTGGTGTTCCTCAGGGCTCGGTGTTGGGACCATTTCTGTTCAACATATTTATTGATGATCTTGATAAGGACATAGAGTGTATCATCAGTAAGTTCGCAGATGACAAGTTAAGCAGGAGTGTCGATCTGCATGAAGATAGGGAGGCTCTACAGAGAGACTTGGATAGATTGGATCGGTGGGCCAACGTTAATGGGATGAGCTTCAACAAGGCCAAGTGCCAGGTCCTGCACTTGGGCCACAACAACCCCATGCATTGCTACAGGCTTGGGGAGGTGTGGCTGGAGAGCTGTCTGGAAGAGAAGGATCTGGGGGTTCTAATTGACAAGCAGCTGAACGTGAGCCAGCAGTGTGCCCAGGTGGCCAAGAAAGCCAACAGCATCCTGGCTTGTATTAGAAATAGTGTGACCAGCAGAAGTAGGGAGGTGATAGTCCCCCTGTACTCTGCACTGGTGAGGAGTATTGTGTCCAGTTTTGGGCACCTCAGTATGAGAGAGATCTCGAGGTGCTGGAGCGAGTGCAGAGGAAGGCAACGACGCTGGTGAAGGGCCTTCAGAACAAATCCTATGAGGAGCGATTGAAGGGGTTGGGACTGTTCAGTTTGAGGAAGAGAAGGCCAAGGGGAGATCTCATCACTCTCTACAACTACCTGAAAGGACATTGTAGAGAGGTTGATGCTGGTCTCTTCTCACAGGTAATGAGCGATAGAACAAGAGGGAATGGCTTTAAACTGCAACAGGGGAGGTTCAGTCTGGACATAAGGAAAAAATTTTTCACAGAAAGAGTGGTCAGACAGTGGAATAGGCTGCCCAGGGAGGTGGTGGAGTCACCATCCCTGGATGTGTTTAAGGGTGGTTTAGATGAGATGTTGGGGGATATGGTGTAGGGGAGAACTTTGTAGAGTAGGGCTGATGGTTGGACTCGATGATCCCAAGGGTCTTTTCCTACCTGAACGATTCTGTGATTCTGTGATAACTGAGGGGAATATCCACAACAGTGATACTTCACTTTTGTGCCATAATGAATATGAGATTGACAGTGACTCATGGGAGATTCAGGACTCTCTGAATTACAGAAAGCTTTTCATAACTAGAAAGAATGCTGCTGCAGAGAGGATTTAGTACTATATTTAGTATTTTATAACTTAATAAATATTTGTTAACTTTTCAGTTCGAAAGGATTCACTGTTTCCTTCATTGTTAAAGAAGAGCTTGAACACCTTTCGTTTAGTATACAAACCTTTATCTCTGGATACAACAATGTAAAAAATCATGTCAAAGAAAATACAGCTGTAACTAAAAAAGTAGCCTGCAGTGAATTTTCTATCGGCCAAAGGAGAAGTGTCCTTTTGCACACTTATTAAGGCAACATAGTGAATAAAAAAGAAAGTGCAAGACATTATTTGTTTTAGGAAAAATGCCACATTCTGCAAACTAATGATGAATTGATTAATAACACCTGGAGGGATAATTTTGAAATTATGTTAACAATAACAATAACAGTAATAACAACTAACAGAGCAAGGTATGTACCAATACAGCAGTGAGAGGAACGGCTGCACAAACCCACGTGATCACCGACTCTTCCTGCGCTATGGGTGCCCGGACGTGACGTCAGCATGGTATATGAATAACCTGGCTAGAGCTTCCCCCCACTGCTGGCGAGACTTAACCCTATCCTAGCTAAACCAGGACATAATCCACCCCTTTATTCTATACCATGTGCATCACATCCAGCTGCCATTTAGCAATTAGCATTAACAAAGAAAAAATAACAAAAGCACAGTATAATTCACGGTGTGTTTTCACCCAAAATCAAGTCCCCTTGTGGTACGCATCAGACCTCTCCATCCTTCTGCATCACCCACCAGGTGCACCCAGGTCCTTGAGCAAAAGCAATCCTGTGGATGGGTTTGCCTTTGCCCGGCGCAGGACTAACCCAGACCATTTTTCCCAGCACATCCCTCATGCGCACCACAGGGACTTTATCCCTGTCTACAACATGTGGAAGTTTTGACTGAGCCGGGCCAGCTCGATTGGCAGATCCTCTTGTGTTGACTAACCAAGTGGCCTTTGTCAGATGTGTGTCCCACTGTTTGAAGGTTACACCTCCCATTGCTCTCAATGTAGTTTTTAACAGTCCATTGTAGCGCTTGATTTTCCCAGAGGCTGGTGTGTGTTAGGGGATGTGGTAGACCCACTCGATGCCGTGTTCTTCTGCCCAGGCATCTATGAGGTTATTTCGGAAGTGAGTCCCATTGTCCAACTCAATCATCTCTGGGGTGCCGTGTCGCCACAGGACTTGGTCTTCAAGGCCCAGGATGGTATTCCGGGTGGTGGCATGGGACACTGGATAAGTTTCAAGCCATCCAGTGGTTGCTTCCACCATTGTGAGCACGTGGCACTTGCCTCGGCGGGTCTGTGGCAGTGTGATGTAGTCGATCTGCCAGGCCTCTCCATATTTATATTTCAGCCATCGATCTTCATTCCGCTGGGGCTTCACCCGTTTGGCTTGTTTGATTGCAGCACACTTCTCACATCCATGGATGATCTCTGCGATGGCGTCAATGGTGAGGTCCACCCCTCAATCTCGAGCCCACCTGTATGTTGCATCTCTGCCTTGGTGGCCCAAGGTCTCATGGGCTCACCGGGCTATGAACAGTTCACCTTTACGCTGCCAGTCCAAGTCCACCTGAGACACTTCAACCTTATCAGCCTGGTCCGCCTGCTGGTTGTGTTGATGTTCATCAGTGGCCTGACTCTTGGGTATATGGGCATCCACATGGCGCACCTTCACAACGAGGTTCTCCACCCGGGCTGCAATATCCTGTCATACTTCAGTGGCCCAGACAGGTCTACCTTTGTGTTACCAGTTGCTCTGTTTCCGTTGCTGCAACCACATCCACAGGGCACTTGCCAGCACTCACAAGTCAGTGTAGAGATAGAGCCTTGGCCACTTTTCTTACTCAGCAATATCCAAAGCCAATTGGGTGGCTTTCATCTCTGCGAAGTGGCTCGATTCACCTTGTCCGTCAACAGCTTCAGTGGTTTGTCGTGTGGGATTCCACACAGCAGCCTTCCATCGTTGATGTTTTCCCACAATACGACAAGACCCATCAGTGAACAGGGCATATCGTTTCTCCTCCTCTGGCAGCTCGTTATATGGTGGGGCCTCCTCAGCATGTTTCACCTCCTTTTCTGGTGACATCCCAGAATCTTTGTTTTCTGGCCAATTTATGATCACTTCCATTAATCCTGGGTGGTTGAGGTTCCCTATTCGAGCCCGTTGTGTTATTAATGCAACCCATTTACTCCACGTGGCATCTGTTGCATGATGTGTGGAGGGAGCCGTTTCTTTGAACATCCATCCCAGCACCGGCAGTCGGGGTGCCAGGAGAAGCTGTGTCTCAGTGCTGACCACTTCTGAGGCAGCTCGAACTCCTTCGTGTGCTGCCAGTATCTCCTTCTCAGTCAGTGTATAGTTAGCTTCAGAGCCTTTGTATCCCCAGCTCCAAAAGCCTAGAGGTCGGCCTCAGGATTCCCCAGGTGCTTTCTGCCAAAGGCTCCAGGAAGGGCCGTTGTCCCCGGCTGTGGTGTAGAGCACGTTCTTAATCTCCTGCCCTGCCCGGGCTGGCCCGAGGGCCACTGCCTGGGTAATCCCCTGCTTAATTTGTTCAAGGGCTTGTTGTTGCTCAGGGCCCCATTTAAAATCGTTCTTCTTGCGGGTTACGTGGTAGAGAGGGCTCACAATCAGGCTGTAGTTTGGGATGTGCATCCTCCAGAACCCCACGGCACCCAGGAAAGACTGAGTCTCCTTTTTAGTGGTTGGTGGGCCATGGCTGTTATCTTGTTTATCACCTCCATTAGGATGTGGCGATGCCCATCTTGCCATTTTATTCCTAGGAACTGAATCTCCCTTCCCGGCCCCTTAACTTTCTGTCGCTTGATGGCAAAACCAGCCTTCAGGAGGATTTCAATTACCTTCTTTCCTTTCTCAAAGACTTCCTCAGCTGTGTCCCCCCACACAATGATATCATCAATGAACTGCAGGTGTTCTGGAGCCCCACCTTTCTCCAGTGCAGTATGGACCAGTCTATGGCAAATGGTGGAGCTGTGTTTCCACCCCTGGGGCAATCGATTCCAGGTGTACTGGATACCCCTCCAAGTGAATGCAAACTGTGGCCTGCACTCTGGTGCTATTGGGATGGAGAAGAACGCGTTGGCAATGTCAGTTGTGGTGTACCACTTGGCTGCCTTCGACTCCAGCTCATACTGGAGCTCTAGCATGTCCGGCACTGCAGCACTCATCGCTGGCGTAACTTCATTCAGGCCACGGTAGTCCACGGTCAGTCTCCATTCACCATTAGGTTTTCTCACTGGCCATATAGGGCTGTTGAAGGGTGAATGGGTCTTGCTGATCACCTTCTGGCTTTCTAGTCAACGGATCAGCTGATGGATGGGGACCAGGGGATCTCGGTTAGTACGGTACTGCTGCTGGTGCACCGTCTTGGTAGCAATTGGCACTCGCTGCTCTTCAACCTTAAGCAACCCCACCACCGAGGGGTCCTCTGAGAGGCCAGGTAATGTGAACAATTGCTCAATCTCCTCCAGGGCAGCTATACCAAAGTCCCACCGGTACCCTCTTGGGTCTTTAAAGTACCCTCTCCTGAGGTAATCTATACCTAGGATTCACGGGGCATCTGGGCCAGTCACAATGGGGTGCTTATGCCAGTCCTTCCCAGTTAAGCTTACTTCAGCTTCTAATAGGGTCAGCTGTTGGGATCCCCCTGTCACTCCCGAGATACAGATGGGTTCAACCCCACTGTGGCTTGATGGCATCAGGGTGCACTGTGTGCCAGTGTCTACCAAGGCCTTATATTCTTGTGGGTCTGATGTGCCAGGCCATCGGATCCACACCGTCCAGTAAATCCGATTATCCCTTTCCTCCACCTGGCTGGAGGCAGGGCCCGTCTAATCCTGCTCACCATCACTCGCTTGATCTAAGAGTGACTCCTGCAAGAATGACTTCCTGGTCCCCTCAGGAGGGTCAAGCATAATGTTGGCCATTCTATTCTGTCTGGGGGATTTCCGACTGGACACTGGATCTGTGTCTCTCTTGGAAGACTCCCCTTTCATGGTGGTCTTCCCTTTCAGCCGCTGTACTCGTGCAGCTAGGGTGGGAGTGGGCTGTCCATGCCACCTCCTCATGTTTTCCCCATGGTCACGGAGGAAGAACCACAGGGTGCCCTGTGGTGTGTACCTTCCACTGCCCTTCTCTTGGGTGGGGAAGCGCCTGCTTCTAATAGCTGAGACATCGCCCCGTGCAGGTGAAATGTAGGACATGTCCTCTTCCATTTTCTGGAGCCTCTGAGCTAGTTCATCTACAGCTGAAACCAAAGCGTGTTGGGAGGAAGGGAGATTTCCCTCATGTTGCTGAAGCTGGCCGATCACTTCATCCGCTGTTTGACTCTGGGTGTCTCGCCACCAGGACGCTACTGCTAATGCCTTGGAATGTGCCTCTGGTCCACTTTGCAGGAACTTCCGCCACATCAACTGTGTGCAAGGGGCCTGATCTGGATCCATTGGTGACCGCTCATCATTCAGATCACCATAGACCATCTCAAACACAGCCAATTCCCTGAGGTTTTGAATGCCTTTCTCCATGTTGGTCCACTTGCCTAACCGACATAGAACATCATCCTTGTAGGGGTACCTCTCCCTCACAGTGAGCAGGAGTCGCCTCCAAAGGCTGAGGGTTTGAGCCTGTTTCCCTATTGCCTTGTCAATACCAGCCTGCCTGGCTAAAGGTCCCAGCTGTTTGGCCTCTCTCTCCTCCAATTCAAAACCAGCAGCTCCACTATCCCAGCATCGAAGCAGCAAGGTGCAAATTTGCTCCCCTGGAAGGCAATTGAAATCCTTCCGCATATTTTGCAACTCACTCAGGGATAGAGATTGGCTGGTTACCTCCAGCTCCTCCTCCTGTTCTCATGATGGGCCTGGTTCATCATCACCCTGTACACTGTGAGGGGATGTTTTGGTATATTTGGTTTTCCATATCGGGGTGACTGATATTGGTACTGCTTGTCCCTCTGGCCCAGCTGCTGTGCTGGTGGAAGAGACCGGTACTGGCACTGCCTGTCCCCCTGTCCCAGTTGCTGTACCAGTGGGTTCACTTTCAGATCTTGCAGCCCTTTCTCCCCCTTGAGGGCAGTGATCAGTGTTAATGATGACACGGTAGGCATGGGCAAGCCCCCAGCATATTGCAGCAAGTTGTGTCTCCCGGGGTTTGTCAGATTGGCAACACACCTTTTCCAAATACTCCACCAGTTTATCAGGACTCTGCACTTGTTTGGGAGTGAAATCCCAGAACGTTGGGGGTGACCACTGACTCAGGCACTTGCTCATCTTTTCCCAGACACCTTGCCATTTATAACTCTCTGCCCTCGGGGCAGGTTTCCGGGTGGTGCTATTGTTGGAGAAGTACCGCATGGCCCAAAACAAGATCTGACAATCATTCAGAAAGCATTGTGCCACGAGCACACTGCCCAGGATGCTCCAGGGATAGCTGAAACTCTCAAAAACTGAGAGGATCTCTTCCCCTGGCTCACCCATAGAGGGGGTGAGACCCCTAACAAAAGCCCAGGCAGCAAACAGGTACTGGTTCACCCCCACAAGCAGTGATACAACCATATTATAAGCAGTTTGCAGCCAATAAAACAAAACAAGACCCTTGATACATTTTCCACCAAGAACAAACATCAGTACTAGGAATGCACAATGGATATAAGGATTAATCCAGCCCCACCATGCAAGCAAGTTGGCCAGCATTGCAAACGTTTCTTATCAAACAATACAAATAAAAACAGAAAAATTGCACCTAACAGATTGCTCTAACACACCTTCTCCTTTTGTCCTTATCTCAGCCCTCTCGTGCCCCCCGTTGGGCGCCAAAAGTTGTGGTGGCTTAGTCCCTGCCAGGGTCTGAGACCACATGGCCGCTGCCCCTCCCTCACAAAGGGAGTGAAATACAAAGCCCCGGGACTGAGATAAGGAGAGGTTTAATACAACATTGCAATAGCGACAAAACAAACAACAACAATAATAATAACAATAACAGTAATAACAATGAACAGAGCAAGGTATGTACCGATACAGCAGTGGGAGGACCGGCTACGCTCACCAATTCTTCCCACTCTATGGCACCCAGACGTGACATCAGCATGGTATATGAATAACCCGGCTAGATCTTCCCCCCACTGCTGAGGAAACTTAACCCTATCCTAGCTGAACCAGGACAGGTTCCCAGGTATGTTTTGAATTCTATAACATTTTTCATCTGAGAAAAATGGGGAATGAATGGGGTGAAGGCTTTGCAATGTCTGTTTTTAAACATATAACAAATATCACTCAGGGAAGGAACCATCTCAGATGCTTCAGAAATTATTAAAAATCTTCTCAGTGAAATTTCTGAAATCTTAAATGGATAAAGAATTTCATCCTGGGCAATCAGCACCTTATATGTACTATGCACTCCTGTTGACAAAACTCACATTTTGTTAATGCTTTGAGAGAATCTGTTAAAGGCATACGGGTATCAACTTAAGAAGCTAGAGAAATGTAATAGAAGAATGAGTCCACCTTAGTCAGGTCTATGTAAGGAAAAATAAAAAAAAAAGGAGTGTTCATATCAAAAGGAAATGGGCTAAAGTAGAAAATATAGACTAAATTATGCTACCTATTTGAAGTCAACACTGAGTCTTTTTAGTGTTTTCACGATGCTAGTAAGAGAGAAAACACAGTTACCTCAGGCTTTGAGGTTTACTTACCGTTAGTATCATAGGTGGAAACTATGAATCCAGTGGAATTTTGGACAGTAACTGCAGTCTTGAGCAGCCTGAATTTAGCATCAGTATTTGTAGGTATGAAGACTATGATAATTGAGAGGAGTAATACACCGCCAATTCTAGAGCAAAATGTAGGAGAGGTGTTTGTAAGAGTGAAAAACTGCAATTACCTTGCACAAGTGACTGCAGTACTGTGAGTGCCTCCTTCAGTAACTTGTGGTAGCAGAAATAAATTGTATAAATTTGTTCATTGACTCTTTCAATATATGGAACAGATGCCTGGTCAACCATGGCAGAAAAAACTTCAGGCATACAAATAAGCAGATAGCATTTCATTGCAAATGCAATAAAGGTATGAAGTCAAGCAGTTGTGGGTTGCTCCTGTTGCAGAGGGTGAAAGTGTACTGCTGCTATCTACTCTGCAAAGATATGAAGACTGCTATCTGGTGGCTCTTTCAGTGAAAACAAGAAGGAGATATTCAGCTGGGTGATGGCTAACACACTTGGTGGATGAGATAATAGTAGAGTTCAAAGAGGACAGCAGTATGGACTGTGAAAACTGTGAACTATGAAAGCTCCTTACTGTAAGAAAGAAAATACATCATTTTGTGTTAGAAGATAAAAACTGGATATTTACTTTTCATCTTGGAAAAGGGATGGATGGGGTATAATCTGAAGAAATGTTATCTGTTAATGTGAGAAAATTAACTTTTTTTTATATACTTATATCTGGATAGGAGACTTCAAGAAGAGTACCTTTGAGTTGATAGGCAGCATGTAAAAGTCATGAACTGTTCTGTGTATGAGGACTGTATGTCTACATTGACTGGAGTCTTTAGATTAGAAAGCTCTTCAACTTCCTGAGGATGAAGTTTAAAAAATCAGAATGTTTGAGTGGTATTAAGAATATTTCAAAGCCACTCTTTCTTTGCTCATTCATCCATGACTCAGATCAGCAGTGATTGCAGCCCCTAGACTTCACTTACTATGCCCTTCATTTCACTTGTATGCTTCAGGTTTAGAGAGTAGGTGGAATTCAACTCACCTAATTTTAGCCTTCAGAAAGTAAGGTGCCTTCTGTTAGCATGCTATTTTGAATCCTTCCCAGTCAATAGAGAGAGAAGAGCACCTCAGTAAGGTAATCATCTAATAATAAAACAGGAAGAATAGCTAAAACAGGTGGAATAAACATGTGAAACAGGTGGAATAAAGTTGTGCCTACAGACTACCCGTCTTTTCCCCTTCCTCTCCCTCTACCTCCTCTTACAATGGATCCTAGAGGCATAGCTCAGAGACTAGACCTCTAACTTTATGCCACAGTTAAGTGAAATAATCCTGCCTGTCAGAAACTAACACATGCTACTTTTGTGCCATGACAAGCCATGTTTAGAAGACAAAAATGTCTTTGGCTTCTGCAAGTGCGTTACAGCTTCAACTGGCAGCCAGTTGGCCATGTGAATTCTGGATCTGAAGTGCTAAGGCTTGGACAATAGGCCCAAGCCAGAGTTGACCTATAGATGAATCCTGTATATTTTATAACTGATAACCATTGTGCTAACAGGTATTATAATAACTTATAACAAAACACCTATTCTGATGTGTATTGAAGCCTGAACAACAGGCCCTGAGCCGAAGCTGCTAACTCAGTATGTAATCATTAGTGAAATATGAATGGAAGATGTAGCTGTCTTGAATGTATCTTTATCTTTCTTTGTATGTGGATAAGATAAGAGGGTCATGGAGACCACTGTCTGTCACTGTGGCCTGATGTGAGACCTTGCGCCTAATCCAATTAGATAAGCAGAGAAACTCCCTTAGATTCTCCCTCGAGCACTGGCCAGGCTCTGGGGGAATCTAACGTGAGATTGAAGCCAGATATTTCCACTTAAAACAAAGGTGCCAGCTCTTCTGGCTTGCTGATTTTTGGGTATATAAGGCTGGACCCACTCACAGCGACTTTGGATGCCTCACCTATGGGTGGACACACCGTGTAGGATTTCCCACTTGCCGGGACACGCTCTCCAAATCTTCGCTGTAACCGGGGCTCCCCAGCGACTGCAGATCTGGATGATGGTAAAGTATGCAAGTGGTGATGGATCTTTCGTAATCACTATTCTCTCTCTCAGGTAGTAATGATTTGATGCATTACCCTGTATTTTCCTATTTGTTTGAGTGCACTATTCTGTCTTTTCTTACTGTATGTTTTCTGTATTATTCTGTTATATTATTTAGTTATTTCTAGTAAAAAATGCCTGCTCTTTTCACTCTGGTGTCTGAGTTTAATTGGTATCCCTAATCAGCAAAACAGGATCACATTGTGTAACACACAGCATGCAGAACCCATCTTTCTGAGAAATGCCAGAAGCAGCCATCCATAGACATGCAAGTACTGTACCTGTTATCTAAGTGACGACATCTCATGACGTCTCCCCACCTTGACAATAAAGGTTTTAGTAAAGTATCCCTGTCATTAAATTCACACTAGATGTTCCAAACAAGAGATGCCAACTTCCTCTCCTACATTAAATGCACAATGTAGTAAGTTGTTCTGTGGATTTCTAAATTCTAAATTTTAATGTAAATGTGTAATTTTAAAAACATATATTGATGGAAGCATAGATCATACCTTGTCCCCTAAGGCAGAAAGATGTATATCTGATGATCTCTTTATGTACTTTGGCTGAAAACACTAATGCTCAGAAAAAATCCTCTGAATTGCAACTACATTTAATCTTGAAAAAGCTAAAGCTAACAGTTCAGTACTAGGAAAATTACTTAGAGGGGTCATCGAACTCTGAAACCTCTCAATCTCTGCATGAACACTGATCACTTGGATTGGATTCTGAGATAATTTTTCATGATTCTTAATAGTGGTTTCTTTTCCTCATGATTTCTAATCATCCTTGTTGGAAATATTCTGTACATCTATATCACACTTTTTTCCAAAATTGACTCTAAGATTTTTTTCTAGGTTGAATGAATGCAAATGATCATGCAAGCATTCATTAAATCTGACAGCAGCAACTTTCTCAAGAAAATACTTTTTAAAATTTAGAAAGAAAAGAGATTTTTGCTTCCAGCTTCAGTGCACAATGAGATAAGCAATGTGAAATGTTTTGAGAAAGGGATTTAAGTTGAAACCAATGGCTTTTAGTATCTATTTTCTGTCTTAAAACACATATTTTAGTTTGGCAAGCTTTCATTGCATTGCTGAAGAAATACATTTTTTTCTAACTATGAGAATTAATAAGAGAAATTCCTTTCAGTTTGGGATGAAGCTTAGTAAAATTATATTGGTTCTTTTACAAGTAAACTCCTGTTGACTTTAGTGGAAATTGGTAGTAGTGACTTACTGCAAAATCAGTAAAGGAACATTAATGGTATTCATATTTAAACATGCTTTCAACAATCAAAATGAAAATAGACTAATTATGGAAGCATATATATCCATGTGTCCACTCACAATCTGTGAGCTTAAACTTCATATATGTAGTTATTCATTGAACTACTTGGAAACAGAGATGACTTTTTCCTTATGTGTTTTATTCCTTTGTACTGTATGTTTAAAAGTTGCCTTTAAGTTGTAACAGGTTTTGCATGGACCTTTCTGCTGAATCATGAATAATCCAATTGATGAGAGGCTTTGTAGTAATAAAATAAATACAGTATTGATTCCTTTAAACTAGTCACTATATAAACTTTCAGAAAATGTTGTTATGGCTGTGAAATACTCCTTAAAGAAATATGCTAAATATGTGAGACAGGCAGAACAACTGTCTTTTACAACTGCCTCTTCCTATGTGCTCCAGTACCATCAGACAGACCCAGATAACAGCATGAAAGAAACAAATGCCAAAAATTATTTTTCTCTATGTTTTGTGAAGGATATTTTCTTTAAAAAATACAGCTGTCATTTCTGTGAATGTTCACCTGATGTCTGCATGAGGTCTTTTTGCAGGTTCATTGGTTATCTGAATTAAAAGAAAAAAACACTGGCTATATATTCAAATTTGCTTTCTGTTTTTTATTGTAGTGCTGTGAACAGATGGGCTCTAGCAATATGTAAATTATATTTTCTGATTGGTGTAGATTTATCTACAGAAAGGTTTAGTGTTTAGTCAGATGAACATGCTGATTATATAACAAGTGAAATTAAAAATTTGTGAAATTTGAATATGGAAGAGATTTGGAGCCGGAAAAGATGTAAAAGAAATGGTCTTGCAGAAATGGATATAACCATGCAATAAATTAGCTGAAAGTTGACTGACTACATCCTATTGTAATTTAACTCTTTTGTTTAACTATTATAATACGCCATTTTCAAGTGCTGGTGAGTTAGCACACAAGTGATGAAAAGAACACTTTTTTCATCCTTGCATTCCTCTAAAGTTTTGGGGTAAATAGTACTGTGTCCTTGTTACTTGCAACTCACAAATATATCAATGTGTTCTATTCACATCACTTCTGCCAATACAAAAATTTGAGATGGATCAGAGAGGTTAAAGGTGGGTATTATTCACAGTTCATCCACCATAAGTACAAATGCAAAGTGCAGTTGATGTTTTCTGTCATAACCATTTTGTTCTTTGATCATTAACTTGACTCAAGATTTCCACTTCTGGTTTCTGATGTATTTGGAAAATGATCTTATTCATAATTTTTTGTCTTTGCAACTTCCTCTGCGGTACTTTGAGACACACCCACAACACATTTTTGAAAAGCAAAGGAGGATAGGAGTTTATTCTGCATTTCTTCAGAACCTACATTTCCATTCCTAAGACTTGATACAGGTACGTGCTTAATAGTCATATTTACAGGCACCACAATGTAAATAAAACACTAAATTTGGAAAATGATGTGATTTGTTGGAACTTTGGATTCTTCAGGTCTTCGCTAGCATTTATGCTGTTAGGTAGTTCATTCCATTTCACGAATTTATGATTAGGGTGTGTCTTATGTCGTGGTTTGAGCTCAGAGGGCAAGTGAACATCATGCAGCTGCTCACTCCTCCCTTGCCCTCCAGTTCTGGGAAGGAAAAAATAAGCAAAAGGCTCAGGAATTGAGATAAGGACAGGGAGGGATGCACTCACCCATTATGGTCTGTAAGGAACTGAAGGAAGTAATGCCTTAAACATTCATCAACACAAAAAACCTCAAGGACAAGCTGTGGCCTTTGTGATTAGTCTAAGGAATGTCACCCAAGGAAGCAGGAGTGTATCAAAGGATGCACCCCCCACTCCCTCGCAGTTGTATTGACAAACTCCTTAGCTAAGCCTCAAAGGTGGGAAATGTGGACTGAGTGAAACCAAATGTTTCCCATCAAGCACAAGGACTGATAATCACTGGCTCCATTACATAAGCCTGATACCTTGTGGCTCTGTTGTGTGAACCAGACACCATGCAGGCCTTGCTAACAACTTTGCACCTTCACCATTGAAAAGGTGACAAGAACTGATAAGAGGTGATCATTTGTGCCCCAGGAGCTGGATGATTGCTCAAGAAGCATGAAGTCAGCAAAATTCTGGGAACTGAGAAAGAACCAAAATATGCTAATCAGCTGATAAGATGATCTTAAAAGGCAACAGAAACTTTGCTGTGGTGTGCACCCACCACCCAAGATTACTGGACCTGAGACAAGGCTGGATCCAGGGATGATGATCCAGATTTCTTTGACTCTCTTTCTCTCCTTTCTTTTTCTTTCCTCTCCTTTCTTTTATTTCTTATAGATTTATAAGAGACCACATTGTTTATTATCCTTTTCCAAGTTGGTGTCACTCCACCTTCATTTAACCTGAGGGGATCACAGAACCATTGCAACTCTCTGGGCTTCCAATCCAGGTCATGACATGATCACAGGCAAAAGACAGACTCGTTAGGGGAAGGGAAAAGAGCATAAATTTAATTCAGACACTAACAACAAAAACAATTAACAGAGTGGGACAGTGAGAAGCATTACCACATCTTAAAAACACTTTCCCCAACCCCTCCCTCTTTCCCAGGATCAGCTCTGTTCCCAATATCTCTACCTCCTTCCCCACCACAGTAGCACAGGGGATGGGGGGGTGTGGTCAGTCCTGATGTTTCTTCCTCCTCGGTGGGAGGACTCCTCATATTCCTCCTGCTCCAGCATGGTTGCCCTCTCATGGGAGACAGCTCCTCTGTGAACTTTCTCTGGTGTGAGTCCTTCCTATAGGCTGCAGTGTTTGCCTAGCTGCTCTGGCATGGGTCTCTCCCATGTGCTGCAATCCTCCCAGCCCTGAACTACAACAGTGGGGGCTACTTCTCCCCACAGAGTCCCAGCCTCCTTTGGGTGTAGTCACCTGCTCCACTGTGGGGTCCTCCACAGGCTGCAGGTCAGCATCTGCTCCATCGTGGACCTCCATAGATGTCAGGGGGAGCAGCCTGCCCTCTCACGATTCGTGGAAAACAGACTCTACAACAGGTATGTTTATTCCAGCGCCAGGGTGCAAGGGGATTTCTCCACAAAGCTTACACACCAACAGCACATTTTACCAGAAACTTATAGAGTGTGGATATACATATTCATTGGATTGCATAACACAAACATACATATGCATGAGTAAGGCTGGGTTAGTTCAAAAGGCTGGTGTCAGCAGTTTATGTTATCTTTGCACCTGCGCATTGCCTCCTGGGGGGCGTCTTCGGGAGGAAGGCTCGTAGTCTTTCTCACCTTGTTTTTCCCTCGGAGCATGCGCAGATTCTCTTAGCCAATTGCTTGAACAACAAAAATATTTTTCAGCTGGTTTACTCATCCTATCTTACTTAATGGAACCAATGAAACTTCTACAATCTGTATATGGCTATCTTTACTCATTACTGAGGCCCAGCTAGTTAGAGCACACCTGTTCTTCAAGGACAAAAACATGATTACTTTGCTGAACACTACAGTTCTTGGTAGATTTTCACAGTAAACCGCTTTGTTTTGATGGACACAGTAGTCCTTGGTAAAACTCCACAGAATAGTCTGGGCAAGCAGGATTCTTAGCAATATTCAAAAATACTATAAGTAATACTATAACTTGCTATAAGTAAGGAAATAAGTTGCTAAGCAGGTTTCTATAAGTAAATAAGTCTTAAAACAAGTAATCATTTCTCTGTATCCCTCACCACGGGATACATGGGGGGGTCTCTGCTCTGGTGCATGTCCCCCCCTTCCTCCTCCTTTCTTCCACTGACCTCGCTGTTTGCATAAGTGTCCTTCTCGCAACTCCTCCTCACAACTCCAACTCCTCCTCTCATGTTCCCCTTCTTAAATATGTTACCACTAATTGGCTCGGCCTTGGCCAGAGGCGGGTCTGACTTGGAGCTGGGGGAGCCTCAAGAAGCTTCTCACAGGGGGCCACCGCTGTAGCCCCCTCACCTGCTACCAAAAACCCCCACCACACACACAGAACCAGCACACTTACAACAAAGAAAAAGAAACAGACACGTATCAGCATGTAAAACCAACACCCACAAGTATATTAATTAGAAAGCAACATAAATATCTTATTTGAGAGATTCTGTAAGGAAATTGTTTTGTATTTTGTTGTGTATTTTCTGAACATATTACCTTGGAAGGGTGTGGCAATATAGAGGCAGGAAATGTTTCACAAAACATAGAGCTTAAATGAAGCTGGACGCTCTCATCAACTGAAATATCTGAAAAAAAAAAAGTAACAAACACTCTAGCTTGTAAGTGTGGAATTTTTAGTGCAATTTATAAAATACTCTTTTAGGGCATTTTAAGTTTGGTCATGCAAAATGCTGTTTTGTTAAAAGATAGATTAAACTAACCTGCTTAGAATACTTCAAAGAAAACTGATACATGGGATCTGTCTCTGGCAGACTTGCAATTACAAAGTATGTAACAGATCCTTGAGTGGTGACAGCCCAGTGTTTCTCATGAGCAGCACTTGTTTTCTGTTACATTGCTTCCATCTCTTGCAGCCTTGCAGTAATGGTACCTGATGTAACCTAAAAAAAGTACCTTTTTCACCGCATTTTTGCAACTAGGAACTGAACACTGAGGACAACGGAGAAAACTTTCTCCTTTCTAGGCTCCAGTGGTTACAGGGACAGCTCCTCTGGGCATTAACTCTCTGGTGGTATGTAAATGTTATCTCATGCTGAAGGAGACCTGACTTCACTTCAAATGCTGTCTAGCTCTTCTGTTCAACCACAGGCAGAAGATTAAGACCAAGGTATATTTTTGTCTTGGATATTGTGCACTTTCATTACAGAATAACAATATAAACTTGAAAATAAGAGGACTCTGTAGTATTTTGTGGATTCAGAGCTGCTCAAGTTAATCCCAAGAAAAGGGAGTAGTTAGTATTTTTTCTACAGGTACTATCCCAATAGATTGTGAAAACTGAGTCTGACTTTCTGATCAAAAATTCTGATTAGAAGACAGGAAAGTATGTAATATGTTCAGAATGTTTTAAAAATAATCAGTAGATGACTGCTGCTCAAGTAAAGCAACTTCCTAGCTCTGCTTTCTGAGTGGTGTAGAGATCTCAAAGTTCTTTTTAACTGCAGAGGGCCAGCATAAATTTTCAAAATGTCAATTAAATTATGCCAGATTATACTAGTTGTGGAATGCCTTCTATGAAGAAATCTAGGAATAACTATCTGCAAATATGAGTGATTTTCTGAGAAGGGGAAAGGTACCTAGCTCATTAGGACTCCCTTATTTATGTGGAAGCTATACACAAGCTGCGTACCTTTCTTGGTTGGAATGACTTTATAGTGCAGACTTTGGTCTATTAGGAGGTTATCATAAGAGTTCTATAGCAAACAGCCAGTTCTTTATCATAAATACCACAAAAATGTTATGTTTACTCTTATTTTGCCAAAAGCCCTGTTTGACCAATAAAATAAAGCTAATGATGAACAATCATGGCAAGAATAAAACTTACTGAGCCTAATAAAGCCACAAAATAAACATTGTCATTAATACAAATAAAAAGAGAATGTGAAATTGCAATTCAGATATGAACTGGCCATATGAAAAGTTTTCGTTTTTGAACAGGTTTTAGAAAACTAACAATTTTTCTCTGTTCTGAGGAGGAGCTGTCTTACTGCATATCATAAGCTACTGTAACCACTGACAAATACTGGTTTTAATAACAATTGCATCAGCATATTTGAAACCTTAAATGTGAAGATTTGAAAACATTAATAAAATACACAGTAAGGAAGCACTGTGTGCAAATCATGGTGATTTTCAAAAAGAGTTTTATTCTAATTAGTGGTATTAACAGGTCATATTTTGAAAAGCTGGATGATACTTCCTCTGTAGAAATAGTTCTATCCAAGAGAAACAGGAAATCAAAAATCAGCATATCAGTCATTTATTCTGATTTCTGACCAGGAACTGCAATCATGTCCCCTGCATTTGATTCTTGCAGTAAGTTGATGAGTTTGTTATTGTCCAGGGTGTTTCCCTGAGAAACAAAGCTTTTTGAGAATTTCATCTTCAATGACCTTGATTTTTATATTTTTTTTGTCAGCTTTGGTGCAACCATTGATTTAACTTCTTTGACCTTCGAGCTCTGGTTCCTACAGATGCACAACATAGCTAGGGATCATTTGAATTTCTGTTTGTTGCTTTACCACTTGTGATCATTGCTTTGCTTTTCTTCAGTTCAGGGCTCCAGCATTTCTCTGTTTCTCACAAAAACTAAATGAGAGTCTTTTCTGTTTATGTACCTCTTAAGTGTCACAGCAAGGAGTGTCTCACCACCGTCTCTTGCTACTTCATCCTGGTGCTGTTTCAGGGCTCAAGCTCAGCCCAATTGGAGGCTTCATTTGACAGAGCTGTCAGCCCTTGACAGCTGCAAAAGCATTGCACCTACTCCATATTAGTAAATCTGCAGATGGAGCAGAAGCCAACCTCCTGATGTCAGAACTCGTAAACTTCCACCCCTTGCCATAATGAGAGTGTCTATTTCCCAAACCAGTAAGTACAGACTACCTGCTCTGCATTCAGTACACTTTCAGGTTCAGACTCTTGAAGCTGCAGATCTTGGAGAAGACCTGCTCAATCTCTTTCTCATCATCTCTGATGCTGCACAATCTGCTGACCTTCTCCTGCAGCTTCTTTACTTGTCAACACTGTTTCTCAACAAGAACGCATCTCCTGCAGCATCAGAAGCCTTCTCCCACTGCCCCAGCCACAGCAAGAGGCCTCAGGCTCTTTTGAATGACAGCATCCACCCTCCAGAGCTCCAACTGTGCCAGTAGTTCAGATGCTACAGGGACAGTTACTCCAACAGCTGTTGGGGACCATGTTCTGTGGTGCAGCAACATAATTGCTGAGGACATGTGTGCTTTTCTAAGCCAAACTGGTGACCCTCGTTTTGTGCACTCTGCTGTGAGAACGGCTGCATTTTTTGGCTGCCTCTCATGCATAATTTGTAAAAAGTACATCAACTAAACAAGCAGCAACTCTGTGAACTACATCCTTCATGTGCATACAAAACTTGTGTCAAACATACTAAAAACGTTACAGCATTAACAATAAAATTAAAAACAATTAAAATTCCATTAAAAAATTGGAAATACACAGCATTAAAAATCATCCATAGCAATGACATAGGAACAACCAATATGCAACATAACAGAGATAGACATTAAGAAGTGATTTATAGATAATGGTTAGGCATAAATGTGCTGTAAAACCTTTTGTTTTAATTCCCCAAAGTTTCATGAATGTCTAATCATGCTTGTTACAAAGCAGAAAAGTCTTTTTTCATACTAAAAATTATGGAGTTTACATTTCTTAAAAAATTCTTACAGACATTTTAAAAACTGAATAGGTTTATGTGAAAACAAAAGAGCATCCTAGTAATTGTGAGAAATCACTATCAAAGTAAACACTGTAAGCAAGTAACTCAGTCTTAAATTAAATACCACTGTTGCATTTAAAAATACTTGGAGTATGTAGTTTATGGATAGTTAAAATGAAAAAATATAGGAAGCTTCAAGAAAGAAAAACCACTGCTACACATATTTTAAAAAGGGTCTTCTATAGTCTCTGATTTTATTGTTTCTGTTCTCAGTTTTGAAAAAAACATATTGTTTACCATCTCCTCAGTTAAAAACTATGTCTGCCCTTTGTTTTTTAATGACACTTTCCTGACACAAAAGGTTTGCTTACCTCTCAGATGCTGGCTGTAATTTTTTCTTAAGACATTATGTCAGTACAGTCCCAAATGACTGCTGATTTAGAGCAAGAAAGTGGAGCTGAGTGCATACAGATCAAATTGTAAGACTATTTAAAAATGTTATATATGAAAATTAATCAAAACATGACAAAACAAAACGTAACAAACATCAATGCATGTCATACACATTTAATTTTTGTAGGTTACTCTATCTTCTTGTTCCTATTTAGCCCTAGAAATTAGAGAGGAAGGTAAGCCACAAAGTTGGCAGCTTATTCTGAATGTCTTTGAAGTTCAGAAAGCCTGCATATCTGAGTGAGGCCAGTTAAATGCCAATACTGAATTTCTTGTAAGTTCAAAGGCATTCTTCACAGGAATTTTGGTCCAGGAATATCCATTCATAAATGAACATGGTTCGATGAGCATGGTGAAAAAACATCTTTCATTTAAAATGGTTAGTGGGTATTTTGCTTGGAGAAAAATAAATATAGGATGACTAGTATTTTTGCAGTGAAAAATGTTGATAGACACCAGCAGCACACTAAATATAAAGGTGATTGTCCAATAGGAAAAACAGGAAAGCAATAAGAAATGTTGAACAGCTATTTGGCATTTAAAAGAATACAAGTAGTTTACATTACTGTCATGACAAGAACTGGTGGTTTCGTAAAAACTCCAATTTCAGAAACATGTATTCTTTAATGAGTCAAAAGCCTTATTTACAGCCTCTAAAGCTGGGACAACTTCATCTGCGTTTCTTTGAGCATCTTTAAGTATTACTTGAGGGTCTCCTGCTTTCACTTTAGCAATAGCTTCATTTTCCTGAACAACACAACCTGAAATTATATGTGCAGTAAAGTGTTTTCAAAATGTAGTATTTTATAGAGTTTATCCTTCACTGTCCATTACTCCACTTAGTGTACAGAAAGAGATGGGAAACAACTATTTACTTTCTTTCACATGCATATCATCAGCCACTGGAGAGTTACATAGAACCATAGAACAGCCCAGGTTGGAAAGGACCTCAAAAGATCATCTGGTCCAACCTTTCATGGGAAAGGGAGCCTACATGAGATTATCTAGCACCCCATCCAGTTGCATCTTGAAAACCTCTGGTGATGGGGACTCTACCACATCCCCAGGGATGTTTTTCCAGTAACTAATTGTTCTTCTGTAAAAAATATCTTTCTTATATCAAGATGAAACCTCTCCCCTTACAACTTGCATCCATTGCCCCTTGTCTTCTCCATGTAGAGCCTTGTGAAGAAAGAACCTCTACCCTCTTTGTAGCCACCCATTAAGTACTGAAAAACTGAGATGAGGATTAGGATAGAATGCTGTTATTTCACAGCATTAGCAGCTCTCATGCTTGTTAGCTGGTGGGGAATATGACAAGAAAATTTTGTTGTACAATCATGTAAGCATGTGTCCATGCATATAAAACCACAGAAATAGAAGAGAACGATATTACACAAAGCAAAAAAGGTGTGGGTTATGAATTTCAGGATAATATTAGCAAGATGAGAATGTTTTGTTGTTATATGCTGAGCAACTTAAAGAATGACCCTTAGCTGGTCTTGGAAATTTCTCCTATGCATCCTTTTTCATATTCAACCTGACTCAACACAGGTAATTTCCATCAGCTTGGGAACAGCCAGTCAAATCCCCACTAGAGACACACAAAAATAAGAGAGGTAGGAAAGGGCTAGTTGAAAAAAAGAAAAATCATACCAAAAAACTATGTTTAAAAAAAACAACCAAACAAATCTACATATTATAAATAGCTTTTTCTTGTTGTAAATTATTTCTTGCTGAGAATTTTTCCGGTTATTCCCAAGCTCACAGAGGGTAGCAGGTGGCAACCCTGAGAAGGCTACAGGATCCTTTACAGAAGAAAATTCCTCTACTTTGTTTTCCGATATGTAACAATTACATAGGTTCATCTTGATAGTTTTATCTTGCCAGTGAATAATCTGTTCAAATGGTCTTGTTCTTTTAAGTATCTGTGGGGTCCTGTCACCACTGCACATTGCAGCTAAGATTTTAATGAGCTTCAATGTCCTGTTTAGGATTGACCACACTGTCCCCAACATGACAACTGCAAAGGATATGCAGTCCAAGCCAAGTCCTCTGTACCTCACTGCCTGTTCTGCTTCAACAGCATTTCTTTACTGGCAGGCCCAGTAAAGAACACATATTGAAGATAATGTGAAATTTTTTTGAAAGCAGCATTCTGAAGTCTGTCAGCCTTTCACAGGAAGAGACATGCTGATAAAAACAGAAGCACAGAAAGAGGCACTATGATATCTAGCTGCCTTTCCCTCCCAGACTCCCATGCCAATATTTACTCTTATTGACTTTCTTTTCTACTATGTCACAGAAAAATGAAAAAACATATTGCCTGGAACTACTGATTCTTAAATATAAAATTTCAGCTGTTAGTAATTGAGCAGTAATATGTTATAAATAATAAAAGATAGTTCTTTGTACCTGATCAGCATGTTCTTGATCCACTGTTAGTTTTTCCATCAAGGCTTCAACATCTACTGATTTCTCTTTGAGGACTGTCTTTAAAGCTGAAAGATTTAATTTAATTATATCTACAAGATTTTTGTTTCCAACAATTTGGATAAACAACTGTTCACAGCCCTGTTCCTAAAAGACAGGAAACTTATGAAGGAAAATACTTCAAAAACTTCCAATTTTTTCCAGCTGCTGATCTGAAATATATTAAAATTTATTTTTGTAACCTTACCAACTACATCAGCTGCATGGTATGTAATAATTTCTGATTTCTGTAATAGCTTGCTGTTGTAAAGCTCAGATTGATTTAATAGATTTTTAATTGGCAAATGGACATTATAATATATTTATTTTAGTATTCATTCTGTTAAGTGTTTTATCATGACCGATACTAGACATATCTTCATGTGAGGTTCAAAAAGTCAAAACTGGATTCATTTGGAGTTAGAACTTCTGCTTTACTGCATTGTACTTTGAATTTTACACCATAACACAAACATAACAGGAAACAAAATGTATAGTATTCTTCTACTTTTATTTGCTGATGAGAAAAAAAAATCTGTCACATAACTATTTTACAAAACTCTTGTTGTCATAATTGTTGATGTATTCTTTATGGGTACATCTTTTCAAACTGCAGCAAAGGAATTGAAGAACAGTACAAAAACTGGTGAGAAAACAAACCGACAACTATAGATGGAAAAATTACCAAAAAGTAGAGCTTGATTAATTCTAAATATGAAGTGGATGTTGTATAATATTGTAGTCAGAGTTCTGTATAAAATCAAACTGCCATTTCAGTCACACTCATATGGATACCCACATACTACAAATAGTTTCTCTTTTATATAATCACTTCCAAGATCAACATTCAACAAAAATGTCCTTGATAAGACATGAAAGAAGTGTTTCTCTTGGCAACTGCAGGGAGGAAAAACTACCTCAAGAGCAGATTTTCTCATGTGCCTAAGCTCAAAGAATATTCTGGTTTCATGAAAGGTTGTGAAAAGGGCAAAATTCAGAATGCAAAATACTATTATTGGAGAAAACAAGGGTTTTTTTTGAGACATGCTTATTAATCAGCTTGCAAGAAATTAGTAAGTCGAAAATATGTTGTGTTACATAATCTTATCTGACATCTTGGGACCAAATATTTGTTTATTCTGTTATTAACACAAGAATGTACATATAACTGATGTTGTTTGCTGTTTGAACACCACAAACATCGCTGGGTCACAGTAACCAAACTCTGTGTGAACCAATCTATTGAGCAATGGACCTCAAGGGGGAAACATTTGACATTGTGTATTAAAAGTCTCTCCTATAGGACTTATACAAAGAACAAACTAACTGGATTAAGAAAGAATTTAAATATCTGTTCAAAAGCAAGCAGAAATGTTCACAGTCAAAATAGGGTGGTAATAATTAGATCATCTACTCAGATGAAATCTTGTCCAGCCATACACTGCAAGGAGCAGTACAATGTTGGCTCATTATCTAACAAGCTGTTTTCCATTGTCAGCATTGACAAGCAGCTGAACATGAGCCAGCAGTGTGCCCAGGTGGCCAAGAAAGCCAACGGCATCCTGGCCTGTATTAGAAATAGTGTGACCAGCAGAAGTAGGGAGGTGATAGTCCCCCTGCACTCTGCACTGGTGAGGCCACACCTGGAGTATTGAGTCCACTTTTGGGCACCTCAATATGAGAGAGATATCGAGGTGGTGGTGTGAGTGCAGAGGAGGGCAACAAAGCTGGTGAAGGGCCTGGAGAACAAATCCTATGAGGAGCGATTGAAGGAGCTGGGACTGTTTAGTTTGAGGAAGAGAAGGCTGAGGGGAGACCTCATCACTCTCTACAGCTACCTGAAAGGACATTGTAGAGAGGTTGGTGCTGGTCTCTTCTCACGGGTGATTAGTGACAGAACAAGAGGGAATGGCTTTAAACTGCAACAGGGGAGGTTTAGTCTGGACATAAGGAAAAATATTTTCACAGAAAGAGTGGTCAGACAGTGGAATAGGCTGCCCAGGGAGGTGGTGGAGTCACCATCCCTGGATGTCTTTAAGGGTAATTTAGATGAGATGTTGGGTGATATGGTGTAGGGGAGAACTTTGTAGAGTAGGGCTGATGGTTGGACTCGATGATCCCAAGGGTCTTTTCCTACCTGAATGATACTGTGATTCTGTGAATTTGCAGTGACTGAATAACTAAAAAAGAAATCTAGATTAGTCATCTCTTAATTCACAAAAATTGCGCAGAGTAAACTTTCAGCTGACAATATTTGATCATGATTTTTCATTTCCAGAAGATAATTGTCACCACTTGTTGACAGACAAAGACAGAAATGACAGGTAAAGTAGTTCCATAGTTCTGTCATATTAAAAAATAATAAGTGAAATAAAACATCAGCTGCCCACTTCCTGTCATGACTGAGATAGCCATAGCAAGTTTCTTCTAATATTGTATGCTTGGTAGAAGGTCATAACCATGAAAAGTACAGTTGACCACCTCTGAGAGAATAATCAACTCCTTCCAAACTTCAGTGAGCACAGATTTTTTAATAACTCAATTTTATCTTCTCTGAGTGATTATTTAGACACAGCAGAACAATTTATATGATTTCTATGCAGGAGAAACAAAATCTTTCATTGACACCACAAATGTGCTCTGTCAAAAATGAGCTTGGTTCTCAATCTGTATCAGTAGCTGATTCAATAAAAATAAATTAAATGAAGAATCCCATTTGTCCCTTCAAGTATTTTTAAAGAAAGATGGTGAAAATACTTCTGGAATGAACTGTTGTTGTGGTATGTTGTGCCTTGTAACAAAAATGTGTGTTCACATGAAATAATCATGCTTGGAGCAATATCATGGAGGACCAGACATCAGAAGTAAATTATTTATCTTTTTGCATAAACTCAGAAACTGGTCTAACAACTCTTTAACAAGAAAGACATTAGCACATACATCCCCATGTGCTTTAATGATCTAACAGACTTTTAATTAACAGTGACCACAATTCTGCTGTTTCTATATGTGTCTATTGGTATATTTACAATACATATTGAGAGCAGAATTTAATTGACAGTTTAAGCTCTAACTGTACTTGTTAAAAACCTAGTTTACACCCTGGTTTATATCCCCAGTTCTCTGGGTCCTGGATTTAAAGACTTTGATTTCACTGTGAGCCACAAAAAAAAAAAAAAAAAAAAAAGGCCTTCTAGAACATCCCATCTAGCTTATATCAGATATTTCTCACAAGACAGGATGAATCTTTCCATGGAATGTATTTTTCTCCTGACTGATTATGAGATGATAATATAGAGGGGAGGCAAATATTTCTTATCTGGACACCAAAATTTAGATGAGATAAATCTCACCAAAATGCCTGACATGTAGCCTGGCTCACATCCACAATCTCCCCACACTCAGAAATTGTTACCAAAAGCAAATAATGATTGGCTCTGATATGGAAAAAAGATTACAAGTTATATTTCCAAAATAATTTCAATCAAAAACCTCAGCTGAAGAAAAAGTGTATGGTTCCATTTCCATTACTATTGAAAGTAGTAATATGCATTTCATCTTGATCAGCCCTGTACCACTGGTTGCATGGTATAGAGTTTATATGCAGAGGTTGGCAGCCTCAGTGTACAAAGTGAACTCATTTAAACATTTTTAAATGTTTAAATGTTTGAATTAGCAGAGGGGATTTATACCAGTTTACTACATTTCAGTGCATTTCTGTGGTATTTTTTATTTTGTAAAATAAGCTATAAAGTTCCCGCTGTGAATGAAAGCTTCACAAAATAGGAAATGGAAATGTTACACTGATGAGGATTTCAACCAGCCTGGTTTCTTGGTTATTAAGTGACAGAACTGATTATGGTATACTTTATGTGATGCTTCTGCTCTTAGTCTGAGGGTTTTACTAGTTTTTCAGTTTAAGCACAGGAAAAAAGGCTGTAAACACGAAGACCAACAAACTTGGTAATGAAGTTGTCATTCTTCCTCCAAACATTTTCCTGACTTTTAAACTCCCAGAAGAGGAAATAAACAAATATGTTCGTGGGAAGGATGCATACTTAGTCTGGTTTATGAAAGTAAAAGATATTTCTTTGCTAAATAATGATTTGAGAACTTAATTCCACCCAAAAGGGTGACATGAATTGAGCTTGTATAATCATTTTAGTCTCCTTCAATGTGACATTTCCTAATAAATCTGCTTGTACAGGTTAGTTTCCTCTAAAGAAAAGTACTTTGTTTCACAACTTTTTCATTTTGGATTTAAGGACAAAGTATATTGAACTTTATTTAATCCAAAGGTTGTTTTATATTTTATCTGCTCTTCAAAATGCATCATTGTTTTGGAGTTTCCATGAGAAAATTATTGAGAAGGCTGAAGAAAAAAGGGAAACTTATAGAGAAGCAGATTTTAGTGTGTCAGCTTTGCTTTAGTATCCTTGAGATGTGACCATTTTTAGCCTCTTCTTTCTGAACAATCTTTCTATTGCAAAGCATGCCTTGACAAAATTAGCAGTGCTTCATGTCTTAGTAGGTCCAGATTTCTACACCATTTTTCCACACTAATGTTCTTCATCACCATCTCTGCATGCCTTTTTCTAGGTATGCTGCATGTTCTTGAATTTACTGGTCAGGGGTTAAAATGTCTAGATCTCACTGACTCCATCCAGATTAAATCAGGTGTCTGCAACATGTGTTTTTGTGTCCAGAGAATCAAAAAATATTTTTAAGATTCATAGAGTGACCCTTCACTTAACATGTATTTGGCAAAGATAATTATCTTGAGTTCCTTTTTTCATGTTACCTCACCACCTGAGAGATCTTCTGTATGAAAAGCAGCTACTAGGTTTTGGTTTTGTTCCCTCCAACTTCTTAAAATAACACCTCTGGTTATTCATTGCCACTCTATATACATTTGTCTGTTGCACAATGTATGATTAGTGTAGTTTGGTCCCAGAGGGCCACTGAGAAGAGCCGGAAAGTCCCTGAACTTTACATTTGGTTAAGCAGTTGACAGTAGCCAACATTTTTGGAGAAGTTACAACATTTTAGGGACAAAATCTATGCTGTATTCTTGAAAGATCAGGCTCTGAAGAAGGATTATTAGAAAAATAAAACATTGCCTATGGTTCAACCTTAGGGACCAAGATGATGACCTTCCAGTTCCAAACTTCTTTCTTAAGCCCTCTGTTTTGAATTACTCACGGCTCACATAAATGGTAGCTTGTTTTATCTGCACATTCTTACAAAACATTTACCTACTTTACATACACATACACCCACAGACATATAAAGATGTGTCTGATTTTAAGGGCACTCCTTTGACTTTTTACTTTTTTTTTTTTCTTTTTTTAAAAAAAAATATTTTTCACTTTTTGAATTGCTATGTGAAGAGTTGGATATTTGGACGTTCCAGTTCCTTTTTCTTCCTCAAATAAGAACACTAGTTCTCACAAGGTAAAGTGAGTTAATCTGGCTCTACCATTAAGTTTCAGAACTTCAGCCTTTCCAAATGATTAGTAATAATTTCTCCGACGGTGCCAGAAAATAAATCAATTTTGACAGTAAAAATAGATGAACTTTCTGAAATACTACAGAACTCATGTCACTAAAAGAAGGATATCAATATTCCCTCCAGACCTGATAGAGCACCTGTGGTGGTTTAGTCCCTGCCGGGGTCTGAGACAACGTGGCCGCTGCCCCTCCCCCACAAAGGGAGTGAAATACAAAGCCCTGGGGCTGAGATAAGGAGAGGTTGAATACAACAGTGCAACAGTGACAAAACAAACAACAACAATAACAATAATAATAACAGTAATAACAATGAACAGAGCAAGGTATGTACCGATACAGCAGTGAGAGGAACGGCTGCACAAACCCACGCGCTCACCGATTCTTCCCATGCTATGGCGCCCGGACGTGACGTCAGCATGGTATATGAATAACCTGGCTAGAGCTTCCCCCCACTGCTGGGGAAACTTAACCCTATCCTAGCTAAACCAGGACATAATCCACCCCTTTATTCTATACCATGTGCATCACATCCAGCTGCCATTTAGCAATTAGCATTAACAAAGAAAAAAATTAACAAAAGCACAGTATAATTCATGGTGTGTATTTACCCAAAATCAAGTCCCCTTGGATACGCATTAGACCTCTCCATCCTTCTGCATCACCCACCAGGTGCACCCAGGTCCTTGAGCAAAAGCAATCCCGTGGATGGGTTTGCCTTTGCCCAGTGCAGGACTAACCCAGACCATTTTTCCCAGCAGATCCCTTATGCGCACCACAGGGACTTTATCCTCGTCTACAACACGTGGAAGTTTTGACTGAGCCAGGCCAGCTCGATTGGCAGATCCTCTTGTGTTGACTAACCAGGTAGCCTTTGTCAGATGTAATTGAAGGTTCCACCTCCCGTTGCTCTCAGTGTAGTTTTTAACAGTCCATTGTAGCGCTCGATTTTCCCAGAGGCTGGTGTGTGTTAGGGGATGTGGTAGACCCACTCGATGCCGTGTTCTTCTGCCCAGGCATCTATGAGGTTATTTCGGAAGTGAGTCCCATTGTCCAACTCAATCATCTCTGGGGTGCCGGGTCGCCACAGGACTCCGTCTTCAAGGCCCAGGATGGTATTCCGGGTGGTGGCGTGGGACACTGGATAAGTTTCGAGCCATCCAGTGGTTGCTTCCACCATTGTGAGCACGTGGCGTTTGCCTCGGCGGGTCTGTGGCAGTGTGATGTAGTCGATCTGCCAGGCCTCTCCATATTTATATTTCAGCCATCGATCTTCATTCCACTGGGGCTTCACCCGTTTGGCTTGTTTGATTGCAGCACACATCTCACATCCATGGATGATCTCTGTGACGGTGTCAATGGTGAGGTCCACCCCTCAATCTCGAGCCCACCTGTATGTTGCATCTCTGCTTGGTGGCCCAAGATTTCATGGGCCCACCGGGCTATGAACAGTTCACCTTTACGCTGCCAGTCCAAGTCCACCTGAGCCACTTCAATCTTAGCAGCCTGGTCCACCTGCTGGTTGTGTTGATGTTCATCAGTGGCCCGACTCTTGGGTATATGGGCGTCCACATGGCGCACCTTCACAACGAGGTTCTCCACCCGGGCTGCAATATCCTGCCATACTTCAGCGGCCCAGACAGGTCTACCTTTGTGTTACCAGTTGCTCTGTTTCCGTTGCTGCAACCACATCCACAGGGCACTTGCCACCACTGACACAAGTAAGTGTAGAGATAGAGCCTTGGCCACTTTTCTCACTCAGCAATCTCCAAAGCTAATTGGGTGGCTGTCACCTCTGCGAAGTGGCTCGATTCACCTTGTCCGTCAACAGCTTCAGTGGTTTGTCGTGTGGGATTCCACACAGCAGCCTTCCATCGTTGATGTTTTCCCACAATGCGACAAGACCCATCAGTGAACAGGGCATATCGTTTCTCCTCCTCTGGCAGCTCGTTATATGGTGGGGCCTCCTGTGGTGGTGCAATTCTTACCCCTCCCCGCCCCTCCTTTTGGGCTGCTTGGTGCTACGTGTGATTCCACCCACATCCCCCAGCTATACACCACTC
Organism: Strix uralensis; assembly: GCF_047716275.1. Taxonomy (NCBI): domain Eukaryota; kingdom Metazoa; phylum Chordata; class Aves; order Strigiformes; family Strigidae; genus Strix; species Strix uralensis. The sequence goes on from NC_134012.1 coordinate 65,081,233, forward strand.
TGTGGAGATAAGGACTGATAACGTTAATGAGCCTGGCTCCTGCCCCTCCTGATTGCTCGGAAATGGTTAAAATGGCCCATCATCTCCTAAGGGCCTGGCACACCTCTGCCTGGGGTGTGGTCAAATGGGAACAATAAAACAGTTGCACATTCATCAAATTCTTGTGCAACTGCTGGAAGACACCAGATGGTATCTGACAAAAGTCAATTATCTTGGACCCTATAAATGGCGACCACAAGGGAGACCCTCTGAGCTGTCCTGGATCGCAGCAGCCTGTGACCAGCATCTCCCCTGAGCTGGGAGGCCTCTCAGGTACCAAAACCCTTAAGGTGTCGTCTGCTGCCAGAGCTGACGGAAGGCCAGGGCGAAGTCCACCCGCTCAAGTCTCAATTATTGCCCATTGAGGAATGCCAAGGCATTGTGAGTATTTACTTTAAACTCGAGAGGGAAATTTTCTTTTGAGCTAGCTTCTCTTTCACCCGTTCTTCCTCTGCTTATTGGTGTGTGGGTACGTACTTCATTCTACTGGATCCAGATACTTCCGTTTCTGTGTGTGTGTTTGTATGTTTTGTGTTCATTCTACTGGATCCAAATACTTTTGTCTCTGTGTGCGTGTTTGTATGTTTTGTGTATGTGCATGTATATACGTATAAATTAAGGTACCGTTAAGTAAGTTAGTGTGAATCTTGTCATTTTAGAATCTGTGAATAAGTCGCTGTCTTTCAGCATTTCTGAATTATTTTGTAATAATAATAATAAATTGCTGTTAGTTATTAATAAATCTAGATTTCTTACTAAATCATTACCGTGTCAATACTTTCATCCGCGACAACTCCTCAGCACTTTTCACCTCCTTTTCTGGTGACATCCCAGAATCTTTGCTCTCTGTCCAGTTTATGATCATTTCCATTAATCCTGGGTGGTTGAGGTTCCCTATTCGAGCCCGTTGTGTTATCAACACAACCCACTTACTCCATGTGGCATCTGTTGCATGATGTGTGTAGGGAGCCGTTCCTTTGAACATCCATCCCAGCACCAGCAGTCGGGGTGCCAGGAGGAGCTGTGTCTCAGTGCTGACCACTTCTGAGGCAGCTCGAATTCCTTCGTATGCTGCCACTATCTCCTTCTCAGTCAGTGTATAGTTAGCTTCAGAGCCTTTGTATCCCCAGCTCCAAAAGCCTAGAGGTCAGCCTCGGGATTCCCCAGGTGCCCAAAGGCTCCAGGAAGGGCCGTTGTCCCCGGCTGTGGTGTAGAGCACGTTCTTAATCTCCTGCCCTGCCCGGACTGGCCCGAGGGCCACTGCCTTGGTAATCCCCTGCTTAATTTGTTCAAGGGCTTGTTGTTGCTCAGGGCCCCATTTAAAATCGTTCTTCCTGCGGGTTACATGGTAGAGAGGGCTCACAATCAGGCTGTAGTTTGGGATGTGCATCCTCCAGAACCCCACGGCACCCAGGACAGACTGAGTCTCCTTTTTAGTGGTTGGTGGGCCATGGCTGTTAACTTGTTTATCACCTCCATTAGGATGTGCCGACGCCCATCTTGCCATTTTATTCCTAGGAACTGAATCTCCCTTCCCGGCCCCTTAACTTTCTGTCGCTTGATGGCAAAACCAGCCTTCAGGAGGATTTCAATTACCTTCTTTCCTTTCTCAAAGACTTCCTCAGCTGTGTCCCCCCACACAATGATATCATCAATGAACTGCAGGTGTTCTGGAGCCCCACCTTTCTCCAGTGCAGTATGGACCAGTCTATGGCAAATGGTGGAGCTGTGTTTCCACCCCTGGGGCAATCGATTCCAGGTGTACTGGATACCCCTCCAAGTGAATGCAAACTGTGGCCTGCACTCTGGTGCTATTGGGATGGAGAAGAACGCGTTGGCGATGTCAGTTGTGGTGTACCACTTGGCTGCTTTTGACTCCAGCTCATACTGGAGCTCTAGCATGTCCGGCACTGCAGCACTCATCGCTGGCGTAACTTCATTCAGGCCACGGTAGTCCATGGTCAGTCTCCATTCACCATTAGGTTTTCTCACTGGCCATATAGGGCTGTTAAAAGGTGAATGAGTGTTGCTGATCACCTTCTGGCTTTCTAGTCAACGGATCAGCTGATGGATGGGGACCAGGGGATCTCGGTTAGTACGGTACTGCTGCTGGTGCACCGTCTTGGTAGCAATTGGCACTCGCTGCTCTTCAACCTTAAGCAACCCCACCACCGAGGGGTCCTCTGAGAGGCCGGGTAAGGTGAACAATTGCTCAATCTCCTCCAGGGCAGCTATACCAAAGTCCCACCGGTACCCTCTTGGGTCTTTAAAGTACCCTCTCCTGAGGTAATCTATACCTAGGATTCACGGGGCATCTGGGCCAGTCACAATGGGGTGCTTATGCCAGTCCTTCCCAGTTAAGCTTACTTCAGCTTCTAATGGGGTCAGCTGTTGGGATCCCCCTGTCACTCCGGAGATGCAGATGGATTCGCCCCCACTGTGGCTTGACGGCATCAGGGTGCACTGTGTGCCAGTGTCTACCAATGCCTTATATTCTTGTGGGTCTGATGTGCCAGGCCATCGGATCCACACCGTCCAGTAAATCCGATTATCCCTTTCCTCCACCTGGCTGGAGGCAGGGCCCCTCTAATCCTGCTCACCATCACTCGCTTGATCTAAGAGCGACTCCTGCAAGAATGACTTCCTGGTCCCCTCAGGAGGGTCAAGCATAATGTTGGCCATTCTATTCTGTCTGGGGGATTTCCGACTGGACACTGGAGCTGCGTCTCTCTTGGAAGACTCCCCTTTCATGGTGGTCTTCCCTTTCAGCTGCTGTACTCGTGCAGCTAGGGCGGAATTGGGCTGTCCATGCCACGTCCTCATGTTTTCCCCATGGTCGCGGAGGAAGAACCACAGGGTGCCCTGTGGTGTGTACCTTCCACTGCCCTTCTCTTGGGTGGGGAAGCGCCTGCTTCTAATAGCTGAGACATCGCCCCGTGCAGGTGAAATGTAGGACATGTCCTCTTCCATTTTCTGGAGCCTCTGAGACAGTTCATCTACAGCTGAAACTAAAGCGTGTTGGGAGGAAGGGAGATTTCCCTCATGTTGCCGAAGCTGGCCAATCACTTCATCTGCTGTTTGGGTGTCTCGCCACCAGGACACTACTGCTAATGCCTTGGAATGTGCCTCTGGTCCACTTTGCAGGAACTTCCGCCACATCAACTGTGTGCAAGGGGGCTGATCTGGATCCATTGGTGACCGCTCATCATTCAGATCACCATAGACCATGTCAAACACAGCCAATTCCCTGAGGTTTTGAATGCCTTTCTCCATGTTGGTCCACTTGCCTAACCGACATAGAACATCATCCTTGTAGGGGTACCTCTCCCTCACAGTGAGCAGGAGTCGCCTCCAAAGGCTGAGGGTTTGAGCCTGTTTCCCTATTGCCTTGTCAATACCAGCCTGCCTGGCTAAAGGTCCCAGCTGTTTGGCCTCTCTCTCCTCCAATTCAAAACCAGCAGCTCCACTATCCCAGCATCGAAGCAGCAAGGTGCAAATTTGCTCCCCTGGAAGGCAATTGAAATCCTTCCGCATATTTTGCAACTCACTCAGGGATAGAGATTGGCTGGTTACCTCTGGCTCTTCCTCCTGCTCTCACAATGGGCCTGGTTCATCATCACCCTGTACACTGTGAGGGGATGTTTTGGTATATTTGGTTTTCCATATCGGGGTGACTGATATTGGTACTGCTTGTCCCTCTGGCCCAGCTGCTGTGCTGATGGAGGCGACTGGTACTAACATTGCCTGTCCCCCTGTCCCAGTTGCTGTACCAGTGGGTTCACTTTCAGATCTTGCAGCCCTTTCTCCCCCTTGAGGGCAGTGATCAGTGTTAAAGATGACACGGTAGACATGGGCAAGCCCCCAGCACATCGCAGCTAGTTGTGTCTCCCAGGGTGTGTCAGATTGGCAACACACCTTTTCCAAATACTCCACCAGTTTATCAGGACTCTGCACTTGTTTGGGAGTGAAATCCCAAAGCATTGGGGGTGACCACTGACTCAGGCACTTGCTCATCTTTTCCCACACACCTTGCCATTTATAACTCTCTGCCCTCGGGGCAGGTTTCCGGGTGGTGCTATTGTTGGAGAAGTACCACATGGCCCAAAACAAGATCAGGCAGACATTCAGAAAGCACTGTGCTGCAAGCACACTGCCCAGGATGCTCCAGGGATAGCTGAAACTCTCAAAAACTGAGAGGATCTCTTCCCCTGGCTCACCCATAGAGGGGGTGAGACCCCTAACAAAAGCCCAGGCAGCAAACAGGTACGGGTTCACCCCCACAAGCAGTGATACAAGCCCGTTATAAGCAGTCAGTAGCCAGTACAGCAAAACAAGACCCTTGACACATTTTCCACTGACAACAAACATCAGCACTGGGAACACACAGTGGATATAAGGATTAATCCAGCCCCACCATGCAAGCAAGTTGGCCAGCATTGCAAACGTTCCTTATCAAACAATACAAATAGAAACAGAAAAATTGCACCTAACAGATTGCTCTAACACACCTTCTCCTTTTGTCCTTATCTCAACCCTTTCATGCCCCACGTTGGGCGCCAAAAAGCCTGTGGTGGTTTAGGCCCTGCTGGGACTCGAGACCACGTTGCCACTGCCCCTCCCCCACCATCGTACCGGACGGGGCAGGGAGTGAAATACAAATCCCAGGGGTGAGATAAGGAGAGGTTTAATACAACAGTGTAACAGCAACAAACCAAACAACAACAAGAACGATAACAATAGCAATAACAGTAATAGCAATAAACAGAACAAGAGATATACCGATACAGCAGTGAGAGACGCGACCGCACGAATGGCGACTACCAATCTTCCCGTGCTTGGGCTCCTGGACTTGACATCAGCATGGTATTGAATAACCTGGCTAGAGCTCCCTCCCCACTGCTGGGGAAACTTAACCCTATCCTAGCTGAACCAGGGCAAGCACACAGACAGGTGCAGCAGATTTGTTATGATACTGAGAGTCAAAGCAGATATACATCAGAATGGAAGCTCCTTCCTACCATGTTAGAAAAGACCTAAGCCCTCAATCAGTTTCTGAATGAGGCTGAGAGAGGGAGAAGGACAGGTATTTCTTCCCTTAACAACACAGGGATGTCACAAACATTAATAATAAGAGCAGTGGATGGCATTCAGTTATTAACATCCAACCATTAGAAGAGGTAAAAAGTCATTTTGCCTTCTCCTGTATTTTCTTCTAAATAAAAAGTTAGTGTTAAAAAAACCCCAAACAAACAAACAAACAAACAAAAAAAAGGAGTGGGAGCTGCCTCACATGCATAAGCAATTTTTAGAAAACTTCAGTGTGAACAATTTGAACAGGCAGAAAAACATTTCCCTGCCAAAGATCTATATCTATGTTGAATTTCAAACTTCTGATCCAAAGTAATAAATCTGGTGCTGAAAAAATGCTGGAAAAGTTTTCCAACCTTCTTATAAGTACTTATTTTTGACAAAATTAATTTTTATTCAAAGTTGCTAAAATAATAAAAAAACTATCAAAATCCAAACTTGAAAAGTAAAGACCAAAAGGACTGGATGGATTTTCTCAAAGTTACCGTGAACAGAAATAAGTGCTAGATAGGGTAGTGTGAGACAAAAATGTAACTCTCTTCCTATCAAACAAGTTAAGCTAAACTATGACACACTTCAAACTAAACTTAAACAGCTGTAGCAGTGTTTTACCATGGTTATTTATAGCATGATTATGCAATAAAAACCAAAGTACTACATAAAAAAACAAAAGCCAGAACAATAGTGAATCATATGCAAGAACTTGTTTAAGTTGGAGTCTCTTAAAGCCCTTTCTAAAATCTTGTCTTCATTCGGATCTGAGTTTTCTCTCTTTAGGGATCTAGAGAAATAAAACAAAAAATAATGAACAAAGATGACTTAATTTTACTTAATTGTTTAGACTTACATTCACTATTATTTATAAATATTTAATGGATTAATTACACACCTAATAAATAGATTAAGTGTCAAAATTATTATTTATTTGATCTGATTCTATTCATATCTTCACATAATAATGCTGTAAACTGCTAGAAAACCACTTATTTTTTTCCAAATTCCCATTTTTGACTGTCTGGTGTTTATTATTTATTTCCCAATAGATCTGAACAACAAAAGGAAGACAGCTAACCATGTCACAAAACCAAATCAATGTTACCTAACAGAGTTCTTAGAGATCCATTAAGGTAAACAGTATTTATCTTTCCTTTGGCATCTAAATGTCCTTTTCTCTTCAATTGCGGAAAATTGTCACTTTTAAAAAAATAATCAGTGGCTGAATTAAAACATTTTCAGAGATTTTCATGACTATTATAACCTGCAGTTTCCTTTCTTCTTCCGAGGTGGCACCCTACTACTTTGACATGGAGCATGTAGGATGAAGGTAGATTACAGCAAAGTATCTGGTAATCTTTGAAATGTGAAGCTGCATCCACTAAGCCTGACCTTTGGCTTAGCCAGTGGAAATTAACAGCCTGTAGTGAGGGAACTGCTGGATAATGGCATCCTTAACCGGATGCAAACTGTCTGGCAGCCACAAAGACACTTTTCATGCACTGGTGGCCAAAGTCTGGGGCATCATCACCTGTCATCACCCACACAAATACACTGTGTGTTCATGAAAATGTAATGTGTATGAAAACACTCCCCATGACAATATGCACTGCATGATTTGGTGATATGTAGACAGGCTGTAGCTTAATATCACAGGGATGTTTAGGGGTACAAGTAAGATTAGGGAATAATTTATCAGACTGGAAAATGGCTTTAAAAGTATGAAATTGTAAGACTACATAATCTACAAACAAAGAAATTAACTAAAACTGATGACAGAAAGTTACTCCCCTTGCCATAACACCTGTTTGATTACCACCAAGAATGATGCCATGACAGGTGAAATTCTAGAAGGAGTAACTACTCTACCTTTTTTTCCAGTCCAGGCATTCTTGACTGCAGTATGTGCATCAGTAATAGCATGAATCCTACTTCTAAATAGTACATCAAAATAAGGAAAAATTCCTTGAGGGAATGACTGTTCGAGGACTTAATGCTGCTAAAACAGCCAAATAGTTGTTTCTTGAACAGATTGCTTCCTCTCACATTAACAATCTTCAGATGAGAAAAGGGCATGAACTTGAACTCATGTCTTGTCCTCACGTGTATAACTGACAGGGAATCAGAAGCTTTCTGCTGTGATGGTCCCCGATGATACTCCTCAGATACTCCTGGTTTATTCAGGACTGTAAGAAGGGATAAAAGATAAGATCTACAAACAAAGTTCAACTAATAAGATCAATTATATATTGATAAATTCACATTAAACCATAAGGACTGAATGCATACAGAGACTGGAGATTCAGGCCCTCAGGGTTGTGGCTTGGTTGTGGATGAGAACATTTCCCTGATGCTCCCCATATGACATTTACTCTTTGGTTAAATAAAAAAAAATTAAAAAATCAGTTTACAGTAGTATCAGAAACCTTGATGGTCTTCCAAGTATGAAATACATTTATTATGTACATAAATATCTATTTGTTTTAATATGAAATAGAAAAAGTATCTACCTTTATAACCCTAGCATTCCTGAAGATAATCAGTAGAAAAATTCCTAGAAACATCAAAAGCAGCTCAACAACGTTCACATAATGGTGCAACTAAGAATTTCTGTAGGGGAGTAAACCCAGAGATATTCAGGCATGTGAGTATTCATGGGCTCACAACAAACCAGATCTATATGCTAATCCACTTAAATGGAAATATGACTACTTTGTTTTTAAAAATTAATCTAAAGGTGAAGCACAACACAACACCACATTAAATATTTTAAAAGCTAGAAAAAGATAATAAACATCAATATACCAAAAATATTCTTTTCAAATTCTATCAAATCTTGTAAATGACGATGTTAGTCTTCTGAACAGGGTAAAATCACACCACAAGTAGTGTAAGACAGTCAGTATAATTGGTATGATAGAAGTACAAAAAGAATTAATGATACATCAAAGAAAGTTTTGATACCAGGCTATTTGTATGGCTCAGTCCGCTTCTGCATTAAACTGGCACAAACCACATACTGAAAACAACATCCTTCATATTACAATTCCTGACTCTACTGTGCAGTTCCTCTCACATAGATGTTTTGGGGCCACTCCTTTTTAACATCTTTATTGATGATCTAGATGAGGGGATCGAGTGCACCCTCAGTAAGTTTGCAGATGACACCAAGTTGGGTGGGAGTATTGATCTGCTCGAGGGTAGGGAGGCTCTGCAGAGAGATCTGGACAGGCTGGAGCGATGGGCTCAGGCCAACTGTAGGAGTTTCAATAAGGCCAAATGCCAGGTGCTGCACTTCAGCCACAACAACCCGCAGCAGTGCTACAGGCTTGGGGAGGAGTGGCTGGAGAGCTGCCAGTCAGAGAGGGACCTGGGGGTGTTGATTGACAGCTGGCTGAACATGAGCCAGCAGTGTGCCCAGGTGGCCAAGAAGGCCAATGGCATCCTGGCTTGTATCAGCAATAGCGTGGCCAGCAGGGACAGGGAAGGGATCTTGCTCCTGTACTCAGCACTGGTGAGGCCGCACCTTGATTCCTGTGTTCAGTTTTGGGCCCCTCACTACAAAAAGGACATTGAATTACTCGAGCGTGTCCAGAGAAGGGCAACAAAGCTGGTGAAGGGTCTGGAGCACATGTCGTACGAGGAGCGGGTGAGGGAACTGGGATTGTTTAGTGTGGAGAAGAGGAGGCTGAGGGGAGACCTCATTGCCCTGTACAACTACCTGAAAGGAGGTTGCAGAGAGCTGGGGATGAGTCTCTTTAACCAAGTAACAAGCAACAGGACAAGAGGTAATGGCCTCAAGTTGCGCCAGGGAAGGTTTAGACTAGATATTAGGAAGCATTTCTTTACAGAACATGTTGTTAGGCGTTGGAATGGGCTGCCCAGGGAGGTGGTGGGGTCCCCATCCCTGGAGGTGTTTAAGAGTCGGGTTGACATAGTGCTCAAGGATGTGGTGTATTTGGGAACTGTCAATGTTAGGTTAACGTTTGGACTGGATGATCTTCAAGGTCTTTTCCAACCTAGACAATTCTGTGATTCTGTGATTCTGTATTTTCCTATTCAAGGAAACCCGCTCCCACCTAATCTCTCCCTCTTGTTTCCTTGCATCATTTTTTTTTTAACTGTTTTTCCTAACGTAAGAGTCTGATTCCAGGTATGTAAACAGAGCAAGCATTATAATGCTATATATGGAGGGTGCCGTACAAAAACATAAGCAATGCACATCTTTAAATTCAATTGCTTGTATTCTTAAAACATCTGTGAAAGTTTGTGAAGGATCAAAGACAGTTCACAATTGAAAAGAAAAGGTTGCACAGAAAAAAAAGTCAGGTCTTACCTGGGATGTAAGAGACTTTACCTGTAAAGTAGGACACTTAGTTTTAACATTAACCATCACTTGTGTTTTACTAGCTTTTTTTTCCCGTATTTTACTGCAATGTATGTAATTTCATTTATACTTTTTCCTAACTACCCTCTGTACTCATTACCCACTTGTAAGATGTTCTGAAACCTGTAACTCCTTTTCTAGTGGAGATAAGACAGACCTTGGACAGCCTGAAAAACTCCCTGAGTACATCCCTGATAGCAGGAACATCAAAACAAGTGTCTAAGAAGACGCCAGTGTGAAGATGAGCGACTGGAAGCTGTCTAAACTAACCTCCTTGCTACAAACAGGAGCTGAAGGACGGATGAGGTAACTCTATGACCATATATGGACATGAGAGACCTAAAGTTCAACTAACGGACAGTGTGAAGAAGGCTGTGTGAACCAGTAAGGAGGGGAGAAGATCCTCACTATATTTTTACTAGCATGCTCAGACTATGTAAATGAATTCTGAGAACCCATTAGCATAGGACTGTCTTTTCTAAGAAATCTCATGAATATGCATGTTTTTGGTGTATATTAGTCAGAGTGCTTTGTTAGTAAGCACAACACTCGTGGTGGAGCTGCCCAGCGCTGCGAATAAAGAATACCTGCTTAACAGTTATACTCAATTCTGACTGTCGAGTCAAGCTCTTTGTTTCAATATGGTTATGAACCCCATGCATTTAAATTTTGTATGTGACATTTTTCATATAAGAAAATATTTGCTAAATTTTGTTGTTACTGGATTATGCTACCATGTTACAATTACTGCTGTTACTTTTATCTGTCATACGCTGAATGAAATTTTAAAACACAAACATTTACATACTTGAATATTGTCTGTGGTACCAAAGATAAATACATCTCCAGACTGATGGTGAGGATGAACAATAAATTCTGTTGCTTTCCAAGACAACATTCCACCTAGTTGAGAAAATTATAGGATCTCTAAATCTAGTCATAGTCTTGAAATGTTTAGGTTTTACAAATTATATACAAGTAACTGTCGTGGTGCAATTACACACACACACACACACACCCCCCCACCCCACACACACCCATGCCACTTGGTGATTAGTGTAATTCCTCCCCTACTCCTGGGCCACATACCAACCTGGGGAGATAAATATTGCTGACGGCAGTGAACAGAGCCTTAAAATGCCCCTTTGATGAGCCTGGCTCTGTGGCTCTGCCCTCCTTATCACTTGGGAGCAGTTATAACAGCCCATCACTTCCTAACAGCCTGGGAGAAGAATAACAGAATTGCACCCCCATCAAGTTCTTGCACAACTGGCAGAAGACTCCAGAACACCTCATTGTCCAAGCTAGGCTGGAGTGATAAGTATCTGACAAAAGTCAATTTATGACTTATGATAAAAATCGGCCCCAAGTGAAACTCTTTGAGCTCTCCTGGACTGTAGTAGGCCTGTGACCAGCATCTTCCCTGATCTGGGATGCCTCTCAGGCATTAACTTCTTCAGGTACCATCCAGTGATAGAGCCGATGGAAGGCCAGGGCAAAGTGGACCTGCTCAAGTTTCAGTTATCGCCTGTTCAGGAATGCCGATGCACTGTGAGTATTTACTCTAAATTTGAGAAGAGGGGAAATTTTTACTTTGAGCTAGCTTTTCTTTCACCCACTCACTCTCTGCTTACCAATGTGTTTAGGTATACACAGTCATCTTCATGAGCGTGGGAACATATGTATTTTACTGGATCCAAATACTTTTGTCTGTCTATGTGTTTGTACATTTTGTATTTGTGAATGTGCAGGTATATATGTATAGATTTAAGGTAACATATAGTTAGTGTGAATCTTGTAATCTCTGAATCTGTAGTTAAGTTGCTATTTTAATCACAGCATATTTTACTGAATTATTTTGTAAATCTTTAAATTGGTTAATGATTAAGTGTTGTTAATCATTAATAAATCTTGATTTGCTGCTAAATCATTACTGTGTTGATACTTTCATCCGTGACAGTAACCAAAATCTTTCGATGACTGAAACACTCCCTTTTTATCTAAACTGGCACTAAAAAGTGTTATTTTTTTCCATTTTCTTTGTTAGAATACACAGTGGAAAATTACAGTTACCTTTGTTCTCTTTAACTGATTAAGTACCACATTGTTTCCTCATTTGCAAAGCAAAGAAATTGCATGTGTCTTGCTTTTGTCCACTTGCAATAGTGTCAATTCATACAGGAAATTCCCAGTCCAAACCACACTTATAGGTATTATAGGTGTTCTGTTGCTCTAGGAACTTCAAAAAGCACAAAAATTGCTCTAATTAGTAACTGCTAATTAGAGTAACACTGTGCAATTACAAGTTAAATCTGGACTGTAATAGCGCTCTCTGTAAATTTCCCTGATAACAGCTTTGGGTACAATAAAAATGTGGTTTTTTGGTTTCTATTTGTTCAGTTATAATAATGACAATATCAATGTAGTATTATTATTTTATGATCCAGAACTCTGAAAAACATGAAGATCAAAACCAAAGATCTCTCTGCTTTTGAGAACTGACACCAGAGAATCTTTGCCAGATGCTTATCCAGAAATATAATGAATTTACTAAGGAAATTTGAAAGCATTGAGCTCAACAAGTCAAGCTAAGGGTAGTGAATTTTTTCACATCAGTCAAAGCAGCATGAACTACTTGTCCAAAACTGCATGATGTCTCAGTTTCCAAAAAGGGCTTTCTCACATCTATCATAACTGTCACCTGGGAGAGTAAAACAACAGATGTAACAGTTTTGCTTACAGTCTTGACCACCTGAAAAACTCAGACCTTTAAAAAAGCATTAAGAACTGACAGTAGTTCTAATTTTAAGACCGTTGTTTTGGGGGAAAGTGAGCAAGATGTGTGTTGCTAGAAGTCTTTCTGTGGGGTTTTTTTTTGTTTTCTTTTTTTGTTATGGATAAGTGACTTTGGGTTTTTTGTTTGTTTGTTTGTTTGTTTTACATTTTGGAGCAAAATTAGAAAGAATTCGGCTTTTAAAATGTGACAAGCTGGAAAGTTCTCTGTTCTCCACAATGAATTGTCCACAAACACAAAACTTCTTAGAAGTCCATGTATGTTAATATATTTTTTAAAATACATGTTATCTTAAACATTCAAAATTCTATTTTCAATTCTACTTTTCATGCAACTTTTCTACTCTTGCTTTGAGTTGTGACACTATGTTATTATATAACATGCCAGTCTAATCTTGGATCCAGGGAAGCTTATGGAGCAGATCATCTTAAATGTCATCACATGGCATGTATAGAACAACCAGGTGATCAGGCTCAGTCAGCATGGGTTTATGAAAGGCAGGTCCTGCTTGATTAAATTGATCATTTTCTATGAGAAGGTGATCCACTTGGTGGATGAGGGAAAGGCTGTGGATGTTGTTTACCTGGACTTTAGTAAAGCCTTTGACACCATTTCCCACAGCATTCTTCTGGAGAAACTGGCTGCTCATCGCTTGGATGGGCATACTCTCTGCTGGATAAAAAAACTGGCTGGATGGCCAGGCACAAAGAGTTGTGGTGAATGGAGTTAAATCTAGTTGGTGGCTGTCATAAGTGCTGCTCCCCAGAGCTCAGTATTGGGGCCGATTCTGTTCAATTTCTTTATCAATGATCTGGATGAAGGAATCAAGTGTACCCTCAGTAAGTTTGCAGATGACATCAAGTTGGGTGGGAGTGTTGGTCTTTTTGAGGGAAGAAAGCCTTTACAGAGGGAACTGGACAGGCTGGATGGATAGGTTGAGGCCAGAGGGATGAGATTGAACAAAGTGAAGTGCCAGGTCCTGCACTTGGGTCCTAACAACCCCACACAGAGCTACAGGCTTGTGGAAGAGTGACTGGAAAACTGGTGGAAAGGGACCTGGGGGTGTTTGTCAACAGCCAGCTGAACATGAGCCAGCAGTGTGCCCAGGTGGCCAAGAAGGCAAATAGCATCCTGGCTTGCATCAGAAATAATGTGGCCAGCAGGGACAGGGAAGTCATTTTCCCCTTGTACTCAGCACTGGTGAGGCCACACCTCAAATACTGTGTTCAGTTTTGAGCCCCTCACTACAGGAAAGACATTGAGGTGCTGGAGCATGTCTAAAGAAGAGCAATGAAGCTGGTGAAGGTGATACAAGAAAATGATCACCTGCTTTGCAACTTATTTACTTATAGCAACTTATAATGATTTCTGAATATTGCTTAATAATCCTGCTTGCTCTGACTGTTCTGTGGAAACTTACCAAGGACTACAATGTTCAGCAAAAATAAGACACATGTCCTTGGAAAGCAGATGGGTTCTAACAAGTTGAGTGTTTATAGACTATATATGGACAGTAGAAACTAATAAGCAAGTGCTCTTAGATAAAATAGAGGTGGTAAACCAGCTGGAACCACTCTTGTTGTTCAAGAAATTGGCTAAGAGAATCTGCGCATGCTCCAAGGAAAAGTACAAGGTGAAGAAGACTGTGAGCCTTCCTCTGAAAGACCCCCAAAGACGACCACCAGGAGGCAATGCGCAGGTGCAAAGATAACATAAACTGCTGACACCAGCCTTTTGAACTAACCCAGCCTTACTCATGCATATGTATATTTGTGTTATGCAATCCAATGAATATGTATATCCACACTCTATAAGTTTCTGGTAAAATGTGCTGTTGGTGTGTAAGCTTTGTGGAGAAATCCCCTTGCACCCTGACGCTGGAATAAACATACCTGCTTTATAACTCTCCCCGAGTTGTAGAGTTTGTTTCCACACATCAAAGGGTCTAGACAACTCTTATGAGGAGCAGCTGAAGGAAGCGTGGTTGTTTAGTCTGGAGAAGAGGAGGCTGAGGGGAGACATTATCTCTCTCTACAACTACCTGAAAGGAGGTTGTAGCAAGGTGGGTATTGGTTTCTTCTCCCAAGTAACAAGCAATAGGACAAGACGAAATGGCCTCAGGTTGCACCAGGGGAGGTTTAGATCGGATATTAGGAAAAATTTCTTCACCAAAAGGCTTCTCGAGCACCAGAACAGGCTGCCCAGGGAAGTGGTTGAGTCACCATCCCTGTGTAGACATGGTGCTTAGTGACATGGTTTAGTGGTGGACTTGGCAGTGTTAAGTTAATGGTTGGACTGGATAATCTTAAGGGTCTTATCCAACCTAAATGATTCTATGATTCTATTAGGTGGCAACCCTACTTGGCACCCTATTAGGTGGTGTGAATCCAGCTGATTCACAAATCTAGCATATTTGGAAATGGGAATTTAGTTGTTCTGGATCCAAGCTTTCAAATGTACACTCTAGAAAATCAAACACATACACAAATGTATTCATTAATGATCATGGAATAAGAATGTGACATCTTAATCCACTTTGAACAGAAACTTTATTCACCAGGAAGCAATATAAATCAATGCAATTATTCACAAAGTAATGGATGACTGACCTGAGCAAGAGTAACAAAAGTTGAAGTGAATATGATATTTATGTCGTTGTTGAGACGGACACGACAAACACCGAATTGTGCAAAATGGCTACTTTATTGTTCTAACAAGCCTTTTTATAACTTTATTAAGAGTATGTGTCCATATATGATTGGTTTAATTAGAGACTAACAGTTCATGATTGGATGACCTCTTCTCTGTTGCAACCTCGATAACCTTCCTTTCCTTGCAGTCAGGCAGTTCCGGTCTGGTAGTTCCTTAATCTTGTTTACTCAGCTCTTCTCGGGACTTTCAAGCCTCTTAGGGGTACAAGGTTATCTGCTCAAAGTCAATATCAAACTTACATTCTGATCCCTTGGACCAGCCAAGGTCTCCCATATATTTATGCATTTGAGCAACAGTCCGTAATTCCTGTACATTCAAACATTTTTGTTTGAATATCGTATGCAACAACAATGTATACAAATTAAATTATGCATTTTTTCAGGAGCATCATAAACAGTGAATGTTAAAGTAAATAATTATTTTATTATATATTAAAAATTGAAAACTACAAGTGGTTCAACAACACACTACAACAGAAGACTAGAAAACTGCTGAATTTCATAAACAAATGAAACTCCTGAGAGATTGTAGGCAAAATCTCTTTATTTTGTTTCTTCAGTCATAATTTACAGAAACATAGCTTTTATGTCTACAGGAAACCACAAATAAGAAGAGGTTTCAAAAAAACCCAAGTCCCAGGACTACCTTTTTCATCTACTACGTGCATGCTTAGTCCAGAACTTTATATACCATACAGGACAAGCCTAGTTAGAAATTAATAACTACAAGTAAACACACAATTATATCAATTATCCCATACAACTGGATGATGAAGATCTTAGATTACACAGATATTTAACATCTCTGAGCTCTTCTGGAAGACAGGTTATTGTGAGGAAGGTTCACTATACAATTAGAAATCTACTTCACTAACCATGATGGTGCAAAAATGCATAATCTTTCTGAGATTTAATCTCAGAAAGCTGGAGAGACTAACAGCGATGTGGAGACTGATGTAATAGCACACTATATTAGAAGATGTGTAAGGGACATGTCAGAAAAATTATTACCTTCCATCAGAAACAAATATAATTACATAAACTATTGTAAATTCTGAGGAAAAACTTGTAATAAATCTCTTAAAGCAGATAAAATGCTGGGTATTTCAGGCAGATGCAGCTGCAGCAGGTGATGGGGAACTTCTTTCACAGTCATTAGTGAAAAGGGGTTGGGAGCTGAAGGACTATGGTCTTCTCCACGCTGCAGCTAGAAGAGAACACCCCATACGCCAGGAGATGGACTGGTCTGTCCCAAAACTATAAAGCGAAGGCAGTTCTTATTTTTATGGAAGAAGGCATATCAACACAAAAAAACCCCTATTACAACTATTGAGACTTCACCAACTGTCACATTATAGTAATAAATTTATGTGGTGTAATAGTACCAGAGATCTTACTTGAAAAGAAGGGCCTCGTTGTGGTAGAGTCCTGTACATTTATGGGATCAATACAATGTGCTGACCAAACAGACACTAACAGCGTTTCTAAGTGGCCAGAAATGCCATTGCAGAGTAAAAGAAGAATAGTAACTGTGACATGGATAATATTATTTGGGTTAATTTAAAAGATAGGCAATAATGCTTCTTTAGAAACCTGTGTAATTTTATCTGCAAAACTCATTGCTGCAGAAGCTTGATCTATCAAAATACACAGTGGAGCAAAAGGGAGCCAGAAGGTATTATAAACGGAACAACTCTACTTTGGAATACAAGCAAAAGGAAAATACCCTTAGGAAAATGAAAAAAAACCCACAGGATTCATGCATTTCCCCTCACACCTACCCTCCATGACTATGAAGCAGTGAAGTATCAAGAAACACTGGACTGACACACTGAACTCATAATCTAAACAGCTATAATAAATATTACTTCACTATAATGCTCAATCAACTGCAATCTATTCATGCATATCAAAGCTTTATATTGGGATGAATACAGTTTAACATCTTTATTAATGACTAGGATGATGAGAGATGTAGTTTGTAGATGGCAGCCTATTCTAAGGGAAGTAGTTGATACACTGGAAGGCATAGCTGCGTTTTAGAGCAATAGAAAATGGACTGACATTAATTGCTGAAGTTCAACAAATGAAAATGATAAATCCTCCATGTGGGACAGAATACCTTATGCAAAAGACTGGCTGTATGCTGAGTTGTTAAAACAATATCTTCAGAAAAGAATCTATGGAACCTGGTGGACAACAAATTGTGCATGAGTCAGCAATATGCCATTTCAGCAGTAAAAATTAACTGCACACTGGGTTGTGTTAGCAAGAGTGCAGGCAGCTGTGTAAGGGAAGTGATTCTTCTGCTCCATTGATGCTTGCAAGACCACATCCCCATGACTGTTTCCAGTTTGGGGATCTTCAATACAATACCAATTTTACATATTAGAGATAGCCCAGTGGAAGCCAACATCATGATGTGCCCAGAGCACTCACAACACACAAGAAAAAGCTGAGAGAAGTGGGTTTGTTGAGCCTGAAGAAGAGAAGGCAAAGGGGAGATTTTCTGACTCTCTTCAGCTGCATAATGGGAAAGGATAGAGTCTCACTGCAGAGGGGCACAGCAAAAGGACAAGGATAAAGGCACAACTACAAAAAAACAAATTACAATTAGGTATTAGGAAAAAAGTCTTTCATGGCCAGCATGGACAAACACCACAATAATGCACAGAGAGGCTGTGGACCTTCATCTCTCAAAAGGTTCAAAATTTGGAGAAATCCCCAAGCAACATCATCTACCTTCAAAGTTGGCCCTGATTGGAGTTTAACTGGAGTTATGGAGATTAACATCCATTACTCAGGCCTAAATTATTCTATGGCACTAACCATGAGTTAGAAACATCAGTTAGCTCAGAGAGAAATCTAAGCAGCATAATCTGGAAAGGTAACTTCTATTTGGCTCAGTTATGTAAAACCTTTAATGACTTTTTTGAGAAAGAAATATATGCTTCTCAATTTTATACATGTAATAGAACATAATTTCATACTACTGACTTCATTACACATTGTTGCATAGTATTTCACTCAAGAATCAGCATATTTAATGGGCCCGTGTCTTTTCTATTTGGAGTGCTTCCCATTTAACAGCAGAATTCAAAAGCAGGTGTTTCAGTTTCAGCTCTGCACATACTTTCTCTAATGCATTCCATTACCTGTTGAATCAAGACAAAATATGAAGTATCACAGCTGGTGAGTGAACCAACCAGAGAAGGTGCCCTGCTGGACCTCCTCTTTGTGAACAGAGAAGGACTGGTGGATGATGTGGTGGTTGGAGGCTGACGTGGGCACTGCGATCATGAAATAATAGAGTTCTCTATTCTTAGAGAGGCCAGGAGAGGGGGCAGCAAAACTGACATCCTGGACTTCCAAAGGGCTGACTTTGACTTGTTTAGGCACCTGCTTGACAGAATCACCTGGGAGATGGTCCTGAAGGGTATAGGGGTCCAGGAAGGCTGGGCACTCTTTAAGAAGAAAGTCTTAATGGCAGAGGAGTAGGCTTTCCCCAGGTGCTGTAAGAGAAGCCAGTGGCAGAGAAGACCACCCTGGCTGAACAGGGAGCTTTGGCTGGAACTCAGGGAGTGTTTTGCTGATTAAGGATGCCAATTAAACTTGAACACCAGAGTGAAAAGAGTAGGCGTATTTTACTGGGGAAAACTAAATAATGTAACAGAGTAATACAGAAAACATGCAGTAAGAAAAGTCAGAATACTGCACTTAAATAAGAAAATACAAGGTAATGCATCAAATCATTACTATATAAGAGAGAGAGAATAGTGATTAAGAAAGATACATCACCACTTGCATACGTTACCATCATCCAGATCCGCAGTCGCTGGGCAGCCCCGGTTACAGCGAGGATTTGGAGAGCCTGTCCCGGCAAGTGGGAAATCCTACACGGTGTGTCCACCCATAGGTGAGGCATCCAAAGTCGCTGTGAGTGGGTCCAGCCTTATATACCCAAAAATCAGCAAGCCAGAAGAGCTGGCACCTTTGTTTTAAGCAGAAATATCTGGCTTCAATCTCACATTAGATTCCCCCAGAGCCTGGCCAGTGCTCGAGGGAGAATCTAAGGGAGTTTCTCTGCTTATCTAATTGGATTATGAGCACATCAGGTCACAGGGCCATACAACAGCCTCCATGACCCTCTTATCTTATCCACACACAAAGAAAGATAAAGATACATTCAAGATAGCTACATCTTCCATTCATATTTCACTAATGATTACATACCGAGTTAGCAGCTTTGGCTCAGGGCCTGTTGCTCAGACTTCAATACTTCCAGTGTAACACAATAGGTGTTTCGTTATAACTTAGTATAATATTAGCACAATGGTTACCAGTTATAAAATATAGAGGGTTCATCTATAGGTCAACTCTGGCTTGGGCCTATTGTCCAAGCCTTAGCACTTCAGGGAGAAAAGGAGAGTTTACAGCTTTTGGAAGAAGGGGCTAGCCACTCGCAATGATTACAAAGAAGCTGTGAGGCTCTGCAGGGCAGAAATCAGGAGGTTTAAAGCCCAGCTGGAAATTAATCTGGCTTCAGCAATCAATGACACAAAGAAATGTTTCTATAAGTATGTCAACAGCAAAAGAAAGACCAGGGAAAGCCTCCATTCCCTGCTAGACACAGGAGGAAACGTGGTAACAAGTGATGAGGAAAAGGCTGAGGTGCTTAATGCCTTCTTTGCCTCAGTCTTTAATAACAAGACTAGTTGTACTGAGGGAATCCAGCCTCCTCAGCCAGAAGACAGAGACTGGGAGAACGACCCCCCCGCAATACAGGAGGAGATAGTGAACTACTGCATCACATAGACACACACAAGTCTATGGGACTGTGGAGGTTCGAACTCAGCCGGTGGCCAGGCACCATGTGGCGGGCCGTTCACATCCCCCTCCCCACTCTGGTAAGATAGGGAGGGACAAAAGAAGAGAATTCGTGGGAAAGAATTTACTAATATAAATATAACAAGAGAACAACAGTAACAATAGTGAGTCCAAAAAGAAAACGCGGCAACTGCCCCCCCACTGCAACAACACGCCTGAAGAGCAGACAGCGCATGTGAGAGAGAGCAAAGAGAGCCTGCCTACCTGGGCATGACATCACATGGTATGAAATACTCCAATGGAAATTAACTCCATCCTGGTCGAAACCAGGACAGGGACCAGATGGGATACACCTGAGGGTGCTGAAGAAGCTGGCTGGGGTGCTCACCAAGCCACTTTCCAGCAGTCCTGGCTGACCAGGGAGGTCCTGACAGATTGGAAATTGGCCAGTGTGACACCCATATATAAGAAGGGTCAGAAGGATGATCTGGGAAATTACAGGCCTGTCAGCTTGACTTCGGTGCCCAGGAAGCTGATGGAGCAGCTCATCCTGAGTACCATCACACAACACATGTGGGACAACCAGTTGATCAGGCCCAGTCAGCATGGGTTTATGAAAGGCAGGTCCTGCTTGACAAACCTGATCTCCTTCTACGGCAGGGCGACCTGCTTATTGGAAGAGGGAAAGGCTGTGGACATTGTCTACCTTGACTTTAGTAAGGCCTTTGACACCATTTCCCACAGCATTGTCCTGGCAAAACTGGCTGCTCGTGGCTTGGATGGGCACATGCTTCGATGGGTGCAAAACTGGTTGGATGGTCAGGCCCAAAGAGTTGTGGTGAATGGAGTTAAATCTAGCTGGCAGCCAGTCACGAGTGGTGTCCCCCAGGGCTCAGTTTTGGGGCCACTCCTGTTTAACATCTTTATTGATGATCTAGACGAGGGGATTGAGTGCACCCTCAGTAAGTTTGCAGATGACACCAAGTTGGGTGGGAGTGTTGATCTGCTCGAGGGTAGGGAGGCTCTGCAGAGAGACCTGGACAGGCTGGAGCGATGGGCTAAGGCCAACTGTAGGAGTTTCAATAAGGCCAAATGCCGAGTTCTGCACTTTGGCCACAACAACCCCCAGCAGGAGACCTGCCAGTCAGAGAGGGACCTGGGGGTGTTGATTGACAGCCGGCTGAACATGAGCCAGCAGTGTGCCCAGGTGGCCAAGAAGGCCAATGGTATCCTGGCTTGTATCAGAAATAGCGTGACCAGCAGGGACAGGGAAGGGATCTTGCTCCTGTACTCAGCACTGGTGAGGCCGCACCTCGATGACTGTGTTCAGTTTTGGGCCCCTCACTACAAAAAGGACATTGAATTACTCGAGCGTGTCCAGAGAAGGGCAACAAAGCTGGTGAAGGGTCTGGAGCACATGTCGTATGAGGAGCGGCTGAGGGAACTGGGGTTGTTTAGTGTGGAGAAGAGGAGGCTGAGGGGAGACCTCATTGCCCTCTACAACTACCTGAAAGGAGGTTGCAGAGAGCTGGGGATGAGTCTCTTTAACCAAGTAACAAGCAACAGGACAAGAGGTAATGGCCTCAAGTTGCGCCAGGGAAGGTTTAGACTAGATATTAGGAAGCATTTCTTTACAGAACATGTTGTTAGGCGTTGGAATGGGCTGCCCAGGGCAGTGGCGGAGTCCCCATCCCTGGAGGTGTTTAAGAGTCGGGTTGACATAGCGCTTAGGGATGTGGTGTAGTTGGGAACTGTCAATGTGAGGTTAACGTTTGGACTGGATGATCTTCAAGGTCTTTTCCAACCTAGACGATTCTGTGATTATGTGATATCAGCAATTTTGGTATACCTCAAAAGAATTGTGTGCTGCTGAACATGTCACAGAAATACAGAAATTAGTTATTTCACTTTATTTACTTTTATTTTTATTTCCAAGTGAAGAATCACATCAAACTGGAATTAAAGTGGAAAACAGACACAAGTAGTTAATGATAGATCATATAACAGGTTATTGTGACTTACTAAAAAATGAACAAATAGAAACAAGTTTAAAAAATTTAAGCTTTGAGCTATGGAAAAATGCAAAAGGAAATCATGTAAGCTAAAGCTTAAAATCCCACAGGTATGACACCCTTTAATTTAGAATATAAGCTACTTTCTGCCCAGTAGAAACATCATGCAACAGAGATATCTGACTTTCCTGTCCCTGTGAGAAGCATACCTAAGTCTCCACAACAAACGCAACAGACTCTCCAGCTGCAGGGCGGGCTCAGTGGCTAATCATAGAATCATAGAATAGTTTGGGTTAGAAGGGTCCTAATTTAAATGTCACCTAGTCCAACCTCTCCTGTAATGAGCAGTAGTATCTTCAACTAGATCATGTTGTTCAAAGCCCCATCCAACCTGATCTTGAGTTTCCAGGCATGGGGCATCTACCACCTCTGTGGGCAACCTGTTCCAGTGTTTCACCACCCTCATCATAAAATATGTCTTCCTTATATCTAGTCTGAATATACACTCTTTTAGTTTAAAAGCATTACCTCTTGTCCTATCGCTACAGGTCCTGCTAAAATGTTTGTCCCCATATTTCTTATAAGCCCCCTTATTTAAAGTATTGAAATGCTGCAACAAGGTCTCCCCAGAGCCTTCTCCTCTCCAGTCTGAAATACTCCAACTCTGTCAGCAATTCTTCACAGGAGAGGTGTTCCATCCCTTTGATAATTTTTGTGGCCCTCCTCCAGACCCACTCCATCAGGTCCATGTCCCTCTTGTACTGAGAAATCCAGAGCTGGATCCAGTACTCCAGCTGAAATCCTTCCAGAGAGGAGTAAAGGGCAAGAACCACCTCCCTTGACATACTGGCTATGTTTCTTTTGATACAGCCCAGGATACAGTTGGCTTTCTGGGCTGTGAGCGCACATTGCGGGCTCATGTCCAGCTTTTCATCTACCAGTACCTCCAAGTCCCTCTCTGCTGGGCATCTCTCAATCCCTTCATCCCCTAGCCTGGGTTGATACCAGAGGTTGCCCTGACCCATGTGCAAGACCTTGTACTTGGCCTTGTTGAACCTCATGAGGTTCACATGGGCCCACTTCTCAAGCTTGACTAGGTCCCTCTGCATGGCATCCCATCCCTCAGGCATGTCAACCGCACCACTCAGCTTGGTGTCATCTTCAAACCTGCTGAGTGTGCACTCAATCCCATTATCTATGTCACTGATAAAGATATTAAACACTATTTGTCC
The DNA here is from genome assembly GCF_047716275.1 of Strix uralensis. NCBI lineage: Eukaryota > Metazoa > Chordata > Aves > Strigiformes > Strigidae > Strix > Strix uralensis. The sequence continues at coordinate 65,104,317 of NC_134012.1, forward strand.
CAATATGGACCTCTGAGGGACACCACTTGTCACCAATCTCCACCTGGACATTGACCACTACCCTCTGGATGCAACCATCCAACTAATTCCTTATCAGATGAACACTCCACCCATCAAATCTGCCTCTCTCCAATTTAGAGAGGATGTTGTGGGGGACTATATCAAAGGCCTTTTACAGAAGTCCAGATAGAAGACACTGGTCATTCCCTTACACAGGCAGGGACTTGTATTACCTCACAACCACTCAGCACTGGCACAGGATTCATATTAAAACTCTTCAGAAACTTCATGTAGCTGGAGAATCTGAGCCCACGTGCAGGCAGAAAAACTTCTGACATACACTTCCTGTGTAGTTAGAAACAGAAACACAGGGCTATAAAAATCACCCAACAAAAGCATGCTCTGAAGAAAGCTAAGAAAAGCTAGAACAGATGTTTGTCTAATATGTTCTTGTTGCTGTTGTTATTAATTATTGTTATTCATAATAATGACAGCATTTATTAATTATTATTACCACTAATAATTAATAACAGTAACAACAACAAAATAACAAAAAACTTAGGGGAAGGAAAATGCCACACTTTTCTGGCTGGAATTTGATCACCCTCTCCACAAAGAAGACTTTTTTCTTAGATTCTAACTAACACTTCCTTTTTGCTAATTAGGCTGATTTCTTTTATCTTTTCCATAACAATGTAAAGAATTATCTCTTAACATTCTCTCAATATGGGAAAGCTGATAGAAGGAACGTCTGTGAGCTTGTGTAGCCTTGAAGGACATCATATTGATATTTACAGCAAAAGAAAAAAGTTCTTTCTTTCTTTTTTCCCCTTTACAATGGCATTATTGCAGTGGGCCTTTTCTTCCCAGAAGAGAGAGTCATGGCAGGGTACTGCATGAATCAGTGTCAAAAACATCCTTTTGTGGCAATGCATTAAGATGGTGAGAATAGCAGAGCAAAGAGTTCAAGACTAGCTATAAAATCATGAGGAAAACTGAGCTCAGTTACACTTTTTGTAGGTTTTTTTTACTATTATAAGTTGTTTATACAATAGATGATGGTGAAATGTCAGGTTGCACTTTTATTCTTTGTTACACTACATGTATTCAGTTTGGCAAAAGTAATTTTATGCTTCTTGTAGTGCTAATGATTCATTTAGCCTGGTATTACCTTGTAGCACACAAGCAAAAAAGCACACCAAAAAAGGAGATCATCTCAGTTCACAAGTTCTGAGCAAGGTAAAGTCGTATACAGAAAAATAATTAAAAAAAAAAAAAAAAGAGTTATGGGATGTTCCATTACATAATTGTTTTGCTAGTAATGTATTAATTTCATGAGAAGATATATCTTGTTATGAACAGATCTGCTGTGGGCCTTCCGTATGTGAGAGCCTGTTTGGAAGTTGATTTCCCACTGGGTGACTGAAGAGTAGGAACCTAGTGAATTTTTATCATGCAATATAAAATACATGAAGTAAAAACCAACTGTATTATGTAGACACAGCTCTAAGCAATTCTGAAGAGAGCAATTCCAGACACAATTTGGTTTCATATTGAGTTTATTATATTAACATTAGCACATATAAGCCTGTTTTACCATTTCAGATTAGGGATTCCTTTTTAATACCTTTCTTTCTGAAGCACTGATCTTTACCCCATATTTGAAAAGAAGAGGAAAGTAACACTGAAAATACACTCTGGCGTCGTTGGGCCTTCTCAGGAAGCAGGGCTCCAATACGTGTAGTGGTTGCCTCGGAGGTTCAAGGGTGACCCCACCCCCTTCCTCCTTTTTCCCAGCTTTATACTGAGCAGACGTCATATGGTCTGGAATATCCCTTTGGTCAGTTCAGGTCAGCTGTCCTGGTTGTGTCCCCTCCCAAGATCTTGCCCACCCCGTCCCACTGCGGGGGGGAAATGTCGGAAAGAGCCTTGGTGCTGTGTAAGCACCACTCAGCAGTAGCCACAACACCAGTGTGCTATCAACACCATGCCAGCTCCCAACATAAAACACAGCACCATGAGGGCTGCTACAGGGGAAAACCAATTCTGGCTCAGCCAGACCCAGTACACTAGTGTGTTAAATCAGCTCGAAATCAGTTTCGGGAGATTCTTCCAATGACACAACAGCAATTTTGCTAAGCTTTGCTGCCATCTAGAGACTTGTTTCTCACAAGTTGAGTACAAGTGAGTCTTTCTGCTCCTTGCTACCATGCCAAGGCTTGTCCAGAAAAGATTGTGACAGACAGGGAACAAAGCAAAATGTTTCAAAGAGAAATTTCTTGGGAAAAAAAAGACATTTTAATCCAGGAACAGAGGAAATATTCCAGTTCTAGGAGCTTGAGCACACATTTTTTAGCAAATCTCTATTTGGCACGTATTGCCTTCAGATGTGACAGCAAGATGGGTAGAGAAAGTAGGATTTCAAATGTGAATTAATTGTCTCAGGGTTTATACACAGGTTAACCAATCCTGTTCATTTGCTTTGATGTCAGCACTAGAGCAAATACTCATGCAAGCGCATAGCTCTTAACAGTAATACTTCAGCAACCAGACTAACAAAATTTTTCTCTACAAGAATTTTATTCAATACAGCCTACTTAGCAAGTTTCTGGGTTGTAAATTTTCTTACCAAAGATTAACCTTCATATTAATTTTTGAAACTGGCAGTGTGAAGAGATGAACATGTCTTACATTGTTTAGACTAGGTTTGGTGATATGTACACTTCTGGTGAGATTCAGCACTTTTGAAAGTTGTGTTCTCTTTAAGATGCCTCATTATAGAACTAGGTGACTAAATTTAAGTGTTCATATTTCAAAACTTTGACCTTCAAGTCCAGAGAAATTAAATTACCTTTTTTCCCCCTTAAACATCTATTTTTTATTCAGTGTCCCACATTACAATGTCAGCAGCTGGTAGAAAGATATATATTCTATTTCTAATGGGATGAATCTTGAAATACTCATTCAAATCTTGCTACAGCAAACTACTGTCCCATACTAAGCTTCAATAGGGACACAATAAGGATCTGGAATCTAAGTATTCTAGAATTAATGGCATCCATAAATGCCATTAACCACATTCAGTTACCTGTCTTGCAAATTTCTTTCAGATATATGCCCATTCTTTCCATGCAAAAAGGCTCTATAATCCAAAACCTGTCCTTTGAACATCAAACTCTTCATATCTTCTCATTCAGCTTTGGACCACTCCATTTTCTATGTCTTACTATAAAAAGAGACAATTACACTGTTTGGTTGAGGCTAAATTAATGTTAACTATAAATTTATATTTTAGCCTCTGTAATTAATCACAATAGCAGTAAACTAATTTCTACCCACCCATGCCTCTGGCCTGGTCTATTTGGTGCCACATATCTGTAAGGGGGGCAACGGAACGGAACAGTTATAAGCAGGATGCTCACTCATTTAGGTCCTAGCCTGGACTTGTATTGGCTTAAGATATTTATGAAACTGCATTGAAAAGCCCTGTCCTATTTTGATCAATAGATTCTCATCCATGCAGGTCCCTACCCTGCACAGGAAAATCCTCTAACTATTCAGCTGAGTAATCATACCCTTGTATCTTTTGCATTAATGGCTACTTGAACCCCTCCAAATGAAGAAGAAATTGAATCTCTAATGGACCTTCATTGTCATGCACTGATGTTTTCAAGAGTTCTTCAAATACTGGAAGACTTAAATCTACAGTAAAAATGGGACAGATGGTTTCATTTCCCTCTACCCCCTTCCATGGGAGAGACAACCTCTCAGGCACTCTCTGAAATGTTAATCCAAATGGGCACTGCTGACAAAAACAGACATATGTACATTCATAGCCTCTGAAACCCATCAGGGACAAGGTGAGAGCTAAGTCCTTCATAGCATTATTTGGGATCTCCAAAATTAGATAAAACAATTTTGTTCCCAGAAGTGGATGATAGCAGTTTTAATGTATAATGTGCATAAAGGACCTCCAGAACTGGACTGCTAAATATGCTTTTGAAGAGAAAGTGTAGGCAGGCAAAGGTTTCCAAATCTCCCAAAGTCTGAATTTTCCACTAGGGCATAAAAAAGTTCCCTGGTTCTCCCATTAGTCATTATCCAGGTGTAAATGGTAAGCATATAAGCAACCCGGTACTTTGTAAAGGTGAAAGATCTCTTTGGATATTATCTCCAGCACTAAACACTCATGGATACAGAATAAAACTGAAGGAAAGTTGTTTTTATTCTTCTATGATATCCTCCCAGTCCTTTCTGATTTCCCATACCAAAAGACATAGCATCACCATTATATTAAATAGATGTCAAGTGACCTACCCTTCCTGAGCTTTGAGTGACTTTCAAAATATTTTTTATTAAAAATACTACATTAATCTAATTACTACTATGTATAGTTGTAGCATAAGATTGAAAACATGTTAGACAACCTGTATAGTCACAAACAGACATAACACACAATCCTGGCATTGTTAAAAACTGAATGATAGAAGGATCCAGGACTTTAGCAAAGGATATTACAGGATTATTACAGGATTAATTAAATAAATTACAGGATAAACAACACAATGGCAAAACTGCCCTCACATGGAGGATTACAAAAGAGTCTAAGAGGATGAGGTAGAGAGAAATGCCCAGGAGGATTTTGATGATGATAAATAGTCTGACATAATAGAAAATAAAACTAAATTACATGAAAACTAACAATTTATTATGTATTCTGGGACCAGAGGTACAAGTGAAGAAAGGGAGGAAGCAAGGGAGAAAGTAGAACCCCCAAGATATTAAAGTGCTAGGACTACTTAATTTAGGCACTGGCCTTATGTGCAATAAGTCATTGATTTTCCACTGACTACATTCAGGTTCGTTCCAGCCTTCAGAAGCACTGGCAACAGAAAATCTCAGGCAGAAAGAAGATTTAAACTATCTAAATCTCATCTTTGGAGTATCAGCACTCTCATCAGATAATCTTAGAGTAAGATTGTCAGCCTTACCTGGGACCTCTCTAACACAGGCAGAAGTTCTGAAGGCTTCATCACCAGGAAGAGGAGGGTTCTGACAGTTGGTGCAGGCAGAGAATAGGCATAATGCTACTTCTGAAGGACTTCTGCAATTCGGAGGGCGAGTGTGCACTAAGAGGAGCAGTGCTGTGCAGCCATAGATACAAGGAATGCCATAGTCAGGGTCATCATTCTGCAAAGTTTCCAGGCCATGCTGCCAGTCATAGGGCTGCCCACCAAAAATTTTAGAATAATAGAATAGGTTGGAAGGGACCTTCAAGATCATCTAGTTTCAAGTCCCCTGCCATGGTCAAGGGACACCTTCCACTAGACCAGGTTGCTCAAAACCCCGTCCAACCTGGCCTTGAACACTTCCAGGGAGTGGGCATCTACAACTTCTCTGGGCAACCTGTTCCAGTGTCTCACCACCCTCACAGTAAAGAATTTCTTCCATGTATCTAATCTAAATCTGCCCTCTTTCAGTTTAAACCACTACCCCTTGTCCTATGACTACCCTCCCTGATAAAGAGTCCCTCTGCATCTTTCCTGTAGGCCCCTTCTAAGTACTGGAAGGCACTATAAGGCCTCCCTGTAGCCTTCTCTTCTCTAGACTGAACAACCCCAACCCTCTCAGACTGTCCTTATAAGGGAGGTGCTCCAGCCCCCTGATCATTTATGTGGCCCTCCTCTGGACCTGCTCAAGCAGGTCTGTGACCTTCTTATGTTGGGGACCCCAGAGCTGAACACAGCACTGCAGGTGGGATCTCACCAGAGCAGAGTAGAGGGGAAGAACCACCTCCCTCAACATACTGGCCATGTTTCTTTCTATGCAGCCCAGGATATGGTTGACTTGGTGGGCTGCAAGCACACATTGCTGGCTCATGTCCAGCTTTTCATCTACCAGTACCATCAAGTGCTTCTCCATAGGGCTGCTCTCAATCGCTTCATCACCCAGCCTGTATCTGTGCATGAGATTGCCCCGACCCATGTGCAAGACCTTGCACTTGGCCTTGTTGAACCTCATGAGGTTCACATGGGCCCACCTCTCAAGCCTGTCAAGGTCCTTTTGGATGGCATCCTTTCCCTCCAGCATGTTCACTGCACCACAAAGTTTGGTGTCATCAGCAAACTTGCTGAGGGTGCACTCAATCCCACTGTCCTTGTCTCCAACAAATATGTTAACCAGCTCTGGTCCCAATACCAACCCCTGAGGAACACCACTCATCACTGCCTCCCACTTGGACATTGAGCAATTGAACGCAACTCTCTGAGTGTGACCATCCAGCCAATTCCTATCCACCAAGTGGTCCATCTGTTAAATCCATGTCTCTCCATTTTAGAGACAAGAATGTGTTTCAGAACAGTGTCAAATGCTTTGCACAAGTCCAGGTAGATTACATCATTTACTCCTCCCTTATCCACCAACGCTGTAACCCTGTTGTAGAAGGCCACCAAATTTGTGAGGCATGATTTTCCCTCAGTGAAGCCATCTTGGCTGCCAGCAATCACCTCCTTATTTTCCATGTGCCCTAGCATAGTTTCCAGGATGATCCACTCTATGATCATGGTGGTCCATGAAAATGCTGTCATTCAGATCCATAGTAAAGTTCAACTCATGCCAAAAATGTCTCTATCTCTTAGAGAAGTGCAGAACCAGAAGACTGGAAAGTCCTTGTTAGCCCAGACCATGACTGCAAACTTTTTGAGTGAAGAACAGGATCTTCACCATAGTTTTTCAAGACTACTTAGAAATGTGTTTCTTAAAGAAATGTAGTGGAGTCTTCAGTATAGTTATGCACAGAAATATAACCATAGCAATATTTAGTTTCCTTTCCCAACTCTAATTAAAACAGAGACCAGAGCAAATTTAATTGCAGAACTCATTTGGACACTTAAAACCCAATATAAATAATAACATAATACACATACAGAATGCTGCGATAAAAGGAAGGAATAGAGAAAAACATGCCTTTGCAGCTATGAGCTCATCTAACAATGTCTACATATTTTAGGATCTTGTTGCTTAACTGAGGGGATCAGGGTGTAGTTTTCTCTCATCTACATCAGGTTTGAAGAACTGGTTAAAAATATTGTGAGAGGATCTTGTTGTTATTTGATAAATCTGAAACACACAGACACTCTGAAGCATTTAATATTGAGTCCTTTTAGAGACTAAATTGGTGCATGGTTTAGTCTACTATACAGGTTTTATTTATATAATTAATTAGCTCAGAATTTAGAGAATTAATCAGCTCAACAGTTACTATTGTAGAATTTATAAAGAACACTATGTTTACACTTTATTGGTAACAAAATAATAGAGGAGAAAGCAGAAAAACAGCTTTTTCTTCAAGAGCAGCAAGTACTAATCAGTTTAACCTCCTGCACTAAGATCTTTCGACGGCCCACTCCATGTAGATAATTTTTACATTTGATTCCTTGTAATGATTTTTTACACAAATGGGAGCATGGACATTCACTCTAGACAATACACCATATGAGAATGCTGATGCCTGTTCAATATGGGGAATATAAAAAAGTCTGTTAATAAAAATACCACAAACATTAAAATACACACTCAAACATTTCTGGGTTGAATTAGAAACAAATTGCCAATTTTTGTGATATATGCAAAATCACAATATTAGAGGACCTTGAAGCACCTACAAGGAATTCTATGGATCTCCCCACTACACAGTTCCTAGCCCTTTATGATTCCTCCAGACAACAGCAAGGCTTCAAATTGCTTAGGCTCTCTGACAGGTGACCCTGCAGTGACTACACACGGTCACAATTTATTTTGGAGAGGACCTGTTCTGCCTTTCCCAGATAGTATATTTACAAACAAATTTAAAATAGGAGAAAATTCAAAACCAGAAAAACATGTAGGTACAGAATTTGAAGTCAGTAGTACAGATTTTCAGACAGCATTTGACAATAAGGTAAAGACAGCTCCAAATAAAAAAAACCCGAGGAATGAAGAAATTCAGTTTTATACCATTCCCACTTCCTAGATTTAACTGATACACAACCCAGCAAAAGAACTTTCCCAACTTATCCTATAGCAGCAGTAATGCAGAACCTCTTTGATGAAAGAGAAGGGAAAAGGTGCCTATTCAAACAAGCACTCACAGCTGCTATTCTTCTCTTCTCCAAGAATATATTCTTAGGGAATATTCAGCTAAAATTATTTCTTTACGAAAGTCTAAAATCATAAGATGAGTAACTGGAATATTAGACTTTCCAGAGAATGCTGAGTTAGCTTTTGAAAAAGTGTACTGGAAAGCTGTACCTGAGCAGGAGCCACTTCCACTGTGTTCAGCCTCGTTTTACACCTGTAATCTCTCTTCCACACATGTAATCATCAGGAGTGAAACTGAATTCAGCCTGAGCAGCCTCACAAGCACTTCCACAACTTCTTTTGAAAGATCTCTGGATTCCAATAGAGAAGTTGTGACCTGAAAGCAATAGTACACTTAAGGAACTGTGATACCAAAACCTTAACAGAACAAACAAAAATGCCAAAGCTTTGAGCCAGTGACAATTAGCTCCTCCAGCTATATGAGCTGGGAAGCTCCAAATTCCTCCAGGCTGCATCTGTAACCTTTTTCAATATGCCAAAGTCCCATGTCACTGATTTAGCGTTACATATTTTAAATGTTAAGCAGTGCTGGTTACAAAGACTGCCAGTCAATTAATACAATTTATCAAGATAGAGTTACATTTTTATAAATATGTATTTTTTAGAGTAGTATGAAGAGGCTTGTGAGTTGAGACAAAGACAGGGATATTTCCTACTAGCTACCCCCAACGGCAAAACAGAGTTGACTTGACAAAAATTAATTTATTGCCAATTAAAACAGATTTCGGTATTGAGAAAAAAAAAACACAAAAAAATTAAAGCAATCGACTACCGTTTCCACAGGCTCAACTTCACTCCTTCATTCCCAACTCCTGTATTTCCTTCCCTTCGCACCTTCATTCCCAACTCTTCTACCTCCACTCCCATGAGTGGCATGGGAGGATGGGGAATGGGGATTGTCGTCAGTCTGTAACAAGTCCTCCCTGCCACTCCTTCCACCTCACACTTTTCCCCTTCTCCAGCATGGACCCTGCCCATGGGATACAGTTCTTCAAGAACTGCTCCAGTGTGGGTTCTTTCCACGGGGTACAGTCCTTCAGGAACATACTGCTCTTGTGCCAGATCCTCTCCACAGGCTGCAATCCTTCAGGACACATCCGCTCTGCTGTGGGCTCTCCATGGGCTGCAACTTCCTCCAGGGCATGTCCACTTGCTGCAGGGTGGGATCCTCCATGGGCTGCAGTGTGGGTATCTGTTCACCATGGTTCTCCATGGGCTGCAGGAGAATCTGTGTTTATGTGCCTCAAGCACCTCCTCCCCCTTGTCTTATGCTGACTTTGGTGTTCACACCACTGCTTTTCACATCTTTTTTTTCCTTTCTTCCTCTGTCTTTCTGGCATTTTTGACTTTTCTTAAATAGGCTTTCCCTGAGGTGTCACCATCTTGGCTGAAGGGCTCAGCTATGCTCTGTGGTGGGTCCTTTGGAGCCAGGTGGAATCGGTGGTATCCGGCACAAGGCAGCCCTGATCTTTCCTCATAAACATCCTTCTGCATCCATCCTTTGACACCAACCACTGAAGACACGTAAATCCAATATGATATCACTCATTAAAGTACATGTAATAGAAATTACATAAGCTGTATACAAAAATTATATACATACTATTCATATGAAAAAGGAAAAATATCAAATAAGTCTTTGTAATACATTTCAAGATTTCAAGCAGACTTTCCAATCCACTAGGCCACCACAAAAATTGTAAATCACCTAGGGAAAACATAAGAGCTGAACTTAGGATGCAGTCTCTGTGGATATCACTGAAGTAAGCCTGGACCTGTCAGCTGTGGCAATCTGGGTGACAGAATAGCAATAAAATGCTCAGATATTTGTAAACTGTCTTCAGAGTTGAGCCTCTGTCTGCATATTACCATATTAGATGACGATGACCTCAGCGTCCAGAATCTCAGTTTGAGCATAGATGCCAGGCTTACCCCTGAAGGATGTTTGCTGACTGCAGCACTAATCTCCCAGATCACAAACCTGAAGATAGATCGCATCATTAATTTTCTTTTAGTAGTCATGTAAGGTAGAGGGAAGAGAAAGAAACATTTTTCACCTGACTTTTGACAAAAAGGGAAAACACACACCAAAAAAAAGCTTTGAAAGGAAAATATCACAGACACCCCACCAACACTTGAAAGTAAACTCACTAATTATATTTTTAAAAATATTAGCCCACCTCTGGAATTTTTTTGAGAGAGGAAGCCTCCATATCATACCAAAACTTCAGTGTTTGAAATGTGTGAACTACAGCTTAATGGACGATGTGCAGACCAATAGTTTACCAGTTTGTGGCCAGGTTAATTAAAGTACAATTTTATGGGGCCCTGTGTTGTTTAAGTCATAAAAGAGGTATGCATTTCTTAAAACAACAACAAACTTTCTGTTCCATTTTCTATAAAGACTACAGTTTTGGCTTTCACTTCATATGCTACTGCATGTATTAAAAAAAAATCTTTCCCAATAAATAGCATTTTCATATTATTACTTAACTTTAAAGAGCTAAAATAATATATGAAGATACTAATTGAGCAGTAAAACATACATAAAGATTTATGCCTCTTTTAGCAAGGCAGTTAGCCACAGGATGGATAGTACTGCTTACAGTTAAGAACTACAAGAGAGAAACACAAGTTGAGATGTATAAACTGAACTTATGTTTTGAAAAATAACTCACTTCAGATTAATGTATTATATTGAATTGACAATTTATGGACTGGATCAGTCATATAAAGAAAGACAAGTTTTTTATTTTCACATGTAACTTGAATAATTTTCAGAGGATCAGTAATATTAGCTTTAACTACATCTTCTGCATCTTCAAATACATGAGCAGAGACAGAGGAAGATGGTTTACAAATATTTGGCTTTAAAGCAGGATGAGGTTGTTCAGGAGGTAGTGGAGGTCTTACCCTATTTGTTCTTAGCAGTTGTGTATTAAAAATAAACTTGCAGAGAAACACAAGAAAGAAAACTGGTTCAATACACAGGAATGATGTACATTTTAATTATTTCATATTAGTAACAGAAAATAATTATTTGTTTACAAAAACATGCATCCAAGGAAACATTATAAATGGAGGAAACAAAAGTAACTGGAATTTACACTGCTTAACAATTCCATTATAAGCTTTTGTTTTCAGTTAACTTGTAACTTTATCATTACCTGTGTTTGACAAAAACTCTCCCTTGGAGATACCTATGCTGTGGTAGTACTGTATGACTTTCACTGTTGTGAAAGTGATTTAAGTCAGACACTAGCAGAAGCAGAGATCCAAGTTTAGAGTGAAAAAATAAGAGTTCAGGCAAACACTTCAACTGAACCTTTGTTAACCTCTGACCTACTACAGTTGAATTTCTAATGACATTCCACTAGACTGTACTAGCAAGTGCAATAATGTTTCCAAAGCTAATACAGTACGCTGCTGTCAGAGCATATCCTACATTGTGAAATTACTTGTGGAAATTTTCATCTGAAAACAGTTCAGCTATTTCCAAGGACATATGAAGCTAGCAAGAGCCTGGTTAAAAATGAATGGTTCTTCACATAGGAACAAATAGATATGTGGAAATATCTGCCAAAACATATTGCAGATGCTAAATTTACATGGGTTCGAGGAGAGGTTGAACAAGTTTATAGAAGAGAAATCTATAAGATGTTGCTAAGTACACAGAAACAACATCTGCTTCAGAAAAAAAGTGCCAAAGCCAAGAACTGTTGGCAGCTGAGAGAGTATAAAAACCCAGGTCTGCCCTATGCTTCTGTGTATTCAATGTCCCTATCATAAGAGCAGCTTTTGAGACTAGTTGCAGAAGTCTTGCAGGTTTCTGGACTACACAGGGCTACCAAGAGCAGAACAGTCTGTTGACTGTCCTACTTCTTACACAGCCCTTTGATGTTTTCCCTTGCACATCCAGGTGCTGCAAATTCCTGAGCAGGCTGTTCTAGCTGCTTGTCAACCCATCAACACAGACAAAATAGCTTAAGGTGTCAGTAACAAGGAACAGATCCTGACAGAGGTCTGTAATATTGCAGACTTGAGACACATTTAAATAGTCATCATAACTTTCAGAATAAAAATAACATGCTCAATTATTGTGCAAGTCTGAGCTCCTAAACCTCCAGAGTACTGATTCAGGAACCAAGATTTCCAGTTCTGAACACTGTACTTATAAACAGCTGTATGAGGTACTATGCAAAGAGAATGTCACCTCCTCCTCTGCTGTTTAGTGCATGAAGGGCAATAGCTTCTTCTTGTTTGCAACTATTTCTTAGTACAAGCAGCAAATATTTGATGTAAAGGTCAATGGTCCACTGTCCCTTTATCAGACACAACAATGATGGTTTTGCCTATATGAAACAGAAATGTAGAGTTTCCAATTCATCTAAGTTATTATGAATCTTGTGATTGTGGGTAGCAACATTCTGGTCATTAAATAGGTTAGTAATACACTGCAATTGAAGTGTAGTATGTGCAATACATTATTGTTGAGCCTATGCATGTATGGAAAATAAGCTCTTAGTATCCTGCAAAGAATATTCTTTTGTGGCAGATAAGATCAGAAACCATTTAAATTGTAATACAAACACTTTTTTTCATCTAAGCATGCTGGGTCCAATTGAACAATTTCCTTATATTAAAAAATTCCTCTGCTAACACACACTTGCCTTATAACTTCATTGAAGATATTCTGTTAAGAAATACTAAAGAAGACATCAGCATGTTGCTGAATATTATATATATACAAAAAATCATTAGTTCTACTGACCTTTGTTAGCAACTAGAGAAAAGATCCCAGTAGGCAGCACCAGGTCATCCTCGCTCAGACCTCAGCAGGGAATACTCCTTCGGTGAGTAACTATCAGTTTTAAAAGAACCATTCTGACATTTGTCCTAAACTTTTAGACTAGAAATGCAGCAGATCCCATCGCAGATCTTTTAAACCATATCAAAGCCTTTAACATCCAATGGTTCCACACTTACGGCTTACTGGCTCTTCTTGTTCTGTCTTGTACTTCTGTGTTACGCACAAACCTCAAAGCATTTGGGTTTGTTGCTGTGTGTTTGGAAGCCACAGAAGCCAGTCTTTCCCTTGGCTTGCTGGCATTATTGACAGTACTAAGTAGCTCCCCACTTGAATATTTGCCACTCCTGCTGTTCTCACTCATGGAATGACTAGGGGGAGAAGGATGGCAGGGAGAGCTTCTTAGACATCATTACCTAGAAATCAAACATACATTATCTGTTAAAGAAGAAATAAGAAAGTTTTGGAAACCTCAACTCTAATCTGTACCATTTTAAATGCCTAGATACTATCTTCCTCCATAGTTGTACTGGTTTTGGCTGGATAAAGTTAATTTTCTTATGGTAGCTTGTATGGTGCTGTGTTTTGGATTTGTGCTGATAACAGATATGTTTTAGATATTGCTGAACAATACCTGCACAATGTCAAGGCCTTCTGTTTCTCATGCTACTCCGCCAGCAAGCAGGTTGGAGTGCACAAGAGCTCAAGAGGGGACACAGCTGAGACAGCTGACCAAAGTAGTCAGTCCCATACCATATGATGTCCTGCTTCACGATAAAAGCTGGGGGAAAGAAGGACAAGAGGGGAGCACTTGGTGTTATGGTGGTTTTCATCACATGTGATGAAGCCCTGCTTTCCTGTTCCTGGATGAATATCTGCCTGTCGACAGGAAGTAGTGAATGAATTCCTTATTTTGCTTTGCTTTTGCGCACAGCTTTTGCTTTCCCTATTAAACTGTCTTTATCTCAATCCACTAGTTTTCTCACTTTTACCCTTCCAAGTCTCTCAGCCATCCCACTGCAGGGGACTGAGCAAGTGGCGTGTGGCTCAGCTGCCTGCCAGAGCTAACCCATAACAATAGTTCGAACACAACTGCTGTTTAATTTTGCAGCAGTTAAACGTCAAGTCTCCTTTCTTCTTTCCTCAAGCAGATGAAGTCTACGATTGTAGATTTTCCAATTCCATCTCTTCTGAATACAGAGAAGCCACTCACAGCCCAGTCCAGAGGAAACAGAATGACCTGGCAGAGATGTCTGCAAAGTCAGGAAGTCTTGTTTATAATAGGTCATTCATTTTACCTTGTTAAGAACATCTTTCTGTGGACAAGATGAATCAAAATAGTTAGCAGGTAATGCTTGGCAGTTAGAGAAAACTGAAGCATCCAAAAACTGGGGCGGGGGAGCTGAGGGTGGGGATGGGGAGCCTAGCTACCTACATATTCAGGGCACAGGAGTTGAAGGCACCAGGGTAATTCACCCTCATCACCTTGACCATGTCTGTAAATGAGGTGTGGGTGTCCCACTTGCCTCTGGTGGTGGGAGGCTGAGCCTCCCAGTTACATGTATAGAAGAAGGCCTACCGTTACTGGGGGCACTCCCCTGAGGATATCGGCAGGCATCTCTCACGACAGGAACACTGGCCATCTCCTTTCCGCAGCGGCTGGGTCCGGAGGCCCGAGGTGTGAGTGGGAGGGACGTCCCGGGGCAACGGTCCTTACACTGCTTCGCTCCCGTACTGCAGGGACAGGCGCCCCGGGCACAACCGAGTCCGTCCGTTGCCAGGTAACGGCGCTCAGCGCTACCCGACAGCCTTCGCGGAGCATCCAGTATCCTACGGCAACAGTAAACCACATTCCTGCACTGTCATCCTGCACCTGACGCCTTCAACCAATCAAAAGCGTGCGTCTTGGGGTGCCTGGCAAGAAGCCCTGCCCCTCAGGCACACGTCACCTAGCGGCGCAGGGAGTGCTGGTGCCTGAAATGGCAGGTGGCATCCAATGGTGGCCTGGGATGGCGGCAGCACCTGGAAACTATGAGCACGGCGTAGCTGGGGCAGGCATGAGGGCTGGTGAAGAAGCAGGTGTTGGGTATCACCAGAGGTAGCAGAGCAGAATCTGCCCATGCCGGTTGAGGACAGATACTCTGTAGAGCAGAGGGGTTCTCAGCAGGGCCCAGCTCCTCACTCCCTCAGTTACAGGGAGGCCTGTAAACTTGGCAGATGAGGCACTGTGTAGCTTTGAGGACCTAGGACTAAACACAGATCTAGGAACCAGCTTGTGGAGACCACTTGGTTGTGACAGAATACCAGTGTTTACCACAAAATTACAACAAAAAGCAGCTCCATAAAATTACTTGTGGAGGCTATTTTTCAAGAACAACCATATTTTTAGGTTTCTGAAGACTGAAAAAAGCTTTACCTCTTTTTGTTCATTTTTAGAGGTTTCAGTGTAGTTAATGTGGTCTATCAGAAGCATGCAGAAGATGGCATTTGTGTGGCCACATACTGCAGCCTTGCCTTTTGCTTTGAGATAGAGGAAAATGTTTAACCCCATATCTGGAAGGCAGAAATCCTCTGGGCTCCAGAGCACTGAAATTCAAAGGACCTGAAGAAGGTACACTAATCAAGGAAGACATGCACTTTGTAGATATTTCTGGAGCACATATCGTACGAGGAGCGGCTGAGGGAACTGGGGTTGTTTAGGCTGAGGGGAGACCTCATCGCCCTCTACAACTCCCTGACAGGAGGTTGCAGAGAGCTGGGGATGAGTCTCTTTAATGAAATAACAAGCCATAGGACAAGAGCTAATGGCCTCAAGTTGCACCAGGGAAGATTTAGACTGGCTATTAGGAAGCATTTCTTTACAGAACAGGTTGTTAGGCATTGGAATGGGCTGCCCAGAGCAGTGGTGGAGCCCCCATCCCTGGAGGTGTTTAAGAGTCACACAGAAGGGATATGGTGTAGTTGGGAACTGTCAGTGTTAAGTTAATGGTTGGACTGGATGATCTTCAAGGTCTTTTCCAGCCTTGATGATTCTGTGATTCTGTGATATGTTTTGCCTCTTAATTGGCAGCTGTTCCGGCCTTAAGCATTTCTGACACCGTGTGTAGGTTTATCACCAATACGGGCTGTGTTTGAAATGCTGCATGACATACAGAATCAAGATGCACCATATGATTCCATTGGGTGAATAACTGATATAAAAACACAAGAAGAGCAGTAAAATCAAAAAGATACAGCTGAAACTTTTTGTCAGCACACCAGGAGGAAGGTGACTTATCTTCAAGAAAGGCAGTAGCGCTGGGAGTGAAAGTGGCTTTATCTCACACCAGAAGAGGCAGGAATAGTCTGGGGTCTCCTGAAGGAGAGTGATGAGTATACAGCCAGCCTGATGCCTCCTTATGGTCAAGATGGATTTTAGAGCATGTGATTTTCTCTGAAAGAGTGATGATGGAAGGATTGAAGGATTTGAAGGATTTGCAGATGGATAAGACTTCACAAGAAGAAGAGCAGTGGTCTGGCCAGGATTCAGGTGAATTGGCTGCCAAGACTGAACACTAGCTATTAATTTCCCCAAATATATGATACTCTGGAGAGCTGAATATTCTGAGATAGACTTCCCATCTTTAATACAGATGATGCCTCTAATGGTTTTAGTCTCTTAGTGTACTTTTGTCCCACATGATTTTATCACTCCCATCCAAGCACTAAGATATATATTTAAGAACATAACACCCCCATGTGGGAAGGAAGCACCCCTAGGTCCCTTCTTAAGAAAAGAGATACTAAGACCCAAATAGAGCAAAA
The DNA here is from genome assembly GCF_047716275.1 of Strix uralensis. Classification (NCBI taxonomy): domain Eukaryota; kingdom Metazoa; phylum Chordata; class Aves; order Strigiformes; family Strigidae; genus Strix; species Strix uralensis. The sequence continues at coordinate 65,121,067 of NC_134012.1, forward strand.
CTCATCCAAAGCAGTCAAAAGACCTGTGCCCAAGCAAGGATCTGAACAAAGTGCTCTAACTTCTTGTTTCTGTGCTTTAATGATATACAATTTCTTGTCCCAGAGAGAACAACATAACAAACAGAACAAGAGACATAGCACAAAGATGCTCTGTATGATATAGAAAACTGAGGCTATTTTGGAGGCTTAGTAACACCTTTGGCATATTCACCTTAAGTGTGTGCATTTCCACCCTGGGTAGCACTGCTTCCTATAGATGTAACAAAAACCAGAGTGGATATTTTAAGAAGAGAGTTAAGAATTTAATTCCAAATCACCATTCAGATTGGACTAGCCAGGCCTGAAGAGTGGTGAGAAAACTAATAAATAACTGCCAGATAAAGTGAGGCAGAGATATATTTGTACTGCTGACTGAAATAATTCTGGAACAAGATGCCCATAACTTGTATCCAGGTTAGCTCTTCTAAAGCCCTCAAGCAAGCTTTGCTCCCTTTTGCATGATGAGTATCAGCTTCTAAAGCACATGGGCAACATCTAGTGTTAGCTGGGGGATACTGCAGATCCCGTCATCTTCGTGAATGGCTAAATATCCGAATCACTCATTATCGGTGACTACAAAAGAGTTTCAATCAAAAACGGGTCTTCCTACCTCAGGTCAAGATGACGTATCCCTGAGATCAGGCGGACATTACCGCAAAAGGCACACATCAGGTATTTGCTTGCTTTTTCTCAATGCCAGAATACTGTTAGTGGTCAGTTCTGTTGATATCCTGTTTAGACTTAGTAATAAATAAACAGGAGCTTTGGGAAAGCGGATTAAAGGAACAGTGTGAACTCAAAAGTGACATGTTTTAGACGAACAAGTTTCTAATCCACATGAGTAATGCTATGTTGTACTAGCTAAAATGAATAGCAAAGGTCTCACCACCATTTAATCTATGAATCCTAAAAAGTCCACGTGGAGGCAAGCAGAGTTTCTTTTCCCCAATACCGGTCTATGGTGATGACCACAGTCCAAGAAGTCAGAAATACACTGGTCGTCCAGAGAGCAGGAAAATCACTGTCCTGCAGAACAAGGCTATTACTGAATAGGAAAGGATGGATGGTTTGATTAAGTAGGAGGAACATAGGAAAGCAGGGCCTGCAAAGAGTCTTCTCAGAGCTTCAAGCAGAGAATGAAGATCCCCACAGGGAATGATGTGCATGTTCCAGATGTGCTCATTAGGAGGATGGAGAATGGGAGGAGGCTGTGTTGCAGAGGAAATCATTCCAAAGTCACCTGATGCTGGCATGCAGAGGTCAGCACAACTCAGACCCTCCTGCTACTGCAGGAGCCTTTGCCCCATTTGGTGAGGTACCAGTCATCCCATTTTCTCCCCCTTTCCTCCTCACATCATCTATGACCCAGCTTCTCTAATGACTATCTTTCTTCTACAGCGTGACAGCAAGGCCCTAGGACCAGCAAATGTCTACAAACTTTCTAAAGAGGGGGTGGCACTGTTGCTTGATTATAGTCAAGTTGTGGCTGAAAGGGATATTTATTTCTTTTACCCTGTGTGTCCAGCCTTCCCCTGGTGCTCCAGAACAATCAGTTGTCTAAGCTGGTGAGAATCTTTGCCTTGCCCTGTCTGGAGATCAAGTACTAAGATTTGGGGAGATATTTGGGGCCCCAAAACTTTTATCCAGGCCTCAATGCTAGACTGGAATCTTCTCTCAGCAGCACATTATACTGACAGTGCTTGTCTGCTGAACCCCAACAATCTGGTCAGGCTAAGCACCATATTCACTAGTTTTACATCACAGCTCTGTACACAATTAGGAGAGCATGATCTTTACCTTGCCATTTGTTTCCAAGAGAAAAAATGGTGGGAGAAAGAAAGCAGGATATGCTTGGTAGGTATTATTTCCCCAGACAACACAATGTGTTGTCATGACCTGAGACTAACAGGTCTCAAAGTCCAAGATATACCTGCTTCCAGCAGGTATATCCCATATGCTGCTGATGTGGTGCCCTCAGACCTAACCAGCAATTGCTTGCTGGCAAACCATAGCTGTATGAGGTGCTGGGGAAAATCCCTCAGCTTTTTTGACAGGATCAGAACTCAGTCCCTGTCCCTGGAAAGACTTATCCCTGTATCTGCTCTGACAGCCAGCTAGCAGCCACACTCCCAGCAAGCCATAGATGTAAGCTAGGAGTAAGCTACAAATAGAGATGCTGTCATCAGCTTTGTGTTTCACACCACCTTGATGCTGCCCATTTGGCTCAGTGCAAGGTGCTGGTGGCTATAGCTGCATCAGAAGGTCAGACAGCTATTAGCTTCGGTGCCATCTTTACAGCATCACCTGCAGTTTGACCTTCCATGCTGGATTCCCAAAGACAAGGATACAGTTTTGTTTCCTGGTTTTAGGACCATGGACTTGGTTTCAGCAAAGGAAGCTTTAAGGTGTGAGTTTGATACATTTTGTGCCCTGGACTGTGCTCTTGCTGCCAACAAAAAAAATCACTTGTCTTTCTGTCATTCTGCTTAATGAATGTCCTGTGCAGTACTATTGTAAGGGTATGTGGAAGGTAAGAGCATCTGTCTCATTAAGGTCATCTGCCTTATTAAGGTTATCTGATCACAGACCTTTTCAATGCAAAGGGGAAGTGATAAGTAAGGACACATAAAGACACAAACCTGGTAGACAACAGATAAAAGATGTGGGAGAGAGCCAAGTCGACATCGGCCTGTCAGCTGGGGCTGTGGCAGGGAAAAACAACGGACAGTTGCAACACTGAACTGTGAAAAGTCACCACTGCACGAATAGCGCGTGAACGAGAAGTTGATTGGTCTGCACAGCACGTGTTAGAGTGGTCTTATGCTGATAGGAGAAAAGGTAGATAGCTGTCTAATTGCTGATTTGCTAATTATGAAGTAAGAGCTTTAACCATAGCATAAATATGTACTGTTGTAATAATAAAGGGTCTTTCCTTTCGCACTTCATGGAGAGTCCGTGCCTCAATTGCCACAAATGGTGCCCCGTGTGAGGCAGGTGATAAGCGTGACCAGCTTGGATCACTCCGGTGGCAAACTCCTCAGAACTTAAGAGCTGCTGAAAGGAGGCAGGAGCCGGCATCAATCACTGTTGCAGGGTGAGCAAGGTGAGCTGTGGGGAACGATGGGTAGTTCAATATCCTCTGAAGAAAAGTCAGTGCTTGCACTGATGGAAAGACTGTTACATAAACATGAGGTGCCTATTAACCCACATGCCTTGAAGAGAATTTTAAAGTGGGTAGCAGTAGAAGTACCAGGAGTTGATGTGGTTACTATATTCACTGTTCCGATATGGGATGAAGCAAGAGTAAGATTGTGGGATTGTGCAACATGAGGGAATCAGGTTGCGGCAGAACTCTTAACGACATGGAGAACTCTTTTTGAGACAATAAAAAGACAAGATAAGGAACATGGTCAGTCTGTTAAGACAGAGGGCAAGGACACATGTTCTGAACCTCTGCAGCCCCCTCTGTCATCTACTCCCCCATTACCTGATGAGAAACTCCCGGATGATCAGAAGGAACGGCGTAAGACTACCCAAGTTTTATATGCTGGGTCTTTTGACTGCAACAGTCCTTTAGACCCTGACCCTGTAGGTCCTAAAAGACAACCTGGCCTGTGTTCTCCCTTACTTGGGGATGATCCATGGGTAAAAGTGAGGCAAGAAGCCTTGGCGCAAGGGGATATGGACATGGCAAGAAAGATTGTAACTCCCGTAATCTATGAACCAGGACGTCAGCCACGTTGGGAAGGACTGCATTTTTCTGTTATTAAAGAACTCAGAAAAGCAGCAATTAATTTCAGGATTACAGCTCCTTATACTACTAACATGCTGGGCTCGGTAATGGTCAGCTACACCCCGACTCCTTGAGATTGTAAAACCCTTAATGCAATAATGGGAATGCAATATACTTTGTGGGAGTCAGCGTGGTATAGGCTTGTAGAACAAAACCAGCTAGAATATCTAAACTTGCTGCCTGGTGATCCTGCAGCAGTTCTTTCCTTTGATGCCTTGGTAGGTAACGGGGAGTGGCGTGATCCTGCCTGGCAAGCACGGGAGATCCCGTGGTGTGCGTTGGATGATATAAGAGATCTGGCATATCAAGCATTTTTACAGGTACAGCAAACCTATGAAATCATTTACTGACATTAAGCAAGGTGCAAAGGAGCCATATATGCAGTTTATTGATCGATTGATTGGACAAACAGATCCCTAATGAGGAGGCTGTCATGTCCTGCTCAGATGAGGGAGACAAGTGACTCAGATTTGCAAATCCCCAATGGAGTAGACAACAAGACTCAAAGTCCAAACATTTATTAACTACCCACAATGTACTAACTGAACACACAATAATTGGCTAAGTATATAGCAAGTTGTGGCAAGCAATACAATATGCCTTGCATTTCTTAATGGAAAAGGGAAAAGAGGGAGATAGAGGGAATAGGGAAATACAGATCGCTGGTCTGGGTTTCTGTGTTGATCCCACCAGCAAGGGTTCCAGGAGGCATCCATCTTTTTCTCTTGCATTCATCTTCTTCACTTCACTGCACTCTTCAGGCCTCCAGGCCACCCCCTCTTTCTTCCCACCCCCACCCCCCCCACCCCCCCCACCCCTTGATTTATACACACTTTCCTTGGGTCCGTCCCCTAGGTCAGCCCACACACCTACGTATCCTGTGTACGGGGAGGGGTAAGGTGTTTCATGGGATGATGTAATTAGCATGATCATGTTAGCCTTTGTTAGCCTATTGAGGGGTGTTAACTTTAATATGCATTTTGTGGATAATGAAGCAAAGGTCATCCACTGGACAGATGGCCCTTGAAATTTGTCCAGGTGCACCAGAGCAGAGCCATCCTGTCTCCACAGGGCTCCCTCCTCCAGCTGCATCTTGTGTTATTCTGGCAGCCTTAGCAGCTTCGACCTCCACACTATCTACCCTGTGACTCAGTTTTGTCTTGCGAGTGTTTGAGGCATTCCTTTGATCAGTCTCAACTTTTGCTTTCTCAGGCTGTTTTTCTTAGTTTCTCGCAGGCCTGGTTTCTCGTCTCTCACAGAGGCTCGTCAAATTTTGTTATTGAAACTGGCAGTTTCTAACACCAATGCTGACTGTCAGAAAGTGTTGTTACCATTGGACAATCCGAATCTTATTCAAATGATAGAAACATGTAATAGAATTGGCACTGTTGGTCATAAATATGAGGCAATGGTGGCTGCTTTTGCTACCCTTAATATGAGACAACAGGTCTGTTTTGGGTGTGGACAAACAGGCCATCTCAAAAGACAATGTCCAAATCAGCAAAAGCAGATCAAAGCTCCTAATGTCTGCCCACAGTGTAAGAAGGGTAGACATTTTGCAAATCAATGTCAGTCCAAATTTAATAAAGAGGGGAGGCCAATTTCAGGAAACCAATCAAGGACCGTGGGCCGGAATTGCGCCATGACACAAATCAGTCTGACAAATCCCCAAAGGCATCAGAATTATGTGCAGCCACCTGAGGCAGCGCCGGCGTGGACCTGGCAGCCTTTCAGTCAGTAACATTATTAGATACCATGGTATCCTTGATACCAACAGGAGTATATGGGCCGTTGGGAAATGGAAAAAGTGCATTATTACTGGGAAGATCATCTACAACCTTACAGGGGTTGTTCATTTTACCAGGGGTTATAGATGCCGATTATGAAGGGGAAATCAGAATTATGGCTTGGACCCCTGTACTCCTGTGTTTGGTAACAAAAGGGTCAAAAATTGCTCAGCTTGTTTATTTTACTGCAGCTCCCCCTAATAGTATGCCGAGAAGCCGGGGTGACTCAGGATTTGGATCAACAGGTACTCCTCAAATATTCTGGGCTCAGACAGTGACACAAAGTCGACCTCTGGTAAAATGTGCCCTCACTAAAGCAGAAGAATCTGTTGAACCGACAGGCATTTTAGATACTGGTGCAGATGTGACCGTAATATCTGCGATCAAATGGCTACAGCATTGGCCGTTAGCTCAGGTAACTCAAGTGCTTTTCGGGGTTGGTGGTCATGCTGTAACGTGTCATTCACATAAGGGGCCCAGAAAACCGGGTAGCGAATATTTGTCCATTTATATTGGAAACCCCTATTACATTATGGGGTCGTGACTGTATGACTCAATGGGGAACTCAAATTGGATCAAATTTGTCTTAAGGGCCACTGCGGCACAACCCACCCCTAAACCCACCCTGAAACTAACCTGGAAAACAGAATCACCTGTGTGGGTGGATCAGTGGCCCTTGCCAATGGAAAAGTTGCACCACCTTAATGATTTAGCTCAGGAACAGTTAAGTGCAGGACATATCGTACCTACCACCAGTCCTTGGAAGTCCCTGGTGTTTGTTATTTTAAAGACAAGTAGTAAATGGCGACTTTTACATGATCTCTGACGCATTAATGATGCCATGAAAGATATGGGTGTGTTATAACCAGGAATGCCTTCCCCAACAATGATTCCCCGAAACCGGCATCTTGTAATAATTGATCTAAAGGACTGGTTTTTTACCATTCCCTTGCATCTGGATGATGCACCTAAATTTGCCTTTTCTGTTCCCAGTATTAATGTTAGTGAACCTGCAAGATGGTACCATTGTGTTGTTTTGCCACAAGGCATGAAAAATAGTCCCACGATGTGTCAGTGGTTTGTTGCAAAGGCTTTGAGCCCTGTTAGAATGCAGGTCCCCCAGGCTGTTATATATCATTATATGGATGACATCCTTATAGCAGCAGAAACACAGCAGATTATGGAAAAGGCTCTTGCTTTAACCAAAGACTCGGTATCTCTAATGGGGTTGCAAATAGCACCTGAATAAGTAAAGTGATCATCACCGTGGTGGAACCTGGGGTGGAGAATTTGTGAACAAGCCATTGTCCCACAACAGGTTAAACTTAAAACTGATGTTAAGACTTTATATGATTTACAGAAACTGTTGGGAGCCATAAATTGGATACTGCTGTTGTTGGGCCTAACTAATGATGATCTGCATAGCTTGTTTGATATTTTGCGAGGAGATCCTTCACTGACATCACCCAGAGTACTTACAGAGAAAGCGAAACAAGATCTCAATCATGTGGCTAACACCATCACAAAAAGACAAGCATCGCGATGTGTGCCCGGCCATCCGTATCAACTGGTATTATTTAACCCTCCAGGGCAGCCCTATGCTCTGCTGTTTCAATGGGATGAAACGCTTAGTGACCCTCTTGTTATTATTGAATGGATTTTTTTGTCACACCAAATGCACAAGACAGTCACTACTCGTCCAGAAATGTTTGCCAAACTGATCATGAAAGCTGGGCAGCGCCAACTATTACTTGCTGGTCAGGAACCTGTGTGCATCATTGTTCCGGTTACTATGCACACGTTACAGTGGTTAATACAAATGTCTTTAGAATTCCAGACAGCGATCTGTGACTACCCCAGACAACTTTTAATACACAGCCCGTCACATAAATTATTACAGCAAAATTTATTATATGCCATGCCAAAGTGCAGTGATGTGCAAGCCTTGACTGTGTTTACTGATAGATCTGGAAAAACAGGAAAGTCAGTCATAGTATGGCAAGACCCGCATACACAAATTTGGCAATCAGACATTACTCAATCCCCGGGATCGCCACAGGTCTTGAGCTAGCTGCAGTAGTACGTGTATTTCAATGATGGGACACCCCAATTAACATTGTTATTGATTCTGTTTATGTTGCCAATCTTGTACGGCATATAGAAAATTTGTGCTTGAAGGACGTTAATAATCCACTGTTATATTCATTAATGCACACCCTTTTATGGTTATTAAATAATCACATGACTTCTTACTTTATTGTACATATTCGAGCGCATACTGCACTACCTGGACCTTTGGTTGAAGGCAATTGACGAGCAGATGCGTTGACTCTGGCAGCTCAGGTGGTACCTGATGTCTTTGAGCAAGCGTGGCTTTCACACGCATTTTTCCACCAAAACACCAGGGCAATACAAAACCAGTTTCCTTTATCAATGTGTCAAGCTAAAGACATCATTGTGACTTGCCTTGGATGTCAGAAGGACTCCTTCTCTTCATTAGATAGCAGTGTCAACCCTCGGGGACTCACCTCCTTAGAATTATGGACACCACTCACTTCACTGCGTTTGGAACGTTAAAATATGTCCATGTGTCTGTTGATACCTTTTCTGGAGCAGTGTTTGGGTCCTGCCATACAGGTGAAAAAGCACGTGATGTGCGAAAACACTTTTTAGCTGCATTTGCTTCCTTGGGCATGCCACGACAGATTAAGACAGACAATGGACCTGCTTATGTTTCTGTTTCTCTTTTTTCTTTCTTTCAACAATGGGGAGTCAAGCATCTGACCAGCATTCCCCACTCACCGACCAGACAGGTCATTGTGGAGCGTATGCATGGACGCTAAAGCATCTATTACAACAACAAAAAAGGGGGAGATGGAGGGTATCAATCTACACCTCACGAAAGGCTAAATAAGGCGTTATATGTCATGAACTTTTTAAATGTTTCCCCCGTCTCACAGGTGCCACCAATATTGCATCACTTCTTGTTGCAGATACCAGATCAACAAGAAGTCCAGGGCAAGGCTCAAGTGTTAGCAAAAAACCTGGAAAGTGGTAACTGGGAAGGACCATATCCTTTAATAACCTGGGGAAGAGGTTATGCTTGTGTCTCCACAGGTCGCGACCCCCGGTGGTTACTGGCAAGGTGTGTGCGACCATACCTGAGGCGTGAGAGGCAGCTTTTGGTGGACACTCAGGAGCCGGCTGTGGGTGCTGTGGATGCCCCGGTGCCGATGGTTTGCGTTCTCTTTGACTGATCATTTGCTGTGAGTTTGGGGTGTGTTGGAGGAAGAGTGGGATAAGACAGTACGGAAGTGTAAAAAATGGTTTGCATGGAAATGATCATGACAATGCAGGAAGCAATAAGTACAACCGTCATCATCACCTGTGTATTAGCAGGAGGAATGACATTCTGGATACCTCTGCAACTGAAGACCAACATATGGAACACTTGACAGTGATGTCCAACATGACAGGACAAGACTCACTGTGTCTCGCAGCCACAACATCTGAGAATCCTTTCACAACGTGTCTAGTTGGTGTTCCTGCGGATACTTGCCCTGTTCTGCAAGAACTGCCCAGGGACATGGATGTGAACAATTTGAAGGCACGTGTTGTATGAACTGGTCAGATCATTCCGAATCTGGCCACAAGAGTATACAACTTTTGAAGGAACACATTTCCAAGTTATAGGTTCAAGATAGTTGGCTTGATGAATTTTTAGGGGGATGGGGAATAAATGGCTGTCTTAAGTCTATCTTAAAAACAACTTTGATAGTTGTAGAAATATTCTTATGTATTATTATATGTATACCATGTATTTTACAATGTGTGTAATGCTTGATTGATAAAGCAATACGGATCATGTTGTTAGTAGAAAAGAAAGGGGGAGATGTGGGCCTTAACTATGCTGGATTGATGTCTGGCCTGTCTTTGGAACATAACAGCGCTAGTGACCTTGTTGAATTAGCTGGCAGTAAGCCTTGGGAGCGGTAAACAGTGAAGAAGGATTCAGAATAAACATTGATAAAGAAACTGTGCTAACCGCAAGTGCAAAAACAGGAACCATATTGCTGAGCAGCAGACCGCAGTGAATCCCGGCGAGATGGGTGCGGCCTGCCTTGTCATCATTGCCAGCACCATCCTCACAGGTAGACTGACTATCCACTGGATTCCAAAATACCAAAGCAGAACGTATGGGTAATGCTTGCTACTGCAATAGGACAAAATACACGATGTCTGTCCTTAATCACACTGCAGTTGCCAACTCTTTTAAGAGAAAATGCTGACAGTAATTGCAACTCATTAATGAAATATATAGGCTTACTAGTCACTAGTGAAAGACGTAGCTTAGACAAAATGTAGTTATAAGGATGAAATGCTGCAAGAATGTGTGTATTCAACTTTCTTTGTTTAGCAATATTAAGAATTAAGAACTCAAGTGTTTAACCTTATTAGAAACTCCCTTGAGTGGTGGCCATGCTCTGGGTGGAACCCAACAGGAGGATGAAATCAGATGTTTCTGCTCAAAGAAAAGTGCCAGCTATTTTGGCCTGCTAATTTAGATATATAAGGCTGAACCTGCTTGCAGCGACTTTGGATGCCTCACCTACGGATGGACGCATTGCGTAGGATTTCCAACTTGCAAGAAAAGGTACTCCAAATCCTCGCTGCAACCAGAGTTCCCCAGCAATTGTGGATCTGAATATTAGTATCCCATTAAGTAAGTGTACTATTCTGTATTTTCCTTACTGTTTATTTTGTAGTACTTAGTCATATCCTTTGATTATTGGCAGTGAAACCAGCCTACTCTTTTCAACTAGTAACTGTAGCTGCTGTATTGTTTTTAGCCTTTTGTGGAACTATTTTATGTATACTGTGTTTTTTTAAGTTTGTCTAAACCTTAATTGATAAAGCTTTGAAACAAGTCTTGCAGGTGCAGCTGCAAAACAAAGAAGGGGGAGATGTGGGAGACATTGGCCTGTCAGCCTTGCACAGCCTCTGAGAAACAGCAAGGCTTTGATGAGAAACAGGCCTTGGGAGAAGATAAGAAACTGTCGAGTTGTGCCAAGGTGGCAGGGAAAAACAACGGACAGTTGCAACACTGAACTGTGAGAAGTCACCACTGCACGAATAGCGCGTGAACGAGAAGTTGATTGGTCTGCACAGCACGTGTTAGAGTGGTCTTATGCTGATAGGAGAAAAGGTAGATAGCTGTCTAATTGCTGATTTGCTAATTATGAAGTAAGAGCTTTAACCATAGCATAAATATGTACTGTTGTAATAATAAAGGGTCTTTTCTTTTGCACTTCATGGAGAGTCCGTGCCTCAATTGCCACAAAAAGAGATTATGCCAGGGATTAAAAGTCTCTAGTTACTAATTGCTGCATGATTGAAAGAAAATCCCAGGTATAGCTTTGAATATGGCCACCTGGACTTTGTGACTAATATGAAAAGGGAAAAAAGAGGAATGTGAGGATTTGAGATATTCGAGGGGGGTCTGAGGAACTAGCAAAATTTACAAAGGAATGTTTAGTGGAAGGGGATTGGGGAGAAACAAAGCGGGAGAATAGCAGAAAGTGGCATAAAAGGGGCTGGTTGTATGTAAAACATTGCTGGTCAGTACGCTTCTCTGTGCCTGATCACTGAATTTGGTCCTATCTTCTTATTAAATCTTTTCTTAACTACAGCAAGTAGGAGTCTTGTCCACCAGCCACTGGTGTGTGTCCCAAAAAACAGTAGCTGTGAAGAACTGGGGAGAATGAAGCAGATGACTGGCTCAGCTCCAGCGGCTGAAGTGGAACCCAAAGTCACAGGCCTGGCACCAGTTGCTGTGGGGCAGAAGAGCATCTGTACCTTCTGCAAACCTGCTGTGTGCAGGGGTGGGGGTGTACATCACTGTCAAACCTCAAACTGTACCAGCCAGTGAGTGGAGGACACTGAGTCTGGGCAGAGGTACCAAGCAGGCAGAGGGTCTGTGCCGGTAACTGAGAGGACCCTGTGTGTGGGGTACCTTGTGAGATGGGTGTGTGAGTATTGGATCTGTTGGCTAGACAAGATGGTGAGTAAGAGACACGTGAAACGTGTAAAAGGCTTCAGGATCTGGGTGGGGGTGGTGGATAGACAGAGGGGTGGGTGATGCCAGTATAAGCCACAGCTATGTGTGTGCTTATGATTTGAGGGGGTTGGGGAGACTGCATGTTTTCAGTAGCGAACTTCCATCCTTACCAGCTGAAGAGGAGGGGGCTTGGTTGTCTGTGTTTATGTTTTATGTGAGTTCTGTGGGTGCTGTTGAAGGCAGTGCCTCATCTGTGGCAATATGTGTGACTGGCCATGCAAGTGTCCTCCATCTGTGTGTGTGCCTGTCTGTCTCTGGGATACATGCTCAGCTCCACTACTGGTTGAACCTGCAAATGGGAAAGCAGCAGCCACATCCATCAGTCTGGAACAGAGACCTTTGGGTCTCTGGACCAGGCTCCAGCTGCCAGGCAGGAGGAATCCACAGGATCTGGAGCAGCTAGAGGTGATGGTTGCTTATAATATTGCTTAACACGTGTCCATGTGTTTCAAACCTAAATTCTAACTCACTTCTTGATCTCCCAGTTTGAAGGCTGGACTCATCAGAGGATATAAAATTCACTGAAACTCTCTTCATCCTTAATTTGCTAGTCCACCAGATGGTCTGGATTGAACCCTAATTCTGTTGGATATGAGGGATCATGAAGTAACAGATTGCCCAGAAAGGTCTGGCAGGGTATGTGCAGCAAGAAGGAGGTGCTACAGAGACTAGACCTCTAATGCATTATGTTTTTCCACATAAAGAACAGACTGGCTTTAGACACCTCTGGTTCTATAGCACACTTAGTCTGAATTAGAAAAAACAAACTAATTCATCAAGAATTGCAGTCCCCAAATTGCAAGCATGAAGAAAGTTAAAAAAAAAAAAGTGAGTTCTAATGAAATTCAGGTGTAGGAAATTCCAAGTCAGATCTTGAACACACTACCAGAGGAAGTCACTGAAACTAAAAAAATAACAAATTCAGTAAAGGAATGGGTATTTGAAAAATATTCAGCTTGTTATTAGCAGCTACCACTGAAGTTTTGGAAAGGGTATTTTTGTCATTTTTTAGGCTGTAAACCAACCTCTGTACTTTATTTCATCACTGACACCTGGCTTCTTGGGCAAACTATTGTGTTTGTTCACAGTGGTACACCTGAATGTTTCTTGGATTATCAGTTTACATTCCTGCTGTCTAGGTGCTGTGATTTGCAGAAACAAACTCTACAACTCAGAGAGAGTTATAAAGCAGGTATGTTTACTCTGGCACCAGGGTGCAAGGGGATTTCTCCACAAAGCTTGCACACCAACAGCACATTTTACCAGAAACTTATAGAGTGTAGATATACATATTCATTGCATTGCATAACACAAATATACATATGCATGAGTAAGGCTGGGTTAGTTCAAAAGGCTGGTGTCAGCAGTTTATGTTATCTTTGCACCTGCACATTGCCTCCTGGTGGTCATCTTTGGGGGTCTTTTGGAGGAAGGCTCACAGTCTTCTTCACCTTGTACTTTTCCTCGGAGCATGCGCAGATTCTCTTAGCCAATTTCTTGAACAACAAGAGTGGTTTCAGCCGGTTTACTCATTCTATCTTATCTAAAAGTACCAGTGTATCAATTTCTACCGTCCATGTATGGCTATCTATTCATTAAAAGACTAAACTAGTTAGAGCACATCTGCTTTCCAAGGACAAGAAACATATTTTTGCCGAACATAGTAATTCTTGGTAAGTTTCCACAGAAAACTGCTTTGTTTTGATGAACATGGTAGTCCATGGTAAGCTTCCACAGAACAGTCAGAGCAAGCAGGATTATTAAGCAATATTCAGAAATCATTGTAGGTGGCTGTAAGTAAATAAGTTGCAAAGCAGGTGATCATTTCCTTGTATCAGCTGAACTGTTGAAACAGATGTTGTCAGCTCTTCTGTAAACTGCTTTATTTGCCTAAGTTCCCTTCTAGCTATTGAGTACTTGGGCTAACCATGAGTGATGTTTTCAGAATTCTCAACACAACTGATTTTCCTCAAATCTGAGTCTTACCATGTAAAATAACTCCAGCATTATGGCTTTAGTTCCCAAGCAGATAATGGACAACTGCACCCACAATAATCAATAAATAAACAGTGCTGTGAATTCAGCTGAGTGGAGTACTTGTATTCTGTTTAAACTCCCACACATGCAGGCAATTGAAGGATCAAGCTTGAAAAAGCTTGAGCAAGCCTGAAGAGGCTCTCCTGCTAGCCCATGATTCTTCAGCAAAATATGAATGGATCCTAGGCCACGTTTGGTGATTTCTGGTGGCAAAGACTTCGTATTTTCTTGTATCATTGTTACTATGAAGAAACTTCACCACCGTGACACTGGTCCAAAGTCATCTCCTGAAGAACAAGTTCCTTTGCAAAACACTATATTCATGATTATATTCTAAAGCCATAGGCAGCACAAATTTACTGGTGACAATGTAAGCTACAGAAGAAGTACACAACAGTGCAGAAAAAAAATAGTGCTGCATGGCATTTAAGAAGTTAACATTTCAGCATAAGTCTAATGTGGGGAAAACAGCCTGTGTACATGCATGTCTCACAGGAGCCTGGATATGGGTTGTCTACTCAGTAATAGAAATGCCTAAGTTCTTCTGAATGGGTGGGGTGTTTGCACAGTAGCAAAGTGCTTCGAAACATTAAAGCCCCAAGACAGATGCCTGTTTTATGTGGCCTGCTAAGCACAGATGTGTAACCGCTGTACTTATGTTACACATCTTTTTACCTTTCATGACAGGGTAGGAGCCTGATATTCAAGTTCCTTGTTGCTTGTAGTATTTCTGCTCCAATTCTTTTAATAGCCTTTGTCCGTTTCATCCATTTAGGTGTGAGTTTATATCTTTGAAGCTGTATTTGCAAATAATTAACCAGTATGTTACAAAAGTCCAGCACAAAACTTCATATCCCTTTTAAAAGCCACGTGCCAGATGGACAATCACAGTAACATAAAGTGTGACTGTGTGCAGCAGCACATCTATTGCAGTGCAACTTGAAAAGACAGGGGCTTATTTTCTTATTGCTAACTTGAACATAATCAAAATATGTGATTTCTACCATTTCTTTAGAAAGAGACACCTTCTTCCACTGAACTCTATATAAATGTTTATAAGATTATAGTTAATACTAAATTAATAAGAGGGGCTTTAAAAAATTCAAAGCTTTGGTATCTAGAAGGGGGGAGAGGAGATGAAAACACTGTGGATTTTTTTATCTGAAGTGTTAAGTGCAGCTTTATTAAGAGCTCTATTTCCCTATTAATCACAGGGTCACAGCTCTTTGTCTCTCCGAGTATGTCTATACCATCTGGTGCAACTCCATGAAGGGAGCACCAGCTCTCAGTCCTCAAGGACTCTGGCTCCACCAGCAGGTAATCAGACCAGTGTCAACCTGGTCCACTGTGCTGTACTGAGAAGACACACAGTATGCAAAACCATCTTGACCAGGGTTGATAAATATTCCCAGTGTACATTGCGTCATGTGTATTAACCTTGAATGATAAGTATTGTGAGTATGCAAGGTTTGAACCGTTCAGAGGGCTGATCATCAGTGTTGTGTGCATCTTTTGAGATACTCTGCTACAACCTGATAACCTCAAACATGAGGAATGTTTACATGTTGAATCCAATATCAAATACACAGTACAGAAATGGCTGCAGAAAGGTGGCCTTCCAGCAGCTGATCACAGTGATCCCTGGCAGATGCTGCTAATCATCTCTTAAGCTCTTAAGTCGTGCTCACCCATTGCTTAAAAAACATATATTCTATGCACCCTAAACAGAGAGGATCTATTTCCCCCCAGTTAACTTCTCAGTGGGTGCTAGTCTGCATCTGGAGGAGCTGTGGCTTCAAATCCCTCCCAGCAGAGAGTGAGCTTAAAACAGGTCTTACTCAATATTTTAATCACAGAGCTACCTGACAGCAAAAAAGCATTAGCTCTGCAACTTATTTTATGGGGACCCCAGAGGCAGTTCCCACACTAGGTGTTTACATGTAGAAAGCAGATCCCCTGACCTTCTGCTGGTACTGCCTAAAATTGCACAAAGTAATTCAGAGCCAGGATGGGGACTGCAGAGAGGATGAGTAGGAAGAACTGAGACAATGCACAAATAGTAACATTTGTCAAGAAATAAAGGGAAAAATCTGTTTCTTGTCTTCAGCTGCATAAACTTCTAGTGACTTGGAGGGAGGATGTTAACAAATGTTGTAACGCACAAAAGACCTGTAGTCATTTGTCACAAGCATCAGACACAGCTGAGACAACAAAGTATTTGTCATCCTGCCTATTCAATTATTTATGCATCTACAGTCAAGTGATATCAAGACACATACAAATGACATTTTAAAATCCAAAGCTTTGACTTCTTGCAGTGTATGAGGGAATAAACTCTCCATGGGCTTTTTGACCTGAGGGATTTAGTGACTTGGGATACAAGCTGTATAATCAGAGGTAGTTTAGCCACGGCCAGACAGAGTGTTTGTGAGGTGGAGGTTTTCTGAGCTGTTAATGCCCAGTTCCCTGGACACCAACAGGAAATAGCTGGTTGCTTGAGCACTGGAAAACCTAGCTCTTGGATAAGGTATAGCTGAACACTGATGGAAATACTTGTGTCGAAAGACACATACCTCAGAAAGATTCAGGGGACCAAAGGCAGGAGCCTCAATTCTATGCCTAGACCATAGGTATCTTCAGAGCAGTCTTCAGAGTATAAATGCTGGATGGCTGTTACTATTCTGAAGCACAGGAAACACCCAGCAACACTGTGTGCTTCTCATTTCACACCTTTTAAGCCACTCAGTCTAGCTGTGCCCTGCTTGCAGGCAGGAGTGTTAATATGTTGTGATAGAGACTTTTTCCAGCCTTTACTGATACATAGAGTCTTCTCAATAAGGACAAACCTTCACTGTAACAGGACTGTGATCTTGAAAGGTAAATTAATTTCAGCATGAGACCTGACCCGAATAAACCTCATGTGCATTCAGTGGTGGTTACAGGATAGCAGTCTGGATGAAGCAGAGTAGAAGGGTAGAAAATGGTAATCAGTTTCACCACAGATATAACAAGATCACATTTTGTTTTATTAATTTTCATGGCTTAGATTTTATTTTTTGTGATAAAGGGTAAATGACAACTTTTGTCCACATTTTGAGAAACAATGTCCACATTTGGAGGAACAAAGAGAGGGGTTAGTAAAACTGCCACCTTAGACTTTTGAAGGGCAAACTTTGACCTGTTCAAAAGACTGATTGACAAAATCCCTTGGGAGGCTGCCCTGAAGGATATGGGAGTCCAGGAAGGCTGGACATACTTCAAGAGAGAAGTCTTAAAGGCACAGGAGCAGGCTGTTCCTGTGTGATGAAAAACAAGCAGGAGGGGAAGGAGACCAGCCTGGCTAAACAGGGACCTTTGGCTGGATCTCAAGAACAAAAGGAGAATCTATGACCTTTGGAAGAGGGGGCAGGTCTATCATGAAGACTGTAAAGATGTAGTGAAGATATGCAGGGAGAATATTAGGAGAGCCAAAGTACAGCTAGAGCTCAACTTGGCTGCAGCTGTTAAAGATAATACAAAATGTTTCTATAAATTCATTAACAACAAGAGGAGGATTAGGGAAAATCTCCCTCCTTTATTAGATGCAGAGGGAAACATGGTAACTAAGGATGAAGAAAAGGCTGAGATGCTCAATGCCTACTTTGCCTCAGTCTTTAGCAGTGGAACTGGCTGTTCCCTGGACACCCAGCCTCATGAGCTGGGAGATGGGGAGGGAAAGCAGAATGAGGTCATCACAATTAAAAAGGAAGCGGTCAGAGACCTGCTACACCACTTGGATGCACACAAGTCTGTGGGACTGGATGGGTTACACCCAAGGGTGCTGAAAGAGTTGGCAGATGTGCTCGCCAAGCTGCTTTCCATGGTTTACCTGAAGTCATGGCTAACTGGGGAGGTCCCATTGGACTGGAGGGTGGCAAATGTGACACCCATCTACAAGAGAGGCAGAAAGGAGGATCCGGGAAACTATAGACCTGTCAGTATGACCTCAGTACCAGGGAAAGTCATGGAGCAGATCACCTTGCGTGCCATTACAAGTCATATAATGGACGACCGGGGGATCAGGCCTAGTCAGCATGGGTTTATGAAAGGCAGGTCCTGCCTGACAAACCTGATCTCCTTCTATGACAAGATGATCCGATTATTGGATGAGGGGAAAGCTGTGGATATTGTCTACCTGGATTTTCGAAAAGCATTTGACACAGTTCCCCATAGAATTCTCATAGAAAAACTGGCTGCTCATGGCCTGGATGAGCGTACGGTCTGCTGGGTCATGCACTGGCTGGTTGGATGGTCCCAGAGAGTGTTGGTCAATGGAACTAAATCCAGCTGGTGGCCAGTCACAAGTGGTGTTCCTCAGGGCTCGGTGTTGGGACCATTTCTGTTCAACATCTTTATTGATGATCTTGATAAGGACATAGAGTGTATCATCAGTAAATTCGCAGATGACACCAAGTTAAGTGGGAGTGTCGATCTGCATGAGGATAGGGAGGCTCTACAGAGAGACTTGGATAATTGGATCGGTGGGCCAACGTTAATGGGATGAGCTTCAACAAGGCCAAGTGCCAGGTCCTGCACTTGGGCCACAACAACCCCATGCATTGCTACAGGCTTGGGGAGGTGTGGCTGGAGAGCTGTGTGGAAGAAAAAGATCTGGGGGTTCTAATTGACAAGCAGCTGAACATGAGCCAGCAGTGTGCCCAGGTGGCCAAGAAAGCCAACGGCATCCTGGCTTGTATTAGAAATAGTGTGACCAGCAGAAGTAGGGAGGTGATAGTCCCCCTGTACTCTGCACTGGTGAGGCCACACCTGGAGTATTGAGTCCAATTTTGGGCACCTCAATACGAGAGAGATATCAAGGTGCTGGAGCGAGTGCAGAGGAAGGCAACGACACTGGTGAAGGGCCTGGAGAACAAATCCTATGAGTGATTGAAGGAGCTGGGACTCTAGTTTGAGGAGGAGAAGGCTGAGGGGAGACCTCATCACTCTCTACAGCTACCTGAAAGGACATTTAGAGAGGTTGGTGCTGGTCTCTTCTCACAGGTAATTAGGGATAGAACAAGAGGGAATGACTTTAAACTCCAACAGGGGAGGTTTAGACTGGACATTAGGAAAAAATTTTTCACAGAAAGAGTGGTCAGACAGTGGAATAGGCTGCCCAGGGAGGTGGTGGAGTCACCATCCCTGGATGTGTTTAAGGGTCGTTTGGATGAGATGTTGGGGGATATGGTGTAGGGGAGAACTTTGTAGAGTAGGGCTGATGGTTGGACTCGATGATCCCAAGGGTCTTTTTCAACCTGAATTATTCTGTGATTCTGTGATTTTCTAGACAGCAAGCCACTGGAGAAATACATCTTCTAAAGCACATTCCTTGGTTATTTAATTAAGAGATTTCAGCCTGATTCCTACACACTGTCGCAAAAGGGGCCACAACAACCCACTGAACTATACCAGCTTGTTTTCTTGCTTTTAAAGTAAGTGTAGCTTCAATTCTTCTGGGAATAGAACAGACCAACCACAAGACTATCCTGGTGTTTGAAGAGAGGCCTCTGTTCTACCAGTGCCTAGCTCTTTTTTCCCCAGTTGAAGAGCACTGTACTTTTTTTCAGCACTTTTCCCCTGAAGCTTGTTGCAGAGGGTACAAAAGGACCACAGAGAAAAAATAGTCAAAATTCTTAGATTTCTTCACTTCTATTTATTTACGTGCCTTCTGTAAGTCCTGCACTTTTCCCCTCTAATCTGTTTTAGAAGTATAATTTTGCTATACGAATGATTAAAAATAGAGAAAATGCCCCCTTTCTGAAGTTTTAAAGTGAAAAGAAAGAAATGTGAATCACTTAGCAAGGTTTTTTGCATTACTCCATATTCTTTTATGCTACGGCAGCTTTAAAATAACAAAACCATGCAAGATCCTTAAGCCGTTTCAGAAGTTAGAGTGAGGTAATCATCACAGTTTATACATCCCCTCTCACACTGTTACAATTATTGCTTAGGATGGATGTGTATATTTTTAGACCCTATCTGAAGAACACGACCTTTTTTTTTTTTCTTTCCGTAATTTTATTTTTCACATCCTAATGTGAAAGGGTTTAAAAGTAAACCAGCACTGTATTGCCAGCTCACTAAGGGGCATTCACAGTTCACAGAAAAGCTGTGTCAGATAAAAGCACATTACTGTGTATGAAAACGCACTAAGTTAAGTCATGCCTCCTGCAATGCTTCGCAAAAAATCCCAGTTGCTAACCAAATATCATATCAGAAAATAAAGCTTCAATGTGTTAAAAGCAACCAGCAGCAGAAAGGAGAAGCTGTGAAATTGCAGGAGATAGTTGTTGAGAGGTCAATGAAGTTCAAAATAAATGGTGTCTAATGCCTGATGCATTTCATCAGCAAGTAGAAATAAAAGAGCAAGTGCTGACTATCTCAGAAAATGAGAATTTATAAGCAAGCCCTTTTCCCAAGGAGGATGTCAGTCTGCCTTTTTTTTTTTTTTTTTTTTTTTTTTTTGTAGTTATATACATAAATGTGAAGTTTTATAACAGTTAAAAAGCACCTATGTCACAACACAGTAGTCCATTAGCCAAGCTTAGTCAAGCAACAGATATTCACAAGAATTCACAATACACTGCTGAATGTCAGTGATGGTTATAACTTATATTCTCCAACATTACAATTTAATCCAGGGCATGTGTGGAATTATCAAACCGGTACATTTTGAAGTGAGGAGGTTTTAATTTGTGCTAGTAACTTCATAGATATTAGCCTCCCAACAGAGAAAGAGAAATCTTGACCACAAGGAACCCATGGCAAGGGTCCAAATCACCTCAAAATAGATCTGTTCACAGAACACTGGTGAGACGATTTATGAAAATAATTTAAACAAGGAGGGGAACAGCAAAGTGCACAGGCTAATTAGTAAGTACAAAGGAAAAAGAATGGAAAAGGGAGACCAAGATATTCAGATAAAACAAGGAACACTTTGTTACAGCACTTGGAGGACATGGAGGCACCTAGCTTAGGAGACAACAGGAGATTTCAGCCCCTGCACCAAAGAAGGAAGTACCTGCACCTTCACAGTCTTTTCTGAATAATGTCTACTATTCATCACAAGCCTGGCTGAATCTCAATTGCAAGGCAACAAAAGCTACCTCAGCTGCTTGAGAGGGACAGATAGAGGGATAGTGAAGTCTTCCAGGCATATGATGGGAATGCTTGCTTTCCTGATGCTCTGTGGCCCAGAGAAGAGTGGTACCTGAGCAGACCCTGGCCATTAGGATAGCTGCTCCGATTCTGGCAAACTTTTTTTTGTTCTGAACTAGGGAGAAACAAACTTGGAGAAACAAAGAGAGGGGTTAGTAAAACTGCCACCTTAGACTTTTGAAGGGCAAACTTTGACCTGTTCAAAAGACTGATTGACAAAATCCCTTGGGAGATCTGCCTTGAACAATATGGGAGTCCAGGAAGGCTGGACATACTTCAAGAGAAAAGTCTTAAAGGCACAGGAGCAGGCTGTTCCTGTGTGCCGAAAAATAAGCAGGCGGGGAAGGAGACCAGCCTGGCTAAACAGGGACCTTTGGCTGGATCTCAAGAACAAAAGGAGAATCTATGA
Organism: Strix uralensis; assembly: GCF_047716275.1. Lineage (NCBI taxonomy): Eukaryota > Metazoa > Chordata > Aves > Strigiformes > Strigidae > Strix > Strix uralensis. The sequence continues at coordinate 65,142,447 of NC_134012.1, forward strand.
CCTTTGGAAGAGGGGGCAGGTCTATCATGAAGACTGTAAAGATGTAGTGAAGATATGCAGGGAGAATATTAGGAGAGCCAAAGTACAGCTAGAGCTCAACTTGGCTGCAGCTGTTAAAGATAATACAAAATGTTTCTATAAATTCATTAACAACAAGAGGAGGATTAGGGAAAATCTCCCTCCTTTATTAGATGCAGAGGGAAACATGGTAACTAAGGATGAAGAAAAGGCTGAGATGCTCAATGCCTACTTTGCCTCAGTCTTTAGCAGTGGAACTGGCTGTTCCCTGGACACCCAGCCTCATGACCTGGGAGATGGGAAGGGAAAGCAGAATGAGATCATCACAATTAAAGAGGAAGCGGTCAGAGACCTGCTACACCACTTGGATGCACACAAGTCTGTGGGACTGGATGGGTTACACCCAAGGGTGCTGAAAGAGTTGGCAGATGTGCTCGCCAAGCTGCTTTCCATGGTTTACCTGAAGTCATGGCTAACTGGGGAGGTCCCATTGGACTGGAGGGTGGCAAATGTGACACCCATCTACAAGAGAGGCAGAAAGGAGGATCCAGGAAACTATAGACCTGTCAGTATGACCTCAGTACCAGGGAAGGTCATGGAGCAGGTCACCTTGAGTGCCATTACAAGTCATATAATGGACGACCGGGGGATCAGGCCTAGTCAGCATGGGTTTATGAAAGACAGGTCCTGCCTGACAAACCTGATCTCCTACAACAGGGCGACCTGCTTATTGGATGAGGGAAAGGCTGTGGATGTTTTTTACCTTGACTTTAGTAAGGCCTTTGACACCGTTTCCCACAGCATTCTCCTGGCAAAAGTGGCTGCTCGCGGCTTGGATGGGCACATACTTCGATGGGTAAAAAACTGGCTCGATGGCCAGGCCCAAAAAGTTGTGGTGAATGGAATTAGATCAGGTTGGCGGTGGTCATGAGTGGTGTCCCCCAAGGTTTGGTGTTAGGGCCACTCCTGTTTAACATCTTTATTGATGACCTAGACGAGGGGATCGAGTGCACCCTCAGTAAGTTTGCAGATGACACCAAGTTGGGTGGGAGTATTGATCTGCTCGAGGGTAGGGAGGCTCTGCAGAGAGATCTGGACAGGCTGGAGTGATGGGCTAAGGCCAACTGCATGAGTTTCAATAAGGCCAAATGCCGAGTTCCGCACTTCAGCCACAACAACCCCCAGAAGGGCTACAGGCTTGGGGAAGAGTGGCTGGAGAGCTGCCAATCAGAGAGGGACCTGGGGGTGTTGATTGACAGCTGGCTGAACATGAGCCAGCAGTGTGCCCAGGTGGCCAAGAAAGCCAACGGCATCCTGGCTTGTATCAGAAATAGCGTGGCCAGCAGGGACAGGGAAGTGATCTTGCTCCTGTACTTGGTACTGGTGAGGCTGCACCTCGATTCCTGTGTTCAGTTTTGGGCCCCTCACTACAAAAAGGACATTGAATGACTCGAGCATGTCCAAAGAAGGGCAACAAAGCTGGTGAAGGTTCAGGAGCACATGTCTTACGAGGAGCGGGTGAGGGAACTGGGGTTGTTTAGTGTGGAGAAGAGGAGGCTGAGGGGAGACCTCATCGCCCTCTACAACTACCTGAAAGGAGGTTGCAGAGAGCTGGGGATGAGTCTCTTTAACCAAGTAACAAGTTACAGGAGAAGAGGTAATGGCCTCAAATTGCACCAGGGAAGGTTTAGACTGGATGTTAGGAAGCATTTCTTTACAGAACATGTTGTTAGGCGTTGGAATGGGCTGCCCAGGGAGGTGGTGGAGTCCCCATCCCTGGAGGTGATTAAGAGTCGGGTTGACATAGCGCTGAGGGATATGGTGTAGTTGGCATCTGTCAATGTTAGGTTAATGGTTGGACTGGATGATCTTCAAGGTCTTTTCCAACCTAGATGATTCTGTGAAACCTAGCACTTCCCAGTGGTCACTGTAAGCAGCTGAGTAGCATGTGCAATTGCAGTCAGGCTCTGCTTTCCATATCAGTCACAGTTTCAAGATTTTGGTGTCCCATGACAATGGGACTGGTCTGGAAGAAAAAGTGACAGGTAGGAACCACTAGTATAGTTCACAGGTTTCAACTCAAGCCCATGAAACCCTGAAAAATATCTTGAAGGAATTTGATTACTTTGCAGAAAGACTCACAGGATTCAGCCTCTGTAGGCACACAAGCCATCACAGTTTAAGGACATTTCTATTTCGCTGACACAGTCAGGCACTTGGGAACAGAATGAATTACACCTCTAGAACTGAATTATCTGTAGTGCCACTTCAGGTCTCTCTTATTCCTGAGTGTTTTTAACTATTATTTCCTCATACAGCCTGAGAAAAACATTGGTGGCTGTTCCACTTGACTCCCCCTCACAGAGGCAAAGCTCCTGAGCAACCATGGAGGAGGGAACAAACTGAAAAGTCAGCCCAGGGCTAGTTTACACAGCAGCCTTTGTCTTGTAATGGAGGAACGAAACGGACTATCTGCCTCAGCCCCTTCTCCCAGTGCTTTAGAGCCCTTTGGACCTGTGTCACACCTCATCGTGAACTTCTGAAGGACAGAGGACAGGGGTAGGAGAAACAATACCAATGCATAGGCTAGCAAGTGGCAGAACACTCTCTGATGTAAAGTTTTTGGTGGCCCCCTCAGATGCACTGGTAAACACACAAGCATGTGCTCATTTTGTCAGGCCTGCAGTGCATCTTTGTAACTAAGCTATTCCCCATTTGATCTGCTCCCCTCAGGTCATATTCAGGTCAAGGAAAACAGCTCCAGACCCACCCCCTCTATGACAGTTTACACCAGTGAAAGACCAACCAGAGAGAGAGATGGGAGAGCACATCACCAGATTGGCTGCTGTGTAAAGCTGTGTATTCAGGACCCTGAGGTCTTGTAGCATTTCCTATGAGAAGGAATATGCAATGAGATGGTGCTGTCTTCTACCCTGGCCCAGATGTATTTTGTGTATTTTGTTCCCCACAGTGCTGCTGCAAATTGCAATATTTAGCTTTTCCTTTCTCTGTTTTCCTCAGCAAACTGAGACTTTGTTCAGGTTTGGTCCTTCTGAAGGGGGACTGAAGCTTGAGATCAAGAGATGAAAAGTCTGTTAGGAAAGTGGGAACCATTTGCTCCTCCTCTTCCTCCAGTGTGCAGTAGGAGGATGAGAAAAAGAGGTACTTTCTATAGGCAATGAAAAAAGTAGCAAAGCACAGGTACCTGCATAGGAAGGGAAACCTGAGGGTTTGTTGTCTCACTGGGGCAGGTGACTGCTGTGTTTCTAGTGTACCAGCTCATCATATTGGCTCCAAGCCCTCCCATGCATGAATCTTATGAGACCTTTCTAGGCAATGAAACCCTCCGAAGAGGAGGCAGGGATACATTGCTCACAAAATGAGTCAGTGTGATCAGAAGAGAATGTCCTGTACAAACACAGAAAACCATTCATCTCCACTTCCAAACTTCATACATCCAATTTTAAGTAGACAGTAATGTCTATTTTAAGTAGACAGTGAAGGACTTAAAACAATTTGGAAAGTCTGAGAATTTCCACTGAAACTGGTAGAAAGCTTGCAAGGATTTCCTGGAGTGAAGTCTTAACTGTGCAGAAAAGGAGAAGAAAGCCCTTTCTCCCCAAAAGCGAATCCACCTATAAAATAACAATATATGTGTGATTTAGAAAGAGGGAAAAACTGCCTCTGAGCTTCTCAAATCAGTTCCTGAAAACTTATTTTGGAAGTGTCCAACAGTACAATTATGAAGCTACCCATGCTTTTTTTTTTTTTTTTTTTTAATTAAATGTACATTAGTTTGTGCTTATGAGACTTGTCTGGCCATTAGAGGTTCAGGTGTACTCATCCTACAACAGGACCAAAGAGACAGCAGAAACATTCTGTTCACAGGTCTTTACTATTTTATTCTGTTGTACATGGTGTTATCATGAACCTTTACCTTTTTATGTAATCTGGTGCCCTAACATGCAAGAATTAAAAGCATTACCAGTAGAGACATAAAATACCAACCTCTCTTTCCCAGCTGTGTTCATATGACCAAAATATTCTGTTCTAATAAGTTAGTGGTTTGTAAATCTTCTTACAAGGCACTGAAGGTGAAAAAAAATGTAATTTAGTTGGGCTCATACAGCTAAACAACAGCTGTGTTATAGCGACATTATAATCTCCCCAAAGCATTATGGGATAACATGAAATCATTCTTCTGCAAGAGAAGGATAAATAACACTTTCATGAAAATACCTTCTCCTGTATTGGGCAGGTCAAACCAGTTAATAGTGTTAATGATCCAGACTCAGGAAAAGAAGGCAGTTTAAGAACACCCCGAAGAACAGCTGTCCCACTCAGAGTCTTCTATTTTTGTTTTTTCATATAAGTTTCTTTTTGGATTTTCAAGGTGAGAGCCCTACAGCTTGGCTTCCCCTGTGTTTCAGTGCAGCCTTATCGTATGCAAAGTCAGAGTCAGTAGTGGGAGGAAGAGAGAATGGGAAAGCTGGTGAGTGCTGCCAGTGTCTGTGTGAGCATGACTAGACCGTCCATGGCCTTGGGGCTGGGGTTCAACTGTGATGTAGCCATTAATGATGCGGATCCGGGGAGGAGGATCAGTAGCACTGCAAGGCAAGAGAAAAATGTCAGTCCAGACCCAACCAGAACTGCCTGATGCCCACAGAGCAGGAGGTGATCAGCCTCTGTGCCCCACTGTCAGTTTCTGAGTTCCTGGGAATGCTTTCTTGTACAGGTTCCACGCTCAACACAGGCATGTGTCTCCTAATGGCAGAATGCTGCCTCATCCCATCCTCACAGGTGTGGACAGGCCCTATGCCAGCCCAGAGGGCTGAAGGCACTGCCCAGCTGAACAGTGAAGCAGTCTCGAGGGGAAACAGGAAAGAGATTGAGAAGGGTGGAGACAGCACCAAAACACCTGCCCTGTACTTGGATCTACCCAGCCAGCCTGCCCGTTGCTCCCACACAGTCAGTCAGGTGGGTAAGATGACCATATTCCTAGCACCTTTCAGCTAAACGAAAAATATGTAAGAAGAACAAAACAAGCTTTGTTGCATAGGAGTGTCACTGCAGCACCACTTGCTGAGCACAGCAGGAGCGAGGCACCTGTTTTCAGCTGAATCCATCTTCCCCAGCCATGCTTCTGTACATGCATCTTAGTGTGGACCAAACTTGTTCCTGTACTGCATGTTCCCTTCCACAGGTCAGGAATTAAAAAGGGTTTACATGACATGCTTTAAGGAGAAGAGCAGCCACTTCCAGAAACACATCCTAGAGTCACTGGGAAAAGATCTCCACATCCAAGAGTATCTCCCAGTGGTAGTGAGAACTCTGAGGTGGTGATGAACAAAAAGTGAGTCAGAGCCTACAGGGTGCTGAACCCCCATTATAGCAACACATGATGGAGAAGAGAAATTTGTGTGCTCCAGGCTGCTAACACCAGTTGTCCTGCACTGGGGTAGCTCCCACATCATGGCAGGTCAAGAGTCAGAAGGGTCAGATATTACACAGGTGGTGTTCTCTTTGGCAGTGGATTGAAAGCCATGTTTGCCCCCACAGCTGTAAGACTGACATACACCCAGGGCCTCATGGTGCTGTGTGGAACCAGAAGACAAATTCAGACAAAATTAAAAGCAAGTCTACCCGCCAAGTACAAAAGCAGAGTCATTTCTCCTGCACCCAACCCCCAGCTGCTGTGCACCATTCTTGTCTTATTTTGGCCATCTGCATTAAGCAAAAACGCTTTGGGAAACCAAAGGCAATTAGCATCCTTTTTAAAAACACCGTTCCATACCCAAAGGTCCCCACAGAAGGTTTGAACAGTAAATGGAGAGAAGCCAGCTGGCAGCACTTCAAAGAAATACAGCTGACAGCTGATGCATGCAGGAGCACAAACCAAAGCAATTCTGCCAAGCCCACTACAAAACTGTATTAAAACACTTGAGCTGTGCCTTTCACATTTCCAGGCTCACAGAAGAAGAGCTGTGAATGGCCCACACATAAGAAACCTGACAGCTTTACCCGTGCCTGGGCACCCTGGGGGATGCTTATAGCAAGGGCTGAGACTGCCCTGCACACTAGTGAGCTTGAGCCCAGAGGAACTGAATTTCCATGGGGACACATCGCAGCTGGACCACGGGGTGAGGCTGTCAGCTCAACCCATGCCTGCCTGGGCAATGCACAGTGGCACAGACTGCTTACACATACGGGTGTTGGGGCAGAGAGATGGTGATTCCTCCTTCTTTACAAAGGGTAAACCCAGAGCACGGATGGGAAATGTGTGTGAATGACAGCTGCCTCTATGACACTCGCGACTCTTCCTCTGCAGCAAGGGCGCAGCAATCTCCCAGGCAGCAATAAGCATCACTTGTCTTTCCTAGTACTGTTATGCAACAGGTCCATCTCCAGATGTTCAAGCTCTCTGCTATTAAGGACTCACCCCTAAAAAGAATTTGTCACCTAGCACCTGGCAAAGTTTCTGGGATTTCCTGCTCCCACATTTATGCAGTAGTTTCCTAATCTGTCATCGTTAGGTTTGGTTTTACCTCACTATTGCCTTGCAGTACTTGCAATCCAGTATGTAGTCCTAAAGTACCTCCAATTTAGTCACAGCAGCACATCCTTCCACCTCCCCTCTTCTTCTGAAGGCGCTGGATGCTGCAAGTGCATGCGTATCTCACACCAGGGCACCCACTGACTTCCCTGAACTTCATGGGAATAGCTGCATGTGAAAAACTGAATGTGTCAGTGTGCAGGCAGGGCAGGAGCTTGAGATCATAAAGACACCAAATCATTCCTTAGTATTTCAACTGAACAGACTGTCAACAGAAGCTCCAAAACCCCATTCACAAACAGCTGGTATCAACTACATTAATAGAAAGTAAATGATACACTAAAAGACAAAATCAAATGTGATCAGGATAAAGATTTGTTGTACTGGTGAATCTTGGACTGTCTGTAGCTCTGTCAGTGGGCATGCAAACCTCCACATGCATTTGTCTCCCTTTCTCTCCAAACTGCTAACATTTAGGTTGGAAGGAAGAGCAGAAAGAGGGCACAGAACAACTCTAGAAAAGAGGAAAAGGAGTCTGGTCTAAAAAGTGTAACAATGGCTGAATGCTTGGCACAGAACAACAGCTGCTGCACTTGTGTGCAGACAGCCTGAGCAATGTATTACTCAAAGCAGTGGTAGAGCTGGGACACAGGGATTTGATAAGGAAGGCATAGGAGAACCCTGATATACCCAGTACCTTGGGAAGCAGGAAGAGATAATTTTTCAGAAAAAAACCCAAAAGTAAAATGTGGAGGCTTCATTTCAAGAACTGCAGGCTTTTCTCCATCATCCTGACCTGTCTGGTTAGTTACAGTAAATACAATGCTTTCAACCTGAGTATGGCAGAGATACAAACAGAGACACAAAGTACAAAAAGAGAGCAGACTCAGGTCTGTGTGTTATCTGACAGGAGGGAAACATTAAGGTACACATCCAGCTACAGGCCTAAGTACAGCTCATGAGGGAGAAGCTGGCTCTTTCTTTGCAGGCTGCTGTAGTTCTTGTAGGTGAGTAAGCTCTTCTGGATGAAAACCATGGGTTATGTGTGAATCTTTGCCTCACAACACACTCTATTTCTTATATTAACTCCATCATCCATTAGGTTGTCATCCCCCTTTCCAGATTTCCAGTAATGCCATGGGGCTCACATGCTTTTTAAGATTAGAAGAATACAGAGACTATACCATCTACCACCGGACCCAGCCTTCTGTGATAAAGAGGACTACCATATGTTCACAGTCCCTCAAGCCCAAATGCAAAATGGTCTATACAAGACTTCCACTTGTTTTATGCCTAATTTTCCACAAACCTAAACCATGCAGAAGAAGCTATTTTGCACTAAAAGCACAAACAGCCTTAAGTAAATGTTTCATGAGAATCACGGTGAGGGAGAAGGTCAGATCCTTCCCTCAGCATCTACTAGCCCCTGTAGAAGTCTGGTGCACTGGATTGATCAGTCTAAGTTAAAGTCCAGTTTGCATGACAAACCCTCCTTCCTCCCCAGCTGTTAGGTACCTTTGCTCAAGGCGAACCCAGAGGTCGTTAAACTGTCGAAGTCTTTGCTTCTTCTGCTGCTTCTTCTTCTTCTTTTTGTACTTCCTGTCTACCTTCTCCAGCATGTCGATGCTGTCAGGGAGCAGCAGGTGAGGCAAGAGCTCTTCCTCCTCCTCCTCTTCCTCCTTTCGGTGGTGCAACGGCAGTGGGAGCTCCTGGGATGCAACATAGGGGCTCTGTGCCAGTGATGATGATGAAAAGGCTAACAAGGTTTTCGGGGGTTTTCTTCTGGAAGGAGGAGGGAACACAAACAATATTTGAAAGGGCTTTGAGGCAAAATCCTGGTAGAGACACCATCAAGGCACGTATAAAACAGGTGTTTCTCCCTAACATATTGGCTGGATGCTTATTTCTTTGCTTGTGTTCCTGCCCCCTCTTCCATAAGTCAATATTCTGATCAAAATAGTTCTCTTTAATGGAAAAAAGCTTTGGAAAAGAGGTAATCTGGAACTGAGGAAAGAATGCAGTGTGACTCATGGTGGAATAACTCTTGGGAATAACCTTGCATACCTAGAAAGAGGCAAAAAAGGAATCACCCTCAAAGTCAGAGGAGGTCAAACCACACTCCTCTAGTCTGATGTACTGCAGAACACAGACCAGATCATTCCTTTCAGCAATTACTGCCCAGAGCCAACTAACTTGGGGGCAGGAGGAAGGGACGTGAAAACTAAGACACTCTAGCTGAAGGAGCCAGTCCTAGATCAACAACTCTCACTGGTGGAGAAGGTCAGTCCATGAGCTGGGCCACAGACTATGGTCATGGCTGGAGAAGTATCTTGCAAATTATCGTCTTTGAAGGCAATGGCTCAATGCATCATTAAGCAATCCTTTGGGCCATCTAGTCTGTGGCAACTGGAAGCAGACTAGCTATGGCAGTGCCAAGTTCACTCATAACATTTGCTCCTCCATGAAGCCTGATGGTACAGAGCAGTGAAAACATAGCCTTTATAAAATATCAGGTCAGGGGACCTGCTTGTGAACAGGGGAGAGCTAGTGAGGGAAGAAAAGGTTGGAGGCCATCTTGGGTGCAGTGATAGTGAGATGATTGAGTTTTCGATCCTTCGAGAAACAAAGAGAGGGGTTAGTAAAACTGCCACCTTAGACTTCCGGAGGGCAAACTTTGACCTGTTCAAAAGACTGATTGACAAAATCCCTTGGGAGATCTGCCTTGAACAATATGGGAGTCCAGGAAGGCTGGACATACTTCAAGAGAAAAGTCTTAAAGGCACAGGAGCAGGCTGTTCCCGTGTGCCAAAAAACAAGCAGGTGGGGAAGGAGACCAGCCTGGCTAAACAGGGACCTTTGGCTGGATCTCAAGAACAAAAGGAGAATCTATGACCTTTGGAAGAGGGGGCAGGTCCCTCATGAAGACTATAAAGATGTAGTGAAGTTATGCAGGGAGAACATTAAGAGAGCCAAAGTACAGCTAGAGCTCAACCTGGCTACAGCTGTTAAAGATAATACAAAATGTTTCTATAAATTCATTAACAGCAAAAGGAGGATTAGGGAAAATCTCCCTCCCCTACTAGATGCAGAGGGAAACATGGTAACTAAGGATGAGGAAAAGGCTGAGGTGCTCAACACCTGTTTTGCCTCAGCCTTTAGCAGTGGAACTGGCTGTTCCCTGGACACCCAGCCTCATGAGCTGGGAGATGGGGAGGGGAAGCAGAATGAGATCATCACAATTAAAAAGGAAGCGGTCAGAGACCTGCTACACCACTTGGATGCACACAAGTCTGTGGTAGCTAAACCAGGACAATGAGTTACACCCAAGGGTGCTGAAAGAGTTGGCAGATGTGCTCGCCAAGCTGCTTTCCATGGTTTACCTGAAGTCATGGCTAACTGGGGAGGTCCCATTGGACTGGAGGGTGGCAAATGTGACACCCATCTACAAGAGAGGCAGAAAGGAGGATCCAGGAAACTATAGACCTGTCAGTATGACCTCAGTACCAGGGAAGGTCATGGAGCAGGTCACCTTGAGTGCCATTACAAGTCATATAATGGACGACCGGGGGATCAGGCCTAGTCAGCATGGGTTTATGAAAGGCAGGTCCTGCCTGACAAACCTGATCTCCTTCTATGACAAGATGATCCGATTATTGGACGAGGGGAAAGCTGTGGATATTGTCTACCTGGATTTTCGAAAAGCATTCGACACAGTTCCCCATAGAATTCTCATAGAAAAACTGGCTGCTCATGGCCTGGATGAGCGTACGGTCTGCTGGGTCAAGCACTGGCTGGATGGACGGTCCCAGAGAGTGTTGGTCAATGGAGCTAAATTCAGCTGGTGGCCAGTCACAAGTGGTGTTCCTCAGGGCTCGGTGTTGGGACCATTTCTGTTCAACATCTTTATTGATGATCTTGATAAGGACATAGAGTGTATCATCAGTAAATTCGCAGATGACACCAAGTTAAGTGGGAGTGTCGATCTGCATGAGGATAGGGAGGCTCTACAGAGAGACTTGGATAATTGGATCGGTGGGCCAACGTTAATGGGATGAGCTTCAACAAGGCCAAGTGCCAGGTCCTGCACTTGGGCCACAACAACCCCATGCATCGCTACAGGCTTGGGGAGGTGTGGCTGGAGAGCTGTCTGGAAGAAAAGGATCTGGGGGTTCTAATTGACAAGCAGCTGAACATGAGCCAGCAGTGTGCCCAGGTGGCCAAGAAAGCCAACGGCATCCTGGCTTGTATTAGAAATAGTGTGACCAGCAGAAGTAGGGAGGTGATAGTCCCCCTGTACTCTGCACTGGTGAGGCCACACCTGGAGTATTGAGTCCAATTTTGGGCACCTCAATACGAGAGAGATGTCAAGGTGCTGGAGCGAGTGCAGAGGAAGGCAATGACACTGGTGAAGGGCCTGGAGAACAAATCCTATGAGTGATTGAAGGAGCTGGGACTCTAGTTTGAGGAGGAGAAGGCTAAGGGGAGACCTCATCACTCTCTACAGCTACCTGAAAGGACATTTAGAGAGGTTGGTGCTGGTCTCTTCTCACAGGTAATTAGGGATAGAACAAGAGGGAATGACTTTAAACTCCAACAGGGGAGGTTTAGACTGGACATTAGGAAAAGATTTTTCACAGAAAGAGTGGTCAGACAGTGGAATAGGCTGCCCAGGGAGGTGGTGGAGTCACCATCCCTGGATGTGTTTAAGGGTTGTTTGGGTGAGATGTTGGGGGATATGGTGTAGGGGAGAACTTTGTAGAGTATGGCTGATGGTTGGACTCGATGTTCCCAAGTGTCTTTTCCAACCTGAATTATTCTGTGATTCTGTGACATGTCTGACACATAAGAGACCAGAGCTCAACTCACTATTGTAGCATTGACTTCTAGTGTAAGCATTTACTGTCTCCATGCTGATCTGCAACAGGAGATAATTCTGTCCTGCCACTCAGTGAAGCACACCAAGGAGCATGAAATGGTGGTTTTAAAGGGTTGTATCAGACAAGTATGGAAGTCCACATAGAGGGAAGGAGGCTGAGCAATTGCACCTCTCTCACAACACGGAAGTGAGCTTTGCACACATTTATAGCAAGTAATGAGAGAGCAGGAGTCAGGCCTTCAGCTTTCTGGCTGCATGGATCCTGTATTAGGCTGGCAGCATTATCTGGAATTTCAGAGTGGCTCCAGCAAGTGAGATACTGCAGTGAGACTGTGTGCATGCACAAACTCTCTCACAAGGCAAATCTTGGAAGTCCAAAGGACCACTCAGTCAATACTCCAGAAAAAGCTCTAAGGGCTATGCTTACCCAGCTTCATGCAAAGGTGATATACGGAAGAAACAAACAATCAGCTCCACCCTGATTACTCAAGCTCTGTTTCATTATACTTAGAGCAAGCAACATCTCATCTGTGTCCAAGACAGGCAGTCTGCTGTCTCCTATCCACCCTTTGCTGGCCCACACTTCTCATTGTTTGGAACAAAGCAATACCCTCTCTTTACTTGTTCATGAGCATCTTGGACAAACTCACAAAATCAATCCACGCTGGATACACAGAGCACAACACAAATATCTGACTAATCTTTATGGCTACTTCCTAGAGAAGAGATGAAGTAGTCTTCTGTAACAAAACAAAACTGGAGACTGGCTTGGGCTGAAATTCAGAAAGGTAACAGAAGACCACAGACCACTGTGCAGAAACCTGGCTTCAATCAGTGAAATCTTCCCAGAACTATAGTGTGTTTCCTTTGTGCCTTGCAATGGCATCAAAAGGAGGGGGTCCAGAAGAAGATGTCTTTCAGTGTGGGTGCAGTTTTCAAGCTAGCCCATCACTGTGGGCACATCTCTCTGATGGATAATAAAGGGGGTCTATCCTGGAGAAGAAGAAATGAAGTTGTTGACTGGAACACAAGGGAGGAAGTAGATGGAAAATGAAGAGAATGTGATCTTATTTCCTGCAAGGAAAATGAGACTGATCATGTGGTGAACTTTATGTGACAGAGACTGGTGCGGGACGGATCTTGGGCTATTGATCTCTTTCAAAATCCTTGCAATTGTCAAACTCTCACTTTATCACCTCTGAAGTGTCACAATCCTTCAGCTCTCCTCCACAACATCTTCGCATCACCCACGCTTTAACTCCACTTTACAGAGTGACACCCCCCCCCAGTTGTCTCCAGTGACCAGATTTGATCTCTGGGAAGGTCCTCTGCTTATGGTTCCCTTTGCCCCAATTATTCTTCACTGTGTCTGTTCCTTAACTGTGAAAGTCACAGAGTGAGCACCAGTCCTCCCTGGTAGATTAGAGTGCATTGCTCCCTGCAGCCTCCCCTACCAAACCCATGACAATACCATGCTGGAGCTCAGCACTGCTACAGGCACAGCCAGGACAACCTCCATCGTGCGTGGCCAGCCATTTAATTCTGATACCTGCAGCCTCAGGACACTACTAACAACAGACACTCATATACATAACCTCCTTTGCAACACTATCTACAGGTAATTCTTCCAGGGACTGGCTGAGCAACCTCAGGAAAAAGCAAACAGATGCAAAAAGTCATCCTTCTTCCTCAAGGCCAGTTCCCTCCCAGCACAGGAGCTAAAGGAAGAGTCAGGAAGCACCTTAATTACAGCTGTGATTATGTGATGAATATTTTATAATATATATATATATGCATTCTAAAATCAGAAATGGTTAAGTCCAAAATAAGACAGTAGGAGCTTGATTGAACTTGTGGCACTATTTATAAAATGTCCTTTGTGCTGCTGAATGGTTGGAGCACCTCTTTTGACTTCCTTGCTTTGGCAACACCACTAATAAGGAGCCCTCCTGCCTCCACACTCCACTACAGGAATTCATCCCCCTGCAGATGGGCAGGACACCTCAGGCAGCCCTTTCTGCAGATGAAATTGTGTGACGGCACCCAGCAGTTTGCCGGTTACAAGAAAACATGCATAATGATCCCACATTTTTCTGTGTTCCTACACACAGATACCTACAAGATACCTCATAAGGGACTTTCTGTTAGCCAGAGCACAGGAAGCAGCAGACTGTGCTGCTGCTGCACAGTGTTATGTTGCAGGGAAGGGAGACAATTGCAGACTTCCTCATCCTCTTGTTTTAGGACCACTCAGCTAATATCCCCTACTGTACCTGACAGTAGAACAGCCATTTGAACACTCTTGGTTCAACCACTTGCCGTTTTTATTCTCTCTCAATTTTGTCCTGTGAAATAGTCCATGGGTACTGACTGGACTGTATGCAGCTACCCTGAGTATCACTGATACCTACCTTCCTGATGGGTGAAGATCTATCCCTTCTTTGCACATTTGTCTGCCCTTGATTTCCATACAGCTACATCTTTACATAGCAGTATCAGATTTTGTTTATTCTCAAGTACATATTAAGCTCTCTTTCTTTAAACATTAAGAAGCTGCTATAGCCGTTTTTAGGAATACCTAAACTAAGAATGTTCTGGGGGGGGAAACATCACTCCCCCCAAAATATCAGTGCAGGCAGGTTTTTGATTCTTACTGTAAACACTGATACACTGGATTGTCTATCATGACTTAAGTGTTACAGGATCATTAAGTCTTGTGCTTAAGCACAGGGGGCTTCTCCATGTCAGACCACCTGCCCATTGGTGGCAACAGGATTAGGGGTTGCATTCATGTACCCATGGGGATAAGTCTTGGCTCTGTTTCAGTGCATGTAGAGTTAATGATGTATGTTCATGTAAAGGATCATAGCAAAAGCATGACCTACAATTTTAATTTCATGGTCTGAAAAAGGCATCAAAACTAGTACAAAGAGAAAGGTGAAGCAACTAGAGTATGAGAAAAACATCTGTTATTATTTTGCACCACATCTGTGAAGCCCCTGGCACAGACTAACACTCTGCACTGTGCCCCCTGCAAAAGCTGATCGTCCTGCCTGAAAGCCCCATATCAGAAATGTAGGGGAGGAAGAACAGAGATGTAAGCAATGAGGGACAGCGTGCCTGGCACAGAGGATAAAAGAGAAACTACCATAATGATGATTGCACGCTTTCCTGGGTAAAAAACTGGCTGGATGGCCGGGCCCAAAGAGTTGTGGTGAACGGAGTTAAATCCAGCTGGCGGCCGGTCACGAGTGGTGTCCCCCAGGACTCGGTTTTGGGGCCACTCCTGTTTAACATCTTTAGTGATGATCTAGAAGAGGGGATCGAGTCCACCGTCAGTAAGTTTGGAGACGACCAAGTTGGGTGGGAGTGTTGATGTGCTCGAGGGTAGGGAGGCTCTGCAGAGAGATCTGGACAGGCTGGAGCGATGGGCTAAGGCCAACTGGAGGAGTTTCAATAAGGCCAAATGCCGGGTGCTGCACTTTGGCCACAACAACCCCCAGCAGCACTACAGGCTTGGGGAGGAGTGGCTGGAGAGCTGCCAGTCAGAGAGGGACCTGGGGGTGTTGATTGACAGCCGGCTGAACATGAGCCAGCAGTGTGCCCAGGTGGCCAAGAAGGCCAATGGCATCCTGGCTTGCATCAGAAATAGTGTGGCCAGCAGGGACAGGGAAGTGATCTTACCCCTGTACTCAGCACTGGTGAGGCTGCACCTCGATGACTGTGTTCAGTTTTGGGCCCCTCACTACAAGAAGGACATTGAATGACTCGAGCGTGTCCAAAGAAGGGCAACGAAGCTGGTGAAGGGTCTGGAGCACATGTCGTATGAGGAGCGGCTGAGGGAACTGGGGTTGTTTAGTGTAGAGAAGAGGAGGCTGAGGGGAGACCTCATTGCCCTGTACAACTACCTGAAAGGAGGTTGCAGAGAGCTGGGGATGAGTCTCTTTAACGAAGTAACAAGCCACAGGACAAGAGGGAATGGCCTCAAATTGCACCAGGGAAGGTTTAGACTGGATATTAGGAAGCATTTCTTTACAGAACGGGTTGTTAGGCGTTGGAATGGGCTGCCGAGGGCAGTGGTGGAGTCCCCATCCCTGGAGGTGTTTAAGAGTTGGGTTGACATAGCACTTAGGGATATGGTGTAGTTGGGAACTGTCAGTGTTAAGTTAATGGTTGGACTAGATGATCTTCAAGGTCCTTTCCAACCTAGATGATTCTGTGATTCTGTGATAATTAGGATCAAACCTTTTTTCCACTGTGGTCTTTTAGCAGTGAATATAAGGAAGAGTCGGGATATCCGAGAAGACACAAGAGCACATGTTTGGCAAGAGTCTGAAGAAGGGGGAGACGAGGATTGTATACCCTAAGCTGGTGGCAAGAAGTCCAGGAAGTGTCAAGAGCACATATAATTCACAGCAGAGTGTAGAGGAGGAGATTATTTGGCATTCTGTAGTTATTGAAACCACAGAGATGGACAAAGGCATCCAGTGGAGATAGAAAGAGGCAATAAGGGTATGTCCCGAAGGACAGCTGCAAGATGAACCAGAACAGCAAATACCTTGTCTTAATAATGCTGAAGAGAGCAGGGGACATGAGAGCAATCAGTCATGGGGACAGCTTGCAAAGAGGCTGGGTGGATTCTGGGCAGTCAGATTCCTGGCTGAGAGAGAGTACTCAGAAGGAATCAAAAATAGCAGTGTAAGAGAAGGAGAGTGTTAAAAGGCAGGGCAGTCAAACATCTAAAAGGGAGGAAGGAGCCTGAAAACCTGTGTGGTATGAGACAGCATGCAGATCTGATGAACCAAGCATGCGTACTCTATGGCTGTTAGTTTAAGAGTTAAAACTTACAGGGGCGGATATATTTTTATTTTATTAAACAGAACAAAAACTAAACAACAAAAAAATCCCCCAAACAAAACACCGAAAAAACAAACCTAAACCAAATAAAATCCTGTTTCCAAACTGGCTCATTGTTAGGTATAGTTCTAGCTGCCACTGCCTCTTCATGATTGTTTATGACCAACCCTCCTAATGGCTGCTCAGCTAGATAAAAGCATGCATTACTTGTTGATGGCTTGTCCAGCTGGAGTATGTTCTACCTCGTACCCTTCTCTCCTCAAAACATCAATCACTGTGTTGTTGCCCATGAAGTGACCTGCAGTTAAGAGAAAAATTACATCAGAACTCAATGAGCACAGGGAAAGAGAGAGAAGAACAACAAAGTCCTTCCTCATCACAGGAAGCATGCCATATTCAGGGCAGTCAGTGCTTTATGACACCCTACCAGCATGCACCAGAAACATAGGATCTCCAACAAATGATTGCTCCACTTTCCCAAGGTCACTTCAATTACCACATTCTACCTTTCTAAAATGCAGATGTGACTGAAATTACTCTGGTTCTGCAGCTTGTTGCATTATCAGGCCACTGTGGATTTCTTGGGGCAATAAGAGATGAAGTTGGGAGTATGTTCAGGAGCACCACCGAGTCTACAAGTCCTGGTGGTACAAACTAGGTCAGAATCTGACTGCAGTGTGTACATCATTTTAACATCTTCTGGCATCATGAAAGTACTGATTTTAAATGATTAAGAATCATGCAACTGCAGAGAATGGAAAGTAGCTCTGAAAGCCAATGACTCAGATCAATCTCTTTCATTCCTTCAGTATAAGTCACTAGGGACAGAGACTCCACTTCAGTGGTGTTGAAAAGTTTCAAAAGGACTTAGAGAGCTCTGCCCTAATTCTGTGATTTATGTCTCCACTCCATTTTCAAACAGATGTGGTGGCTGGTCAGCCCACAATTTGGCATCACAGTGAATAAATGACTACTTAAAGGGTGCAGGAGTTATTCCTGAAGGACTGTAGGCTCTGCACGCTGACTGACTTCCACCATCACTCTAACACCTCATCAGACAAGGCTGCTGAGAAGCAGATGAACAGAGGCCTTGCACAGTCACTCATAGATCTAGCTTTCTTGAAAACATTTGTTTATTTAACAGCCTACGTGAATTAAAATTAGGCTTGAGCAAATGACTTATTAGAGCAAATGACTTGCCTCTGTAGATGTCAGCAGTGCTAAAACTGATAAATAACTTCAGAAAAACTGTTTTCTGAAAAGCAGTGCCAAGGCTCTGACCTCATATTTTCCTAATCCACATCCTTCAGGAGGAAAGAGAGAAGACATAAAGATAAGCAATCTATAGGGCAATCTACACTGTTAAAATAATTTTCTTTGTGCCAGTTAAGAGCTTAGAGTCTCACACATTTCAAGAGTGAGCTACTGAATAGCTGCTCACATCACACCACCAAACACACTATTCCCCATCAATCTTCAGTTACCCTTGCTCAGAGCTGAGATTTAGACATATGTAGGAAACTACTGTAGCACATGGATGAATCCCATTTCAATCAGTCAACCTGCTTGAGTGATTTCCTGAAGCTAGGCCTTAATCTTCTTTTTAATTTGATGAAGAGATAAGAATATTTTTTATATCACAGTCTCATGTACAGGCCTTCACAGGGAGCCTTTTCTCCCCGTGGCCAATGCAGTGAATTATGTCTGCATGTGAAAGAAAAACGGTGTGCTAATATTGTGGAAGAGAGAACAGACCAAATGAATAGATATGTGTGAAACAGATGCATACCAATACAAACAGGCATGTGATAATAGATTGTTCACAAGACGTGATCAATCAGAAGCTGCTCATGCTAGGTATATAAAGATGTCAGTGTTTTGCTATCCAAAAGGCAGGCCACACATGCTTCATGAGACAGAGATAGCCTGGGGCCCAGACGACCTACAGGCTCAACCTGAGCTAGGTGCAAAATGAAAAAACAGACAGAAGGGTGAAGGTTTGAGGTACAGGACCTCACCAGGACCCAGAGTCCTGTAGCCCTTTTGCCTCTTTTCTGAGAACTGTCACAGAAAGAGCTTGGTGGTATGCGAGAGACCTGATCACCAAAAGCCACTGTAAGAAACATGAGAAAGATTCACTCTCCAAGGTTTATGATCAAGCAGCTATACTGCAAGGGCGGCTTAGCCCAAAGTCACATGACAGGGAGCAGGCCGCTTTCACCTGTTTTCTATTTTAGTCTAATACACTTGAATGCCCTCCAAAAGAAAAGCCCCGGGCCCTGTCCCATCAGAAAGCCTGTTCTTTTCTTTCTGTACACAGTCCTGCATTATCCTCACACCACTAGGTGAACAGATGCCTCTGAGAGGTCAGTTTACTCTGGCAGGGGGTAGGGACCCATGAATCTCTATTCTTCTGTGTTCAAGCTCAAAGAGAAACTAAGAAGCTGTTGTGTGCACCAGCCAAGCACTCTACTGGAGAGTAAATAAGACCCCAGCCTTTAATCTGCACTGAAAGGAGATGGTGTGCAGGGACTGCAACAGGCTGTATGCTCAAACAACAATGCTGTTTGACTCGTGCACTTGCAGACTAGTCCACAGACTTGGACGTGCGTTGAGTACTCTTGACCTTCCTCAGCAGCAATACCCAATCTTGTAGAACGCAGGCTACTACTATTGCCATGAAATCCATGTCTCCTGTTTGCAGCTTTTACTGCCAGTGCACACAGAGGTGTTTTCATCTAGGTAATTGTGCTAGGACTGTGGGTTTCAGCAAAAGCTCCTGAACTCAAATTTAAGCCATTGCAAGGCTGAAAATTTTCTGCATCTAGCAAAATGAACAAGGATATACTGCACAAGAGAAGTTCTGTTTCTTGTCCTGAATTTTTATTTTTCATATAAAGCAAGATTGTAAGACTGAAGAAAGATGTTTCTCTCTGAATTTCAACAAAATCCATGATTCCAAGCTGATACACAAATTTCCTTGACCCTCTCTTAGGGTCATGTAAAAGGAAACCCCCAAGCCCATATAATTTTTTATGTCTGCTGTGTTTTCCTTAGTAGAAAAATGGCACTTTCCATCTCCCCCAGAAACATACCAGGACCTTACCATCTACAAATATCCCAAGATAATGAATCACTGGATGTACATGTAAAGAAACAAAACTGTTCGTTAGGAAACCAGATCTGGACTGCTGACCTCCAAGAAGTGATGGGAACAGCTACAGTACACGATCATAACAGTTCAACCACAAAATAGCCCAAATGATTCAAGCCACTGGGGACATGATAAAGCAGGATGTTTATTCCTAACTGGGCTGGGAGTGCTCAGATGGACTTTTGGTTTGGACTCTATGGGTCACTGAAACAAATATTTTCAAGAATGTTTTAGAGGTACAGGTCTTACAATTATTTAAAAACATTCTGGAAATGCCCATGGCAATGATCACCTGCTATCATTCTTCCTAGACTGTTTCCAAGAATTATATAGATAAAATCATATAACATGTCCCAGAAGGGTGAACAGGACACCTGTAGGTGACTGGATTAGAGTTACTGGCCTATAAAAAAGGCATGACATGAGGCTGCTGACTATACTACCCATGAACAAAAAATAAAAACTTCAGCAAAAATTATCACTTAACAGTGAGGCACAAAGGACAGCTCATACCCCTCTATGTGCCTCCCATGGCAGGGTTCTTCTCCTACCCTTTCAATAATCCAAGTATCCTCCAATAGCAGTTTGTGAGCCAATAAACCCATGAAGAAGGGTTCAAAACTGCCAGTGCTCCCTCAAAGGATGCAAACACAAGCAAAGGAGAATTCCTTATGGCCTGGAGAGCAGGGACATGCATGGCGCAAGTCAGTCCCACAGGTATCTTTCAGAAGAGCTGAAAGTTCAGTGTGTGGCAGATCCAGTCAATGACCTACAGAATGCAGAGTACTGTCTTAAATCATTTCACTGGATGGAAGCCAAACTGCAAAACAGATATCCTACTCCTCTTACAGTTCCAGATCACCTGAGAGTTCATCACTCCATGAAGTGGACAAAGTGATCCTCACTGACATCAGGTACCTGATGAAGCTAAATTGAGTTCCCAGAAAGCACAGTTCTTAGGACACAATGACTAAGAATGGAGACACAGAAAGAACTCGTGTGGTACCCTGACCCACAGTGTGTCCCCACAGGCAAGAACCCTTACAGAGGAATTTTCTTCATCCCACTCCATAGTCTGTTATTCCCTGAAAGGAGCTGAAATGAGTGAAACAGAAGCAACCTCTGGAAAGAAAAGGATGCTTCTCCCTATCCCCAAATCTCTACTTAGTTAACCTTTTGGCACAAGGACAAGGGACAGCCCATGGTCTGTGAGTAACAGGCAAAGTCCATTTTTCACATATATCACAAAATGACCTTGCCCTGCCCCAATATAGTACTAAGTGAGCAGAGAAAGATAACTGTAACCATGTCTTACTTGCAGAGCTTGGCAAGCCATATTGGAGGCAGTCATACCATAGCAAGCACTGAGAGACCTTCAGCTTTGTGTAACAAACTTGCTACCAAACTTCGTTTGCAAAAGATCCTGTGCAAAACTGCAGGGGACTTTTTAACTGGTCTGAGAACACCAGCAGTGGCAAACATTCCCAGCTGATCACCCCTGAAGAAATCTGTACTTGGTGCTCAGAAATCCAAGGGCAAATTTCATGAGTTTGCCTCATGTGTACACATGGTTATACTTTTCAGTACATTTTGGGATGCAGAACATGGAGTCATTTTAACTCAGTAAAATTATAGAGGAAAAAAAGCCAGACAAAATATTTAATATGATCCAAAGCAAAACAAGGAAAGCAGGTGATGTGATCACCTGAATTACAGATTAGTGTCCTTTAGATGCATGTTTTCTGTATACACTGTTCAAGAGGAATACGCTGCTTTCAAGCATGAGCACTGTGCACCCAGGTGCAGTGAGCTTGCACTTCACTTCTCCCAGAATCAGAGGGAGGAGGTCCTGTGCAATTACACTAAATAATCCAAAGATGGAAAACAGGTGTCATTGATAAAGTAGTTGTGATTCCCTATTTGACACCTAAATTAAAACAGCTTCTCAAACAGAAAACATGTAACACTAAATCTAATAAAATCTTCTTGCTTCTAACAGTATTTCCAAGTCGGGAAAAGCTCAGGTATCAGAACACAAACCAAAGGACCAAGAGCATGATAGTCTCACAGATTTAATGCTGCCAGAAGAAGGAAATTACAAAAATTGAAGGGGATGGGAGCAGCCCTAGGAGTATTGTAAAACAGCCTAAAGATCCCCCGAATTCACGTTATGTGCAGGGGTATAACAATGTTGCATTACAGTACTTCTGCATGCATGTAGGTCAAATTCCCTGCAAGCAGCTTTCCCATGCCCTCCAATCTTTTTGAGACTGCACACTTCCAAATGTACTTCTTCCTGTGATTACCTGTAAGATGAAATATTAATGAAATATTACTCCATAAACATTGAACTTGAGGTTTTACTCCACTGAGGCCAGGATAAATGTTTGTCTTCAAAAAACATTATTACCTTCAAATCTCTTTTTTCATATAAAATCTTAGTGGATCATACTTCACCACTCTCAAACCAATGGGGAAAATCTGGTGGGCAAGACTGTGGAACAGTGGCATTCTCTGTGCCCAAGAAAATATTTTCACTAGACATGGAGACACTCAAAGTGCCTCAAACCTGCATTCACTCAGGAGGAAACAAAAAATGACCTTCCATTTCTTTAGAAATGGTGTGCTTTGCTAATTAACTCACCTATATGGAATTACTAGGATTCATTTTCCACTTTTGTTTGTAACAGAATCATGTAAACATTAAATCCTTCTCAAAATAGTTGATGATGAAGGCCTTGCACAACATGGGAAAAATTGCCTAATACCACAGAAAAGAACCATATGAAGTTACAATTTGCATGAGCCAAAATGAAGGCATTTTTTTTGCAAAAGATAACAAGACATTTATTTACCAGGTTCTGCCAAAAACTTGGTCTCTTAAATGTATGACCTCAGTATTTTTGGTCCCGGGGTTCCCATTTTTACCTTTGGGCAAAGTCAAACCTCCTGATAACTACACAAATTGAAGCTAGAAAAAGGTTTTCCACTGATTATAAGGCCAAATTTATAGCAAATTTAACAAAAGGAAAAGGTTTACAACATCATATCACTTATTTTGTAAAAACAGAGTTAAAAGAAACAGCTTCTGTTCAGGCAGTCTCAGCCACTGGGGCTTCATCTTCACTGCCATTTACTGAGAGTTTTCCATTGTTGAAGCCCTAGGCTCATTAGGCAAGGAGTCCCTCACATAGGTGCCTATGCTAGCAGCCAGTATTATTTTACTGCTAAGGGAAGGAAATACCAGTCTTATGTCTGAGCTGCAGTATTCACAGCCACCTCTGCTGCTGGACCTGCTCCCATTCCACACCACTGGCTTCCTTTCCAGAAAAAAAAAGGCATCAAGGACTTGAAATCTCACTAGCTTAAAACATACATTATAAGATGAAAGTTTTCTTACTGTAGCTGCCCAATAAAGGTAACAATGGGTAAACCCCAGCGCTGATGAGAAGCTGATGGTCACCAGACTGTCAGTACCTGAACAGAAATGGCACACAGTTGTCTGACCTGGCTGATTTTGACAGTTGCACTAATACACTGGTACAAAGTTTTCTGCCTCTAAAGCAGAAATGCAAAGCTTTCCTCATTTCATGTGCCAGAGATGTCAGAAGGAGTGCCCTTCATGTGAACCCTAGGGCTCTGGATGTTGGTCCTGCCTCCACACAACATTATCTATCCCCTTTGGGGGTTCTTGTTCTGATAAACTGTGTCATTAGCATTCTGCAGACTCAGAGAGGCTATTAAGGAAAACAGTCTCAAAGCTGCTGGGTTGTATCTGGCACTCTCAGATTACAGAGGTACAGGCACACCTTCAGGAACTCAGTCCTTCCTCCCACCCGAAAAGGCTAAAATGATGCTGCATTCCAAAGACAGAAGAAGAAAGTCCTCTGTGCCCAGGGAGAACTGAGGTGGCCCCACATGACTCATTTAATCTGTTTTATCATTATGTTATCTTCCTGCCCCTCCCCCCTGCCTTTTTGTCCTCTTCCAGGATCTGCCCAGATTCAGCTGCTTGTGGATTTTTCATAAGCTTCCTCATTACACATTTCAAATCCTTTATATAAGACATAGATAAATTTACATTCCCTGTAACACCCACACCTCCAGTCCCAGCTGTGCTGATGGCAGGTTCAGAGTTTCCAAGCTAGGTTCTGAATTCCTGCTGAATTTCAAGGGCAAATTGTTATCCCATTTACCTGCGTAACTTTCATATTCCCATGGCAGGTTTTTGTTTGATTTTGTTTTACAGGTATAAACACCTACACAAAATGGACAGAGACATCCTGGGATTAGCACTGTTGATTATTTTTACAAACACTGGTGACAGGTCCTTTCTCCAATCTTTTCTTTTCCAGAGACAATAAAACTTGTTCCTCTTGCATAATTTCCCATCCAAAAATGCCAGATGGAACAGCAGATTTCAAGAAGCAACAGTGAACAGCTCTGCATGGAAACAACACCACCTAACACAGCATTCATGACAGAGACTCAGCACAATTCCAGTTTCCCCTGGAAATCTGTTCTTTTTTTTTTCTTTTTATGACATAAGGGGCAAGGGAAAAGGCATCAGACATGCCTGTGAATCCAATGCACTTGGCACCTGACACAACTGATCAGTGCCCCACATCCCTGCCTCAAAATCTAGAGAAGTTGGAGGAAACCATTTGGTGGACTGTGGCAGACTCTGGGGTAACCATAGGTTGTAGTGTGTTCTCTCTTTTCCTTGTCCAGGTGGCTAAAATGATAGGCTACACACCCATCTTTAGCTTAGACAGGGTCAATTACACTTCTACAATGTCCAAATCCTTCTTCTGCATGTTTTTGGATCACGCATCAACCATCCAAGAGTTAATTTTAGTTTAGCGATATCAGTTGACTCAGCTGCTGGGAGGAAGACAACTAAGATCTGGAGCTCTTAGCTGGATTGCTAATTTGGATATTGATTCATCAGTCTGCTCATAACAATTCTTCTTTCTGAGGGGTCTTGGGGGTATGGGTGAGTAAAGACTGGGAAAAAAACAGCAAGTCCCTGGAGGTCTGAATCCATACAGTCTGAGTAATGCTACATAAACACATTCATTATTTCCTTTAGTAATTAGAAGAAATGGTAGCTGAAGAAGTTTTCACCATCATCCTTCTTTTCTTGGTGCTAATGGTGGCTTGCCAACATCCACTATATTTTAAAGCCTCAGAATGATGCTTTTTTTCAGGAGCAGCAAAGAAAAAAGAGCTCTGACAGAAAAAGGGATTTGCCAGTGCTCACAAGATTAAGAGGGCCAACTTCTGAAGTTGTCACATCAGTCAGCATCTCTCAGTGAAGTCAATCATTTCATCCACGGGGATATAAGGCACCTTAGATCCCCCTGTACTTCTTATTCATGAGCTGGAACTTCTGGAGTTTCTCAGCTGTTCAAAGAGGCAGGAGAGCCTGGAAGGAATCTAAACATGGCTCTTAAAAACTCTGTCTTCACCTGAGGCCTTGCCTGTCATAATAAAGTCAGGATCTCATGCCACTAAGTATGCTTCCTCCTGCATAAAAAAACCCCCTCAACCACTCTTTTTTCCCTCTCTTATTCTTTAGCCCCTTCAACAGAAACTGTAGTGTAAGCTAAAGCAAACAAGCCATGCTCATCCTGGAATAAAAGTGACCATGCAGCAAAGCCCACCTAGAGTTGAATCTGGTGAGAAACATCAAGGAAAACACGGAATGCTTCTACTGATACCTCAGCAGTAAAACATAGACTAGATAGATGTCATCCCAGTGCTGAAGAGGGCAGGAGACCTGATGACAAAGAATATGGGAAAGGACAAGGTACTTAGTGCCATTGTCACTTTCTTTACCGGTATAACCAGCCTTCAGGAATCTCATGTTCCTGTGACTGGAGGGAAAGTCCAGGGCAAAGAAGGTTCACCCTAGGTGGAGAAGGCTCAGGTTAAGGAACATTCAAACAGACCAGACATGTACAAGTTCCAAGAGGATACACCGAGAGGAACTGTGGGAGTTTGCCAATGTCGCTGCAAGGCCACTCTCGTTTATCTTTAAAAGGTCATGGCAACTGGGGACAGTCCCTGAGGACTGGAAGAAAACAAGTATCACTCCTATCTTCAAGAAAGGGCATAAGAAGGATCTGGGGAACTACAAACTGGTCAGCCACATCTCTATTCCTGGGGAAGGCAATGGAGCAAATTATCCTGCAAACCATTTCTAAATGTGTTAGGGATAAGCAGATTATTTGGAGTGGTCAGTATGGATTTATGATGAGGCAATCTTGGCTTATAAAGTTCAGCAAACCAAGTCCTGCACCTGGGCTGGAACAGCTCCAGGCACTAGGACAGACTGGGCACCTACTGGCTGAAAAGCAGCATGGCAGAACAGGATGTGGTATCCTGGTGATCATCCAGTTGACCTTGAGCCAACAACGCGCCCTTGTGGCAAAGAAGGGCAATGATCTCTTCGGCTGCATTAGGAACAACACTGCCAGCAGACTGAGGGAGGTGATCCTTCCCTACTCTTCAGCCCTGGTGACATACATCGGGGTCCAGTGTCTAGCTCTGGGCTCCCCAGATCAAAAGAGGTGTGGACATACTGGAGGGAGTCCAGCAAAGGGCCACAAAGGTCATGAACAATTAAAACATCTGTTGTAAGAGGAGAGGCTGAGAGGGCTAGGAGTGTTCAGCCTGGAGAAGAGAAAGCTCAGGGGAGTATAATCGATGTATAAATACCTGCTAAGAGGCTGTAAAGTAGACGGAGCAGAATTTTTATCAGTGGTGACATATGAAAGGACAAGAAGCAATGATCACAAATTGATATACAGGAAATCCCACTTAAACATAAGAAAAAGCTTCTTTACTGTGAGAGTGGTTAAACACTAGAATAGGTTGCCCAGAGAGGGATGAAGTCTCCATCCTTGCAGATGCTCAGAACCTGACCAGACTCAGTCCTAGGAAAACTGTTCTATATGATCCTGCTCTGAGCAGGTCTCCAGAGGTGCCTGTCAGCCTCAACTTTCCCATGATTCTGTGAAGGTTTAGTGAGCAGGCAGCACCTTTGTAAGACCTGTACAAGTGGTAAAACTCTCCACAGCACAGTAGGACAATGCAGCCCTCTTTATGTCAATGTATACCTCTTAGATAAACCAGAAACCTATAGTGTTATCTAGCTGGCTGTCTATGGAATCACATGCACCATCACTTACTTTGGCTTACAATTCAGATCCTGAACTCTCCACTTACCGTTCACAGAAATTAAAAATGCATATAGAAAGAAGACTGCTTGTGAAAGATTATAGCTGGCTTTATTTCACAAGTTCTTTCACTGGCTACAGGAAGCATGTCTGGCTTGTAACTCTAGTGCCACCATACAAAAAGACCTGTCCACTATTAGGACAAAATCCTTACTGAATCTACTGGAATGCTGCTGGCATTACCATCTCTTCCTTTTCTGTACCTTCCTCTCCCTCAAATAGAGTTATTTTGGCTTGAAACTTTCCATATTTGCACTTCGGTCAGAAGCAAAGCTTTTTGGATAATTTCAGAAAAATCTGTTATTTTTTGGCTCTCCACTTTTGTGCAAGCTTAAATTACTTCCAAACAAAAATAGATCCAGAAATGAGCTCTGACTGTGAAACTATGTTCAACAGAATATAGGGGGAGTTTGTCTGATCTGTTAAAATGCAGTAAAAGCGTAACATACGCTGGATCTAATGATCAAATATATTACAGACCAAATCAACACCTGTAGTTCCATGTAAGAAATCAACTTCTATAGTCCTGCAGCTGTATTAAGACCTGGATAGGAGCTTTTTTTTGCAGAATTACACATCTCTAAACCACATCAATCTACTTGGAATAAAAAACAAATCAACAACCTTTTCTGATTTTCTCCCACTTAAAATAAAAATACAAAGAATAGTTTAAATAGCAAGAGGGAGTATTTGTAATACTGCAGTCACCCACAAACCATGACTTTGTTTGGCTATAACTGGTGATAAAAGTGTTTTTTCAGTGGTGTTAGGTTAATGGGAAAAATGGAACTTTCTTTACAAAAAACCTAGTGCTTTTAAAATTTAAAAATACAGGGTGAAAAAATCTGGAATGGAACAACTAAAAGTCTTCTCCCCCTTCTAACCTGCAGAACCTCCAATATCCTACTACCATTTTAACACAACCTTATGCTGCAGTTTATCAGCCACAGCCGGGAGATACTTTTGTCACTGATGGCCAGAAGAGGGAAAACCACAAGTGATTATTTAGTCCCATTCCTATAGCCTTTCTTTTTCTCTTCTTCTACAGCTCATTCTAACCTGCCTTGTGCAAGCACTTTCCTGGAAACATTTTTCAGTAATTAACAGCAGTACAATACTCAATCAATGCTCAAAACTGAATACAGGACATTTGTTCATCTTCACTGCTTGCTGGCATAAAAATAAATCTTCCACATAATCATCTATCACATACAGTAATCTGGATACACAAAAGGTTAAATTAGCTTGCTGCGAAATGATAAAAGCCTGCACTCATATTTGTAATGTGCACTCAGAAAACCTCAGAACTGTGTAGAAATCGATCTGTTTTCTGTATGATATCCTGTGATGTTACTTCTCATTTAGACAATTAATATGAAACAAATTTTAAAAAAGGAAATCCCCATGCAGTCAAACAAGGGGATAATGAGGAATTGTGCTGATAGAAGTGCGAGGCTGGCACTGTCCTTTGAATAGAGCTCTTTTGGAAGAGCAGATGAGAACAGATGCTGGACTGGTATCAAAGCCAGAGTGTAATTAGAGACAATTTTGAAGTTGATCTAGAGTCGCCAGAGAAGACAGGGAACCTATCTGGATTCAAAAGTATGATGGAAAAGAATGAGAAGAGCACGCCTGGTGCTTGGATATCAAGCCGTGTGCATATAACACACAGATCAAGGGTGTTCACACAAGCCCAACACTCCAGGCAGTGCTGCAGTATAGTGGTGCTGGGTGAATCCTAACTCTGCTCTATTGGAAGAGGCAATTGGGAGAAAGAAGGGAGCAACTGGGAAAAGGAAAATGAGAGGAAGGAGGAAAGCAAGAATCCAAAAACCCTGGGAAGAGTTTTAGGACTGTCATGAAGGTTGAAAACAAGAGAGACTGGAAAGGACAGGGATCTGCCCTGATCCTGCAGTGCTTCTGGGTTGTGGGGCAGAGCTGTGCACACCAATGACAATGAAGACGGTCTGGGGCAGAAAAGTGGGAAGAGAAGGAAGTTGATGGGAGGGGAGACAAATGACACAAAAGCATCTTAAAGACATGTGATTTGTCCAGCGCAGCTGCTAGGATGCAGGGTGTGTGTGCAAGAAGGGGAAGAGGCTCTCTTCTCTCAAAGAATCCTGCTCCTGGAACAGGGCAGACTCAGAGTGACACTTGCACCCACATCTGTCCATTTGCATGGGCTGCTCGTCGTTCGGTTGTGACCCAGTTACTGGAGGCCCAATATCTGCGACTAGTCTCCTGATAGAAGACTAGCTACCTGCAACTGACAAAATTGGCACTCAGGGCTGACATATGCGCTGGTCAGGAACATCAGTCCAGTGGGGACAAGTGCAATCAGAACACCAGCAGCAGAGTACAACAAAGGCCTGGTCTTATCTTACAGACAGACATGACCAAATCTACATAACCTGCATCTGCTTCACTGTCCTTCACGACAGGGAGTTTCACAGAGCAGTGATACTGTAGGAGGATAGCATGTTACAATCTTCATGTATGCCTGAATTAGCATTAGCATTAACATTAGCAGCCACCTTTTGTTATCTCCCTGCCCTCACACACAGGACCCCTGTTAAGTTTGTAACCACAACTCCCTGCTGCAAGTGAGGAGATCCTCACAGACTTCAAATACCAATGCTTTTAGAGTGTTTAAATAAATATTTTCCTTGTCTTGTCCAGATCTTCCATCCTCACTAAAGCAGTAGCCAATGAGACCAGAAAACATCACATAGATTCTGACACCAGTTTCAGTTCTCTCCATTTCTCAAGGCCGATATGGTTCATGGTGGAGGGAATGTGATACTTCTCTGGTAATTAGAACCTGACTTTTCAACCACGACTCACTTGTTCCCTTCCTTGGAGCTAGAGGAAGGACAGGAGTCATGGCAAACCAATCCTGTTTACACCCTCCACGCAGCCCTAGTCTGAAGTGTGGGTGTTAACCTCACTGGGTTGGATGTGCTGCTGGATGTGCATATAGGTTCCTGCTGGCCGCTAAGAGGCAGTAAATGGAGTAGGTTTTCCCCAGCTGGGCCCAATGCTCTGCTCCAAAATAGTGGCAGACACAATTTCCTTATAGTCATAGAAGTGCAGTAAAAGAGGTAAGGAGCTGCAGGAGGAATAGAATGATGAAAGTGTGCCTTGCCTCTTCCCTTGCATTTATTGAGCCCCTTAGATTCACACGATTTGGCATATTATTCTTCTGGATGTGTTCTTGAAAGGTTATTCAAGCACTGGTGCAACCTCCGACTTGCTACCTTTCATCTCAGCTCCCTATTTCTCCTACCCTTCTGCCTTGGTTGGCCATAAACATGTATGTCTAAGAGCTGTTCATTTTGTGTTTGTACAAAATGTTGGTTCAGTATCTTTGGCTATGCATATAACAAATGAGTCTGTAACTAATAAATACTGCAATCAGTGCATACACCATGAGCTCTTTGCATACTGAAGAAACACAGACTCCTACACTGAAAAAGTTTACCTACTAGGGTACAACTATCAGGGCAAAGCTGTGTTCTGTGTCCACCATGGTAAAAGTACTGACCCTTCTTTTAACTGCGGCAAGCATTTGTAAAAAGCTTCTAACAGATGTGGGAAGAATATGTTCAGGTTGAAGGGCACCTCAATCACATACCAGCTCCAAATGCAAAGAAGAAAGTCTTGTCTGGGTACTCTTCCAGCAGGTTCTTCACCCTTCTGCCCATTCGCTCATTTCGCTTGTAGATGAGCTCCTGACGGAAGTAGCTGTCTATCTCTTGGGCAGTAATGCGTTCATGGGCTGGAAGCGTAGCATTAACAAAATTTGGGACCTAAGGTAGGGAAAAAAAAAAAAAAGTCTTCAGGAAAGGGGCATTTATTTCACAAGCATCCATCATGCACGGGCATTTTGCTCCATCATTGAATGTGGCAATTGCCTTGTCTCTCAAGGCACATCCAGTAGAACAAAACACAAAGAAAGCTAAAAAATGACTCAGCAAACTTCTATATGCATAGTGCTTCATTTCTCTCAACATATCATTTCATAAGCCAGCTAGCTCATCTTTTTTTGATGCAAAGTCAACAAATACTCTCAGTTTGCCACACTGTAGATCCCAAATACTGATTGCTCATCTGAAAAATGTAAATATTTGCTCCTGGCTATCTTTAGCTACATACCTCTTCCTTAAATTGCCATAGGTATGACATAACTGTAATGTGAATTACACTCTTCTAAGAGAGTTTGACTGGTATCAGAGCCCTCAGGCTGTCAACTGTGCGATTTGAACTAGTTAACAAAAATGTCCCCAAACTTTCCAAAAGAAAGAGGGCCAGATTTTGCCAGGAAAGAAGGTATTACCACCTCCAGTTCCCCTGTCCTCAAGGTATCTTTTAAAATAATGGCTTCCTCCCCTGGGGCCCCCAGGACAGCTGTGGCTGCACACCACCATGACCTCTTGCTAGCAGAGAGAAACGCGGGTCTGGAGTTGCAACTATTCTGGCTTCTTGACAAGTAGCTTCGGGGACTGCAGCAACAGGGAGTGCTAAAGAAGGGGCCTGCAAGTGGTGGTTCTGGGGAGCAGAGCCACTAAGTCAGGTGATTTCTCTTGCAAGGCTGTAGCAGGTGAAGAGGCTCTGGAGCCACTCAGAGATTATTACCGACTGTTTCCAAAGGGTTCTTAGCCCACAGTGGGTCATCTACTGGGCAAGCATGGGGTCAAATACAATTTACAGAGAAGTTCTGCTTAAAAACATAAACTGATAGTGTTCCAGACTATTACTACTCAGCTCTGCTGTAAGGGAGAGTGCCCTGCAGTGGAGCCCCTCATGTAAATAAAGGGCAGTTGCTCCCTTGGAGACATGCATGTCTCAGCAAGAGCTGTTCTCTTCAAGGACCTCAAGGCAATGCCAGCTGTCTGCAGTCTGTAACACCTTAGCAGAATAGTGATGCAGTATCTGTATGCTCTTACAGTGCTGGCCTCCTTTGAAATCTATGAATGAAGTGCACTGTGTAAGAGTTAAGCAGTGTTAATGACCAGGTTGTCTGCACCTGCAGGCTGAAGGGTGTGTAGGACAAGAAGGTAACAACACACACGCAAAGCTTAGTGCCAGAGAAGCAAGGGTTAGTATACAGTATTTCCAGCTCCGCAGCACTGCACTGTATATATCAAAAGGCCATAGGAAAATGGTTATTCATCAGGGAAAGAAAGCCCTGGTACCAGCACCCACTTGTTCAGCACTGTGAGGTGAGACTAGAGCCCATGTTTTCATAGATGTGCATGACTGCCAGGCAGTACCTCATGGACAAGAATCATGAGGCCTGATGTCTCAGTCCGAAGTTGGCTAATCTAACAGCCCAAACAGGCCAAATTGGTCCCTGATGGGCATTTTGTTGTGGTTTAAAGATCAGAGCATTGCATTCCACTGTGCCGCTTAGGAAACCATCTACATAAACCAAGTCTGTGAGGCCTCAGAAGATTTTCTTTTCCTTAACATTCAGTCTAAATTTATCTTTTCTTTGTTTCACTCCATTTCTCTTCTTTGGGCCTTGCCCACAGTTCACAATCATACTGATGGGGGACATTAAAAAGCTTGCAACTTGCCCAGCCTTACAATAAGTGTCCAAGTCACATGTGCATTTCTGTCACTATTTGCACAAAAGAGCCTGCTGCTGCTCTCTATTGGCACTAAGTTCACTCATACCCAAGCTAGTGTAACAGCATCTTTAAGAAAACAAAGGATTAAATGCTAAAGCAAACATGACATTCGTCAAAAAGGGAAAGCCAGGTGCACCTGCACTGCTTGCGTGCAGCAAGACGGGGCTGAGGTGGTTCAGACTCCTGGGACAGGAGGCACAGGAAAGAGGACACGCCAGGGAGCCACCAAGGTGCCCTTGGCCCTCACCTGCAAAGGGCCTGCCCGAGGAGAGATGAGCATGAGTGAGACTGGGGTTAGTGCTACAGGGACATGTGCATAGTACAAGGGCTGCGGTGGCAAGACTCACTTGAGAAGTGTCATGGTTGAAGATGATGGAGCTGAGGTCCCCACAGTTGTAATGCTTGATAAGGTCTTCTGTCGTATAGGGAATCTGGAAACTGCCTGCTCGGAGGCTCTCCTGCTGCAAGAGAGTCTGATTCAAAGCAAAGACCACCTGAGGGAGGGGGAAAGGGAGGAAAAGACAGAGTTCCTGGTGAGTTCTCGTCTCGCCCCTTGAGAAGGTCACTGACATACAGCTGCCTGCCAAGGGCCCTCTGAAGGTGCTCCTGCTCTGAGCGTGCCAGTACATGCATCGCCAACCCGCGCCTCCTCCAGGTCTGCAGATACACACACATCAGGTCCCATGGGCCTGCTCATAGGGAACTGACTCACCACACATAACTCCAGGAGGTTTTGCCCACAATGTGATTAATACAGAAGATACAAAGGGGCAGACTGAAATAGGGGCAATCTTTTTCCCCTAACAACAGTCTGCCTGACCACCACAGAGCCCTAGGGCCTGACAGGCTCCTCTCCCCACAACTCCTCAGCTACCTACTTAAATGAAGCATGGCTTCTCCTTGTTTGCCCTTTCTTCCTCATCCACAAGGAACATTGATGCTGTTGTTTCCTGCTTCATGTCTCCTTCTCCCACACACCCCGTTTACTTCAGGCAGGAATGGTTCTCTGGAGCAGGCCAGGGAAGGATGGTAGCTGTCAGGGGACTCAAGAAGCCACCCCCTCCGCAGGCAAAGTCTGAGAGCAGTGGCCCTGCACTCTACCCTGGCTGACTGCCTCTGCAGGCATGGGGGCTGCCACTGCCCGTGCTCCCTCCTCCTCCTTGGTGTTCACCTGGGAATGCAAACACTCCCATTCCCTTCACCTCGAGCTGAACCAATGTGTCTGCCACAGCTTTATCTCCAGGGAGCTTCTCCCTTGACTGGAAAGGGAGAAGATCAGCAGAGGTCTCCTCCAGCTGTGGCTGCTTCCCCACCTCCAGCACAGTATGGCTCTCCCAGGGCTGCGGCCTCAGCACCTGACCCAGAGAGAGCTGCCACTCCAGCTGCTGCCTGCCTATGGCAACGCACAACCCATGAGGATGGTCACCACTTAAAAGGCATAAGAGAGTAGTTTGGAGCAACAATTGGCAGGGGCCTCTGAAGCCAAATAGATGATGTAGCACCTCTGTACCTCTCCCTCACTGGTCCAACCACTGCAGCAGGCAGCCACTGAGCCCCTGAGAGGCAGGGAGCCAAGGAAGGAGGACTTGGGGGAGAAACTCCCCAAGCTGAGCATGGGAAGCCAGTGGGCACGCTGGTGGAGTGTGGAGCTGGCTACTCGCCTGCGCAGACAGCAGCACTCCATCAGCATGTGGCAAGAAAAATACTGCCATCTCTCCTGAACACAGCACTTACTCAAGCTACTGCTGGTTTGCACAGCAAGACTAGACAACTGTAACAAGCCTTCCTACTATCTGCTGGCTTATCTTTTTTTTATGTCTAAAGGAAGTAAAGTGAGAGATATTGCTGAGGTCTTGAAACACATTTCAAAATTTACTCTTGGAAGGGTTATTTTCCAAGCTCTGGTGACTCTGCAGACTGATGAGGGCTCTGTGTAATTAACTCCTCCTGGATATTTGCCTCGAACACCATCAAAAGCAGTCTGGAACTGGAGGTATTCACCAACACTATGAAACGCACACATGAGTAAGCATATTCCTAATGCACTGAGATTATGTGAAACGAATCTACAGAACAGAGCAGATCTGGGAATGAACAGGTGCAATTTTCCCTCCCCAGCACAACAATCCGTCTCCTACAGAAAGGTGCAGGTCCCACCAAACTTGAAATCACACTGTCCGCACTACAATTAGAGCTGCCTGTCTGTATCCAAACCACTCTGTTTTTAACCGAATATGAAAGCACATAACTTAGCATTAGTTCTGGAAGGGTGTTAATGAATAGCAACATTCACTCCCACCTCATGTTTTTAAAAAGGGCAAGAATTCACTTTGTTGGTACAAACTGCACCTGATTAAAAGAATACCTGCAGCTAAACACTCAGGAAAGTTACATCAAACTAACCAGTTGCCTCCTTGCAAAGGACCTCTGTTTAATTTGGAAGTAAATTAAACAAAACTAAATTGAAACCACTTTAAATCTGAACAGAAGTTTGCATGCAGACTGGGGTTTACTGCATTCTGAAGACATAATTTTCCATTTGTTTGGCTTCACTTCCCACACAGAGAATCCCTAATGGCTGTTAATGACCAGACCATATTCACTGAGAAACAAGCCAAATGAATGCTGAGAATGAAGGACTTCTATAGCCAGGACTGCTACGTTATGCCAGGAAAATCTTGTATGTGCAACCAGTACAGCCAAAAGCACTTCCATGGGAATGGCTTATTTTGTAAGTTATTTGACTACCATACCAGCATTCACTTGGACAATTTATCATTAAAGCAGTATGGCCCTTTCTAGAGTCTCCAGACTCTGAAACAATGGCCAGACAGTCCCTGACCACAGAACAGGGGTAAAACCTGTGACTGTCTCCTGAGCTGGTCTGCCAGCTGAGCTCTGCCTCAGTGTAGAGTAAGCACATCAAAGAGGCTTTGCACTCTTAACCATTTGATTTTTATCCAAACACAAACTAGTGGAAGGCAACTGACTTCTGTGGAGAAAACACCAGCCTGCTGGGCGAGACATGACAACAAAGCAAACCTTCCTCTCTCACACAACCTGCACTCCTGCTGTCACTTGCTCTGCACGCTACCCTGTTCTCCATGCACATCTCTTTCCTCTTCCCTTGCAGTGTACTTCAGGTGAAACAGATTCAGTCACTTCTCCAAAAAGACCTGCCATGGACCGTAGCAGCCAGGTCAAGCCACAGAGTCATCTTCCTTCCTCGTGCCTACCCACTGGCCATAGGAAACTAGCAAACAGTAACTGCCAATGGCTAAACAAATCTGTCTCAAGAGCACAGTTTAAAACCACAATGAGTACCTGCAGTTATGGGGAAATACCGCACATGTTTACACAGGAAAAGAGGCAACTCACCCCCCCTACCTTCACATCTCTAACCTTACCGCTGGCATGACACAAAGCTGCCCTGGTGAGGCAGCTTTGGCAGCTCTCTGGTCTTAGCTAAGAGTACCTCTTCCTGGTGTGGAGGTGGGACATGTTGAGAAATCTCAGGATGGGAGCAGCTGAAGGGCTTGTCTGCCCAGCTGGAGAAGCACAAAAGACCTTTCACAATGAGGTGATTCATGTTGCACCTCAAATAACAAAGTGTCCAGGCTCACTGCCCGAGACTCCTACACACCATCCTGACCATGACTGCCTGCAGACAGAGATTCCAGCAGGCTGCCATGGACCCCACAGCCTGGTCAATGGGTTTGTGTGGCACTGAATGGGCTGTTTTTCTTTGGCATGAAGGACTACAGAGGGATGTTCTCTGCCAGGTCAGACTTCCCCATGAGCAACGTCTTTCCCCATTTGCATCTAGACCTGCATCCTATCACTGTGCATAGCACCTGAGAGAGAAGTCACACAAGAACCACCTGAAGCCCACCAAGAGAAGGAACTTTCGTGTTGGTGTTGTGAAGGACAGAGGTGGTCTCAGCTCCTTTGATGACAGCAGTAGCAGCTCAAGTCCTTCTGCACCATTCTCAATCACAATCCAAGCACTGAGAGCAAGAAAAGTCAAGATATGACAAATGGGCAGAAATCAAAAGAGCATCAATGTCCTTGACAATCAGCCCTCCCTAATATGAATTATGGTAACTCATTTAATCAGGTTTTGCACCACTGGAGGGCAGGAGATGCTTTTGCCAAAAATACTCTCTACATCAGTTGGTCTGAACAGAACAGTGGCATCTGCTGGAGAGGAATCATGGCACACCTACTTAACAACTACACAGGATTATGATTCGGTGTCAGTGTATGTGTAGAGACTCTCAAAGGAATGGGATAGCTTCTCTCCATTTCTGTATCACTCATACCTTCTTGGGGGAATTGTAACTCCCTGGCAGAAAGAGAAGGGGTGTGGGGGTAAAGAGGAAGGAGCTGTTTGCAGTACCAGGTGTTGCTTAAAGCTGTGCCCTGGTGAGGTTATCTTCAGTAAATAGTAATGGACAAACACTGTTAGGATCTCAAGAGAAGGAAGATTCCTAAACCTATTGTTATTAAAGGATTTAATTTGCCAAGGTGGGTCTCACTCAGAGGTTGATAACTCTTATCTGTCATTATTTCTCAAAGAAAACAGACTAGGTGCAAAGAGGTACTTAAGGAAGATCACAGCCATCAAACTCTACAGATCAGACCCAAGTCTTGTTTACCAGATGTGAAAAGCTGAAGAAAGTCAACAGAGCACGAGAAGCAACGACCAGATCAGCAGCTGATCTGCAACTGCTTTATTTGCTTGGCACAAATAATGCTCATCTTCCTAGCGCTCCATTCAATCCTGCAGTCCTTTCATTTCTAGCAAGTCCAAGGAGCTAAGAAGACAACAGAAAAGAAGAAAAGGTTGAAGAGAAATTGTCAATTTTTCTTAGAAATCAAAACCAAGAATTTGTGCTGAGCTGAGCTGAGCTCCTCCAACAGGTGGTACAGAAAGTACACATCTGTCTTCCAGGTATCTCTTGCATTGCACTGGTTTATTAATTCCAGAATCTTTCCTGTGTTGGAATCCACAAAAATCACTCCATATTCATCCTCCTTGCAAAACTATTCTTTCTTACTTCATACCTTCCCCCCCACCAGCAACTCTACTCTACTCTGCTCCAGTATGTGTAATCATACTAGCATCAAAGCATCTCCTGAAAAGATGTATTCGGAGAACAAAAGTTAGAAGTTTATTAGAAAGGGATTTTTTTCCTCCTACCTCCCATTTCCACTGTGATCTCTCTGTCTTCCCCCAACCCTCTTCTCTTTTTGTACTGTGGAGAAAATCAGTTAAGCTCTCTAGTATACGTATTGCTGCAAGCCTCATTCTCCTCCTGGAGATTTCTTCAGCAGTCAGGAGACACTTGTCCCCTTTGCTAGCATTGTTGGAGTGGCCTGCCAGGCCAAGGGGGTGGGGAAAAGGGGGTTAGAGCCTGACAGATGCCTTTTTTGTCAAAGACAAAAGACCCCCTGCCATCCTCTCCACTTTTCAGCACTTTCATCCACATTGGATCAAAGTGTTATTCTGCATATGAAAAGAACCTGGCATTATGCTCCTCAAATTAGCCTATCGCCATCCCACTAGCCTCCAAGTCTTCCCAACAAAAGCGCTCACATCTGTTCCATCATTTGCCTCATCTTCTGTCTTTTTTCAATCTGCTCTCAGTTTTTGAGGGCCATTCAGCCCCTTGAATTATAGTCTGGGGGAGCATCTTCCTTGCTCTGGGATCGCTCAGCTGGACAATTTGCTTTTAATTGTCTTAAGGAATCATGGGCTG
The DNA here is from genome assembly GCF_047716275.1 of Strix uralensis. Taxonomy (NCBI): domain Eukaryota; kingdom Metazoa; phylum Chordata; class Aves; order Strigiformes; family Strigidae; genus Strix; species Strix uralensis. The sequence goes on from NC_134012.1 coordinate 65,180,544, forward strand.
CTTTGGGCCCTTCCCAGCGACTAACTACATCCATTACAGCTTCCATTCAGCCTCTTCAGCCAATTCTTTCCCTCTTCCTCCTCAAAAGCATGTTTCTCTCCTTGTTCTTCACCTGGAGGAGGCCACTACTTCTCTGGGCCAGTGAACACTACTGCCTCAAATCAAAGCGAGCCTCAAATCAAAGGCATTGTGACTATGAAAATCACTAATCCTCTTTTGTAATGGTAATGGTCCAGCAGGCCAAGTGCTGAGAAGAAAGCTGGATTTCTCACTCCAATGTGACGTAGCTCCTTAGATGTCTGGTGCCCACACCTCAAGCTGCCTTTGAGGCAGAAAGTTGGGACTGGCATTCTTAGAGCCTGGAAGCCTGAAACCACCTGTCATGAGGAGCCCTGCAAACACCAGCCTGTGCACACAGGCAGAAGACTGATTTTGGCAGAGGCTGAGGATACCAATAGGAGATTTAACCCATCATCTGCAGCCTTCAGAGGAGCCTAAGTCCTTTCAAGGATGTTGCACCAGATGAGATGCTACCTGCGGCCTCTGCAACAAGCTTTTGCAAAGAAGAGAGGAAAAGGAAACAACTTCCCAAACTTGGACCACTTTTGTGAGAAAGATTGGATTAAGGTGACTAGGAGTCAGGAGACAGACTCACCCTGAGGACAAGAGACAAACAGTACAAGTCACTGAAACAAAAGGAAATGGAAACTATTCTAGGTTACCTATGAGCTACAAGTTTCCCATGGGCTTGGTTTTATTTATGGCTTTTTTTCTTAAAAGCCAACATGACAAGCAGAGATAGCACCTCTTCTCTAGCACAATCAACCAAGGCATTTAGATGGCTCTGTTTGCCTCAAATCAGATACACATATGCCGACAGAGGTAATGGCAGTGAAGAATTAGATCTTTGGTCTGCTGCCAACAAACTCACCCTGGCACATCTGGTGCCAGATTCTTGCAGTGTGTCTTTTCAGAACTGATCAAAAAGACACTCTAAAGTTTTTGGTTGTTATCTGAGATTTATACAGGAACACACAAGCCACCCCTTCTCCAACTAGGAGCTATAAAAACCAATAATTTATCAGGCATTTTTGAAGCAGTGAATGAATTTATCATCCTCCTCTTGATGCAGGAGGATGGTAGATAATGCTGAATCAGAGGAACACTGCTTACAGCACTGCTGGAAGAAATGCAACTCATTTACTTGTAACAGACCATATTAATACATAGCCTTTTGTCTGAGTAATTTACATTGATTTACAGGCTTTTATGTTTCCACTGACAGCAGGAGAAATAAACACCCCACTACATGCCGAATGTGGAATAAGACTAGCAGGGGAATAGATAGTTCTCATTTCACAGGTTAGCTTGCAGTTCACAGTTTGATACCTCCATGACCTTGCTGAGACTTGCTCCCATCTTTCTACAGGGCTAATAGGATGGCTATGAACCTGCTGCTGCACATCATACCTGAGAGCTCTCCATCTAAGTGCTCAGTGGCGTTCCTCCTCGTGCTGCAGCTTTTGTGAAGTTCATCCTTGTGCAGAAAATCTTTGCTCTCTGCTAGAAATGAACTGGTGATGCGTGTTTGCACGCTACCAGAGTTGAATTAAACTTTTTTTTTTTTTTAATTCCATCTTTGTTAAGGATTTTGTAAACATTAGCAGTTTGGTTTTTAAAACCTTCACAAATCAGACCTCCGTCAGATACATTTTTACCTCATCAAACAGCAGTAGGGACTAGCCCTTTATACAGTTTTCAAGTTGCAACTGTCCTGAACCAAAACTCAAAGCAAAAAGATGGAGTTTTAAACATTACAATTAGAAGTCCTGCCTGTCTCCTACTCAGCATTTCTTGTTAGCTATCCAGCTTGTTTCGGATTAGTATTGCCACACAGCTCCTAAACTCAGGTCAAGATCAGACTTGGGAACAATTAACCAAATGAAAAAGAATTACTAGCAATCCACATTTCTCTTAGGGTATGCCCACTTTTGAATTTACAGCAATGTCTAACCACTATGCTAGTAGTAAGGGTTTCTTTCTTTTGTAGTTATTTATTTTACAAGACACTTAACACAGCCATCCCAAAATTGTATCAAAAGAACAACAGAATGGCAAAGTGAAAAATCTGAAACTAGGATTCCTTGGGCTGAGACTGGCTATACTTTTAAAATTCAGGACCTGCAATTAATGTTTTATTTGGTTTTGGTTTTTGGTTTTGTTTTGTTTTGGTTTGGTTTGTTTTTTTTAAATCCTTCTACTAAAACGAGTTGCTTTAGTCCATCTCCTCTTTTCTTCTTTTCCACTGGATACTCTTAAATGTAGTGGAAGCAAAATGGAAACACTGAGATTAAAAAAGCAAATGTCTTCTTTTAAAAAAAAAACTTTTTTAAACAACTTTACAGGAAAATTCCCTTAGAAAGGAAACAATTTGGCTTTCTAAACTGTAGAAATGATGTAAAAAATGTAGAAATCATGAAGCCATCACTGTGCCTGCTACTGTAAGGAGTAAACTAGTTACACAGTCAAAGCCCAACCTATCTCCACATCTTCAAGGACAACATTTAGCAGTACTTTTTATCTTCCTAAAATGCAGTCACTGAAACTAAACAAACTTGGTACTGATGACCTGGGATTTGGCCTTCAGTTTTCTTTTACTCAACCACAGATGCTCTTCGGAGTGCTGTTAGATGAAAGAAAAAGTCTTACAGGTCCCCTCTTGCCCGCACTGACTATTTTTTTGCTTGTCCTTTCACAGGCCATGAATAGCTTAGGACTAAGCTTGACAGCAGTTTAGAAGACTGCTAGAAGTAGCATGTCTTAGAAATGCAGAATACTGAATTTTGAAACAACTCTCACCAGTTCTTGTGCAGCTTTTTGGTGCAATGGAAGAATTCAGAAAATAAACTTATCATTGGCTTGAGTACTTCCCCCTCTTTCTTGCATGAATTACTTGCATAATTCATGTAAACATGAGCGAAGCAAGACTGTAAGGTTAGTGGAGTAAACAATCTAGCCTTGCAATGTGATGAACAAGCTCAGACAGTTATCGTATGCCTTCTGGTAACCATGCAAGGAAATGCTTTGGATTTTCTTGAAGTTCTGCCAGCTGGGAAAGCATGTTCCATATAAAACACTCAGCACTGATGAAATATTTTTCCACTCAAAAGAACAATTAGGCCAGGACTCTGGCTGCTGTTCCAAACAGAACAACTTTGAACCAGTGGTAATGTCAAAAGCAACTTGGAGCATATTTAAGAGAAGCTTCTGGCTTCCAAATGGAGCACAGCAGAGTAAGATGACCTTTTCAAGGTACAGGGGTAAAAGGAAGAGTTTATACTAGTGGTAGACTTGCCAAGAAAAACCTCAAACAAGAACTGCTGAAATGGTCCCTAGATGGTTTCAGACAGATCAGAGGCTGACTGGTTCTCAGTGCAAAAGCTTTCCAAGGGGAATAGCTCGCAAAATTTACACATAGTGAAATACAGGCCTAAAGCTGTGCTCTTCATAGTAACAGTGAGCTCAGTCACATACATAGAAGAATTAGTGTATCCCAAGGTAGAGTGGGAATTTACAAGCCACCAGCTATGCTGTGAGAAGCCCCTCAGAGGACGTTATTGGAATGAGCCAGCTGGCTCCACTGCCAGATGGCACCTCCCCTCACCTCCCTGGCTGTCCACATTAGGACATGACCAGTGGGACCACTTTGGCCAACACACCAAGCTGCCTTTGTGGAAAAATCTAAAATACTCTGATTTTCAGACCCATGAAAACCCACCTGCTGCCAATGCAATCAGGGAACTGCTGGGCATTTGGCACTTCTGAAAGACAGGCTACTTATTGTTAAAAAGTATCTGGGTTTTTTGTTCTGTTTTTCTCTTTCAGTTTTGTTCTTGAAAGAGATTGCTGCATGCCAACAAGAACCCCTCAGGAATTTTAAGTTACTGTCTCAGTTCAACTGTTTTGCAAGAGATCTCACAGATCAAGTAAGCTATTGCTCTCAAAGCATGAAAGATTTTAACCTGTGGACTTCTGTGCCAGTTTCACAGCATCCAAAGTCAGAAGAAAGATTCTTATTTCCCCTGCTAACTGCAACACTTATCCACTGTACAGCAGGCCTTTATTACTTTCCTTCCCCTACTGACTATATTAAAAAAAAATAAAAAAGACATTAAATTGTTAAATCAGCAAAAAGTAAGTGCAGTCCAACAAAATATGAAGACAGAAGGATGTTAGTTCAAATTGGATCACAGTAGCTTTGCAACAGGCATCTACCAACACTGCCACTTGGAATGGATTGGAACAAAAAGCGTCACAGAAAAATTATCTGAAGATTTTGTCAGGCAAGAAAGTCATGGAGTATCTCTGAACTCACACATTTCATATCAACTGAATAGAGATTTCTTAGTCATCTCAGCAATATTATCTCATAATCTGAAGGTTGTGAGTTTGTTCCTCACACGGGGCACCATGTACCTGCATTCGGTAGTGTGATAATGTTATTTTTATTTTGGTGTGGGGAAGCTTTTTTTGGTTGATGTGAGTGAAGTTTGTGAATACTGTGGGATGAATGTGGATTTCAATGATAAATATGTGATTCACAGAGGCAGGGGTAGAATGTGTTGGGTTTGTGTGTGGTGGGGTTTTTGGTAGCAGAGGAGAGGGCTACAGTGGTGGCCCCTGTAAGAAGATTCTTGAAGTTCCCCTAGCTCCAATCCAGACCTGCCTCTGGCCAAGGCTGAGTCAACTGTTGATGGTGGCCGTGCCTCTGTGATAACATATTTAATAAGAGGAACTCAAGAGGAGGAGGAGTTGTGAGGGAGATACCTATGCAAACATCGAGGTCAGCAGAAGAAAGGAGAAGGAGCAGGGGGGGAAGTGCACTGGAGCAGAGGCTCCCCTGCAGCCCATGGTGATGAGAGGGCAGGCTGTCCCCCTGCAGCCCATGGAGGTCTATGGTGGAGCAGATGCCCACCTGCAGCCCATGGAGGACTTCACACCAGAGCAGGTGGCTGTGCCCAAGGAAGGCTGGGACTGAGGAAAGCCCACTCTGGAGCAGTTCATTGTTGGGAAGATTGCAACACATGGGGGGACCCACACTGGAGCAGTTCAGCAAGAGCTACAGCCAGTGGGAGGGACCCATGTTGGAGCAGTTCGTAAAGAGCCACAGGCTGTGGGAAGGACTCATGTTGCAGAAAGTTCATGGAGGACTGTCTCCCCTGAGAGGGACCCCACACTGGAGCAGGGGATGAGTATGAGGAGTCCTCCCCCTGAGGAGGAAGGAGCAGCAGAGACAACAGGTGATGAACTGACTGCAACCCCCATCCCCTGCTACCCTGTGCTGCTGGAGGGGAGGAGGTAGAGAAATCAGGAGCAAAGCTGAGGCCAGGAAGAAAGGAGGGGTGGGGGTGAAGGTGTTTTTAAAATGTGGTTTTATTTCTCACTGTCCTGCTCTATTTGATTAGAAAATTAAGTGGTGGTGGTGACATTTAAATTAAATTCATGTTCTTTTTTCTTCCCCTAACCATCTATTGACCATAACGGGTGAGTTATCCCTCTCCTGTCCTTATCTCCTTATTCCTGAGCCTTTTGTTTTATTTTCTCCTTTCCATGCCTGAGTGGCTGTGTGGTCCTCAGTTGCCCTCTGGGCTTAAAACACTACAACAGGGTAGATAGCAGTCCCAACAATGAGCTAACCCAATCTTCTTTAGCACTTTTGAGGTCTAGATAGTCAAATCATTTTGTTAAAGGCCAGGGCAGGTCACCTTCCCCACAGCAGTTCCAGCACATGGTCACACACACTCACTATCAGGGTAAATGTCATGGATAAACATTTACTCAAGGATCCCTGAGAAAAGTGGAGGCATCTGCCAAGAGCTCATCATTTTCACAGAGTCACTAGGATTACAAAAATCTGGCTGTTAAGATTAAAATGGCCTAAGATAAGCAGGAAGGCTCTGTGGTGTCATGAAATGTGGTGGTAAAACAAGAACAAAGCATGGCAAGAATTATCTTATAGGCATGTTATACTTTGGCCTTGAAAGGGAACACGAGTAGTTTTCCTGGGCTAGGGAGGGAAATGCTTTTTCAGAAGTTATGTGGAAAAGCTGCAACGCAGCTGGTAGCAACTCAGCCAGCAACTCCATGTATGGAAAAATGCAAAAATGCAAAAATATATTGACTTAAGGTCTGTTACTTTCATAACCAAAGCAAAAATCTCTGGTGCACTCAGAACTGTGCAAATTTAAAGGCATAATGGGATGTGAATCATCATTCTCCAAATCCAATTTTGTAAATAATAGACAAACAATATTGTACAACAGCAGTTGCTTGGTGAATATCTGCTAAAACTGTGACAGAAACAAAACAATAAGCAGGCATTCAAGGCAACAAAATTCAAGTGTCTGAACTGTTCATCCTCCTGAAGCTGGGTAAATTCTGACAAGCTGTACTTTTAGACTAATGGGATCTTTCCCAGGGACTCCCAAGTGATTTAATTCCATTTTTTTTGACCAGAAACACTCAAGAAAGTTGTACAGCATAGGCATGAGGCTTGCACTCCAAAAAGTCTAAGTTTGAATGAGAGCACACCATATACAAAGTCTTGGGTTAAGCTACATTACTACTATCCACCCCAAATATCTGCAGAAGGCTGCCTCCCTCTTACATAATTACATATTTATACATCATTACTAATGTGCATATTCTCTATGTCAGGCAACATCTACTGGAACTCCTTATGCTCATATCTCTTCAGTTAAAATCTGAGATGCAGGTCCACAAGCCTTGTGTCTATGAAGTGCTGTGACAATGGATTAGAATAAAAGAGTTCAGAGATCACCTCTTTCTGGATGGTAACACAGAATAGATAACAAAGAGCAGCTATCCATCCCTTCAAATATACTACATATCCTCCCATCAAGCTACTACAGGTTTTTAAAAAAATATTTATACACATGAAGGGATTAAAACGCTACCCCCAAACTCATATACATGGAAAATAAAGTTAGCATTGAGAAACTTGTGTCAAAATCCAGCAGACAGAAGAAACAATCTCTTATGTTCATAAACTCCTATAAATTCCTCATTTATTATCTTGGGAAAAATGTTGCCTTGTCAGTATTTCTGATTCAGTCTCCCATCTTTAATCTTTCTAACTAGAAACACTTCTTGAGAAAAAGTTGTCTCTTTTAGAACAGGACATCTGGTATTTGCTACCCTGTCATGTGTGATCCCCAAATAGGGAGGCAACACTCTTTTACCACAGTCATTAACAGTGACAGACCTCACTGGACTGGCTCCTATTGCAGCTCAATGGTAGCTCAACCCAGCTCTTCTCAAAGACTACACACACCAGTATGCCACAATACACAATGCGTCCCTATGTTGGTGTGTTTTTCCACCACACTCTATCAGGATTCTGTTTCCAAATTGGTGCTCATTTGCCCTTCAAAGCAATCCTAGCTCCAAACCTTACCTTCCTTTCTAGTAGCTACTCTTTTCCCAGGGGCATTAGTTTGCTTTTTTACTGAAGCTCATCTTTGGGTTTTTTTGCCTCCTTACACATGAGCAGGACAGGGAACTCACTGAAGACAGAGAAATGTCAATATTACCTCTTCCCTAATTTTTCCAGACACAGCAATATTTCAGCTTGGAAGAAAAGCCCACAAGAGCCCTGCTGGTGTAGGAATCTTCCTAGACATTGTCCTAAGAACATTCATCCAAACCCCCTCACCAACCAATACCAGACATGAGTTGTTCTCAATGATGCCAGTTTTTCAGGCTCTGCCCATTCATGATTAAATTCAACTAAACACAAACCTGCCAGGACAACAGAGATTTCCTGTTCAGAACATGTTATGTTTACTATGTTGTTAAACACACTTGGTGTTGAAAAGTAAATTCACATCAAACAAACATTTAATTAGGGAACCTTACATAGAACATCTGTTCATGACAGATAAAACAAGAACTGAAATAACCATCCCTCTGAACAGCATTTCAAACTCTTGTATAAATCAAAAAAATCTGAAATGGGGTCAAAACTCCAGAAACTGCTGAGCAATTTGGAATTAATGCAAAAAAGAAATTTAGGTTTCCCAAGAGGATTCAGAAGCCCCTGGAAGTTTTGCACATCAAACTCCCATGATCCAGTGGAGATCTATAAATTCCAAGGATAGAGGACATAAAAGCCTTTTGTCATGTGCATGCATACTACTGTCCAAAAAATTCAGTTGTAACCAGCTACAGTATCCCAGCTGAGCAATGCTGCAAATTAAATACAACACTCTTGCTCAGGTCTCACTTCATTTTTTCTACTGTCCTTCTTGCACTCAGAAATAGGATTTCATACTATGTGAGCACACTGAGCTGGTTCTGATACATTGGCTGAAGCCCCTCTTCCTATTGCACAAACCTGAGCACTGTATTAATTCCCTTCATTTACCATTCCAAGCCCCCTCTTCCAGACTTAAGTCTTCCCTTTCTGCTTCTTTTTGTGTGACCTGCTGACATTCAACTTCATTGCATGCCTTTCCAAATAAGCCCCTGAGTCAGTGAAAGTGTCCTTGGTGGGCTGGAGACCTGACAAGATCACTCATTTCAATGCTCCCAGTTTTTTGCTGCTTCAAAGGTGGGGAAGAGAAGGCTAGCGTCCATTCCTGACGGTCACATGCTCAGTGCTCAACCTCACATACTAACTGACATCATATTTGCTTTTTATAATCAGGCTGTCTGTACCTTCCAGAATCAACGGCAATAGGTGTCAATGTTTCAGTATCAAATTTGAGTTGCAACAGTATTGATGCTCTGCCAGGTGACAAGAAGCACTGAGGAAGGAAGTGCCTCCAAACCCAACCTTAAATGCTGAGAGTGAGATCCAAGGGAGACAACTCACTCCCTTGGTATGTCCTCTGGTCAGCATCAAAGCATAGTACCAAAACCCAGAACCCTTTCCAGCCTCTACTGCAACCCCCTTGTACATTCCCTTCCAGGAGACCTTTAAATGAAGCAGACAGCACTGCTATGTGACAAGTGTCCTCCCTGTCTAATGTGCACACCAGTAAAGTGTGTGTACAAATGTAAAAATAGCAGCACCACTGGTTAAGAGGTGCAAACCTGAGTCATACAGCTAGTATGTCCAATTGCATATACATTCTTAAATGTTTCAAACCAAGTAAAACAAAACTTGAAGGCTGTAGACCCTGGCAAATAACTCCCTCATTATGTATCCTTGGCTACGGAAACTGACAAGGCATCCAGCTCTGGGACACTGAAATTCTCACAAGGTATCTTTTTGCAAGAAAGATAATCAAATAAATGTCAATCCAAATCATAATTTCTTTCTGAGTCTGTCTGCTGGAGATAGCCAGCCTCTGGTGGGACTATATGACCCCTCTGCAGAAGCCCTTAAATAATATTATTAGCACCTTTACTTCGCATCCAGGCAGGAAAATACAATTTTACTTACGGTCCAGTTAATCCAGCCCCATGTTTTCAGTTTACTCAGCAATCACATAATTCTGCTCCAGAGGCTGTCAAAGTTTTGTCAGCACAATCTTTTATCTTGAATGACCTCATGATACTCAAAAGCCACTGGGCCAGCCCTCAGTACATTATGTCAAGGATGTATTTGGTGCAGCTCAGTGTTTATTTAAATTGTGGTCAGACAGACCAGTCATCCAAGGACATCAGATGATGGTCCATGAAATGATTGCACATTAAAAAGCCATCATCAAAAACCAGACCCAAGCAATCATGAAATAAAAATAATTAACACTTTAAGCCTAGCATAATTTTTCTCTGCTGACGGAATCATTGCAACAATTCTCCACCATCAGAAAGGGCTAATTCAGTTTCAATTTAAAATAGCTTAAAAATACTGTTTGATAGAAGTGCTGTCATGTTTGACCTTTTGTTACATTTCAAAATGGTTTTAATTCAAACTTTCTTCTTAACAGTTCCCAAAGACATGCTTTTATCTTGTTAAAGGCTGTTACTACACTTTCCTAGTCCAGTTTCCTTGGATCTCACTTGTTCTCCATGAATGTTCAAAAATGCTGGTGAGCAGTTCATGGTAGCCTGTGCTAGTTCCTCTAGAAGCCTGGGCTGTGTGTCATCTGGTCCTGCTTGTTTTGAAATGGTTAGTTTTACCAGGTATTTTCTCAACATCCCTTCATCACTAACTTGCTGGCTAAACCAACATCAGTTCTATTCTTCTTCTGATGGTCCATAACAGCACTGTTTTTTAACTAAAATATTTGCTTGCTTCAGCCTTTCTGCCATCCTCAGATACTCCAAAGCTGTTCTTTCAAGAGCTTCTCTCTTTTTATTTTCCTTTCCTACCTCCACAGCTCTTGCTCCTCTGCTGCAAAATGGTGCAATGAATATTTCTGCATCACAAGAGACTTTGTACCAGTGATGATCTGATGGTGGAGAGTTCTCAAAAAATCTGGCCACCAGAAAATCCATTTTGAAATACTTCTTGCTTCTGCCAACTCCATTTTCTTATTACACTAACTAGACTACATGGCTTTATCTACCCTAGAAGCAAATTCTTCGTTTAACAAGTCAAATAACAAGTGCTGGATTTAAATGAGAATAAATCTGTACAGTCCATTTTCTTCATTTGGAAGGGAACATAAGCAACAAAGCATCAGCTGCAGCAATAACTGTGTTGGTTAAACCCAGAAAGTCCTCTGAAACTTTTCCATGGTTTTGAGTGGCAGCTAGACAGGCTACTCGAGGTGGGCGGAAGGGGGCAGTAGAAGGGAAGTTTGCTTCTGCAAAATTTTTTTAGTCTTAAATTCCTAACTGCTGAGACAAGAAAATACCGCTGCTTTTGTCAAGAGGGCCTTCATCTTCAGTCCTGTTCTCCTTTAAAATCCCATAATGGAGAAGGGGGTGTCTTTCAAAGGTGTTGGCAAGCATTACAGCTAACACACAAGCCTTTGCAGAAAGCACACACTCTGGAGGGGAAAAAAACACAAACAGCCCAAATGCTACCATCAGGTTCCCTTTTCACAAAGAGTGACCAGACAGATGCACTAAGCCTGCTGAAACAGCTCACCAGGAACTACCAGAAACTTTGACTATGGGTTGGCTGCTGGCACTAACACTTCTAACTGCAAAGGTCCTCCTCCTCCTGTGCAGATGAGAAATATCATGAAGTCAGACACACCACTACAGCTGTTTCAGACAGAGCTCCCAAAACATTTGCCGCTCCTCTTTACATATAGCAACGCACACCAAACATGGACTTTACCTGGAGCACACATACCACCATGTGCTATTAGGCATGGCTGTAATGCTGCCTGGGGACTCTGTAGTCACGCATGGCTTGTCACCTGAGCAGCACTGCAAAAAGTCAGATGCCGTCATCCAAGCACTCTGTGTCCAGGCTGACTGCACAAACTAGTACAGCTGAGTGCACTAAAATGTCATAACCTTCCACATTTTGTTTTATTCTTGATATGTTCTAACACTATTTAATGAGTATTACTTATCCAGCAAAAGCATCTGGGATTTACTACATTAAGGGAATGAATGGGTAATTACAATTCATTTGGAACATTTCTGACAAATATGGGTCTCAAGTCTGCCACATCTCTTGAGCTTCCAAACCAAAAGGGTACTGAAATCAAAAACTTAAGCAAGTTAATTCATTAAGTCTTCCCAGGACAGGGGCTCTCACTGCAAACTGAATGTGCATTTCTGTAACAGGCTAAGGATTGTGAACTCCTAACTCTCTGTCTTAGTGCACGGAGATTTATTATGGCAAATACTTTTTTTGGTTTTGTGGTGGTTGTTTTTAATTCCAAGGTCAAAAATGTCCTCAGAACTTCTTCGGAAACAGAGCAGTATTTCACAAGCATTATGGTAAAATGAAAGGATAATCTCAGATAGATGAAATGAAAATATGGGAGGAAAAAAGCAAAATTGATACACAAACGTGAGGAACTATTGGGAAGGTAGCCATACTGTCACACAGGATCTGTGGGTGGCAAGGCACCAGAAAATTTATGAGTCAACAACATGATGCTTTTGCAAAAAGGCAGTTTCCAAGAGTGTAATATGTAATTGGGAAGTAATTAACCTGTCCGATTCAGCTGTGTTGAGGCCTCTGCCAGACTCTTGCAACCAGTTTTGGACTGCTGAGACAGAAACAAATTAAGAGTCCAGAGAAGAAAAGGAAGACTGTTTAGAGGTTTGGAAACATATGCTACAGGAAAGGATGAAGAAACTGGCTTAATGAATTCAGAAAAGAGAAGCCCAAGGAAGGAGACAGGTATCACCACGGTTCACCCTGCCTACAAAAGGCAGTTAACAAAGGAAAAGGCCATCAAGCTGTGGTCCACAGCTTGGGGATGACAGGAAGACATCAGTTCAGCTTGCAACAGCAAGTGTTTTAGGTACAAGGAGAAGCTAAGATGGGATGGAATGAAGCAGGGATGGATTCTCCAGGGTCACTGTACAGTCTCCACCACTGGATTTAAGACACTTTTAGTCTCATTTCCCAGGCATCATTTTGGTGTACTTCTCCTGCCTTGGAACAAGAAGATGAATTAGGTTTCCACAGCTTCAGCAAGTCTTTTTAGCTGTCATAACCAAATGCTCATGCACTACAAGTAACTGCTTCTTCAGGTAAGAAGACAATAACTGGAGACAGAGAGACACACTGCTGTTAGGAAAGGCTGAGTGTGCTCAGCAGAGTCTGGATGCAGAACACACCTGGTCCTCCTGCCACAGAGTTCCCACCACACTTTGTAGCTCCCTGTGAACCACTTGAATGGTTTCCCTGATAGCCATGAGGTTAAGGGTCCTGGCTATCTCCTGTCTTTAGGACCCAGTACAAATGGGATGCTTTGATGTGGCCTGCTAATGTTTTCTACTGTACATTTCTGTGTCACAGAGCATGTGTGATAGTTCTTCAACCTTTGACACCTAAACCATCATATGCTTACCATCCTCCTCAGGCTATATTCTTAAGGAAAGGATGCTTAAAAAATGGCTTATTTCAGACAGTAAAGTAAGTAAAATACTACGTACTGCCTGTGTCCAGCCAAATAAAGGCAAAAAGGAAGCAAGCTCTGTTTTTATAAACTGTGTTAGAAAGCACAGACAAAAACAAGCAAGGTCCCTTAAACTGACATTTCCTACTATAGTAGTATCAATTGAATTGTTGAAGTCCATCTCCATTTTGAACTGACATAATACTTGAGGATCTCTTTTTAAAACGTTTGTTGCTTTATTTTCCCAGTTATCTCTGCAACGTTCCCCCACTTCTAGGCCTAGCTACTTTGCCCAGAACTTTCTTGTTGCCAGTGATACCAGAATATTGGATCTTTCCAGCACTGGAAAACTGAGCACTGAAATGAAGCCAACAGTCAGTATTCATTGACGGGTTGCTCCAATCTCTAGTCCTTCCTGTATATTTGTGTCTATTTAAACAGTTCCAGATGCTGCTGTAATATGAAACTGAAATTGACTAAAGAACATAATATTGCATGCACAATAATTAATTAAGAGCCATCTAGAATGGGAGAAATAAATGTATGCAAAGAGGAAGTCAGTTCAAAATAATGTCAGTTCAAAATAATAAGATCATCTTCCCAAAAATTAATTTCCAAGAAGACAGGCTATGAAAAAGCATATCTTCCCTGGTAAATTTGTTGAACGTGGTAAACCCACAAGATCTGAAATGTTTCTGTTTGTTACATAACACAGTAATTTCATCTTGGAGATTTTCTATATAGTGGTAGTTAGCATTTTCTCTGGATCATGACACCTGATGACAATAAAATCATCCATATCATATGAGTTCAGTACCCACAGAAGTGGTCTGCAAACCAACTCAGCCAGGAATTTTAGTAACTGCTAACTGCAGGCAGTTAATTGGTCTTTCAATTTCATTTTTTTATATTATTTAATTAATATATATAGAAATTAAATAAAACAGTTTATTTGTAAACCTACTTAACATACCAAGTGTCATTGTTAAAATAGCTTAACTTTTTAAAAATTAATTTAGTTACTGAACAGAAACCATTCATGCATAACCACAGAGCTCACAGGCCACTTGACTTGTTCCCTTAGCACAGACAGAAGGTCTGTGAAAAAAAGTGACAGAAGGTTGCTGAAAGTGTGACTGCAGCCAAAAGACTGCATCGGTCTCTGCCACACATGGGTCCCATCCACAAGTCTTTATGGCAGAGGGGAAAAAAAAAAAAAAAAAAAAAAAAAGGAAAAAAAACAAGTCTCACAAGAAAATTTTCGGTTTCCCAGTACTCCAACTCCTCCTGACAAATCACCTCTCTGCCAAACCCTGCCCCTCAATTCTGTGTCTTTCTCAGCTCCTCTTCACACATCTGACCTGCCATCGTACACCTGCTTCACCTTAGCATGCTGGTGTGCACACATACACTCCACTTGAACATGTACCACCAAGGGAAGTCTGAATGCCATTTCAGAGCAGTGTCACGGAGCAGCTGAAGCTGCTCCCCAGCACAGGACAGCTCCAACAGATACGGACATAGTGCATTCACCTTCCCACTGAGACTCAGACATGGTAGGCAACACACCCAGCACTGATAGCCAGTCCTAATGCTGCTGAGGCAGAACAGCAGCTGCAAAGACTTCACCCACACTAGCAAGCTTACACTTACAGGCACACATACAAAAAGCCACAACTGCAGCAGCATCAGCAGCATCTGAAGCTGCATCCCTAGAAAAAGGGCTGCCTGAGGTTTTTACTTGGAGACAGCTAAAAAGCAGGATGAGAATGTGTACACCACACAAGCACCTGGATGCCAGTGCTTTCATGTGCTGTGGAACCTGGGCAGCAGGTTGAACAGCAGAAGAAATAATGGTAACCAGCAGTTTGCCCACGTTTTGCCATGCTGCCACAAAGCCAGCTCCCACACACAAGCTTGGTGGCCAGAAGCTTGATGCTGTCAGCAGCAACCATCAGGCTGAAGGAAGAAAGGCTCCTGCTGGAGAGGACTGGCAGGAAAGGCCGCAGAGCCAGTCTCAGTTCCAGTCTCCAAAATAATTCAATTCACGCTGATCAGAGCCCTGAAAATAGAGAAATGCTGAGATATCACCTACCCTCCCCCCTCCCCAAAGTATGCAGAGAATCACTCTGGTGCACTCTGTGCTCTCAAGTAATTATGTTTTAGAAGATAATCCCCTCAAACGTGACAATCTAATTCCTGCTAGAGGAACAGCGATATATTAAGAGGCAAACCACAACAAATACATGCTACAGCTGGCTCTCTGCAATGTTGGGTCACTGTTAATAAAATCTTTCCAAAATTTAACAAGCAGAAATTAATAAAATCCACCTTCACTAAATCATTTAACAGGAAAATATTTTTTAAAATAGAAACATCACAAGCAAGAGCAACATCACCTGAAGTTGACAGGCACATTAACAGCATAGTGGAAAGAGTAAGAAAAACAACGCTATCCTGGTATTTCCTTTTCTCCTAGGCAATTGATTTGGTTGTTGTTTACAAAACAGATTTTGTATCCATTCACGAAAGCACATCTCTTATAATTCTGATGCATGTTTTCTACTTTTCGCCATTCCAAAAAGACATTCTTAGCACCTGAAAGAAAAGATTTGAAATTATTTTATTAACATAGCTTCAATGCATGTGAAAAATGTAGACTTATTGATTGGTTAAATCCACCTTCATTCAAAGTACTCAGACTACCTCACCTCTCCTCAGCTTGCTTTGCTGTCACAACCCCACTTCCACCTCTCTAAACAGCTACTGAAATGGCTCGTTACTACTCAGGAAATTGGATTCTCAAACTATCAAAGGATCGGCTTCTCAGGATTCCTTAAAAAACTGAATTTAAGAGTGTGACTAAAGCATGTCAACAGGCTATCCCGTTTTGGAAAGCGAACAGCAGCAGCAGTGTGCTACCACCCCCGCTTCCTGTGAACTCTTTTGCTACTGCTGTTTCGAAGTACTGTAACACTGCAACATCTTCATAACAGCTCTGCACAGTACTGTTAATCCTGATGTTATACAAGGAGCAAAAGACACAGAAGAGGCAGGAAGGCTGTGACAGGGCTGGGAATTAAAGCCAGGTCTTCCTATTGTAAGATTTAAGCCTGGAGACACCAGGCTCTTTTTCCACCACATACCATGCCATGGCATCCTTCAAAGGAAAAGAATGCTTTTGCCAAAAAACCCCAAATAACAGTCCTAGAAACTCTCTCTTTCAAACCATTATCAAGAATATATTTGATGGGGTTTTTTTCAAACTGAAGACTCCCCGACCTTTTGACAAAGCTTTTGGTAGAAAACAGTCCACCTCAAATCCTCAGAGCAAACCTAGTCAACGTCCTCTACAGAACTGCCAATGAGGAATTATAGTGCTGCCACAGAGCTGGCTTAGAAAACAGGCATGGGTGAGATGTGGAGGGCACCACACCACATTGTCATCCTGAACAAGATATATGGAAGGTCACAGGAGCACAACAGCATCTGCTTCCCCTCTAGCCCACAGGACCTGTTTGCATAAACTTGCAGTAGTTTCTTGCAGCAGAAACTCCAGCCACCACTTGCAAGCTCTGCTTGACGTCCTTGTACACGTACTCTGGGGTCAGCCTCCTTTCATTTTTATCTGGTGACAACTCTCTGGTGTGTGTGAGAACTACTCACTCTGAGGAGACAAACACAGAGAAAGGTAAGGGAGAAGAGGCCACGCAACTGGATGTCCTGACACCTAGAGTATGTGTTTGGAGCATCTGATAGACTCCTCCCCCACTTCACATACCCCACTCCTACAACAGCACAGGTGCCCTATGCTCTTCTTTTCAAGGGAAGATGCATTTTGCATAAGTAGGACATGCTACACTGCAGTGCAGGGCCCAGGCCAGCCTAGATTATATGTGAACAGTTAAGCTAGATGTTCAGCATTCCCTAAATACCCTGTGGGTGAAATCTAGCTGAAACCATGACTCCTAATTTTTATAGTTAAGCAGTGAATGTAAAGCTGTCATTAAAGAGTCCAGCCGAGCTGGGACAGTGGAAACTGCTATGTTCACTCTCTGACCAGAAATTTCATGTTTCACTGCTCACTGGAAAGAATGTAGGTGAATAAAATTTGTATTGTTGCACAATTTGCAGTTGCAAACAGTCCTAGCCCAGAAGAAGGGAACTGAGTGGACTATATCTTACATTCAGCTGAGTCCACAGAGTAGCAGGCTACAAATCAGTGACAGCCAAACGAGTTGTTTCAGCACAAAACAGGAGACTTGAAAAGGTGAGAGAGACTTCTGCCAACCGCACAGTAAGAGGACTCTCTGCTGTCATAGGCGACACCACTAATAATTATTGATGAAACACTAGGCAATCTTTGGCACACCTTTCCAGCCAGCTTGCTGTACAGCATTATAAGCTTGCACTCAAATACAAACCATAATGGGCTACAACCTTGTGTCTGTTTTTGAAGTATGCTCCATCCCCATCTCTCAACACCACTCCCAGACTGGTTCTTCACAACACACACCTCTCTTGCTGCACTGAATCTATAAAGCCCTGCCTACCTACAAATTAGTATAGGGAGCCATTGGCTAGCAAAGCCATGTCTCACTGTGTCACTAGGACAAGTTGTGAGGATCTCCATGGGGGCCCTCAAAATACTTGGATATTTGAAACCTTAAGGGATATATGAAGAGTGATGGAGAACATCAAGCACCTATCATCTCATAAGCTGTACCCTGTGTCTTTAATTCTGCAGTTAGGCATTACTTTCTCTAGTTTTCACCCCATTGGGCAGATGATGCATCACAAGTGAGTCACCTCTACAACATTTCAGTGTCAGAGCCTGGTGTAAGCCCAGACCAGCCACCTTGAAAAACCTCGGAGCCAAATTCTGCAAGGTTACACATTGCTTGAGAATCTGATAAAATCAGTATGAGTAGACATGCACAAAGTGTAAACACTTAAGAGCAACCGGACATCTACAGGACATGCTAAATGACTGCCATTGGCATAGCCTGGAGAGGTAGAGGGGAAAGAGGTGATGCCAAAATTAGGAGCTGATCTCTTGTGCTATTTTCCCTGTATACTCTCTCACTTAATGACTCTGCAATATCTCTGAGGCTTAGTAGTCTCGGTCCTTGAGAAATTTGACTTCGGCCTTCTGATACAGAGAAATGACCACTTCCCTTGCAAATTACTTATAGCAACTGTATCGGGTCTGGCTGAGCCAGAATTGGTTTTCCCCTGTAGCAGCCCTCACGGTGCTGTGTTTTATGCTGGGAGCTGGCAGGGTGTTGATAGCACACTGGTGTTGTGGCTACTGCTGAGTAGTGCTTACACAGCACCAAGGCTCTTTCTGACATTTCCCCCCCCACAGTGGGACGGGGTGGGCAAGATCTTGGGAGGGGACACAACCAGGACAGCTGACCCGAACTGACCAAAGGGATATTCCATACCATATGACGTCTGCTCAGTATAAAGCTGGGAGAAAGGAGGAAGGGGGTGGGGTCACCCTTGGTCCTCCGAGGCAACCGCTACGCGTATCAGAGCCCTGCTTCCTGAGAAGGCCCGACATCGCCTGTTAATGGGAAGTAGAGAATAAATCTGTTTTCTTTTTTTGCTTCCGCGCGCGGACCTTTGCTTCGCTTTGCTTATATTAAAACTGCTGTTGTTTTACCACAAGGGTTGTTTTGTTTTCCTATCTTATTTTCTTTCCCTTCTTTGCCCTATTGAGAAAAAAAGGGGAAAGGGGGGGAAGTGATAGAGCGACTTGGTGGGTACCTGGCATTTAGCCAAGGTCAAACCACCACAGTCTATTTTGGCGCCCAACGTGGGGCGGGACAACGGCAGTTTTATATTAATTGTGCTATAGCTATAGCAGTTAGTAAGCGACAAGCTCTTGTGCTGGTCACGGGTTTGTTTATTGCTCTGCTTATCTTTATTTTGCTAAGCTCGGGAACATGCTGGAAGAAATTGGGAACATCATGAGTGGTTTTATTCTGCAAGCTCCCGAAGTACTTATTAATCCTTATGTTAGCTCTTTGATACTGTTCATTAATGCTATTCGCCTATTGTGGGCTGTGTGGAGCTCGTTAGGTTTTTGGTGTAAGAGAAAGCAAATTTTGGGTGAGAGAATACCAAAATGTGCCCTGAGGCGGCCTGTCCCTGGGTGGCAGGGGGAGTGGAAGGATTTGGGCAGATTCCTAGGACGGTTATCACCTCCTGTAGCCTGGGATCTTACCCCTGAACAGGCAAGCAACCCCGCAAAACTGACACAACACCTGATAGAAGGGTGCCTTGTCTATCCCGATGAAAATCAGCAACTCCTAGCGCTGTACTGGGGCCTGGCCTATGCTTATCGAGCTGCAGTTCAGTGCTCTCAAAGGACTGTGGTGGAAACGGGAACTCAAACAAAAACAATAACAGCAGAGATTGCCCCAGTAGTAAAAAAGAAACAGTGGACAAGGAGAACAACAGGTCCATACCCTCGATTAATAAGGGAGGAGAAAGAAGAGGAAGAAGCAGGTCCTTCAGCAAAGGGGTCAGAAGAGGGAATAACAGAACCTATCTGGATCTCAGGAGTGACAGGCGGATGTCAAGAACTGTCAGTACTGGAGGCCGAGGTTAGCTTGACCGGGGATAAGTGGGAAAAACATCCCATTGTAACTGGCCCAGAAGCCCCTTGTATCTTGGGCATTGACTACCTCAAGAGGGGGTATTTCAAAGACCCAAAAGGATACCGATGGGCTTTTGGTGTGGCCAGTGTGAACACAGAGAAGGTCAAACAGTTGTCTAATCTGCCTGGCCTCTCAGGAGATCCTTTTGTTGTAGGACTGTTGCGAGTTAAAGAACAACAGGTGCCAATTGCCATGAGGACCGTGCACCGACGGCAGTATCGCACGAACCGAGACTCTCTAGCTCCCATCCAAGAACTGATCCGTCAACTGGAGACCCAAGGTGTCATCAGTAAGACACATTCGCCTTTTAATAGCCCAATATGGCCAGTGCGAAAGTCTGACGGAGGGTGGAGGTTGACAGTAGACTATCGTGGCCTGAACGAAGTGACGCCACCACTGAGTGCTGCTGTACCAGATATGTTAGAGCTCCAGTATGAACTAGAGTCAAAGGCAGCCAAGTGGTACGCCACAATCGACATCGCCAATGCATTCTTTTCAATTCCTTTGGCAGAAGAGTGCAGGCCACAGTTTGCTTTCACGTGGAGGGGTGTCCAATATACCTGGAATCGACTACCCCAGGGGTGGAAGCACAGCCCCACTATTTGTCATGGACTAATTCAAACTGCACTGGAAAAGGGTGATGCCCCTGAACATCTACAGTACATCGATGACATCATTGTGTGGGGCAACAAGGCAGAAGAAGTGTTCAAGAAAGGACAAAAAGTAATTGAGATTCTTCTGAGAGCTGGGTTTGCCATAAAGAAAAGCAAGGTCAAGGGACCAGCACAGGAGATTCAGTTCTTGGGAATAAAATGGCAAGATGGACGCCGCCATGTGCCTATGGAGGTTGTCAACAAGATAGCAGCTATGTCTCCACCGACCAACAAGAAGGAAACACAAGCTTTCTTAGGACTTGTGGGATTTTGGAGGATGCACATTCCAGGTTACAGTCAGCTGGTGAGCCCTCTCTATCAAGTAACCCGAAAGAAGAACAATTTTGAGTGGGGTCTTGAGCAACAACAAGCCTTTGAGCACATCAAACAGGAGATAGCTCGGGCAGTAGCTCTTGGGCCTGTTCGGACAGGACCAGATGTGCAAAATGTACTTTACACATCAACTGGGGAGCATGGCCTCACATGGAGCCTCTGGCAGAAGGTAGTAGGTGAAACTCGGGGTCGACCATTAGGATTTTGGAGCCGGGGATATCGAGGATCAGAAGCCCACTACACTCCAACTGAAAAGGAGATTCTGGCAGCATATGAGGGGATTCGAGCCGCTTCCGAAGTTGTTGGTACAGAAGCACAGCTCCTCTTGGCACCGCGATTGCCTGTACTACATTGGATGTTCAAAGGAAACATCCCTTCTACACACCATGCAACCAGTGCTACCTGGAGTAAATGGGTAGCGTTAATCACGCAACGAGCTCGACTGGGAAAACCCAACCGTCCAGGAATCCTGGAAGAGATCATGGACTGGCCAGAAGGTAGAGATTTTGGAGCACTGCCTGAGGAGGTGGCTCGTGCCCAAGAAGCACCACCATATAACGAATTACCAGAAGATGAAAGGCGGTATGCTCTGTTTACTGATGGATCCTGTCGTGTGGTAGGAAACCATCGAAAGTGGAAAGCTGCTGTGTGGAGCCCCACAAGACAAGTCGTTGAGGCCACTGAAGGAGAGGGCGAGTCAAGTCAGTTTGCAGAAGTAAAAGCGATCCAACTAGCCCTAAAGATTGCTGAACGAGAAAAGTGGCCAGTACTGTATCTCTACACTGACTCCTGGATGGTGGCTAATGCCCTGTGGGGGTGGCTACAGGAGTGGAAGAAGACCAATTGGCAGCGCAGAGGTAAACCCATCTGGGCTGCTGCACTGTGGCAGGACATCGCTGCCCGAGTGGAAAACGTGGCTCTAAAGGTACGTCATGTAGATGCCCACGTGCCCAAAAGCCGTGCCACCGAAGAACATCAAAACAATGAGCAAGTAGACAAGGCTGCTAAAATTGAAGTAGCTCAGCTGGACCTGGACTGGGAGCGCAAGGGTGAGCTATTTGTAGCTCGATGGGCCCATGAAACATCCGGGCATCTCGGGAGAGATGCAACGTACAGATGGGCTCGTGATCGAGGGGTGGACCTGACCATGGAGGCCATCTCACAGGTCACTCATGAATGCGAAACATGTGCTGCAATCAAGCGAGCCACACGAGTAAAGTCTCCCTGGAACAGAGGGCGATGGCTGAGTTTTCGATATGGTGAGGCCTGGCAAATTGACTATATTGGACCATTGCCACGAACACGCCAAGGCAAGCGCTACATACTCACTATGGTGGAAGCAACTACTGGTTGGCTTGAGACGTACCCTGTAAATCATGCCACTGCCCGAAATACCATCTTAGGTCTTGAAAGGCAAATTTTATGGCGACATGGTACTCCTGAAAGAATCGAATCAGACAATGGAACCCATTTTCGAAATAATCTCATAAACTCCTGGGCAAAGAAACATGGCATTGAGTGGGTGTATCACATCCCTTATTACCCACAAGCGTCTGGAAAGATTGAAAGATACAATGGACTGTTGAAGACTATGTTGAGAGCATTGGACAATGGGGGATGGAAACACTGGGATATAAATTTAGCAGAAGCCACTTGGCTAATTAATACCAGAGGATCTGTTAACCGTCCTGGTCCTGCCCAAACAAAACCCCTTCATACTGTGGGAGGAGATAAGGTCCCTGTAGTACACACAGGGAAATGGCTGGGGAAGGCAGTATGGATTGCTCCTCCCTTGGGAAAAGGCAAGCCCACTCGTGGGATTGTTTTTGCTCAGGGACCTGGATGTACTTGGTGGGTAATGCGGGAGAATGGGGCTACTCAGTGTGTGCCTCAAGGAGATTTAACCTTGGGGGGGAAATAATCTGTGAGCTGAGTTGTATGTTGCAGGAAGTGATGGAGGAAGTAGGAACGACGAAGAGTGAACCAGATACATGCGATGATGACCCAAACCTAGCCGGTGCTGGAGTCCAACAGTCAAACATACTGCTCCTGTCCTGAACATCCACCTTGACAGATGGCAGCCAAGTCACTGAACATCTAGAGGAGTGAAGAAAGCTTACGGAATGAATAAATGAGTGTTATGTGGGACCTGGGCATGACGTAAATGGTATGGAATAAGGGGTGGAGACTGTATCGGGTCTGGCTGAGCCAGAATTGGTTTTCCCCTGTAGCAGCCCTCACGGTGCTGTGTTTTATGCTGGGAGCTGGCAGGGTGTTGATAGCACACTGGTGTTGTGGCTACTGCTGAGTAGTGCTTACACAGCACCAAGGCTCTTTCTGACATTTCCCCCCCCACAGTGGGACGGGGTGGGCAAGATCTTGGGAGGGGACACAACCAGGACAGCTGACCCGAACTGACCAAAGGGATATTCCATACCATATGACGTCTGCTCAGTATAAAGCTGGGAGAAAGGAGGAAGGGGGTGGGGTCACCCTTGGTCCTCCGAGGCAACCGCTACGCGTATCAGAGCCCTGCTTCCTGAGAAGGCCCGACATCGCCTGTTAATGGGAAGTAGAGAATAAATCTGTTTTCTTTTTTTGCTTCCGCGCGCGGACCTTTGCTTCGCTTTGCTTATATTAAAACTGCTGTTGTTTTACCACAAGGGTTGTTTTGTTTTCCTATCTTATTTTCTTTCCCTTCTTTGCCCTATTGAGAAAAAAAGGGGAAAGGGGGGGAAGTGATAGAGCGACTTGGTGGGTACCTGGCATTTAGCCAAGGTCAAACCACCACAGCAACATATGATGATTTCTGAACATTGCCTAAGAATCCCGCTTGCCCAGACTGTTCTGTGGATTCAGTGTAGCTTACCAGATAGTTTGGGGATTGGCTATGGTAAGAAAGTAGCAGGTAGCCCTGGGGTATGAATTAAAAGGATAACTCACTGACAGCAGACTCAAAGCCCTCAATGGGCACATAGGCAAACTTAAACTTGAACAAAACCACTCAGAGATGCTATCTAGGGAGGATGATCTCGCTGATTTAGGAAGAAGACACCTGGACTTTGCTTCACAGCACATGCCCTGGAAACCGTGAAGAGGACTACGTACTTCTCCCCTTGACCACCAAAGACCCTCACCCTATTTCTACTACGCATTCTCGGGCTATGCAAATGAGTTCCGAGAAATAATTATAATAACCACGCCTATTCCCCCAAACTAATTAAAATAACCCGGCCTTTCCTAATGAATGTGTATGCTTTGGTGTAATAAATATTTGGCTATTTGCCAGAGATGGTGTGCAAGCTTTGTGGAGAAATCCCCTTGCACCCTGGCCAGAATAAACATACCTGCTTTATAACTCTATCCGAGTCGTGGAGTTTGTTTCCGGGCATCGCTTCTCCACTCCTGCACCAACCATTTCATAACCCATCTTCCCATGGCTGCTCATGCTGTGCAGTTTTGAAGACTAACCCAACAATCCCTTTGCTGTTTGTCTCATGCTGGGAAAGAGCTGTTTCCTACCACAGTTCTGCCACTCCTCAACAATAAGATGGCATTGACTGAAAATAAGATCATCATCCTAGTAGGAGCTAAGGCTGAGAAATGGATTGGCTTCAGACACCACTATCTGAGACCTTGAGACTTTACCCGATTTTCATTCCTGTGGCTCTTAGCAACAAGATAGTACCTTAATTTCCCCTGCCACTCGTATTAGAAATCATAGCTTCTACTATGCTTCTACCCAAATCAGTCTGAAGCAAGTACAGTTTCTGCCCTCACTAAAAGTAAATGCAGCACAGTTTTCAGAAATATGCTTTCCCAACAGCATCAAATCTCATTGCTGAAAGCCCATCAATAAAATCCTCTGCTGGAACCTTCTGTGGCCAAGACAAAGTTCTCGTTATCAGCTAACTAATCTGTCATTACCCTCCTCTAGAGACTGAAGTGGACGGAGGAAAACATCTTGGCCCGGGCAAATGCAGTTACAAACAGAGTCAGTTATCTACAGGATGTTTGAAAGCCCCACATAATACTTATAATACCTAAGGTGAAGACTCATACATTGGTGGGTCTCCAGGTTTCCATTACATGACCTGGATGATAAATTGACTAGCTTCTAGGGGAGCCAGGGTGGATTAAGAAGCAGTGGGAACAGAAAACAAACGAGAGTTCAAGCAGACCAGCAGTGCTGAAGCACACACTCATGCTCTGGCACTGTAGGGGCAGGCATTTGCAAGCAGAGAAGCTGGGGCTGAAGAAAATCTTTCTCAATCAGGTGTGGAATCCCAGCTTTGAAGCAGATGTTCCTCCTAATTCAGCAGTACTGCACCTCTGCCTGGCATGGGTGACACAAGAAGGAAAGTGCTTACAGACAGGCTCTGAACAGAAGCACTGCATTGTCCCCGGGGACAAAAAGGCAATGTGGACCACCTCTGGTTCATTGTGGAAATCCTTGAGAAAGGCAGGTGGGAACAGAAACCAGAAAACTGAGCTGGGGAGGAAATGCAGAGGAAATACAGCAGCACCAGAGCAACTGCCTTGTTGCCAGCCTCGCAACAAATTACGTTTTTGCTCTCTCTCCTAGGTGGAAGTTATCTGTGCAGCTCCCACACTACAGAGCCTGGGAAAATCTTTAACCCTCTGTGGGATGGCATTGTCTATGTAAAGCACATGCCCTGCTGAACCCGTTTCACCTGCTCATGCTCTGTCCTGTTACCCAGTTGGAGGAAAGAGCAAGGGGAGGGTCAGTGAGTGGAAACCTAAGCCTTATCCTGCCCTTACCCTCATCCTCTTGATGCCTCCCTGCAGCTCTGGCTGTGCAATCTGCAGAGTATGCAGATATATGAAGTCAGTCAGGAACACACTCCTGCCCGGAGGGCATTTTCGATGAAGCATGTAACAAGATCATGGGAGACAGGTAGTTGGACTGGCAGGAATCTGCTCTTGGTCATCTCCTGGCAGCTAGGACCACCATCAGGTGCATGCACGCTGAGGGCAGGAGTATAGCAGGGAGACCTGCCTGCCCCCAGCTCTGCACACATCTGCCGTGACATCACACATGCTTGCACCCAATGCTGGAGGAGGAAACCTCCAACACACACCTGACTCCCCGGAGGCCTGCAGTGCTTCAGCACAAGAGCTGAAGCATGTTGGTCTGAGTACCGATGCTTCTGGCAGAGCTGATGCCTGTCATCCCCAGGTCCAGCAAAGTTTGTTTAATGGTTGCTTTTGGTTTTAAACATGAATCCTGGTGGAGGCCAAAGTGATTGTTTGCTTACAGTCAGTCCTCACGTACTCCTCCTCATGTTTGCATTAGACCTGTCTAACTGTCTTGGGAATAAACATGTCTGTGTATTACAAGAAAAAAGAAATAAAAGGAAAAAAAATCCAAAATTCTGGCCATGTGTTGATTCTAAACTGGAAAAAGGAGTCAGTCAAGAATGCAGTTAAAACCCAGTTCTAGCTCTGCCCCTTTGTGCATACTCCAAAAAAGGGCATGAGCTCAATATTTGGGGGGGGGGTGGGGGGAGAAAAAAAAAGGTCTGCTCACCATGAAGGGGCATAGGACTGAATTTCCCAATGCCTGTGGAGTTCAGAGGCAGCGGGAAAAGCTACAGCAGCAGAATTGTACACAGTGCCACAGTACCAGGGTGTCAGGCAAGCCGGACCTGACTTGCGAGTTTCTAGAAAACCAAACGCTGGATGTGGCACAAAGGACAGAATGACAGCCTGAGGCAGAGACTGGGAGTAACTCAATTCCCCATCCCTTTGCCTCTCCCCTTCTTCTGCTGTACACACACCTTGGGGGCTGCTGCTGTGCATACGACCATGTGAGTGCAAAGTAACGTTTCATTTAGCTTCTGCATTAGCAGCAAAGTCTGCCCTAGACCACATTTATATTAAGATAGGGTGAGAGAAAGGAGAAGAAAACGCAAGCCAAGGGGAAGTAGAACTGAGCGTAGAGCATTTTTCTTAACACTGTGTCTAAGGGTCTTGACCACATAAACTGGAGAAGGAGTGCAGTTTTAGGGACAGCAGGGAAAGGCTGATTGAAACAACAGGAAGCCAGAAGGGTCACTTGCAAGTTTCCTAATGAACTGAGATGATTTGGGATGATTATAGCCCATGTAACACAGTCATTCAGTCCCCCTTCAAAACTCAGGCACTGCATGCGTGCGCACCCATATAAAGACTGAAAAGAGAGAGATGACTATGAAAAACTTCTATATTTCTAATAAAGTCAATGATTCTGGGCTGATTTGCAACCCCTGAGCATTTGAACAAGTAGGCAGTTTTCTTGATGTAAGCCTGTGTGACTAAAGCATGTGACCACAGAACTAATACCCTGCAATGTTACACTACATAAATGTGTGTAACATGCTTGATACAGGGAATTAGTGCTTTCCCTGTCTGGGACACATGTCTGGAAGGCAGTGTGCAAGGAGGGAGAAAAAGTGAAGGTCAACCCCACCACTTGCACAGAGGAGCAGCTGTAATCTCAGTGTACTCCTGCAGTGTTTTCCAGAGAGAGGTAATCTCCATGAGGCAAATGGGTCCCATACAGAGATCTAACATCAGAATTTATTCCTAGGACTTTTCCCATTTCTTCCTTTAGGACCTTAGGACTGAAGCAGAAAACCATTGATGTCTGCAGATCCTTTCTTGACTTACACAAGCTTTGCATCAAGAAACAGCAGCTGATTTTTCACAAAATCCGTTAAGACAAGACTATCACTACCTTTCCAATTTCCATGGTCTACCTGCTTCACCCTTGGCCAACTTGGTCTGCATGCAGAGGGAGCTCTTTGCCAGGCTCTGAGCTTCACCAAGGATAATCACAGAGGAAAAGGAAAATGGTACAACAGACTAGGGCAGCTTCTCTGCAAAATTTAGAATAGATCTGAAGCAGCTCACCTTCTGTCTGGCTACACAGGACCCTCCAAGGATGCCCCGAGAGCTGCAGGTCTCCTTTTTCACAGTCTTTCCTAAGCCACGCCTATTGCAGCATGGGGGACATATTCTGGATCCACCACTCTGGCAGATCCACCACTTGGCAAATCCCCTTGTTTAGGGAGATCTATCACCATGCAGCAGCTCTACAGCCACTTGATCAGTTTCCACAGACATGGACAAACAGCCTCTCAAGAGATCTCCAGCACCTTGCTCTTAAGAGCAAGAACAGAAAAGCATGCGGCACATGGGATCACAACTGTGTAGGCTAGGCAGATACCATCGAGTCACCAACATCACTCCACTATATTGCCTGGGAACCTGCTTTATGCCAGCATACAGACCTGCACACCCCCTTCCAAACCACGGCCACCAGCACTGAGCTCAAAGAGCCTGCATGGTGGCTTCTTCCAGAAAGACATCTGGAATTATGGACCAGAGCACCTCTTAAGGACAACTGTGTTTGGAATCACCTCTGTTTCTCCTGTCTCACAGTCACACAGCCTCTGATTCACTTAGGTTCCTGGATGCAATTCCTCTAAATTTTAGATGTCTGCTTAGCTACTACTGCATATGCACAACCACACATGATGGCACTGGAAAAACAGTGCCTTCTCTCAAGGACTTTCCCCAGCAAGCCTATGACTTCTGGAAGTTACAAAAACATTACACTCCAGCAGCCACAGAAAATGAGCTGCTATGCAGGTGACCCAGCTTCCCTAATCCCGCATGACAGGAAATGGATACATTCAAGACAGGTCTGCAAAACACTGTTAATGGCCTTGAAATTCTACCAGCCTGAAAATTGCCTGAGCAAGGTGATGCATTTAGCCAGGTTCCCAATCCTCACTGAATATGTGGATGACAGAATGCCACCTATCCATGATGTTATCTCTAACAGTGGCACCAAAATGACATTTTGGAAACAGTTTTGCAATAGTGGTAATGAAGTCCAACTCTTGCTTTGGCCAGCTGGCCAGGATTTAGTGAAGACTGGAAATTTTAGCTCTTAATGTCAGACTGGACTAGCCTAAAATAACATCCAAATTTTAGGCAAAGGAAACTAGATTATTCCCAGAGTATTCATTACAATGCTACTGTGAAGACATGTTGTAGCTTTCCCAGACAGTATGAACAAGAGGAGCAACTTCCACTTACCAGCATCACTGATGCCTCAGTTTCCCACCTGTATGCATCACAGGCTCCCTGCCACCGTTGCTGTCCCAGTAACTACTGCAAAATACTGCTCTGGTGACCAACTCAACCCATCTTCACAGGAACACCCAGAAAAGTGTCTTGCATTCCAGGATAGCCTCGGACTAAAGGGACCTGGCAACACAAGTGCTTTTTAAATGGTTGTTCATCTGACTGGTGCTCCTTGTGCTCAGTGCCACAAAACAATGGCAAGCCGATGGAGCCAACAGCAAGGGCTGCCGTCACTTACCAAAATCCCAGCCCTTCACTTGACAGCACAGGGTATGGCAACTGCCACACTGTAAACTTGCACGGCAGGGAGCTCAGTGCCCATCTACCATGCATCCCCACAGCAGCCACAGCCTGGGGACCATCCCCTGTCCTGCACCAGGCAGGGACAGCAGCCCCTGCCCTTTACAGTCTCCTGGAACAGACATAAACCACAAAGGTTAAGACCAGGGCTTAGTGAAATGAAGAAGGCATTGAACTCTACTCACCCCTGACTAGCCTGAGCAGGAATGTGGCTTCCAGGCAGCATTATGGCTTTATGGTCCCACTTCACTCCTTGTTAAGTCGGAGCCCAGAAGAGCTGGTGCCTGCTCCTAAGGGATCTTCCTCTGCAGGTACTGAATGCAGCCCTACAAGTCTTTTTGTCCCTCTCACATGTACACACACATTTGGCTGATGCCTGAGGACATTTGGAACTGGCTAGCAAAGGCCTCCAGTACCTCAAGCACACAATAGAAGCCTCCGCTTGGTGCTGGTGTTTCACGGCTCCTAAAAGCTCAGCCCGTTTGAAGAGGATGTGCAGCAGAAACCACGCAGCTTTCACCTGCAGTTGTCCCACCACCTCCTGCCTGCCCCCCTGCTAAAGTCACAGTACCTCTGTTTTAGAATAATTTCTTGTCCTATGTCTAACTGTCAAAAAAAAAAAAAAAAAAAAAAAGTCTGTTTTCAATGCTAATCTGAAAGAATTAAAGAAATTCTAAAGAAAGTCACACTGGCACTGAGAACAAACTTATGAAGCTTCAACATGATCTACGGAAAAGATAAAAAAAAATACATCTGGAAGCTGCTTGTAACTTCTTGTCTAGCTTTAATTGTAGATGTCTAAATGCCCCAAATTGGTTTTTTATAAGACAGAACAAAATGTACATTGATTCCATGCATGAATCAGCAGCCCTTGAACACTACCTAGCAATCTTTTCTGTTTCAGAGAGCTATTTGGCAGCAATTTAAAGCCTGAATGATGGCAATTCCACCAGGTTCTAAGGAAATTTGTTCAACTGGCTGATTGCCTTCACTAGAGACCAATTATATTGACTCTGATAGTGTGTATCCTCAGCAGCGAGGCCACTGAATTTGGGGCTTTTGCTGTATTGTCCCTCTTTCTCTGACAGATACCTGAGCATGCTCATGAAATGACTTGTCAGTTTCTCTACAGCTTTGTGTATCAAGTTTCTTTACTCTCCTGTTGTACAGGCATGGTCTTCACGTCCCACATTAATTCTGTAGCTCTTGTACAACTTTGCTCCAATTCTTCAATGCCCTCTGAAGTGCTGACACCAGAACCAAGCAGTGTACTTGCAGTGGACTGCCCAGCACATTTCTCTCCTGCTCCTACCACTCAACCAAGGACTGCAAGCTCTCTCTCAACTGCAGTACTGGCCTTGGCAGTCATGTTAGCCAATTATCTTCCAAGCTCTCTGCACCACCAATGCATTCCAGATAAGGCCTCCAGCTGTGCTAGCTTGACCTCATGCTTTGGTCCTATATGTACAGCCTTGCAGTTAATAGTACTAGACGAGCCCAGCTTTCCAAGTGACTCAGCTGTGCTCCCACAACTGACCCACTGTTTATCTCCCCTCCATCTGCAGGATCTCCATGTTTGTTCAAACAAATATTTGGTATTTACATCACTGAGAAAGCCACTGGGTAATGCAGGGCCAGGAACAGATACCTTCAGTTACTTCTTTACAAGCATCTTCTAGCTTCCCTCCTCCCTAGTGGAGGATGACTCTGCATCTGCAACCATTTTATGAGAATGATCACTTCCTGGGGCTGCTTACAATAAGCCACTTGATTTTGTCTAGTGTGTACTCCTATATCAGAGTATCACCAGGAACAAAGTCAGAAGGCTTTAGATCTATATACAATTATGTCAACATAATGACTTTTATCACCAAAGATCATACTCTTATCAAGAAGTGGGATCATGTCTGTCTGACAAGGCCAGTTTTCCATTCAAGGGAACTTGGCTAGCATCATCCTGTCTTCTCTCAGCTCTTTACCAGCTGCAGAGCCTATCAGCCTTTTTATGCTTTAAGCAAACTGAAGTTTGTGTAGTCTAACAAGCTACTCACTCATTGTCCCAGAATAATGCTGATACAGTAGGTTTTTTCCATTCCCCTGAAGTTTTTCAAGTGCCTGCACTAATGATTCAAATTTCTCCTTGGCTTAGTCTCTAAATATTCTGGATTGTAAGTTAACCATTGTTAATGTTTTGTACATTTAAAAACACTGACATTTAACATTTTTCCTAATTACTGGAAGTAATTTCTTACTGGAGCAGAAAATACTCCCTTATGACCAAGCTATGAATATACAGTCTTCTCCTTTCCAAACACCAAGAAATAGTTACTGGTTATTTCTGCCTTTTCTTTTTCATAAGCAACAATTTTGCAACTCTGTTCAGTATGGAGCCTGTACCACTGCTAGGATTTCATGAATCCCTGATACATTTTAAGAATCCCTTCTTATTTTTCCAAACCCACTGCCCAAAGGCTCTTCATTGGTACCCTTGAGTTCTCTCATCAATTGTGTCTGTGTTTCCTTGCAGATTACTTGTCCACATCGCTTCCTCTATTTTTCCACTTGTTCTATTTTGGGTTTTTTATTGCTGCTTTCATCTCCTCTGTTAACCAAAACAGCTTCTTTTAACTAAAGAATTCATCTTTCCAAATACAGAGTTGTGGTTTCTCAGCGACCTAACATAGGATTCTTGAACAACTCCCAATTATCATTCACATTTTTATGCTTAAATTCTTCCTCCCACTTTATTTGGCCTATAATTATTTTCAGTTTGGGGAAATTGGGCTCCCTTAAAGCACCAATCATACATATTATCAGTTGAGACTATGTATTCCCTTTTCACATAGCAAATTAAGTTCAGCCACAATTACTTGTACTTACGCAAACATCCTTTTCAGTTCAGTAATTCATTTTTATTAACCTGGATAGGGCTGAAATTGCATTACTCCAAGCCAGCTGTGATGCCATACCTTCTAGATACAGAGTTATACACCTATGTGTTTTAGGTGAATAGGTTTCTTCTAGTGCTGCAAAAACACACCTGAAATACCTAAATGGAAGTATTTCCCTCTTTCTTCTCCTCTAGCAGAGTTTCAAGGAGCTGTTCACCCAGGCATTGTGTAATACTGGTAATAAGTACTTCCATCTCTTGTGGTGTTGTTTGTCAGCTACAACCTGGAGTTTTCCATGTCCTCTTCTTTTGACTTACCAACAGTTTCACAGTAAATAAAAAGATATGTGGTGTCACCCTCTCTTCTTTCTCCATTTCATCTTTCCTAGAAAGCATGACTGTAGCTACTTTTTTAAACATTCCAAACACACAACTCATGCCACCAGACTCCAGCTGTAACAATAGCCCATTTATCTTAATAAACAGGGATTCATACAGGGATGAGAATTGTGATCACATTACCCTAGCCTAACAAGTAACTGTACACTGGCTGAGCAGCACAGACTGTCCAGGAGTCCAGATTTAGGCCGTACTGTATGAATCATTTTAGCAGTAATGCCTTCATGAGCAGCTCCCAACCACTCCTTACATGCCTACATTTTGCAGGGTCAAGCCTTTTTACAGGCATTTGAGAAACTGGAAATTCACTTGGGAGACTGCAAATGCAGTGCCCAGAGCAATTTGTTGAAACTCAGTCACAGAGCACGGACTGGTGAGATGCTGGAAACAAGCAGCCAGACTGGGAGGAATGGGTCTGCTTAGTCATCTGTCACCAATGCAAGACTAAAAGGTACACCACTACCAGGTACCCACCATGACGTCAAGCATAGATATCCCTCACCTCAGGATGTCTGCAACTGCTTGAGTACAGAAATCTCAGCCCTAAAAATCCCCAGAGACCATTTTACCAGACATACCAACAGTGACAGGACTTCAGTTCCTCTCTCAAATAGCTACAGAGGAATTTGGTCTGTTTGCACTTTCAGGCATACCCTGACACTCCATGAGCAGGAATTTCCCCAGGCATGCATGGAAGTTGGGCAGAGTTCTTTTGTGATTATAGGCATGGGATATCACAAAGTTGAGGTTAATCAATACACACAGGTGGTCAAAGTGCTGAATATTCTCAGCAGAATGGGTTGCTTTAGTCAGAATAAGGTAAGAGCTTCAGAACTGACCTCAGAACATCAACAGCAAACCTCTGTCTGTCTAGTGCTGGCTAAGGGCATGTCTTCCCTGCTGGGGCAGCCCTGGTCAAGAGGGCTAGCAATCACAGTGTCAAGCCTTCCCGAAGCTGCACAGCCCTCAAATGTGTAGTGAAAGACCTAGGAGAGTTAGTTTTGTGCTGATCCTGTGCAATTATGGAAAGCTAAGCTGTTTTAGCCTTCTTTACTATTGGATTCTGACATAACTTACCTGTCCTTCTGGGGGCACAGCAGAGGGGTAAAATTGTGGGAAGAGACCAGTGGATTTTAAGCACCTGAGTGATTTAGACAGCTTCCCACTGCAAAACAAGTAGAAGAGAATCCCAAAGCAATAACAGAACCTGCTTTTCACCTGTTTCTTCAGGTGAGCCAGAACTCAATGGTCTGATGAGAGGTTTGCAGGTAGAGGCAGGAAGATGCTTAGGACAATGTCCAGATCAAAGTTCAAATTTTTTCAGCAGTTAAAATCTTTAAGCAGTTAATCCAAGACCCCCAGCAAAGGTAAAGCTTTTACGTGAAGCAACTGAAAATTTGGCCTACAGTGAACCCACAGGAATCCAGGGCTGTAGCATCAGCAGGAGGGTCCTTGACAGCACCCTGTGCTGGGACACAACCAGCAGCACATTACTGCAGGGCTTCAGCTCTCCTGCTGGTTTAGAGATTCTGGTGTTATTTATATAATTGGTTCCCACAAGAAGTCCAAACACTTCCTCTGAGCTTGCAAGAAGCTCTTCAAAACGCTACCAAGTGCCAGAAAAGCAAAGCCAGGGAGTTGTAGTGATGCAGTCCTGTACTGCCTTGCGTCAAGCATGAGTTAAAATAGACTTGAGCCATGCTTGGAGTAGGGTCCTTGCTCAGCCAAGTGGAGCACACCATGAAACCCATCTCCTTGGTGGGGGTAGGATGGCTTGTCCTGTGTGACATCCCAGCCAACAACTGCCACTTCTGAGAGGTGGAGAGGGCTAACTGTACTTGTGATGTTATCAAGACAGTGACAAGGCACAATGCTCTCCCCATGAGCCATGCATGTCAGAGGGGTCTCTCACTACAGCTACTGCAGGTGGCCAACATGGGGATACTTGACCACCAGACATACCCAGCAAAGGCAGCTAGCTCCTCAGCTTTTACCTTTGGGAGACAGGAACATCCATGGGATGATGCTTACTGTTTGGATCAAGTAGCACTTGGTAGCTCCAATTTATCTGGAGCAAAATCAGCCAGATTTTATGCACTGCTGTAAACCCAGTTGATTTGAGCTTTGACAGCCTGATGGTCCATAAAGATGTACAAATATTTTTCTCACATGGTACTGTTTGGGGGACACGAGGGGATTGAGACCCACTGTTAAATTATAAGTAATCCACACAGAAATTAAGGGTTTGAGTAAATAAGACGAAAATCAGACTCTAGCACTGAGTCTACTGATGATGCAGCCTCTGTGCAGAAAGAACATGCTCAGAAAGCAAAACAGGTCAACACAAAAACACATAAAAGCTGACATTAAAAAGAAAAAAAAAAATCATTAGAATGTTCTTGTAATGCATTTACCAAATGCTTCAGGTAAGTCAAGTCTTGAAACAGTGTATCTTTTTCTGCCAAAGATTAATTTGAGTTCTGGCCAAAACTAGCAATCCTGCTAATCTTGTTAGAGCAGAGTAAAGAGACTCAGAAATGCACAAAACTCGCTACCTGAATCTTCCCTTACAGTTATATGACAGAATTGTGATCACGCTATATTGCAGACTAAAGACTGTTACACTGTTATTGTTACTGTTACTGGTTTTAATTGACAGGACTGTTCTTCAGTAGCATGGATGGATCCCTTCATTAAACTTCTCCCTGGTTTCAGACTTCACAGTCAACTGCTCCCCACACTTGTTTGTTCACATTTGACCTCTGCATGCTCAAAAAAGATAAGCCTCATGGAAAGGAGGCAAATGTGGACATCTGAGTGCTCCAGCAGGGGCACTGCCAGGTGTAGGTTGGCTGACCTGTTCCTTATCAACTTCCAAGCCCACCTCCGTCCTGTTCCCAGTGAGCCAATAAATCTTGAAAGCCGTTGTGTCTACGCATCAACTTTTACTATTGCTTGTCTCAGGTTGAGTCTCCAAGCATGCAGCCTCAGTTAAGTTTTAGGAAAGACCTTCCCACACCTGCCCAGTGGAGCAGAAATGCAGCACCCTATATCCAACGACAGCAGAGCACCTACAGAGCGGTTCTTCCCCTGGCACCTGCCCTCAAGTCAAGCTGTCAGGGGCTGAGGGATATCTTGAGCCAAAGGTGGCACTTGGGACATGTATGAGATTGCCTGGATAGTTATCCTTCATCCATCTGTCTAATCCCTTTGAAACTGTTCACACGTCTTGATGTCCAAGCATCCTTCATCCAGGCATGCTGGAAATGAATGATATCTTGTGTGGATGTCTATTTACCTGCTAAGCCTGCTGCCTGATAATAAATTTATTGAGAGACTCAATCTTTCCTCTGTTCTCAAAAACAATGAATTGCTCCTGCTGCTCCCTTTCTGCATTAGGCCAGATAAAGCAATAGACATCTTAAAATTGTGTTTTAGCCCCCTCATCCTACTTACAATCAACTTTTCTAACTAGCTAATAAAAACCTTCATGAAGATTACAGGAAATAATTATAGGATTATAGAAAATTGCAAGTCAACAAGGATAATGGAAATCATACCCTTTCCAAAAATCCTCATCACTTTTTGCGAGCTTTCAAGTTTACTTGGTAAAGACAATAGCATCAGTGAACAGACTTCTGAATACAGTGTATGGCAGTAGGAAATTAGAGAAATACAAAACCAACACATCACGTACTGAAGACATGGGAAAGGTAGTTAGTAGACCTGCAAATGTGAACGTAGATGAGAAACAACTGTGTAAGTTACTGAAGATCTCTGCAGGGGAGTTCTTTGCCATACAGTATTCAACATACATGTCAACAACCCAGAGAGCAAAAAAACCCCAACAAACCCCAACTCTATCATTAATGCATTTTGCAGATAAAACAAAGGTCAGAGGAGCAAAATAATTAAGGAAAGAGAGCACAGGTGCTGTGTAATCTGGATCTCTTGTTAAAACAAGTATTGTCTGCTGGCTTGCAGTTCGTCTTGACCACAAAGCAGACAGGGACTGCATCACAACAACAAGGTAGCGCTCTCTCTTTCCTGGAAGCAGTGAGAGTAAAAAGGACTTTGAATCCCCCAAGCATAAGCCCTCAGAAAACTGATGTGCCTGAAAGAACCACTGACAAACTCAGAAAGATGAGGACAGTGACAATACCACTGCACCAAGCATGCACATGACTGCCACAATATAAGACAGATGCTGTTAAGCCTGGGAAGAGCTGAAGGAATAGTTAACATGTAGAAAACGTGCCCCACTGGGAAAGGTTCAACAGGTTCCTTTAGCTTCATTTAACAAAAAAAAATTAAAGGACAAACTGATTACAGTTGTAGTACACACACTAGGTAGAGAAAGTTGACAGCAGAGGCTCTTTGGTGGAATACAAACCCTCACAAAATCAGCAGTTGAAAGCTGAAGCTAGGCTATATTCTCAGTCTGAATGTGTCTGGGTTTGTTGAAGAAAACTAAAAATTAGTCTTTGGAACCACTGCCATGGAACAGAAATCCTGTCACCAAGACACAAGAGCCAAGTGGGGTCCCCATGGACCTGGCAATCCAGCCTGGGCCGAAAAGTAACTGTTCTACAGCTGCTAGACAGGAAGGTGACAGCTGTGCAGTCCAGTTCTTAGACTGGAAAGGAAGTTGTCTTCTACAACTCTGCAGGCACTGTCCAGAGCAGTTGCAACTTTGCTGTCTAAGGGAAAAGTCTCACACTTTGGGTTTAGTATTGGGCAAGACATAGTAGGCCCTCAGAATCAGGCATCAGATGGAGCCACAGCATCAGGCCACTGTGACCGATCACCTGCACCAAGATCTGAGAATGTGCAGACCAAATGTCCTGGTTTCGGCCAGGATAGAGTTAACTTTCCTTGAGCTGAGAAGGAGCACAGCTAGAGGCCCAGGCCCGGACTTGTCATTGGAGTATTCCATATCATGTGACGTCATGCTCAGTATATAGGTAGACACGTGCTCTCTCACACCCTTTTTTGGTTTCGGTTTCCTGGTCGGCATGGCAGGATTTCTGGTGCAGTCAGGATCGCTGCTGGGGGTGGGCTGCATACCGATTGCTGGTCAGTGAGCCACTGCTGTATTTTTACCCGTTTGGACTTACTAATGTTACTGTTGTTTTGTTACTATTACTAAATTCTTTTTTATTCAACCTACGAATTTCTTTTTTGTCCCTCCGGTAATTCACCAGGGGGTGGGGTGGGGGGGGTGGGGGGTGGGAAGTAAAAGACTGGCCATGTGGTGATTGGCTACTGGCCAATTTCAAACCATGACACCAAAGCTTAGCAGGAAGGCACCCAACTGCCTGAACAGCTGAATGAGCTGAGCTCACATCCCCTCCCTGAACCACACTCTTCACTGTTGGTTGAGTTGCCTCAAAAAGCATCCAACCCAGAGCTTCTGTGCGCTTCCTTGAGGGGCCTCTGATGCCCAGGACCGTTCTCAGCCTGCTGACAGGGCTATGCTCCTCTGCAGGAACAGTACTCTCACCCAAAACTAGAGGATCTCAAGTGTCACAAAGTGTGTCAACCAGTCCACCAGCCTAGTACTGACTTGCCAGAATGGAGTGGGATAACCTAGTCATGAGCACTCTCAGAACATTGTACACAACTCATTGCCCACCCCTCACGAACTGGGAAAAGAGGAAAGTGTATTGACATGATCACATTGTAACACTGGGAGCCAGCCACAGGTAAGGGGCTGCCCATGGAAGCTGCAAGGAGAGACCAAGACACATTTATCACCTGATGTCTTCTGTTTCTGATGTGTAATATGCCAAGCAAAGGACATTTTTAATGGAAAAATCCAGCTAGTTGATAGGTGTGCAGAGTATAGGAGCTTATAATGGCATATATGACCAGTACAAACCAGTGCCACAGAAAAATCCACCATTTCAAAGCCCTACTGCAGAGTCCAGGCTGTTTGAAACAAAGTCTCCACACTCCACACAGACAGCAGATCAACAGCTGAATTTCCCTTCTACTCTCACTGAGGGAAGAACTCCCCAGGTAGTTAATAAGATCTTAATTAAACTCTAATTATGACAATAGAAATGTGAAGCCTTAGCTATTTTAGTTCCCACCAGCCAGGCCATTCCTCATCCCTGATGTATAGATGTGGAGGCTGCAGGTGTGTCTACACACAAACTGAAAACAAACCCAAATCTAGGTCACAGACTCCAGCAGCCAAAGATGCAAATAGGATCAACTCAGTTGTTTCAGCTCCAGTTCATGTGCAGAAAACCCTGATGTTCCCATCACCTGAAGAGGGAGGGCTGTTCCTGAAGTTACACCCTTGGGGCAGAAGACGCAACCAGGTTACCGCAAGTAGTGTCCCGTCCAACTTGTTCAGCAGTGAGTGCTCTGCTTCTCTGTCAGCTCTTTCATCAAGCAGCCGCTTTTCACTTTGTTCCAAGTTTGGTTCTGAACTACTCTTTGAAAAGCTCCCACCATGTGCCCTTCCTTGCTCTTTCTTTCTCCGAGGTTCTCTGTTATTGCTGTTGTCAAAGGTGAAGCTGAACTGGGGTGTCATGAATGGAAACACTGACAGATCTGACTTCATCACCCGGGCAATTAAAGACAAACATTATAATTGATCAATGCAATATATCAAAAAAGCCCTTTATTTGAAATGAGGACACTAGCACAATTCTCTCCAATTTCATATCATATCTTTTGGGCCTAATTTCAAGCCATCACTGTTGTTTCTCTAACTCCCTTAGAAGAGGAAAACAACAAATCAACCAACACCACCACCCCCCACCGTATTGCCCCAAAACCAGGGTTCTTCACCCAGTGTGCAAAGAGCCAATTAACACACAGAGTCAAGATATTTGTATTTATTACAGTTCTGTGCAGGAAAGGGTGCTAGGCATCCAAAGTAGCCAGCACACTGAATTACAAACACACACCATATTTATTTGATTCTGAACACATAAGTGCACATATACAATACAATTGGTTAGCATTTCATCACACTATCATCTATTGGCTACTTTTATTCCTCTCTTTCATTTAAAGTCACAGTATCTACCTGTTAATATATCCATGTTCAAAGAGTGAGGGGTTTCATGAAGGTGGATAACTTAAGCTACAGAGGTGTAGTTTTCATATTATAATGAGCTAAGTTCACCTAAAGGACACATAAATAGGTACTTTCCACAGCATGGTTTCAGATCACCATGCTGTTAGTCATAAATCTTAACAATACAATAGTTCTACCCTAGAACTAGGCAACCATAAATTTGTTTATAGCAATAGTGACCCTGGTTACAAAGCAAAACTTAGATTCTGAGCTGCAGATCATAAGAGAAACATTGCTTTTTTGTCTTTTGCCAATTTTTTTCTCTTTTATCATTTTATAACACCTCCACACATAACAAGGCAGTGGTGTATTGACTTCCTAATTTCCCCACAGATGTCGACTGCTCCTAAATAATAGTTTTACCAGGGGCTTTCAAGGGTGGCCCTTTCACCCAAGCGGGTACACCGATGAAGCAAGAAAAATGATATTGCTGTTACGTCAGGAAGGTAGTATTTGCTAAGCAGGACTCTACACCTCTCAGAGTTGTATTAATGGTCCAGAACTTGGAAGAACTGGGAACACTTTAGTGAAAAGCAGGAATCACAGAATCATCTAGGTTGGAAAAGATCTTGAAATCATCTAGTCCAACCATTAACCTAACATTGACAGTTCCCAACTACACCATATCCCTAAGCGCTATGTCAACCCAACTCTTAATCACCTCCAGGGATGGGGACTCCACCACTGCCCTCAGCACCCCATTCCAACGCCTAACAACCCGTTCTGTAAAGAAATGCTTCCTAATATCCAGTCTAAACCTTCCATGGTGCAATTTGAGGCCATTCTCTCTTGTCCTATGGCTTGTTACTTCGTTAAAGAGACTCATTCCCAGCTCTCTGCAACCTCCTTTCAGGTAGTTGTAGAGGGCGATGAGGTCTCCCCTCAGCCTCCTCTTCTCTACACTAAACAACCCCAGTTCCCTCAGCCGCTCCTCATACGACATCTGCTCCAGACCCTTCACCAGCTTCGTTGCCCTTCTTTGGACATGCTCGAGTCATTCAATGTCCTTCTTGTAGTGAGGGGCCCAAAACTGAACACAGTCATCGAGGTGCAGCCTCACCAGTGCCGAGTACAGGGGTAAGATCACTTCCCTGTCCCTGCTGGCCATGCTATTTCTGATGCAAGCCAGGATGCCATTGGCCTTCTTGGCCACCTGGGCACACTGCTGGCTCATGTTCAGCCGGCTGTCAATCAACACCCCCAGGTCCCTCTCTGACTGGCAGCTCTCCAGCCACTCCTCCCCAAGCCTGTAGCGCTGCTGGGGGTTGTTGTGGCTGAAGTGCAGCACCTGGCATTTGGCCTTATTGAAACTCCTACAGTTGGCCTTAGCCCATCGCTCCAGCCTGTCCAGATCTCTCTGCAGAGCCTCCCTACCCTCGAGCACATCAACACTCCCACCCAACTTGGTCGTCTCCAAACTTACTGACGGTGGACTCGATCCCCTCTTCTAGATCATCACTAAAGATGTTAAACAGGAGTGGCCCCAAAACCGAGCCCTGGGGGACACCACTTGTGACCGGCCGCCAGTTGGATTTAACTCCGTTCACCACAACTCTTTGGGCCTGGCCATCCAGCCAGTTTTTTAACCAGAAAAGCGTGCGATCATCCAAGCCTTGAGCAGCCAGTTTTGCCAGGAGAATGTTGTGGGAAACGGTGTCAAAGGCCTTTCTAAAGTCAAGGTAAACAACATCCACAGCCTTGCCCTCATCCAATAAGCAGGTCGCCCTGTTGTAGAAGGAGATCAGGTTTGTCAAGCAGGACCTGCCTTTCATAAACCCATGCTGACTGGGCCTGATCATCTGGTTGTCCCGCATGTGTTGTGTGATGGTACTCAGGATGAGCTGCTCCATCAGTTTCCCGGGCACCGAAGTCAATCTGACAGACCTGTAATTTCCCAGATCATCCTTCTGTCCCTTCTTATAGATGGGCATCACATTGGCCAGTTTCCAATCTGTTGGGACCTCCCCGGTCAGCCAGGACTGCTGGTAAATGATGGAAAGCGTCTTGGTGAGCACCCCAGCAAGCTCCTTCAGCACCCTCGGGTGTATCCCATCCGGTCCCATAGACTTGTGTATGTCTATGTGATGCAGTAGGTCACTGACTGTCTCCTCCTGGAATGCGGGGGGATCGTTCTCCCAGTCTCTGTCTTGTGGCTGAGGAGGCTGGATTCCCTCAATACAACTAGTCTTGTTATTAAAGACTGAGGCAAAGAGGGCATTAAGCACCTCAGCCTTTTCCTCATCACTTGTTACCATGTTTCCTCCTGCGTATAGCAGGGTATGGAGGCTCTCCCTGGTCTTTCTTTTGCTGTTGACATACTTATAGAAACATTTCTTGTTATCCTTGAGTGCTGAAACCAGATTAATTTATAGCTGGGCTTTAGACCTCCTGATTTCCACCCTGCATAGCCTCACAGCATCTTTGTAATCACTGTGAGTGGCTAGCCCCTTCTTCCAAAGGCCGCAAACTCTCCTTTTCTCCCTGAGTTGCATTCAAAGCTCCCTGTTCAGCCAGGGTGGTCTTCTCTGGCGCTGGCTTCTCCTACAGCACCTGGGGACAGCCTGCTCCTGTGCCATTAAGACTTTCTTCTTAAAGAGTGCCCAGCCTTCCTGGACCTCTATACCCTTCAGGATCATCTCCCAAGGGATCCTGTCAAGCAGAATCTCTCAGTGCTTTGTTGTTTGCAGAGGTTGCTCTTTGAGAACCATGAACAATTCATATCCAAATTAACAGAAAACGATCAATTCTAGAAGCCTTTGCTTCATTTTCTATCTGCAACTAACTGTATGAGGAAGTTGTTGATAGATGCAAAAGACACGATTTCCAAGTGCTCAGTCCCAGAGCTGGAGCCAGGATTTCAGGAGCAGTCAGTTCTTAGTGGCTCCCTGCTTTCTACTGCCACCAAGCAGCTTTAAAGATTACTTTTGAAGATGTAGCCATG
Organism: Strix uralensis; assembly: GCF_047716275.1. NCBI lineage: Eukaryota > Metazoa > Chordata > Aves > Strigiformes > Strigidae > Strix > Strix uralensis. The sequence goes on from NC_134012.1 coordinate 65,222,991, forward strand.
TATTCAGATGCTCAGATAGGAACAGAGTGCTGTGGCAAGGTCTGGACACAGGAAAGGTATGTGGGTAAAACAATTCTCAAATCAAGAACAGCTAACAGTAAAGTCTTCCATGAAGTGTCCCAAGCTTGGAGAAGCCAAACTGGCCAGGGCCTTGGCTAGGAAGTGGTGATGGCTGGACAGTGATTATACACTTAAGGCTCGGTCCCCTGCAGAGGGTGGACACAAGTCCAAACTTCTTGTGTTCAAGCTCAAACCAGTCTGTGAGAAACACAACCTGGACACCATGGAATTGTGACAAAGCACAGTCCGTTTACAAGTGCATGGTATGGTACAGGCCAAGGCCAGCTCATATTCTGAGCCAATAACAAACTGATGTTCATGACACCACCGCTAGAGTCAACAGCAAAGCTGCATGGGCTTTAGGCCAGAGCACTAATGCCTCTAATCCAGCAAACATGTAAGCACATGCATAACTTCAAAGGAACGATTTGAAGGACTGACTCCAGTGCTGGAAGTCAGATTGTGTATAGCAACAAAGCCTTTTATCTTCTAGAAGACCAGATGCTGCTAGGATTGAGACGTGCATCCTTATAGGATATATACTGCAATAAGAGAGGCACTACCTGTGAAAGAAGGTGGGGTGTGAGAAAAAAGTCTTTAAGACAAACTAGGACAGAAACAGCACGAAACAGGAAAAGAAACACCATGGCCCTGGTATGGAGACAGACTAATCTTTCCATACTCCCTAATGTTGCACAGACCTTGGAACAAGAGAGGGTGATTGTGGAGGCATTAAAGTATTTCACAGATCATGTACACACCATTGTGTATCATATAGAAATGATACTTTTATGGCCTGGCGATGTGGGCAGCCAGACTGAGTTGAGCAAGAACAGAGAGATTTGGCAGGTAAAATGAGAGAGTCATAAAACAAAAGATGAAGAGGAAACTGGAGCAAATACAGTCAAATACAGAGCCCCATGACAGGCAGTGTTAGCTGCTGTATGTGTGGGTGGGGGTTGCTTATTTTATTTTCTCCTCACAGGAGAAGAAGTAAGTCCCTAGCTTGGGTTTGTCTGCACTTTACAGTTACTGAGCATTGTGCGACTCCATGGAGACAATCAGTGATAAACTGTTCCAGATCTTCTCCTGCATTAACATACTCAACACCAACCAGGCCTTGTCCAATAGTATGGATCAAAAGAGAGACCTAACTAATAACAATGTATTGCTTGTAAGTAGCCTGGAAGTCCCCCTCATCACGTAGTACAACCATGTCCTAAGTGAAAGAAAGAGCAAACCCTATGCAGAAACATAAACTGAGAGCACTAAACTTGCTTCTGTGCCACATAAATCATCTCTCTGCAACTCTGCTGCATCAAAAAAAGCATTTCTTGCACAGGATTAGAACATTCATGGTTTTGTGACCCATTTTTCCCAGCAGAAGTTTTTAAATCATCCCTGTGTGTTTGCTCTCTTGAAAGGCAGACACAGAAGTGGTCTGATACTGGGGGTTCCCAGACAGCAGCACAATACCAAAGGAAATAATTTTCAGAGAGACTATTTTAAAGTCTTTGTTTGGTTTATATTAAAAATATAACTAACGCAAATGCCTGAACAAACTGAGAAGAAAGCTCTGAAATCAAAGATTTACAGAATTGTCAACCATGAGATTTCACAAGTCAGATTCTGAAACAACCATCAAATTGGCTTAGAAACATAAAAATCATCTGCCTCTGGTTCTCCTTTTCCTCAAGCTGCCTGTATTGGAAATCTAGTAGTGGGCAGAAGTGAGGGTGTCAATTTGTGGTGCAGTAGCTGCTCTAGACCTCTTCCCACAAGGGACAGTGTGCTCTCTTCGCCTGGAAGTGATCAGGCATGGGAAGCGCCACAGCACACATGATGCACACGCACATCTCCACCCACTGTGGGGTAACCAAGGGCTGCGATTTTCCTGACTAGAGCTAAATTTCTCCTGCAGTTCTGGTTACCCTGACCCCCTCAGCTGGGCTCACAATAAATGTCACCAGGCTGGGCAACTCTGGATGTTGCAGCTCTGTGTCCCCACCTCATGCAGCTTCCTGGCTTATATGGTATTTATTCCACCTGCAAAACAGCACAGCAACAACCGCTCTTTGAAGAAAGCTGTGTGAAGGCCTAAAGTAAGTGTCAACAGTTGCATGAGCTTAACAGGAACATGATTTGCAACATATATTTCTCAGTCTCCCTACCACTTTCTCACAGGGCAGTGGAGAAAGCACGTGCCCTCCCCCATGCCCCTGCCTTCTATCATGCTAAACCAGAGGGGCAGAATCAGCAAAAGAAAAACATGGGCAATAATGTTAATAAAGCCTCAACCAGGTAAGAGATGGAGGAGGTGGGACTTCCTAGCCCATTCCTAGGGAGGCTGCAAGCAAACAGCAATAGCACAAGGATTCAAAGCACAGTCAAGCAAAAGCCTGGAGATACAAATGAGGCTGCCCAGCTCCAAACAAGGGAAGAGAGGCGCACAGATGCCCTGCCTGCAGTTAAGGACTGCACCCTGGGCTGATGTGCTATTCCCCACACTGTGGTCCTCCACGGAGATTGGCTGGGGTAGCAGCACTCCTGACATCTGCCCTGAACTGCTGTCCCTGCCCTTGCTGGGCTGCACCTCCCCTTCTGCAGTGTAAACTCTGCATCAGTGACAGGGCAGGCTTCAGGATGCAGGGGAAAGGGTCAGACATCAGTCAAAACTCCCCATCCTCATGACCAAGTCCTCCCATCTTGGGCTACCAGCAAATGCTGCATCAGCAGGTCTCACCTATTCCTAAACAAACACCACTTCCTCACCTCAAACTAGCACCTCCCTTCAGCAAAGGTACCCCACACCGAGAGCAAGCTTATGCCTGCTTGTGATCCCACAAGGCAGGCAGAGACAGCCACAGATGCTGCTCCCTGGTGTATTTAGTTCAGAGAGTAGAGCCCATGACTGCCCCACCCAACACATGGACAACACAGAGGTTGTTCTACTTGTCTGGTGTGACAGCGCATGAACAACTGTGCTAAACTCTGGCTGGTTTGCAAACACAAAGACACTCACACAAGAGCCTGCACTAGCCTGTGGAGCTCCCTGCAGGAAGCTGTGCTGTGCTGACCCGCACCAGGTCTCAAAGGAAGAGGGGGAAAAAAAAAAAACCCAAACCAAAAAAACACTTCTCTCAATGCAGAGGATAGGACCCTATTTCTGAGGGCACTGAGAGGTCCACTGGGATACTTTTCCAACCAGTGCTTACTTCACAGCTTTACTCACAGCGCCCCTGCTTCCCCCCCAGTGATCACACCTTTCTTCTTAACTAGCTATTACAAAAGCAAGTTTAGACATCGAGCCCCAGCCTGCCTTGGGCTTCTGCAGGGCAGTCCAGCCAGGGTAAGAGAGCAGCCATCCAAAGGTCCAGTGTCTCTTAGGGTGGAGCCTGCTCAAGGCTGACCATGGAAGAGGACAGGGGTCTCCCCAGGCCAGGTCTAAAGGAATTTAAGTCATGGCCTGAACTACAGCTAGCAAACCTTCCTGAGGGCACACACAAAGCATGGGCTGCAGGGAGCAAACACGAGACTCTGGGTAGACAGCATTTACCCCAGGCCCCAGCCCATGGTCTTGCTGCTGTGATATCTACCCCAGCAGCCAGCCTGGCACCCTGCACACCACTCCATCTCACCTGGGAAAAGTTCAGACCATTGAGCGGGTGGCACTGCTCCTCCACTTTCTCCACAGCACCTGTTTGCTTCTTCAGCCGCTCTGCTTCCTGGGCCAGGTACAGATCCAGAACGGGGACGCCTCGCGACTTGATGTCTACCTCTGTCAGAGAGTTCACCATCAGCATCACCCACACTGGCCTCTTCCGCTCCCAGTTGCCAGCAATGGCATTGAAGAGGTAGTCTGCGTACAGCCCTTTGCCCCGCTGGTCTGGTGTCATCCAGGACGGCATCATGAGCTTAACGTACTCCAAGTGTCGCTTAAGCCGGCGGTAGATGTCGTGGGGCAGCACGTCCTGGAGGTTCTCTCCCTGTGGCAGGAGCTGGCAGCTGGTGAGAGCTGAGATGGTGTAGGGGTCAGTGAGGTCCAGCTCGAAGTACACGATGTGGCTCTGCTGGAAGGCCTTCTTGGAGTTCTCTGGGATGAAATCCCAGACACGTGTGTATGGGACATGGATGGTGCCAAAGAAGTAAGACGGGGGATCTCTCTTGATGGTCCACAGGAAAGAGTTCAGCTCACTTTGCTGGGGGAGAGGGAGACACAGCTGAGTAAGCACAAACATTTACACCAGGCCACTGCAGTACAGGGCTTAAGAAAAATATGGTGCCAAGCCATCAGGTCACCTGGCTCAGCAGCTTGCCAGCATAGACTTTTCCTAAAGTGGCTTTGCACACAGAGTCCTCTTTGACCATCCTTTTTCTCAGGTCTTGAGGTCAAAATTCAGTTAAAAAAGATTTGATTAAAAGCACAAGAAGATTGGTCTTGGCTTTCTCCTCCTGAAAGGCAACACTGGGTCTTCTGCCAAAACCACAGCCCAAGGAGGCCATGGTGCATGTAAGACACTTTATCTAGCTTTCACCTTTTATCAAGTCAAAAGCTGGCATCACTTTTCTGAAGCAAAGCAAGACAGCAGGGTCTCAATCACCTTCACCTTGATGCCTCTCACTTCAGCACAGCAAGGCACCTTTTGTCAAAGAAACTGCTGTGACACTTAGTCAGATGGTACTGCAGCATCTTGTGAGAACTTTCCCCTCTGAGCGAGACACCGAAAAAGTAACATAAAACACAGCTGGCAGACTTCCTGGAGCAGGCAGAAATACAGTTCTATATGGATGTAGCAGACAGCAGACAGACACACAGTCAAGACCCCTCACAGCCCAGTTCTCCCTCTTCTTAAGGAGCAGAGAAGCGCATGCAATACTTTGGAAAATAAGGGAGGAAATTCTGCAGGCCAAACTTGGCCTGTGGTTCCAGGGCATGCTCTTTTAAACACAGAGGAGCAAAAACCTTCTTTTTTTAAATTAGTTTTTTTAAATCTCTCAAAAAACACAGTCATCAGGAAGTCAGAATCAGACTTTAAGTTTGTTCTGCTGCAAAATGCGCCTCGCAGCATCCTCAGGAATACCTGAGTACAGGGCTGTGCTCAAGCCCTAAGCAATCCCAGAGGACAGGAGGGCAGATGGGGCAAAATGGATCCTGCTTGGATCCTGCCAAGTCACTTTACACCAGCAGCAGGCATGACCTCCATCACCAATAGCATGCACCCCACTGCTACACTGGTCCTTACTAGAGCAATGGACACAAACAGTTTCTATCTGTCTGCACAGACAGGAAGAAGTAGTCCTTGTATGTCTAAGTAAGAGGACAGGCTTCCAGATGCACTCAAACATCTGGTCAGCTTTCAGCCAGCAGATAACTCTAACCTCAGCTCTGAGGCAAAGTGTGCATGTACGCTGATCCAAGAAGCCTGCCTGACTGCCAAATGTAGAACATGCTACTTGAAGGAATTTGTTGGAACCACATGGCCTATAAATTTCTGACACTAAAGACCCAGTGTCAGAAAGGTTAATCTTAAAGACTGCTCTGCAATGGCTCATCCCGAACAACCTTCTCCAGCAGCTCTCTACATCAAACCCAGGCCACAGATCAAGCAACACTTCAGCAAAGTGCTACCACTAGTCCAGCTTACCAGCACAGACCAACAAACTGCATATACTCCAAAGAGCTTTTCAGATAATTCTGCAGCATGTCAAGAGTCTGAAGGATACCTCAGACCTTGGTAATGCCATGCTACAACTCCAGATCCTATAGGACAGTCCCAGAATGCACTCCTGAATTACAGACCATAAAAACTCTTCTAAAGACCACAGTAAGAATGGACAACAAACACGCTGCAGCACTTAGAGGTAAAGAAGATACAGGGCAACAGGTGAGTGCGAATCTGACACAGACCCAGGAAGAACATAGGAAAATGAATACACAAAGTAAAACAAGAAGGAAAATAAGACAGGGTTCCCTCGTGACAAATGACAGGAGAGAAAAATGACAGGACACACCACTGAGGTGAGAAGTGAAGAAGAAACAGTCATCAGAGAGCAAGGAGGAAGGACCAGAACTGCTGTCTTCTATCTACAAGCAAGCAAAAGGACAGAAGAAGCACCTAGGACAGGCACAAGGTCAGGAGGTCAACACTCCTTTACTTAACACAAGTCTGATCATGTACATGGCAGTGCACAAGAACACACAGAGCTGCAAGGAATCATAAGGAACAAGTGGTCATCAGCCAGCTTAAAACTTCAATTCAGCCCCTGAATAAACCCACTCAGAAGGCTCAATCCCAGAAAGATGGTACGAGGCTTTAACATGGATCATCGGCACTGCTCCAGACTACTGCACACAGCCTAGCCAGAAAGGTGTTTGGGTCTGCACTCTCACTTTTTTCACTCTGTAAATCACCCCAGCTTTCACAATCGGATACTGAAAGCAGAGTAATACTGCCAGTTATTAGTGGTACCACTGAGGAAATCACACAGGCCATCAGGCATAGAGTAAATAAAGACTTCCTTTAAAGAGCCTGCAGGCAGAATAAAGCAGGCTGAAACCTAACAAAACTTCTCACCCGGTCCTGGAGATTGAGACCTTATAAAGCAAAGTGGCTGAGCGCTCTTGCTGGCACTTCCACGCCAATGGGAGCAGTCATGAACTTGGCAACCCACCCCAAGCACCACTCAGGTGGGTCTATGCAAGAACAAAAAAACCTTGAAGAAAGGGAGAGTAAAGTGATGTATCACAGATCATAGGTGAAACCGGAGCGTGCTAGTCCCATATCCCAACATCTCCGCTCTATTCACACAGCTGGCTGTCCACAGCTGGCACTGGGAACTCCCATGATCTCCTGCCTTCCTTCTATCTGCTTCAGCAGAACACAGACTCTGACTGAGAGGCATTTTCTTTATCCTTCCAATTGGTTTCTTCTTTTAAGATTAAAAAAAGAAACAAGCCTCAGATTCTATTAATTTCAACTACCCACAGCAGCTTGCTTTTCCAGCAGTATTTATAGGTCCAACATAGGCTGCAACCTGTAGTCTTCAAATACACAAATACTACCACATTTGTCAGACATCATGCATCATTTCAGGTGAGGCAGAAATGATTCTGCTGGAAGAGTGGTGCCAAAGAGGATCAGAGAAAGCGTTGTCTTTCTTCTGAGAAACTAGCTCAAATTGGGCCAAATGACTTACTGGCTGTCAAGAGTAAAATTATGGTAAACATCCAGAAAATAATGCAGCAAATAACAGGAGGAACAAAGAATGCGTCTAGTGGCAGCACTCTGAACATCTAGAAGAGCATGGGAGTTTAAAAACCAAAAAAATTAGAGAATGTTGTAGTGATATTGTCACCAAAATGGGATAGAAGAACCTATCGACACCAATGTGATGCAGATAAGCAGACAGTCCTTTATTAACGGCCGGGTACACAGAGGAGTTGTCTCACCAACAACGCACACCTAACTCGTGTAACATGCTGATTATATAGGATACAGTAATACATAATAAACAAGCTCTCATACATAAACATGATCATTCCCATAACTCATTTTCTTATTCCCACCTCTTTCCGGTCATGTGCACTTGAGTCCTGAAATGAGTCGGGGGGCTGCTTTTGTGACCACCACAGACTACTGACCGAAAAGAAACACCCTCCAATGCCCTTGACTCAAGGACTTTGGCTTACATTGTGATTTAAACATGCTTCAAGGCCCTTTCACAAAGCAACTTTTAAAACACCTGGTCTACAGGGCAACAAATCATTCTTACCAAACAGTCTAAAAACAATGGTACCTCGTCCAGCAGCGTAACTGGTTGTATGGTTACTTTAAACTAAATACAATATCTCTATGACTACTTAAAACATTACACCACTATCTTCTATAAAAACTGATATTCCTGTGAAATTCCATTTAACTGATTAGTCCTAATCTTTCCATATCAAAATCACCAGAAATCATCAACTCAAATTAATAACAAATCAGTAACAATCAGTTACAATATGGGGAACGGAGACTCAGAGGGGAAGGAAAACTGCTGTCCAAAGACTGAGGAACCGGATGTGAACTCCAGACATGGGAAACCTACCCCAGTCTGCTTCCTTCTACATCACTCTACTTCCTTCCATCTTGTCAGTCTCATCTATGTAGACTATGTATTTTGCAGCACAAAGTGTATAACTTGCTATGCAATCTAGGTGCCCCCTGTGGCTTCAGTGTCTTTCAGGACCCCTAACCATCATACTCACCACTTGGCCCCACAGCCACATCTTCCAAACCTCAGCTCAGGATTGCACTGTTTCTCAATCCACAAATTCTCTTAAAATTTTTTGCTTGCTACGGAATCCAGAGCATGTGGCATGCAGTATTTCACCCAGGCAGGCAGCCCTATAACCCTCCCTATATGGCTTTCTCCCTTCCTCTTATCTATCCTGGTGTTGTACCTTGTCATGTTCATTTATACCTAATTGAGGTACTGTGCCTTTACTCACCACGTAAAGTGCCCCAGGCATCTATGGTAATGCACACAGAAATGCTAGGCACATTTTTAGTAGTCATTCCTTGAGCTTTTGCCCACCTGAATTACTGACATCTCAAACTCAGCTTAAGATTGTAAGCAGAATTCACCTGGGGATAAACACTGCACTGGCTACAACTATTAAAAGAACATACATTCAGTCTCCATTTGTCAGAAATTTAAAAAAAACCAACCAAACAAAAAAAACAAATAAAATTTTTAACTAAAAAGCCAAGGGTTGAGAGCAGATTACTTGCTCTGCTGAAGTGCATATATGGGGAAAGGTAGCCATTTAAATGAATTGGCCCCCTATCAGGAAATACTAACTAGCATAATATATACATATATATACAATATATACATAAAATACTAACCAGCTACAACCACAAGCATTCTGCTATTAATCCATGGATTCTGGCTTTAAATTTACCAATACAGTTCAATGTTAAGCAAAAAGAAAGCACCACCAGACCACATTACTTAGTAAATGGTATATAACCCAAAGGATTCCAGCATACTTTATTTTAGATTAACTGTTTTCAAAGTCTTTTGTTCTTCCTATTAAAAAAAAGAATGATGGGGCACATTATTGGTTGCAGCTATAATTAGGAGTGATGATGAGAGAGCCCTCTAAAGTATTGTATGTTCATTCCTTGAAATAGCAGCTTCTCTCTTTCAGGTACTGATGCATATATTTCTTTCACAACAGAAGCTTTAGGAAATTGGTCAAAAAGAAGAAAGGTATACCTGTCATCTAGAGAGGTAAGAAAAGAGATCACATAAAGAATTCAGATAAACAAAAAGCCTTGGTGCAGTGACAAGGAGGAATATTTTTTCCCAAGCGGTCAGTGTAAATATTCATAAGGATACACTCAACAGCTTTGCAAATAAGGCAGACACCATTCCTAGACAGTGTGGTTACCACCACTGTCCTAAGGACCCTAGGAAACAGCCTGCCAATACCAGAACTACAAGTGGTCTCACATTTTAATGACAGAGTAATCACCAGATAATGAGATACCATTAACACATTTCACCTCCAGTTTTGCTGATATCTGGCAGAAGTCCAGTCAATGCCTCCTGAGGAAAACTCCCTGGGTCCCACCAAATCAGTGAATTACCCAATTTCCACAAGTTCGACTTCTGCTCACACTCTCAGGGGCTGTCCCCTTCCTTCTTGCTCTCACTAGCTCCTTGCAGTAGATTAAGGCCAGCCTACAGCTTTTGCACTTCATGCCCTCAAGGGGAACGGGGTGAGACTTTACCTGGCTTTATGGCAGTGTCACAGCTGGCTGCCTACAAATCCAGTTGACAAACTGGTTCCAGGCACAAGCAAATTGGTAAGGTACTGTCCCCCAAAGTAGAGTTAAGCTCTGTCAAATCCAAGCTCAGGCAGACACCTCTAGTGACGCACATGTAGCTTAGCATATGGTTGAATCAGCAGTGCCCTAAAGCCTAGGAGACATCTCAGCCTCTACAGCTGCAGTGGGGCTGCCATGCTCAGCTGGATGCAGCAAGGCCCCTAGACCAGGGGCTACATGTGCATGTGCAGCTGAGAAAGAGAAGAAAGGTCTCAGAGCAGACCTTCTGTGACAGATGCACTCAACCTGCCCCCTGCTTAATCCAAACCAGCATCAGTTTGGTACAGGGTCCACAGAAGATAAAGTCCTGAGCCGTAGCCAGGCCAAGAACTCCAACAGGAAACCCACAAAGGAGCAGAGCAACACGAAGTCTTGCACATACCTCTCCCACTGTATGCAATTTGACTACCAGCCAGCCACTTTATCCCATAAATATGACAGCCTGAGTGAGCCTTTTTTGAGCTCTCCCTGCTAGGCAATGTGGCTGCACGGTGGTGATCTCCCCTTGAGCTGGGACACCTTTCAAGGTCGCTTCTCAAGGCAGAGAGATCTTTTACCAGTGACAGATCAGTGGATAAGCCCAATTTGAGTTCTCCCTGAACAGCAATTGGACTGCACGCCAGGCAACTCTCCCCTTGACCAGGGATGCTTCTCAATGTTAAGAGATATTAGTGTGCTGTTTGCTTAGCCTTACTTACTTAGCATGAGTTGCTAGACTTGCTGAAACCTCAGGCTGCAAGCTGAAAATTTTCACTTTGATTTACTGAATGTGTACCTACTTACTCAAAACAGGGGTCTCCACAGCCAGTGTAAATCATAAGATAGGAGGCTTCAAGGCTACAACCATCAACAGCAACTGCAACTCAACAATATAACAAACGGCCTGTCCGAAGACACGGAAGGAATCTGATAAGATCTCAGAAGATGTCAGAAGAGCTCAGGCCAGAATCACTATTGGTCCAAAGGGTGCGTGGAAGGAGTGTGAAAGTGTGATGGGTGGGTGAATAGTCTGTAAGGGTAATAATTGCCCAGGGATTTTTTGTTTGAGTCCCCTCTCTCCGGAGGCACCCAGCTCGACGTGACCCTGCTGCCTTACCAGTTTATTAAATTATTTATTTTAATAAAATCTGATGCCTCAGCCTGTTCTGGAAAACCCTCAGACTTTGGAGTAAACTACCACCAGATGCTCAGACTGAATGGTTCGAACTTCGGAGCAAACTAACACCGGATGCCCAGACAGAAGGTAACTGAATTGGGAATAAGAATGATGAAACTTTGAAATCTCAGCCAAGTGATATTAAGAATTGGGTATGCACATACAATCCTTTAGCCAGAAACCACTGACCAAGTCTGGGACGAAGTCTGGATCCAGCCACACCTAGGCTCCATTAGGAGTTTAGGGGATTTACTCTGAACCTTGTCACTCAATGGGAGGATCTCCCTTACCTTTTTGCACCTCCAATCTCTGTGTAAATCATTCTAAATAGATTTTAGCTCGATTTTCCTTTGTATCTTTTCTCCAGGTAGTAAGTAATAGAGTGACCCTTGTCATCGAACTCTAAGTCGCTTTAAGTGATCATATATCAGGATCTGCGACAAATTGGCAAGATCATAAAACAATCATCCACAACACCTTCTTCATAGTTGCAAAGCTTTCTCACACCTACCCTGGTACACCTACCCTGCAGCAAGCCCACTGTGACTTTGGCACCTTCCCAATGCAGCGAGTCTGCACGCACTTCTAAGGTCTTCCAGCTCAGGCCCTTAACAGCTGTGCTGGAGGAGGTAACCCTGCCTGGGGCAGGAGATGAACACAAATGGTGAGACACATGTCCCAGGGAGTGTCTTGGGTGCACAGCACCTCTGGTCAGGCTGCTTCCAGGTCCAAGCAGATGCCTACAGACAGCACGGATGGTCTGTTAACACTAACAGATGCATTAACACAAAGTTCAGGAAGGCTTTTCCTGCATGATTTTTGGTACTTTTATCTCAGAAACTTCAGTGAGAACTGCTTTTTCTCAGTTTGATTTCTAATGGAAATGACACCCTGCTCGCAAGCTTCGCAGTGGCCAGAATATCACCCCTAACTCGCACTTCAGGGGCACGGCCATTTTTCTGTTCCGAACCTGCTCCACCACGCTCGGCGTTCAGCAGCGAGGTAAGAGGCCGCCCCCTGCGAGGTATGCTGGCAGCAAGTCACCCCAGGCGAGCCTGTCCTGTTGCAAGCGGCGTAGCTCATCCTGCACGGCGCGGGGAAAAGGATCTGCCCGGGTTCATCCCGGGGTCTTCGTCCTCCGTAACGCTCCTCCGTCGGCACCCAGCGGTGGTCGTCCACCTGGCGCATTGCCCCAAGAAACCGCCCTCCTCCACCCGCCCCGCTCCCTTGCTCCGCTCCCGGCAGTCACGCGCGACCGCTGCCCAAGATCCGCACCCCGCGCCCACGGCGGCTCCGCGCACCCTCTCGCCACCGCCCCCCGAGGGAAACAAACAGCTGCGCCGAGCCCTCCCTCCCGCCCCGCGCAGCCCCGGCGGGGTCGCGGCAGCCCCCGCGCTACTGTCCCCGGCGGCCGGTGGCACAGACCCTCGCCCGGCGCTTACCTTTCCGTGGAGCGGGCAGGCACCGGTGAGGCTGCGGCTCTGCCGCGCTCTGGCCAGCAGGAGGAGGGAGCCCTGCAGCAGAAAAAGCCAGCTGGCGAGCACCATCCCTGTTCGCTCCCGGACTTGGCACAATTTGGGGACGGCTTCCCTTTTCTTTTATTTTCCTTTCTCTTCTGTTGCTTCCACACCTCCCTCTCTATTTTTCTTTTCTAATTCCCTCATTTCCTTTTTTTTTTTTTTTCTTTTTTTTTTTTTTTTCGGCTGGTCGACCCAATCCTAGAGCCCTCGCAGGAGCGGCCCCGTCCCTTGGCCAAGCCCTCCAGCCGCTGCCCCCTCCTCTTAAAGGGTCCTGTGCCGGACGGTGGAGGGGGGCGCGGGTGGAGGAAGGGGAGGGCGTGGGGCCCACCGCACCGGGGGCGGGCGATGGGGCGGCAGCGGGGGGGTCCCGGGCCCCGCCGCCGCCTGGCTGAGGCAGACAGCGGCGGGACCGGCGGGCGCCGCGCATAGCGATGAGACCTCGGCCTGGCCCCGGGGAGTTGGGGTGGCGGCGACCCTCGCCGCGCGCGGGGCCCGGAGGGAGCGCCGCTGCCCCGGCCCTGCGCCGCCTGCCTCTGCTTCCCTGCTCATGCCTGCCCCCTGCCCTGCCTACCGGTCTCTGCCCAGCCTGCTGCTCTCCTGAAGTGAACATCAAGTGAATATAAAATTCAATATTGTGATTCTTCGAAAGTCCATGGTCCGTCAACTTCAGACTAAGGAACAATTTTGACTCGTTCTATTCTTTATGGACGCCTGTGCCAAAACTGTGTGTCCAGTGTACTTTGCACAAACAATTTTAAGATCAAACATGCACTGAAGAATGTATCACCATCTTTAATTGTAAAATTCAGCCGTATTTGCTGAGAAGACGTATTTCAAACATCACAAAAGTACCTACTGCTGTAATCACAGTCTTAAAAATATTGAGCAAAGCCAGTCTGGTGCAAATTAAAAGAATGAAATTTCATAGCTCAAAATTTTCATAATAGGATCTTCCTGATAGTTTTAATATGGCATGTTCAATTCACATATAGCAAAACTTTTAGCACTTTTAGAGCTTGAGTTAAAACCTTAAAAGTTAGAATAGTAACTCTCCACTGCCCACCATGGTGTATGGTGCTATTGTATGGTACATTCCCTCCTGCACCATCCCCAGTTGTTTTGATTAAGGACTTCCAAACACAGAAGAAGCCAAATCTGTTGAGGCCATAAATAAAAAGACAACAGAGGTCAAATGAAGGAGAAAAAGTTACACCACTCTATGAATTTGTTTCACCAGCAGAATAAGGTGTTGCTCTTAACGCAGACCTTTCTCCACAATGAATGTATCTCCATCTTTTCTCAGCAGTCAATAATAGTGTTTTTACCATTTCTACTTCAGTAGTCCCCGTTATGCTCACTGTCCTGTGGGGATGAATGGGGATGCCTCTGTCTTTTTTTTTTTTTAATAGCTAGTGGACCTGACCTACCCACTGGCTGCACAATGATAGTCTTAAAAGACTACTATAATTTCTTTGTAATGTTAACCATTCCTTCTGAAACTGTGTGTGTGAAAAATACCATGCACAAAGCAACAGACAAGCTGCAGACCAACTGTTTTGGGCTCTTTGCAGACTCATTGTTTCTTTAGCTTTACCCTATCCTTACTTTTAATTGAATCTTTTTCAATCCCAGAGATCCAAATCTCTGTCCCTAAGGTTAAATTCTGGTTTAAAGTCAATGGCAACTTCCCACCAACTCAGAGAAAGCAAAGGTGCCATTCTTTATTTTTCCTGGGAGAGCTTAGTTTTGTGGTGCAAAGTAACTGCCTGCAGAAGAAGGTAGACAGAGCCAAAAACCTTCATTGTCTTGCCTTCTGTATGTACACTACTATGTTTCTGAGTACTGTGGATTTTAATGAGGAGAATGATACTGGTAATATATGAAATGCATTTTCTTTTGTGAGGTTATGCCAACCATTTAGAACAAAAAGCATTATCTGACAAGGAATATGGCATTTATCCAATATATAGAAATTATACTCCCTAGCTATTTTAGTTATTATTCCTTTTTTACAGAAGGGGAAAATACTACGTGTAATCTGCCAGCACTCCAGATATTCCTATACCTACCAGAGCAAGAAGTGAGGATGGGACATCTTTCCTTATCATCTTTTTAAAAAAATCCCTGATTTGTCACTGACATTTCAAATAGTGAGTTTGCTCACCAGTCAGAGACAGTTAAGCAGCTTATCCAAACAAACATCACTCTTAGCAACCAGGTGTAAAACATAGCAACAACATTTTTCTGCCCTGGAATGCAGTAAACCAGACCCACATTTGATGATATGTATTTCTGGGCATGGAAGCCAAATAGCATTCATACAATACCTAGATCAAGCTATAGAGAATAAGAATAAATCTTTCATGGCACAGAGGTGTGCTGCCAGACTGATTAGGCACATTCTGTGGGACCATTTTTAGTTGCTTTTTGTTCTTAAGTAAAAAAATACATTCTGAAACATGCAGCTTACAGACATACAGGCAATGAATGCTGCTTGGCTTTATTTTTGAATTGCTGCGAAATGCATTCTTTGTGGTGAATTGCTAATGGAAAATAGGGAACAAGGACAGATAAAGGGAATGCTTTATAGAGACTTTCAAAGTAATTTATACTTTCACCACAACAGTTCAGTAGAAAGCCACATCTTAGACTATTAGACCTATTAACAGAAACCTAAGAGATGAAACCAACATTTTTATTTAATAAAGTTCTCTCTGTAGAGTAACTGGGATTTGTTTATCCCAGTCCCAGTCCCTTGCAAAATTATTTCAATAGGACTTCAACATGTGCTTAAGGCTAAGCATGTGCTTGTGTATATTGCACAGAATGGGTAAAATGAAGCACACACTTAAATGCTTTTCTGAATCAGGGCCTTAGACTGCAGAGAGTCTGTGACCTGAGTTATCTGGTTGGAAGTTAATTCAACATAACTGAAGGGGCAGTCTCCAAAGCCACGTCTCTTACAACAGCAGAGTTTAAGCAGCTAGTTTAAAAAGTTGTCATGCACAGGCAGTTGCTCACACTCAAGTCCCACACTTTTAGGTGTGCCTACAGGTGGGGGCCAAGTAGTGACCTGGGCTGTGTGTAAAAGGAGCTACTTTTTTTTTCTCAGCTGATGTTTAACTTGAGTCAGTTTCCCAAGCCATAGGAGCAGTTATATTTAAATAGCTGAGAGGCTGTCAGAGGCATAAGTCTCCTCAAGTGGGTGTAACTGCTGACAGATCTGCAGAAGATCACAGTCTAAAACTCCTGCACTCATTAATTTAGATGGCATGCATCCATGTGTACATGTAGTGCAGTGCGCATACAGTGCACGCACTCCTGACAGACCTCCAGCTTTTGCATATGCCTTTGCTATCGAACATTATCCTACAATGGGAAGGAAAGCCACCTCATACAGCCAAACACAGTGAGACTTGAGTGAAAGAAGCTGCCTCAAAAGAGATTTGCACAGAATTCAGGACAGAATTATATTCATGCTCTGTTAAGAGGCAGGTCAGCTGTGATTCATCCACTGTTGAACATGATTTGGCTGGTTTTGAATTCAACATAGATTTTAAACACCATGCAAATTAAGTATGAGGATTTCTTACCATTTAAAATTATAAAACAGATATCATAAAGCAGATAATAAAGGAGGCAAAGAAGCTTTCTTCATCAAGTTGAGAAAAAGTACTGAACTTTATCTGCATTTGAAAGGAAGTTTGCTTAGAAGGATTTATGTAGACTTCAGAGATTCAGGAACACAGAGGCCCAATTAAGCCTCTAGATAAAAAAGGTTAGTGAACTTTGTAGTGTGTTACTGTATGAAAGTGTTAGGTCAACTGAAAGGGAAATATGGGGAATATATTACAAAGTTAAGTGGTTACATGTAGTTATCAAGCACAGTCAGCCAGAAGCCAAAAATAAAGAGTGGAATTCTGTTCTCTAAATATGTCTTAATAACAGTAATCTCAATTTGAATGGAGAGAGAAAGCTAAACAAAAATAAATCTCTTAGTCATTGAAAGGAGGTAAAGAGAAAGTACATGACCAGAACAGGAGCTCTGAATTGCACTAGGCCCCAGCACTTTTTTTTCATTTGAAGACAGGCTGGAAAGAGTTAAAGGATGTCTTGACTCCCTCCCCTCCTCTCACCAGGCAGAAGGAGGGGATGTGGGGGACAGGGGGGAATGGAGTCAGGTCGTTCCTCGAAAAGGCAAGCGAAAACCTTCTCAACCCCCCTCAGCTTCCCAGCTGTCATTATACAATAGGTATGAGGCTTTGGAATTAGACGGCCAGCCGAATGAAGATGGAAACGAGGACCCATCTAGTGAGTCATCCACAGCTTGTCCCTCAGCCCCAAGACTTGCGACTTCTTCAAGTAAGAAGAAAAGGAGAGTAATTGTAGTGGGTGACTCTGTTCTGAGGGGTACGGAGGGGCCCATATGTTGACCAGACCCATACCTTAGAGAGGTCTGGTGCCTCCCTGGTGCTAGGGTCAGAGATATTAAAAGGAAGGTCACTGCTCTGGTGTGGCCCTCTGATTGCTACCCCTTGTTGGTTATCCAGGCAGGTAATGATGAGGTGGTAGAAGTCTTAAGTGACTCAAAAAGGACTTCAAGGCACTGGGGTGGCTAATTGAAGGCTCGGGAGCTCAGGCTGTGTTTTCATCAATCTCACAAGTGGAAGGGAAAACCACTGAGAGAGGGTGGAAAACATATCTGATTAACACATGGCTCAGAGACTGGTGCCACCGTTGGAATTTTGGGTTCTTTGCTCATGGCAAGGTTTTTAAGGCACCTGGTCTGCTGGTGACAAATGAGACAGTTGGGATGCAGCTGTCCCAGAGGGGGAAAAGGATTCTGGGGCAGAAGTTGGCAGGGCTTATTGACAGGGCTTTAAACTAGATATGAGGGGTTGGGAAGATAACTGGGCCTGTCAGGAATAAGCTCAAGGGAAGCATGCCAAAGCTTGAAGGATGGTGGACTGGTGAGGGCTCTCCCTCTGCCACTTAATTTGGGAGAAGGGAAACATGTTTAGGGACTGTGGAAGCACCTGAGAAGGGTCTGGTAGGGAATGGGGCCCACACTAACAACAAGGTGTTGGATTCATTAGCTCATCTCAAGTGCATCTATACCAATGCACACAGTATGAGCAACAAACAGGGGGAGCTTGAAGCCATGATGCAGCAAGAGAACTATGACATAGTAGCTATAACAGAAACGTGGTGGGATGCCTCACACGACTGGAGTGCTGCAATCGATGGCTACAAGCTCTTCAGGAGGGATAGACAGGGAAGGAGAGGTGGTGGAGTGGCCCTGTATGTTAGAGAATGCTGTGAGAGCTCAGAAATCAAGTATAGTGATAATGTGGTTGAGAGTGTTTGGATTAGGTTAAGGGCCAATAAAGCAGATCTTGCTGTGGGAGTCTGCTATAGACCTCACAACCAAAGCAGTGAGGTGGATGAAGCCTTATATAAACAGTTGGGAGAAATCTCATGGTCACTTGCCGTTGTTCTTGTGGGGGACTTTAACCTCCCGGGTATCTGCTGGGATCACAACACAGCAGAGAGGGAACAATCCAGGAGGTTCCTGGAATATGTGGAGGATAACTTCCTCACACAGCTGGTGAGTGAGCCGACCAGGGAATGTGCCCTCCTGGACCTGCTTCTTGTGAACAGGGAAGAGCTTGTGTGGGAAGTAAAGGTTGGAGGCTGTCTAGGGTGCAGTGATCGTCAGATGATTGAGTTTTTGATCCTTCGAGAAACAAAGAGAGGGGTTAGTAAAACTGCCACCTTAGACTTTTGAAGGGCAAACTTTGACCTGTTCAAAAGACTGATTGACAAAATCCCTTGGGAGATCTGCCTTGAACAATATGGGAGTCCAGGAAGGCTGGACATACTTCAAGAGAAAAGTCTTAAAGGCACAGGAGCAGGCTGTTCCTGTGTGCCGAAAAATAAGCAGGCGGGGAAGGAGACCAGCCTGGCTAAACAGGGACCTTTGGCTGGATCTCAAGAACAAAAGGAGAATCTATTGCCTTTGAAAGAGGGGAAGGTCTCTCATGAAGACTATAAAGATCTAGTGAAGTTATGCAGGGAGAGCATTAGGAGAGCCAAAGCACAGCTAGAGCTCAACCTGGCTACGGCTATTAAGGATAATAAAAAATGTTTCTATAAATTCATTAACAGTAAAAGGAGGATTAGGGAAAATCTCCCTCCCCTACTAGATGCAGAGGGAAACATGGTAACTAAGGATGAGGAAAAGGCTGAGATGCTCAACACCTGTTTTACCTCAGTCTTTAGCAGTGGAACTGGCTGTTCCCTGGACACCCAGCCTCATGAGCTGGGAGATGGGGAGGGGAAGTAGATTGAGGTCAGCACAATTGAAGAGGAGGTGGTCAGAAACCTGCTACACCACTTGGATGCACACAAGTCTGTGGGACCAGATGGGTTACACCCAAGGGTGCTGAAAGAGTTGGCAGATGTGCTCGCCAAGACGCCTTCCATGATCTACCTGAAGTCATGGCTAACTGGGGAGGTCCCACTGGACTGGAGGGTGGCAAATGTGACACCCATCTACAAGAGAGGCAGAAAGGAGGATCCAGGAAATTATAGACCTTGGTCTGAACTCAGTGCCAGGGAAGGTCATGGAGCAGGTCATCTCGAGTGCCATTAAAAGTCATATAATGGACAACTGTCCTGGTTCAGCTACGATAGGGTTAAGTTTCCCCAGCAGTGGGGGGGAAGCTCTAGTCGGGTTATTCAATACCATGCTGACGTCACGTCCTGGCACCAAAGCGTGGCAGCGTGGGACAGTCAGTTATCACGTGTGTTAAGTGATTCCTCTGCTCTCACTGCTATATTGGTAGATATTTTGCTCTGTTCGTTGTTATTACTGTTATTCTTATTGTTATTGTTGTTGTTTGTTGTGTTGCTGTTGCACTGTTGTATTAAACCTCTCCTTATCTCAGCCCCGGGGCTTTGTATTTCACTCCCTTTGTGGGGGAGGGGCAGAGGCCGCGTCGTCTCAGACCCCAGCGGGGACTAAACCACCACAACTTTTGGCACCCAATGTGGGGCAACAAGAGGGCTGAAATAAGGACAAAAGGAGAAGGTGTATTAGGTGTAATTTTTTTTTTCTGTTCTTATTTGTATTGCTTGATAAGAAATGTTTGCAATGCTGGCCAATTTGCTTGCGTGGTGGGGCTGGATTAATCCTTATATCCACTGTGTGTTCCTGGTGCTGGTGTTTGTTCTTGATGGAAAATGTGTCAAGGGTCTTGTTTTGCTGTACTGACTGCAGACTGCTTATAATGGGCTTGAATCACTGCTTGTGGGGGTGAACCAGTACCTGTTTGCTGCCTGGGCTTTTGTTAGGGGTCTCACCCCCTCTATGGGTGAGCCAGGGGAAGAGATCCTCTCGGTTTTTGAGAGTTTCAGCTATCCCTGGAGCATCCTGGCCACTGTGTTCGTGGCACAATGCTTTCTGAATGTCTGCCAGATCTTGTTTTGGGCCATGCGGTATTTCTCCAATAATGGCACCACCCGGAAACCTGCCCCGAGGGCAGAGAGTTATAAATGGCAAGGTGTGTGGGAATAGATAGGCAAGTGCCTGAGTCAGTGGTCACCCCCAATGCTTTGGGATTTCACTCCTGAACAAGTGCAGAGTCCTGATAAACTGGTGGAGTATTTGGAAAAGGTGTGTTGCCAATCTGAAAAACCCCGGGAGACACAACTCGTTGCAATGTGATGGGGGCTTGCCCATGCTTACCGCATCATCCTTAACACTGATCACTGCCCTCAAGGGGGAGAAAGGGCTGCAGGATCTGAAAGTGAACCCACTGGTACATCAGCTGGGCCAGGGGGACAGGCAGTGCCAGTACCAGTCGCCTCCATCAGCACAGCAGCTGGGCCAGAGGGACAAGCAGTACCAATATCAGTTGCCCCGATACGGAAAACCAAATATACCAGAAAATCCCCTCGCAGTGTACAGGGTGATGATGAACCAGGCCCATTGTGAGAGCAGGAGGAAGAGCTGGAGGTAATCATCCAATCTCTACCCCTCAGAGAGTTGCAAGATATGCGGAAGGATTTCAGCCGCATTCCAGGCGAGTAAATTTGCACCTGGTTACTCTGACGCTGGGATAGTGGAGCTGCTGGTTTTCAGTTGGAGGGAAGAGAGGCCAAGCAGGTGGGACCTTTAGACAGGCAGGATGGTATTGACAAGGCAATAGGGAAACAGGCTCAAACCCTCAGCCTTTGGAGGCACCTCCTGTTCGGTGTGAGGGAGAGCTACCCCTACAAGGATGATGTTCTGTGTCGGTTAGGCAAGTGGACCAACATGGAGAAAGGCATTCAAAACCTCAGGGAATTGGCTGTGTTCGAAATGGTTTATGGTGATCTGAATGAAGAGCGATCACCAATGGATCCAGATCAGGCCCTTGCACACCACTGATGTGGTGGAAGTTCCTGCAAAGTGGACCAGAGGCACATTCCAAAGCATTAGCAGTAGCATCCTGGTGGCGAGACACCCAGAGTCAAACAGTGGATGAAGTGATTATCCAGCTCCGTCAATATGAGGGAAATCTCCCTTCCTCCCAACATGCCTGGGTTTCAGCTGTAAAGGAACTGTCTCAGAGGCTCCAGAAAATGGAAGAGGGCATGTCCTACGTTCCACCTGCACGGGCCGATGTCTCAGCTATTAGAAGCAGGCGTTTCCCCACCCAAGAGAAGGGTAGTAGAAGGTAGACACCACGGGGCACCCTGTGATTCTTCCTCCGCGACCATGGGGAAAACATGAGGACGTGTCATGGACAGCCCACTTCCGCCCTAGCTGCACGAGTACAGCAGCTGAAAGGGAAGTCCACCATGAAAGGGGAGTCTTCCAAGAGAGACACAGATCCAGTGTCCAGTTGGAAATCCCCCAGACAGAATAGAATGGCCAACGCTATGCTTGACTCTCTTGAAGGGACCAGGAAGTCATTCTTGCAGGAGTCACTCTTAGATCAAGTGAGTGATGGTGAGCAGGATTACAGAGGCCCTGCCTCCAGCCGGGTGGAGGAAAGGGATAATCAGATTTACTGGATGGTGTGGATCCGATGGCCTGGCACATCAGACCCACAAGAATATAAGGCTTTGGTAGACACTGGCGCACAGTGCACCCTGATGCCATCAAGCCACAGTGGAGTTGAACCCATCTGCATCTCCGGAGTGACAGGGGGATCCCAACAGCTGACCCTATTAGAAGCTGAAGTAAGCTTAACTGGGAAGGACTGGCATAAGCACCCCATTGTGACTGGCCCGGAGGCCCCGTGCATCCTAGGTATAGATTACCTCAGGAGAGAGTACTTTAAAGACCGGAAAGGGTACTGGTGGGCCTTTGGTATAGCTGCCCTGGTGGAGGTTGAACAATTGTCCACCTCACCTGGCCTCTCAGAGGACTCCTCAGTGGTGGGGTCACTTAAGGTTGAAGAGCAGCGAGTGCCAATTGCTACCAAGACGGTGCACCGGCAGCAGTACTGCACTAACCGAGATTCCCTGGTCCCCATCCATCAGCTGATCCGTCGACTAGAAAGCCAGAAGGTGATCAGCAAGACTCACTCACCTTTCAACAGCCCTATATGGCCAGTGAGAAAGTCTAATGGCGAATGGAGACTAACCGTGGACTACCGTGGCCTGAATGAAGTTACGCCAGCGATGAGTGCTGCAGTGCTGGACATGCTAGAGCTCCAGAATGAGCTGGAGTCGAAGGCAGCCAAGTGGTATGCCACAACTGACATCACTAATGCGTTCTTCTCCATCCCAATAGCACCAGAGTGCAGGCCACAGTTTGCATTCACTTGGAGGGGTATCCAGTACACCTGGAATCGATTGCCCCAGGGGTGGAAACACAGCTCCACCATTTGCCATAGACTGGTCCATACTGCACTGGAGAAAGGTGGGGCTCCAGAACACCTGCAGTTCATTGATGATATCATTGTATGGGGGGACACAGCTGAGGAAGTCTTTGAGAAAGGAAAGAAGATAATTGAAATCCTCCTGAAGGCTGGTTTTGCTATCAAGCGACAGAAAGTTAAGGGGCCGAGAAGGGAGATTCAGTTCCTAGGAATAAAATGGCGAGATGGGCGTCACCACATCCCAATGGAGGTAATAAACAAGATAACAGCCATGGCCCCACCAACCACTAAAAAGGAGACTCAGTCTTTCCTGGATGCTGTGGGGTTCTGGAGGATGCACATCCCAAACTACAGCCTGATTGTGAGCCCTCTCTACCACGTAACCCGCAAGAAGAACGATTTTAAATGGGGCCCAGAGCAACAACAAGCCTTTGAACAAATTAAGCAGGAGATTACCCAGGCAGTGGCCCTCGGGCCAGTCCAGACAGGGCAGGAGATTAAGAACGTGCTCTACACCGCAGCCGGGGACAACGGCCCTTCCTGGAGCCTTTGGCAGAGCACCTGGAGAAGCCCGAAGCCAACCTCTAGGCTTTTGGAGCCGGGGATACAAAGGCTCTGAAACTAACTATACACTGACTGAGAAGGAGATACTGGCAGCGTACGAAGGAATTCGAGCTGCCTCAGAAGTGGTCGGCACTGAGACACAGCTCCTCCTGGCACCCCGACTGCCGGTGCTGGGATGGATGTTCAAAGGAAAGGCTCCCTCTACACATCATGCAACAGATGCCACGTGGAGTAAATGGGTTGCGTTGATAACACAACGGGCTCGAATAGGGAACCTCCACCGCCCAGGATTAGTGGAAGTGATCATAAACTGGCCAGAGAGAAAAGATTCTGGGATGTCACCAGAACAGGAGGTGAAACGTGCTGAGGAGGCCCCACCATATAACGAGCTGCCAGAGGAGGAGAAGTGGTTTGCCCTGTTCACTGATGGGTCTTGTCTCATTGTGGGGAAACATCGACAATGGAATGCTGATGTGTGGTATCCCACACGACAAACCACTGAAACTGTTGAAGGACAAGGTGAATCGAGCCAGTTCGCAGAGGTGAAAGCCACCCAATTGGCCTTGGAGACTGCTGAGCGAGAAAAGTGCCCAAGGCTCTATCTCTACACTGACTTGTGAGTGGTGGCAAGTGCCCTGTGGATGTGGTTGCAGCAATGGAAACAGAGGAACTGGCAATGCAAGGGCAGACCTGTCTGGGCCACTGAAGTATGGCAGCCCAAGTGGAGAATCTCGTTGTGAAGCTGCGCCATGTGGACGCCCATATACCCAAGAGTCGGGCCACTGATGAACATCAACACAACCAGCAGGCAGACCAGGCTGCTAAGATCGAAGTGGCTCAGGTGGACTTGGACTGGCAGCGTAAAGGTGAACTGTTCATAGCCCGGTGGGCCCATACGACCTTGGGCCACCGAGGCAGAGATGCAACATACAGGTGGTCTCAAGATCGAGGGGTGGACCTCACCATTGACACCATCTCAGAGATCATCCACGGATGTGAGACGTGTGCTGCAATCAAACAAGCCAAATGGGTGAAGCCCCAGCAGAATGAAGATCGATGGATGAAATATAAATATGGAGAGGCCTGGCAGATCGACTACATCACACTGCCACAGACCCGCCAAGGCAAGCGCCACGTGCTCACAATAGTGGAAGCAACCACTGGATGGCTCGAAACTTATCCAGTGTCACTCGCCACTACCTGGAACACCATCCTGGGCCTTGAAGACGGAGTTCTGTGGCGACATGGCACCCCAGAGACGATTGAGTTGGACAATGGGACTCACTTCCGAAATAACCTCATAGATGCCTGGGCAGAAGAACATGGCATCGAGTGGGTCTACCACATCCCCTACCATGCACCAGCCTCTGGGAAGATCGAGCGCTACAATGGACTGTTAAAAACTACATTGAGAGCAATGGGGGGGTGGAACCTTCAAACACTGGGACACACATCTGACAAAGGCCACTTGGTTAGTCAACACAAGAGGATCTGCCAATCGAGGTGGCCCAGCTCAGTCAAAACTTCCACGTGTTGTAGATGGGGATAAAGTCCCTGTGGTGTGCATGAGGGATGTGCTGGGAAAAATGGTCTGGGTTAGTCCTGCGCCGGGCAAAGGCAAACCCATCCACAGGATTGCTTTTGCTCAAGGACCTGGGTGCACCTGGTGGGTGATGCAGAAGGATGGAGAGGTCCGATGCGTACCACAAGGGGACTTGATTTTGGGTGAAAACACACTGTGAATTATACTGTGTTTTTATTAATTTTTCTTTGTTATTGGTAATTGCTAAGTGGCAGCTGGACGTGACGCAGATGGTATAGAATAAAGGGGTGGATTATGTCCTGGTTCAGCTAGGATAGGGTTAAGTTTCCCCAGCAGTTGGGGGAAAGCTCTAATCGGGTTATTCATATAACACGCTGATGTCATGTCCTGGCGCCATAGAGCGGCAGCACGGGAGAGTCGGTTATCGCGTGTGTTAAGTGATTCCTCTGCTCTCACTGCTGTATTGGTAGATATTTTGCTCTGTTCATTGTTATTACTGTTATTCTTGTTGTTGTTTGTTTTGTCGCTGTTGTATTAAACCTCTCCTTATCTCAGCCCTGGGGCTTTGTATTTCATTCCCTTTGTGGGGGATGGGCAGCGGCCGTGTGGTCTCAGACCCCGGCAGGGACTAAACTAGCACAACAACCAGATGATCAGGCCTAATCATCATGGGTTTATGAGAGGCAGGTCCCGCTTGACAAACCTGATCTCCTTCTACAACAGGGTAACCTGCTTATTGGATGAGGGAAAGGCTGTGGATGTTGTTTACCTTGACTTCAGTAAGGCCTTTGACACCGTTTCCAACACCATTCTCCTGGCAAAACTGACTGCTTGCGGCTTGGATGGGCACAAGCTTCGCTGTCTAAAAAACTGGCTGGATGGCCGGGCCCAAAGAGTTGTGGTGAACGGAGTTAAATCCAGTTGGTGGCCGGTCACGAGTGGTGTCCCCAGGGCTCAGTTTTGGGGCCACTCTTGTTTAACATCTTTAGTGATGATCTAGACGAGGGGATCGAGTGCACCCTCAGTAGGTTTGCAGATGACACCAAGTTGGGTGGGAGTGTTGATGTGCTCGAGGGTAGGGAGGCTCTGCAGAGAGACCTGGACAGGCTGGAGCGATGGGCTCAGGCCAACTGTAGGAGTTTCAATAAGGCCAAATGCCGGGTGCTGCACTTCAGCCACAACAACCCCCAGCAGCACTACAGGCTTGGGGAGGAGTGGCTGGAGAGCTGCCAGTCAGAGAGGGACCTGGGGGTGTTGATTGACAGCCGGCTGAACATGAGCCAGCAGTGTGCCCAGGTGGCCAAGAAGGCCAATGGCATCCTGGCTTGCATCAGAAATAGCGTGGCCAGCAGGGACAGGGAAGTGATCTTACCCCTGTACTCGGCACTGGTGAGGCCGCACCTCGATGACTGTGTTCAGTTTTGGGCCCCTCACTACAAAAAGGACATTGAATTACTCGAGCGTGTCCAGAGAAGGGCAACGAAGCTGGTGAAGGGTCTGGAGCAGATGTCGTATGAGGAGCGGCTGAGGGAACTGGGGTTGTTTAGTGTAGAGAAGAGGAGGCTGAGGGGAGACCTCATCGCCCTCTACAACTACCTGAAAGGAGGTTGCAGAGAGCTGGGGATGAGTCTCTTTAACCAAGTAACAAGCCATAGGACAAGAGGTAATGGCCTCAAATTGCACCAGGGAAGGTTTAGACTAGATATTAAGAAGCATTTCTTTACAGAACAGTTGTTAGACATTGGAATGGACTGCCCAGGGAGGTGGTGGAGTCCCCATCCCCGGAGGTATTTAAAAGTTGGGTTGACATAGCACTTAGGGATATGGTGTAGTTGGGAACTGTCAGTGTTAGGTTAATGGTTGGACTGGATGATCTTCAAGGTCTTTTCCAACCTAGATGATTCTGTGATTCTGTGATCTTACAAACTTTCTCCAATCTGAAAGTATTTTTTATAAAAGTGCAATCAAAACCCAAACCGTTTAAAAGGTGAGAATAAACAAAATAGTAAAAATAGTGTGAATTTTTCAGCTATTAATTCATAATGTTAGGAGGAAAAAATGTCAAAGGTTCTCAGAATAAATACAATTAACATTATTTTATTAAATTCAGTAAATAGGGACCCCATGTCTTATGCAGATAGAAAATATTGTATCTTGAGGTGTTTTTGCATTGTCATCATACTGCAACTGGAGAAGCAGAAACAGACCACAGGTCCATGGTGAAAGCTCAAGTAGTCTGAGTGAAATTAGCTGATTTTCTCCACCAAAAGGGATGTTCCATCCTGATCAGCCATGGCTCACCCTCTCACCTGATGCTTTGGTGCTCCTCTCCATTGAGCGTGGCTGTGTCATGAAATCACATGCTGGACAGTAAGCACGTTGGCCAAACCTGCTCTGCAGGGCTGGAAAGGAAATGGAGGTCCCTGAAGGCTAGTTCTTCTCTCCCTCTGGGAACTGTAGCCCCATTGCTAACCTATACATGGCCCTCAACCCCACTGGCTGAAGAACAGCTGCTTAGGCATTGGGAAGGAGGGATGTAATAGTCCCTCTTCTCTTCCTACTTCCTTCTCAAGCCCTTCACTGGGTTGGAGGAAAGATGTAGAAGCAATCAGTTCTGGAAACTCAGGTTCGTTCTGGTCCTGTGCACATAGGCATCCATCTGGGAAGCAGATGGAAAGTCTGAGCCACCCAGGGGGGATCCACAATGTATAAAACCTTCAGTTTACACAGGTAGATTTCTGATGTCCTCCAGGAAATATCAGGACAACATCACTGGGGAACAACTGAAGAAAATCTCAAACAGGTAGAAATGCATTGAATTCAGCTTATCCATTAAATTGACATGTTTTTTTTCAGGACGTCTTTGGGGGAGAAAAGCTATCCTGATTTTTTAGCAGCTGTAATTAAAGATTTCAATCAAGAGGGGATGAATTTTCCAAGAGAAAACACCTATTTTGTCCAAGTTCTCTATCTAGTTCTAAAAAATCATTAGCAAAGCTGTCGGTTTAAGACAGTGTAGGCAACAGTCTAACTTCTTACCAAATGTTGTCTTAACAGTGCCTTTTTTTGTAAAAACAGATAAATACATGGTGAACATCTTCCTGAAGTTACTAAGGCAGAAACAGACCCACAGAGTGCATCATGAAAGTGAAGCCCCAGCACAAGGGAAACCGCATAGTTTTGATTCTGACTTTGGTGGGACATAATTTTTGCTCAGGATGGTGGAATTCAGGTCAGGCATTTGTGGCACCACAGAATTGCTGTGCATGTACCAACCCATTCAGACCTGACTTCTGAGAAGCACTTGAATGTGTCCTTGCACAGCAGCAATCCACTGGTTATCCTGCTGGGTTATTTGCTATACAGATGTGCACAGCAAATGACCATCCCTGTCTCAAGGCATTTAAAGCTCAGATCCTGCGATGATTTACATAGACAGTTTGCTTCACTCACTGCAAAATGTCCCAGGAAAATTAAAGAAACAGCATACTGAAAATGTTTCATACAATTTTGGATTAGCCTTATGCTCTCTCAAGAGACCACATAGCTGGATATGAGCCTGTCAGTGATCATGCTTTACTCCACTGTAGAGATTCTTCTTTCTTGTCAGCCCATCAGTGTAGAAGAGCTGAAATTAAGTTTCTATTCTAACTCTCTTTTCATTGGTAATTTTGTTTTAGTTGGCACTTGCCTGGCTTTCAGTCAACTGGGAATTTTCTTGAGGAAAATATCAAGGAAAATTACCGGAGTTTCTTATCAAGATTATCAAGATATCAAGATTCTTATCAAGTGCTTTCTGCTTGTCCCAAGAAATGGCACAACTCTAGCTTGACAATTTTTAATGCTGAATTTCTTTGCTGAAACAGCACTTTGGGGTGGGGAGGGGGGCTAATAACTGCCCTTTAGCCATGACTATTGTACCTAGCTTTGCAGAATCAGTAATCTCAAGGAGCTGGAAGAATGTCCAACCCTTATCAGGTAGGGTGACCATTTCTGCTGGAAATGCTGTGTAACTTTCTTAGACAGTCTGGATCTGATTTGTACTGTTTCCACTGAGAGTGGAAAGTGAAGTCCAGTACTTCAGTGATCACAGGATTACTCCCTAAATCCTGTGTTAAAGATGTGCTACAGAGGCCCAATTACCTCTTCTGTGCTCACTATGATGACATAAAACAAATATTTTCATCATTGTGGTGTCTATCAAGTAAGTGAGTTGCCATGGACATAAAAATAGCAGGAGCATGTTCAAGCTTCAGACCAGGAGAGTTCTTGGATGCATGCTTAACTTGAAGCAGATGGACAGTGCCACAGCTGACCCAGATCTCCCCTTTGAGGCTGAGGTCTAGTCAAATGCTCTGTTGTGCAGAAAGTAAACCCAAACCAAAACAATCAAAGGAAGCTGAACTCTCCATTGTTCTGTGGTTAATACTCAATATGTGTAAAACCATTTAGGAGGGAAGTTCCTCAGGAGACAGTTCTTCCCAAAGGATATCTCCCCATCATGTGATGGTGAAAAACCTGGTACTGAGCCACCTGTACTATGCCATTAGCAAGCAAGGACCTGGTATCAAACCACCAGCAATCTGGCCCATTCTTCCCTGGACCCCAGGCCCATACACTAAAGCTACTCCACCTTGTTTCTCTTCCTTGCAATGTTGGACAGGGCTCCTACCTAGGTGACATGTCTACTTTTAACCAAAGCCTCATTTCCTAATCCTCAGAGGCATTTGCTAGGATGAGCCATGAGCTTTCACACTTCATGGTGAGATTCTGGATGGAAAAGCCAAATTCTAACATGTGAGGCAGAAGCAGAACACTTATCCCATAGATGGAAAATGTAAGGTGCAAAGCAGGAATTCCATGAATATCCCAGGCCTCTTCATCTCCACAGCTGAGAAGTAGTCAAGCTGGCTGCTACTCCCTTATTGTCCCCAGGCCACTGGGTTGGCTTTTATCAGTGACAGAAGCCCACCCACAGGCTTACCTCATCTGCTTTCCTGAAACTGCACACAAAGGGTCAGAGCTACTTTCCTGACTCAGACTGCAGAGGATTGCAGCCCAAGCTCATACCCATGCACAGACAAGATCTGCAAAAGATACTGAAGTGGATTTTAAAGAGCACTCAACATTGACTTCAGTCTTCTTTCTCTGCAGATAAAGGGACTTGGGATGTTTTGTTCTTTGCTCATCCTCCTCTTCTGATCCATAGAGACACTGACCAGAAGATGGCATCATAATTTCTCTGGGTACATCCTAAAGGATAGGACAGTACTTTTCCTAGGCTGGTCTCTTACCCCTTTATTCATGTTCATGAGATTCAGACCACTTTAACAGGCTTCAGGCCTCACTAGGTGCCCAAATATCATTAGACATTATGAACTGTCTGCCCCTGGGTGCTCCTGCTCAATAACTGCCAACATCACAGGACAATAGCAGACTCCATGCAAAGCATGCAGACTGGTACCAAGCATTCAGTGCCATGGTAAGCCAGCTCTCAAAGCTCTGCACAAAGGCAGGAAGGCCATATGCTCAAATAAAACCAGTTGGGTTCAGCACAGGAAGCAATCTTGCCCAGTTCTACTAGAAGGAATAAGGGAGGTACTATTTTTTTTTCTGGACTCTAACTTCCTGGTCCTATATGACTGATTTATAAATGCCAGACAGTTCAGTATAGAGCATTAAGAAAAGTTACAGATAGCATTTCAAATCTAGTTAGAGAATGTTTCTTTCCTTTTCTCTCTTCTTGATTGTGGCTCTTTCCATTGTCAAGGAATATGAAAGCAAAGCAAGAATGATCAGGATCTAGATGAGATAGCTGTCTCTGGACAGGTACAGCAACAAGATGGAGTGGCATTCAGGCAACTGAAGCAGACAGAAAATGTTTTAATATCAACAATATAGAACCTGTGTTCTAAAGATAGCAAGAGTTTTGAAAGAAATGGCGTCAAAGACAATAACATTCCCTAACCATCTAAAAATTTAATAAAATATTTTCAGCTGAATGTAGAATATATCCTGGTCATTCTCAAGTCAGAATATCAGATAGATGGGGAAGTAAGGGCAGGAAGAGGTTGCATTGTTTATCCAAATGTTTGACTGTGAATAACTCATTAATATTGAACATTTTCATTACCTGTCCTGCAAAGTTGGGCCTCTAAAAGCCATATAGAGGCTGGAGTAGAGAACCAGCCTGAATGGTTCCCTACTCCAGCCTGTGTACAGCTTTTGTCTGAATGAGAATGCAGGCGGATGCACCCTAGCAGAATTTCAGTTCCTGATGAGGAAAGGGACAATAGTCCAACATACCCATCCTGCAGTTTGGGACTAGGGTGCAAGAGTTTTTCTGCATGTCACAAAACCTGTGGCACCAGAACATGGCTTTGTTCATCTTTTTTGGGGTTTTTTGACTTTGTTTTACCCCATGACTGCTATGCACACCAGTTCAGCAGCCTTGTTGCATCTGCTGTGCTGCCAGTCTTTGCATTTGCCTTGTTATCTTTTGCATCACCCACAATTGGTTTCCTGGATCTGTCTGGCACAGAAGAAGTTTTCTGCCTGTTTGCACTTAACACATCCCCAAGATGCTCTGCTAATAAGGACTTCTTTCTCGCAACCTTTGCTCCTTCGTCCTGCCTGGCAGCACTGCCAGAATGCCAACTCAGGCCTGGCAGGACTTGTGAATTTGGGCTCAGTGCCTTGCACACACAGAAAAATCACTTGTAGTCCCAGGGTGGCTGTGTGGGGCCCCCTGAAGTGACTACTCACTGGTAGGATTTAGCAGCAGAC
Organism: Strix uralensis; assembly: GCF_047716275.1. Classification (NCBI taxonomy): domain Eukaryota; kingdom Metazoa; phylum Chordata; class Aves; order Strigiformes; family Strigidae; genus Strix; species Strix uralensis. Next base: position 65,254,376 of record NC_134012.1, read on the forward strand.
TGACTAAATCACAGTGGATACTGGAGCATCAGTTATTTATGGGAGGGGTTTTCCTTACCATATGCTTACATCAAGTCAACCTTTCCATAAAAGATAGTTTTAAAAAACATCATCACTTAAAGGATAGAGCTCTGATGGGGGGTGGCAGGTAGGGCACAGAGAGTGAGACCAGTGCCTTGGGAGGGGAGTAGAGAAGATGCCACCACTCTGGTTTTGATGGTGAGTCCTAGGTGTGTCAGAATAGCAAAAGATGACTGTGTGCCCCCACATCCCCCATGATAAATTCATCTGCAAGTTGATGATGTTAGAAACACAAGGGCTAACTCAGCGGTAACAATTCCAGGGCTGTGCTAAAAACCATCCTGCAGGGAAACTCATCACCACTCATTCATCAGGAGCAGCTAATATTCCTGTAATGGAGACCGCGATGAGGCTGTTTTGCCAGGACATGTTCTTCCGGTGCTGGCACAGGACAAACTTCCAACCGGTTCTAAAAATGGCCTGCAGGCTGTAACTCTAAACACAGGGAGGAGATCAAACTTCCTCATGAAGGTGCCCCTGGGCCCCCATAAATTACAGAGACACCCTTAGTAAAGGCTGGAGGGCTGGCTATTTGTTTTTCCTGTGGAGCCTGGGCCTGTGTTGATTCATGCTGCTTGCTTAGAAATGCTCTTTCGGAGCATTTGCATGAGACAGCAGCAGCATGGGCCCTGTCAGGTATTAAAAGCACCACAGGATGTCTCCTAAGCAAAGAGAGGTGTTAATCCTTGGCCAAACCCTAGCAGAGGAAATCGGATACTTTACACCCCGCTTCCTGGGATTCTCCCCATAACTCCTGGTGACACAGTTACCCCTTGTCACTTCCTGCCTGGGGGGTCAAGTTTTCCTGGATTTAATGCACCCTTCTCACTCCCCAGCACCTATTCTGAGGTCATTTTCTTGCCAGACTCAAGTAAATTTCCATGGGTCTGCTCCATCTGATCCCCTTCAAGAAAATTTGCAATGTAGGGATGGAGAATCAGTGTGGGTTTGCCCCTTGTCTCCTAATAGTAAGGCAGTGCCTGCACACACCCCAGAGCAGGGTCTGGTCTCCAGAAATATTTTCACAATAACTTAGCCCATCTGTCTGTCCTCACATACCTATTACCTATTCTGGCTTCTAAAGGCAGGTCTTATTGCAGGTAGTGAAAAGCCGATGCAATGACTATTTGAAAACTGCCTGATGTGTCCAGTCTAACCACCTTTTGGGACTGGTCACCTTGCTCTAACCAACAGAGTACATCCTGTGAAAGAAATCAGAACATATTTTTACAGTTTGTGTTTTCAGAAAAGTTGAGGGATGCAGCTTGACACACTGGTGTTCAAGTTTGCTTGAAAGATAGAGGGGTTTAGGGTCCTTGATACACTGTGGTAAGAATATTCCATTACATGTAGTGTTGTGTTGAGATAACAAAGTTAGTTCAAAGGCTGGTAGTGCTGCAAAGCTCAATACTGCAGCATATGCAGAGACCAGGTTGTGTGGTGTGTCCATGTGGCACTGTGCTGAAGCAGCTATGCTACTTCTGGACCTGTTTCTGTGATCCATGCTCTGGTTTGGTGGCCAGGGTCATGGAGCCATGCTGAGTGAGGATGAAAAGTGCCCCAAGGTAAAGTGTTGCAATTAAGAATGCTGATACATCTATGTCAGCCACCACTGTCACAAGCATTATTCGGTTTTGGTGAAAGCAGAAGCAAGAGTTTAGGACTAAGACTTTCTTACGGACCTAACAGAGACAAGCTGCCCTCAAAACTGGGGAGTCTGACAGAAAGAATAGGAAAGTTTCCTTGGAGCTTTAGGATTAGATCCAAGACCTGTCTCTGTTTATATGATAGCTTACTATTTCTACAGTAAACTCACTGCAATATCAACAAAAGAGAAAATGTTTTGGTTACAGCTGATAGTAAGAAATATGCAGAAACTCTCTGTACTAGTTTCCTCTTATGTTCCAGTAAACAGGCTATGTTTATTCATCTAACTGCCTCGAAGGCCTACACACCTAAACATTTGCCTTTTACCCTAGCTGTTTCAGAAGATGTGATAGATCACTTCTGTCTGCAAATATTGCACTTGAAATCATCTTTGCTGAATTACTGCCTGATCCAAATCTATATTGATGTTTTTCTCACAAACAGACTAACTTCAGCTTACATTAAGATGTCCTCTTAAACTGATTACACAAAAGCATGAGGACAATTCAGTCTTAGAAAGCTGTTTTTGCTTGGCTTAAAACAAGAGTAAATCCAGGAAAGTAAATCAATTTAGTCTGTCTTGAACACACTTCTGTTCCTTCATACAGAAATTCTGCTACATTCGGTATCTGACTGTGTTATGCCTTGTTTGCCAGGTGATTTAGTTCCTGCCTCTAAAGGCACATCCTTCACACTGCAAGAAGATGGGCCAATGCTATTGGAAATCTAATGGCAATTGCACTTTCTCAGCTGTTCATAGCACATTGTGCACTGGAGTAGTGGAAGGCAGGTGGATCCCTGCATGTCTCCAGTTTTCCTGAGTCTTTTTCCAAAGGAACTGAAGAAAACTGCTGCTTTCAAAGTCCTTGAGGGCAGAAGGCTGCTTGTCTCTGCCTACCACCTCCCTTTCTGTGACAATTGTTTTAAAAAAATCATTGTGGATTCTGGATGCTTTTTCATTCAGGTGAGGCATTGTGCAGAGCTGCTTGCAGATTGCATGTTCACTTTCTCTGAAGCTGGATTTCACTACTGAGCAGAGAACCTTTTACCATCACTAGTCCCAATTCAGAGAACATATTCTTACAGCAAAATCAGACCATTATTTCCGTGCCCCACCCCCCCTGCCCCCGAGACAGCCTGAAACTTCCTTCCCACCTATATGAGAAAACTCTCTGCCCTAATCTAAGCAGTTCTTCAAGCAAACCTAGCTAGCAAGAGGAGGTGGCAGGCCTGTTGGAGCTCACACAGTTTTCACTGGGGCTAGTAATACCCAGGACAAGGACTGAGAAGTAATTCCTCTGTTTTCAGGAGTAAGTCTTTGGCTGAGAGGAATCATCTTCTGTCACTATCTCTGTGCTGTGTACAAAGAAGCCCAGAGGCTAACAGTAGCTCACGTGAGAAGATTGACTGTCAGTTGGCAAACGCTAGGCAAGACAAACTTTGCCTTATGTCACTAAGTGTGTGCCTTATGTCACTAAGTGTGTCTTTCCAGCATTCCCCCAGGGGAACCGACATTTTTTAACAGCAAAATCAGTAGGTGATAGCTATAGTACCAAAAAGTTTCTCACCTTGCTAAAAACTATCGCTGCACCTCCACAAGCAGGAATAACTCAGATGAGTGCAGCAGAGGTCAGTCATCACAGAAACCACTGGAGACATGGGACATCCATACTACAGTGGTCAGCTCAGCAGTAAGAGGGCTTTTCTTCAGCCAAAGTCACCACACCGCTCCATGTCTTCTAGCCATAAAGCCTCTGCTAACTCTGGGGCATGGTTATCTTAAAAGTAGTCTGTAAATACCAACAGTGAGAACACAGAAACTCAGATAGGGTCTTGCCATGCAATTGGTTATGCACCAGCTAGGTTGACCCTGGCACTGGAATTCCAAACAAGCTCTGTCATGGCATCAGAAGGGAGAAGACCCCTCCAAAATGGCATTGGTTTCTCATGAAACATGTTCTCTGAGGCCAAATTCACTTTTGGATCAGCTTCAGAAGCTCCACGTCTTTAGATGCTTTACACTGTTCTTCTCAGTGCCTGTGTTCTTCCTCAAGAGTAGATTATTGTTGCTGGAGAACATCCCAAAAGCTCTTACAGAGCCAAGGTTGACTTCCACAGGCAGCAAACTATATCTGCAGTAATGTTACTCTTCTTCATTTCCACTACTGAGTGCTCAAAACAGTGAGTAGGATTTAGACCAGACAGGCACTGGAAGATTGCCGCTATGTCTATCAGTACATTGAGGGAATGAATCATTCAACATTAGGGGCTGGTTTTGGTTCTGGCCTCCAAAAATTTGCCCCAAATGATGCACAGTCATCTCTGAGGCCTGGATTATAAAGTTCCATTTGTTATTTCCACCTAGACAGTTGCTGGACATTTTATCATTACTTATTTTTTAGATCAGTTAGAGGCATCATTTCAAAATCCATCCCATCCATCACACCGCTGTTTGTTACCAATAGACCGCAAGCATCTGGAGCACATTTCCCCCACATAGTGGAAGGGAAACACTTAAGCTGGCTTTTCATGTGGTTTACACCGCAGCGTTACTTAGTTCTGAAACAAAACTGACCAAATCTTTGCTTGTGTTTCAAGTTTAATAGTGTAACAGGTTGTTACTACTGCTGATTGTTTGGGGACATTTCCAGTTCTGTTCCTCTTCTACTTTTACGTGGTTTGTTAGATCCCAGTGGGGCATGATTTCAGCAGTCTCACCTTTATTAGGTACCAGTCAAACTGTCCCCAGGCATAAAGAGCAGAAGCAAAAGGAAGATGTCTTAGAGTTTTCCTGGGAGAAAATGCTGTAACGCATTGCTGCTTTGTTCCCAAGGACAGCACTGCAAAACCACCTCATGTATGAAGTCGTATTGGCTAGTGTATTGGCCTGTGAAGCTGTCTTAGGTCTAGATGAACCTGTGTCAACTTTCCAGTGCTTCATTTTTCCATGGTTGTAAAATGTGGGTAGTTGTTAATGTGCTTTCATGTCTCTAAGAGAGGAGCTGCAAAAGAGTAAACACCACTACTAACACAGTATCATGGCTAAGGCATTTCAGTGCCATGATCCACTGTGGTGGACTCTGCTCCTAGTACCTGGGTAAAGAGCATGCTCACATCAGACTGATCTGAAGAGATCCCCTCACTCAGTCATGGAATCACAGACTGGCTGAGGTTGGAAGGACCTCTGGAGGTCATCTGGTCCAATCCCCCTCATCCAGCAGAGCCACTCAGAGCCAGTTGCCAGGACCATGTCCAAATGGCTTTTGAATATCTCCAAGGATGGACATCTACCACATCTCTGGGCAACCTGCTCAATCGCCTTCACAGTGAAAAAATGTTTCCTGAAGTTCAGAGCGAGTCTCCTGTGTTTCAGTTTGTGCCCACTGCTTCTGGTCCTGTCACTCGGCACCACTGAAAAGAGACTAGCTCAAATTTATTTGCACCTTTCATTCAGGTATTTATACACATTGATGAGATCCACATTTTTTTCCCCATTTGTGTTTTTCTGTTAGGTTTTTTGATGCAGAAATATCTTTCCTTCAAAGGAGATTTCTTCCTGAATCTGACATGATAAAAATAAAACAGGTCATGCACACTTACCTGGGCCACAGCCTTTGATGAGGAGATTTCCTTTTCCATGTAGGCATTTGTGATCTCATGCAGGGGATGCCTACAGAAGAGGGGATTCATCTGCTAGGCCAGCCAGCTGCTGAATGACTGCTCTGCTCCTACCAGGATTAAAAGGCAGTCTGAAAAGCACTTACCCGGACATCACAGTCATACTGGGAAGTTTGAACTACTGTGCTAACAAGCTATCCTTGAGTTCCAGAGGGAAGATCATTAAAGGGGTGATGGCTCTGATTTTAAACTATGTGGCAGATCCCCTCTGTCAGCTATAATAGCCGCAGAGTCCCACAAGGCTGTTAAAGCAAGCCTCTGTCTCTGTCTCAGAAGTGTTGGGGTTTTACAAATACTGTCTGTGCAGAAAGACACCATTCTCATTGCTCTCAGAGCAGCACAAGGAACTAGAGCATGGCGTGATCTCAGCAGAGGATTTCATTGCTAGCTCTCCAGATGTGGTGCACTTCCCATGGTGATGCAGAAGCAATGTAGAGGTGAGTGAGACATATTTTTATTTTGTCCTCTCAAGCACTGTTAGGAGACCTGCTACTGAAGTGAGAATGGCTGAATCCTTCACTAATTGCTTTAAGGGCAGAGATAAGCCCCAGGTCCAGCCTGACTTTAGTATTGAGTGGTACAGTGGTTGCTATGACAGATAGACAAAGTCATAAGCCAGGCTGTGTCACCTTGCACATCACATTAAAAAGATAATGAGAGTCTTCTTCATCATCATCATCCATGTCTGCATTTCCAGATGTCACTAAAGAAGCAGCCAGAAGAGCAGGAGTATTTCTGATGAAGACTCCAACACTGCACGTGCATGTGACCCAGAGAAGTGGGCAGTAGAAAGCAGTGAGGAGTGGGAGTAACCAGCATAAATGCAATCAGGGATTAGCAAGACAGAAAATATGACTTCAGCTTCAAACAACAAACTCTAGTATCACAACTGTGTTTGATTCAATGTGATTTAAAAGCCAAAGGTGTTCAAATCTCTGTTACAGAAACACACCCCAAACCCTCCCCAGTACTCCTGCTGAGATCCAAAAGCAGTTTCTGGAAGATTTCATGACATGTTTCATTTATGCTTTTGGTGATGGTAATCACAGATACAATTATTTTGCCAGGGACAGCTGTGTTCCCACCTTTTTGAAATGTGGGCTTTCAGTCTCCTATCTATATTCAACACTGTAACTGCACCATGTAAGAAAACAAACTACAAAAACATGAACAGAGGAACAAAAACATAGAGCTGAAAAGAAGGAGGGGTTAGGGGGAACAACTCTCACTGTGCTATGTAGTTTCTCTTTTCCTACTGGTTGGTTACCCAGCCAAATCAAGTGCAAGTCAATCAGCTGACATCTGATGTGTTTTGCAGATGGATCAGCAGCAATGCATATCTGATGCACAGATGTTTCAGCTTGGGTTTGCCAGCTATCCAGCAGACAGAATCCTGATACTGATCATTTACAGATGTTGCAAAAAGAAAGAAATTGCTCCATCTACTGCAAATAAATTTATTACCTTTTGCTCTTGGTCAGCTGTAGCAACAGTCTCCCATGAAAAGCAAAGTGGGACTCTCAGCTGGGATGGTGGGGTTTTGCAGTTGGCTGCATTGTAGGTGTTTCTCCTTTGAAAGGAAGATCCCTGAAGTCATTTTTGAAGCATTGGGAACCTTGTTTTAACTGTTCAAAAGGCACCTTTGACTATTGCCAGCACTGAGGGAATCAAAGTCACAGCTGCTAAACTGACGTCTTCATTCAGTGGGGAGATTCAGCCAGCTCATTGGAGAGCATGTCCAAGGGGGCTGTGCAGTCAAGGGACAACTACACTCAGGATTGCACCTGGGGTGACACACACCACCAGCCTGGCCACAGTACTAAAAGCACTAAACTCTTTAGCTTATCATTGACAATTTCTTCACCATCAGTTCTGGTTCCTGAAAAATCATGGGACAGGCCTGAAAACGTCAGATAGAAAAATAAATAGAGGTGGAATTTGTTTTGTATGTTCCTGAGTACTTGATGAATCCACTTTTCACATTCTTCTTCATGATCACAGCTGTTATTAGTGACTGCTTATGAAAACTGTGGTTGTCACCAAGAACTATGTGACTCTCGGCTTGGGAAGACAGTATGTAGACTAAGTGTGCAAAGTCCTATTTACCTCCATGGGAGCTATCAAATCCTGCACCAAAAAACTTCTGAAGGCTGGAAAACCTCATCAAAACTATTTGCCTATGACAGGAAACAGTGATACTCACTAGCTGCAGGGATGGCAACTGTCTCGGGAGCCTCAAACACCATGCCTCATACACAATTTGCACTCTCAGAGTGGTAAGCTGCTGGCCTTTCCCACACCCACAACACTCACATTGAAGACTCAGAAAGATGTAAATTCAATTCTTGTCCTTCTTGGCTTTCAGGGGTCAAAACCAGGCAACATTGGTCTTCATTGAAATAGCCAGTGTGTCATTCAGAGAAGTGATCCATCTTGCCTTTTCGTCTTCAAACATGCAGTACATCCATTTCAGACAGATACCTCTCAAAGACAAACCTGCCCTTCCTGAATCAACCGAGCATAGCCAAAGGCCACCATCAGCTGAAGCGAAGCAAATCTTCAGCCCCGCACAACCTGCATTCATGCTACCATGTAGAAATTAAACCATTTCAGGGAACTGTTGGATAATCTCCTTTAGCAAGGAACAAGTCATCTGATCTCTTTTTTCTGGACTGCTCAGTAGCATTTGAACACTTATTGACCATCAGACTTCACCTGTTCATCACAGAGATGTTCCAGAGGACAAGCTAAAGCACTCAAACTCCTTCCTTATGGAGCATACTCAATGCATGGTGATGAGCAACCAGGTCTCCACCACTTGGTCCTCATGCAATTACTGCTTAGTGTTTTCCATTTAGAGGCCCCTTTTCAGGTCCATCCTGTGACAATGTACTCACAGAGATAAAGATAACAAAAAATACATGAGGGAATGAAGGCACATGGGACCAGAGTGAAATAGGAAGGGATTTAAAACAGGAGGGCATTTCTTAGTCCCCCTGGTTTCCATACATACCTATGATGTCAGAGCAGGAGATGAAAACACCACCAAGGGAACAAGGGCAAGCAGCTGTTTTGCCCTGTTTAAGACACAGACTGTGCACAGAGAAACTCTTTCCCAGAAGTTAGAGGTGCTTTAGACAGTAGCAGCTGCAGGAAGGAAGCATGGGATGTGTCAGGGGCCTGGGCCCTCATCAGTGCCATTAGCACACTGGCAACACAATGGGTGTGCAATGATAGGTAGTGCTGCCCTCACTACTGGAGAAGGAGGATTGGAAAGATGCTTGAAGTAATTTTGCAGTAATGAGGGAGAGTTACTGTGTCTTTACAGCTGTGTCTAGCTCCCCCTTCATTCCAGCAACACTGGAGAGCATGGAGATGGGAGAGTTGGTGGAGACACTGGTGCATGAGGGGAGCTACAGGGAGAGAGGACCAAGCACTCAGTAGAAGAAGAGAGTCTTCACATGAAGGTGGAGTTTCATAGCCAGGCATCTTCATAGCCAAAGGAGACCATAAGTCACTGCATTTGAAACAAGGCTTATTTGCCACTTGGAACACAATACTTACAAATTGGTCCTGTGATGCTGCTAACCTGAATTTTAATTTCCAAGGTGCCCAGCTCACCCAGCCCTGCCAGAAATCACATCTCAGGGGCTCCAGGGTTCTCGGAGCATAGCCAGCTGGATAATGGGCAGGACTGCATGGGGCTCCACCAAAAGGTGTCATGTGGAGAAGAAGGGTCAGGCAAGACTTTAGGCTGGGATCTCCCCACTTTTCTTTAAATTATGCAAATTATTACTCTGCAGAGTTACCAGAATGCACAGCATGATTTACAGGTACAGCATGGAATTGCTTGTCTGACACAGCTTCAAGTAGGCTTGCTGAGTGGTGTTTCTGGTTCTAGAAAAGTGTACTTGGGGAAGGAAAACAGATAGATGTCACCAGCCTCCCATCCCCTCTGTGGTAGCATATCCAGTATGCAGAGTTACTCACCAGCTGAAGGGGGAACACTTCCAAGGAGTGTATTATATTACTGTCAGCCTACTGCTTCTTTGATGACACAAGTTCTGTGTGTCCTTTTCTGTGATTCAAATATAGCATTTATGTTGTTGTTGCACTTCCTCTTCATGATGTTTTCCCCAAAGTGGTGCCAGCAGTGATCTAATCCCAGAGAAGCACTGTCTGTCAGAGAGGGCACAGGTGTCACCCAAAGTCAGCAGTGGGAGGATGTGTGCAACATGTGCCATCCTTTGCCATGACAAAGCATGGTGTTGAAACAGAGAGTCACGCACTCACTCAGGTCTCTGCTTGATACCCCTTGTGTCACCAGCTGAGAAGGCTTCTATGGCAAAAAGCCTGTCCTGTGCATGTGTGAGCAGCTCCTGGTGATCCCCAAGCATGGCAGAGAGGAGCTTACTCTCCCATGAGGCCACCTTCAGCAAAAGCCTTCATGAAAACAACATCAAAAGTCACATCTCAGGCAAAGTCAGGATAGGTAAGGGAGATGAATACCCAGAGCAGGCAGCACTAGCCAGCAAAGGCATATGGTCCGCATGGCCCAGAGAGACACAGAGTTAGTCATTCATTTGAGGGCACAAGGGCTTTGTTAGCACATGCTTATATCCAGACTGCTGCTGAAAAGCGCTGTTGCCTGACACACTGGTAGGGCTTCAGCACGCATGCAAAATTCAGCCTGTACTGGACTGAATTAGGTCTTTGGCCCAAAAGCACTTGAAACCAGTACAGGTCTCCATTGCTCCTAATACCCTATACCATGTTTTTCAGAGCTGATCCACTCCCCTCCAGCAACAGTTAGTAAAAGTTTTTCCTCACAGAGGGGAATAAGGAGGCAATATTCCCTCTGCCCCCAGCAAATCCTTCAGGGATACATAGGAACAAACAGGTAAGTCAGCAGGTAAGTATTATCACTGCCTCTGTGAGGCGTCAAGTCCAGCTCTACTCTCCTTGAATCACAAAAAGAGGAGAAAAAAAAATCTCAGCTGCTTATTCCATCTGGTACTAGAGGAGAGTTTGACTTCTCCCCTCCCAAAGCACTATTTCAAGGGCTATTTGTAAAGAAAGCTCCACAGTTACAGATCTTCCTGGAGCCACTTGCAGACACAGCCTTCATGTTAATGTACCATGACGATCTTTTCCCTTTCCTTTTAGCAAACGAAGGGTGAAAGTGTATAAACCAGAGTTTCTGAGGTCACTGGCTCATAGGGCAAGGGATATGACATATGCTTTACATTGCTTTAAGATGCAGCTCTGATGCCTGTGAGGACATTCTTGTTTGGCACTGGGCTCCTTCCCACTCCTCCCCTCTAAGTCTTCTTATTCGGAGTATGGGTGGGGTGCTGGCCACTGGTGCAAATCAAGAGCAACTTTGTTGGAGCCAGTGAAACTATGTTCATGAATGTGAAAGCTATGTAAACAAGAATGGCATCAGGCCTCACAGTTCAAAAAAACTCCATTTCTAGCAGAAAAAATACTTTTTTTTTCTGAGACTACTTATCCTCTTGAAAGAAAGCACACAAATTATTCAGATATGTTTTAACTTAAAATTCTATCTAAAGAGTCTTTGTGGCACACAGACTGACATCATGGTTAAGCAGGAAATAATTTTAAGTGTCACATCCCCACTTGGCCTCTCCAGCCTTCTCACCCCCTTGACTTCCTCTTGCCCCTGTCCCCTCCCCCTCTTATGCATGATTTTCAGAAGAGCAGTATATTTCTGCTTCCTAAGGCTGGGAGTGTTACATTTCTTCTCCAAATCAAGAATTTTTCCCAGATCTTCCTTTTAAGGGAGCACTTAAACACTCTCAAAGTTGAGGATTAAGATTGGGAAGAACATCAAGGGGGTTTATGCACTGGGAGTATGCACTTGGGCATTCCTAAGAGATTGGCTACAAGTCTCAGCATTTTTGAGGAAAACCAGTCTTAGGTATAAAAAGTCCTAAAGTTCTCAGAACAGCCTGGCAGCATGGGAATCAGAACAATATTGCCTTCTTCCCATTAAACAGCCATTACATCAAACAATTGCAAAAGAGATCCAAAAGCAATTTTCCTACAGATGCTTTTGGCTTCTTCCAGAAACAGTAGTATTTCAGGATGGGATTTCAAGATAAGAAATTTTGAAAGGACTTTGCTCCCACCTATACATAAAAAAGTCGCAAGACTGAAAGATTTGCAGACCAGGAGGTTGCTCAGTTATCTGGGCTCTTGAATGTGCACAGCTTGTCTCAGAGAGAAATAAAAAAATCCTCTTGGAATCAAAGAAATTTAGTGTTATTTTTAATTTTCTTTTTGCTACCCACAGACAAAACACCCTCTTCGACATCAGAGACCTACTTCTGTCACATGTAAGAGCAGCAAGGATAGACAGCTAGATTAAAAAAAAAAAAAAAAAAAGCCTAACAATCCCCACAAAACAGAGAGCAGAAGGGTGAATGGTCCATCTTTAAACAAGAGCCCACCGATGAGGAAATCCAGCTTCAAGGTCCTGTTCTGGTGAAGGGACACTGAATGTGGCAAGAAGCCCACACATCCCAGCTCACAGAAGAGCATGTTGGAAAGTCTCTCCATGAAAGGACTGCATTTCACTTAAACAGAAGTTTGCTAGACTAGGGTTTGAAGTGCACCTTCATACCTCCATGCTGCATCTGCCTTGCAGATCCAGTCAAGATCTAAACCATGTATTAATCTGTGTTTCTAAAAATGTTTCAGGTCTATATGGCAGGGAATTTAAGCATTTATATGTCCCTGATGAATTCCTGTGTCTAGGCCAACCTGATTTATTTGCAACTTTTTATAGAGAGCAAAACAAAGGGATGCAGCTCTAATACAGCAAATAGCTCATCTAAAATAACTTCTGGAGACAGCATTTAAAATATTAGGAATTAATTGCTTTCTTGCTTGTGAGACAAAAGCTGTTAACAACACATGGAGGCAGGGAGGGAGGCTCCAAATGTTACTAAGAGAGAAAGTTACAGTTCAGAAGGGATTTTTTCTAAGGCATTCATCATAATTCTCCCACAGAAATCAGAGATGAAACTCCGACTGAATTAAATGGGAACAGACTGAGGCCAAAACCAGCAAATGGTTTGTTAAAGTTTCTGTCTACATAAGGATCAGACAAAATGGCAGTGTGCTGCAGCAAAGCCTGACTCAGTGTTTGGCTATGTGTATTATGGACTAAAAAACATTTATCTTATTGAACAGCAAAGAGAAATCGCAGCTCAGAAGGACACAGGGGCTGCTGAGCAGTCTGAACCAATCTCTTTCATAACCAAAACTATGGGCACATCCCGTGTCCCAGGTGTTTGGATGGGGGGACTCCAAAAGGTTTCTCCCCAGGCTCCAGAGCTCCCTGTGGAGGTTTGAACTCAGCCAGCGGCCAGGCACCACGTGGCCGGCCGTGCACCTCCCCGTCCCCCTCTGGTAAGATAGGGGAGGGACAAAAGAACAGAATTCATGGGTTGAATAAAAAGAAAGAATTTACTAAATATAACAAGAGAACAACAGTAACAACAGTAAGTTCAAAAAGAAAACGGGTAAAATGCAGCAGTGGCTTACCAAGCATGGCAACCGCCCCCCCACTGCAACAACACGGCCCAACGGCAGACGGCGCGTGTGAGAGAAAGCAAGAGAGCCCGCCTACTTGGGCATGACATCACATGGTATGAAATACTCCAATGGAAATTAACTTCATCCTGGTCGAAACCAGGACAGTCTCTACCCCTTATTCCATACCATTGACGTTATGCTCAGGTTCCAAATACATCTTAAGGAATCACCACTTCTTTTTTCCCAGGTCTCACAGATATCATTCCCTTAGTCTATGGGCCATCCTTCCACAATGTTTGCTGAGTTAATTTAGTCCATAACTTCGGGTTCCATCTGTTATGACAGTCTATAAGGCTGAGGAGTGAGGTGGAGTTGGCTCAGTCGGTGGAGCAGGAGGCTTTGGATGTGGCACGGGGATGTTGCAAGGCACTAAATGCAATAACAGGGTTATTTGACAGTTCGGTTCATTGGCTATTCTCACCTAAAATCAAATCTACCTGAGGGACACATCGGACCTCTCCATCCTTCTGCATCACCCACCAAGTGCACCCAGGTCCTTGGGCAAAAGTAATCCCACCCATGGGTTCACCTTTACCCAATGCAGGAGTAACCCAGATGGTCTTCCCCAGCATATTCCTAATGCGCACTACGGGGGCTTTATCTCCATCCACAGTAAGTAGGAGGTTTCATTGAGCAGGGCCAGCTTGCTTGGCAGATCCTCTGGTATTGACTAACCAGGTGGCCTTTGCTAAATGCGCGTCCCAGTGTTCCACCACCCATTGCTCTCAGTGTAGTTTTTAGCAATCCATTGTATCGCTTAATTTTCCCAGAGGCTGGTGCATGGTAGGGAATGTGATATATCCACTCAATGCCATGTTCTTTGGCCCAGGCATCTATGAGGTTGTTTCGGAAATGTGTCCCATTATCTGACTCAATTCTTTCTGGCGTGCCATGCCGCCATAAGACTTTCTCCTCAAGGCCTAAAATGGTGTTCTGGGCAGTGGCATGGGACACGGCATAAGTTTCCAACCAACCAGTGGCTGCTTCTGCCATTGTAAGCACATAGTGTTTGCCATGCTGAGTTTGTGGAAGCATGATATAATCAATCTGCCAGGCCTCCCCATATTTATTTTGACCATCATCCTCCATACCAAATGGGCTTTAACTGTTTGGCTTGATTGATCGTAGCACATGTCTCACATTCATGGATTACCTGTGCAATAACATCCATGGTTAAGTCCACCCCTCAGTCATGAGCCCATCTATATGTTGCATCTCTTCCCTGATGGCCTGAGGAGTCATGGGCCCAGCGAGCCATAAATTGTTCACCCTTATGTGGCCAGTCCAGATCTACTTGAGACACCTTAATCTTGTCAGCCTGATGTGCCTGTTGGTTGTTCTGATGTTCTTCAGTGGCCCGGTTCTTGGGTACTTGAGCATCTACATGGTGTACTTTCACAACCAGGTTCTCTACTCGAGCAGCAATACCTTGCCATAATTCAGCAGCCCAGATGGGTTTGCCTCTGCACTGCCAGTTGCTCTGTTTCCACTGCTGTAACCACCCCCACAGTGCATCTGCCACCATCCATGAGTCAGTACAGAGGTAGAGGACCAGCCACTTTTCTCGCTCAGCAATATCCAAGGCCAACTGGACGGCTTTCACCTCTGTGAACTGACTCGATTCACCTTCTCCTTCAGCAGCTTCAGTAACTCGTCGTATGAGGCTCCATACAGCTGCTTTCCACCTTTGATATTTTCCCACAATGCAACAGGACCCGTCAGTAAACAGGGCATATCGCTTCTCATTATCCAATGGTTTATTATATGGCGGGGCCTCTTCAGCATGTGCTACCTCTTCCTCTGGCGCCATACCAAAATCTTTGCCTTCTGGCCAATTTGTGATCACTTCCAATATTCCTAGACGGCTGGGGCTCCCTATTCGAGCCCGTTGTGTGATTAATGCGACCCATTTACTCCACGTGGCATCAGTTGCATGGTGTGTAGAGGGGACACTCCCTTTGAACATCCAGCCCAGCACTGGAAGTTGGGGAGCCAGGAGGAGCTGTGCTTCAGTCCTGATCACCTCTGAAGCAGCTCAGACCCCTTCATATGCTGCCAGTATCTCCTTTTTGGTTGGAGTATAGTGGTCCTCGGATCCTCTGTATCCCCGACTCCAAAACCCCAGGGTCAACCCCGAGTCTCCCCTGGTGCTCTCTGCCAGAGACTCCAGGTAGGGCCATTCTTCCCAGCTGCAGTGTAGAGCACATTTTTAACATCTTGTCCTGTATGAACTGGCCCGAGGGCTACTGCATGAGCTATTTCCTGTTTAATTTGTTCAAAAGCTTGTCGTTGCTCAGGATCCCATATAAAATAATTCTTTTTCTGGGTCACTTGCTAGAGAGAGAGGGCTTACAATCTGACTGTAATTTGGAATGTGCAGTCTCCAGAAACCCACAACAACCAAGAACATAGCTGTTATTTTATTAATCACTTCCATTGCAATCTGACAACGTCCATCTTGCCATTTTACTCCTAAAAACTGGATCTCTTGTGCAGGTCCCTTGACTTTACCATGCTTTATGGCAAAACCAGCTCTCAGAAGGATTTGGATTATTTTCTCCCCTTTCTCAAAAACTTCTTCTGCTGTATTACCCCATATAATGATGTCATCAATGTACTGTAAGTATTCTGGGGCTTCACCTTGTTCCAGTGCAGTCTGGATCAGTCCATGGCAAATGGTGGGGTTGTGTTTCCACCCCTGAGGCAGTCAATTCCAGGTGTCTTGGACACCCCTCCAGGTAAAAGCAAACTGTGGCCTGCATTCTGCTGCCAGAGGGATGGAGAAAAATGCGTTGGCAATATCAATCATGGCGTACCACTTGGCCGCCTTCGACTCTAGTTCATACGGAAGTTCTAGCATGTCTGGCACAGCAGCACTCAGTGGTGGTGTGACTTCATTCAGGCCACGATAGTCTACTGTCAATCTCCACTCTCCATTAGACTTTTGCACTGGCTATATGGGGCTGTTAAAGGGGGAGCACATCTTGCTGATGACTCCTTGTCTCTCTAGCTGATGAATCAGTTTATGGATAGCGATTACAGTGTCTCGACTGGTGCAGTATTGCCGTCGCTGCACTGTTGTAGTGGCAATTGGCACCCATTGTTCTTCGACACTCAGAGATCCCACAAAAGAAGGATCCTCTGATAGACCAGGTAACACAGTTGTTTAATTCCGTCTGTTTCCAAGGCAGCTATACCAAAAGCCCACCGATACCCTTTTGGGTCCTTAAAATACCCTCTTCTGAGATAATCTATACGAAGAGTACATGGAGCGTCTGGGCCAGTCACAATGGGATGTTTTTCCCACTCTTTTCCACTTAGGCTCACCTCGGCTTCCAATACAGTCAACTGTTGAGACCCTCCTGTCACTCCTGAAATACAAATGGGTTCTGCTCCTTTAAAATTTGATGGCATTAGGGTGCATTGTGCACCAGTGTCCACTAGAGCCTTATACTACTGGGGGTCAGATGTGCCAGGCCATTGAATCCACATGGTCCAGTAAACTCGATTGCCCCTGTCCTCCACCTGGCTGGAGGCAGGGCCCCACTAATGTTGATCATAATACTCGTTAACGACAAATGGGTTAGTGTGGTGTGCACAGGTTTCAGCCTCATCTTGATTACTGGAAACCGGAGCAGCATTTCTCCTGAAAGGACGATGTTCTGTACTTGTTCTTCCTTCTAGCTCACATACCCGCTTTTCTAGGAGTCAGGTAGGTTTTCCATCCCATTTCTTCATGTCTTCTCCATGGTCACACAGGCAATGCCACAGCTTCCCCCGTGGTGTGTACCGGCTCTTGCGAGTAGAGAAACGAATGCTCCTAATAGCTGAGATTCTGGTCCGTGCAGGTGGAGAGAAGGACATGTTCTCCTTAAGTTGCTGGTCATCTTGAGATAATTGTTTCACAGCTGCGATGATGGGGGAAGAGACACTTTCTTCATATTGTCGTAGTCGGCGTCTCTTCGTCTGTCCAGTCCATTAGTGCTAATGCCTTAGCATATGATGAGAGTGTGCTCCGTACAAAAGTCCTCCACATGTGCTGGGTGCATCAGACTTCATCTGGATCTGTGGGTAGCTGTGCATTATCTGGGTCATAGCAAACTGTCTCCTGCACAGCTAGCTCCCTCAAGTATTGAATGCGTCTTTCTATAGTGGTCCACTTACTTGGTCGACATGTCAAGTCATCCTTGAAGGGATACCTCTCCCTCACACTTGACAGAAGTTACCTCCAGAGACTGAGATTTTGTGTCTCCGTTCCAATGGCTTTGTCAATACCCACTTCCCTAGACAGGGATCCCAGCTGCCTGGCTTTCCCCCCCTCTAGTTCCATGCCACTGGCCCCACTATCCCAGCACCAGAGCAGCCAGGTAACGAGTTGCTCACCTGGATGGCAGCTGAAATCTTTTTGCATGTTTCGCAACTCACTCAGGGATAAGGACCGGGTGACTATCACTGGTTCTGCCTCCTCCTCCTGTTCTTGTGATTGGCCTGTTCATCATCACCCTGTACACTGCGAGGGGATTTTTTTGTGTATTTCTTCTTCTGTAAGGGAGCAACTGACACTGTCATGGGTTGCTCTCTTGTTCAGCTGCAGCTCCCGTCCTCGGGCTTGTAGTGGTTGCAGTCTCTGCTACTTGGTTACTCTTAAATAGTAGCTTAACCATAAACAAAACCTGAACCACATGTAGGAAAACACTAACTCCGAACATCACAGCAAACATGTTTTTGTCAACATTCCAAAGATATTTGAACTCCCAAAATTTCTCAAACACAGCTGTAAATAGCCCCAGGACCGATGACTGCACGCTATCATAGATTAGCATCACATAGTACAACAGAAACAAAACCTTAACCCAACTCTCACTGAAGGTGAGCAACAGCATGGGAAACATGTATTGCAAATGAGGTGATAAGATCTTAAGGAGCCAAGCAATCCACATTTAACTCAAACAAAAAGAAAAGTCTCTGTGCTCCATGTTGGGCGCCAAAAACTGTGGAGGTTTGAACTCAGCCAACAGCCAGACGCCACGTGGCCGGCCATTCACCTCCCCCTCCCCCTTCTGGTAACATAGGGGAGGGACAAAAGAAGAGAATTCGTGGGTTGAGTAAAAAGAAAGAATTTACTA